>NC_066368.1:23932184-25182184 GCF_013377495.2 Cygnus atratus | reverse complement strand
GCAGCTCCACCTCCCACTACCAGGATGCGCTCAGCTTTCTCAATCTTGAAGTAAAGAAGAAACCGATGTTATGAGAGAGAGGTTTTGTGCAGGAAGCCAGGTACCTTCAGCTGCTCTGCAAGCAGACCCTTCTGATGTACGGCGTCAGCCTAACACCAGTAAAACACCTAGTTTGTTAGGAAGAAACAAAAATGAGAACCCCATGTATCCTCCCTGTCTATACTGTAATACTGTTGCGCTTTTCAGGTCTCCCCTTGTGCAGATAGTGCTTCCCCCACGGCGTGCAGAACACCAAACGAGCTAGCTCATGCTCCTTGTCCTACCCCTCCAGGCACTGTGGTCTCCTTCTCAGACACAGATAGCTTCAGCTACCCATGGTGGCATGAGCTGAACTAAGGCAGGGAAGGCTTCCTGGGAAATAAGTTGATTCCTCACCTCCTTAACCATGTCTTCATAGGTCTGGATGGCGCTTTCCATGTCGATGACTTTGTTGAACTTCCCAGGGAATGGCCCATTGCTGCCTGTTGCAAGAATGAGATGGGAGTAGTGAAGCTCCTGGGAGGGCAGAAGGTGGAACGGGATGTTAGACTTTTAAAAAGAGTCTGAACTACCACAAGCTTACAGGCAATAACCTGGTATTTGTGTCAGTCGCTGAAGCTGCCATCACAGAGGGCTCCAGAGATCAGCTGGAGCTCTGAGTTTGGAGTCCGGAGGGACACGAATAACAGACTGACCTCCCACCTTCACCCTCTTCTGAACAGAGGTGAGATGCTCGGGCTGAGAGGAGTTCCTGGAGCTCCTTCCCTGTGTTTATTCCTGTGGTTAGATAAGGATCTGAGCTCCAGGGTTAATTGAGCTCTAAATCCAGCCCTGAAAACAAAAGCTTATCTGAGCACCAGGTGGGATGGAGTATTTGTGGCACACCCCTATTGCAGCACAGATCTAGGCCGTTGGTTGGGGTCAGGTATTTCAGCCAGGCCAAGGGGCGATCAGATCAGTGTTCTGCCCTCTGAGCGGGGGGCAGCACATGGGTCAGGGCCCAGCCGAGCAGCATTCCCAGCTCATCTGACTCTGGGGGCAAGGTCTAGTTTGTTTTTCCCAGGGCACAATTCTGCCCAGAGCACGCAGACGTGCAGTGATGTGCGCACCCTCCCTCCTTTGGCAGAGTCACGCTCCTGTTCCCATTTCCAGGCACATTTTCTGTGACCAGGCGCCCTGTGATCCTGCTCATTCTGCTCCCTCCACTGCCAGAGGACCCCAAACACAAAGAGCTGCCTGCAGCCTTATTTCCAAGTTCCTTCTCCAACCAAACCAAAGGTGGCGTGGGTTTGGGGTACTGCCTTCCTGCAGCCCAAACCCAGCCGAAGAAAACCCGAGGAGGAGAGGCTCGCAGCACACCCTGCTGCAGCCTGACGTTCAGCGTCAGCAGGCGATCCCAAAAGGCTGCCAGCTTTCTGGTGATGAGTTCTCGCACCACCCACCTCACCATCGCTGAGCAGGACCAGCTGCCTCGCGGGGTCTATGCCGACAACCTGGCCTTGTCGGAAGCTGTCGCCAAAGGTGATGGAGTAGGAGATGAAAGTCTTCCTGGCAAATCCTGTGGTAGGGGGAGATGGTAAGAAAGAGATCTTCCTCCATGTGGAGGTTTAACAAACCCCACAAGGTTTTGGCATCATTCTGACGACTGTTCCTAGCCCTGAAAGCTGAATTTCCCCCCTAAATCCCCAGCTCCTGGAGAGGTTGGGTGAGCCGGGTGCCCCAGACAAGACCGAGCCTGTCCCTGACTGAACTTCGTCCCATGTGCCCTCACTGCTGAGCGAGGCAGCATTTCACCCATGCCACCCGTTTGCTCCTTCCACCCACCGAGAGTTTCACTTCAGTGAACTTCTAAGTTCTTGAAGAAAAATAAAAAAAAAGAGCATCTGGATAATTATGCCTCATTTTTCCCATGAGCCATGGGATTAGCTTAACACAGACGGTACGTGGGACCTCCCAGAGCCAAGTGTTTGTTTTCCAGGTGGAAAATGTCAAACATTTCAGCACGGCAGGGGCAGGGGAGGCCCCTCCAGTGTCCTGCTCCTCGTTATTCCCCTCAGGGCCCCGGGGTGTGGTACAGGAGCTGGCCGCGAGGCAGCAGGCCCACAGCACTCACGCTGCTCGCCTCTTACCGCTCTCCACGGAGGCCCGCAGGGCAGCGACGTTGTGATGGAAAGCATCTCTCATATCCACCAGCACGAAGGGGATGGCCCAGGCCTTCAGCTGGCTGGCGGCCGCCGTGCCCCCGAAGCCACCGCCGACGATGACGACGCGCACGGAGTCATCCACCGACAGCCGGGAGCCCATGGCAGGGGCTCGGCACGGGGCCGCTTGACGCTCCTCTTCGGGGTGAGGAAGGCTCCAGCGCAGCACTGCTGGGGCTGGCCCGCCTCTTACCCGCCCTCTGACTCAGCACAGCACCCCGCGGGGCGTGCCGAGCCGTGCTGAGCCATGCCGAGCTGTTCTGAGCCATGCCGAGCTGTGCTGAGCCGTGCCAAGCTGTGCTGAGCCATGCATCCCTGCAGCTCCGGCTGCAGCAGTGTTTTGCAAGCTCCAGGCCCCACCTGCAGTCCTCAAGCTCCTTGGGCTACAAGCATGTTTTAAACGGTTTTCCCTTCGGGCTGAAGAAGAGGTTTGCAGTGAAAAGGACGCCCAGACCTCAGAAATCGCCCCCGAAGACTTTTGGCTCCTGCGGCATTGCGGATAAATATAGCTGGCCGGCCCCGTGGTAATTATAGCTCCCGTGCACACTGCTGGCAGAGCTGCCCCACGCTTGATGTGAGGGTTTGGAGGCCGCCTCTGCTCCTCCTTCCTCCTGCAGCACCCACCAGCCCCATATCGAGGTCTGGAGCACTCCCCCCAAACCTCACCCGCGGGGACGGAGGAAGGAATTTGCATTTTTTCAGGAAAAACGGGGAGGTGGGCCCCGAGCTGAGCTCGCTCCCTGAGGGCTGGTTCTGCCCGTTGACTGTAGGTAGCCAAGAGGCAGAAAATCCCAAATCGTGCCCACGCTTTGGGGTGGAGCAGCATTTTCAGGGCGTCCTGGTAGGATGCTGCGAGGGAGGCAGTGTGGCCGCCAGAGGGTGCAACCAGCTCGGCGTGGGATGGGGACGTGCTGGGTGTCCTCCATCGCAGGGAGGCTGACAAAGGCCCTGCAAGCATGGAGGGTGCCAAAAACCTTAATTAGGGATATTTGCACCGGACCTGCCACAAAGCAGTCACTGTTCCTGCCCTATCTCTGCTGGACACAACGCACATCTCCTAAACCTGCCTCCAAGACAAAGGCAAAACATCCCCGGGCATGGCCCTGGGTGGGTTTGTTTTTCCTCTGTGTGCCTTCAAGTTGAGCCAAAGCCGGTGGCAGGGGCAGCTTCACACCCCAGTGAGGTTTCTGCTCCCGGGCAGATGGGGTGATCACAAGAATCCAGTTTAATACCAGAAGGTCAGGGCCACCGTTGAAAAACAAGGGGAAAAACTTCTAAGGCGGTGAGCTGGAGATGCACCAACAAGAAAGACAAGGCCAGCAGCACAAACAGGACCCAGAGCAAACAGCGGAGGTAAAAGGGGCCTTTGCGACCAGCTCGGGAAACCTCACGTCGAGCCCCAAGCAAATGGGGAAAAAAGTCTGACTGCTCAAGGCAGTGTGGTCGCGGGGAGCTCTCTGCACAGAGGTGTGTGCTCAGCGTTGGCCAACGTGGTGTTTGATGGCATTTATCCGGCCGTCTGCAAGCAGATGGCTGCAGAAGGAGCTGGCTAGCTTCAAAGAGGGTTTGTCTCTCTTGTTTGTAAGGGAATAGAGCATAGGGAAAGGGCTCCAGGAGATGCTTGTCCCACCTCTGGGATGGCCCAGAAGCGGTGAGTTTAGCATCACATCTTGTGGGCCGGGGGACTGCCTCCTGCCCTCCTCTGCACGTTCACAGTCCCCCCGTCCTGCTCTGAAAGCAGGCGTAGGGGTGAGAGATGCTTTCCTGGAAAGGTGCCAGCGTTTCCCGAGACGTGATGGAAGGATTGCTTTCGGCCAGGCCTGTCTCCGTGTCCTCCCCTAATCAGGTTTGGTTCAAGTCCCTCTGAGTGTGGGACTGTTCCCTCCGGGAAGAGCTCAGGATGCTCAGGTCCCATCTGTCCCCTCACCGACGTCTCCGCTGGGAAACCAGGGAAGACCTCTCCCTGGTGGAACACAGGTGGTTCAGGACTTAAGGACAGCTCTTAGGAAGCTCTGGTCATTCCCGTGTGCCGCAGGGGTCTCTGCCACCACCTGGGGTGGAATTGGGTTAACCCAGGGCAAAGAATTGCCTGGAAAAAACAATTCAGGCCAGTTCCCGGCTGCTCTTAAACATCAACACTGTCTGTTTTTTACCTTATAAATAAAATTTGCTTTCAACGAGAGTCAACAAGGCTCTGCTTTATTTATTCCCTCTCCAACCACGCTCATTTTTTCATTTCCAGTTCCTCAGTGACATCAGCTGGAGAAGCCCAGCCGCTGGCCGCCGACCACAGCCCTTGGCACCAAGGCCACCTTGTGTCGGTCAGGCTGGGCAAAATATCCATGTGCATTTACAGGCAGATCCCACGTGGAAAAAAAAAGGGATTCAGGTAAAAAAAGGCAAAGCTCATGGCTCTCTGCATTTCAGCTGGGCTTTGTATTGCACGAGCAGCTGTGGGGAGCTGGGGTCACAAAACATCCCCCTGTTCCTGGTGGTGAAGCTCCTCTCTTGGAGGAAACCCTGCTCCAAAAACTCCACCAAATGCCTTTGGTTTTCGTGCAGTGCACATCTTCACTGGCCCTCTAGAGCCAAAGTTGTGGTGGGTGTTAATTTAAGCAAAACGCTGGCTTGTGGGAATTCATCACTTGTGGTGCTGTGATCCAAGCAGGTGCAAAGATCTCAACCAGCCTTACCCAGGACGTTTTTTATGGGATTTTTATGGGACCTCACTGGTCCTGCAGCACAGAACACGAGGCTCAGCACTTGGGTGACATCTTTCTCATATGGGACAAAACCGGTGCTGTTTTTGGTGGCGTTATTCCTCGCGGGGTGCCGGAGAAGCAGGATGTGTGTCTGTGGTCGGGTTTTTCCTCAGGAATGGGAAGGGAGAGGTCTGGGTTTCAAGAAAGAACAGCTTTCACCCCCGAATTGTGGGGCGTTTTCTTCCCCCTCCCCAGGATTTCATGGCAGTGAAAGCACAACGTGTAATAAAACCGTGTCCTTAAAAAAATCGCCCTCGCAGACAGGCAGCCTTTGTCTGAAGGTGTAATTACAGGATAAATATGGGATGCGGACCAAGAAATGCGGTCTGGTCAGGCATGCAGCCTCTTTAAAAAAAAAAAAAAAAAAAAAAAAAACACAACAGAAAACAAGGCTGTCATTTAATTCTGACCTGTCCATGTCTGCTGCAGCCCCCAGCCCCTCGCCCTGACCGTAGGGACCGCGCTGAGCCCACCACGGGCAAGGCTGGGCCTGGGCAGCAGGGTGGATGGGGCACACGGTGGCTTGGCCATAGGTTTGCTCCTGGTCCCGGTGCAGAAATCCCCTCCAATAGTACTGGGGGATTAGCAAGCCCAATCCCATTAACTCGAGCTGGAGCAGGAGAGGAGAAGGGGACGGGGGGTTAGGAGGGCCGGCAGGGCAGCAGGGGCTTCTTATGTTCGAGATAAACCTTGTGCCAAGCTGGAAAATGGCTTTTTAAAATTAATTTCCAGGCTTTGGCTGGTGGCCCTGTCCTCCAGCATGTGTCCCCTCACTGGGCTACCTGCAGAAAGTCTCCCTCTGGTGACACTAATTGCCAATTTTCCCCCATTTTCCCCGAAGGACAGCTGCGGCTGGCTCTATGGGGGCCTGAGCCAGCACTGGGACGCAGCACAGTTGCAGGCACTGACCTGTTTAGGGCAGGTTATAAAGGGGAGGGAGCAGCTCTAGGGCATGAAATAAAGAGGGTTGTTTGGTTTGGGGTGAGCCTGAGCCTTTTGGGAGTTGTTTTATTTCATAAAGCTTGGATCCTTCCCAGGGAGGGATTCTTGGTGTTGGTGTGGATGCAGTCTTCTGGCACGGCCCGTGTGAGTGGAGCAGGACCCTCAGGTAGGTCCTCAGGCTGAAAACGCGTCCTTTTTCCCCCAAATCCGTGTCCTTAATGGTACGGAGAAGGACCAGAGCAAGGCCTGGTGGGGCCAAGGGGAGCAGGAGGTGCACCCCATTGCACCTGTGGCATCTCAGCCTGGGGGCTGCTGGGCACCATTACTGTCCTCGCATGTGGTCTCCCAGTTAGGGGCCAGTTAAAGCTCTTGCAGCCAACTGGGTGTGCTGGGAGGAGACCTCAGCACAGCCTGGGGCTGTGGGGAGGTGACACAGGCACTTTGTGTGACAACTTGTGGCTGCTTTGGCCTCAGGAGGAGCTGTGTGCCTGGCACTGCCGAGCCCCAATTCTGTGTGGGAGCCATGGCTACGTGCCCCTAACGAGAGCAATTAGCCACTGCAGCGATCCGCACGGGCTGGGGGCACGTTTCCTTTCTGTCCTGTGACACTTTTGAGTGGAAGCTGGAGGATCTCCAGGAAGAAATGCTCCTGCTCAGTTGGAAATTACAGGCTGGAGCCAGCACAGGCTGCGGCTGTGCAGGCAGTGCGGTGACGCAGGTGAGAGGGGCTCGGAGCCCTCCCCTCCGCCTTAAATCAGCACGGCTCCCCCTGCCCTGGCTGCTCTCCCTGTATTTCCCCTGGCTGCTCTGCCTGTCCCTCCTGGGCCTGGCTTTGTCCCTCCCTGCCCAACAGGGAGGGATGGGGATGGGGACGCTGCCGTTCGTCACCCTCTGAAGCCCTGTTCCCAGGGCTGCCAGCCAGGGATGCGTCTGCCCCCCCTGTTTTGTGAAGCCCCGTTTAATTTGAGCTGTTTATTTGCTTCGCACAAGCCCGGGCCAAAGCAATGGGTACTCTTACACAGAAAAGACCTTGTTCCAGCCTCCAGCCTTCCCCTGCTGTATGCTCCCAGGAGTTTAAGGCTCAGCTCCTCCAGCATCTGCCCCTCCAGAGCAGAAACCAGGCTGCTTGTCTGCTTTCCCACCCCGGCGTGCAGGATAGGGCCCGTCCATCCATGGGGGCAAGGTTTCCCCCCCCTGTCTTTGCACAACAGCCGTTCCCATCCCGGCGTACAGCTGAGCCTGGCCACCCGTTGCTTGCCCAGCGGGAGGCTCCCAAACAAAACCCTGCTCACTGGGGGAGCCGAGGCTGCTTCTCCATGCACAGGGTGAATGAGGAGACCCATCCAACCCATCCACATCAGCATTTTTCATGCACTGCTCGGCACAAACCTTGCTTTTGCCTCCTTTCCAGAGCCCTTCAGCATCCAGCACCCCGGCTCCGTCACATATTGAGGCCAGATGCAAGCGGAGCAAAAGGAGGAAAAGGAAAAACCCCGGCTGCTGCAGGAGGATGGCTGCCGACGGCTCTGGCATGGCTGCTCCCTGCGCTCCTCAATGCCGCCTCTGTTCTCTGCTTTGGGTCAAAAAACGCAGCTTTTGTGAGCTCGCCGAGCCGCGGCTTGCTGCCGGAGCCCGGGCGGTCCCAGCGCTCTGCACCGGCAGGAATAGAGCCGAGCCGGCGGCAGCTGAGTTTTGCTTATTTATTTTTGCTTTTGTCTAAGGGGGCTGGTGGCCTCAGCGAGCCGCGGGTGGCCGTGCTGGGCTCTGGGACAGCAATGGGGACCCCTTGCTTTGCCCCCCGAGGGTCCTCGGTAGCTGCCAAGTCTCCTGGAGGAGCGATGGGCTCTCCAAATCCTGCCTGTGGCTTATGGGCCACATTTATGGGGTGGGGGACTGGAGGGGATGAACACCAACAAGACAGGAGATGCTTTGGAATCTGCTCCTTTGTATTATTATTTTTTTTAAATTTTTAATTAAGTCAAGTGAAACAGCTTCCAGCAGGTGATGAGGTTCAGCTGCTCCAGGGCAAGCAGCGGGCTCCAGTGAGCATCCTCGCCCCGGTGTGAGGTTGTGGCTGGTGCTTGCTGATGGCAGCATCCCTGCCTTGCTGTGGCCAGGGTTTTTTGGGGAGCTGCATCCCCAGTTTGCCTCTCCTAGGACTCTCCCATGGGCCACAATCCCCCTGCCTCCGCTGTAGGTGTCCCTGTTTCTCTGCAGCACATTGTGCTGGTCTGATTTTTTGGGCTTAGCTCTGACCCCTGGTGTAGCTCCCCCTCTTTTTCACATAATAAATAAATAGATTTGCCCTGCAACCCTGGTACACAGAGAAAAAGGAAGAAAACAAACTCAAAAACAAACAAACACCCTCCTGAACCAACACTGAAGAGCACAAACCCGAGAAGCCACCTCATCTTGCTGCTGGCTGGGGCTCTGCGGGCAGTTCCCAGTCTGTGCTGGTGTGAAGGCACTAAACCAGTAAGGCCTTTGGGGTTCGGGTCCCTGCTGGTGCTGGCACGCTGTGCCGCTGGTGCTTGGTGTGGCACTACTTTGGGCACCACATCACGCGTGGCCACGGGGCAGCAGCGCTGCTTTCCATGTTGAATCCCATCCAGGAGTGCTCCCTGACTGCAACAGCGGCATTTGGAGGGCGCAGTGTGGTTTTGGCAAGCACCCAGGCTGCACAAACCTCCCAGAAAGTCACCCCCGCATGGGGTCTGTGGGTTCCCGGCTGCGTCCTCCGGTTCCCCGGCTCAGTGGCTCCTTACAGAAAGGAGCTGGTGCCATTTAAGCTGGTGCACGGGTCAGGTTTTGCTGCTGGCCCCGGGGTTATCCCTTGTGCTCAGCTTTTCTGTCTCAGGGTCGCATCCTTCCCCCTTCCACGGGGAGCGGAGCTGATGCCGGAGCACCCCCGCTGCCCCTCCCGAGGAACCCATCGGTGTGGATGCGACGCGGCCCTGGGGCTCGGCGTCGCCGGGATGCTCCGGTCCCCAGCTCCGGTTCCCCCCTGGCGTTACGTGACCCAGGAGGGGGGTCCCTCCTCCAGCAGGCTGAGCGAGCGGTTCGTCAGCGCCTCGGGGCTGCCGGCCAGCTTGTAGCCGAAGAGGCGCATGGCCGGGGCGCAGGCGTCCTGCACCACCTGCGCCAGCTTGAAGGGGATGCTGAAGCGCCACTTCTCGAACTGCTCCGAGGAGTTCTTCTGCGTGGAGTAGATGCCGCTGCCGTCGCGGGGCGCCTGCGTGTTGGCACGGATCCACTCCTCCACCTGGGGCGTGGGGCGGATGCCGGCGAAGCGGTACATCTCCTCCGCCTTGCGCAGCGGCGCCCGCGCCACGTCCTCGTAGCGCACCAGCATGTAGCGGCCCCGCAGCCAGCCCGGCCGCCGCAGCCCCAGCTCGGCCGACAGGCGGATGCTCTCGCAGTTGCCCCGCAGCCTCTGCACCTCATCCTCCTGCAGCGGGGCCGCCCCTTCGGCCGCCCACTTCTTCCAGGTCTCGTACTTGCCCGAGAAGGCCACCATGCGGGAGGCCAGCACGGCACGGGGGTCCCGCACCAGCTGGATGACGCGCAGGTCCAGCCGGGGGTCCTCCGCCAGCGGCTGCAGGAACTCCAGCTGCCGGATGCGCACCGTCTTCAGGGCCACGTGCTGCTTGCGCCGGCACGCCTCGGCCGCCAGCGTGACGTTGAGGGGGCCGCAGCGGCGGTTCTTGCAGTGGTACTTCTCGAAGACCTTCTTGACGGCCGGCGTGCAGACGGGCTCCTCGCACAGCGAGCGGCTGGAGCCCCGCCGGAACATGAAGGGCGTCAGGTGCTCCTCGGGCGCCGGGGAGATGAAGCTCTCCAGGATGTAGAGGTCGCAGAGGAAGAGCTGCTGCAGGACGTCGCGGTACACCAAGGCCGACCCCACCGCGTTGGCGCCACCTGGCTCGAAGGTGACCGTCCTCTCGATGTGCCACAGCGGCTCGAAGAGGTAGAAGATGTTGCCCTGCTGGTTGAAGAACTCCCCGACGAAGGAGGAGCCGGTGCGGGTGGTGGCCATCAGCAGGATGTGCCGCCGCGGCTCCGGGGGGACCGTCCCCCCTGTTGCCAGCCCCCCGGCCAGCTGCAGGGTGACGTTGCGCAGCCGCATCCTCAGCTGCGAGAAGGCGGCGTCCAGCTGGCGCAGTGAGGCCAGGGACCCATTTTCAGCCGGCATCGGGCTGGCCTCCGTGTCGTTGGCCTCTGCCAGCGCCTGCGGGGACTGCTTCAGCTTGTCCGACACCCTGCGGGAGAGCGAGCAGAGCCTGGGGCTGAGGCCACCCCTCCATCCCCCTAGGGGTTTTGGGGACCCCCTTGCGCTTCTCCCTGCAGGACCTGGGGTCGCCAAGCACGCAGGGCAGGTGGACAGAGGGCTAAAAGCAGGGGGTCCCGTGCTTCCTACCTGGAGATGAAGTTGTTCTCCTTCTCGATGATGACCAGACCCACGACGAACACCAGCAGCACGGCGTACTTGCTCCTCATCTTCAGGCAGTGCAGCACCTCCCGGAGATCCTGGGGCAAGGAGGATCTCCTCTCCATGGGGAGGGAGAGCTGGGAAGCCGGGGCTTCTGCGTCCTCTCAACGTCCCTCCTGTCCTCAGGGGAGCCCCCGGCTGGGCTGCCGTTGCCCTGCGCTATCTGCTGGGCATCCTCTGCTCCTCAGCATCCCCCTCCAGGTGGCCCTGGCCTGCGGGGGCAAGGAGGGGACACATCAGGGCCTTCCCCTGCACTCGCTGCTCTCTCTGGCAACCTCTACATCTGGAGAGCCCATGCCGAGGGCCTGAAGGCAATTCCCCTGTGCTGTGCGAGCAAGAGCTCGGCAAACGCCCTGTGCTGTAAAAACCCGTGGCGGGAGCGGAGGTGGGGGCTCCTTTTATCGCTTCCACCCCGTGCCCAGCAGCTGCTGACAGCGCCGCTCTCCCTGCTCCCAAAATAAATCTGCCGGAGGAGACCCCTTCCCGCACCTCCTCCTCCTCCCAGCAGCGCCGAAACCCAATGCCTGCCAGCTGCCTGCCTGCTGCCGGCCAAAAATCCCCCCCTCGGCAGGGGGGCTCGCTGGGCCAGGCGCTCAGGGCAGGGGGCAAAGGTACTTTTTGGGGAGCCGGGTGGCTTCCTACCGCGGCATGCTCGGGGCGCGCGGCTTCCGTCTTCCCCTGGGTCTCAAAGCGAAAGCCGGGGGGTTTCCAGGAACCGGACGAAGGCGGAGGGCCCCACGTGGCCCGACTCTCCATCACATGCTGTGCGTGTAAACCCCTGCCTTTCGTGCTCCTGGTGCCTGCTGCCCTGCCAAAGCGCCCGCCTCTGGAGCACTGCGCGCCCGCTGCTGCCCAAAGCCTTCCCGTTGCCCCGCGAAGCTCCTGGTGCCCGTGCAATGACAGGGGTTGGAGTATTTCAGCAGCCCAGAGGGGAAATTAATTATACAGACCCTGGCAGAGGATGCCGGCCGCTCCCAGGGAGGCTGCCAGGGGAATGAGTTTCAGATCTGTAATCGCGAGCGCTGGGAAGGCGGCTCCAAGGGTCAGCGCCGGCGCTCTCAGCGCTGCCAAGCGCCCTGGGCACAGCCAGCCCAGGATTTCCCCCTCTCTAATGCCCACAGCGGACAAACCACAAATGATCCACAGACCAGAAATTATTCAACGGGACTGTACAGAGAGCGATTTCCAGCAAAACCCCAGATTTGCAGGCCCAGGGTGGGTGTAATTCATTAAATACAGGAGTGGCTGCAAACGGACGAGCCGCTGGGTCCCTGAACCCTCGCAGGGCTCAGCCGTGGGGCCGGGGAGGCACAAGGGGCGGGCAGAAAGCACGCCGAGCCCCGCACGTCCTGGGGCTTTGCTGGTTTGAGAGCAGCGAGGAAGGGGACGCGGTGACCCGGCGAGGTGGCCGGGGGCTGCTCGGCGTCCTCGAGCTCTTCCTCGCTGGGGACCGCACGGCGCAGCCCGGCCGGGGCAGGAGGAGAGCCACAAGCGGCTCTTTGTGCGGGGAACAGAGGGGCTCTGTGCACGGGAGAGCCGGGACGCGGCTGCAGGGACCCGGCTCTTCCCAAACCCAAAGAGCTTTTCATTTCAGCGTGATTTTTCCGAGCACCATGCAGCGGGCGAGGGGCGATGCATGGGGCCAGCCCTTCCCCATCCCTCCTCCGGCCGGCAGACAGCATCCAGGGCAGGAAAGGCGTTTGTGGGCTCACGGGGAAAAGCAGCCGGAGGTGTGACTGGGTGAAGTCACATTTTCCTCCGGTGACTCAACGGGCTGAGGATGAGTTCCCAGAGCCGGTAGGCGAAGCGTCGGCTCGCAGCCAGTGCCCGGGACCCCTCTGGAGCACTTCGCTCCATCGGGTTGGGAAAAGGACCCAGCGAAAGCCTTGGTTGGAACAACAAAGAGAGCAGGCGTGCGGGCTGATCTGCTCTTTGTCTGCAACCCGTGCAGAAAAAAAAATAATCACAACAAACTGGCTCCCTCTGTATTTACCAACTACTTCCCCTCCCGAGGCTGGGAAACCCAATGGTTTCCCCGCTCGCTTTCACCTCAGAGGGGTTGTGCTCCTGCCCCTGCCTTTCCTCCAGGTCCAGCAGCTCGCCCCCCCGGCCGGCTCCTGTCCCCCCTGAGCCAGGGGAGGAGGCAGCGGGATGGAGGCGACGGAGCGTGGCACCGCTTCGCTCTGGCCACCGGCTGCTCCCTCCGGTGTTTTTCGCTCAGAGGTACTTTTTTTTTTGCTCAAAAACAACACGTGTAATTCAAGTTAAAATAGGAGAGAGAGAAAAAAAAAATGTCAATTCCTACGCTGTTTATAAAGTTGCCCAGAATAGCCACCAAGCCTCAGCCAAACCGGGGCCAGCGAGGTGCCCATTGGAGGAGCAAGTCGGTGCTACCAGCCCAAATTTGTGGCCAGAATGGGGTGAGTTTTCCACCCCCTCGGCTGGTGCCCGAGGAGAGCTGTCTGCTCCCAGCCCCGCTCAGCACCCCGGCCGAACCCAGCACCCCCGCGGCTGCGGCACGCTCGGGGTTTCACCCAGCCCAGCAGCGAGTGGTGCCCAGCTACCCAAAAAATCCCCAACTCGAAACAAACTCCTACCCCAAATTACCCAAACTCGAACCAAACTCGCTGGCAGCCGCAGCCAGCGGCCGGGTTTTTCGGCACCACCTGCAGCTGGCGAGGGGCTGGCGAGCAGCAGGGGGATGCTGCGGGCTCAGGCCGAGCTCAGGGCTGCCCAACGGTGCCGAGATGGGGTCCGGCCACCAGACCCCACGACCACTGGCCACACGACCCCAACGGCCCCTGTGGCCACCTAGCCAGTGCCCACAGCCCCCCAGCAGCCCCCTGCCACTAACTTGCCAGCGCTGCCCATGGGGCCGGATGATGCAACTCTGGGATCGCTGCAGGAAAAGTTCCCCCCGCGCCGCCCCGCTGCTTCCCGGCCAGGAGCGGCTCACCCCGGCTTTGCCTTCTTCCGGATGCATCCATCTCTCTCTCTATAAATATATATATATTTTTTTATTCGCTGCCGTCCCCCCCGAGCTGCCGAAGAAGCTGCTTGGGCGGGGGTCCCGGGGACACCCCAGGCCCGGCGGGGGCTCCCTGCCTGCAGACAAAGGCGCGGCCGGAGGCAGCACAAAGGCGGCAGTGGCGGAGCCCTGGAGCCGCCTCCGAGGGGCTGTGGGGGGCGGCCACGGAGCCCCCCAACCCCCCAACCCCACTGGTCCCAGGAACGTGCCTTCCCCCCTCTTTTCCCTTTCCCCTTCCCCCAACTTCCCACAACTCCCCGTCCAAGCCCCCCGCTGGACCCAGCCCCGGATGCCCCTGCTGGGTGCTGGGACCCCCCAGGGACCCCCCCCCGGCCAAGTGTCCCCCAGTGCCACCCTCACCTACCCCCGAGGGCCCAGTCCTGCCGTGCGGGAGCGGGGAGGGCGGCGGGTACCCTGCTTTTCTTCACGGCGCTGTCATCCTCCCTCCCTCTCTTTTCCCTCCCTCCTTCCCTCCCTCCCTCCTTCTTGCCTTCCTCCCGGGGTGCCGGAGGGGGGAGCGGGGCTGGGGCGGGGCTGGGGCCCCAGGCCATCATCCCGCAGTGCCAGGGCCAGATCCTGCACCGTGCTGAGGAACGGGGAGCTCGGGGGAAAAGTTTCTCTCTGTGCCACCCCCGTCCCCCCGCCGATGCTCCCTCTCTGTGGCTCTCGCCGGCTGCTTCTCGCCCCCCCACCTCCACGACCACCTTCTCCCTTTCGGTATTGCCCCCCTCAATGCACCCCCAAGACCCCGTGTTGGTCACCCCAAGACCTTGCACTGGTCACCCTAAGATCCCGCACTGGTCACCCCAAGACCCCATGTTGGTCCCCATGTAGGGTCTGTAGGTAGCTTTGTGGCACCTGATGGTCCCCGTGTGCCAGGCAGGCGATGCAATGCGCACAAGTGCCCTGATGAGCGTGCCCCTTTGGGGAAGTGCTGCCCACCGTGGCCCATCAGGAGGGGACCAGCAGCTCCCCCTCGGTGTGCACGGGCTGTCCCTGTCCCCGCAGTGTGGGCTATAATATCCAGGTGTATGGGACCAGCAGCTCTGGCTTATGCGTGGAAATTTGTGCGTCCCCCTCCGAGCTCCATAGGGAAGAGCCAAAAGACATCTGGAGACAGATCCAAAAAATCGGTCCCCATAAGATATTTCATCCTCTTGTGCATTCCCAGCATAGTTTTTCCGTGGTGTTATGCAGAAACACAAGTTTTATCGGTGTTTGCATGTGATGGCCCGTGTAGCTTGTTAGTGTCTTGCTACTAACGAAGGCAATGAGCGTGGGCCAGCACCTTGCTGGCAGCAGGAGGTGTGGGTGTGTATGAAGCCACGGAGCAGGACAGCCCTGCCGCAGCGGTGATGGCACCACCGGGCTCCTCTTCCCAAGGCTTCTGCTGGTGGCTCACCGAGCATCCCGGCCCTCGATGGCATCAAACTCTTCCAGCTCGTTTTGTGCCCCCGGCCCAAGCTGAGGACGCGGTGGTGGCCATGTCCTGCTCTGCCGGATGGAAGCCTGGGCTGGCCTTTGCTCCATAAAACGGGGGCAGAGCCTGCCTGGCGGCTCGCCTTGCGGACCAGAGGCTGCCCAATTCCGCCCTCCGCCCTCCCGGCACCGCCGCTTGGCTGCTCCCCTCCGGGGTTTCATTTCCCAGGGGGCCACGATGTGGCTGGGAGGCTGGAGGGGGGGGGGGGGGGCTGTCCTGCCTTTGTCCCAGGGCTGCACCCGGCTCCTGGCGGCTTTGTCTCGCCAGGGGGGGCGCAAGGACCCAGGCTCCCCCTCCAAAAACCCTCCCGCAGCCGGCGGCGGGGCCGGGCGCGCTCCCGGTGCCGCTGCCGCTGCGCCCCCGCGCGGCCCCGCGCCGCGATTTCTGTTCCCGTTTCGCTTCTGCTTCGCCCCGAAACCGCCCAGGGTGAAACAGGGAAGTCGCCGAGCCCGGGTTTTGTGCCTTTATTTTTAGCTGTTGCTCATCGCGAGCGCTTTCCCGACCTAAAACAGCGATGCTCGTGGATGTTGCGAGAGGGGAGACGGTGGGATGGCAAAGCTCGGAATGGGGACACCGGGAGATGTCCCCTCGTGCTGGGGACACCCGGCCAGCCCAGGCTGCTGCTCCCCATCCTCTGCTCTGCATCCCCTTCGTGGTGGCCTTCCCGCAGCGGGTGCTCGCCCCCAGCAGGGCCACCAAGCCGCGGGGCGATGGGCCTCCAGATAACCAATTTCTCCTATTTTCAGCGTGAGGAAGCGGGCAGGTGCCAACTCCAAATCGGAACCGAAAAAGCAGAAGACGGCGATTCCTCTGGCCGGCAGTTGCCAGAGGTCGTTTGCAAGCTGGGCCAGGCACATCCAGCCTCGTCCTTGCGCTCCCATTTCCTCCAAACAAGGGGGTGGGAAGCCCTGAGCTGTCTGCTTTGTCCTGCTGAGTCTCTGGCACAGAGGAAAAGGTGAAAGGGGGATCACACGCAGCCTGCGAGCACATTTCTGCCTGTGCCAGTGGCTCTGGAGCTGCACTGCAGTGCCAAAAGTGCACCTCTGTAAGGTCAGGAGCATCCTCCGCTGGGTGAATCCACGTCCCCCTGCTCTCTGCACAGACAAATGGGGACAAGTCCCAGCCTGGGAAAGCCTGGTTAGGATCAACCAAACAAAACGTTCCCTCCCTTTGCCTGATGCTGGGAGATGGACCCGAACCGATAGCGGGCTTTTCTTTCTGACCAGTCTGTGTACAAAGGGAAACCCCCCAAAAAGGGGCTGATCGCCGAGAAGGGCACCAGCTATGTCTGCTCTGAGCCTTGGCAGGGGTAGAAAGGTGTGCAAAAACATGACTTGTCCAATTTTGTGCCCTCCGAAAGAAGGAAGTGAGAACCGCAGAGCATCTAGCAACACCTTTTACTTAAATGTGCTGAGCACCAACAAAACCCCAGGGGTGACACCTCAACCTCAGGTTTTTGGGTGCTTCCATAGCAGGCCTCTCTCTATCTCTCTCTCTTATTTTTACATTGTTATTGATGAAGAAAACATGCTAATTGTTCAGAAACTTTGCAGATGATGAAAGGATGGTGTGAGTGAAAATAAATGACCGGTCCCTCAGACATTCACCATCGCCCAGGAGGAGCAACATGCTGATACACCCTTCAAAAAAAGCCAGATGGAGGCTTGTGCATTTAGGAACCGAAAATACAGAAGCAACGGGGCTGAGGCAGCAGGGCAGCCCCCTCCAGCATCACTCTGGGCAAGTTTTAATTCCAATCATTGCTGAGGACCCACAGAAACCTAATCAGACAGACCTCCAGCCATCCTATCCCAAAAAACCCTGCAGGCTCGGGATTGCCCAGCTGCCTGCAGAGGGACCTGAGCTCATGCTGGCGCGTGACTGCCGCTGGTTCGCTTGGCTGCCAGGTTTTTTTGTGGGGGTTGATGCTTCCCAGAGCTCAGCCCCTGTTTGCAGAAGGACAGAGGGTGCCTTCGGACAATCCCTCGTAGTCGTACACAAAGATAAGGCCTCCGCCTGGAAACCTTGGCTACTTTGAGATAACCAAATCCTCGCTGTTCAACCCACAATCAGGGCACCAGGGCCTTTGAAGCTTCGCTCACCATGGGGAAGGGCCTTTCTGAAGAAAGGAGCACCAGGACAGATAAAGAAGAGGGAACCAGCGCCTGGAGACTCCACCGGGGCACCCACAGGGCCAGCCAAGCCCTGTGGCTGGAGCTGTGGGAGATCCTAGAGGTGCAAGCCCCACAGGTCTCGCAGGCAGAGAAGGCTGTCTCCAAACGGGCTGGTTGGGGCAGGCGATGGGGAAATCTGGAGGCTTGTGTCAGAAATCACTCAAATTCCTCCTATCTCCTGATTGCCCCAGGCAGCAGCCGGAAAACCAAACAGGAGCAAAAGCCGTTTGCTTTCTAAGCTCCCTTGTGAAATAGGAGCAGCTCAAACCTGATAATCCTCTTAAAAAAAAATAAAATGGAAAAACAGTTTCCATATCTCTCTGGGTTAATTAGCTCTCATTTGCAGGTCTGTTAGCAAGGACTGAGCGTGGCTCTGAACCTTGTCCAACTACAGGAACACGGCGAGAGCAGTCGCAGCCCAGCACGAAAATCCCAACCGGAGGGGAAGCAGCTGTGGGGTGGGTTTTAAGGGCAGCTGCCGAGGGTCCTGGTGAACGGACAGGGGAAGCGAGGCGGTTTCTTTTCCTCCATCCGGTGCCATGTGCCTGAGGAGTCACTCTGTGGTCTTGCACAAGTGGTGGCTTGGAGCATTTTTTCTTTTCTTTTCATTTTTCTCTTTTCCTCTGGCTCAGCCGTGCTTTTGTTCTGGGGCTGGCTGGGCTGCAGTGCCCAGGGTTGGGACTCCTCCGCCTCTTCCCCCCCTTCCCCGGGGAAAGATAAGGGGGTGTTGTTCCTCCTTTGACGTTTGCCCTGGCAAACAAAGCTCAGCAGAACGGTGAGCGTAGATTGAGCAACTTTGTGCTTGCAGCTGAGTCTGCACAGGCGTGCGGTGCTGACCCCCAGCTCCGTGACCTACAAAGGGAGGGTTAAAACAAGTGGTTATTGAGTGGTTCAGTTCTGGGAGGGGGTGATGAGCAAGTCTCAGAGATGCCCATCAGGTGACAATCATGAAAAATGTGATAACCACGGAAAACTGGCTGGCATTGTGTCATTAGTCACTGCGCTGCTGTGGAATCCATAAAGCATCCCTGTCGTCCTGTGCTTGCCACAAGGAGATGCTCTGGCATTTCCCCGTGTTTCAGCACAAACACGAGGCTGGATGAATAAAACCGGGGTGTAAGTCCCTTACACAAGCCCTGGTAGCTTTTTGTCCCCTGCCATCTCGCCTAGTTTCTCTGCAAAGCCCACAATACTTGGGGCTTTTCCTTAAAGCTGTGGTTTCTGGAGTCCCGTGACTGTGCGATCACTTCTGTGTCAGCTGAACCGAGGCAAAGCAGATTTGTTCTGTGCTGTGAGAGGGCTGGATTGAAACAGCCTGCGCTGCAGCAAAAGCCCTGAGAGCTTCCACGTGTAATCCTGGCAAACCTGCAAAGCAGAAAGTAAATAAAAGGAGCTTGGCCCCATGTTTTGTAAAAGCTTCCTGATTTATTTTATTTTGGCAGGTGGGTTTTGCCCCTTTTTGGCTGGCAGTAAGGAAAGCAGAGCAGCAGGGCAGTGGCCTTTGGAGCTGTTGGTTCTGCGTTGAGCTGAGACCACCCAAAGGTGATGGGCAGGAGGAGGAGGAGGTGGAAGATGAGGAATATGTTGCCTGTTACCCTGGAGCGAAAGCACAGGAAAGGGGAACATCAGGCTTTGCTCCGTAGCACCCAAGCAATGCTCAGCTCAGCTCACTGAGGACCAAGCCGAGTGGAAGTAACTCTGCACGAGAGCTCACTGAAAGCCCTCTCCCTCCACTCCACACCGAGAACTACACTGAATAAAGACCCAGGCAGGGTCCCCCCTGTGTCCCCACTCAGCAGCATATTCCCAGGGGTGCATACAAAAAGCCAGGTGTTTGCTCCTGCATGCTGGTGTGGGCATGTGGGAGCTACAAACAGGATGCTCGGGGTGATTTTCTCTTTTTTCTCCCCCTAAGCTTTGAGGACTCGCGCTAAAAGCTTATTTTTGCAGCAGTGTCCTTTCTGAGAGGGGTTAGCTCTTAGAAATGGGCTGGGCTGGTTTTTAAAGGGTTCAAAGTTTATTTATTTATATATTTTTAAATGGAGTTGATGCATTAAAAGCACCTTCTGAAAAGTGGCTCTTCGGTGGAATAAATGATGCTGCAAAGAGCTGGCTGCTCTCAAACCGTGGCGAGCTTCAGTGCAACAGCACAACGTGGCTGAGGCAGGGCAGGATTTGGTAACTGCACTCTTCTGTTTGTCCCTCGCTTTTATTGAAGAAATCCCCAAAATCAAGCCTGCTCGTTTTATTGGAGGGGATCTTAGCTCCCAGTAAGCAGCTGGAGTCACCTGGTTTAAATCCTTACAGAGGAAAGGGAGGAAAAGGGGCAGCGCTTCCCGGGGAGCTGCTTCTGTAGGAGTGCGAATGGGAACCAAGGCGTCCAAAAATCTCCCTCTTTTCCTTGGTCAGCTTTTACTTTCTGATATAAATTTTTTAACACTATTATTAATTCTTATTTTATTTTCTTCCTGGGTAACCTCGATGTATGTTTCTCATGGTGTTTTATTTTTCTTTTGGTGGTTTGGTTTGGTTTGGTGGAGGGGGGAAGTAGGGTTTACAAACAAACCCGTGACTTAATTCTCCTTTCCATTTATATAAAGAAAACTGCTTCCCCTTCAAAGGCTGTTGCACACCAGTAGCAGAGGTTTGTCTGGCTGCATTCTTACTGCTTACAGCCCTGGAAAGATGACACAATGAGAGCAGAGATGGGAATTTGCGCTTTTATGCAACTCCTTTGAAGCATGGGCTTTACAAGGTGCTGTTGAAATATTGATTCCTCTGTATTTATGAAGAATCATCTGCTTTTCTATCGACTCTGTTGTGCTTCCAGGTCTTGCAAGCACCAGTCAGAAATCCTGGGTCACGAGGGCAAAGCATTTATGGCTGCTGTCCCTCGACCCTGTGGCTGATCTATTTGGTTCGAAATAGCAGTGCAGTGTGCTGGGATATGCCCTGCCTTGGAAGAATGGTGTAATCCCAGCAAGCAGTACAAAAATGCTGGAGAAACAATAAAAAGAAATAATCAACTTTTAACTAGAATGAAAAGCACGGGGTAGGACAAAGGACATGCTGAAATGAGAACTCTCTGCAGAGATTTGAGGCTTTCTCTGTTATGCTTTGCTCGGAAAATCCGGTGCACTTGATGTGACCCCTTTTGATAATTGAGTTGTTGAACGTGGGAAGGAGCAGGGCTGCTGTGCCAGCAGCACTAACTGAGCGCTGCCAAAAGAGGATGGTCCTCAGCTGCCTGCACCCCGTGCTGCCACCAGCGTTCAGACAGCAAACTGGATCCAGGCTCAAAAACGGCCTGAGGAGAGGACTGGGTTGCTCTGTTGCTGTCTCAGCCCCTGGGCTGGGCTGTTCATGCTGGTGCAAGGGAATGCGAGGCTCGTAGAGGAGCGTGGGGCTGCTTCTGCCTCCCTCCCACGGCCCTGCCGGCTCATGGCATGTTGCTCTGCTGCCCTGGGCTGATTCGGGTCACTAATCCAGCAAAGAACCATCTGCTTCTGCAGGGCAGGGTTGTTTTGCTGTGGCAGGGAGGTGGAGGAGCCTGAGGAGCAGCAGAACAAAGTGACAGGAGGTGGGGACCCGCTGTGGGCCAGATGAGCTGGAAAATGGCCTGGTGCTTCCTCCTTCAAGTCGGAGCTGGAGTTTCTCCTCTGCACCGTGCCGGTGGTGAGGATGGGGGCAGAGCATCTGGCGGGGGCAGAGCATCTGGCGGGGGCAGAGCATCTGGCGTGTGGCGGGGAGCCTGTCTCGAGTCGGGACCCGGCGAGATGTTGATGAGTCACTGGGAGGCTGCTTCTGCTTGGGCTGGAACAAACTTCAGATGTGCTCAAGGCCCTTCCCAAGGCTGCCAGGCTGTAATTTGTGGCTTGCTTTTGCTTCCTCTCTGACAGCTTGGTGCAGTCGGAGTGGAAATGCAAAGTGGTCTGAAAGCCAGGCTGCTGCAGAAAATGCCTTTTTTTTTTATTTATTTTTGGCAAGGAGAGAGTTTCTCCTGCAGAGCTGTCTCCGGCAGGCTGCAAAAGCAGAGCCTGCAGGGGCCTCTGGCTGGCCTCCGAGATTGCCAAACAGAGATGTCTTGTGTGTGTGCGTGCTGCTTATGCAAAGCGGGGAAAGCAGCGCGAGGAGGAGGAGGGCGAGGCAGCCCGTGGAAGGAATTTGTGTGCCGTAGGCATGACAAAACTGAGCATCAGGCTTTCTGGAGCCGGCTGGGCCCTGGTGCCAGCCCGGCTGGACTGGTTGGTAGGGGAGGCAGCCCTGAACATGAGTCACAGGCTGGGCTGCAGCACAGTCCCTGCTACCAGCAGCTTCCCGGCCCAAAGCTCTTACTACTCACTTTCTCTGTGCCTCTCATAACTGGGGCTGAAAACAAGTTCTTGGACAAACAGCCTACAACTGTATTTAAACAACTGTGGTTCTGGTTTAACAATTTGCACAGGCTACTGCAAGGAGGCTTCAGAGCCTGTGAGAAGAAATGCTTGCATCTCATAGGCAGTGCCCCACTATCTGCTCAACTGGCTATCTGTCAAAGTAATCTCAATAACCAAAAGAAAAGGTCTTGTCCTATTTCTGAGGCTTGCAGAAAGCTGGCTTAGAGAGGGGAGGTCAGTGAGTTGAAGCTGCTCATGGCAGAGCCCAGTGGATGCCAGACATGGTGCCCAGGATGGTGTCAGAAAGGCCTCCTTCCCCCCATCCACAGCACACTGACTCAGTTGTTTGTGACTGCGGACAAGCCACAGCCATTCCCGGGAAGCCTTATGTGACATCTTATCTGAAAGGCCTATCTTTCGGGGAAACCCCAAATCTGAGCAGAAGCTCACAGAAGCAGAAGGTGGTAGGTAGATGGTGCACGGCTGTTGTTGATGCTGTCAGGGTGAGGTCTCTGTCCATGCAGTGGGCTCCTCGTATCTGTGAGCTGGACCTGGTCTCAGTAGGACAAGCTGTGCTATGGGATTTCCCTCTTGCAGACAGTCCCATCATCACTGGCAAATGGCCAGTGCTTGATCTCTTGATGCTATATAATTTTTGTGATTCCATTTAAGTGAGAAAACTACTAGGAGATATCGCAGAAACAGTAGATATGTCATAGCGACAATCAGGAAGGTGATAGCTAGATATCATTATATGCTTTGTAATAATAATTAAAAAAAAAAGAAGTCTCCAAACAACTAGAAGTGGCAGCGCTCCAGGCAGATCTTGGCTGGCAGTGGCTGTCTTGTTGCCTGCCATGACAATGGATTGGGGGTGGCACCAGAGACACCCTGCCTGCTGAAATGGCTCTCCTTTTCCAAACAGTCTTATTTTACCCCCACCCCGCTTCTAAATGTTCTTCTTCACAAAGCTGTTTGTGTGTGTGTGTTCCTAAGCTGACTGTTGGCTTAGAAAGTTAAGGTGCCTTATCAACACTTTGTGCACACAAGAGATAAGAGAGGCATGCCAGGCCCTGCCTATGCAAGGTGGCTTTAGGACCAGAGTAAAGGTTGTTTGCTTGCTCCGGCCAAAATTGCTGTTCACAATGGCTTTCTGTCTGGTTGGTTCTGTCCATCTGATTTAGTTAGGAAATACCTAAGAGTCCCTGGTCCTGCTGCTTGTGGTCTTTGGAGGCTCTTGATGAAGTTGTGGGGCACTCTTGGTGTGTATGCTCACAAAGAAGAACAGGATAACCAACAGCTGCCCACAGTGGCTTCTTAGCTTGGCTTGGGACTTTAAAAAGATCTTCATAAGAGAAGTATGTCTTGCCTTGTTTGGATATAGATATGCAAAATGAAACAAAGCAGATCCACTTCCCCCAAACCTTTAAACTGCATGGAAACCTTTAAATGTTATCAACAAGTCTAGTCTTTGAGAAATGTACAGGTAGGTAGGGACCTAACGCGGTAATGCTGGGTATGCACTTGTCTGAAGGGCAGTATCTCGAAGACCTGCACATGCACTTGCAATAACTGTTGATTAATTAAAAGAAAAGATGTAGCTGTGATTGGCTGGTCCTATGAAGGCAGGGCTTGCATGAAGCCGGGCTACGGAGTGATCTTTGTGTCCTGTAAAACATTGGGTGAGACCTGAGTTGTGGTGGCCTTGTGAGGTAAGAAGAGCGTGCACCTGTCTTGGAGGAGCCATGTAAGACTGTACTGTGCTCCTGATCGCATCATCTTCAGAAAGAAATGAAGAAAAAGAACTGAAAGAGGAAGGCTGAGCCTTGCAGATTGTGAGTGCTTCAGATGTGAGGCATTGAAGCTCTGTGAGTCAAAGTGAGACTGGGGAACGTCCCTGGGAGGTAATCAGGGCTCAGTGGGACCCTTCCTCCCGCAACGGGAAGCCCCCAGCACAGGTTCAGGAAAGCATTCTGCGTTTTGTATTTTTACAATTTGTTCTTTCAGTGGGCTGCATCAGTCCAGGGGAAGGGGCTGGGATGCATCAAGCCAGCTCAGGCTTTGATAATTGTCATTAAAATTAACGTTTATTAGGGCCGTGGTGTTTATTAGGACAGGGACGTTTATTAAGACGGGGACGTTTACTGGGAACGTTTATTAGGGCCGTGACGTAGGCCCGCGGCCGCCATTTCGCGCCCCTCTCAGCCCCGAGCCGCACAACGCATGCGCGGCTCCAGCAAGAAGGAGGAAGAAAGGAGGGGAGGGGGCGCCGGGCGCGACCCTCCCCTCGCGCACGCGCAGGAGCGGGGGCGCGCACGGGGGCGGGGCGCCGGGCGCGCATGCGCGGCGCAGCCTATAAATAAGGCGCGGCGCGGCGGCGGCGCCGCATTGCAGACGGGCGCGGGACGATGGCGGCGCCGCTCCTGGGGCTGCTGGCGCTGCTGGCAGCCGGTAAGCGGCACGGGCGGACCCCGGCACCCCCGGGCCTCCCCTCAGCACCCTCGGGCCTCCCAACACCCCCAGGCTCGCCCTATCCCCCCGGCCCGGCCTCCCCTCGC
The DNA here is from genome assembly GCF_013377495.2 of Cygnus atratus. NCBI lineage: Eukaryota > Metazoa > Chordata > Aves > Anseriformes > Anatidae > Cygnus > Cygnus atratus. Next base: position 25,158,135 of record NC_066368.1, on the reverse strand, counting down.
CTCCCTCCCGCAGCCCCCGGGTTCCTTGCGGTGACCTCCGGCCGTGTTGGGGGTGAGGGGGGGTATGAAAGTGTTTATTTTTTTTATTTTCTAGTAGTCACGGAGCTGCCGGACCCGGCTGCCGGGTTTAACGGTGCTGGGCCCGGGGGAGAAGCGGCCTCGTAGGAGCAGGGGTGGGGAAATGGAGGCGGGGGGAGCAGCAGGCAGGGGAGGGGGCTGTGGGGAGCCCCCTTAGCACTGCTGGGCTCAGGGGGCTCTGCATTAACAGCACCACCGCGTTATTTCATATTTCTCCTAGCGATGATTGGAGAAAGGCACCTGCATGACCTAGAGCTCTGTAAGGGCGCTTGCTAGAAGCTGTCCTGCTTCCAGCAGCTGGCCAAGAGGCCCCATTTATCTTTGCCACTTCAGGGACGGCTCAGTGCTAATCCTCTTTGAGACACCAAGAGGTAGCCCTTTCTGTTATGTGCTTTTAACAGCCTTGCTTTGTTTGGGTTTCCGGCTCCAGATGGAAAATCCCATCGCTTTGTCTCTGTACTGCATTGTTGGTTGGTGCCCATGTGAAAGTGGTGGTGGGGAAATAAGAAATATTCTGTGTTTACCATTAGGGCTAGAGATTAGCAAGGGCAATGTTTGCATTTTGTGTTTTGAGGAAGCTAGACAGATATAGAAATGATTCCTGGGCTGACTAGAGGGGTGTATCCCTTCAGGCACAGAGACCTCCACATTAAAGGTGCAATGATACAGACAGCAGTGGACTGATTCACCTAGGCTTCCTATTTTGAGAATTTTCCTTTAAATAAAATGTTTTAAACATCCAGCCTATTCGTTAAACCTGCCATATTTCACCAGTCGGCTAAAGAAAAGCCTGAATAGCTGTTTGAAAGCCGTAGGTGTAACCAACTGGCAGGCCGCAGATATTGCGGAATTGTGCACTACTGTTATACTCCAGGAAGCGCGCTTCTGCTGTACCGGTATGTGGGCAGTTCGGTGGAGAAACTCTGGCTTTTCCGGCTGGAAACAAAGCAAATGCTGCCTTTCACTCTGCTTGTTTACCTGCTGGGGTAATATCATTTCTGTGTTGGCTCTATGCTAAATTATCTCCTGTGGGTCATCACTTTCCTTGGGACTGTTTTTGAGTCACTAAAATTGTGGTTTCTTGCGCTTTAAGAGCAAAAAGCATTTGTCTTGGAAGCATTCTTCCAAGTTTCCCACTAGTGTATTTAGGGAAATTGTAATGAGAAACCAGTTCAGCAATGAGAGTTAACCTGGTCTGCTTGTTAAGGGCATGTGTATGCAACTGAGCATAGCAGAAGACTTGTTGGTCCTGTTTTTCTTTAGGAAGTCACTGTTTTAACAGAAATAAACACCTGTCTCTTTTCACCAGAGTCCAGTTATGACTACTGATTGACTCACCTACGGTAATGCCGTGCAGATTTTTCTGGAGATTTGGCTGTGACAACCTGGGACACCACTTTCATGTGACAAGTTAGCTAATTAGCTGCATCAAAATCTAGCTACCCTTGTTGTTGTATCCTAATGGAGTTACTTGGCTGGCTTACAGCATGGCTGGTAGGCCATGAGGGTTTTTGGTTGACCTACTTACAAATGCTCCGGTGCATCTTCCCTTTAAAGGAGACACAAAGGAATTAAAGCAGATTGTAGAGAGCTTGTGATACTGGGAGTATGCTTTTTGATTATTGCTGATCTTTGGCATCAGGAAAGAAGGAAGGCTGGGAGCAGAGTTTTAACGGAAGTTGGTATCTTTTGAGTAAGGCATATTTCTTGTTTCTCCTGGTACAATGAAAGTTAAGCTGGAAGCTGAAAGTGAAAAGTTTGAGGATGTGGTTTTTATTCCTCCTATAATAGCAGACTTAATTTTCCTTCCTCCCAAGATTGGTAATTCCTCTAGCAAATGCCAGCCAGAACATTGAGGAAAAGAAAACAGTCAGATGAATTGAAGACCTGAGCTGGTCTGCCTGACCTGAATTTCCTGGAGGAGGTGGTAAGGGCAGATAATTGAGCTAGACTGGTGCTCTGTAGTTTACAGGCCTGTTCTGGCAGGGAAAGTGATTTCTAACAGCCAGGCTGTGCTTGTGCTGGAGATGAAATTAGGCAGACAGTGGAAGGAAGGTGTCTTAAAAAGTCTTCCTGTTGGAGGAGTGCTGTGGGTATGAGGTATACACCATCACATAACACACTGGTGACAGAGTGCTGCTACAGCCACGTGACTGGTGTGTAAACCTGTCCTTGGACAATCTCTGCGTTGTTTGCGGAAGGGGCATAAATAGAAAGAATTGTTCTTGGAGGAACTGAACAAGCTGTTCTGCATATTCACGGCTGCTCTGAGTGAAATGCATGGTTGCTTCTGCAGAAATGCTGGAGTTTGTGAGATCTTCCTGCAGCCTTGGTTTGTGCTCTGCATTGTACCACAAAGGAGCAGTTCTGGAAAGCTCTAAAAGCTGAGATAGCGCAGAAGGTGGAAGGAGAGAGGGGACGGAAGCTTGTCAGCAAAACTGGAAGCGTCTCCATCAGGTGACGGTGATGTCAGCGGGACTCTCTGGGAGGTTGGACTCTGCTGCTGGTGGAGCAGTTCTTGTCTGCTGCTGCTAAGACTGCAAGTTAAACGGGGTACTTCTCTGGTCTCTGAAGCGTGTGTGTGTATTTTTGGGGTAATGCTCGTCTGTGTGTTGGGTCACAGAGCAATATTTAGTTTCAGATACTGATATTTCTCCTCTCGAGGAGAAATATTTGCACTGTTTACTCTGGTTTTTCAACTTTGTTCTATGCTTCTGCAATAGTCTGCATCCAGAGGGATTTGAATTCAGAGTAACTGAATCTTGCAACGAGATTTCAAGGCTTATTTTTTTCAGTAATAAGTTTAAAATCCTTTGACTATGTTCGCCTGTGGATGCAGGCTATTAGTATGCATAGATTAGGGTTCAACATTTCATTCGTTCCTGCTCTCAGTTGCTTTGTTGCTGTTCTCCTGCCTGGGTTATTCTTTCAGTTTATGCACCACAGTTTGCCTTTCCAGGGTCTCCCATAGCTAACTGCTGTCCTCCCAGAGTTGCTCTTTGAAATGTCCCTTTTCATCCCTCTGGCATATGTTCTCTGCTCAGCTGCGGGGGTCTAATGTCCTTCCTTTCCTGAAGGGAGCTTCCTCTTGTCCTCTGCCTCTGGCGTTCATTCATTCTGATGGCAGTGGGGAAAAGAGCATTGCTCCAGAGACTTTCTTCCCAGAGGTGTCTAGAACTGCCCTTCTGTTTTCTGAAGACTTCGTGTGTCTCTGGACTTCACCTGCGCTGTGCTGGGACTGCAGTGTAACCTGTGGCCAAGAACTTGGTCTCTCCTCATCCAGATGTGGCACTCTAAATGTAATTAGCAGGTGGGATGAATCTACTTGCCTGGAGAAAGGGGAGTGCTCAATATAGAGTTTCTGCAGACATTTACATGAAATCCATCCATTTATCCCCAGAGAACCCCAAAACAAACCAGCAGGAATTGAGATGGAAAACAAGCTTGTTAAAAAGTTTAGGCATGTTTCTACAGGGAAAAACTTCTGCTGCAGGGATAATTCTTCCTGTAGTCTCCTGGGGAAAGATCCCAACATCCTCTATGGGACCGCTTTCCCCTGGTGACTGCCAGATGCTCTGGAACATCCAGATCTCTCTTCCAGCTTCTGTCGCAGGAAAATCTCAGGGAGAAGTCGCTGCTTGCTTGGCAACCTCGTAGCAAACTCTGATCAGTGTAGAAATTGTGCTTCTCTTACAGCCTTACAGGAACTGTGACCACTTATTGGGACAGTAGAGCTAATTTTACTGCTTTGGCTCATCATGTTCTGTTATCTTTAATTTTGTTGTGATTGCTTTATGTACAGAAGCTGCTCCTCCTATGGTGTCTATCTTCTGCTGTGGGAAGCGAGGGCGTGTCTGAGGTAGGAGTGATGCTTTACACCAAAGGTAGTACGCCAGAACAGGAGGGCGCTCCCCACTGCAACGAAGAGCCCAATTGTGGCTTGAAATGAAAATCTGCTTCCTGTGAATTACACTGTGTGAATGTTTTGAGCTTGATACTTGATGAGCAGATACCGGACAGGAAGGCTCTGATTTTAGCTGACATCTGGAGAACCGATAATGTCTAGCCAGATTTCATCTGTTTACCCCACAAACTGCCTGTAATCTTTCAAATGCTGCGGTCGGTTGCTGCCTTGTTAATCCAAAAGCACAGTAGACTTTGGCATGAGTTCTTAGTGGTGTGAGCTGGTTACAACTTGTGAAATGTTCCTTAAACTCACTAACTGACTGGAGAGGCTGTGGAGTACCGGGCCCTTCAAATAACTCGAGGTTGTAGACACCCCTTGACTTGTTGACACTTTGTAAGATTCGATGAAGAGAAGTTGATCCCACTTGACTTCTTTAGCTTGAAGATGCTTTACATGTGCAATTCCGAAAAGGACCGGGGAAAACTTAGTTACTGAGTGCAGAGTGGAGGAGATGGATGCATTCACTTGGTGTCTGGGCATTTCTGGGAGATAATGGCTTTTCTTTAAACACTGCCAAGTGGGATAGCCTGGAAAAAAACATCTCTCCTGATGGATGTTGATATATTTGGAACAAATTGGATTGTCACAAAGGCATAAGAGTTGATAGCACCCCAAGTTATCTTCCATGTTTGAATGCGATGCTTTAAAATAAACAACAGCTCAGCTCTTTCCTTTTCTCACCAATTACAGGTTAATTTGTCCATGAAACTGCTGCTTACATTGAGGCTTTCCTAGCAGTCAGGTTTGGAGGAGACTTGAGTCTTCAAGCTGAATTTCTGTGTTCTGGGTGACAGTTTCCCAGTTTATCCTATTGCTCTTTAGGGACTCTGGTCTGGCCCATATAGAATCCCTGTTCATAGAAGCTTATGTAAGGTGTTAATTAAGCTTGATCATGAAAGTCTCATTAGTAAATTGAGTACAGCTTTGGAGGAGATTGCTTCAGATGTTTTTCTGCCCATCTTGAGGAGAAGTTGGGCTGGCTGTAAGTGGAAGAAGTCTAACAGATGCTTGAGGGAAGGGAAGGCTATTGCCAGAAGGGGTAATTACCTAACCATTTTTCCAGCAGCTGCCCTCGCAGACTGGTCATGCAGCCATTGTAAGCCTCCTTCTAGGTTACTTTTTGCTTAAGAGGAGTGAAGAAGCTCACTGTACTTCCATATGCGTAGTTCTGTAAGCCCTTCAAGTAGAAAAGATGTAGTCTGAGTAGTTTGTCACCCCTGCTTGACCAATGTCTGTTTTAGTGCTGCCCTCCCAGGTGGTACCTAGTGGCAAGGGAAGAGGCAATAGTTTTGTACGAATTCCTTGGCAGGGCCCTGTGCAGGAGCTCTTGCTTGTCAGGACTCTGTCAGTGATATTCCAGCAGTGTTAGGTTACTGACCTGGGCCTCTGGGAAGAGGTTGCTCCTGCTGCTGCTGTTACCTTTCTGACTTTGGGGAGTTTGATTGTTGTCAGGCTGTGTTTTTGAGGCAATGCTTGTTCCAGGAGACAGCTTCTGTAGTCTCACAGACACAAGCATTGGAGAAGTCAAAGTGGGTTTGAGTGTCTCATCATTGGTTTCAAGAAGCTGCCAGTAGGCAAGGATCACAGGGTGCCTGTGGGCTGTCAGCTTGGCTACAAGCCTGAAAGCTGAAGTCTTTTACATCTGAAAGCTCTTTAATTCGGTATGTGGATTGCATTTTCACCTCCCCCTTTTCCTTCCTCCTCCATTTTCTCTCTGCTTAATTCAGGAGAAGTTCTGTGCAGCAAAGGCTGTTCTTTCTAAAACAGAAGAAACCAGTTCAAGAAGGGCTGAGCCACAGAAGAGGAGGAGTACTGAAGCACCGTGGCCTTCACAGATAAACTTGTTTGGTTCTCTAAAAATAGTGGCTTGTGAGAACTTCTTGGAAGGGGAGCAGGTTTGGAAGGGCATGATGTGACTGGTGAGAGCTAATCTACAGAGAAAGGAGAAGCCTATTTAAAAATGGATGACCTCAGATCGGTAAAGAACAATATATGAAATAAAAGGATGCCAGAGGTAACTAAGAAGGTAATCCCATTGGGTTTATCCAGCAAGTATTAAGAGTTGTGCAAGGTAACTGACAGTGCTTTGTTTTCTTCAGGCTGCTGCTGTGCTGGGGATGTGAAATACCACGTTAAAGTGTCACGTCTTGCTGGAGAGGTTGTTTTTAGGGAGCAGGCAAGGTAACTGTTCTGTTGTGAACCAGCACAAGGTTTTAACACTTGGAAGTTTGGTTGTAATATAACTTAATAGACAAGGAAAAATGCTGTCTTGAAAAGAAAGAGGAGAACAAGCTAAAGGAAATAAGTAGTGGAGATGGTAGAGGACTTAAGGCTATTTTCTGAATCTGCAAAAGCTGAATTAATGTAGAGGTTTTTAGTTTTGTTTGTTTTTCCCTGGACATTCAGAAAGGGAGGGGTGGATAATGCAGTGAAGGTGCATCCTTTTGATACCAGAAATTGGGTTGGGTAATACAATTCAACATAATAGAAACTAATACAAGCCTACTTATATTTAAAGTCACTGTGGAAGAAGGAAGAAAAGATGCCTCACTTAGCAGATGTTGCCTTTGTTCTGTAGCTCCTTCTAATATGTGCCAGTGATGTGTGGCCCAAACAAATGTGCTGTCACCATTTGACAAGAAAGATCTGTACTGAAAGCATCAAATGTAGATTTATCTTCTCAGAAGGTAAAAACAAACTTCCCCAGTGTCCTTTGTAGCTGAAAGGATACTTCTGTTCTCTGCAGGTAAAAGTTTGTGCTAATAACTAGTTAAGGTTTCCTGGGTCTCTTGGCTTTTTTTGATGGGAAAGCCTTGTAGATATGTTGGTGTCCCATCCTGCTGTGGTGGTGTGCAGGGGTGAGGGCTTCATGTAATGCCAGTAGGAAGGTGTTCGGGGTTCTTGCATTGTATTGGTAACTTTCAGTGCTTACAAACTGCTTGATGCTTCTCATACTTGTTACTTGTTCTTACTTGTCTCAGGCTCTTCTGAGTTGTGTGGGATTTTTTTTGTGGCTCCGATCTCCTCTTGAGGATTGCAGGTAACGTTTGTGCCATTGTCCTCAAATCTGGGCGCTGTGTGCCCAGTGGCCTAGTATTCTGTCCTGTAGTTGTGATAACCAGGTCAGAGATGATGGAGGAACAAGACCAGTTGCTGGAGGTTCTGCCAAAACTGGTGTGGATATTAAGGTTCATAGAATGACAGGCATGTTGAAATAAAAATCCAAACAAAAACTGAAAGCTCGTTAAGAGCTAGATCAAACCAGTGCAAGTTACTGTGTGAATTCCTCAGCTTGGGTTTTAGATGACCTATTAGATTGAGAGCTTAAACTGCATGGCATAACTCTTGTTGTTTGTAGTTGTTTAGTTCTGTAGCTTTATTGCATGTTGCAGATGGGAGGGAGAGGGTTTTTCTTTTGATGCACAGAACTGAAGGCATAGGTTAAAAGCTTTTCTTCTAAATAGTTAGAAGCCCTTAATTCCCCTGTTTAAAGTCGAGGTCTTGCTTGACTTTAGCCAGACTTAACTCTACCTTGCAGAACTTCCTACCCTGTTTGCTGCCAGTATCTGAAAGGGAAGAATAACTCCTTCCTCAACCAAGTGGCTACTTGCTTGTTGTCGTCCTGCCAGGAGCTAACAGCTAGCTGCCTGACCAGGCTGACTTTAAAACTTTGCTCTTGTTGGTGCTTCCAGATAATAGTGTTGCACATTAGAACAGGCCATCTGTAAATATTATGCTAACTGTGCATGCTTACAAGTTCAGAAGTCTTATTTCTACAGTCTTAATGTGCTGCTTTGCTGAAAAATGTTCATTTTTCCATGCTTTTTCCTGGGAGAGAGCGTGACAAACTTCTTGCTCTTGTGTGCAAGCTTAAATATTCCAAGCACGTTTTTCTTAAAATAAATGGGTCATTCCTCTGTGAAATCCAGTGTAAACAGGCTTTAGAAATCAACAGCTGAAAGGCTACAGACTGTCACCTATAAAGCACTGTTTATCTGGCTCTACTTGATGTGTACTGGCTGTGTACCTAGCAGATGTGCTGGTAATTCAGCTGTTAAGTTGATCCTCTAATTACGTAGTCGAGATGTGAGAAATAGAAAAGTGATTATTCATCTGTTATAACCTCACTAGAAGCTTTGTAGCAATCAGTTTAATTTCTGCTTCTTGGCTGACAATGTAATTTTACAGCATTTTGTGATGTGTAAATAGTGTCGATGTGAAAATAATGGCTGTGGAAAAACACCTATACAGCTAATAGGTTTGAACAGGCTTGTTTTTTTAAACTTTGACAGCAGTGTGCTGTAGGATTAGACTGTAGCAGGTTTCACTGGAGCCTGCCTGCTGTAGGATTTTAGGAGTTGTTTCTTCCTTGGTTAGTGCAACCTAAGAGAGGCTGACTGCTGAAGAAATTGAGCCTACCCACAGGTAGGATGGATTTAGAAAACTGGATGAAGCTGAGCATCTGGTCCTGTGGCGTTTGCAGGCCAGCACAATAAACAAATAAAAAGGCTTGAAATTAGCCAGAAGGTGAGCTTTGTTGACTTGTCCCATTGCTTACTAACAGTACAGAGCTTTTACACATCTTTAGGGAGGCTCCCTGTAAGTGGCTTTCTGTATTTAACTTCAGAACTTTGTAGGTTACCTGACAGCTCCATGTGGGGTGGAGGTAGTGTCCAGGCAAGGGCTTGTCCTCATTTTTTTCTGCACACAGTTTTTTGTACACAGCTGAACTGACCAAGAAGAAATAAAATCTAAATGGGTTTAATTGGATTAAAAACTATGTGATAGAATGTCTTGTGTTGTCCCTTTTTGGCTTTGACTTTCTTGAAACTTTGTGAGCAGTGTTTCAGCCTTCACCTGGCTCTTAAGTCTTCCATGCAAATGTGTGCATTGTCATGGCTTCTAATCAAATGAGTTTCGCAGCTCTGTTGCTCCAGGAGAAGAGAGTGATCACCTAGGAGAAGGAATGCAGACTGCAATTACAGGCTAGATGCGGCTGCTGGTTTGGAGTTGGAAATTGCTGTAAGGACAGGAGAGCAGGGGCTGCAGCATGCAGTCTCAGGTGTGGCTTTCTGCAACGAGTGGTTTTCCTGTTTCAAGTTGTCTGGTAGTTGTGTGATGAGGAAAACATTGGGGTTTTTGTTTGCTTTATGAAAGGTGATGGTAGAGGAATGGGCTGCTGAGGTGGTGAGGAAGATCAGCTGCTTTGGTTTTCTGGAGTTGTTTGGCTGTGCTGTCGGTATTTGAGACTCATCCTTACCTCTCAGGATAAAAATTGCTGTATTGAAATCTGCTTAAAAGTGTTGGTAAACTGAAGTGGCCTAATGGAAAGTCTGTAATTACATGGTATGGCATTAACCTGCTTGCTTTGAAGTGCAAATCATTCCAAGGTGCAACTGAAAGAACAATTCTTTCTTTGGCAGCTGTGGCCAACCCTGTTGTGTGGCAGAAGGACTGTGCAAAGGGTCCGGAGGTCTGGTGTCAGAGCCTTCGGACAGCATCACAATGTGGAGCAGTGAAACACTGCCAGCAGAACGTCTGGAACAAGCCTACTGTAGTAAGTATCAACCGCTGAGATGTCGTCTTCCCACTTACAGCTTGGGTGGCTGGTTTCCATGTGCCGATGAAGATTTTCAAGTCGCTGATTGGAGTTAAGTGCTACATCTGACTAGTCTTGGTTGCCACGAGTTAATTTGGGTGGCAGATACGGGTTGCTTTCCATTTCGTTGCGTTGCACAACTTGTCTGCTGACTTCTCGTGTGACCTATTGCACAATTGCTGAGCAGTATGTGGAACAGAGCTAGGGGATTTCAGACTCATTCCTCTGTATTAAGAAGATTCCTAATTCATAGAGCCCTTTCTTACTCTGAGCCATGTCAAACTCATAGGTTTATTTAAAAATAAAGAAACACAGCACTTTTATTTTTAGGCCTTTCTTACAGGTTAATGTTCTACAAAGGATACAGTATGTGCTACATTATGAAAGCTCTGTCAGTACATAATGATACAATTGCCAAGTTTAGCATGGCTTTTCAAATTCTGCTGAAGTGAGTGCTGCTTTATAGATATAGCTGTACCCCTTACGGTGCTGTTCCCCAACTTTCTTGGGGAAAAAGGCATTTTATGCATGGTTGCATTCAACCCACCTTGCACGTATATGTGCCCTGACATGTTTCAACTTGTGGAAAAGTAGGGGAAAAGGGGAATGTTAGAAGGGCAGAGTAATTAAAATGAGTGAAGCAGTCTGAAAGGTTCCTGTGCTTCTAGGGCATTTTGGAAATTTAGACTCTTGAGAGAGTAAAGTAAAAACAGGTTCAGGAGAGGGCTTCTCAGGGCAATAAATTTTACAATTCAAGGGTGGTGGGACTAGGTGAAATAAGCGGGTGATAGCATACCTGCTTCTTCATATCAAGTTGATTTACTGAAGAAACTGGAGTGGAACATGCTTGGAATAGCTTCACTATTTTAAAATGCCCCCCCTTGTTTCAGCCAATATTTTTTCTTTAAATTCTGAATGTAATGCTTGTTCTTCACATTATTCCTTGCACACTGCATTTATAGGCACTTAATTCTGCTTCCAAGTAACACTGCTTCTCTCCCTAGAACAGCATCCCCTGTGACTTGTGTAAGGAACTTGTAACAGTGGTCGGCAAGGTTTTGAAGGACAATGGCACAGAGGTAAGTATAGCTCCCCTTCTTCTTGCCCCAAGGCACTAGTTGATTTGTCATAAGGTCTTGAGGTGAGGGGTTGGAAGGGGTCTGCATGATATTTTCCCAATCTCAACAGCAAATGTTGAAAGGGGCTAGGTTACATAGGATAGGGCTTTGAAATGCAGCCTCTTCGGATATAGAGATGAGCATGTTCTCAAGCCTTGCCCTCTCTAACATGTCCCTGATTGTCTGTAGATACTAAATATGATTGTTCTTGTGCTAGTGGACCATTAATCTTGAGGGTGGGATAGTGCAGTGTGTAGAAGTTGATGATTACAGCAGGTAAAGTGGGCTTTATTTTGGTTACGTGACTCCATTTTCTTTCATGAACCCAGAGTACTTTGTGTGAACAGATCACTTTTCCACCAGCCCATAATTTCATTTCCTCTTAAATGTAGATGGTCTGTGGGGATAAGACTGTTGTGCAGGCCTTGCAGAAGTATTTCAAATTTTTCACTTTGGGGTCTCACTGAAGGTCCAGGACTGGGGAAAATAAAGCTGTAATGCAAAACTTCTGTCTTGGTCATAGTGATCATGCTGTTCACCTTTTTAAGGAGAAAATTTGTGTGACCAAAGGTCAATTAGAGCTGAAGCCAGACAGTACTGTGAGGGACTTTTTTTTAAATGTTAACAGCAAAAGGAGGGCCAGAGAAAACACGTCCATTACTTGATGAGGATGGCCACCTCACAAACTGAGACATAGACAAAGCGGAGATGTTTAATGCCTTCCTCGCTTCTGTTGTTGACATCAGTGATAGGCTCTGGGACCCCAGGTTCCCTGAGTTGGAGGACTGTGGCTGCAGGAATGATAAACTCACACCCAACCCCGACCTTGTGCGGGATTTGCTGCTCCATCTGGATGCATATAAGTCTATAGGATTTGTCCCAGTGTACTCAGAGCGGCATTGCAGGACCTGTTATTTTTCAATGGTCTTGGGAATCTGGAGAGGTCCCAGTTGACTGGAAGCTGGCAAACATCATTCCAATTTTTAAGAAAGGAAGAAAGAAGACCCTGGTAATTACAGGCCTGTCAGTTTCAATTCAGTGCCTGGTAAAGTTATGGAGAAAATTTATTCTGGGAGTTATCAAAAAACATCTGAAGGACAGTGTGGTCACAGCCAACATGGGTTCACTGAGGGGAAGGTCCTGCTTAAACTTGATTTCCTTTAATGGTAGGGTCACCCACCTAGTTGGCCAAGGGAAGCCAGTTGATGTAATCTTTTTGAATTTCAGTAAAGAGTGTCCAAAGGAGGGCTACAAAAGTGGTGAAGGGCCCAGAGGGCAAGGTGTGTGAGGAGCAGCTGAGGTACCCTGGTCTGTTCAGCCCTGAGCAGAGCAGGCTGAGGAGAGGCCTCATGGCGGCCTGCAGCTCCCTCACAGGGGGAGCGGAGGGGCAGGCGCTGAGCTCTGCTCTCTGGGGACAGCGACAGGACCCGAGGGAACGGCATGGAGCTGGGACAGGGGAGGGTCAAGCTGGGTGCTAGGGAAAGATTCTGCACCCAGAGGGTGGTCAGGCACTGGGACAGGCTCCCCAGGGCAGTTGTCATAGCACTGAGCTGCTGGAGTTGAAGTGTTTGGACACTGCTTTCAGATACAGGGTTTGGTTTTGGGTGGTTCTGCATGGAGCCAGGAGTTGACTTGATCTCTGTGGGTCTGTTCTGACTCAGGATATTGTGTGAAAACCTCATTTAGTTTTGCTTGCTGGCTGTCTGTACCTACCGGAGTCCAAGGGCCTTTTTAGGCTTTACATCATGCATTTGGAAAGAGCTTTTGATATATGGCCCGCCTTATGTCCTGTTAGGATGAGATCCGCTCTTACTTGGAAAAGACATGCGAGTTTCTTCCTGATCAAGGCCTGGCCTCTGAGTGCAAAGAAATTGTGGATTCCTACCTACCGGTTATCATGGATATGGTCAAAGAAGAGTTTGTAAGTAAATGAGTTGTTAACTGAATTGAAAATTGTGCTCTTGTTGGTTCTGGAATTTTTGTTCTATGTAAGATGGTGCATGTGATCTTTGTTTCTGTATGAGTCAACTTTTGTTGGTGTTCTTTAAATTTGAAGATTGCTTCCTTACTCAGAAACACTTTCCCTTGCTGTAATGTTTCAGCTGACTGATTCTCTACTCCGTCATATAACAGTGCCATCAGTCTAGAGCTTTTTATTTATATATCTTATCTCCCTCAGGATAAACCTGAAGTTGTATGCAGTGCCCTCTCACTGTGCCAGTCCCTTCAGAAGCACCTTGCAGCAATGAAACTTCAGAAACAACTCCAGACCAATAAGATACCAGAGCTGGACTTCTCTGAGCTAGCATCCCCGCTTATGGCTAATGTGCCTCTCCTCCTTTACCCTCAGGACAAGCCCAAGCAGAAGTCTAAGGTAAGAATGCAGTGACATTATGCTGTGCAAGAGAAGTGAACACTTTCTGTTCCAGAGTGCCAGTGCTCCTTTGTGTAAGAGCTTATTGGTGATTCTTGGCAAGGGATTGCCCTGGGCACGAATTCAGCATTTGTTCTTCACCTGAGTTACTGTCTCCTAGTGAATTTTGTGCTGCATATATATAGATACTTTTTTTCCTTAACCTGTGGGTTTAGAGCTAAGTGAGGTAATAGATGCAGCCTGCGTGGACTGCATGTGTTGCTTTGGATCAACCTGTAAAGCTAAGCCTTGTGCTGGGCTGTTCCCATCCAGGACTGTCAAGCAGGTCTTGCTGGAAACAGTTTCTTCCAAGAGCAACTTTGGCACCAGTTTGGCACCAGCATTCAAAGAAAAAAAGAATTCTCCTACTTTCTGATTAATCTCCTGACTGTGCACTTCAGAGGAAGTGTTTGTCTCTGAGTCCAGAGGTGACTGGCTCAGAAACAAGTAATTGACAAAGGGGAGTAGATGAGACTATGAACTTGGGAGTAGAGGCTGAGCTGAGATATGGGAGTTAACGGGTGGGTGGAGAACAAGCTGCTGTGGGTGGAGAGCTGTGCCAGATTTGGAAGCCTTCCCCCTGTGGTCTGTAAACAAACCCAAGAGATTTTGATTGGGTATCTTAACAGTTATCTTGGGTTTTGCAGCCGGGTAGGTAGGTACTAATCTCCACCTAGTGGCTGTTGCACATACCAACAGCAGCTTGTCTTTTCATATTAAGTACTCTATAACATTTAGGTTTGTATATAATTTAAAATAGCTTTAAAACTTAGTAATTGAAGCTTCTAAAATTAGCTATTTGATGTGTCAATTTAAACTTTTTACTCTTTGCCCAGGGAAATGGGGATGTGTGCCAAGACTGCATTCAGCTGGTTACTGATGTTCAGGAAGCTGTCAGGACAAATTCATCTTTTGTAAAGTCTTTAGTTGCTCATGCCAAGGAGGAATGTGACCGTTTGGGACCTGGAATGGCTGATATGGTAAGCTATCTTTCTACTTAAAAATCCATTTCTGTGTATAAACATAAAATAATTCATCAGTGCCTTAGTCCTCTCTGTATAATCTCTAATTAAACAAAGGAGCATGTGTAATGTAGGATATGTTACACAGTATAACACCTCAACACTGAAATCATGAGCTTTCTGGTCAAACAAATGGTGGTAGGAGTAGAGAGGAGGGGAAAAAGAGGTTGAAGGAGGAAGTTGCTGATAACCCTTAAAGACATTTTTCATAAAAGTGACCTGGCAGGGTAATGGGGTCACACCAGCGTGGTTTTGCCCTGAGAGGAACAGAAGGACTTGCTAGATAAACAGCTACGCGGGCAATGATTGTGTAACCTGAAATGTCATCTTATGTTTGGGACGAGCTCTGAAAGACAACAGTATAGTTATTAAGTAGAGAATGTAAATTAATACTTTGAGAAGTACTAGGAAATTCTAGGTTGCCTCTACAGCTTAAGTGGCTTGATAATTACAGCAAGACTTTCTTTTCTCACTTCCTGCAGTGCAAGAGCTATATCTCTGAATATTCTGACTTGGCTATCCAGATGATGATGCACATGGTAAGATCAGTAAACTGTAATACTTGCTCTCTTTTCATTTTTCTGCTTTGTGTACCTGACTTACTTGGAAGCAGGAAACACAGAGCAAAAGCTCTACCCAGACTTACTGCAATGAGTCTTGTTGTTAACACTCTTAATTTGGCATTTAATTGGGTAGTGACCTAAGTCCCTGAATGTTTTCTTCAGCTCTTTCCTCTTCTTCCACAACTATTTCACCAGTGCAAAGGCACTCCAGTGCTTTGAGACACAGAGGAAAACGTTTTATGTATGTTCTTTTATATTTTCTCAGTCCTGTACTTATACCACTTTTTCCCCCCTAATACTGTGTAAGCATGTTAGAGTTGGTCTTTGTCACAGTATTGCAAAATATGTTCAACTAAGTGCTAGAGATAATGTGTCTATTTGAAGCAAGACTAAACCTCCTCACTGTGGAATTGCTGTCCCAAATCTGCTGCTCTCTGGGCTTGTGATAGGAGTTGTAGAAAGTGAGTGGTACTGCACCAATCCTGGTCTTCTGCAGCAACAATATATTTTACCTCTGACCACCTCCATAGCATTTTTCTTTATCCAAACCTCAAAAAATTTATTTTTCTTAAAAGGGCAGGCCTTTCTTTAGAGAATGCAGTGCAAATATTCAGCAAGTTATGGCATGAGTTTATGAATAGTCTATTGCTGCTGTGAATGTGAATTTGGCAACACAGAGGCCTTTTTTGTTTTTACACTTGGTTGGGGGCGGGACAACAACTCCTCCTTATTCCAATGACAGCTAGTTTTTAACTGTAAGCATTGCAGCGTAGTTTGTTGCTGACACCTGAAAACAAAATATGACCACACCTTGCATCTGGCTGAGTTTTCAGACTCTGAAGATAGTCTTGCCCAGGACATTTGAATAGCTTCAAATAAATAATGCTGGTTAGCACTGTGCAATTAAATATGAAATGTGGGTTGCTGTAGCACTGCTAAAGTTTAGGTGTATTTTTGGGATGGGGCCAGTGTCATGCTCTGTCTTCATGGAAAGAGTTTATGCAGTTCAAATGCTTGACTTTTTTTTCTTAACTGTTATCTTTAATTTCTCCTATCTTCCTCTGTCTCCAATCTCCTTTGTCAACAGAAGGATCAGGTAGGTGAGCAACTTGCCTGTGGTGATAGCCTGCTTGTAGTTCACTTACTGCTCTTAAAGGGCTTGTAGTTCACTTCTTGCTTTATTAGCTGTGTACATGGTGTGACTGTACTCAGTTTTGACAGATACAAGGGATATTTATGTGATTAAAACAGGGAAAGGCAGTAGATTTCCTCCAGTGGATCAGTCTTACTTGCAGCTCTGGCTACCAGCCCGTGATACCAAGATTTCAACTGGTGGAGCAGCAGATCTGCTCATTTTCATACCAGATAGATGTGGGGAGAGCAAGCCAGAGGCTCCTTTCAGCTTCTGGTTTAATATTTGGGCTCAAAAGGGCTTCAGTGAAGCTGTCCCTGGGTCCTTTCTTGGTTAATCTTTAAATTTGTAGTGGATCAGTTGTAGGGGATGCTCAGAATTGAAAAAGAAGGTGCAGGAGGCCTTTAGGCTCCTGCTTCCTAGAGCTGTTTGGGCTTCTGATTTAACCAGTCCTGGGAGACCTTGTGTCTGTCATCTCTCTGAGAGAGAACCTGTTGTGTGTATGTGGGTGTTGCTTTAACATTACTATTGGGAAATGCTTACTACAATGCATGAACCAAAGGGCTTGACTTAAAGGTACTGCCTGATGTGATCTGAAGCAGCACTGTTAGTTGGAGATACTGCTTTTGCCTGTGCATGAGGATATGGCGTGATGCATATAAGCTGTTGCATAAGCCTCTGCTATAAGAAGCTCGATGCCCTGGTAACAGGGTGGGGTGTGATTTTCTAATTACCTGGAGGACCAAAGGTAACTTTTATAGCTTAAATAGACTTAGGGGTTGGGGGGAGGCAGATGGATGATGACAACTCAAATTTAGTATGTTATTCTGTACAGCCCTTCTCACTGTCTAGGTAGCGTGGCCTCCTTAGAGTAGATTGTCTGCCTAATGTTGAGCATCTATTTTTGCATTTAGTAATGTCAGTTTTTAAGACTTTCTCAAAAGACTTGGCCTTTTGAAAGGCTTTGTTTCTGTTTTTGCTCTGGCGGTGAGAAGAACACTAGAAATTCGTATAGTATATTGCAAATACTTTTAAAAAAAAAGGGGTTAGGCTTTAACATGGTTAACTTTTGTTTCTTATAGGCTGTGTTCAGTAATGCAGGAATCTGTTTCTGTTTGCAAAGTGTGGTGTTACTGGATGCTTTAAAGAAGGTAGTTTGTGGATGAGAAAAAGAGTCCTTTCTCCTAGGCATTTCTTTCAGTTCTTGGGTGAACTCTGGAGTCAGGATAATTAGCCTCTTCTGTAATAACTTGGAGCTTTCAGGGGAGCAGCTTATGGATGCAGGTCTAATGGGATGGTGGTGGTCTGTTTTGGTGTTGGTAGCTCTTAAGTCAACTCCTTTGAAG
The DNA here is from genome assembly GCF_013377495.2 of Cygnus atratus. Lineage (NCBI taxonomy): Eukaryota > Metazoa > Chordata > Aves > Anseriformes > Anatidae > Cygnus > Cygnus atratus. Next base: position 25,140,897 of record NC_066368.1, on the reverse strand, counting down.
GGCTTGCATAGTGTATTAGCTCCTGGAAAATGGGTTTTTAAATGGATGTGGCCTAACCTCTTCCTCTCTTAAAGGAGCTGCTAAGTTTGATTTGGTAGTTGTCCTGTCTATAACCATATCAAATGCTTTGGCAGTACTTGAAGTAGAAGTAGTCTTGAAACTCTAGTTGTGTTGGAGCCTTTTAAAGCTTTGGCCCCTGTTCTCTTTGCATTCCCACAAGCTTCCTAAAAAGGGCAATATCTTTTATACCTTTCTTAAATATATGTTATACCTCTCTTTCCAGCAACCAAAGGACATCTGTGCCATGGTTGGATTCTGTCCTTCTGTGAAATCTGTTCCCCTTCAGACTCTGGTGCCAGCTCAGGTGGTTCATGAAGTGAAAATGGAAACTGTGGAGGTAAGATAACTTTTTGTTCTCAATAGCTTTGCTGTTCTGTTTGCTTTACTGTAATGAACTGGATGGAACAGAAAAATAAAAGCTTGTATGCATAGAATGCTCCAAGTCTTCCTGCATATGAAATCCTTGCCTCTAGTTTTTGAGGTAGATCTGTAAAGTAGGAGACTGACTTGTTAGAATAGTGGAGCTTTTGCTAACATGAAGCTGTAAGGTAAGACTTCAGAATTAAAGCAGGAACTCTTGTTCTATAACTGTATAGTAGCCCTCCTAATTGACAAACACTAGAGGGCAAATAGTTGAATTTTATTTTTGCTTTGCATGGGTAGTTATCCCTTGAACACTTTTAAAATGTGACAGTGTTACCCATGCACAGATGATTCTGATCAGAGTCAAAACACTGAAGCTCAGTTTGGAGAAGCACCTTAGCTTCCCGCAGCCCTTGGGTTGAGAAAGTGGGCTGAGCTTTTTTTCAAAAGGAAAGTCTCTTGCAGACAGTTATCCTCTGAACAGAGTCAAACAATTTACTTCAAGTCCTTCAGTTTGACTTTTTTTTCCAAACAGGAGGATGCTTTCAGTTCTAACAAATTTAGTTCTCAGTGTATTTTAAAGAACACTTCATATTTCCCTTGACTCCAGCCACTGTGGCAGTGCTTATTTCTGTATTTACTAGATTCAGCTCCCTGCCTTACACAACCTGAGGACTGTGGTCTTAAATAATCATACAAAATTACTTTTCAGAAAGGCATTTTACTAAGACCTTTGAGGTTTTGGGTTCTGCAAGACCTTTTAAATCCAGCTCAAACTGGCTAGCCAGGTAAATAAGTTAATGCGCTGGACCTGAATGTGAATGCTGTTAGACTGATCTTCTATGAATTGTTCTCTGTCAAACCCGTTCATCTGTTGATTTATTGTTTTGTATAAATGTTTGTGTACGCAGAAAGCCTCGGTTCAAGAGAAGACCTTTTCTTTGTGTGAAATCTGTGAGACTATGGTGAAAGAAGTGACTGGTCTGTTGGAGAGCAACAAGACAGAGGTGTGTAAGTGACAAAAATGGTACCTTTACCAAGGCTTTGGCTAAAATGGGGCTGACTTATTGCTGCTTTAGAAGAGGGAAGGAAAGTTAGTTCTGTTGTTCACTTTCACAAGAGCAAGAGCTTCCTCTTTCTTAGGACAGAGTAAGCAAAAAACTTACTTTTGAATTGAGTCAGATTTCTGTTTGTTTGCTACTAATCCTTCCTTGTACTCCAGGAGGAAATCGTGCATGAAATGGAGGTCATCTGCTACCTGTTCCCAGCAAGTGTCAAAGACCAGTGTAAGGACTTCATAGAAGTCTATGGCCAGGCTTTGATTGACATGCTCTTGGAAGCAACAAATCCCGAAGCTGTGTGTGTGATGCTGAAGTGCTGTGCAGCCAACAAGCCTCCACAGCAGCCAGGTTGGTAATGAGGAATTAGTACTATTGCTAAATGAGCAGTTCACCTGTGGTTATATCCTCTGTGAGGACACATGCTTCTATCCTTGGTGTGATGCTGCCTCCTTTCTTCTATTTGGGGGAACTACCAAAGTGTTGATGGTTTTTTTTGTCTTGTCAGTTTTGGTGAAACCTGCAGGTGGCTTCTGTGACATCTGCAAGATGATAGTTGCTTATGCAGACAAAGAGCTTGAGAAGAATGCCACAACAGCTGAGATTGAGGCTTTACTGGAAAAAGTCTGTCACTTCCTGCCGGAGTCTGTCAGTGATCAGGTAAAGCATCTTGTGTAGCAGGCTAAAAAGCAATGGTCTTGCTGATGGTCTGGTACTCTTCACTAGTTAGCACAAAAGCATAGCAACCTCATGTGTGCAGTAGAGAAAGGGAGTTAAAAAAAAAGTTGTGTGTGGGGTGGGGGAGAGCAGATTTGATCTGCAGCAGTCCTGGCTGCATGGCAGCCTGCCTTCCACTTGGAACAAGGCAGTCAAAGATGAACAGAAGGATGAAACATCTTGCAGAGTATTTGGAAAAGCTAGAGGGTAGTGTCTCATGGTGGTTTTTATGAGAACAGTCAGTATAACATGTCAGAGTTGGAGGAATCTTTCCCTCTGCAGAGGTTGGAAGGAGGTTGGGGGTGTGGAGGGACTAGATTTTTCTACTAGATTTTTCCCATTCCCTATCCTTGGTGGTTGGCAGGCCCTTGAAAGCCTCTGTCTACTCAAAGGGTTGACTGGCTGGATTGTTGTGCTCATTTGCAGTCAGTAAAGGTCTGCCTGGAAATCCTGTGAGAACAGTGGGTAGGAACAGCTGAAGGTTGTTTTTTTCTCTCCCCACCTCACTGATCTTGTTAAGGGGATTAACAAAGTAATTGGAAGTAGGCTGGCATAATTCCAGTGAGATAGCAAAAGGCAACACCTGTTAGGCCATTGCTATCAAGATTTACCTGAAAATCTTATTAGGTGGCTGCTGAGTGTCAGCTCAGCAGTGGTGACTGCTTATAAGTTTAGCAGGCATATAACACACAGGCTTAAAGTAGCTGTGAAACAGCTATTCCTGCTAACTGCTGTGCAGCTGTGTAATAGCTGTGGTTGACTTATTAATTGGTGCCATTAGTCTCTGCTGAGAGTGCCAACACCTCTGTGCTTCAGAGATGGCCTCTCCACTAGAGGGCTGGCTGTTGATGATGGGAAGCACTTGTGCTGCTGCAGTAAATGCTAGCTGATTGGGCTAAAGATCCTTAAGAGGCATTGAGTGCATTGCTGCCAGCCTGTTTAGGATGTTTGTCTCCAACTTGAGTGTGCTTTCCTCCTGAAATCGCAGTGATCTCTGCTATCAGAGGCTAAACATTGCAAATCAAAGCCTGTCCTGCTTTTGGTTCTCTTCCTTTTGACAGCTTTCTAATCGTAGCCTTGTATGTACTCAGTTGTGTCTGCAGACAGGTATGAGCCAGCTAAAAATGATCTAGTTTTGTAGTTAATGTGCTGCTGAATCCTTTTTCCTCTGCAGAGTTCAAGTCTCTGGTTTATTGGTTTGGTGTGAATTATTGGGGTGCTTGGGCCTGCCTGCTAAAGAGTGTATCTTCCTCTAATCTTTTCAGGGCTTTAACAAGTAAATCTCTTTTGACAAAAGAATCTCTCAACCTGTGTTTTGTTACAGTGTGTTCAGTTTGTGGAACAGTATGAACCTGTGGTTGTGCAACTCCTGGCAGAGATGATGGATCCCACTTTTGTTTGCACTGTGAGTATGGCATTTAGTTCTATTCAGGGTGGGCTCTGATACAGTCCTGTCTGCTCTTCTGTGCGCCTTTCAGTGCCTAGCATGCAGAAACTCTTCTGGAATAAAGATTAGCACGCTGAATGCTTGGAGCAAACTCACTTGTGCAAGGCCTTGGGTGTAATGAATGGACAGCTGTTTGACTGCCAGCCTTGTGCAAGGAAGGACAGAAGGAAGGAGCTGCCGGGGTTATCCGCTGCTGAGGTTCAGCAACAAGCATAGCGTGTCCTGAATGTGGTGAGAGGAAGTCCCTTTCTAGAAGCTGTTTCTCAAGGCCTGATGTGAAGTAGTAGTGATAACTTAATTCTTCCTTGTGTCAGATTTGCTGCACATTTACTGCAGCTGTCAGTGGAGCATGGTGCTGTGGGAGCTCCTGAAGCTACCTCAGCTCCTGCACTTGTTCAGTTGGAAGCTCAGGTGTGGGGCTGCAGTCAAGGTCTTTTGGTGCAAATGGAGAGATACTGACTGTGCTGCTGTTCTTTTCACAGAAACTAGGAGTCTGTGGATCAGCTAAACAGCCCCTCCTGGGGGATGATGCTTGCGTCTGGGGTCCTGGTTACTGGTGTAAGAACATGGAGACTGCTGCTCAGTGCAATGTACGTATGGCAGGATTCTGCCTTGAGTTTCCTGTTGGTCTTTGGTACCTCCTTAAAAACTAATTTTCTGGCTTCTTTAGTACGCTCTTAAGTGGATGAATTTCAGTTTCAAAAAGCAAGTGGGTACTAGCTAGAGGTGGGTGAGTCTGATTAGAGGTTATTCCATAGCTCTTAGCTTTCTCAAGCAGACTGATTCCTCACCCCTTTCCTCCTTTTTCTCTGCAGGCATTTCAGCATTTCAGAATCTATAGTAAGGTGCAGCCTGAGCTTTGTATTTAGCGTGTGACCCAAGAGCCAACAGACCATGTCATGACCTCTGATCAGGCTCTAGAAATTTCAGTATTGCTGTGGGCTAATGCTCTCTCTGCCAGGCCTTTTACTGGCCAAGAATCATCAACATTCTTTCCTGAAGCTTCTGGGTGGGGACAAAAATATTATTTGCTGTAGTCCTCTATGGAATCACTTATTTAAAGAAAAACAGATTTGATCCCAAGACCTTAGCTCAGAGTAAGGTGTTAATTGTATATATGTGGCCACTTGTTTGCTAACAGGCTTTTTTCCACTCACGTATGCTATTTCTTTCCCTGTAGGCTGTTGATCACTGCAAACGTCATGTATGGAACTAGAAGAAGTATTTCCAGTTCTGAAAGTTTGCCATGGCTCTTAAAAGTGTGGGCCGAGGCTGGAGAGCTGTATCTCAAATGTCCCTCCTCTCTGCCTCATTAACAGTTTGACCTTCAAGTTCCTTTATTGTAACTTCTGTAGCAGTGCTGCTGTTGAAGGATCAGATCTTCATTGTTGACTTAACAAAGATACTTTTGATTGTACAGTTTAACTCATTATGCTCCTAAAAATAGTGTGTTGTAGATTTTAATTGGTAGGCTGAAGTGTTTTTTAGGTGCTGGGAAGAATGGCAGAGAAGATGAAATGAGACTACTATCTTTTAAATTAAAGAAGAACAAGATAGTGACTAAACTTTCAAATGTCTTTCTGTAGTCAGCAGTGGGAAGACTACATGCTTTGTTTTTAACATCTGGCTGGAATATTAATTTTTGTTTGACTGTAGGGGAACTTAAGGGATAATGTTGAATCCTGGAATCCCTTCGGCTGGAATTTTCAAAGCTTTATAAATGCAGGGAAGGGGGCCTTTGTGTGCCCAGCTAACTTTCAAAGTAACTGGTATGTAAAAAGATGCATTTGCACTTGAGTGACTGTGCTTACAGCTTGTGGTGTTATCATAGGCAAGGAAACCCTCCCTTGATATTAGATCATGTCTTTTTTATTTCCTTTGCCTGCTCAGTCTCAACGTGGGTGTTTTATTGTTGAGCCCTGAACAGTGGGATTTCAGTCTTTTGAAGCATGCTGCGACATCCTTAAGGAATGGCTCCCTTTTTTCCTTGCCCTAGTTGCTCAATTCTGCTTAGTCTTGCAGCTGTTTCATTCCTTGCTTTTGGTTTTCTCTCACAGCATATTTCAGTCACCTAAAGCTTGGAGGTGCTGTGAGGCTTGCAGGCAGTTCCCATTGCTGCCACCCAGTCTCACTGGCATTCATCCTTCTGAGTAGCTGTAAGTATAAATTTTTTCCCCTGGAGTTTCCATTTCTGTTGGGAAATGTATCTAAGTAGTGAGTGGAGATGGCAGAGAGTAAGAATACTGTGGTAGGTATTTGACATACCTGGCAAGCTGCCTTTTGCAGTGGTGCAGTAAGAAAGTATCCCACTGAAGTGGCCAAAATTTTGAACAGGAGACTTCCAAGGCAGGCTGCTACCCTGGAAACAAGTCAGGCCCATGAGGTCATGAGGCTTGAGGATGAGAATCATGTTGCTTGAGACAGACCTCACAGCGCCTTACTGGCATTGAGTGCAAAATTTTGAGCAAGTTAATGCCCCAAAAGGCACCAAAGTAGCTCTGGAGAGACCTTTGGGGAGGAGAAGCTGGGCTGAGGTGGAGCTTTGAAAATTCCAGTCCTTTACAGAAAGGTGCCAGCAACTGCTCCTCTCTGTGTGGTCACTTGGGTGAGGCGGGAGCTCCAGTAACAGTGCTTCAGGAACAAGCAAACTAATTTTCATGGAGTTCAGTGGAAAACCACTCAACTGCAGCTTTTTATTACTACTTGTATATACTGAATGTCTGGGCAGTGTCGGCAGATACCAATACTGATTTGTCTTTCCTGTTTGTATGTGTACAGAACTCTGAAGTGCTCACTGCTTCAAAAAAATAAATGAATTTCCTCTAAAGATGTAAAATATCTGCAGCTTTCTGTATTGGCAGGCTTTTGCAGTGGTTCCAGCAGTGTATCCCAGCAGGGGTAGGTATGCCAGGTAGGCGATGGGCTCTCTTCAGCATCACTGCCCTAGAGGTACAGCTTGTGTCACACCACAGCATGTAGCACAGGATTTTTTAAAAGGGGATGGCGCTCTTCTGTGTGAGTTTTTGGGGGGTGGGAGTGGGTCAGCACTTGCTCTTACAGGCTGGCAAGGTTTTAATTCTTGTGTGTTTTTTAGCAGTGAATGGCTGGTTGATTCATGCAGCCTCTAGGGCAGGGTGAGCTGGGGGAAGTCCTGTGCTCCTGCTGGGGTTCTCTTCAGTTTTCTCACTTCCTGTGGAATGGGGCACCTGACCCGCTTGAGTTACATGTGTGGGGGGACGTGCAGTTGCTTTCTAAAGAACATTGTCTTGATTTTTGCACAAAAGCTTCTTTAATGAACAATAAAAACTTCTGTAAACCGGTGTGTGTTTCTTGCCTTGGTGTGTACTAGCTGCTGAAGGATCTTGATCTTGTCAGTGTCTCTTTGCCACAGAGGAGGGCATGGCCCAAAATGTCACCTGAAGCTTTTCCAGCAGAGAATCTGAGGCAGAATGACAGGATTCAGGTTACCATTGCAACACATGTCCTGTCAAGCCCTTTTTTTTTAAATACTGAGTGCAGCTGTAGGCTTGCCAGGGATTGCCACTGCTGGTCTCTTCCCTGGATGAGCGCAATGCCTGCTGTGAGGCAACAGCACGGTGTTGAAATTCCTCGGCGCAGGCTGGAGGGAGTTTTTGCTAGAGCTGTTTACGAGTCAGCACTGAAGCCTCCTATCATTTGTGTGGCTTTCCTGTGTCTTCATTCCTTGTTTCATTTTAATCCAGTCTGCTATATGTTCCTTTCAAATGCTTTAGAGGTGGCCAAGTAGCTTGCTTAAATACACCAGTGCTAAATCTGCCATTGATTAAAATTCAACATTGATTAAAATTCAACATTGACTCACTTGTCCTAAACTTACCTTGTCTTGACTTTTTTTTTAAGGGGGAAGGATGATGCTCTGTTCATTGTCCAGCCTGGTACAGGAATTTTTCTATGCTTTGCCTGCTCTGTATTGCAAGCAGTGGTGAAGCCATCTTTGAGCAGATAGGACAGGGCTGTAGGATGAGGTTGGGCTGGTTTTGACCTCCTGGGAATACCTGCCTGGCTTCAGTCCCTCCCTCCTCTTGCATGCTGGTGATGATTTTATAATCAAGGCATAAGGAGAGGGGTGTGGTAATTGCCCTGCGTAGGTGTCTGTTCTCACTACTTCTCCCAACTGCTCCAAGATTCCTCAGTCTGGAAGAAGCACAGGGAGGTACCGGCCACTGAGGACTAACTTGGGGACAGCATGGAGAGCAGATGGAGTGGCTGGGTGCTGGTCCTGGCCCTATGCCTGGGGTCCTATCAAGGTAAGGTCAGGCCTTGTGGGTAGGACTCTTTCCTCAGCCCAAAAAACGCTGGAGCCCACAAACTATTCAAAATTCTCCTGGACATGTCTGCATGCTCTTAAAAGGCCAAGAGGGTTTAAACTCCAAATACTTCCTTGTCCCTCGCTGGGGTTATGCCAGAGAGCCAAGGCACTCTCCAACAGGTTGTGCTTTAACTTGTCCATGTAGAATTGCCCTTTCTTTGCCCTTAAAGGGGATTTTAAGGGCAAAAAGGGATTTGTCCCCTTTCTCCTGTGAACAATACAAGTAGGAGGGAGCTGACTTTTTGTAGGGGTGTGAGGGATGTGGAGGAAATGGGGTGGGAAGGGGAGGAGGAGGTGGGGAGTCAGCAGGGCTGCCTTGTCGGCTGTCCTGGCCTCAGACCTGGCTGTGTACGTGCGTTGTGGGAGCAATCTTTGTGGTGCTTGCGCCATGGAGGAACCAAAATGCCACCCAAAGCCTTAGGGCTAGGGGGAGCAGGGGACAGGAAGGCTTTCCTGCTGGGCTCCTGGCTGTGGTGCTGAGCTCCGGTGAGGGTGAGCTGGTCTGGTGCTGCTGGAGACCTCTCAGCAGCAGGGCTTTGGGTGTAAGCAAGCAAATCCTCCAGGCACAGCACTCCCAGGAACTGGAGCTTTCTGCCCTGTGATCCTTGATCATGGGGAACCATGACCTATTCCCAGGGGAAATTCACGGAGCTCTGAAATATGAAATGGCAGAGGCAGCCCCTCTCAGAGGGAAGAGTCCCTCTCCCGGTACAGGTGGATGAGCTGACAGTAGGAGCACCCCTACCAGCACCAGGAAGATCAGGAAAATTTGTCTGCTCTGGGCGAGCCTGCACTGGGAGGATGCAGGCAGCAGGGCCACACGGAGCCTGCTCTGCCAGCTCTCTCCCTCAGCGATCCTCGCCAAATCCTCCTGTCCCTCGTGCTCCAGGCTTTCCCCCTGGCAGCCTTAACCCCAGCTCCTCCCTGCAGGGGTTCCCTGGGGTGGGTTTAGGGGGAAAAAGGGGTGTTTTTGGGTGTGCGGCAGAGTGTGAGGGCCGGGAACTGGGGCGGCGGGGCCCACGCGCCGCCCCCAGCTTTGCACCACAACCGGTTCCCCAGGCTTGGCCGGCTCGGCCGGGGCTCCTGCCTCGGCTCCTCTCCCCGTGCGGCACGCTCAGGTGCCACGGCAGCCCCCACAGTGGCGCTGAACCCCCAAAAAAGCTCCCATGGCCATGCTTTCTGCTGGGGAAGGGCACCCACCCTTTATTAGTGTCGTTTTTAGTATTATTTTTCACAGCTTCAGCTTGAGCAGAGCTAGGCCTCGGTGCAAGCCACTGGTGCACTTCAGCCACATCTCCCCACCCTTACATGTCCTCCAGAAGGACCTCAGGGGACTGTCCCCCCACAGGGGCTGTGTGGCCAGAGCTGCCCACGTCCGTGGGTCAGGCAGGGCCAGCCTCATCCGTGCTCTTGGTGCTTTGGGGCACCCTTTGGGTTGCGCATGCAACCCCTTCCGCAATTACCGGCGAGCTCGTGGGATGAGAGGGCGAGCTAAAGCCAATTAAAGTGGTGATGCTCTCGGGCACCCATCCTGCTGGGAGGATGCGGCGGGTGGGAATCGAGTCGGGGCAGCCCTGAGCTGCTCCCTGTGGCCGGGCTGCGGAGTGCAGGCAGCGGTGGTGCCGCCAGGGAGCAGGGCACCACTGCTTTCTGACACCAAACCTTGCGTTTTTGTGGGTTTCCTCAGTCAAAGCAGGCGTGGGAGGAAGAATTGTCTTAGAAAAAAGAAAATAGACAGAGGGGAGGTTTTGCTGAGAAAAAGCTTCAGTGCTCATTTTTCACCTAGACCTAAACCTATATATTATCATATATATGTGTTTATATATATTATATATTACTGTATTTATTATATGTATTGTGTATATGTATATATACATATATATAAGCTCAGAAACATGTTGCAAGTCATCCTTTTTCTTCCCTTTCATTTTTTTTGTTGTTGCTGCTCCTTAACTCTTATCTGACTTGCCATTCCTGTTCCCCCGATGCTAACACCACACTTAAAAAAAAAAAAAGCATACCATATATATATATATATATATATATCTCAGCTGATGTGGCATCTTGCACACATCTAGGTGTGTGGGACACTCACCATGGGAAGCAGCGGGACTCACCCTGCCCTGGGGCCGGTGGGGCAACCGGGGGCTGAACGCACCCAGTGCTGCCAAGCTGCGCCAGCGCTTTTGCCGCAGCTTCCTCGGCCAGGCGCTGGTGGCTGCAACCCCTGGCAAGGACAGATCTTGCCCCATTGTGCCCGAGAAAATTAATCCTGACACGCAGAGGTGGCAATTAAAACGCCGGTGCTGCTGGTAGGCGCTTATCAAGCGGTGTTGCACCATGCCTGGATGGAGCGAGTGACGCTGGCACCCCCAGATTATTTATTTTGCAAGATTTATTAGTGTTTGTTTTTTTTTTTTTTAAGCAGCTGCCTTCCCAGTGTGTTCAGCTGCCCAGGCAGGGGGTGCCCCATGTTTGCCGTGCTTTTAAATGGGATGAAGCTGCCACGGCACATGTGTGCGCCTGTCCCTATCAGGTTTAACAAGAGCTGCTGCAAAAGGAGGAAGTGACGGGGTTGGGGGAGCTTTGCGAGCCAGCAGCAGGTGGTGTGGACTTAAAAAAAAAAAAAAGTTAAATAAATAAATAAATAAAAGAATAAATGATGCTGTTGCGAAAGCCGAGGTGAATCAGGGTGGGAGGGGTGAGCAGCATCTGTCCTTGCCTGTGGGCAGACTCGGGGCAGGATGGGGTGCCGGTGTGGGGTCGGGATGGTGACCCCCCCCCCCCCCCCCCCACCCCAGTGCGTGCTGATGCTCCCCTCTTTATCCCCCCCCCAGCTGGGGCCAGCCCCCTCCCCGAGTGCGGCGAGCGGCTGGAGGAGTGGTGCCGTGATGTGGGGACGGCGGCCAAGTGTGGGGTGCTGGAGCTGTGCCGGCTCGCCGTCTGGGACCGAGACCTGGGGGTAACCGCAATTTGGAAGGGAGGGGTGGGGGTGGGGGGGGTGGTCTGGTGGGCAGGGTTTCTTTCCTTCAGACCACCACAAAGATGGGATGTGGGGAGGAGGCAGGGGGCCCAGGTGCCATGGCAGTATCCTGATGTGTCCCCTGCCTCAGCAGAAAGGGATCCCGTGTCACCTGTGCCAGGTGGTGGTCTCCACGCTGGGGAAGATCCTGCAGGACAACTGCACTGAGGTGGGTCATCAGCGGGAGGGGGCACAGACTGGTGTCCCCCCACATTCCTGCAGGGCCAGCCCGGCCCTGAGCTCTCCCTTTGTCCCCTAGGAAAAGCTGAGGCTCTTCTTGGATAAGAAATGCCAGTACCTGCCCTTCCAGGACTGGTCGGTCAAGTGCAAGAAGATGGTGGACACCGGCATCCTCATCCTGGTCCAGCTGGGCAAGCAAGTGCTGGTAACAGCCCAGGGCGGGGGGGAACCCCTTTGAGGTATGGGGAGCAAAGGGGGGTGTTGTACGGCCCCCAAGGGGCTGGGGCTCATCCTGGGGCAAAAAGGGGATGGGGACAGAAGTGATGTACAGATGGGGGGGATGAAGGGTGTGATGGCCCCAGCCCCAATCGCCCTGCTCCCGCAGTCGGACCCGAAGGTGGTGTGCGGCACCATCAAGCTGTGCCAGCCCAGAGGGAGCCCCGAGGGGGCCCTGAAGTTTCAGAAGCCGCTGCCAGCCCCCGCGCAGGACTTTGCGGAGCTCACCATACCTGTCATCGCCGGCATCCCGCTCCTGCTCCAGCCCCAGGACACTCCTCGTGCCCAGGTACCTGCCTGGCCCTGCCGGCATCCTGCCATTGGTGTCCCATCCCTGTTAATTACCTCTCTGATTTTGTGAGGTGCCGCTGTCATCCCGCAGGAGCCGGGGGACCTGTGTGGGGACTGCGCCCGGCTGGTGGCGGCCGTGCAGATGGAGCTGGGTGCCTTCGCCCGCTCTGTGGCATCCCGTGCCGAGAAGGAGTGCGAGGGCTTGGCACCCGTCCTGGCACAGCGGGTAACGTCACTGTGCCGGGGGCACAAAGCCACCCAGCTGGGGAGGGGGGGTTCAGCATGGGGTGAAGCCACTGGGGGCTCACCGTGCCCCCTTCTCCCCACACAGTGCAAGCACTACCTGGCTGAGTACGCGGACACAGCTGCCTGGCTGCTCCGGCACCTGGTGAGCGAGGGAGCTGCTTTCTGAACAGTTTCTTCCCCCTTTTACATTGCAACTGTTGTCATTCACTTTTTAATTACTATTTTTCCTTTCTATTTTCTGCCTCCCTCCTCCCAGCAGGCTGAGGTAAGCGAGATGCCCATTGCCCACCTGACGAGGCTGGGGATGGGGGCTGAGCTTGCTGAATTCGGGGCATCTCTCCCCAGGACCCGCGGGAGCTCTGCAGCCTGCTGGGGCTCTGCCCCTCCTTGTCGTCGTCTTTGTCACTGTCATCATCAGGATCCATGCATGCACTGCTCTCTGAGAAGGTGGCCCAGCTCCTGAGCATGCTGGTCCCCGACAGGGTGCGTGGGGCTTGTCCCATTCCCAGCCACCCTTAAAAATCCTAAAGGCTGGGTGGGAGGAAGTGTTACCTTGTATTTTTTTTTTTTTTAATCTCCTACCCCAGGAGACCACGCCGCTGTGCGAGATGTGCGAGTTCGCCGTCAGGGCGGCTGAGAGCCTCCTGGAGAACAACATGACGGAGGCGAGCTGGGGCTTTTGTGGGGCTGGGGGTGGCGAGAAGGGTGGTGGTGGGGTCCCTCCGGCATCACCCCCCTGCTCTCGCCCCCCCCCCCCCCGAACAGGAGCAGCTGGTGAACGACATCGAGAAGGTGTGCTACATGCTGCCCCACGGCGTCATCGGGCAGTGCAAGGACTTCGTCGACTCCTACGGCAAGGCAGTGGTCATCATGCTGCTGGAGGCCACCGACCCGCGGGCCATCTGCACCATGCTGCGCCTCTGCCCGCGCCAGGGGGCTGCCCGTGGGGTGGCCGCCGCGCTTGAGCCAGCCACGGGCTCCTTCTGCAATGTCTGCCAGATCCTCATCACCTACTTCGATAACGAGCTGCTGAAGAATGAGACGCTGGCGGAGCTGGGCGACGTGCTGGAGAAGGGCTGCGAGCTGCTGCCTGCGCCGCTCACTGGCAAGGTCAGCTGGAGGGGGTCCCCAAACCACCTCCTTTTTCCCCTTTTTCCTTTTTTTTTTTCTTTTTGTGGGGCTCACCCTAAACCCGCTTCGCTCCCGCAGTGTGAGGCGCTGGTGGTGCAGTACGAGCCAGCGGCCGTGCGGCTCCTGGTGCAGATGATGGACCCTGACTTCGTCTGCACCGTGAGTGTGCCCTGCCACGCGCGGTGGGACTGGCAGACAGCGTGTGACCTGTCCCCACTCCCCGGCCACTCCCTGCCTTTTTCCCCACTCAGCCTTTTTCCCCTTTTTGATGCAGAAAATCAGAGCTTGCGACTCACCCCTGGGCTCGGAGCCCTGTGCATGGGGACCTGGATACTGGTGTGCCAGTATGGCTACTGCCATTGAATGTGATGTAAGTGGTGTCCCCTCTGCCACCCGCCACGCTCATCCCACTTCCCCGTGGCTCCACGGGGCTCTGCATGCCCCCTCCATCCTCCCTGTCTCTCCCCGCAGGCCGTCGAGCACTGCAGGCGTCATATATGGGACTAGAAGCCACCTCTCCGGCCGGGCTCGCTGCGGTTTGGGTTCGGCACCCAAACTATCCTAGACCCCCCCCTTGGGATGTGCCTGCAGCTGCAGGGAATGGGGCATCTCCAGGGTGCCCCAGCCCCCTCTGCCTTCTCCTTTTCCACCCCGGGGCTTGGATTTTCAAATCAGGTTAAGGGATTTCGTCTTGGTTTTAGGACTGGGAATTCAGTGGGGAGGTCTCTTAGGCTCATTTCAAAATCCCTCCAGCCCACCATCCCCTCTCTCCTGCTACCCGTGGGGTAAAAACTGGGGTTAGCCCCATGTGCATGCCACCCAGAACCGACGCCGAAGCCCAGGTCAGCTGAAACCACAGCAGCTCCAGGGGCTGTGATGGTTTCTGCTGCCAAAACACTAGTGCTGAGAGTCTAGGCACTCTCACTCCCTGGGTCCCATTTGATTTTTGGCAAGCCCAGACCTTTGCTGGTCTGTTCAAACTGGGGAGGCTTTGAATTTTATTTTATTTTTCCCCTGGTCACCAGTTAAAGAAAAGTGGAATAGATTTGCGTGCAATGCCTGGCTTTGCATGACTTCTGCGGTTGACGAATTTTGCAGGAGGAAGGAGAAGAGAGAGGCCGAGTTGAGAGTTAGGAACATATACATAATATACATATATATATATATATACATCTAAGTGTGTGTGTGTGTGTGTATATATATGCATACACACACACAAATGAGGCGCATCTGCCCTGATCCTGCTGCTCTGCCGGGACCAGCAGGAGCACTGCAGCCCACAGAAGGGTGCAAAGCCAGGACTGCAGGGCTGGGATTTGGGGTTTCCTCGCTTCAGGACACACGAGCCAGCGTCCCCAGGTGCGGGCTGCTCGCCGTGGGATGCCATGCAGGATCACCTCCCCTCCACGGACACAGCGCTGCAGCCAGCGGATTTCTGGATATTATATATATATGTATATATACATATATATATACACATATTTTAAGCATCCCCTGAACAAACAAATGAGTGAGTTTGGGGGGTTTCCTTCCCAGCAAGCATCCCCCATGGGGGATCCTGGTGCTGAAACCGTGGCAGTGAGGAGCGGCAGGATGCTGGCTCGTCCCCACCCCGCCGTGGGAAGGGGACACCTGCGGCGCCCAGTGCCGAGCGTGGCCACGAGGATTATTGCACCACAAATAAACCCTTCCGTCAGCCCGGCTCTCGTCTCCCTCCTCCTTGTCGCAGGGCGATGTTCCTTAGGGGGATTTAATGGTTCTCCCCAAAACTGGGCTGCTGCAGCATGGGCTACGAGAATGGCTGGAGAGAGATGAATTAAAGGAAAAAAAAAAAGGATTTCTTTTTAAAAGGAGGCTTGGCCGTGAGATGTCTAATCTCGTGTTTGATCTGTTTAGTCTGTGTTTGCTGCCAGAGGCACGGCCAGGGAGGAAGGACGACAGACAGTTTAACCAAAGCCATAGAGAGTGTATTTCTGATTCCCGCAACAGACCATTCCCAAAACTCTCAACAAGGTTACGATGGGAAGCAAACCCCAAACGAACAAACCCGAAAGCAAGAGAGAAGGGGAAGGGGAAGGAAGGATACACACGAACACTCGACAGCCAGAAGTCCCCCGCTATTGTCAGTCTCTCTCTCTTTTTCCACGTCGTAACACATTTTGGTAAAGCCAGCAAAATGGAGAAATGTCTTCGGTTTTGGTCTTTCCTTGCTGGAAAGGTGACGACACACGGTAACGCCAAAAGGGCTCTCACCCGGCCCCCCCCAGGTCCTGCGGTCGAGATGTGATGGGTTTTGGTCCCCAGCGTGGTTTTTTGGGGGGCGGACAGCTCGTCGGGGCTCCCCAAAGCCTCAAGGCCATGCTGCTCCTTCTCCCCCGTCCAGCCTTGTAGCGCTTGGATTCATTGCATTCGCTCAGCATTAGTATTATTTAAAAAAAAAAAAATCCTTTTTTTTTTAATAAGAAAAATAAAAAAAATTTAATGGTTTCATGGGTAAATGAGACGTGAGGAAGAGCAAACTGGTCCTGAGAGCCCTTTCCCGGGGCCAAGCTCTCCAAGGCTGCTGGATTGAAACACAGGGGATGGGGGGGCCGAGTGCCGGTTTCGGGGTGCCCCCGGCCGCACTGCGCCCCCCCAGCTCCGTGCTCGTCCTCTGCCGCCCCCGGCCGGCCTCGAGGGGCTCCACTGGTCATAGCTCGGTGATCTCCAGCGGGCTCTCCATGATCACCTCCCGCATCTTGTGCAGGGGGGTGGACTTGGCCGACTCGGTGCGGGCGTTGTGGTCACCGTAGCCCCCGCAGTCAGCGTTCAGAGTCTCCAGCGAGCGCCCCAGCACCTTCTGGTCATCCTCGGGCAGGCTGTTGAGGTCGGAGGCCAGCAGCGTGCCCGTGCTGCCGTGCACCACGTGGATGCCGTCGGGACCCTTCAGCTCCACCGGCTGCTTGTGCCGAAAGCGCAGGCTGCCCTGGCTGGGGCTGCGCTCCTCCTCCTCCTCCAGGTCCTTCTGGATGAGCTGCAAAAAGCCCACGGAGATGTCACCACGCATCCTAATTTCCCTCTGCAGTGCCCAGCGGGAGGCACCTGACCCTCCTCTTCCTCCGTGAGGCTGTGATCTCTCCCCCAGCAGGAAAAATGTTGTTTTGCTCATTTTGGAGAGCGGTTTTCAATGCCGGGTGGGGGGGGGTCACCAGCAGCCACAGCCTGCGGGGCCAGGAAGACACACTGCATCCCAAAGGGCACGGCAAACATCTCCCCATGTCCCCACACGCCCCGTCTACCTCCGTGACCGAGGAGCGGTCCCCCTGACTGGCGGTGGCCTTATGCACCATCCGCTGGGCAAAGAGCCTTTTCAAGCGCATGTAATCGTCCAGGACCACCTTCAGGAGAGAGCCCTGGGTGAACGGGGAGAGAGGATGGGTTACACCAGGGACACAGCTCTTTTTTTTGGGGGGGAAATTGACCCAATCCTGGTGTTTCTCGCAGCACAATCACCCTCTGGTGCGGCACCTGGAAACCAGAACGGGGGGAAAAAAAGAGGGCAGCCCCTTGGTGAGGGATGCCCGGTGGTGGGGGCCGCTCACCTTGATGGGTCCCTCCCGCATGATCTGCCCCAGCTTGGCGATATTGTCGTACTCCTGGATGGCGGCACGCAGGTAACGGTCGTCCTCAGGCTTGGCAGCCGAGGGCTCTCTGCCGAAGGTGCCCTGCGGGAAGAGAGCATGGCGTGGGGATGTGTGCGGGGCAGGGGGGTGCAGGGGAGCGTGCCGAGGGGTTGGGGCCATGTCTCACATGGGTCCTGGCCGGGCTGTTCCACAGGTCAGTGATCTCGCTCAGGTTCTCGGGCAGGTCGTCCTCGCGCTCTGCCTGCGCTGCCAGCTCCATGGTGCGGCAGAAGGGGTCCAGCCACACTGGGTTGGCCCTGCCCGGGGACAGGAGCGGCACTCAGTGGCCACAAATGCCCATCTGAGTCCCTCCATCAAGTAGAGGCTGCATCCCTGGCTGTAAAAGGTGGGCATCCCTCTTGGGAGCACCCCTGGGTCCCGCCACGTGCCGGGTAGTGAGGTGGGGAGCAGAGGGATGGGGAGAACTCACCCGTCAAAGGAGTACTTGTTGGTGTTCGGCATGTCCATGATGTCCATGAAGCCTCTGTTCCCTGCAAAAGGCACGGTGGAGGTTGCCCAGTGGCTGCAGGCTGAGCAGCGAATGGATGTGGGCATGGGGCAGTGCTTCTTTATGGGGGAAAAACCCGAAAGTGACCAAAAGGGCTCCGGTGGTGAGAGAAACATGCTGAGATGGGGCTAGTGGCACGGAGCCTAGCTGCTGCTCACCTGTGGAGCCAGCCACGATGGCTTTCAGTTTCCTCTTGTGCCTGCAAAAAAAGGAAATATGTCAAATTTGGGACAAGAAAAAGGGAGATGCTCAGAAGGAGAGGGAGGTGCAGGTCTGCAGGGTGTCACTCACACTGTGCGGTAGTACCAGTTCATGAGGATGAAGAGCATGGCGGCCAAGAAGAGCAGGACAGCCAGCACAATGATCGCCATCTGGGAGAGACAGAGGGCTAGCAGCAACCTCCGGCACCAATCCAGCACACAGCTGTGGGCAGCCCCCCCGTGGTTATTCGGGGCCAGCAGCTCCCTGGGCCTCGGGGTGGCCATCTCCAGCTACAGCTGGACCTTCACCTGCAGGGCCGAGAGGTCATCCGGGGCCCGGGCAGTGATGGCGGGCTGCACGTCCAGCACATTGTAGTTCCTGAAGAGGTTCCTCAGCTGCTCCTTGTTCTCGTCGATCATCTGAATCACCCTGCAGAGAGGAGGGTGCTTGGGCATCTTGGTGTGTGTGGGGCTCCCCATGTACACATGGGGCTCTGCGAGCCCAGGTGGTGGGCCGGGTGACGTACCGCTCCACGTCCAAGATGCGGTTGGTCTCCCTGTTAACCACGTGGATCAACAGCTCTGTCTGTGCAAAGTTCACCCGGCCTTTCTTGTCAACGTGGAACTGGGGAGAGACAGCAAGACCAAGGTCTTGCCTCCTGAGCCATCCCCAAGAGTGCTCCAAGGTGTGCTCATGTGTCAACACACACATTCATGTGGGGAAAACCAGTCTCCAGCATGGCCATGGCTGCTAGGGACACACTTGCAGCCCCATCACTGACCAGTTGGCTGAAGGTGGGATGATCCTTCACCTTCACAACCTGGGGGAGCCTCTGTTTTGCCTCAACATTTCACCTTCAAAGGGCAGCTCCCAAGCAGTGTGTGAGGTTACCTCCCCCTCAAAGCAACCTCGAAGGCAGCCGGTTACCTGCACATCGTCTGTGTTGACGATGGCACCCGTGATGTTGGAGAGCAGGCTGATGAACTCCTCCTCAAACTGCCTGACCTTGTCGGGGATCTCGTTGATGATGATTTTGACCCGCTGGTCATCCCTCAGGATGTAAATCCCCACGATGGCTGTGTCGTTGTGGCCAACCAGGTCCGAGGCCATGACGTCCACCACAAAGTAGCCAGGGTTGTAGGCCGTGAAGAGGTCAAAGGTTCTCAGGATCCCATCAAGGGTCCCTGGTGGAAGGATGGCCACAAGCCCAGCATTAGTGCAGTCACTTCGAGCCACCCACATGAGGTTCCCGTGAAGGGAGCTGCAAACCAGGACTTGGCAGATGACCTACAGCAGCTCTTGCAAAGCCAGAGCCTGTCTTGTGGGTAAGTGAAATAGGATGGAGGAACAGCAGTTGGCCATGCTGCTGGTGACCATGGCCATGGGGGGGACATCTTCAGCCATGGGACCCTCCCTGGCCCATGCTCGGCAGCATGCAGGCTACTCACCAATGCTGAAGATGTTGGCCACCTCCTCTGAGTCGTTGGAGTGCTGCTTGATGTAGCGGATCCCCAGGATGTTGTAGAGGACCAGGCTGTTGTTGCCCACGTCGGCATCCACTGCCACGACCCTGATCAGCTCTGATCCCACCTTGGCGTCTGTGGCAACTCCTTTGGGAGACAGATGGAACGGAGACCTGGGGCTGGGCTGCTCCCCTGGCCAGCTAGGCTAGTCCCGGAGCATCCCTGGCTCCACGTGCCCCCCACCGGCCCCAGGCACCCCTTACCTGCCGTGTACTCTGACTTGGTGAACTGGGGGGACTGGTCATTGATGTCATCCAGGAAGATCCGCACCTCCTGAAGGGTCAGGTCCGTGCTGAGGTCCCAGGGCTGTGCCCTGCCTGCACGCTGGCCCCGGGGTGGGGACCAGTTCCTCTGGCTGGACGCTTTGACGATGAGGGAGTAGAAGGGCTCCTTCTCACGGTCCAGGTCCCGCAGGACCTGCAGCTTCCCCTCCCGGCTCAGCTGGAAGTTGCTCTCCCGGTTCCCAGCTGCATGTGGACAGGAGATACGAGTTACCAACCTTTAGGTTCAGCATCTCATTTACCCCCTTAGAAGCACAGCAAGCAGCCATCAGGTGCAACACAAACCCTCAGCGAGGGGTGTGCAGGTTTGGGACGGCAATCACCCCCTTCCTTGCCCAGCTGTGCCGTGTGTCCCCACCTCACCTGCTATGAAGTAGTAGACGATGGCGTTGGAGCCCTCATCTGCATCCACTGCCCCAGTGACATTGCCCACCACCGTGCCGGGCCGCGAGTGCTCAGGGACGGAGAGCGCCTGGTACTGGGGACTGTCCCTCTGCCAGAGCACAGGAGAAGGAAGGGGAGGGTTACTGTAGCACGTGAGCTGTGGGTGGACTTTTTTCTGCTTTGAAAGGCTAGAAGTGGATGAATGCCATCATGCACCCCGCGGTGATGCCCAGTGGCGCGTGCTCCACCACGTGCGTCCCCAGCCCAGCACCCCCTGTGCCCTCCCTGGTGCCTTACGGGTGGCCTGAAGAAGATGGGCTCGTTGTCATCGATGTCATCAAGCGCGACCTGGAGGGGCTGCATGGTCTCATAGGCCGGCTGGCCCTGGTCGCAGGCCACGATGATCAGCTGGGGAGAGAGGCAAAAGTGCCGTCCTGGGCAAAGCCACGGGGGCGAGGAGGGTGCGGAGACATTGCTGAGCAGGGACAGAAAGGGGATGGCTGGGCAGCAGAGAGCTTTTGTGGAATTTAACTTGGAGGTGGCCCACCGTGTCCTCCAGGATGCAACTCTTCTGGTGGCCCACCTCCCAATCGCACCACATCCCCGTTGCATCCTCTGGTGGCGCTTGCTAACCACCTGGCTCCTGGCTAAGGTGGTGGTGTGACATCTCCACCATGGGGCCAGCTGTCACCATCCCCGCCGCATGGTCTGCATCCCACCAGCCCAGCCCACAGACCATCCCGCGGCTGTGCTGCCTCCTCGCTCACGTTGTATACCGCCTGCTTCTCCCGGTCCAGCCGCATGGCCGTCTGGATCAGCCCGCTGATGGCGTCGATGCTGAAATACTCCCAGTCCCTGTTCCCGGCCCCAGTTTTCAGCAGGTTGTACAGCACCGCCCCGTTGAGGCCCTCGTCCTTGTCCGTGGCATAGACCTCGTAGACATTGGACCGCAGAGGGATCTCCTGTCGGCACATGGGCAGCCCCTCAGCCCCAGCCCTGCACACCAGCCCCTGCACCACCAGCCCCTCCAAACCCCCTTGTTTTGGCTCGTGCTGCCCAAATTTGGCCCCAAAGGGGAAACGTGGAGTTGTGATTTCCTTTGGCATGGTCGCAGCTCCAGGGACTTGTCGGAACCAAGCCCAGCTTCTCAGAAAGGAGAAACATCTTAAATGTCAGCGTTTTGACCCGTGTTTATGAACATGCTCGGCATGCAGTGGCCGGCTGTTTCCCTATTTTGCATGCTGCTGGGGTTTCTGTTCCCCAGGATGCCCCTCTGGCTCTGCTCAGAGGCTGGTCTAGCATCTGGAGATGTTTGCCAGCAGAGATGCCCTCCCTGCTCCAGGAAACCCTTCCAGTCTCCACCACGAGCAAGTATGACCCAGAACTTCTTGCCATGTGCTAAACCAGGGTCCTGTTTCATCCCCAGTGGAGATGGAGAGTGGGTTTGGACACCAGCAGGCATGCTCCTGGGCACGGCCTTGATGTGCCATGGCTTGGTGTGCACCATGAGACCCAGGTGTATGTACCTCCTTGATGTGCAGGATGGTGCCGTTGGGTGGGCGGACGAAGACAGGGCGGTTGTCGTTAATGTCGATGACCTCCACGTGGAGCATGGTGGTCCCCCAGAGGGCGGGATGCCCCTTGTCTGTGGCCACCACTGTCAGGTTGAATCTCTCATAGGATTGCAAGCGCCGCCGGGATGTGACTAGCCCGGAGTCTTTATTGATCTTGAAGGCCTCTGGGGACAGACCAAACATATCTCTGGCTCAGGACGCTTGACACCAGATAAACTGTGAGTGGTATGCATTAGAAACCAGCCTACCAGGTGAAGCACACCCCTTG
The DNA here is from genome assembly GCF_013377495.2 of Cygnus atratus. Classification (NCBI taxonomy): domain Eukaryota; kingdom Metazoa; phylum Chordata; class Aves; order Anseriformes; family Anatidae; genus Cygnus; species Cygnus atratus. The sequence goes on along the minus strand of NC_066368.1, from coordinate 25,119,357 downwards.
CTGGTGGGAAATCCCTACGATGGGGTGATGGAGCAGAGCTGGCTGCCCAAAGCAGGGGTGCGGGTGTTCTCGGGGTGCTATTTTGGAGCATCCCTGCCCCCTTGGGTGCTGAGTCCCTGCATCTTGGGGGGATGCTATTTTGCTGTCTACCTGCATCCTTCTAGCCCTTGTTGGCTTTCCTCTGAGGTGTGCAGTGAGTTTGCTCCAGGACACAGGTTACATTTCTGTGTGCTGAAAACCCAGGGAAAGATGGCTGGGGGGGAAGCCAAGGCTGGGCTGCAGGATGAAGACGGGCAAAGCTTCAACACGTCACACCACGAGGAACTGGGAATGGTGGAGCAATACCGAAAGCGGCTGTTCCCGGGATAGCACACGCAGCCTTGATGCTAACCAGTCACCAGGCACTGAAAGTGTGGCTTGGCCCCTACAGCTCCTCACTGCAACCCTGCACAAGCCCTGTCCATGGGTAGGAGCTCCCCACCAGCAGCACCTACCTGCTCCAGGGCCCTCAATGCTGTAGGTCACCACGCCGTTGTCCCCTTCGTCCAGGTCCGTTGCGGTCATGGTGATCACTGATGTCCCTGACGGCTCGTTCTCATAGACGCTGGTGCTGAACTGGCTCTTGCTGAACTGGGGCCTGAAGTCATTGATGTCCAGGACGGTGATCAGCACCTTCGACAAAGCCCAGTGCACTGGGTCACGCAAGGATGGAGCCCCTGCCATGACCGGCACCAGGGCGCAGTGCCCTTCCTGCTATTTGTCTCGCTCTGCTGGCCCAATTCCTGCCTCCAACAATGGGGACAGACGTGGCCGGGGCACCCATTCACTCCACGGCTGGCCGGAGCACTCGCAGACAATAGCATCGCCCTCTCCTGCCCCTCCTGCTCCGTCCCCTCCCATGGATGCTTGGTGCATAGCCCCCTTCATTCACCCCACCGCTCTTGTTTTCTGGGGTCCTCCACTTTTCCTTCTGGCTCATTTCTCCCCGGGCCCACCAGCAAGCTTTAACACCTTCTTGTAGGGCACAGCACAGGAGTGGTGGTGGCCCTACCTGCACTGAGTTCTCCCGACGGTTACTGGGGACGTCCCCAGGGTTGTCCCTGGCCACAGCCGTCAACGTGTAGTGATCCTTCTTCTCCCGGTCCAGGGCCGACAAGATGTAGATGTCCCCCTGCAGCACACAGAGACCTCCAGGTGGGTCTGGTCCAGCAGAGCTGCTACTCGAGCAGAAGGTGAGGTGCAGGAGCAAGGCTGTCCCACAAGGTGGGATCATCTCATCCTCTTTTTCCCTCCTCTGCTCCAGCCTCAGCTGGCTCCTTACCGTGTTGGGATTTATCCCAAACTTGCCCTCTCCATCCCCCAGGCTGTACTGGATGAGAGCAAAACGCCCAGAATCCGCATCCGTGGCCTTGACCCTCAGGATGACCGTACCCAGTGGCACATCCTCAAAGACAGCTTTCTGCAAAAAAAGGGAGCAGGGAGAGCTGGTTGTTGCACCATGTGCCATTTTAGTAGGAACAGGGTGTTAACACCCGCTAATCCACCAGTGCAATGCTCATGTGAGTGCACCTCAACTATCCCGGCAGGTCTCAGCCTGGTGACCCTGACCATAACAAGACATTCACATGCAGCATGTCGGCATGCTGACCATCTTCTTTAGATGGTTCAGGCGCAGATGGGGTGGTGGTGACCCCAGAGAACCCCCAGCTCTCCACACGGACTCAGAAAGGGGAGCCCGGCTCACCTGGTAGGAGGGCTGGCTGAAAACGGGGTTGTTGTCGTTGATGTCCACTATCTGGAGGTACACGGGGATCTCGGCTGATCTGCGGGGAGAGCCGTTGTCGGAAGCGCGGACGGTGAAGTTCAGCCACTGCACCTCCTCGTAGTCCACCGTCCTGTTGGCCACGACCTTCCCTAGAAGACGGCAGACCCTGAAATGAGAACCCTGCCCCCAGGTCCCCTCCTGACGGCCTTCTCTCCACACAGGACATGGCGATGGAATAAAGGGAGAGAAATGAATTAAAGAAATCTTCCAAGGCTGGCTACGATGAGCTGGAAATCAGACACAGCACTTTCATAGAGCACCCCCTCTACTTGATGGAGAGTTTTTGCCCTCTGTTGCCAAATCCTGGCCAAATTTCTCATAGAAGGAGTGTAGCTTAGGCCTTTTAGTAACGGGGCTGTGCCAAGGGGCTGCAAACACCCCACGTCTTCCCCCATCCCTCTCACGGGCCTTGCGGGGCTCACACCTCCCCAGGCCACCAACCTGCTGACTGATCCTCGAGGCAGGCGTAGCCTTCCGGGGAGAGGTCCAGCAGCTCATAGGTGATCTGCCCGTTGGCACCCTTGTCTGGGTCCACGGCCGAGATGGAAATGAGTGTGGTGCCCTGCGTGGCTCCCTCCAGGATGCGCTCGGTGAAGTATGTGACCCCGAATGGGCGGAAGCGGGGCGTGTTGTCATTGACGTCCAAGACGTTGACGGTCAGCTTGGCTGTGGAGGCCAAAGGGGAAGAGAAGAGGGAGAAGAGGGAGAAGAGGAAGAGGAGAAGTGAGATAGAGAAGGGAAGGAAGGATGGAAGAAATCCTTCCTAAAAAAACAAACATGGTCCTGAAAAGCAAGCATGAAACTCCAGGAAAGCCACTGAAGTGGCTCACCAAGAGCAATGGCAATATTCAGCTGGGACAAAATTAACTGAGCTGGGACAGGGGTGGGACAGCCCCACTTTCACACCTTCTTGCACATGTGCCTGGCTCAGGGATGATGGCCAAGGGCCAGGAGGCTGTGCTGGTGGCCGGGAAAGGCAATGTGTTCCCCTGTGCTGCTTGGCCTCCTCCATGGCAAGGCTCTATGCTTACCATTGGGCACGCTGACCGAGCGATCGATGACTTCGCTGGCATTGTCATGGACAGAGATGGTGACCTCGTACGTGGCCACTAATTCTCTGTTGAGAGGGGTTTTGATCTTCACAGCTCCTGGGAAGCCAAAAAGACTGGGGTTAGAGTCGTGCACCCTGCTGAGGCCCGGGCAGGTCGGTCAGCACCAGCTGCTGAATCCTCCTCTGGGCTTGCTCTCCTGTCTCTCCAAAGGCTGACCAGGGAAAAATATTTGACAGCTATGTGAGGAGATGACTTCCTTCCATCCTGTGCTCTCCATCACCTGCCTTCCTGCCTGCTCCACTCTGCCCAGCCTCCTGGGTCTCACGCTCCTCGGCTGGGGTTTGGGTTGTGCAGACGAGAGGGGTTTGGGAGCAGCTTCTGCTGCATGGTCCCCATCCACCTTCACACAGCATCTGGGCATCTTTAGGAGACTTTTCCCACGTCCTTTCCGTCAAAGCAGTTTTTCTGTTTCAGACCAGCTCTGTGCTTCCAAAACTCATGGGGGAGGCTCCTGGTCCTTCTTCCCTTGGGGCAGAGCCCACCAGGCACCACCTACCCCAGTCCCCTCATCCCAGTCCCTCCCAGCAAGGGTGCCCGTGTCCGGTCTGTGAAGGCTGAGCAGCCACTACCCTCCTGTGATGGTGATGGGTGAGATGGAAGGAGGTGACGGATGGCATGGGGAGAGAAACGTGCACAGACACTGAGACAAACCTGGTGAGCCGAGAGCCGGAAAAAGGAAAGAAAAGGGTTAGATAAGCTGTTTGGCCAGAGGCAGGGGGGAGAGAGGGCAGGGTGAGATGGAGCAGCTGGAGGACGAGAGTGGGGAGGCAGGAGGTGAGCATCATCTCGGACACCTACCTCCAGGTAGAGAAGAAGAAGCAGAAGCAAGGAGAGGGGTCCGCACCGCCCGTGTTGCCCGTCCCGCTCTCCTACCTGTCCTAAAATCCACCGTGAATGTTCCTTGCTGGTTGGGTACCAGCGCGTCCATGTCGTCACGGGCCACGATCTCCAGCAGGTAGTACTCCAGGCGGGGATGGAGGTCCCGGTCGATGGCAGTCACCTCGGCCACCACGGTGCCGGGGGCGGCTGACTCGGGCACGCTGACCGTCTGGATGGGGTTGACGAATTCGGGCCGGCAGTCGTTGACATCATCGATGATGATGCTGACGGTGGCGGTGCCCGAGAGCGCTGGTGTGCCCTGGTCCACGGCCACCACTGTCAGCCGGTAGACGTCCCGCTCCTCCCGGTCGATGCTGAGGTTGGCCACGCGGATCACCCCAGTGGCAGCGTCGATCAGGAACCTGTCCTGGCCCCCGCCTTCAATCCGGTAATCCAGCTGTTTGTTGAGGCCACTGTCCGCGTCCGTGGCTGTCACGCGGAGGACAGAAAAGCCTGGGAAGGGGGGACGCAGCCCTCTAAGGCAAGGGATGGAGGACGACAGCAACCTGCCCCCATCCCAAGGAAATACCACCAAGCAACATGGACAGCCCATTCCCAAATTTTCCCTTCAACCCCAACCCAGCCAAGTCCTGAAGGTTGGAAGCTGTCTCTTCAGGGTCCCACGGGGACATCCAGATGTCATCCCTGTCCTCACCTGGGGGGCTGTTTTCCCGCAGCCGTGCCGTGACGGACATGGGCTGGAAGATGGGGCGGTTGTCATTGTCATCCAGGACGGTCACCGTGAGGCTGGCGGTACTGTTCAGCCCCCCGATGTCACGGGCCACCAGCATGAACTCCAGCAGAGGGTCTGGCAAAGCTTCTCGGTCTATCACACCACCAGGCTTCACCGAAATGACCCCTGGAGAAGCAGAAAAGCCGAGTGACAGACCCCACATCTGCCTGGTGGCCCTGGGCTGGGGACAGGGGCCTGCCAAGCCACCTCACCTGTCCTATTGTTGATAAAAAAGAGGACCGGGGATGTCCCCAAGAGCTCATAGGTCACCACGGCGTTGCTGCCCTGGTCGCCGTCCAGAGCTAGGATGGGTCCATTGAGCACAGTGAGCGGAGTCCCTGGATGGGACAACAGGGGTTAGGGAGGGTGGCAGCCCCCTGCGGGGTCCCCTGTCCCCCTCCCAGCCCAGTGACGCATGAAGGACAGCAATGAATGAATGGAGGAGGTGACAGAGCGGGGCCTCGCAGGGCACGAGGGGGTGGCTGCTGCAGCCTTGCAGACCGGCACGCGGGGCCCAGGCGTGGCGGCGGGGTGTCCGGCTAAAAACAAACAGACAGACAGACACATCCGTCAGTCCTGATGGGTTTCGCAGGAGGGGAGCTCCTGGAGGTGCCCAAACCCTTTGCCTGGGAGCAGCTACCAGCTGGGTGGGGAGACACCTGAGGTCTTGGAGCAATTTAAACAGCTGGAAGGCAGAAAAACATAGAAATAGGAGGGATATTCCTAGCTCTTTGGCTGAGGGACATCTACCTGGACAGGCTGGACTGTTTTATCTCCACCTTATGAAGCAAGGCACCTCCAGGTGCTGGTATTGGAGAGGTGGCACCCCATCCCCCACAAGACCCCACTGTTTGGGGGCTGCCCACAGGGCTCAGCTCGGACCACGGGTTGCTCTGCTGCTGACCAACTCCCAAGCAGGGCCGATTTGTTGCACCATTGCGTCTTGCCTGAGCTAAGAAGGGCTTCCACAGGTTGCACGGACAAAAGCCATGGTCTCCTCAAGGCTGACCTCCCATCCTGCTCAGCACCCCTTCCCACTGACCTGCAGCCTTGCCCTGCACCGTGGCACCATTGGAGCCCAGCCTGTGGTGGCCAGGAGACACTTCCCCTTGCCCGGCCCCAAAGTGAGCGAAGAGAGGCATACCCGGGGGTGAGTTCTCCATCACCTCGGCCTGGTAGGAACTCTGGGTGAAGAGGGGGTGGTTGTCATTCTCATCCGCTATGGAAATGACTAGCAGGTCGAAATCCTAAAGGTGTGTGAAGGAAAACGGGAACAAGAGGGTGATGACTGCAACGTCCTTTCCTCAAGCTTGCCTCCCACCTCTCCTCCCCAGACCACCCTGGACGGTCTGCAGGGACCCCGACTATAGGGTTGGGCATCTCTTCCCACCCCATGCCCCAAAGGGTGACATTTGGGACATCCTGGAAGATGTCATTGTGGTTGGCCAGCTCTCCAGCCTGACCCTGGCCCACCTTCCATGATGTCTACTGCTGTCACGTGGGGTCAACATGAAATGTTGGACGTGCCCTAAGACCTACTGGTCTCATTCTCTGCTGGTAGGGAGGTTGCAGCCCCCTCCTTGTGCCCCTCAGATGTTTTTGGAGGGTGTGGCTGCTGTTGGAAATGCATCTCGTTTTCTGGCCATGGCTGGGGCCCCTTCTCCCACCCGCCCTGCCTCCAGCACCACTGGCGGCCCCGTCAGTGTCCATAATTACCCGCCTGGCATTGCGTATGTTCTCTGGGTTGTCCTTCACCGTGATGGTCAGCCTGTACTCTGCCACCCGCTCCCGGTCCAAGGGGCGGTTTACGTAGATAATGCCAGTCTATGGAGAAAAAAGGGAGAAAATAGGTACAAGGGACATGAGGTGGGCTTCTCCTGCTGGAGAAGACATCCTAGGGATGGCAGAGCTAGACCAGAGCAGCCCTGCATGGTACCGTGAGGTCCTTGAGGTCCCACCAGCCTGTAGAGCCCTATACACCTGGCTTAGTGTCTGCCCCATGACTCCATAATCCCCATCCTCCTGAGCTCTGGGGAGCACTACACCCTTCCCAGGGTGCAAGTCAACACATGGAGTGAAGGAGGGAGCTGTGCCCACATGTGGTGCCCACCCTCCACCTCCTGGCCCCCACCCGCGGGGCGTACGGTGCTGTTGATGTAGAAGGCGCTCTCCGTGTTGCCAGCGGTGATATCAAAGGTGAGGAGGGCGTTTGGCCCCTTGTCCGCGTCCCGGGCGAGGACGCGGGTGACGAAGCTGGAGACGGGGGCATGCTCACTGAGGGTGAGGTTCATCGGCAGGTTGAGGAGCACGGGGTCATTGTCGTTGATGTCCAGCACACGCACACCCACCACCATCTGCCGGGGCAGAGAAGTGCTGTGGGTTTGGGGCACCTATTCCCATCCCTCCCTCCCATATTTTCTATTCCTGGGCACGGGACTCACTGTGGAGCTGAGCGGGGGCACGCCCCGGTCCCGGGCAGCGATGGTGAGGTTGTAGAAGGGGATGTTCTCCCGGTCCAGCTCAGCATCCTTCCGCACCCGCAGCTCCCCTTCCACCGGGGAGATCACAAACTCCCCTGCCGGCGACAGTGGGACCATGGCTCGCGCTGGGCCACCACTGGCGTCCCACATTGTGGCTTCCCGAGGGGACAAGGGGACAGGCACCATGGGCTCTGGCCACAGGGAGGGGTGAGCTTTGTGGGTTTGGGGGCTGCACCCCCCCCCATTATTAGTGGGATGAAGCAGCTGGGGTCTATGCAGGCACCAGCAGGAGCAGGTAGTTGGGCTGAATGGCCAAAAGCGAGGTGCTCGTGGCCCTTTCTGGAGATGCCAAGAGCCCTCCAAGCACCTGCTGTGCCTGGGCAGGGGGGCTACATGGCATGGCCCCCTCCCCCCCCCTTGCCAAGAGGCCGCATCCTGCTTGTTCTGGAGACATTTTGCAGCCAGGGCCAGCTGGTAGACGGGACGGGGCTTTGTCTTGCAGAAACCTTGGCTGAAGTCACCACGGCAGTAGCTGTGTCCCCACAGCTGCCACGCGGCCGGGGACACCCGCAGATGCTCTGCCATCTGCTCTGGGGCTGCCTGCCTTGAGCTGCAGCTTTGCTGCGAGTTGCAGAGACCCCCAAAACACCCTGCAGCCCCTACAATGGGGCTGTGCCTTTCTCGTTTCTCTTTCTGCACTATTTATTTTTGTTTGGTGTTTATTGTTCAGCAGATTCCTCCCCCTCTCCCCTGGGCTAGGTTTGCACAAGCCCGGGCCCCCCCTCCCCGGACACTAACAGGTTAAGTTTCCTGTTGCTCAAACAGGATTTCCTGGTGTCGAAAGGCTGAATTTGCAGAAGCAGCCTGCTGGGAGGATGGCTTTTCTGAAACGCTTCCGCCCCGCTCTCCTCCACCCACCCCCTCCCTGCCCGGTGGCAAGCCTCTGCTTGGAAAAAACCCCCACAAAATAAAGCAAAAATGGACAGCAAGCTTCTTTGCCAAAAATGTGGGGTTACGTCCCGTGGCCCTCTGCAGGGGCAGAGGGATGGAGACGTGCCACCAGCTGTGGTGTGAAGCCTGGGAGATGCCACCCTGCTCACCAAGAGGGTCCCCAGCGACGATGCTGTACTCCACCTGCCCGCTGGGCCCTGAGTCCCCATCGTGGGCCAGGAAGGTCCACACACGTGGGCCAGGTTGCCCTTCGGTGACGTCAAAGGGACCTTCGTAGGGCCGCGGGAAGGTGGGACAGTTGTCGTTGATGTCGTTGAGGTTCACCAGCACCTGTGGGTGAGGGGAGAAGGTGGAGAGGGAGGTGAGTGGAGAGGGGACCAGCTCCGGGCTCGTTGCCAGGTGGGTGAGCTTGGTGAGCCACGGAGGGACAGCACCACCAAGTACTTCCCAAATACTTCTGGCTTAGCTCATCCTACCCCTGAAACTTAAAATCCAGTCACGCACAGCTGGGGCTCTGTCAAACCTCTGGGCTGCGCACCACAAAGGGGAAGGCAAAGCCCAAACCAGATGTTCTCCACATTCGCATCCTGGCATCAAAATGTCCTCCAACCACCTCCTCCACTGCTGGAGGAGAGGGCGAGCAAGGAAGGACCTCAAATGAGCTCGAAAAGATGACAGAAATGCACTTGGCCACCAAAAGCATGAGTTCAGAGAGCCGTTCTCTGCAGGCTTGCTCGCTCCTTTTCCTCCGGGACATTTCAAGGGCTTTGTTTCAATGAGCAGACTAAAAAAAAAATTGAGCATGCTTTTTCAGTCAAACATAAACCACCACCAACGCAGCTGGCTCACCATCCCTTTCCATGACACACTCAGCTGGCCAGAAATGACGGCTGGCCAGCAGCACTCCTACAGTTCTCCAAAGGGAAAAGCAGCAACAACTTCGGGACACAGCTGAGCACGGTGTCACCAGGGGAGCACCGCCACTGGGGCCAGCAGCCAAGCTGAGCTCCAGCCTTGCAGGGATTTGGCTTTTTAACTGAGTCACCCTACACAGAAGGCATTTTTATACGTCTATACCATGCTATATTGCAAGGAGTGTTAAACCCTTCAGGGCACTTGTGTAGTGGAAAATGCCTCCATGATGAGGAGAGTCTCTGGTGGCTAGTAAAAGGTTGAGCTTATCGAGCACTCCTCTGCCTCGCATCTCCCGGCCACATGGGTAAAAGAGAGACGCTGAAAATGAGGAGCTTTTGACCTCCTGAACTGAGGGTAGTAAAACCCATCAGATGGATGTTTCATACTGGCTAAGTCTGATCTTTAAAGACTTTATCTGAGTCTCTGCTCCGTCTCCTAGCAGCGGAGAAAACAAACACTGGCACGCCTTATCAGGAAGATGGATTTCCCATCACTCGCTATCCAAAATAATCACTAAATCTTCTCCTAAAAGCTTTGCCTTCAAGCTGTGCTGGCAGAAGCCCCATGGACTGTGAAGGGAGGTTCCTGTTCCGTCTAGCTTTGGTCCTCATGGCTGATGGGGCTTCCAGGTTCACGTCTCAATGAGACAAGAGAGAGGAAAGCTCTGCCTTCGCCTGCAGCACGCCAAGGGCCTTCCCTGCCCGCAGCAGAGACCTAGGTCACCAGGTTTTCAGTGCAGTTTTCCTGGTCAGGAAGGCATCTGCAGCAACATCAGAGGAGCTTGGCTGAAGGCTTCCCTCTGCCCAGGCAGCACAGAGCTATGACACTCACAGGGACAGATTTTATCCATGGAAATCTCTCCCGCTGCTATCTCCCCTCCAGTTTCTCTCTTTCCATTTTTTTTTTTTTTTCCTGCACAGAAAAACTTAACTACTTCTGGGAGACTGGAAAGTGCTTGGCTCAATAGCTGTGTCATGACAGGGAGCCGAGGTAGAAGGTCTAAATCGGTCCCTTCCACCTGCAGGCTCCAAAATCACTCTGGACATGGACAATGCCCGCTGTACAACCCATCACATTTCAATTTAGGCCACAGCAATAATCAGTGTATTCAATTCATGCAAAGCACGTGTTTTGGAGCTGCTAGTCCACTGCCCTGCTCTTTGAGCGGGATGCTAAGTTCAGGTCACCGTGGTCCAGGATAAATGGAAGAACTATGGAGAAAAGCAACAAAAAGTGATGAGAGACTTTACATAACCTCCCTATGGGGTACAAAAATTGAGTTTAAAAAACAGATGAATAATCTGAGAAGATTGCGTGGCCTGGCCCAACCATGAGCAACCCGTGCCATGTCCCTGTTTTGCAATCCCCATGATGGAGCAGCAACTGGGAAGAGCTGGTGGCCACTGGGAAGGAGATGTGAAACTGCTCACACGAGGGGGAACTCCTGGACCCTGAGGACACCACGGTGTCGCAACCCTACCGTGGCAGTGGACGTCAGGCGGCGCGAGGCAGCAGGACACTGGTCCGTGGCAGTGACGACCAAGGTGTAGCGCCCGTGGCTGATCTCATAGTCCAGCTCCTTCAGGGTGCGGATCTGCCCCTGCAGGACCAGGAGACAGCGGCCAGGGGTGAGGGACGAGGGAGAAGGGCACAGCCTGGCTGGGGATGGCGTCCTTATACTGACCGTGGTGCTGTCGATGTGGAAGGTACCCAAGATGTTGCCTTCGGTGATGGCGTACGTAACCGTGCCGTTGGGCCCCTCATCCAGGTCCAGGGCCTGAACGGTGACCAGGGTGGCATTGAGGGTGGCGGGGCCTTCGTCCAGTGTCACCTCGTAGAGCTGCTGCTGGAAGGTGGGGGCGTTGTCGTTCTCATCCAGGATGGTGACGTACACTGTGGTGGTGGCCTGCGAGACGTGGGGACATGGTGGTGAGCCCCATGGTGGGTTGGGCTCTGCAAGGCCCAGAGCTGGCGGGGTGAGGCATGACCCATCAAGGACAATGACCAACTTGGGGTCAACCCTATTGAGAGAAGCATGAGGCTTAAAACAAAGTGAGCCCGGCTGCAGAAACATCTACAGGACGAGGCAGTGGCTGGGAGCAGGTACCGAGCTAAATGCACAGGGGTTAAATCACACCGTTCTTCCCAAGCACAACACGCCCTGGCAGCATCTCTCTCCTTTCCCCCAAAAAGCCAAAGATTGATAATCATTGAGCCTCGCTTCCTTTGGGATAGGTCTCTGCAGGTGACGCTGGGGACACCTTGGTCACTACTACTGAGGGTGGCAGCATGGTAGGATGGAAAACACCCTGAGATGCTGCTGCTTGGCTCAGAGGAAGAACAAAAAAAGAACTCCTCAGATCTTCTTTTGCAGGGGGACAGGTGGGACATTTTCACCAGCTCCAGGAAAGAGCTTTGCACGAGAGCACACTGCAGCTCCCTCTAGGTTGTGACTGTCACAAAAACCCCTCTGGATTTGCACCTCCACCTTCCCCCACTGACTAGTTTCCTCCTACCAGACAGGGGTTACATCTTTGACAAGAGATTCACAGAAGTGTTTGTCATAAAACCACAAGCTGTGCAGCTACTTTTCTATTTCCCTGCATGCTCAAACACTCAGAACAGGTTGTCAGCAAGGTTTTGGGCGGTTTGCAAACCTCCAAGTGACCCCGGGCTCCACTATAAAGGGACCAGGAGCTTGTCTCTTTGAAACGAGGTGGCCCTGGCTGCACCCGCTGAGCTTTGAGCTTTTTGAGTGAACTGAGAGCCTGGGAGATAAGCAGGCACTTGCATGAAGCTGCGGGGCACCACGTGCATGGGACGTGGCTGGAGAGGATGCGCTCAGTACACACCACAGGGACATGGCACGCTTCGGATGCCACCAGGGATGGGATTTCTCCGGCTGCCACCGGGCTGTTTGCTACTCGAGCGCTTTCTGCACAAAGCCCTGGGGCTGGCACTGCTCTGAGTTCCCCTTTTTCACCCACCTCCCGTCCATCCCAGGAGGCTTTCCGCAGCACTAGCCTGGCCCAGCCACTAGCGACCTGCCAAATCCTTGCAACCACGTTGAAAATAATAATAATAAAAAAACAAATTACAAGCAAGGTGCGCTTCCAATTCCCCCTCCCGGGGGCCGCGGGAATGGGAAGGGACAGGCGCAGCTCCTTGCCCCAGCCGGCCTCCTGGGGGTGCTCGCACTTCTCCTCTCTCCGGCGCAATGAAATTTCCTGCGGGCGCGACTCCGGCGGGCGCGGCGGTGCTGCGCGGTGCTGAGATGGAGCTGGTGACACCGCCGCTGCTGCTGCTGGCCGTGCTCGCCCTGCTGGCTTCCCACGGTAAGCCCCGGCTCCTTCTTCTTTTCCCTCCTGGAGCTGCTGTGCCTTGGGCTAGGGGGCTCGGGGGTCTTTCACTTTCCTGTCCCCACTGCCGGGGTTTTTGGGGTGGGGGGACTGCTGTCGCCTTCAGAGAGCGGTGTTTGGGGCCATGCTGCTTGCGTTGGGGGGAGCTGCTGTTTCCAAAACTCTGCTCGCCCACCGGTTGCTTTTCCTCCTTTGCTTTGGTCAAGCATGCATTGGAGGAAAAAAACAGCCCGTGTCCCCCTCTGAGCCCCCTTCTGAGCCCCCCGAGCTGCAGCCGGGCTGGGAAAGCTGCCCCAGGGGAGCAGGGGAGGTGATGTGTTCCTCCCATGGCCGCTGGCCTCCCCACAGATGCTCTGCCCCGCCGCCACTGCCCCGCAGCCTGCACAGTTGCACGCACGCACATGGATGTGCCGGGCGGCTTCATGCCCGAGTTGGCGTCTCCGTCTGCCCCGGGACAACAAAGGATTTTTTGCTGGCGTGCCCCCAAAAAGAAACGATGCCCAGCTGTGCAAGGCTGGCCACTTCCTTCAGCCCCAAGCGCCTGCAGAGGTGTGCTTAAAAACAAGGGGCACGGCACGTTTGTTTTTCGCACATCGGCCGTGGCTTTCCTGCCAGCTGGGGCTTGCAGCGGGGCGATGCTGAGGGCTGCCAACTGCTGGCGGTGCCGATGAGGCACGGCTGGGGGGCACCCGGCTCAGGGACCAGGCAGGAGCCAAGCCAAAGGCTTCCCTCCTATCCCCCCGCAAAGCTTGCTTCGCTCCGATTTCCATCTCATCCCAAGCCCAAGCCTGGCGTTGTGACCCCGTCCCCGAGCCAGGGCAGTGTTGTGGCCCGCGACAGGTGGCGGCATGTGAGAGAGGCAGTGGTTTGTCACATGCTGCTGCCACCAGGTTTCGCTTTGAATTTTTCTGGGAAAGAAAAAATAAAAAGACCAAAACCACACAGGCAATGCACCGGGAGAGGAGCAAAGCAGCTCCGCGGTGCTGCCGGCTGCGGGGTGGTCACCAGGTAGCAGGGAGCTCCCCGCTGCCCTCGGGACCGAAAACCATTTGGCTCCACGGGAGATAAGGGCAATTGACACCAGCTTTTCTGCCTGCACCTCCTTTTTTTCTCTCCTTTTTCTTCCCTGCTGTAAGCACTTGTGCTGAGGTGGGCACATTCCTGTGCTTCTCAGCCTGCTGATAACTCTGAAGCGTAATGACAGCACGGTGACGAGGAGTCTTGCAGGATTTCTGTGTGAGGCTGACTGGTACGAAAGCTCCCAGAAGAGGAATTAAGGGCAGGTTCCCTGCTCTGGCAAGCACAGGGAGTGCCTGTGCAGAGGCTGCATCCTGGCCTGGGGTGGGAATCACATCCGGAAATCCCACTGGAAACTAAGCACACCTGCTTGCAAGAGCAGGGGAATTGACTCAGGACAGGCTTTTTCTCAGCGGCTCAGGATTCGGCATGAAATCCTGCTTTATTTAAGCAGTTCATCAGCAAAGAGACAGCAGTGCTATGGCATGAGCACTTTGCCTCTCTGCATTTCGCTGTGCCACCCCCGGAGCCGCTCCATCCCGCCGCACGCTTGCGGAGCCGTGGGCCAGCAGGGAGGAGCCGCTCCAGCTCCTGACGCTTTCTGGAAGCTTTCCACCGTGCTTGGGAAAATGAAGGGAAATTCGTCATGCCGAAGGCCTCATGCATGTGGTAACCTCTGCCCCCTCCCGGGGATGGGGCTCGGTTACCGTCAGTGTGCTGATTTTCCATCCCAGTAGTTCCCAGCATCCCTGGACCACTTGTGCTGGGCATGGACCTACAAAGCAGATCAAGGTGTGGATGTTCCCTGGGCAAAAAAAAATACAACCCACGAGCAATCCTCCTGGATTTCCCCCGTCCATGAGGGCAGGGGCTGCAGAGGGCTGCTGGCAGTGGCGTGGGCTCCCCAGATGGAGTCGGTGGGGATGACTGGGACTGCCTCACTTTTGGGGAAAACAAAAGCTGCCGCGGACACTTCCTCCTATAGAGCCCCGGCTTCCCTTCCCCAGGCTCCCGGGGGCCCCCGCTGTGAATGGGGCACTTCCCGTGGCGGCAGGTAGCAAGACTACGGCGGCGGTGCCTTTGTGCTCGGCGCACTTGCCTCCAACCCGCGCCAGCTGCTTTGTGCAGGGCGCAGGGCTCGCGGCGGCACGGGACGAGCACGAGGCGCGCAAGGCACGCGGGGCGTTTTCACTTTCGCTCTCTCTGCACGGCCGAGGATGTTCGGGTGGGGTGGAGGTGTCGGGAGCCTCGTCCCAGGCTGGCGGGTGACCTGCGGGGAGGCTCAGCACACCCCGGGGCTGCTCGATATAGCAAGTGAAAAACCTCAAGGCGAAGCAGCAGCGGGGCTGGTGGAACAACAGGATGCTGCCGAGCTGCGAGAACATCTCGTCCTAATGCCCTTTTCTCACAGCCAGCCCCGGGAACCTCCTTTTCTTAGTACCATATATAAGAAAAAGCAAGGCACAACAACAGAAAGGCCTTTTTGGGCAGCTTCCCAAGGTGATGCTTGCACTTAGCAGCGGTGGGGCCAGAGCACTGCTGTGAAGACGCTCGCCAGGCTTTGCCCTTTTCTCCCCCCAGCACCCCAGCACCCCGGCACGGGCGCAGCAGCAGCGGGGTGCCCCCCTCTGCCTCGCTGCAGCCCTCCCCATGCCCCTGGGGCAGGGAAAGCCCCACGCGTGCAGGGGAGGGATTTCTCTCCCTGCACGGTTTTCGGTTTCAGGCAGCTCCTCCCCAGCAGTTCCCCCTTCTGCTTAAAAACAAGCAGGGTGGGACCTGCTCCCCGCCTGATCTCAGGGGCACGGCCTCCTCCTATGCCTTTCTCTCTCTTTTTTTTTCGTTTGTTTGTTTTGTTTTCTTCTTTTTTTTTCTTTCCTTTTTAACCAGCTGTTGACACACACTGTGGGGAAACAGGAGCTGGAGAGCCCTTTGCAACCGGCCCCGAGGTGATCGCCTTTCCTCATTTGAGAGCCGTACCCCCATGCCCTGCTTCTCTTCCCACTCTCTTTACAGAGCCAAAGTGCCCCTCAGCGCAGACTCACACCTCCTGCCCCACACCGTGCTCCCCCAGCCAGCTGTGCAAACCTCCGGCCACATGAAAGACATTGCTTGGGTGCTATTTGAAGCCTCCTGCAGGGCTCGTTTTCAGGGTGCACTTATACTTGTGTCTCTGCCACAATAAGACATGAAAGGTCTTTAGGTCATGCTTCCCATCTCTGATTTAGGATCCGGGATGCTCATCGACATCTCCTGCATCAGTGAGCCAGCAGAGCCTGGTTTGTCCCCCTGTTGGTGACATTAGGGGACCTGATGGCTTCCTGCAAGCCCTGGCCATCCCCACGCTGAAACCCCTGCTCCAATACTGACCCCGTTATCCTCTCCTGCAGGAGGGACGCTGGCGCTGCTGGTGACGGCACCCTACGTGCGCTGCGTCTGCCCAGAGGGGCAGAACGTCACCCTGAGCTGCCGGGTGAGCGGGCCCCTGGCCGACCGCCACGACCTGCTCTACAAAACCTGGTACTTCAGCAGCGCTGGTGACCAGAGCTGCAGCGAGAAGCAGCACATCCGCAACCTGACCGAGAGGGAGCTGCACCACGAGCCCAGCCGGCACCACGGCACGGCACCCAATGGCACCGGGAGGTCCCCCCATGGGTGGCAGGGCAGCCACCGCGGCGTGGAGTTTGTCCCCAACCACCACGGGGCTTTCCACATCGTGGTGATGAACCTGACGCTGCAGGACAGTGGGAATTACTGCTGCTACGTCATGGAGGTGCGGCGGGAGCATGGCAAGCCCCAGACCCTGCAGGCGGCTCATGGCTTCGTGGAGCTGCAGATCCAGAGAGGTGAGCGGGGGGACGAGGGAGGGGTAATGGGGTGCCAGAGGGGCCTTGGGGTCCCAGAGGGGCATCAGGGCATGGGGCATGAACACCTGGTGGTGGCTTTGCCAGGGCACAGGGACATGGTGGCACTCAGCCCCACACCACACGGGGAGCAGCAGATGTGGGTCGAATGATGGCCAGAGAGCACTGGAACGATCCCCCCCCCCCCACCTCAAAAAAATAATTCAAGGCGCTGGAAAAGGTTTTGCTGCCTCTGCAGGCAATAAGGAGCCGTGTTACATAGTTTCAGTGATCTTCTTCAACCCCTTTCCGGAGGAGAGGAAAACAAATCCTGCATGAAAGAGAGCCAAGCGGAGAAACAGCGCGGGCGTAGCTCGGGGCGTGGAGGCTGCAGCTGGCCTCGGAGCTGCTTGGGAGGGTCTGGCTCGCGGGAAGGGCTTGCTCCTGCCAGGGGATGTCATCCCTCAATCTGCAGCGTTAGGAGAGATATTTGTCTGTCCTCTCGACAAAAAAAAATAAATAAAAGGGAAGTGGGGCATTGTGCTGCACGCCAGCCGCAGGCGAGGTCGGCACAAGATCCCCATCGCTGAACTCCTGCTTTTGGGACGCTCGGGGCCAGTTTGCTCAGCCTTGGTGGGCTCGGGGAAGGTGCTGGGTGCCACTTGAGCCAGCCCTGAGGGCTCACACGCTTTCGTCTTCTCCACAGGCAGAGGAGAGCTTCAAAACTGCACATTTTACACCGCCAACAGCAAAGGTAAAGAAAGGGAAAACCCAAACCTCTCCCCTGGGCGCTGCTCGCCACCCTGGCCTGGGTGCCCCCTAGGGATGGGTGCCCCCTGGTGCTCCAAATCCTCCTGGTCCTCACAGCTGGGTGCTGGGAGGGTGACTTGTGCCTCTGCCGATGCTCTCCTAGCCACCAGCTTTCTTACCAGCACCTCCCACCCCACTATTTTACAAGGCCAGGGGAAACCCAGGCCTTGCTTGAGCACCCAGACGCACGGTGCCGTGCACCCTCTAGCCCCCAGCGCCGTATCTAGATGCTCAACTGTGCCCACACATGGCTGTGCACACTTTTTTTTTTCCTGCCTGCTCCGCTTGCTGCCTGCTAGGCAGGCAGATTTTGCTAAAATCAGTTTGCAATTCGGCCCTAACTCAGCTGGTGGTCATATCTTGCAGATATCACGGCTGCTGCACTGGCGACGGGCGCCTGCATCGTGGGCATCCTCTGCCTGCCCCTCATCTTGATCCTGATTTACAAGCAGAGGCAAGCGGTCAGCAGCAGACGTACGTACTCCGCCGTGTGCTCCCTGTTGCATCTCCCCGACCAAGAGCCCTGGAGACCTTATTTGGGCCGTGCCCTTTTCGCTCTGGCTGAATCCCTTTGGAGAAGTGGGTTGTGCAGCAGCAGCAATGGGCACAACGCCAGCTGCGAGCAGGAACTGCGCTTTCAACATCTGTCCCTGGCCATGCCGTGCCTGTTTCATCATGGTTGGGGCACTGCTGCTCCCCATCGCATTGCAAAATTCCCTGGTGGGGGGGGGAAGGCAAAGCCCCAGGGGCTTGTTGCTGGGATGCTGAACAGTCTGGGCGTGGGGATGCTGCATGGGTGGGCAGGATGGGTCTCATGGGGTGCACGCGGTGCTAATGCTTTTTGTCTCTGGCAGGTGCCCACGAGCTGGTCCGAATGGAGAGGTGAGCATACTTGTCCCCACACGTGCACTCCAAAAACCAGCCCTGTCCTCCTGCTAAGCCTCCCCCCAGCGGGGTTGCAGCTGAGGTGCCACCAGTTCAAGCAGCCCCGTCATTCCCCGTGCCCCAAAAGTGCCAGGCTAAAATCGGGTCCTGAAATAAAAATGCAAATCACCTGCGGTGGGATGTCACTGATGCAATGCAATCTCGGCTCTCTCTGAGCCTAAAAAAGGGATCTTTTAAGAGATTAGAAAGAAATGTTTCAGCAAAAATAGACGCTGAATGGGGCCATTGTCCCACACGGCCAGGTGTTCGCACGCACACAAGGGACCACAGCACTTCATCCCCCTCTTGCTGGAGCCTCAGAGCTGGCTGTTGGTCCTGAGGCAGATTTCGGGGGAATTTGAGCACTGAGAAGCAGGCGCATTGAAAGATCAGCTGCAGCCTGCCAAGCCTCACAGGAGAGCAACAAAATGGGTGCCTGTGTCTCATGGCGAGCCAAAGCAACCCCACAGCTGCGCCTCTGTGCCCTGACAGAGCATCCTTAGTTAGAAACCCGTCGGGGAGACACCCTCTGTCATCTCACCGTGCGGGAAGGCTTTGCAATACCCAACCCCCCCCTCCCCCCGAGCATTCCTCATGCCCTCTCCTCTCCTGCAGCAGCAGTGCCCAGGGCATCGAGAACCCCGTCTTTGAGGCGCTCCCCGCGGGCAGCGTGGAGCCCCGGCCCCGGCCCCAGCTCTCCTACCTGGCCAGCCGGCAGCCCTCTGAATCCGGCCGGCACCTGCTGTCTGAGCCCAACACCCCCTTGTCCCCACCGGGCCCCGGGGACTGCTTCTTCCCCACGCTGGGTGAGTATCTGAGCAGCACTCCCCAGGGAGGCAGCAAGGGGAGCGTGGGGGGTCAGGGAGGATGGACTGCTGCCCTATTCAATATTTGGTGCAGCTGGGCATCCTGCAAGCTGCTCTGACACCGCTGTCTGCATTCTTTTCCAGACCCTGTTCCTGACTCGCCAAATTCCTTGAAAGCCTAAAGAGTCTGGTGGCAAAAGCGATGGAGGAGGCCAGCGCGCTGTGGTTGCACCAGGAGGGGCCATGGCCAGGGCGGGCAGCAGCTCCCACCAATCAAGGAAAATTAAGAAAAATATCTATCTAACGAACTAAAAAAGACCTCCTCACCTTCCTCTCCCTACTGCCTGGACACCAACCGCTGGTTTCCCTTCGCGCTGTGAGAAAGACCAGGTGGTGAGGACTACGAGTGAACGTTTCCCTGCCTGGCCAGCGGCAGTCCTTATGCACCGGGCAGAACTGATGCCCACGGCAGGGGAGGGGAGGACGCCAAGAAGACTCAAACAACAGCAAAATGCCTTAATAAACGAAGCCAGGTGCAGGAGCCCTGCCTGTTTCTCCTGTGCTGGCTCTGCCCTGCGGATGGATGTGACCTCTCTTGCTTGAGTTTTGATTTTTACTGCCTATTTCCATGGAGAAGAGCACGGAGAGCGCATGGCCACACACACCCCTTTCTGCGCACGCCCCGTGCCTGGACGGACGCTATTTACTTTTTATTGACAATGAGCATTGTGGTTCTCACCTTTTGCCTAAACCCCAGAGGATGCATAACAGAAAAGATGGAAGGAAGAGCAGCTCCCGGTCCCGGTGCCCGAGCAGCCGGGAGCCGCATCCTGGCAGTGCTGGGATGCTGGGAGGGTGCCCTCCTCCTGCATGCCTCCCCCAGCCCTTAATTTATTTCCAGGGCTGCAACCTGTGCAGCACTAACCTGGCCAGCTCTCCTTGGCGACACATCCTTTCCAGGAGCGTATGGCAAAGTACTTTAGCCACGGCGAGACAAAACAGTGTCACCGGCCAACATTTTGATGGAGGGTTTCTTTGCAAAACAGGAAGGGGAACGGCTCGCTCCTGCTGGGGGAGTCCTCCTGCCCCGGCTGCCTGTGATTCATTACCAGTGATGATTAAAAAAAAAAAAAAGGATGCTTATGTTTTTTCTTTTCTTTTTCTTTTTTAATATTTTTAAATGCTGTTAAATTGGAAAGGTCATCTTCATGGTGCTGGAGGGTTTTCCAGCTATGCACGTGGCCGTGCCGGCATTGCCCTCACTGTAAACCTGAGCAATCCCAGGGCACCAAAACCAGCCTGCCTCAGGCAGCTCTGGCAAATCCTGCTCCTGCCCAGCTGCACTGATTTCAGGAGGTATTTTTGTCCCTTGGAGCCTGTGGGCTTGCTCACCCTCACTGGGAATGTGGCTGCTGTGGTTTAGCTTGGGCTCTCGCAGCATCCACAGATAAGCTGAGCGCCTCCTCTGCCCTCCTAAGGGGCGAGGAGATAAGGCTTTGTGGTAGAAATGGTTACTCAAAGGGTGATGGTTTTGGTTTTTTTTTCTTTTGCTTCTGTTTTGTTGTAAAGAATGGGGAAAAAATTGCCAATAAACACCCATAAGCATTAGTCATACCAAAATATTGGCAGTCCTGAGCAAAAGCAGCGTGCCCTTGCAGAGCACCCCCGGTGGCAGCGGGCTGAAGATCAACAACCCGTGGCTGGAGGGAATGGCATCGCCTCTGCAGCGGGCATGGTGCAAGGGGATATCGAGGTCTGACCCCCCAGGAAACCCCCCGATGGACCATGCCCTTGGGCCTCCTGCTGGATGGAGAGGACAGGGCTTGGTGCACCAGCACCGTGGCTGCGCACCTGGCTGGACACCTCACACCCCCTCCCTGTCGCCACGGGTCCTTCAAGTCCTCTCCCAGCTCTGTTTCTTTGGCCTTTCCCAAAGCTTTGTTTTGTGGGATTTGGATCGGTGCTGCTGGAAGCATCAGAGACCCCAGCTACCAGCCTGGGTGAAGCCACAAGGAATGGCACCAGGCTCCGTGCACAGCATCCCTCACTGCGCCAGCGATGTTCCCCAGGACGATGGGGACGCTTTTGGAAGGAGCTGGTGGTGCCAGCTGCTGCATTTGCACAAACCTGCTGCTCTCGTTCTAAGGAAAGAGATTTCAACCACGGCACGGCGTAAGCAGAAGACACAAAGAGGCGCATGAGCCACCCGGCGGGGAGCAGTGCGGAGATTTGCAAGCCGCGACCTGTGCTGCTTCTTGCAGCACGCTTCCTCAAAATGTAGAGCAGGGCTCTGCAGCCAGAGCGCTGCCGGGAGGTGAGAGAGATGGAGAGATAAGGGGGGAGGTGGAGGCGAGGCAGGGCGGCAGCAGGGTCACACCTCGCTGGGGAGCGACGTGCACTTGCTTCGCGGCTCGCTCATCTCCCCCGTCCCATATCCCAAGGCCCCTATTTGTTGTGTCTAACAAAGACAGCGGGCAGGACTGCCCCCGCTTGCACGTGGGCATGCTGTTGGTGTTTTCAGCTCATACACACACGAAACAGTTCAGGATTTCTGCTCAAACCACTTCAGAGCAGAGGCAGGGAGATGAAACGCAGCCGTGCCGGAGCGAGTGGGAGGAAAGCGAGGATGCATGCTGAAAGCAAAGGCACGGCGGCTCTGCCACGGGGCTGGCAGCAGCTCCCAAAACATCCTACAGCAACAGCTCTGGCTGCCAGAACGTGCCAAGTATGATCTGGACCCTGAGTCACAACCTGAATCAAGGCGCTTGGGGTTCACATGTGCATCACCAGACCACTACGGCATCCCCGCAGAGCCACGTGCTTTGCATCCAGCACCCACCCCAAACTTTCCCGGCACTTCCATCCCCACCTTCCACACTCAGCACCCCAAAGCTCAACTTGCCAGCCCCAAAATGCGTGTCCCAGTGGCTCACCGACAGGGACGGGTTGCCCTCATCCTCCACAGTGACCAGCAGGCAGTAGGAGCTCTGCCGCTCGCGGTCGGGCGGCGAGGGCCGCGTGGCAATCTCGCCGGTGACACGGTCCATGCGGAAGGTGAGGTCCTCGTTCCCGCGGGTGATGTAGTAGGACAGGACGCTGTTGAGGCCAGCGTCCCGGTCGGTGGCACGCACCTGGACCACCGCCGTGCCCCCGCCGACGTTCTGCAGGGCGGATGCACACGTAACTCAGCACAGCATAACACATAAAATACATTGTTTGTAATAGTCATAATACAGATTGGTTTTCCAAGCTGCTTTAGGCACCAAACTCCAACCCTACACCCGCCAAAGCAGCTCCCCTTGACCTGCGATGAAGCAATTTGGTTGTGTATTAGGCTGTGCATTAGGCACTATCTAGGCTGGTGCATCCTTAAAAAGTGCAGAACCCAAAGGTGAAGGTTGTATAATGCACTCGGAGCACAGCTAATTATTTTTGGATGATCCCATTACAGGGGAAATCAAGAGAGAATTTCTATTCTTCAACCAGCTCCAACCATGTATTAAAGAGATAAGGAAATCCTAGCAGGGCAATAACTTTAATGCCAAGCTATTCATCATGAGCAGCACTCCCATGCTTCCGAGTGTCACCAGCTATTACTTATATTTCATTTTTCACCCTCAAATGGAGAACCCCCGGCCCAGGAATTAAACTGGCAGGAAATAAGTTGTCTTTTCTCATGCTCGATCGTGTTTTATTGCTTAATTATCCAGCTCCCTCGGAGCTGCTTCACCTCCCGGGGCCTCACCTCGCTCACGCTCACGTTGTAGCCGAAGGGGCTCTCAATGACAGGTGGGTTGTCGTTGACATCGAGGATGGTCACCCGCAGGGTGTGCTCCTTCCTCCGTGGGGGCACGCCGCCATCCGAGGCTTGGATCTGTGGTCGGAGGGTGTGTACGTGTCATTTTTGGCCACGGTGAAGCCCAAACAAGGCAGGGGGAGTGTGGCAGGGGCTCGGCTCACCCGCAAGGTGTAGCGGTCCAGCAGCTCCCGGTCGAGCGGCCGAGCCACCAGCACCTCGCCGTAGGTGTTGTTGGTGGTGCGGATCTCGAATGCCTGCCCGAAGTTCCCCGCTGTCAGTGAGAATGTCACCTGGGGGGGAGGAGAAGGGCAAGCGATGGGGAGGAGGGGAAGGAGACCCTACAATAATAAACCCAGAGACACCCTCAGAGCATTTAGATGGTCCAATGTGGGTGGATTCAGGGGTGCGCGGCCACCCTCACAGCAGCCAACCCTGGTCTCATGCTACCAGGGTGGCACCGAGCTCGTGTCCTGTCCCCCAACAGGGACACGGAGGAGGGGAAGGGGCTGGGAAGGTGCCATGGGGGAGGTGGCACCACCACCCCACCTGCCCATTGCTGCCCGCGTCGGGGTCACGGGCCAGGACTACGGCCACCCGCCGGCCGACCGGGCTGTCCTCCGCCACACTGACGGCCGAGTCAGAGGTGATGTCAAACTGCGGGCTGTTGTCGTTCTCGTCCAGGATTGTGATGGTCACCTGCGGGCATGGCAGGGTGAGGACAAGACCCTGGCAAACCCTCGGCTATCACGTCTCCATCCCAACCTCCCACCCCAAATTGCTGGCAGCACGAGCAGGAGCCGTGCCACCCGGGAATGGTGCGGATATTTGAACCCAGGAGCTGCAGCTGCAGAGGAGGAGGAGGGAGGAAGAGGCAGGAGAAAGACAGAAAGCACTCAAGTGTTGTGTTTTGCATGCCGGAGGTGACAAGGGAGCGGGCTACCTCGGCCACAATTAGCCGCAGGAAATGCTCTCATCGCCCTGGCAATTAAAGACACGCAGTGCCACGCACAAACGGGAGAGGAAGAGCCTTTCTGTTCCCGGGGCTCTATTTATGGTTGCCCCCGGCCCCCAGGTGCGGTGGGGCTCAATGCCACGACATCCCAGAGGAAGCCCAGGGCGAGCTGCTGCAGTTATTGTTGGCGCTGAATGGAAACCAGGGAGTGGGGAGCGCGGCGAGTGGGTCCCCTGCTCTCCAGCTGCAGGAGGTGCTGCCCTACAGCTCGACATCTGGGACTGATCCTGCCCCCTGAGGTGATGCCGGCGAGATGGATGTGCTTACCTTCTGTCGGAGGGGAAGCAGAGAAAACAAAGAGAAAAAAACAAGTTAGTGGTGGTGAGGAGTCAGGCACGTGTCTTCCAGCCCACCGTGGGGCAGGGTGGGCATGTCCCCATGGGGTTTTAGCTAATTTGTGGGAGGCTGGAGCAGGACAGCGAGGCCACCAGCACCCATGAGCTTAGGAATGGCAACCGTGGCCTCCTTGATACCTCCTTCCTCCAGCATCACCTTCATCACCCAGATACGAGGTCTCAAAACACAAGAACAAGCTGCCGGCTTCGAAACCCCCCCGGGGGACCAGGTGCCCCAAACCTGGCGCCTTTCTGGTTTCTGTCCGTGCCAGCCCAGCCGCCGGTGCCTGCCTGCGCACTGTGTGCCGCCCGCTGCGGCGGGAAGATGCAAATCACCCCCGCTCAGCTGCCTTCGAAACTGCCAAATATAACGCTCCCCATCAGCATAAACCGCAGGGAAGTAGTTTGAGGCCCCCCAGATTTGCCTACTTACTGGTTTAGTTTGGTAAGAGATCTGCAAACCCTAGTGTTGTTTTGTGTGTGCGCATGTGTTCCAAGAAATATGACACTGTGATATACAGAAGATAAAATGCAGTGGCCCGTGCTCATGCAAAAGCAGGGTTTCCCCCAAATTGGGGTTTCCAGACCCTACTGTTTGCCTGCACGGGTTGGAGAAGTGCAGGGTACGGGAGTAGGGTCTGTCAGGCCCAGCAGAGCTTGTACAAATGGGCAATGGAAGACACCAACGTGATTGCGGCGTTCTCCAAAACCTGGGTGACAATTGGGCAGAAGAGAAGGAAGACGAAGCCGCTCACCACTGTAGAGTCAACCTTCGGCCCCCCGTCATCGGCCACCACCGTCAGGGTGTAGAAGTCCCCCTTCTCCCGGTCCACCTGGCCTTTGACCGTGATCACGCCCTGCCGAGGACGAAGAGCCACATCCACCACTGGGCTCAGCACCCGCGGTGGCCAACCCAACCGAGGAAGATCATGCCGAAGAAGACCACTCACGGTGATGCCGTTGATCTTGAAGAGGGACAGCGCCTGGGCGTTGGTGTTGGGGTCGAACTTGTAGGTGATCTGGTTGAGGTTGTCAATGGAGCGCGCCTGCACGCGGAGCACCTCAGAGCCCAGTGGGATGTTCTCCACAATGACGGCCTCGTAGCTGCTGTTGGAGAACTGCACGGCCTCGTCGAGCTCGTTCAGCAGGCTGACGTACACGCTGCAGAAGCCCTGGTTGTTGGGAGGCGCCTGGTCTGTGGCCGAGACGTTCATCAGGTAGCTGGTTTTGGTCTCGTAGTCCAGGTAGTCGACGGTAGTGATGAGGCCAGTGCTCTCATCGATCTCAAACTTCCCTTCGGCGCCCGAAAGGATTTTGTAGCTCACCAGCCCGCCATTCCCTGGAGCAGGAGCACAGTGAATTTGGACCAAACATCCCATGGGGGCAGTACCACCGAGGCTGAGCCCACCCCATGGGGTTTTTGGCCCCCTCCCTGGCTCCCTACCTGTGTCTCGGTCAGTGGCCCTCACCACTGCCACCGAGGTCCCGATGCCAGCTGTCTCCCGCAGCCCCAGGCGGTTGTACTGACGCTGGGTGAACACTGGCACCTCGTCGTTGACGTCCTCTACGTAGACAATCACCTGCAAAACCCCCCCAAAAAATGCGGTGGGAGGGCATGATGAATTCAGAGGAGCACCAAACCTGCATGGCACGAATCACCAGGTACCCTTCCCCTTCCCGTGAATCCATCCCCTGTAATTCCAGGGAAATTTGGAGGAGCCATGGTGGCTTGAAGCAGCATGAGCTGGTGGTCCCCATGGTGCAGGGAGACTCATCCTTCCCTGGCTCAGTATCATATCACTTCTCTTTGGGATCCCCTGCCCCAAACCTCCCCAGCTGGAGGCCCTGCACTGCAGGAGCGCTGCTGGCTTCGTGGGAAACGTGCAGAGTTCACGGCCTGCAGGTCAAGCTGCCTTTTCTCGCATTTCCCCAGGGACAGCCTCGCTCCTTCTGCCTTCCAACTGGTGCCGTGGGCTTGTAGCACTCAGCCAGAGCCCGCCACCAGCTCGGTGGGTCTAAAAATAAATATGGTGTGACCAGAGGGGTGGGATGGTGGATCAAGTTTCGTGGGAACCCCTCCTGGAGGAAGGAAGTCGCTGTTGCGCTGCTCAAGATTATTACAATTAGGCCCTCTCTAATTTAACTAGGTGCTTGGCCCTGTGGTTTCCAGCATGCCGAGGCACTCCGCAGCCCCAGCGCACCCAAATGTCACAGGAAAATAGAAAAAAAAAAGCCACCCCCACCACCAAAACCCTCTTCTCCACCCACGGAGACTTTCCGTCAGCATTTCCATGCCAGGTCTCTCGAGCTTCCTGCACGCCTGCCTCCACTCGGCGAGGGCTGGAAATTACTGCTGGCTGCTGCAGCACCCCTGGGAGCTGCCAAGAACACCCACAGCTCAGCCCCGGGCTCCGTACCCGTACGGAGCTCCGCATGGGGCCCTGCTCTGTGTTGTAAGCTTCCACCTCCAGCACGTGCGATGAGTTCTGCTCCCTGTCCAGGGGCCGCAAGCCGCGCATCACCAGCCCGCTGCTGGGGTTGATCCGAAAGTTGTGGTGCTCGTTCCCTGGGGGGGCGAGGAAGCAACAGCGTTGGTGCCCAGTGCGTGCCCCCCTGCTGCCCCAAATGTGCTTTGTGCAGCGCTGAGGTGGCTCCAGGAGCATCCTGCCCAGCCCCACATGGAGCTGGACTTACCCTTGACGATCCTGTACCACACTCTCCCATTGACGCCCTCGTCTGCGTCTGTGGCTTTCACCTTCGCGAGGAAAGAAAAGCAGGGGGTGAAGCTTGCAGAGCACAACCCAGCAGGGTCAGGATGGGCTCAGGGTGAGCCTGGGGACCTCAGCTGCTGCACAATGGTCCCCTCTGGTGTCCCTGAGCAACACTGCAGTGCTTTGCCCAAGGACACCGCTTCCCAAAAAGCATCCAAGCCAAGGAGGTTGCTGCTTGCAAACCATCCGGGCGAGGATGCCCAGGCTGTGGGCACACCAGCTCCCACCCACAGAAAAGCTATTGAGCAAGCCCAAACGGTACAGCTAGGAAAGTTTAGGAGAGGGAAACCAAGCTTTGCAGCATTTTGTGCCATTCCCTACCCCTCTGTGCCCTGAAAAATGCTCCCAGGCCCTGCGGTTTTGGCTGGACGTGGTTTCCTCCTGCGTCACGCAGCAAGCGATACTCGCCTCCTCTGCTGCAGCATCTCGTTTTCCACCCAGCTCACCCCTGCTGTTTCTCTCATAGTTTCCAATCAGCAATTAAAGGCATTTAGCTGAGCCCTTCGGAACAATTTTTTTTTCAATATTTGACTGGGGGAAGCCTGGCTGCTGCCCCCATGAACCCGCCCGCCCCGTGGATGGCAGCGGCACGAGCAGACCCACAGCCCCTGTGGCCGGATGCTGCTCAGCAGCTGGGGTGAGAGCATGGGTGCTGCGGCTCTCTGCCCAAAACCTGCTTCAGTAAACGAGCTGTGGGAACAGGTAAACACGCCTGTGGCTGCACGAAAGTGGCCTTTGGAAGCTGGCAGCCACTGCCGGCTTGGACACAACACTCCTTTCTGCTGGCAGAGCCTGCAGCAGCCAACAGTAGCCTGAAGCACTTACAGGAGTCATTGGGAAAAGGGAAAACTGGTTTAATTTCTTCAGGGAGGTTCGTGCTCTCCTCCTGCCCTGGGATGCTTGTGCTTTGGGACCACCTGTGTGGTGGAAAGCCCCCTTCCTTCTGCCTCCCATCCCGTGGGAGCCAGGACAAAGCTGCCACCTTCCCAGTGCTGGGAGAAGGACTCGAGACAGCAGGAGCCTTCCCAGGCTGGAAGGTAGGTTGGAAGGGGTGCTGGAAGCCCGAGTGAATACCCGCATTCATTAAGCATTGGCTGAGCCATTCAGCCCTGCCCGCAGCTCGCTCAAAAGGGAACAAAAAGCAAAGCAAGAGCCCAAATGCTCATAGCTCTCTTTGCATGCACTCTCCACCCTCCCCGTGGAAATCCCTGCTCTCAGCTCCTTTTGGGAGAAAGATGGGAGGCAGCTGGCCAAGGGACCTCGCAAATGCATAAGTTTTCTCCCCCCCCCCCCCCAAATAATTGGGGCAAATTTCTTGTTTTTCTCCCAGCAAAACCCTCCCTGGGGAAGGGCGAGCCACGTGCCTGCACAATGCTGCTGGCGGCCGGGATGTCCTCGGGGACGCTGGCTTCGTAGCTGCTCTGCAGGAAGATGGGGCGGTTGTCGTTGACGTCCAGCACAGTGACATAGACGGTGGCGGTCCCTGTGCGACGGTTCCCCGTGGGGCCGTTGTCTGTGGGGAGGGGGAAAGCAGCAGTGGGGTTTGGTCACCCCCACCTCTTTGCATGGGGGGTGCCCAGCCTTTGGCAGCTCCACCAGTGTTACCCTGGTGTCTGTTTCACTGGGAAGTAGGGGACAGGCCCAGAGGACAGGCAGCGACCCCATTAACAAGAGGGTTTGCAGTTTAATAGGGCACTTTGTGCTGGAAGGGGCTGCTGGAGGTGAGGGGTCGGGGAGGTGAGCACGGTGCAGCATCCCCGTGGCACCTGCAATGCTGTACCCCCAAAATTTCTGAGCAGGCCACTTATTTCTCCACTCAAAAGGGACACCCAAGCCTTCTGCACACAGGTACATCATTATAAAGCTCTGGGGACGGTGGCCAGGATGCCTTTGGTGCCAGGTCCTCTGCCCATGCCAGGTGGCTGGGGATGAGCTGGCAGGCACTGAACTGAAGCGTGGCTGGGCATTAGGGGAGCGATGCTGCGGTACTGGGGATAAACGGGGAAGGGAAAACCCCAGGGCCAAGGGGTGAAGTGGCTGTCTTCTAAAATCATGGTGGGACCAGGGCACGATAGTGTGCATGGGCTGTGAGGTGCTGACACCAAGCACGGGCGCTTCAGAGGTTGCAGGGACAGGGAGAAACCCTCACCGATGGCCTCCAGGATGAGAGCGTATGACGCCACCGTCTCCCTGTCCAGGCTCACGACCGTCCTCACCACCCCATCCCTGAAGCCGACGCCGAATTTGCCATCCTGGTTCCCACCTGCAGCAAGGAACAAGGACTGGGATGTCGTCTTCACCAGGGCAGGGGAAAAAAAACACCCCTGATGCGACACGTCTGGGATGCCTCGATTCAAATGCGCATTACTGGATGCCCTCCCAGCAGCATTAAGCATTAATCTTGTAGGGGACGCCCGGGGGCAAAAGCTTGCAAGTAGCAAAGAGCCCCTGGCAGAGCTGGAGCTGGTGCAGCAGAGGGCGATACCGCCCCAGTTTTGGGAACGTGAGACTCGAGCGATCCCACGCTCCTAACCACGGCGTCCCAAAAGCTGGGGCTTTCCCCTAAGCTGTACCCATTACCCATGCTGGGTGCAGGAGTTTTGAGCCAAAAACATACCCAGACCTTTAGAGAAGATCCCCAAATCCCCCCGAAAGCCAGTCTGGTGAAAATCAGCAGGAGAAAGGCTCCTCATCTGGATGAGCAGAGGGTGACTGACATACCTGTGATGAAGTAGCTGAGCTCGGCGTTGAGCCCGACGTCGGCGTCTGTGCAGTTGAGCCGGACCACCTTGAAATCCCGGGCCACATCCTCGGGCAGCGACACGTTGTAGATGGCTGGGAAGAAGGTGGGGCTCTCATCATTCACATCCAGCACTGCAAGAGGGAGAGGGGCTGAGCGTCCCCGGGGCTGCAGCCAGCTCCCCAAATCCCATCCCTGCTGCGCTGAGCATCCCAGAGCATCCCCTTGAGGATAACCCATGAATTTCGGGACCTTTGACGGTGAGGGTGCTGGTGGAGCTTTTGGAGGGCGCGCCGGCGTCGCTGGCCACCACCCGCAGGTAGTACTCAGCGATCCTCTCCCGGTCCAGCACAGCGGTGGAGGTGACGAGCCCGCTGGTGCTGTTGATGAGGAAATCCATGCGGGGCATCCCCACCTGCATGCGGTACGTCACCCGCCCGTTGGGGCCCTCGTCCAGGTCGATGGCCACCACCTGGGGGGAGAGGACAGAGGGAAGGGTGAGCATGGGGGACGAGGAGTGCCATACATAAACCCTGAGCCCTGGAGATGCCAGCTTGAAAAAAAGGGGCCTCGAGGCACCACAGGGAGCAAGGGGTGGGAGGCGCCCACCTGGAAGACAGAAGTGCCTGTGGGAAGCCCCTCGGCGATCTCAGCGGCGAAGGGCAGGTTTTGGAAGGTGGGGTCGTTGTCATTCAGGTCCAGCAGGTTGACAAACACCGTGGCGCTGCTGGTGGCTCGCAGGGGCGGCCGCCCACCTGTGGGGGAACGGGGCAGGGGGCAAGGTCAGTGCCTCCTGCCCGAGGACGAGGTCCCCACACAGGGAGAGCTCCCCAGGGGCAGGCAGGACGCTCTGTCCTTAATCCTGTCCTCCTGGCAGCACGGATGGGACAGCGCAGTGCCAACACGGGAAGGGGCAGAGTTAAGGTTAAACATGACCCCCTGCTCTTCAAAACCAGCTGGAGACATGGAAAGGGCATGCAACAAGCAGCAGCGCTGCCATCCTCCTCCAGATATTCCCTATATTTTCTGCTCGTGCCCTGCAGTGAGCCTGGGATTCACGTGCCAGGTCCCAAGGACCATCTGGCTCTGTCCCTGCCCTCAACACCCGTGTCCTCACACCCCGGCCAGCTTACAGTCAGTGACCGACACCACGATCCTGCGCATCAGCTCGGCCTCCTGTGGGTTGGGGTTCTCGCGGTCCAGCAGCACGCCGGAGGTGCGGATCTTGCCGCTGGTGCTGTTGAGGCTGTAGAACTTGTTGGGGGGGCGGATGCTGTACACCACTGTGCCGTTCTCCCCCAGGTCCGGGTCCACAGCCACCACCTGGAACGAGCAGGAATTATAACCAAGAGGCTGGCGAGGATCCGGGGCTCCCAGGTGGGGGTTCACCGGTGTCTGATAGCATGGCTGAGCTGTGTTTCCATGACGCCTCGCAGGGACTTTGCGTCCCTAAGCGCTGTATTGAATTTCACCAAAATTGTCTTGCAAGCCCAGCAGGTGCTGGCATGGCAAGGGAGCCGTGAGTACGCAGCAGCCGCTGGCTTTTTGCTTTTTAAATAAAGGCAGCTAGAAATAGGCACCCTTCAGAAAAATAAAATAAAGGGGACAAAGAGGCGTGCTAAAGAACTTGTGCTGCTGCAGAGGAAACGCTGGAAGTAATTCACTGGTGGAGTTCCCCTCCACGCCGGATATTTGGTGCTTTGCTGTTCCCTCCATGATGTTTTAATTACTGGGGACATTTCCATAAAAACAACCTCAAACCCAACTTCATTGCACTTGTAACTTCCCCAGCTCCTGTTGCTCGTCCCAGCTGACTTCCCACCGTATGGATGACAGTAATTAGCTCCCAGCCGCTAATGGGGAAGTCCACACAAGGTGACCACGGCCTCCACAGAGGCTCCCTGCCACCCTTTGGAGACATGGGGAGAGCACGGGGGGACCTGCAGGCTCCCCCAGGAGGGGCTGGGGGCTGCAAGAGACCCCATGGAGACTTGACACCTCCTGCCTCGCCTGCCAGACCTTTTGGTCCCCTCCCCAGCAGTCTTCTCTCGCAGCCTTCCCCATTACACCATTTTGTGGATTCTCCTCACTTTCCCCTCATTTATTTTCCGTTTCGTGCCCGTCATTTTTCTCCCGGCGTGATGGAGTGCAAGGCTTGTGCTCTCCTTCTCTTTTATTTCACCAGCGGGATTTGAAAGGCTGTAAATCAATGTCTTTCAGAGAGGTCCTTGAAGGAGGTCGCAGGCGAGGCTAAGAAAAGGAGAACTTGGCCAAAACCCACACAATTGGGGGAAAAAAAATAACCCCAGCAGAGCGGAGAAACACATGGGATGGGCAGCGAGAAGGAACCTTTAGGACTGACATCTACAAGGCTTGGGGAGGAAACCTGGCTGTGGGAGGGGGAGGAGGAGGAGAAGGAGGAGGCTTTGTCAGCTGCCTCCCCACGCACGTACTGTGGTGACATCTGAGTTGGGGGGGGTCATTTCCACCAGGTTGATGAAGTAGGGCTCGTCCTTCCACGTGGGGTAGTTGTCATTGATGTCTAGCAGCGTGATGTTCACCTGCAAGGCAGAACTCAGGCTCAGCTGCCACCACATCTGCGCGAGCAATAGGGGTGGTGGTGGTTTATTTTTTTTTTTCTTTTCTTGTCCTAATTGCTGTTTGTGTTGCACAAAGCCTATTTTTGCCTTTCAGTGAAGGTATCAGGAGAGCATCCTCCCATCTGGAGCCCTGAAAGTGAACACAGCACCCCAAGGTGTGTCCTGCCTCTGGGATGCTCCATGGGGAGCTTCCAGTTTCCAACCCGGATCCTACCCCTCCTGATGGCCCTCAGCACAGTGACAATTGTTTTAGGGAACTCTTTGGCACAAAAGAAATGTTTCTCTGTTCTGTGGGATATCCCTCCTACAACCCAGCCAGGCATTCGGGGAGAAAAAGAACCCAAATGCAATTAAATGCTCCAACATGGGGCCATAGAGATGGGTCCTTGCCTTCTGACCTGACATTTCCAGAGATTTTTAGAGCCCCTTTTGCAAACGAGAGGAGCGT
Source organism: Cygnus atratus (assembly GCF_013377495.2). Lineage (NCBI taxonomy): Eukaryota > Metazoa > Chordata > Aves > Anseriformes > Anatidae > Cygnus > Cygnus atratus. The sequence goes on along the minus strand of NC_066368.1, from coordinate 25,087,001 downwards.
CAGCGAGGGGCAAGGCAAAGCCATAGCCAAGATGCTCCAATCTGCTGCACAACGGCCCACACCTCCACCAGACCCTTCCGAGGAGCCCACGAATCAAAGAAGCAGTTGGAAGCCCTTGATCCAGGCAGTGTGTGAATAGCAGTCATCAGGCACAACTAAGCGCTCCTGCAGGCTCTCCAACCAAGCATTTTCTCAAGAGGCACTGACAAAGAGAGCTGTGCTGCTGGAGGAACACGCTCCTGCTGCCGCGATCGCGTGGAGAGACGGACATGCAAAGCACTAGAAGGTCAAGTGGCGCCGCGGTACATGGCTGGCCGGGATGGAGAGCCTCATTTCCAGACCTACACACCCTGGCGAGGCATTCTGCACAGGCTGTGGGCAGCAGGAGAGGCACCAGGCTGTCCTGGGGAAGGTCCTGGGGCCAGCCCGCACTCACCATGGCAATGCCCGTCTTCTGGTGGTGCCCCACACCCCCGTCCACGGCCCGGACAATGAGGATGTATTCGGATTTGGCCTCTCGGTCCAGCAGAGATGTGGTCGTGATCTCCCCTGCAGCCAGAGGGGACGAGAGGGATGGGGGATGTTGTATGGTCACTTCCCACCCAGGGCCTGGGGAACAGCAGCACTGGTGGAAAAGGGGATGTGCCATAATGGAGACGGAAGGGACCCTGGAAGGGATTTACAGGCATTGTCCTGTAAATATATGAAGATACCCATGCCCTCCCTTCCTCCTGGGGGCTATGTGCTGTTTTGGGCCCCCCAAACCCCAAAAGAGCCTGTTCTACGCATGGTGCCCGAGCTGCTCTACAGAAGCACTGGCACACCATTGGAAAAGCTCATCCACACAATGATTGGAGGGGCAAAACTAATCCCGGCAAGGGAAATTTGCAGGGCTAAAGGTCTTCCTAAAATACATCTGCCTTCAAACTCTCGTGGCACCGACTAATTCGTGCACTGAAAAAATTAATCACAGGACAAGTGGTTTGAGCGTACAGGTGTCGTAATGATGGATGGCTCCTGCCCGCAGACTGGCACCCAGCTGAGCTCAGTCTTGTAGGGCAGGCTTGGAGAGCCTGGACTTGGAGCCCTGGTGGATAGCTCTTGGCTTCTCCCATGTCCCAGGACACACCATCATCACCCCTTCCCTCCTTCCTAGACCCCCATGTGCAGCTTCACTTGGGGATGCTGGACAGACGGACAAAAGGAGCTCCTTGCTGCAGTGGTTGCAGCTTTGTCAGCATTCCTGCCCTTAATAAACCAAAAAGATGCCCATGAGGAAGGAAGCATTCATTCACTAGGCCTTTGACTAATGCAAGCCCTAGCAGCCAAACTGCCAGCTTTTTCTCAAGGTCCCCTGGGACCTTCTGCTGGTGCCTCTCCCAAAACCTCCCCGGTGACCCAGTCTGGCCTCTCCCTTACATCGTGTTTCTCCTAAGCAGGCTGCTTGGAAAGGAGCTTGGGAAGGGGGAAACAAAAGGGAAGAAAACTGGGGGAAAAATGAGGAATGGAGAAGAGGGAGCACGCACACGGAGGCTCACCTGAGCGAGCGTTGATCCGAAAATGAGAGGAGCCCTCCAGGGAATAGATGATCGACTCCTGCCCGTACTCCCTGGACCGGTCCAGGTCCGTGGCATTGAGGAACAGCACGGTAGCACCTTGTAGGGGGGGGAAAGAAACGAGGGCTGGAGAAGTCATCCACCCCATCACCCTGTCCCCCAGCACCTCAAGCAGTCCCCCATTGACCGAGGGGCTCCTATACCCCAGGCTGGCTGTGACACCCCCATGGCCCCAGGGGCTGCCTGGAGAGGAGCATGACTCTTACCTGCCATGATGTCCTCCATGACAGCTATCACGTAGGAGGGTTTGCTGAACGTGGGCGGGTTGTCGTTCTCGTCCTGCAGCAAAGACAAGGGCAAGAATTTGGCTGGGAGGAGGGCGCTGAGCTGGGGACGGTGTGAGAGGCTGCTGTGGGTGGAGGATGCTCCCGCATCGCAAGACCAGCTCATGGAGGAAGGTGCAGAGGGCTGAGCACCAAATTCAGCTGCACAGAGAGGGAAGGATGGAGCTGCTGGGGTGTTAAAGCACTGCTACAGGATTGTTGTTGTGCTGGGGCTGCTCCAGAGATGTTTTCTCAGGCTCAGCTGCTCCTGCTGCCACCGAACTGGATATCAGAGGCAATTTCACGTGCCAACGATGCCCATCACACTGTAATTAAATTGCCATCCTCTGCTCCCGTTTCTGGAAGCAGGTGGTCTTTAGTCAGCCAGAGCATCACCCGGCTCTCCCCACCGGGGCAAGGAGGAAACTGCAACCATCCCCAAGGCAAACCAGTGAAGGGGGAGCTGGAAATGGAGAGACCTCACCCTCAGAGACCTGCAGCTACACCACGGTTGAGTTTAGGTGTGTACAAGCCAGGGCAGCTGCCACACCCTTTCGTTAGCGGTCCTGAGTTAATCAGGCCGTGCTCAGCATCGCCACAGCACTGTGAACCAGCTCCTGGGGAGGCAGGGGCTCATTTCTGGCCAGCTCTCCACCTGGGCAGAGTTATGGGAAGCCCGCTGCAGGACAGGGTTGGTCCCTCGTCCCACATGAAGCCCCAAAAGCCCTTCAAAAAGCTGCTTGCCCCAAGCGGGGCGTCAGCGAGCGAGGCAGAGGCTTATTAGCGCTGATATCTCCCCGGCTCCCGGCACCGCGCGCGCTATTAGTTCTGACTCGGCGGCTCCTGCTACAAAGCGTATTGTCCCCTAATGGGAGATCTACAAGGCGAGTTTGACTTCTTTATTAAAAACCAACAACCAAAGGAGGAAAAAAAATCCCCTCCCTTCCCACTTGCTATCGCTCTGCCTTTTCATGGCTCTTTTTTCCTGAAGTGCCGTTGTCAAACGTTTCCTCCTCATTTTCTTCCTGTTCTCCCCATTATATATATTCTTTTTACCCAGTTGAGAGAAAACCCCTTTGGCTGAGAAGCACAAAAGTGACGTCTACTTGAAAGCCACCAGCGGACAGTCAGCCAGGAGGTGATGATCAGTAGAAGCGTGCTCTTCGGGTAGACTTGTTCATGTTGAGCAACGTAGGGGCGAAGGGGTGTCCCTGGCCACTGCTGCCCCCCGTCTCTGCCTGGTCCCCCATGGGACATCCTTCACCTCATACTTACAAACACCTCGATGGTGACAGGGACGGTGCTGTTGAGTGGTGGGTTGCCGGCATCCTTGGCCATCACGGTCAAGTAGATGACCCCGTTGGTGACCTGCTCGTAGTCCAGGGGGTGGTTCACGCTTATCACTGGAAGGAAGCAAGGCGTGGTGCTCAGCACTGGACAGGATGGGTTGGGGACAGCCTGTCGACACCACCTTGGTGCTCACCTCCGTACCCTTCCAACACCGTGATGTCGAAATACTCGCGGAAGGCAGACGCCTGCACGATGCTGTACGTGATCTGGTTGTTGGGAGACGAGTCCTCGTCAGACGCCTAGGTGTGACAGGAGGCAAGGGGTGAGCACGGGAGCTGGTCCTGGCCCTGCGAGGAGGGATGGTGGATGGGGACCTCGCCCCTGCTCGTCCCTTACCCGGAGTCGGACCACCTGGGTGACGGAGGGCTCATTCTCACGCAGCGCCCCCAGGTACGCCTCCTTCTGGAAGGTGGGCACGTTGTCGTTGACGTCCAGGATGTTGATCCTGGCGCGCCCCGCCGTCTCCTCCCCGCCGCCGTCCCGGGCAATGATGGTCAGGGTGTAGCGCTGCGTGGTCTCAAAGTCCAGCCGAGCCGTCAGCAGGATCACGCCCGTGTCCTTATCCAGGGAGAAACTGGGGGAGAGAGGGGGGCAAGCCCTGGTGACCAAACACTGGAGATGGGGAGATGTTAGCCTGACGGTGGGATGAGTGGCACATGTTCAAGGCAGCACAGTGCCTTTGTCCAGGTAGGACACAAAGGGCATCCTAAATTTGCCACGTGAGCTCTCAATGAGTTAGGAGGGGTTCTGAGGATCAACATTATCCCGGTGGTTCAGCCACTTACCGGTCAGGGTCATCGCTGAAGAAGTAACTGACTTTCCCATAGGTGCCCACGTCATTGTCAGTTGCCTAAAAAAAAAAAAAAAAGTTAGTTAATAAATGAAGCTACATATGGGAATTGCACACACCAGCGGATCCATCACGACTCACGGAAAACCTTCATTTACATTCTTGCCTAAAGAGGGTTCATCTCTTTGCCAGGTGGCGTGCTCTGGGGCGGGTCGGTAGATGCTCAGCCCAGCCAACCCTCCACCTCCTCCAGCAGCATCCGCAGCAGATGCTGCCTCCAACATCCACCCAAAACGGGTGTGCAAGCCCAAACTTCTTCTTCCTTCCCTACCACCCTCGTCTCTCTGCCCACCTCGTACGCTGCTGCTGAGCACCCAATGGAGCTGGGGATGGGGATCTTTGGGCTCTTTGGGGGATCCTTGACTGGCCACCAGCTGGAGATAGCATCTCTCCAGCACTCAGCACCATCTCCAGAAACTCCACTGGTGGGGACTGTTATGCCTCCTGACTTGCACCGACATGCTGAGCTAATCTGGGAAGCGCGCATGAAATATGGCAATTTGAGGCAGACGAGATTTTCAAGAAAACAGAGACGAGAGCTGTCTGCTGCGAGCAGCCCTGTTTCCACAGAGGAGAGTCCAGCAGAGAAATTCTAATCAGAAAGCTACAAAATATGTACGGAAGAAGAAGGATGACCTGGGAAGCACAAATCCTGACAGGCTTTGCCACGGGAAGGCTTTGCCTCCGGGCGAGGTGTGAGAGACTCAGTGTGCCAGCTCCAGAGGAGCGAGGCGAGATTTATGTGTGTTTTAAAGACTTTTCTCTAATGAATATATAAAATATGCATGAATGGAGGCAAGAAACAAGGGCCAGAAAATGTTATATTTAGATGAAGGAAGTGGAATATAAGCCCCAAAATATACCTCCCCTCCCCCCAGTATATTTTCTAAATTGAGTCCTGACTGGATTACTTAGACACCACCAAGCCTCTGAAAAAGCAGGGTCAAAGACACATTTTATGTCCAGATACCATCAAGAGGCTGTATTTTAGGACTGGCATGGAGCACAACCCGCTCCCGAAACCCTCCTGATTTATTGGCAGCCTTGGGTACCCTTGCCAGCAGAGCAGGAGTTTGAGCTCATCTCACTGCCCCCCCACCTGCCATGCCATGGGGTGAAAGTGTGAAAACTCGCCCGAATTCACTCATTTTTCCCCCAAAATGCTTCCTTACCCTGGCTGGTTAATCGTTGCTGCTTCACGCCAGCTGAAGCGTGTCCTGGTGGAGCCGACCTTCCAGCCCAACCCATTTTGCTGATTTTCCTCCCCACTGCTCAGACTTGATTTCTATTTGTGCACGCTGGACTCAGCCAAACAGAGCAAACCTACCCAAATCCACCCTGCCTGCAGCCATCCCTCTTGGGCCAGCTGCTCCTTGGAGGACACCGGTGGAGATGCCCCTTCCCTTGGAGTGCCTTTGGGCACCTCATCATCACCTGCGACCTCAACTTTCCAGCCAGGATTTTTCCCAGGCTCTATGTCTGTGCTCACAGCCCTAGGTCCCATTAATCCCTAACTGCTTGGGACAAGAAAGGCATTTTCCACGCACCTGGATCGGCTGGTGATGAGATAATGATTTACAGGGGACCTGCCAGGACCACAAAGCACGGGCAAAACTAATTCCCTTCATTTGGCCCCGTGCGATTGCACTTGTAAGTGCTTATTGCAGTGACAGACAACGCCGGGAAAGTGTAATTTTCTGCTGCTGGGCTAAAAAAATATAGGGAAGGAGGAAGGTGAAGAGAAGGTCAGCGCAGAGCTGCGCGGCGCACAGGGCCAGCAGCCCTTGGTGTTGCTGCTGGGCCAGCTAAAAGTGCCACCAAGGCAAATAAAGGCACGGAGCCACGGTGCCAGGCAGCCTGATTCTGCCCCGTACAGCTGAGTGAGCTGAGCTGAGCTAGCTCTGTTTGCACCGGGGAAGACAAGAGGTGGTCATGCTCGAGGGCTCTGTTAGTGCTGAGCAGGAGGTGATGCACTTGTGTGCGACAGGGAATATGCAAAAAGCCCAAACCACATGTGTTCAGCATGTTTAATTTTGGATCCTTGTGCATTTCTGCATTACCAAACTTTTTACCTCTAAATGGTAGAAAAGATGCTCGGATGCTCGACCCACGGGAGTGGTAACACGCACATTCTTGCAAAGCAGTCCCGAGACAGAACGAGGAGAAGAGCCAAAATCCTGATGGCTTCGCAGGGCTTTTCTCAATGTTTCCCTCCAGATCGGTCCCCTCGCCACCCGGTCCCCTCCGGCACCCAGGCCGGGGAGGAGAAGCATCTGGCTGGAAGTTTCCCCGGGCTCTACCTCAAGCAGCTATCAAATGGCTTTGGCGGCTGCTCGCCTGTTGCCCGGAATATTAAGAGGGGATTTGCCCGCTGGAGTCTGCAAAGGGCAGGATGAAAGCATAGGTCCACAGCTGTCCCTTCACGAGCTGTCACCGGCACAGAGCTTTGCTCAAAACCACATTTATGCAGCGCAACTCGGGGAGAGTCCTGGGAAGAGGCAGCGTGGATAACCCACGGGATCCACCGCAGGGATGCTGCAGGTGATGCCGACCCCAAACACACAGCCTAGACCTTTGTCCCACCTCTTGGGCACAAATATTTCACCTGTCTCCCTTTCGCCCCATGAGCTCGCCCCGCATCCGTCCTTCCCCACCGTGCCGGGCGAGCGGCTCTGCCCTCCTGTGTGGATCCGCGGGAGAGGGCACACCGCGCAATTTGTTCAGGAAACAATGGCAATGTTTGACATGTCGTAAGGATTGATGGAGCAGAAATTTACATGGGAGAATTCATTTTTAAACAGCTCCACGGAGCCCCGGCGCTTTGCTGGTAATGGTTTCGACATTCATCATCTGCCGAGCCCGACTGAACGACTCCGCAAACTACCCGAGATTAACTCTGCTCGCAGCAGCTCGGCGGGATGAGCAGGGATGTGCTTAAAGAGACAAAAGCTGTGCACGCCAATCTGCCGACCAAAAAAATGCAATAATCCATCAAAACCTGCTGGAGGGGGGTGAGGAGAAGCCCACACCAGGGTGTGTCGCTCCTCGTTGGGGCTGAAGGATGAGCAGCTGGGGGTCAGTACCCAGTGGCTGCAGGGCAGAGGTAGCCAGAAGCCCACCAAAAGGCTGATTTGGGTCTGTCTGGATGGGAATGGGATGGGATGGGTGAATGCTGGGGTTCCCATGGGCTCTCCAGGAGCGGGTCACGGCTCTGCCCGTGCTCCTCCGCTACCTTTGTTTCCCGGCCTCATCCCCCCTTACCCTGCACTCAGAATCCAGGAAATAAAAATTGATGGGGAGCAAATTGCTTTGGCCAGGAGCTCGCTGCTTAAAAGAGTCGTAGCAGGAAAGCAATTACCCGACGTCAGAAAGCTGTCAGGGCGCCGCACTGACCGGCCGTGATTCTCGCCTGCCTGCCTCGCCAGGCGGGCACGGGGACAAGGGGCTGGCAAGGCAGTGTCCCCACACTGAATATCTGAGCCACCCCAGCCTGCTAACAAACTAGAGGCTCTTCTTAAATGCCAGCTCTGGCCTTCAGAGCGGGGGAACAGCAGCCAAGCCCTGGCACGTCCTGCATGATGATTCAGGGTGCGAAGGAGAAAGAGATAAGGCAGAGTTGCCACAAGAAGTAACCACCGGGCTGCAAAGCCGGATAGAGGAAGCTGGTGGAAAACCTTCTTAAAGCACCGGCTTCCCAGATGGAAGCTGCTTTTTCCCCAACCTGGCGGGAGGCGGCAATCAGGCAGCCGTGATTAGCCGCAACGGAGGGATGGAGGTGAGGAGTGAGCAGGGAGATGCCCAGCCGCCCCAAGCAGGGCTTCAATCGCTACTAACGACCCCAGAGGGCTCTGGAGGGGGGGGGGGGAAAAATAGCCAATCAACCCCCCTGGGAACAGCAGAGCCTTCCCCACCTCTGCTCCGGGCTCCTTGATTGTGTTTTCTAACAGCATCCCTGCAGCAGCAGCGCCTCGCCGGCCAGGTTAACACTTGCCTGGGCGGCCGTGCTTTAGTGGCCGGAGAGCACAGGTTCAGCCGCGAGCCAAGGGACACTGTGCTGAACCTAGCCCTTTAGCACGAGCCTCAAACACGATATTTTGTCCCCCTGTCCCACCCCCAAGGTGACACCAAGCCAGCTGAGGTGCCCTCCTGGGTGGGTTTTGCTGGAGCACCGCGACAGAGCCGGGCGCGAGTCCCCCGCTAATGAGCCGTATTGATTTCATATTCTCCTGTTGTCCGCCCAAATGGCAAGCGGCACGTCTGATGGATTAAATAACCACACAATTGCCTGGCTGACATCTCAATCACTGCGCCGGTAGGTCGCTAATGAATTTTACGGCCCAGCAAAACGAGAGAAATTAAGGTCAGAGTCCGATGCAGGAAATATAAATCCCTAGTGAGCTCTGAAATATTCCCAGTGCCCCCCTGCCCGCAGCCCCATCTCCCTTTTTAGTTCAACAAGGGGTAGCAAGCCGAAAATGCATCCCTGAGATGTGGAGGTCCTCCTAGAGAGACCAAGGGAGATGCTCCTTGTTCATCCCAAAGAGGAACATGCTCCAGGAGGACACCTCATTCATTCCCCAGGGACCCCAAATGCCACCCCAGCCTCCACCACACAGCACACGGCTGCTTCTCGGAGCCTTTTAAGGGCTGCAGAGCCTCAGTTTTGCCGCCGTGCCTGTCCCTTTTTGGGGGCTGCGGTTCCTTTTTTGCCACCTCTGCACTTTGCAGCCGCGCATTTATCCTGACAGCTCCATCAGGACGTGGCGCGGCTGCGAAAGCTGCAGTAAGTGTCTCTCTCCTCGGCTGTCATGATTCCTATTCCACCCCATTTCGGTCTTACGGATTGATATTTAGATTAAAGAGATAAACACAGCCAAAGAGCACTGGGCCCTGACAGCAAGACGAGGACTTCAGATCCGTCAATCACGCTGCTACCTGGAAACCTCCTCCTCCCTTTCCCTGTATTTACAGAGCCGAACCGAGAGGAATATTTAAAAGGAACAAGGGGTGTGAGCAGGTTTTTTTAAAAAAAGGGGCAAGCACAAAGAAGAAAAGCCGCTCATGTTTAACTTTCCAGACAATTTGGAATCGCCTGCTTTGATTATTTAACTATTTACTGTTTCATGTATGTGCTGCTTGCCTCTCCTCTCGCAGATAAAGGATTCAATTTTCTCCTGAGCACCAGGGAAATTGGACGTGATTTCGCTCTGTTTAAGCACAGCTGGAGCGGGGGCACACGGGGGGGCTTGCGAACAACGGGCCTGATTAAGATGCTAACGGGGAGGCTGGCGCTGACATTCGCCCCACCTTGTCACCTCCTGTCCCCATCCGCAGGCACGTGAGCCTTGCCTGGGCTCTCATCCCGACACGATAAATCCCAAATATTTCCGTGGCCGTGCCAAAGGCTTCCCAGCAAGGATGAGCTGCCCCAAAACAGGTCCGTCCCTCGCCTCCACCCCACAATTGGGAGCCCAGAGGAGGGAGAGGGCATGGGGCAGGCTCTGATTGAGAGAGCGATTTGCATGTTAAATAGCTGCTTATTGATGTCCAGGGTGGGAAAACCACGTTATTACTTTCTTGCTGCCTGGTGTTCACGGATGGGTGGAAAGAAGGGAAGGGAAATCAGGGCGGGATTGATTTTCCCATCCCCAACGCGAGGCCGAAGAGAGATCGAAGCAGCAGCAGCCAACTGACAGCTGGGTGGGGAAGGAGAGAAACTTTGCCAAGCAAATTAAAGGTTGCTTAAATGAGGAGAGTAATGGAAGGTTAATTAGCACATTTACTTCATTAGGCTCTTACTAACAAGGTTTCTCCCAGGGAAGCGAGGTGGCAAAAGGGGGGAGCTGGGGAAAGGTCTGTGGGCTGCTGCTGAAGATCTATGGGGAAAGCAAGCCCAAAGCCTCAAACCCCACCATTGGGGGGTGTTTTAGTGCTCTGCAAAGCCTCAGCAGCCCCCTCAGAAGGCTCCTGGGCTCTGGAGGCTGTGGGGGAGCATCACCAGGCCCAGCTTGCCAGCTGCATCCCTGGGGGGACTGGACAGGGGTGACCAGAGGGCTCGGGGAGGTGGGATTACTTCCCACGTTTCTCCAGAGAATTGTTTTCCTCCAGGCCCTTCAAGGCAAATGAGAGGCATTGTCGTGGTTAAAAAAACAAGTTCCTCGCTGTTTGTTTGGGCTTTAACGATTTTGGTTATCGGAGCTTTTCAGGAGGGCTTGGCGGTGCAGATCTGTAGGATATGAGGAGCTTAAGGAGACCTCCCGCCCCTTAATTCCTCCCTCCCGCTGCCTTGTCTTACTGCCCTTCCCCATCCCTCCAGGTCTAACAAATACAGCAGCAAGTGAGCAGGAGACGCGTGCCCACCCCTCTGAATCCGAGCAGACAGGAGGGGATGCTGAGCCCCCCACTCCTCTGGTAGGAAGCTTGGGGTCTTGGTGGCCCTACAAGCGAGGTCCCACAGCTTCTTCCACCCCAAAAAGCTTCTCAGCTGAATGATCCCTTCTGGTGCCCACACCCCACATCCCAAGGGAGCCCCATAAGGGTTGTCCCCAGCCCCACCATCCTCAGCACGATGAGAGGCTCGGGATGGCCAGCAGACCTCCAGGGCTGGGAAAAAGGGAGCAGAGACCTCCGCACCCATTGGTCACAGACCCACAGCTTGGAGCAGGGGGAATTCATCCTTCCCCACAACAGATTTATCCTTTTGTGGTCCAAGAGCATCACTCGCATCAAGAAAGCCACCAGCTGCGCTCGGCCAGGGGTGTCAAGCACCCCGGTTAATTTAGGGTGCAGCATATGCTCTCAGCGCCTCTTGCTCCTGGAGGGCACAAAGTTATATACTGGCTGCCTGCTTGCTCAAGAAGTGTGAAATTCTTTCCCTGACCTTTGCTGTAACGTTATTAAAAGGTTTCATGGCCAGTTGTTTCAGAAAAAAAAATAATAATATTTCAATATCTGTTGGTAGCTGGGGCAGAACTGAGAGAGGGAAGTTTGGGTGGGAAGAGGCTCAGGCACGGGTAGGATTTCCCTTGAAGCTGGGCCCTCCAGATGTTCCCCTGCAAGCAAGTAGCTCCCCGAATCCGTATGATAAATGCATCTCATGGATGGAATTAAACGGATGGATGGATGGGTAGGGAGAGGAGGGGATGCGAAGCAGAGAACGGAGAGCAGGCAAAAACCTTAGAGGGCGGACGAGGCTGAGTGATGCTGGAAGGGACCTGGGGGTGTCCGAGGAGCCCCAGGGACACAGATCTGACCCCACACCAGCAAAGGGAAGGGCAGGGAGCAGGAGGCAGCAGCAGCTGCCTGCTCCTGGGGTTGTTCCACGGCTGATTTATAGGGTAACAGGCACAGTTAGGGGCTGAAACGCTGTGGAGACGAATGGCCGTTTGTCACTGCAAACGGAGTCTCCTTTTGCCTATTTTTTTCAGCGGTAGCATCCTCATGTCCAGCATCCCTGCGGTGTCTGGGATGGTTTGGGAAAGCCGCATCCCGCAGCAGGAGCAGGAGGAGGAGGAGCCCGAAGGCTGTGAAAAGTTTGGGATCAGCTGGGAGGGCAAAGCTGGATTTCAGCGCTAATTGCATCCATTCTGATTTATCACGGAGGATTCAACTCCTGGCGGTTTTGCGTGTGCTCCGAAATGCTGGCATAGCTGGAAGTTGGGGGAAGAGGAGAGGCAGTAACAACCTCATTGTTCAGCGCCTGACGGCCTGACTAGCTCAACATCTGCTTGAAATATTAATAACTGTCAGATGGGAACAGCTCGGGGGCTCTGTGCAGTTTCACACCATCTGTTTGTAGAGTAAACACACTTACACACCGAACCCTTTTGTCAGGGCTCTTCTTCTCGGGATGGGCAGGCAGGTATGGAGGGGCCACAACCGCTTCACCCCAAAGCATCGCATGGCTTTTGGTGCTCCTCTTTGGGATATTTCTCATCCCAGAGGAGCAGCCCTGGCCAGCAGCAGCCCTGGCCAGCAGCACCACTCCACAACACTTCAATCCACCCCATTCCACACTCCGCTCCCCGCTTTCCCCATCCTTTCCTTGGCTCAACAGCCCTCGATTTGCTCACCGCACGCGGGATCTGCATCTGGGATGCTCCTACTCACGTGGACCTGCAGCACGGTGGTGCCCACGGTGGCGTTCTCCAGGAGGCTGACGTTGTAGAGGGCCTTGCTGAAGACGGGCCGGTTGTCGTTCTCGTTGAGGAGGCTGATCTTCACACGCGCGAAGCCGACATGGTCGGGGATGCTCTCGTTTGCAAAGAGCTGGGTGGGGAGGCAAGGGGAGAGTTGGAGCTTCTGCAAAATTACCCATTATTTTAAAAATGTTAATGCAGAAAATAACTCCCTTCCTCTTGGCTCTAGCCAACCTCAATGTTTTACACCCCATCGCCCCATCCCTCGCGCCGCTGTACCGAAAACTCATAGCGGGGAATGGTCTCGAAGTCCAGCGGCACGGCCACGCGGACGCGGATGTCCGCCTTCCCCTGGATGGAGGTGGGCGAGATGATGAAGTGGTTGGAGTTGTTGCCCACCAGGTAGACCTCAAAAACGCTGTTGGGGCCCTAGGAAGGGGAGAGGAAGGCCAGTTACCCAAGGCACATGGCTTGGCGCCGGCCTCAAGAACTCGTTGTTTTTTTTTGACACTTGACCACCGAGCACTGCTGACCCAAGCAGCATCCCTGCTCGCCCTCCTCCCCGCAAAACCGTGCTGCATCTCCTCCACGTGTCTCCTGCCTCTGCTGGGGTCCCTGCGGCACGCGAAAGCCCCTTTTTGTGGCAGCGAGATGTGAGGGATTTGCTGGGAATCCAGCGAGGAGCACGTTAGTTGGAGGCGCAAGATAAAAGTTGAAACATCAAAAGAAACCCAAATGTTTGCGGGGAGGGAGCAGGGTGGATTAATTCCAGCTGGGGAAGGAGATCAGTCTCCAGATACCTGCCATCCCTAATTACCAGCCACTCGAGTGCCTCAGTCTCCCCATGTGAGGTCTGGAGAAGGGGAGAACATCAGCTTATTGGGGGGGCTGCTGTGAGGTGCCGTTCATACATTTATTCCGCTGTTTATTTTTTTGGTTTCAGCCCCCATGCTGCTTTTCTTGCTCCCGGTTCCTGGAGCCTGCGAGCCCCCTGCGGATGGCTGAAAGCAAATCTGAATATTCAAATTGTTATCAGCTGCCCAGCAGAAGGGGCCGACTCGGCCCGCGCCGCCACTGGTACCCCGCTCCGGAGATTTTTTCCACACACTTCTCAAATCCCTCACTCCCTTCCTCCCAGCCACCCGGAGCGAACAACAGGGCCGAGATGCCCAGGAAGAGCAAAACAAGAGCTCCTTCCCCAAGCACACAGAGGTCCCAGAGGGCTCATGGCCAGGGTGGCAAAGGATGCTCGGACATGGCATGGGATGCTTGGGCATGGCACGGGATGCTTGGGCGCACCAGTCACGATGCTCCTTCCCGCCCCCCGCGGATGAAAAATGTAAAGCCGATTCAGCTAAAGACAATTGCAGCCACCGTTGTGCATAATTATCACTTTGTTGCCTGCGTGCTTGCTCCTCGGAGCGTGTAATAGCAGCCGCATCACGGCCCCACTGCCACGGTGCCGACATCAGCCCTTCGTGCTGATACCTGGCTTCTCAGGGACTGATTTATCCCAAATGGTGCTCAGCTGGCCAGCCCCACATGTGGGGATTGGGAATCCCTTCTGGCATCAGGAAGCCAAAACCAGCTGCATCCACTGTGCCAGCCCAGGGTAAGGGGGTTCTGGAAGCATTATCCCCGCTTTTTCACCCAACATCACACTGGCTTCATCATTCCTGCTCCCACCCATCCCTTGGGATCCCTCTGCCCTATAGCTCAGGTAACGTCTCCAAAACGGACAGCCTGCCTTTGTGAAGCAGCATCGCTCTGGTTTCCCTCACAGACACCTTGTAGGCAGGGGCAGAAAGCTGGGGAGTGCTTAATCTCTCTCCTTCTGGCATGTTTGCAAAGAAAGAAAAGTGCTAAGAGTTCAGCAGGGGTGGGGGGAGGAAGGAAAGCAAAAAAAAAAATTTAAATGCAATTAGTGCCTCTTTGTATGGCTTGGCTACCTTGCGCCTGGTTCTAGCTAGGCAGAGACAAGTAATGCTTAATCCTTCCTTTGAAAACATAAAGAGGGCTGTTCTCTCCACCTACTTCAAGGCATTTCATTCGAGTGCTCTGGATAGCCTCCCTCCACTGCCAGCTCAGTCTGCCAGCACCCACCGCTCGCCCCTAGCTCCCGCTGCTCGCAATGCATCCGCTGCTCGCCCTGCACCCCCTGCTTACCATGCGCCCACTGCTCGCCATGCACCCGCTGCTCACCCTGCACCTTGGCACGATGGCACCAAACCCTGATGCCTCTTTGACCATGGGCACTACTCCCCTGCATCCCACAGGATACCTGGAGAAAATCATTCCCTAGCCTCGTGCCACCCCAAGCCTTTCCCCTCATCTTCCACACACCATCAGCCTTCTCCCCTTGTCTGTCTGTCCATCCCAAATGTCAGACCTGCTCGCCCCCCCACCCCAGGAGCTGCCTTCCTTCCCCAGGTTATCTCCCGAATTCCACACACGCCTGCACAGACGGGATCAATCCGAGGCTGCCTCGCCTCCAGCTTATCTCTGCTCCAAATGATTGATTTTCCCTCTTTAAGGGTAATTTGCTGGTGAATTCCATGTATTGCAAAAACCCCTGTGAAATCTAATTCAGCCCGACTGGCAGCTGGCACTTTTGGGAGAGAATACTCGAGCGCCGTCAATTCCCCCCTACAATTCCTGGCTGTGTAGATCATATTTATAGTGCGTGTGCCTGTCATATGCATATATATGCTTGGGATGATTCATATATTGCACCTGCACACGCATGGGCACATACCGTATCCGTATGCAACTCCCTGATGCAGCTTTGTGCACCAAATATTGCGTATTCCCGTTGCCTGAATTTTCTTTTCTTTCTATTTTTCAATTCTCCGTCTATCTTCCTTAATATGCTTATTGTGGGGGAACTTTTTAAAAATTATTTTAAAATGTCAGACCATCATACTCTTGCTCTCCACGGTCTCTGCCCTTTTCCTCCTCTTCAATCGACCGTGGCAAGGAAAATCGAGTGAAAGCCATGGTGGGAGAGCTGGTTTCTCTGGCGTGCCACTTCTCTTAATATGCTCCTGTGGGCCTTGCAGTGATGCTGGCACTGCAAAACCTTGGGTGAAGGAAGCTAAAATAGGGATGCCCTGGACAAGAGGTGCTTGCAGAAGCCATGGCTGCAGCTGGACCTCTCCAAAAATCCCACCCCAAGTATTCAGCATGAATTTCATTTCTCCATCAGCAACTTCCCAGCTAAACTGGGTAACCCATGGTGTCAATCTGCTGTCGTGCACAGGATTTATTTGTCCCTGCCAATTTATCATGTGTGTGAGAGGAGAACCCAGCCCCTGTAGGAGAACACAGCCACACATCTCCCGGAGCATCCCGTCGAGCACAGCTCGGTATAAATGCTGGGAGACTCCCACAGATTTTCATAAACAGCTCTCAAACGGCTTTGGAAAGGTATTCAAGTGGCTTGCTCCCAAGCTGGCAGCCAGAGGAACTCAGCCGCACAGAGGTTAATGCTTTTTTCTTGGTTCACAGAGGCTGGCTCCAGAACCAAGCAAACCCTGTGCACTGCTTTCTCCCACGTTCAAGTGTTTTTGAAAAACCATGAGGAATGCAGAAAGCAGAGGGGAAAAGAAAAGCCTTGCTCAAGCCAGTGCTGAGCCGGGTGAACCAAAATCCTCCAGAAAGCAAGGGCTGAAGGTGGTGCACCAGAAGATAGACAGACCCAAACCCCACCATTTCAGTCCTCCACGTGGCCTTGGCCACAAAAAAAAAAAAAAAAAAAAAAAAAAACACACCTTGTTTAAGGCCCACAGTGCACTTGAAGGGCCAGACCACACAGCACCTCTTTCCCCAGCCCTACAGGACACGGTGAAACCTCCACTGACCATCTGGGGTGCAATGGAAGATGGGGTCCCCAAAGCCACCCATCACTGGGGGACACCAGGGCTCAGGCTCATCCAAGCGGGACCTCGACAAGGTGAAAGAAAGCTTAGGAGCTGAAGCAACAGCCTCAACATTTGGGATTGCTCTCCATGGACTTATTACATGGGCTGAGAGGCAGGAGACCATGCTCCTACAAAATGATCTTTCCCCAGAACCTAGCTCTGGTTTCATGCACTCCCTCCATCTGCTCTCATTTATTTACTTAGCCGCTCTCCCCAGGGACGTGCGTGTAGTTCTCCTCTTGTTCTCCTTTCTCCCCTGCTCAAATGAATCGTGTCATCTCCAGCATGAAGGTTGTGCTGGTGGAACAGCTTCTGTCAGCCACATCCTCCCTCACATCCCTACCTGAAGACCTTGGACCTTGCCATCCCATCCCTGCACCCACAGCTCCAGGCAGAGGGAGAGCCCACTGCCACCTTACTGAGCTCAAATCCAGTGCTTTATAAACCTCGCAGCTCTCACGAGCAGCTAGAGCATCCCAAATATCACCACCAGGCATCTAGCCTCCCTTTCTGAAATGCACAAAATCAAAAATCCCACCCAATTCTTTCGGGGAAATCACAGAAAGCCCAGGAAATTCACCAGGAGCCACAAGAATGAGTCTATTTTTCGCTCACCCTATTGGGAAAGCAAGGCTATTTTTTATTCTCCCATTTTAAAATTAGCCAGGCTGAGAGGCTGGAGTGAGTCCTCGAATGGGAGTGACTCCAGTAAAATGAGCTTTTAACCAGGAACGATGACAGATCCTTCATTCTTATGTGGCATAAACAGGAGCGTTGCAATGCCCTTCAAGCGCGGAGCTGCTGACATCTCTCGGAAGGCACGGCAGCAACTCTATTCACAAACTAACCTCAGCATCTGTCACAGCCACATCTTCTTTATTAGTAATTGACATTTTCAAGGAAAAAAAAAACACACAGTCTTTTCATCTGCCTAATAGCTCATCTGCACCTCTTCAGGCTGAGTTCACTACTCCTGGTGGGTGACATCATGTCACAAGTGCATTGTTAGTTATGTGTCATAGTTACTCCTTGTGAAAAAATGGGATTTCTGTGGGTTTTACAGGGCTCACCGGATCCCACACGGGGCTGGGGCAGAGCACGTCCATCACTTCAACCAGCAAAGGCCACCTCCGCCTTCCAGCCGCTAACGGTAATTTCCTGCTTCTTAGAAGATGCACATTTCCATCAACCCACTGGGATATTGTTATTATTTCTTTTTGGTTGGGGGGAAGATGTTTTGTTTTGTATTCCTCGCTGCTACTGCTTAATCTACCTGAATTGCCAGGAAAAGTCCCTTCGGGACTCAAAGGTCCCCTGGGAGCCCTGCAGAAAGTCTCCTCCCTTCCTAAAACAAGAAAAAAAAAAAAGGAAGCCTAGTGATGCCCGAGCAGCAGGCAAGGATCAGCATCATGCACAATCTTATTTTCTGGCTCTCAGTGGCCGTGCAAGCCTCACTGTAGGAAAGCCCACCCTGTGTCCGTGCTCTGGGGACCAAGCAGCAATAAGAGCTACAAAATATAGGATATGACCATGCACTTCATCACCAATGACCCCGCATCCCCCAAAAACCACAGCAGTTACAAAGGGGCCAGCTCACCTCATCCTTGTCCTGAACCTGGATGAAGAGGGGGAGAGCAAAGCCCACCTGGGCCAGCTCAGGGATGGCCACGCTGTACTCGGAGCTGTTGAACTCGGGCGCGTTGTCGTTGACGTCAATGACCAGGATGTTGAAGGTGGTGGTGACGGTGGCGTTGGAGGGCGTGCGGTCGTCGTTCAGCTCTGTGCCCTGCAGGGAGAGAAACCAACAGGGCAGTCAGGCTCTTTTTTCATGGGGCAAGTGACAGGACAAGACGAAATGGCCTCAGGTTGTGCCAAGGAGGTTTAGATTGGGCATTAGGAAGAATTTCTAATTCTTTATTGGCATTGGGACGGGCTGCCCAAGGGAGCGGTGGTGTCCCCATCCTGAGGGATATCCAAGAGATGTGTGGACGTGCCACTAAGGGAGGATGCCCACAGCAAGGTTAGGGTTGAGCCCACCACCTCCCACCAGGCACCCACAGCTCCTCTGGGAACCCAGGGCCATTTGGTCCTGCCACAGACCCAGGACCTCGAGGACTTTCCATGCTGCGGGTGATGACACAAGCGGATGGCATCACTACTGCTTCAGACGTGGTGCTTGCAAACCTGCTCCCTTCTACTAGCCCACAAACCAAGGGGAGATGCGATGGGGTAGAGTGCACTCCTATTTTATCCTCTGCCTCCTCCCAAGGTGCAGGCTAACCACCAAAGTACTACTAAAAGCGCAGAAACTAGGGCACCAGAGGAAAACAAGATTAAGACCTTAAAATAGGTTTGGCACCACGTGTCTTAACACGGGGCTGAGTCACAACCCCGTATCGCACCTCTATCTCATGGGGGGCTTGAATTTTGCTTTCTCCAAAGGCAAGGAGAGCAGATTTTCTTGCAAGGCTTGCAAAGAGCCTTTTCCAGCAGGGTCCCTCCTCTCGTCCTTGGGCTCATTACTATTCTCCACTCCTGCACAGCCTAGTAGAACAGGCTGATCCCACGAGGAGCCACCCAGCTGGATGCTCGCCGCATGTTGCAGGGCGAGGGAACATCGGGGGGAAGGGGCTGGCAATTTTCGGGGGTCATGAGAAGTTTGTGGGGAGGGAAAAGGAAACCCGCCAGCGCAGTGTGATCTAGCTGGAAGCCTGGCAGCGTGCAGGCAGGAAAATGGGCAAGCTTTCAGGTTCGCAAACCTTTCCAAGGCTAAACAGATAGTTTTGTTCCTATTAAATACAGACAACGTATGTATGATGTTGTTTTTCCCCCCCTCTTGATTTCTACTGAATTCAAACTATAAATCTCCAAACCAAGAGGTACCAGGGATGGATGCAGGTCTCTTCCCCATGCAGAAAACCCCACGGTATGACTTACACCTGAGATCAAGAAGGAGAATTTCTTGTCCCTTTGCCCATACCAAAGCCCAGCACTTTCCACGGCAAGCAGGCTGCTGCCCTCTCAATCAATGACCCTTCCTGCACTGCTGATTTCTCCCCACCTCGGCCCAGCCCAATCTATACTCCTAAATGCGTTTCCGACCAGCTGCCCAGTTTGGTATTGATTTCAATTAAAGGACTGCGAGCGGAGCCAGGTGCCATGCTCAGGTGGGGCTGGGAAAGCGTGCTCCGGTGCGTTTGCTTGGCGAGGCAACTTCTGGCAGCTCTCCCTCCGTGGATACAACGGCAGGAGGATCTAGTTGGAGGCCAGGTCTAGTTGGAGGCCAAATACCAGAACTGGCCCTATGTACCCATATGGAGGCAACTACGTGTGGGGCCATGGTGCGAGGTGCGCTAAGCATCCTGCTTCACTCGGCCAGGGAACATAAGCTCACAGCCGTGGATCCCCACCATGGCCCAGAGGGACGTGTCCCCAGCAGGGAGCCCTCCCACTCTGCCGTGAGGCTATCTCCCGGACCTCACCTTCACCGTGAGGATGAACCCGGCACTGTAGAAGGGGTTCTCTCGGTCCAGCGGCCCATTCAGGGTCAGCGCTCCGCTGATGTAGTCCAGCGCGAAGATGCTGTTGGTGTTGCCTGACAAAAAAGAAGGGGCAGCATGAGTAGAGGCACGGCGAGGACACAGGCATCTTCCCCTGCCAGCCTCCACGTGCGACCAGGCCTTGTGCTCGGGCTCTGCAAACCCTGCCTGTTATCTCAATGTGCTTTAAAATCGGTGGCCCTCTCCTCCCCTAACCTGCCCCAGCTCTGGAAGTGGTGTTTTCCATTTAGCTGTATGTGCCCGGGAGAGTGCTGAAGCATGAACTACAGGCACTCACTCTATGTTCTTGCTTTTCAGCAGATGTGTTTTTCCCCCCACAGCTGCCTCATTCTCCTCTGTCTGAGCCAAATTTGGCCTCTGTGCTGGTCCTTACACGCACACAGGGTGCCTCCAGCGAGCATCCTGCCTACCTCCTCCTCTGGAATTAGACACCGAGGCAGGATTAAGATGACACCTGAGCCTCTCAGCCAGCAGATGCTGAAAAGATGAATGTCCTGCACCGGGGATGCCCTTGCGACAGTCCCCAGAGAACAAAAGCAAGCAGTTGGTGGCTGCAGCCTGGGACATCCGATGCCAGCCCGACACAGTATCGGGGGCAGCTGCTAAATTAGTGATGGGCAAGGCATAGGGTCACCTGCACTGCTGCCTCTCCTCCTCGGCCCCTGCCTCTTCTCATCCTGACTTCCCACCCTTGCTCTGGGATTTACGGCCAATTACTGACATTTTTCCCCACACCTGGTTTGAAGGACGCCCTGTGAGATGTACTGAGTTGTGCCACAAAGCATTTCAATGCTCGGGGTTGCCATGTTGCCATGGTAAATGTTACGTACTGGGGCAATTGTGCCACTATCCCCCTAATATAAAGCGTAATAAAAATATGTTTTCAATCACAAAATACTATGAACTCAGAGACCAGAGTGTTCGAGTAGAAACAGGTCAACGGGGCACGGATTGGATGCAAAGGGCTCAATGCAGTGCCAAGCTGCACCCTAAAAATTGTTCTATGTTTCGCAGTCACTTCTGGGGGCTAGAGGAATAAAGCAGGGACCCACACACCCTCCCGGGCTGCACATCAGAGACCCCAAGGACCACTCGGAGGGAAGATCCACATCTGGTGCCCTCCGGGGCTCCTTTCTGCTGGCTGGAGAATCGCTGCCTTTGCAAATGAGCCTGGGAAGGGAAAGGGGTGGCTCCAGCCTCGTCACTCCGAGGACGTTCCTAATTTCCCCTACAATGCCTCTCCAAGCAGCCTTTCGTTATGCCTTGGGCCGAAGTGCTTGCACTGCCGCCGAACAATGCGCCTTCCCCAGAGGCATCTGCAAAAATCTCTCTAATCATCCTCACATTTCTTCCCTTTTCTCCCAACGGCAAGAAAAAAGAGGGAGAAAAAAGAGGCAATTTCGCCTTCCACTCCCCCCAGAGCCTCTCTTCTCTCCCCACCCTTCGGTCCCTGCAGAATTTCTCCCTCTCTCCATCAGCTTTCCACCGGCCTCACTGGTCAGACCCGTGGGGACAGGACCCCTCCAACACCATGTCCGATGGGTTTTGTAGCAGCACTACAAGACGAAGGACACGGAGAGGATTTGCAGCTGAGCCGAGCCCCCCAGCTAATCCTGTTTGTCGGATGACACAGGATGGTGCGGGCCTTCCCTTTCCAAAGGGGAAAAGAAAAAAAAAAACACAACAGAAAAAAGGAAAGAAAAGACAAGACACTGACATCTCCTCCTTCCTCCCTACTTTTTTGGTCTTCGAGCATCATCCGAACCCACAGGGGGATGCAAACATTGCTGGTCCCAGCCCGACTGGGGAAGCAGCTCTGCCCATGCCGGCGAGCATCCTGCTCACAGCGGATGACTTTCATGAGCTGCCAAAGGGGAACCCATCACACACCTCGTGCCGGGTAATTTATTAATCCAAATGTGCTCCGTCAGGGCTCCTCGGCACTGAAATAGATGCTGTTGGATGTGGTTCAGAGAGTCAGCAACAGACACAGTTATCATCGTATAAATAGGCCGTCAGCTGCTGTGACCACCGCGCTGCTCTTCACCTTGAGGTTTTGCCCCCGTGCGACAGGCTGGAAAGTGCCCCAGGCTTAAATTCAAAGCTCTGATCCCCCTCCTGAAGCCTGTAGGAGATGTGGCCAGGTATCAGAGAGATGCTCGAAGCCCACAGATATTTAAGGCCCCTGCTTTGAGAGTAACCCTTCATATTAGGGGATGCTGAAGCTTGGACCACAACCATCACTCCTCTAAAGGACACAGAAAACAGAGGAGCACCATTCCCACCCCTTTGCCAGCCTATTTCTGCCTGAATCCACCCCATGTCCGCCTCCTGGATGAGGTGAGGCTTGTACATGTTGGTTTTGCTCATTCCTGCAAACAGATGAGCCAACAAATG
The DNA here is from genome assembly GCF_013377495.2 of Cygnus atratus. Classification (NCBI taxonomy): domain Eukaryota; kingdom Metazoa; phylum Chordata; class Aves; order Anseriformes; family Anatidae; genus Cygnus; species Cygnus atratus. The sequence continues at coordinate 25,064,907 of NC_066368.1, read as the reverse complement.
CAGAGGATGTGTCCCAGTAAGCAGGGAGCAGGAAGCAGTGCATATCCCCAGAAAGAAGCCGCTCTGAATCATCCAGCGTTGCCATCTCAGAGCAGTCACACACAGCTGAAGGATGCAAATAAAATGCAAGAAAATATATATTTGCACCTTCTTAGCAGCTACCCTGCCCGTGCTGGATTTACAGGTCCCCAAAACACCTCTTTGCTCTCCGGCGCAGCAGGCAGAGGAACCAGAACACGAAAGCAGCATGTTGTGACGCGCCCAGGAACAACTCTGAATCAGCTTTTAACATAAAAACCACACGGTCAGGCTCAACACCTGCCAGAAAACCTTCCACACTAGCAAACATCTCAGGAGCCCTTGTTTTCTCTAGCTCTGACACAGCTAGAGACAGGTTCATCCTTTCCCACTGCTTGCCGACACTTTGCCTATACATTAAATCCCAGGTAGGAAAAGTCCCAGCAATTAAACACAAACTACTTCTTATATTTCCCCATAAATGGGGATGTATAGTTTTAATTTCCAGAGGCCATTTGCTGGGGGAACCACCTGCCAAGCAGACAAACCATTCCCCCTGCTGCCTTGTCGTTATCCCTGGCTTGCCACAGAGCCAATGGGGTGATGAAACCCAAGGGTACGGCCGCAGCCACCACCTCCTCCTTGTGCTATCTCATCCCCTGCCATCGGCAGGGTGGAAAAACAGCCTGTGATGAATAACTCAGCGCCAGGCACTTTCCCACCCATCAGCATGTCCTCCTACAGAGATGAGTGCCCTTAAATCTGGCTGGAAGGCGCTCCCAGCAGCTGTGATTTACGAGGACACCGACACCCCAGCGGCTCACCCAGAGATCCCAATGTGGGGAAAAGCCAGCATGACACAGACCAAGAATTTGGGAATATTAAAATTAGAGGGTTGTATTTCCAAGGATGCTCCCCGAAGTCATGTTTAAGGGATGTCCTCAATCAGAGCTTCATGCTGCCCTTTGGAAAGGAAGGCATATGGACATGTGAAGTCTGATTTAGTATAAAATATCTTGTTTAGTATAGTATAAAATATCTTACTCCTTAGCAGCAAGAACAGAAGAAAGCCCGAGCACTGTTAGCTTCAGACACACCGCCCCTCTTGCTTTTGTAACTCACACTTCTGTTCTATCGTGCAAATAATTATTTTTAATTCACGCTTCCCTCGGGATGCGCCAGCTTTAGGAGGAGAACGCTTCACCAGCAACTGAACCAGCCTCCTAGAAAAGCCAATTTTTTGGGAAAAAAAAAAACCTGCTCTGAGGGTTTCTGAGGAGCCCTGAGCACCAGCTGCCCACAGCTGCCTTTTCTCACCTGCAGGAGCTCCCAAGCCCCATAGAAGATTTGTGGATTGCCTTTGTGCCCATCCATCACCACACCAGACATTTGGCATTGCCTTTCCTTTGGCTTAACCCCTATGATGCCCACTGATGACAAAACCCATTTGATCCATGATAAAAATCCTGCTTTTAAGGAGCCCGGGCAGTTTATCAGCAGCTGCATTTTGCCTTTTGAGGAGCCTGTGGTGCCCTGCACACCTGAGGCCGTCGCTCTCCCATCACCTTCTGGTGCCTGCGTGCCACCAGGAAAATCAATCTGCTTCAAGCGGAGAGCTCCCCGAAATGAAAAGCCTTATCTAGAGCAAGTCGTGGTGTACAAGTCACCCTCCTCGCCTGGGACGTGAAGGATGAGGAGGCAGAGTGCCCGGCACAGAGGCTATCTCCGTAAATCTGCCAAAAAGGAGCCATGGATTACTGCACGGGATTAATGATCTGTCCTTCACACAGAGCCCCAACCTCAGCATCCGAGCATCGCCGACCTCGTGGAGCAGCTGGGAGCGAGCAGGGCAGCATGGGGCTTTCTTTTCCAAACCACTTTTTCATTGCAGTGCCCCCACTCCTTGCAAAAACAGAGTTAAAAAGCATTTTTTTTCCAGGGGCTGAAACACTCCTCAGGCCAGGAGGGAGGGGGAGAAACAGCCAAAGGGGGGTTACGAATAAGCAATGGACATAACTCCCCAAGCCACCCCGTGGACAACTAGCCAGAGCTGTGCTGCTGCCTGATTTCAGGCTTAACAGCCTTGTAAGCTGGCGGCGTGAAGTTAGATCTCCGGCCTTGTTTTATGTGGTTATGGTTAATCTTTTAGTTTTATTGTTTTGCTGTCAGGGGAGGACCTTGTGCCTGGGGATGGCTGTATAAATAAGAGCTTCTGCACTACATCCCGAGGCACAGCTACAGCTGAGCAGGACCACAGCAGTGCCAAATTAATTTCCATATCCCGCCTCCAAATCACACCGCTGCCCGCTCCGAAGGAATGATGAACATCTGGGTCACTTCGCGCCTCTCCCTCTGCTGTATATCCAAGATGGATGCTAAAATTTGGGTAGCAATGCCTGAACCCTGTGCCCTGGGCTTGGGAAGGGGCAGTGGGCATCCCCCTGCCTTGATCCCCTGTCCCAGTGACACCTCCCCTCATCAGTGCCAGCTCTAATTACCCGCTCTTGCTTACGGTCTGTTTCTAATTTAATTTGCATCCCGCTTCCCATATGTTAGACCACTATTTTTTTTTTTTGCAAAATTGCCATAAAAATCTACCAGCTCAGGCACGAAATCTGCTCGCTGACCTTTCCCATCGTGATCGAGGATAACGACAAATTAATTAGGCTTTACCTGCCTGCCAAAAACTCACGTGCTTTGGGTGAGCAGGATTTTGGAGTTGTGCTAGCAGCCGCTTCCCACGGGTGGGCTGTGGGGTAACATCTTTCTTGAGCAAAAAGCAGGTTGTGGAAATTATAAGAGAACATGCCAAGCAGAGGCAGGGTGCATTCACATATTTACTGGCTTTAGAAAAATAAGGTTTTTTTTTTTTTGCTGTGAGCTAAATATAGGGTGATGTCCTGCTCTGGCTGGGGAGGAGGCAGGAAAGATGCTCATGCCAAGGGGCGATGGCTCCCAACCAGTTCTGAAAACTCTCTGCAAAGCTTGTGGTGTCGGCTTGGGGAAAAGAGAAGTCAGCCACTGCAAAGCAGCCTGGTGGCTTTGATGTGCTCTGCACGATGCTCTGATACGGGAGCTGCCCCCCGCCAGGCGGCAGCAGGGCAGGATTAAGCCCTTGGTGTCCGCGAGCAGAGCAGGGCACCTGTCTGTCTGTCTGTACCCCCTAGCAAAGAAATCTCAGGGCTATTCCATGGGAAAGCGAGGGAGAAGCATAAAAATAAGAATGGAAAAGGGTTTGGATCGGTTTAAAAAAAAAAAAAAAAAGCCCCTGCTGCACTTTGCCCACCAATACACGTGAGCTGGGGGAACCTCTCGTTTAATTCCTGCTGGGGCACATTAGAATAAATTGTAGAGAGAATTAGAGGAATAAATAATCCTTGCATCTTCAAAGCCAGGCTGACCTGGATGCTTGCAGTCAGGATCAATGGGCTTGAAAGCCCGGGTGAGATCACCTTGACCCCCGGGGTTGATTAAAAGAGCATTCGGAGCGGCCAGGCTCTGCGGGAGCAATAGGGGAAATTATTTCCACACCCACAGCCACCAGCCAGCAGGCACTGCCACCACAGCTTGCTGTAAGGATTTCCCCCCAAAATCAATGCCCACACCTCCTGGGAAGGGCCCCCAGGGCTTAAGGGCAGCCACCACAAGGTGTCAAGCCTGTAAATGGTTGTGTTCTCCTGCTGATGACCACCACCACACCAACACCACCATGTCCCGTGCCGTGTCCCACCAGGACTCACCAGACACAATGGTGTAGCCGATGCCACGGGGACGGCCCTTGTCCTGGTCGACTGCTGTTATCATCCGCACCGTGGTGCCCTGCGGGGACAGGAGAGGGGTGTTAGAGCCCCCATGGCATCCTTTGGTGGCACCGGGCCAAGTCCGATGGGTCCCACCAAGCAGGCTGGGATCGGCCATGCGCCAGGGCCGGGGGACGTGGGGACAGATGAGAAGGGTTTGAAGCATGGCAGGGACAGCCACCAGGACTCCGTCGAGGCACAGCCACTCGCCGCCGGGAGCTCAGCAGTGGAAATCAGAGAAGGAGGTGGGAGTGAAGCATTAGCAAAGACACGGCGAGCTAAAGGAGCTGCAAAGGTTTAATTGAAGGCAATAAGGAGGAGAAGGATGGACATTGAGAACAGGGGATTGCCCACAGGCAGGGGACTCTGCAAGCTCATCCTCCATCCTGCTCATAGCCCAGCACTAAGGTACTTGAGGCCCCCACAAGACAGCGAGGACCACAAGAGTGACCCAAGGTCCTTGTTCAGCTCTTAAAATACAAATATCACACACTCCTGTCAGCTCCAGAAGCTGTGCGTCCCCCGCCGCACTGCAGCGAGCCCATGTGAATACAAACACAGGCACATGCACATAATTAATGGAGTGTGAAAAAATTTACAACTCAGCTGTTGTTGTTTTCATTGGTTTATTAAACAGTGGGAAAAGAAGCAATCTTTTTTTTTTTTCTTCCTTGCCCTCAAAGAAAATGTCAGCGGAGGTGTTTGCATGGCTAATGAGGGAGCACGGCGGGCGGCAGCGCTGCATTTGCCCCGCACTCCTTCAGCTGGAGGCCAAAGGGAGAGGTGCTACAGAAGCATCACCGGTGCAGAACAGGGACTTGCCACGTCCCTGGCTTTTAGGGCAGGCAGGTCAGTCCCTTCCCTGATCTCCAAGGGCATTTCAATAGGCTCTTTAAGCAAAACCCTGCGGTTAGCCCAGAACATGCACCGTAAATCCCAGGGCACTGGCCTTTGGGCAGCGCTCGGCTGGTGAGGCTCAGCAGCCTCTGGAGAACCTCTACATCACGGACAGGAATTGTCCGTTCCAAAAGAGCATGAAGAAAGGGGAAAGCAAGCAGATGGGGAGCCCCACGGTGTGCAAAGGCACCTGGCTGCTCCAACAGCTCACTCATCGCCCACCGACAGAGCACAAGATGCTAAGGGCACACACAAATGGGGATGGAAGAGGAAGATCCCAGCTTCCAGGAAGCATCCCCACCATGTTTAGGATCTGTCTGGACCCTCTGGAGTAGCAGCAGGACAGGCAGAATGGGTATCCACCGAGCCGGCAGCAGTTACCGGTTTTATGGCCAGTAGGAACAACCGATGCAGAGAGCCACAGAGCGTGGTCAATGGAAGGGGGATTCCCTTTCAGAATAAGATGGAATGAGACAGAGAGAAAAAAAGATGCAAAATTTGATGCTACCCACAGGCTATAGACATTTCTTAGTGCCTGTGATGATCACAAAGGGCCTTGCCCACCACCAGCAGAAATAACCAAACAGAGAGACCAGAAATGGGAAAACACACAAAACCAAGCCCAACCCTTGGCTAAAGCCATCACACGACGGCAAAGATTGACCTCTCACCAGCCACATCTCAATTTCCAATTCCTCTTCCAAAAATCCCACCAGACCACAATGCTATTCCTTGCACTACTTAGTTCTTGCCATGGCAAGGGGGGGGAGAAGCTGCACCCTACATTGGAGGGGACCATCCGACCACCTTGAGCAAAACATCTGGCAAAAAAAAGGGATTTCCATGAGGATGGAAATCCCAAGCTGTCTTCCAGCACCAGGAACTCTGCCTGGGGCTCACCCCAGGGATTTGTGGTGTGAACCCATGGCCCTCAAAAACTCCCAAATGCTCCTGGCACTTCTTAAAGCAATGAAAAGACTTGGGTGGTGGGTATAAACTGGAGCAGAATAACTCTCCCTCTAGGGAAGGAGGGAGAAGATTTAGAAAAGTAATAACTTGGAAGAGTCTATGCTTAAAAGAAAGCAAAGAAAATAAAGAATGGCACATTATCCAAACAAAGTTTGAGGGTTTTTTTGAAGAGGGGCAGGGGTAAATCAATCCTTTTTTAATAAAACCCTGAGCTTTTAATAAAGTGTTCACACTGATGGACTAGAAATATTGTAAGAAAGAATTAACTTGGAGCTATTGAGACTCTAGGGCAAAAATAGCACTGATTTTACATTATTTCTTTAACCCAAGGAGTTTTTGGAGGGGAGGGGGTGGTGCTGAAGAACTAAAACTGTTTTAATGATATTTTACATGGATCTATACCATGCTATTGCAAGGGAACACACCTGCTGATCTCAGGACCGAGCGCCAGCGGGGTTTGCCCCCCCCCCGTGCCTTTGCATGGCTCCCTGTGGGATAAAGCAGGCTTCCAGGGGCCTCAGCTCCTCTCTTAGCATGTGGATTTCACCTCTTTCACCCCAAACTGAAGCTGTGATGGTGCCTGGACCTCACATCAGACCGTCAGCACCTCTCCTCCAGCCCCTACTAACTTATCTGGAGAGCATCGGGGATGCTATCTGGCCTGCGAACAGCGTGATGATGGGCACCCAAAAAGACTCCAAGGATGAAGAAACACATCAACACCTTGGGTGCCCTGGGAGAGATGTCCGAGGCAGGCTGGGATGATAACCAGTGCCAAGGAAGAAGACACAACACCTCCAGGGACAGCAAAACCTCTCCCCACTGCGTTCCCTTCCTTTGCCCGACAAGACGAGTCTTTCTTCTTGGTGTCCAAATAAATGTGAGCCCAAAACGCTTCCAGTTGTGCTACCAGATCCTGGTCTGCCAAAAAATCACGGCACTCCTCTCCCCTCTCTACCCGTTGCAAGATTAGGGACTTGAAAGGCACGGCGCAGCACCGGGAGGAGCCGGCGGAGGGGGGGAGAGCGCCTCAGAAAGCTGCCACGGCAGATTTGGAGGCAAAAATCCTATTTCTCACTTCTTAATTCCAGTCAATTCCAGTCAAAGGGCTGATAGAGATCTGTTTGCAGTAATTTGCTGCAGTTTATCCACTCTTTTCACCTTCTATCGGCTCTTCACTGACGGGCTGGCTGACATGCTGTTGCTCGAGTGAGGAAATTAAAATTTGATGCAATAATCCCAAATAAGAAGGATTTTATTAGGTAATGTATACACTTTAGATTAGGTATTCTCGCCCGATACATTGATAGAGGAGCACAGACACACTGTGCGCCACAGATAAAAGGGGAGAGCGGTGGCAAGCGGGCGCGTGGGGGAAGCCTGAGCCATCTCCGGGGCTGGGGCTGGCAGGAGATGGCCTCAGCACACCAAATGTCCCCCACAAACCCCTTAAACTGGGTGCACGGAAGCCCTGTTTCGGGCAGAAGCTGGCCGAGCCTTAACACCTTGACCCAAACCTGCCGTTATCCTTCCCAAAGCCAAGCAGGCTCCCGCGGGTGGTAAGGCAGAGCGCAGGAGGAGGTTTCCCGTGGAGAGATTTGCCATTGGAGAGCCCCTGTACTAAACCCTAAGCAGAAGACAAGCTCATCTTGTGAGATTCCTCCCCTGAAGGACAGGACTTTGGGGCTGAACCAAATCCTTTGGAGAGGATTGCTTGGTGCAAGCTGCACTCATCACCCCCTTCCCATGGGAACAAAGGCCACGAGATGGACCCAAACGCTGCTTTTCACCTTCTTCTGCTTGGCTTTGTTCCTTTTTATCCTACCTCGATGTCTTTGGAGATGTCACACAGGGCCAAGAGGAACTGGGTGGGCTAGCAGGGCTTCATTCATTTCCCATCTTGGCTTACACAGCGATTATTTGCTGTTTTGCCTACTGTACACCAGGTCACTCCATGACAGTGATGCAATCTATAATTTTTTGACACCTGTGGGACTTCCATTTCTACAATTTCATCTACATTTTCTTCCCCCCCCAAGTTAAGAGTGATCTGAGTAGTGCTTTTTTTTCCCTTGTGTCTTATACAGCCCACCACAGAAATACTCCTTAATCTCAACAGCGCTGAACCTCATGAAAGTAATTCATGAAGCCATTTTCTGGCCATCTTTGGGCTAGCAGACGGGTAATGTGCTGCCTGACCGTGGGATTTGTGACAGGAGGACTTAGCCCTATTGATCCGGCACACTCGGAGCAGTCAGAGACAGAATTTTGCTCCAAAGTGAATAAAAAGGCATAAAGAAACGAGACTTTGCCACTGCAAGAAGTGAGCCATAAGGTGTTCCAGACCTAGCATGACTGAGGTGTTGTGGGATGGAGAAGCACCATTCTAGGACAGAATGTTTTTCAATCCATGTACAAAAATATTTGCCCTACGGGTGAAGCTGGGGAGGTGGATTTGGCTGCCTTGGGCTGGTGCTTGGGGTGAAGTGAGCAGAAGCTGTCCCCCGTGCTCCCCGTAGGAGGAAGGCGCTGCTGCGTTTGGGGATGGGGAGACATTTCCACGAACAGCAAGTCTGCTGACAAACCCAGTTTCAGAAGGATTGAAATGATTGGATCAATTTAGCAAAACCTGGGGGAAAAGACTCAAAATGCTGAAATGGCTGATCACTCTGGCATTTTCAAAACTGCCTCGTTTCAGGAACATTTATGTTTTTCTTCAAGTTTTCTATTAGGAATGGCATGCGTGGATGCTGTAGGGGAGAAAGGGGGTGAGCGTGTGCTAAGAACAACATAAATCCTTCCTAAAATTTCTGAAAAAATGTTTTAAGAAAATATTTTCCTTCTGTTTCAGGCTTCCTATACCTCCTGACTGAGGCTCCCTTTTTAAAAAGCACAACATATATTGGATTTAACTTGAAACACGTCATTTTAGAAAGAAAAAGGCTTGCCTCTATCAAGATGCCATTTGAACCTAGCCCTTGGCTCTTGACTTGTCTCCCCAGCAATACAAAGCCCTGACGGGAGTACGGATGAATTTCCCTGCGAAGAGGAGGTTTTCCTCCAGCAGCTTTGGGATCCTTCGTGCTTTCTGTCCTACAGCCTGCCCCGACCCCCTTGGCATGTCAGCGTGAAGCGGCAGCCCTTACCGGAGGCGAGTTCTCGTAGATGTTCGTGCTGTAGGGCAGGTTGATGAAGATGGGGTCCATGTCCTGAACATCCGTGATGGTGATTGCCAGGTTGGCCAGAGTGGATAGTGGCTTGTTCTTATCTTGGTCCTTGAAAAGCAAGGGCAGGAAAGGGTTTTTATCAGAAAAAAATAGAATTATTCAACGGCATAAAGGCTCTCAGTTGTAGTTGGTCAAAATCTATGAGTAGCCCAGGTAATCACCTCTTTTTCAAGCTACCTGCTGGAATTATCATCCACTATACCTCCCTCTGAGCTGGAATACAACATGCATTTCTTTCCAGCATTTCCCCTTTTAATATACAGTGAGTGCCAGTTTGATTGTCATCGTGCTTTGGGTGGAAAACAAGCAACGTTTTGTTCAACACCTACTTGAAAACAGAAATTCCCTCCCATTGCAGCTACAGCCTAGTCTCAGGCGTGGTGGCAGGTGGACCCTCATCCCTGCACCCCCTCAGAAGTAGCAGGAGCAGCCAAAATATCGTGGCAAAAAGCCCCAGACCCACCAGGGCTGACGCCTTTGCACGCCTGGTTCTCCACAGCAAAGCCCACCAGCATCATTGCGTCTTCTGGAGAAAGGCTGCTAGAGGCTTCTTGGGGCAGTGCCCCACTCTTGCTGTTGGCTCATCCCATGGGTGCTCAAAAGCCGCCCTGACATCCTCAGCCCTTTGCTAGAAGGGCAGGAGCAGAGCAGACAAGGCACAAAGGGAAGGAAATAAATCTCTCCTGACCCCCTAATCAAGCACGGTGGTGAAAGGCGACCATTAGAGGTTACCGCACACTTCTGCAAAATGGCTCTGAACAGCGCCAAGGACTGATTGCCAGAAGATTAATGTTAATTTAAACCGTATTCAACAACACAGCTTGTACATTATCCTCTTAACCTGCAGGCCTCAGCGTTTATGGCCTGGATTGATGCTTATTTCTGACTCGCACTCTGCTGTTATCATTATCAGGTTGAAGTCTTTCGTTTCTTCAGATAATGTTTTTTTCCCTCCCCTTCACCTCTTAAATTTTGGTTAAAGCATTACAGATAGCACAGAAAAGCAAGCGCGTTGCACGTTTCCCCATCTAGCCTCTCCCACATTGCCCTTTCCATCTCCTTCTGCCCTTGCTGCCTCCAGCCCCGGCACCGCACAGCTCCTGCCTCGCACCAAGGCTCCACAGCTCTTCCTACAGCCCTCACCCAACCCCAACCCCACCAAACAAGGTCCCCATGCTCTTCTCCAGGCAAGCAGGATGCTGCATTTGCCCATCCCCTTCTAGCTCTAGAGGGCTGGATGGAGCTGGGTGGACGGAGGCAGCATCCTTGTGTCCTTAAGGCAACCAGAATCAGAGACATGGAAGAAGGGCCCATTTCCATTGGTATTTGTATTTCTTTTCTTACTACATCCACAAGTCCAGGTCTGGTGTGACACCTAACAATGGAGCTGGACTACCATGAAAAGGCCAACTGATAGACACAGGATGATCTAGAGGTGGGGACATCAACTCAGCTTCGTTGGCTTATGGAAGAGGAAGGTGAGAGCCTACGTGACCAATATGCCTATGTGATGTCACTGGCAAAGCACTGCAGGATGTGAGGCATTCACCAGTTTTTCAGGCAAACTCCATCAGATTGTTAGACTGGAAGCAGTGGTGAGACAGTTAACTTCAGAGGATTTGATGTGTCTCAGCAGTGGAGGCAATGAAACATCGCAGTGTTTACCGGGGGGAGATGGAGGACTCGCTGCTGGAGCACTTAAAATAAAGTGAGATACGTTTCAGGGAAAAATAAGCTTTGGGGGGAAATTTCCACGGCCCTAAACATGCAGGAATGGGGCTGAAAGGTTGAGGTGTTTGCCCCCGGCCCCGCAGTCTGTGCGTACCCAACCTCCATGGCCGCAAAAACCAAAGAAGCCCTGCGCAGCTCTCCACCTCCTCGTGACATTTGTGGCTCTGCAGCAAGACAATGATCTTGATCGAATCACATGCTTCAAGAGCTCCAGCCAGCTGCCTGGAGGGGGCAGGAAGGGTTTTCCCCCCCTCCTGTACACACAGTGGATCAGATATACTGCAGGGCTGAATCTCACCTGTCTCGGTTGCATCTGAGATGGGAACAGAGCTGCTGCACAGAGCATCTTGCCTGGTGCACCTTATTTATTCCCTCCCTACAGACCTACAGGAATGGGAAGGTTCCCATTTGTGGTGGGGCATGAACTTGCCATTGTGGCCATGTGGGAAAGCCTCTCCTGGTATTGACTAATTAGGGTCTTGGTTTCTCCACCCCTGCCCAACAAAATCTGCACTCTTGAGGTCTGAACTCAGCTATTGCTGAGCAAGACTCGGCAGATTTCGTATAGGTGAATCCAGCCATAATAAACCAGGATGCTAAGGAATGGGACCAGTGGACTTAATGGGCTCTCCTGGCTCTAGATGCTATGCCAAATCCTTGCTTTTCAGTGTTATAAATCACAGAATCGTTCTGGTTGGAAAAGACCTTCAAGGTCATAGAGTCCAAAGTGCTGCTGGAGAGGAGCAGCTGTGCTCCAGGAACTGCCCAACGCATTGCAACAATGTCCTTCTAGGTGGAAAATGCTCAGAGTTGCAGGCAGCTTGGCCACTGATGACCATCAATGCTCTGCACCTTGCCCTGCGATGCTGCAGCTACCCCCAAAATGCCCATATCAGCTCCCCTATTCCCATACCACCACTGAATCCACCCAGCATTGATAGTTTACAGGAAAACTGGATGTCCACAAGACGACAGGGCAACAAAGCGAGTTAGCAGTGGCTCCATCCCTCCAGAAAAACACGAGCAGGAGCAGACTCACCGTCGCGTTGACCTGGAGCTGGTACGCCTGCGTCACCTCGTAGTCCAGTTCCCGGATGACCGACACGATGCCGCGGCCGCTGTCGATGGCGAAGAAGCTGGAAGGAGGCTGGAAGGAGTACAGCACGCTGCCCCCCGCCCCCTGGTCCGGATCCGTGGCATTCACGATGAAAATTGGAGTGCCCACCGGAGTATTCTGGGAACAAAATTTAAAGCCATGCACCAGCATATTTCCCCATCAGACGCACGTCAGCAATTTCTGTTGCCCACCAGAACCGATATCCAGAGACCCAAGCTGTATTTTTAGAACGTTTCTAAGTTATACAGCTGTTTCCTTTATTACAGGATTGCGGCAGCTATAATAGTTGTTGCATGCTTATAATCATAGTTATACAGCTGTGGTCAAGATGGCACTCTATCACAAGCCCTTATTTTCCCAGACATCACAACTTTCCAGAAAAAACTACTCACTCTTTACTGAAACTTGTTTTCTGCCCAAAGGCACTTTTATTTTCAGTGCCAATTTACTCGCCGCTTTCACCGTAAGGCATTAAATATAGAAGAGCACACACACACGCACACCAAATGCATTAAATGCAACACAGAACTTTACATAAAACTCAACATTGGAGTTTCCACAGCAACTACAACCTGGCCCGATTAATGCAGGCATTAACAGTTAAATCGTCATAAATCTGTAACTAATCTACATGCATAAAATATGCAGCTGAGTGCACAAAATCAGCAACGGCAAGTGCAGTTTGGCACTTCTTATTGTTTAACTTCGCAGCGGGGAGAACAATTATCCATTTTTGGTGGAACAGCTGCATGTTCCTATGCAAATCCTAAACTCGTGTATTTGCCTCGCTGCGAGGGCAGAGGCAGGGCTGGCGAGCAAAAAGGCTGTGCTGGGGGGGACGTGGGCTGCAGGGGGGCACAGGTTAGGGCCATGCGTGCGTTTGCAAGATAAATGCAGCCCCGGCAAATTAGCCCTGCTCAGCCCGAGGGGAAGCATCAGGAACTGCTGGCGAGTAGGGAGGGAGAGGAGCAGACCCAGCCCTCGGGTTTCATCGCCTTGAACAAAACATCAGAAACGAGCTGCAGCATCCGAGTGGTGCTCAGGGTGGGCACATCCAGCAACAGGATTTGCTGTGAGCTCAGTCAAAGCACAAGGAACAGGGAGCCCTCAGCACACCTTTGTGAGCAGAGGCTCCAGAAGCCACCCTGGATGCACGCCATGACCCCGCACACGTCCCTGACACCTCCTGCCCACTGTCACCTCTTGCGAGGTGTGAGAGGCTGCAGCTCCCACCTCGACTTTTTATTTCTGTGCTTTATTTATTTATTTTTTCCTTCCTCTAAATCAAACTGCTAAAAGCAGCCTTGCAGGGTACGGCCCAGGGATTATTTTTTAAAGCACGTTCAACTTTTTTTTTTTGTGATCAACAATCATAAAAGCATAAAAGATCCAGCCAAAAGGGACCTCAAAAGAAAAACCCGTCCCCTCGCTACACCTAAATCATTTCCATCCTTAAAGCCTTCCAGCGACAGAGACATCACAGCCTCCCCAGCTGACTTATCCCAGTAGTTTGCTACCCTTTGCCTTACGACTACTCGCTTTTTGTCACGCTTAACCCAGATCTGCCCCGCAAGCCCTGGCCTCGTGCTGTGCATGCCATGTCTTAAACCTGGCTTGTGTGTTCACGGAGTTTGGAGGGCTCAGGAGGCGTGCTAGGGTGGAGGAGCCCTTTGTGGGGGGCTTTTGCTTATGGGGCAACCCCAGAACACCTCCTCGGGTAGCACTAGGTATCCCCACAAGCTCCTCTTTTGGGCTATCCCAAGCCACCATGCAGCCTCAGAGCATCCTGCAGCCCTGCTCAGCACCTCCATCCATCCATCCAAACATCCATCCATGGTTCCTGCCAGGATCAGCACCGCAGATTACCCGCTCACAGAGCTGGGTTGCACCGAGGTCTGGGATGTAGTGTCCCCAGGAAGAATAATATTCATAAGGATAAAGCCAGGCTCGATGAATATGTTTCCTCTTTTTAAGTGCCCCCAGCCACTCCTTTTAACATGCAAATCCGCTCTGGTCACTCTGATTAGAGGAGAGCTTGATTTCCCCGGCATTGTATTGCAGACAATAGCCCGGGAGCAGGCTTAGAAGAGTTCATCATCTCCTTGCCTGAAGCGGCCGCGTCCTTCCAAGGGAGACGCTTTCTGGGGGGACAAGGAGGTGACAAATCCCGGTGACACCGCCTGAGCTCCGACGTGGCCATAGCTTTATTTTTATCCCCTTTTTACAGCTTTGCTGCTCAGGTCCCTCCATCAGCCAGGAGAGCAAATCCCATACAAACAGGGGGTCAAGCCCTAGATGAAGACCTCCTGCCCCTATAAAGGTCCCATGGGCAGCGTGTGCCCATTCAGGACACCGTAAGGACTAGGGGATGTCTCACACCATCTGCCTTCAAAGCTGCGGAAAGGCATCTTATTCCTCTTGCTGTTTTTGGGTCAAGCAGGCTCAAGCTATTGCTCAGCAGGAGGCTGACATCTTATTTTTCAGAAGACGCAGCCCATCATCCGAACAATAGAGCAAAACATCTGTATTGACATCGCTGGCTCGCTTTTGGGGTCGGAGCACAAAGAACAGGCAGAGTGCAGGGCCCAGGGCGATGCGATGGGCACACCGAGCATCGGGGCTGCTCGGGCTGGGCCGTGTTTCTGCTTTCTGAGCATTTGGGCCATTTGTGGGGCTCTTCTGAGCATCCCTCCTGGCCGTTCCTCCTCAACGATGCTTATGTTTAATTCACTGAGAGGCAGAAATAGCAAAATCTGTCTTCTGTCCAGAAGAATGGAAATGCAGACAGACAGGAGCCTACAACATCTTGTGGCAAACAGGTGAGCTTCCTACATAAGCCCCCCATTTTAATTTTTTTTTCCCATTTTTAAGGCTTTTCTCTCACTCTGGCAGCCAGTGGTGAAACTTCCCACAGGAGAAAAAAAAAAAAAAACGAAGAGATGACAAAATCATGTCATATCATTAAATCTTTGTTACGACGCCAGCAGATGTGAGATAAAAATAACCATGCAGACAGATGCCTCCTGCAGAGGAAGAGGAGGGCAAAGGGGAGTGGGTCCCGCTTCGGACTGCTCCAGCACCACATCCTTCACCCAGGGAGGATCCACGGTGTGCGAGGCCACTTTTGCCTCATGGTTTTTCCCTAAGGAAATTTTCACCATGGTGAAAATCCCATAGGAAGAGGCTCAAGCCCCCTGAGGCCCCTTCTCGAGCATCTGGCCACGTGCAGGACCTCCACACGACCTCCCAGGGCAAAGTCACCCAGCAGAAGCCGGTGGAGGCGATTAGGATGCGGCTGCGTGCACGCCGGACCAATGCAAATAATGTGTGAAAACGGCAGGCAATCTGGCCGAGCAGCTGTCTGAAGGTCGATGGGATGCCAGGAGGCAACGTGAGCGGACGGGGGGCATGAGGGATCCAGTGCTGTGCTCTCCATATCAGCCCCAAAACCATCTCTCCGGCCCTATATTGGGTCTACTCTTTTTTTTTTTTTTTCCCCTGCTGACCACTCCTGTTAGGAGATGCTTGGCTGCTCATGCTACCCCTCAGGTCAGCCTATTACCCTTAAATATATCCCTGCTGCCATTTCAGCAGCTCAGCTCCCTCTCCCCATAGCAGACTGAAGTCTCCTGCTCCAAAAATCCCAGTGCTGGAGCCAAAGGCTCCCAACACCGATGCTCTCCCATTCCTGGGCAGGAGGCAGCAGGGATGCTCGGTGCCTCTTGCCCGAGGCAAAGCAGCCCAGAGGCAATGAAACCCCAGTTCCCAGGCCCCTTCTGCAGGCTCTGCCACGAGTTGAAGCCAGCCCTGGCCCACGGGTTTGCTTTCCCCCGGCCGCCAGCACGGGCCTCGCCAGCTCACGCGGATGCGCGCGGGCTTCCAATTCCCTTGTTCGTTATTACGCTTTTAATTACATTTATTAATTGCATTACTGCTAGTCTGAGCCAAGCAATTTCCAATTTCAAAATTTGATTTTAAAACCTGATAATTTCCCTTCTTCTTCTTTTTTTTTGGATTGAAATTCACCCCACCTTTCAATCAGCTCTCGTTAATATGTATCCCTTGCCGCTCTCTCTATTAAGTGACCTCCCTCATTATCGACTGACACTGGCAAGCGGCCACCACAGAGCTATAATTCAATTGAGGGGCTTTTGAAAACACCATAAACACAGCTGGAAGAAGACGCAGCGTCGGAGCCGGGGACTGAATTACCGGCTTGGCCCACCGTGCGCGGGGCTGGGAGCGCTGCTTCTCAGCAGACGAATTCAAGGCAGGGAAAGCGAGGTGCTTCCCCCGAGGACCACCCTGGGAAGCCACAGATGACACCCAGGGAAGTGTTGGGTGACAGCCCCGTGCAAACCCAATCTCAAAATACTGCTGGTGTTGTGCCTGTAAGGAGGCAAGGCAGCGTGAGCATGGACCTGGACGTCTGCAAGCAGAGCATCCGCGGCGACATTTGCTGCCTGGAACTGCCTTGCACATCAGCAGGCAGGCATGTTTGGCCCCAAGGGACCTCTGTGCATGGAAATGAACCCCAGGTAGCTCCCCATCAGGTTAATAAATCACCTCCTCGTGCCCTTTTCCCCATCCCCTCCGGTATCGTCCCTTTTCCCCTCCCTCCACGTGAAGCACCAGCGAGCAACGAGAGCCAAGCAGCTCAGCCCACGGCCACGCAACACCTTCCTCCTCGGCTATGTGCAGCCAGGGACGACACCAGAGAAGGCACACGGATGCACATTCACACGCTGGGTGCTCCGGAGGCATAGGATGCTTTCCTCCCGGAGAACAATTTGGGTTGGGAAGGAGCAAATTTGGCTGGGAAGGAACCAGAGCCACGCACATCTTCTCTAAGCCATATGGCTGCACTCCGTGGCATTGATTAATGCACGGAATAATTCTGAATCAATGCAGTGAGCTAGCACATTGCCCTCCAAGCACAATTATAAACAAGGAATATCATCGGGCCAAGTGTATTCGCAGCAGAGCCCTGCCGGGAAAGTGAAGGTCTTTGCCCATTATTTGCCATTTTCCCCAGTCATCTGGAAGAGGGCTGGGAGATGGTGAGGGACGAAGGGCACAAGCAATTGAGATGGAAAAGCTGCATTTCTCTTACTTTTCCATCCATTATTGAGGAGGTAGGCAAAAACAAAACAAAGCTGGGAGGAGACAACCGATGGGAGCCCAACGAGACATTTGAAACATCAAAGGAAAACACCAAAAACAACCAAAACCCTAACGACAGGACAGCAGCGCCGCTGCTTCCACTTGATATTAATTGGGTGACACTTTCTTTTAATGGTACATTAATTAACGTGGAACATCATCGGAAGCCCACGACACCCGCATTAATACAAATGAATTCATTAGCATCGGTGTTATTACTGGAAACGACAAATAAATCTGTAACAGTGGGGCCCTTCAAATAATAGCCACGAATCATTAGGTATTGCATTCATTTGTAGAGCATACCACAAACACATCCACGAGGTCTGCAGGCACTTATCTGCTCTCAGTCTCCTCTCCATCTGCTCCTCCCAGGCCCTCAGAGGGGTCCCAGCCACTTTCCTCCCTCCCTCTTGTGCCCCGAGGAGAATCCAGTCTCCAGCCCAGCTGGCCGAGGAGGAATTGGGACATCCCTTCTCCACCAAGACTTCTCACCGTCTCCTCCTGCCCCTCCTGCTCGGATGGAAACCTGCCCGCTTTGCCATCTCCATTATTTATTTATTTATTTGGCACCAGATTAAAAGTTTTAAAGTCGATCCCAAAGACGAGCACGCTGCTGGTGCTCCAGGGATGCCAGACCTAACCCTAAACCCATCACACTACTATGCCCAGGAGATGGGGGTGAGCTAAACAGTTCCTACATCAGGTGGACTTAGGGAATGGCATCAGCACGCTGTGCTGAGATGTTCAAAAGCCCTGCCGCTGGAGCAGAGAGCCTCGCACCTGCTCCCCTGGTTTTAAAACCACCTCCTCCAGCCTTTACTGAAGAGCTGGCCCCAAATGAGCAGGTACCCGTGCCAAGTGGCTGTTCCTGCTGCAGGCACACCAAGCAGCCCTGCACGGCTCGCTGTCACCTCACGGAGCGCAGGTGTCACTGTGGGACCGGTGACATCTTTCTCCTATTTCTTCCCGAAAACCTTTTCTGGGTCAAAAACAGACCTTGCCAAAAAGCACTGGGTGCACCCGTGGCTTTCCACACAAGTAGGGCTCTGGGTTTGTCGCTGACACACAAGTGTCTCCCTGCCCGCAGAAAACCTTGGTGGATAAACGTGAACACAAGCATGTAATTATAACACCGTAGCGCAGTGACGCTACATTAACCATAATCTGAAATTGTTAATGTGCTTCAGTGAGACCTCCAGAGGGTATCCTTGAAGGCCAGGGGAACAGCATGGGCATTGCAAGCCGTCTCCCAAATCCTCCTGGCCTCCTGTGCCACCTCCATCGGTGTCAGTGCAGGAAGCAACTCCCTGAACATGGGGATGCTGCCCCAGAGGGATAATGCAGGTGGAAAATGAGGGGCAAGAGACAGAAAAAATGCTGGGTTTTTTACCCTTTTCTAGAAATACATGGATAACTTCTTCCTTTTCCTCTCTCAGCTCAGCGCATCTTTTTTCAGGCAGGGGAAATGACAGCAGCTCTGCCAGCATCCTCGCCAGCTCCAAGCAACCTGCGCAGCCTAAACCCCTGGCATTCCCTTAAAAACATAAACACCAAAAAGAAAAAAAAAAAAAACAAAAAAAAAACCAACAACCCTCCCCCCTTTGGACGCTGATTACAGCAGCTCGCCTCCTGCTGATTACAGCTGATGGTCCTGGCTGGTTTTTGCCCCTCCAGACCAGACCATCTATTACTGTGGGTCTGGATTTTTAAGGTTTGTTTCTGACTGCTCTTCTTTTCTTTATCTTATTTTTTTCCAGCTCGGCTAGTGGGTTTATTTTGCGCTCGGGCTCTTTCCTACCCTGTCTGGATGTGCTGATGGATTTCAGCGCTTGCCAGGATCCAGCAAAACCAGGCTCACCGGGTAGCATTAACTTCTAACCCCCGTGTAAAAATAGCTGCAATAAAGCAGGGTGAATAATCTAAGCCTCACCTAATGTAACTTTGATTAAAAAGTCCTGCCCTTTTCATCATTCCTTAGTGGTAACTGGGGGAAGAGCAGCAGCTCGCCCTTCCTGAGGGCTGTAAAGCTGGCACGACAGGGGAGAGCAGGGCTGGCATGGGGGGGACACAGCAAAGGAACCAATTCCTCCCCCCTGGTGCAAAACCCCATCACAGGAGCAGGTTTTGCAGAACAACAAGGAGCTCAGGTCCAGGGCAGAGGAGCATCAGCATCCTTCCCCTGGCCCCAACATCTCCATGTATTTAATTATTCTCCTCTGCACTCCCGGTGCCGGCAGACTGTGGAAGGAAGCGCTTTGTTACGGCGTGCAGGAGGAGGCAGAGGAGGTTTTAATTTCACGCCTCGCACCAGGCACCGCCGTTTTGGACACCGTTTGCTATCTGACTTCTGGCCCTATCTCTGGTCCCGGTGCTCCTGAGGCAGCCGCGGCCAGTTGGCTTTTTAATTTATTCTCTGCTCGGATGGGGACTGTGCTCAAGCGAGAGCCCTGGCTGGCCAGCCGTGCCCTTTTAATAACCAAACACCTTTCCATTCGGAGCTGTGGGGTTGTGCAGGGCCGAGCACGGTGCCGGGCAATTTGGGGGATGTGGGGGGAGCAGAGGACACCCCACTGCTGTGGGTCACCACCACGAGACTCCTGCTCGAGTGCCTGGCACTCAACCTTTCTCTCTCCATTTTTTTTGGTTAATCTTTTCTGCCTGCAGCAGTGCCTGCATGTCAGGATGGACAAGCATCCTGCATCCCAGTGCTTCTGCTGGAGGAGCGACATCTCCTAAACTTTCTACACAGGATTGAGGATGGCCAGCAAAATCCCTCCCTCCGTTCACACTACATATTTGGGAACCACCGACCCCAGCCTCACAGCAGCCTGGCTAATAATTTCCTTTGTTTCCACAAGCAAGAAAAGCAAGGCACAAAGTCACACTCACAGCATCCCTCCTGTGTTAGATGAGCATTTTCCAGCAGGGAAAAAAATAATAAAAATAGACCGACCCGCTTTGAGACCCCAACCCCGAGATGATCACGCCC
The DNA here is from genome assembly GCF_013377495.2 of Cygnus atratus. Classification (NCBI taxonomy): domain Eukaryota; kingdom Metazoa; phylum Chordata; class Aves; order Anseriformes; family Anatidae; genus Cygnus; species Cygnus atratus. Next base: position 25,044,993 of record NC_066368.1, on the reverse strand, counting down.
AGGGGAAAAGTTCTTCCCAAACTTTCTGTGCTGCTAAACTTCTTCCCGAGCCCCGGCCCTCTTTTTTCCAGGGTGGTTTGTCGATACGGAGTTTAGATCTCTGGCAAAGGACAGGGGATGAAAGAAATCAGAGCAGGTAATTGCGGCGTGAAAATGACAGCGCAGCGATTTACACAGACCAAACCAGACAGCGGAATACCAAGAGGCAGCCGGCGGCGGCGAATCGATACCTCCCCAGAGGTGGGATTATTAGGGGGAGAAAGGGGCTCAAAAGATCCATAAGTGCCTGATGAGCAACTATTTCCAAACAACTGGCTGCTGCATGAGAATTGGGACGTCCGTCCCCAAAGCCTGGCACCTCTCCCCGGGGAGAGCCCCTCTGTCTTTTACCCAACTCAGGCTCTTGCACTGGGAAGGCAACAAAAAGGGGCAACTGGAAATAAAAAAAAGACAGAAACACTGTTTTCCAGTCTTTTTCTTTTTGCCACCTTACCCAAAGCATCCCTGCTTTCCTTAACTGATCTGATTCATTAATTCTCCTTATTTCCTACAAAAGGCAGTCGCTTTCCATCAGCATCTTTTCACTCACATTTTACACACTCTGCTCAGCTTCTCCAAGCCATGGCCACACACAGGGTAGGTCCCACAGAGCCTTCACCACCGGCAGGGAACGAAATCAGCCTTATACCTCCTCCCACAAAGCCACAAGGAGCCACCAGGGTCCTCAGCACCACCACGAGGCAGTCACTTCTGCTTTCAGCCCCAGCAGAGCCTGTCGCCCCCACCAGGCATTCCCCTCCTGCTCTGCAGGGACAGCCTTCTATTATTTATCTAGTTATTTTCTACTGAACACATAGAAGAGGAAAAACAATGATTTTTCTTAATTTAATTTTCCTTGGAGGAGCTATTTGCCAGCACTTAGGTCAGGCCAGGGAAGGAGGGCTGAAAACTAAGGACTCATCACCCTCTTGGGAGGTGTTTGGGGGAAACGAAACCCCATTCTGCACTAAAACCAGTCCCAGGGATGGGAGCTGGGATGGTAGGATCTGGGAAAGGGACAGCAGCCACAGCCTCTTCTGCCTCCTCTTCTGGCCTCCCACGTTGGCCAAGCTGAAGCTTTTGCACTGCCAAACCTTGCTGCCTCCAGAACCCCCTCCCGGCAAGCTTTCCAGGCAAACAACCACTCTTTACAGCAATGTGAGCCCACCCCCAAAAACAGAACAAAGAAGGAAAGGGTGACTCAAACCTCCTCTGTTGGGGCTTTGCAGAGTTCATAGGATTTAAGGTTACACACCCATAGGAACTACATAGAGCATGGGGAGCACCAACAGACTCAAGCACAACAGTGACCAGCACTACAAACCCAGAAAGTTCAAGTGGGAACAGCAAATATGAGCTTTAAGGAGAGATTGTTTCATACCTATACAAATAACAATATTTAAAAAAATAAACAAAAGGTGCCCTAAATCCCAAAACCAATGAGACCTGCCAAGATGCCTGACAGTCCCAAGAAAACTAGCAGACAGCAGCCGTTCCCAATATCTTCTCCCTCTCCCAAAGCCTGGGCGAAAAGCAGTGAATGAATGCTCACCAACAACAGATGTGGGCTATTTTGGGCCAAAAAGAACAAATGCCAGAGCAGGGAGGGCGTCACAGCAGCAGCCAAGGGCTGAGGTCAACTGTATGAAGTTCAACAAGGCCAAGTGCCGGGTCCTGCACCTGGGGCGCAACAACCCCAAGCAGAGCTACAGGCTGGGAGATGAGTGGTTGGAAAGCTGCCTGGCAGAGAAGGACCTGGGAGTACTGGTTGATAGTCGGCTGAATATGAGCCAGCAGTGTGCTCAGGTGGCCAAGAAGGCCAACAGCATCCTGGCCTGTATAAGAAGCAGTGTGGCCAGCAGGTCTAGGGAAGTGATTGTCCCCCTGTACTCGGCTCTGGTGAGGCCGCACCTCGAGTACTGTGTTCAGTTTTGGGCCCCTCGCTACGGGAAGGACATGGACGTGCTCGAGCGAGTCCAGAGAAGAGCGACCAAGCTGGTGAGGGGTCTGGAGAACAAGTCTTACGAGGAGCGGCTGAGGGAGCTGGGCTTGTTCAGCCTGGAGAAGAGGAGGCTCAGGGGCGACCTTATCGCTCTCTATAGGTACCTTAAAGGAAGCTGTAGTGAGGTGGGGGTTGGTCTGTTCTCCCACGTGCCTGGTGACAGGACGAGGGGGAATGGGCGAAAGTTGCAACAGGGTTGGATGTTAGGAAGTACTTCTTTACCGAAAGGGTTATTAAGCATTGGAACGGGCTGCCCAGGGAGGTGGTGGAGTCACCATCCCTGGAGGTCTTTAAAAGACGTTTAGATGTAGAGCTTAGCGATATGGTTTAGTGGAGTACTTAGTGTTAGGTCGGAGGCTGGACTCGATGATCTTGAGGTCTCTTCCAACCTAGAAATCTGTGTCTGTGTCTGTGTCCAAGTCATGACAAGGAGGAGGATCTGGATCAGCTACAGCCAACCCCAAAGAGGCAAGAAAGGCAGCCCCATGGGTGCCCACCCGCTCTGGCACCAGCAGCCCTTCGAGATTCAACAAGCTAACTGATGTTTCGAGAGCACATCTACTTAAAACCAGCTGCACCCAGCTAATATTGTGTGGCCTGAGCCTCAGATGCTGCTATTTTTCCCATCAGTCAAGCTCAGTGAAGGATTTGCTGTGTGGGTTTTGTTTTGTTTATTACTTCTAATGACTTTCTCATTATCATTTTGCTGTGAAACATAAACGATGGTTATGGGAGAAATCATATTATTTGGATGACTTTATTAAATTAGAGAGCAAATCTGTGTGTATTTCTGGCTCAGGATAAATGCTTGAACTTTGAGAGCCCAAAATGCATTTTCAGATGAAGCCGTTTTAGGGAAGCTCTGGAATCAGCAGCTAAATTTGCCCTCAGCTGCAAGGGAGATGTATGGAGGGGTCAAGCTCAATTTAATCCCCCCCCCATAGCCATTTAACCAAATCACCAAACCAAACCTCTGCTGCTTCCAGGGCCAGTTAGGAGAAACTTGAGGTTCGAGGAACGTAACAGTGAAATAAAGGAAAAACAGTGCCGAAAAATAATAGTCTTGCCTCGTGGCCCCATCTCGGGCAGAAATAGAAGCAGATGTGCAGAGGGCTAATGGTGCTGGTGCAGGTGACGTGCAGGAACTCAAGCGGCACCGCTTAAAATATGCGGGGCCGTCTGGCACCTTACCTGCTCCGGGGCTCCTGGAGGACCACTGGCAGGGCTCAGCTGGTGGTGGCAGCAGAAGAAAAGCGTGTGTGAGACAAAGATGGGATGAGATAGCTGCCGCTAGACTGGTGGAAGAGGTTGCAAACATCCCAGGTTTGCTAATTTGTGAAAGCATCACGGAAGACACGAAGCACGTGAAGTTTCCCATCAAACCGTGAATGTCTGCAACGTTTTCTCCTCCTTTCCATCCACCCAAGCCCGGGAGGGGACCAGAAACTAAATACTTTTTTTTTTTCCAGGCATCAAATCAAAGCCCCCCAGCCTTTTCAAACCCATAGCTGCCAGTGGAATAAACCCGTTAAAAAGAACAAACTCCCCTAAGCACACCCGAAGGGAAAAGGCAATGGGAAATCAACCTGATAAAAGGTCTGTTAAATGAAAGCTCTTTCTTCATGCCAACCCAGAATATACAGCTGGAAACCACAGAGCCTGGTGAAAGAAACAAGGCGCAGGGGCTGGCAGTGAATGATGCCCTGATCGCACAGCACTCCTAGGAAAGGGGCTGCACAACCAAACACGTTGATGAAGAACCGATGTGACACTCTGCTAGCAAACCCCTGTGTCCAGGCACGACATCCTACTTCTTACAACAAAAGGACAGGAATCCTATAAACATGTTTACCCTTTGAAAAACAGCTCTTGACACCAAATCGATGGAAGCAGCCTGCACCCTTTTCCCAAGCGAGGCTGGCAAAGCGCTTGCTTCAAGCACAAGGAGAGGTTCGTGTTCTGTACCCCACCTCTCCAATGCTCATTGCCCCTTTCCTCCCTGGACACACCACTTTCCAGAAGCTAGGGCACCCCATAAAATCCAAACACCCCACCAAAAGACTCTAATGGATGGGAAGACACAAAAAAAGAAGAGCAGCCGTAGCCCACTATTTTTTCCCCCAACTTGTAGAAAGGGAGAAAGAGAAGAGCCAGGGCATGCAAAGCCTTTCAGTTTAATGTATCATGAAAAAAGAAAACTTCTGTCACTGCTTAAAAAGGTTTTTGACAGGTCTTCATTTGTAACCCACAAACAAACGCAGCTTTTCATGCTCCATGGCCTCCGATATTGCTTCACAGCAGACCCGAACCCAAGTTGCCACTGAAAAGCCAGAGGAACGACCGTATTAAAGCAGCTTTCATCAGAGCTTTTGGGTGCACCAGAAATCTTTCATTTCGGTGGCACAATGTGAATAGCTGAAAGCTGCCCCAAAGCATTTCCACAGCCTGGGGTGGACCAGCTCAAGTCAAGCCTAACAAACGAGGCATTAATGTGGAGGACAGAAAACAACGTTGCCTTGCCCTGCTGAAGGACGGGCAGGTGGGACAGCCTCCTCTGGAGAGGTTTCCTCTCCAGGAAGAGAAATGGAAGAGAAAGCCATTTTGTGTGCCATTGGGAAGCTGAAGGGACTGCTGCCACTGTGACAGCCCAGGAGATACAGACACCACATCCACTAACTCAGCTTGAACACCTCAAAACCAGCCACAGAAGCCCTGCCTGAGAATGGGTCCGTGGCTACCTGCTCCAAATCTCACCAATTCCTCCTTGCACATACCTTTACCTTTAGCCAGCATTATTTAAGTTGCTATGTGCCCAAATCCTTCCATTTTAGAGATTTACAAACCAAGCTGAGCATGGAAATACATTCTTCAGCTGCACAATGCAAGCCAGGCGCTTTTTTTTTTCCTTCTTAATTTTGTGTTAATTTTGGTTCCTCACTTTCTTTCTGCAGAGCTCCCAAGATTTCGTGGCAGCTACTCACTCATCCCTCCTCCCGACAGCGGGCCGGGCGGCCTGGCTGCCACAAAGCCAGGTTTGTCACCAGCCAGAGGAATCCTCTAGAAAGAAAACCTGCAGGAGAGAGATAAGAGGCATCTCCCCCGCTCATCGGAATTCAGGGAAAAGACCAAAACAAATATTAATGAGAGGCACTTAGCTGCGCCCGTTCGGCAATCAATAACGCGCAACAAGGCGCGCCGTGGGGCTGCACGCTTCACGCCGGGGCTGGGGGTCCGAAGCGGAGGGGTCTTCTGCTAATCCCCTCCTCCAGGTCACACCAGCTGCTCTGCAAATCCCCATCCCATCAGCTGTCAGAGAGGCAGGGGACCGGAACGGTGACAAACACCTCTTCTGGTTGCGTGCGATGATTGCGTTCCTCCAGAAGAGCCAGGTACCTTTTATTGTTGTTGTTAAAATCCAGCCCTTCCAGTTCTCTAAAAATCTGATGTTTTTGTGTGCCCCAGAGCCGTGTGCAGGTGGCATTGTGTCACTGGGAGGGGACAGCTCCCCTCCGACGTCCCCCGTGGGGACAGGGTGAGGGACAGACAGACATGGGGCGATGCTCCCCAACAAGCTGCAGCGACTCATTCGGACTGACCTCCAAAAAGCGTAACTGCAGCTCAGGAACCTGTTTTACCTTTCCCTGCCCATTTCACACAAAATCCACATTGCTCAGACCCCTATGGGGACCGCCTCCAACCCCTACCTCACAAGCTGTGGGCACAGGGGGGTGGTGAAGGGACAAGGGCGAGGAGGGGAAGTGGCCGGGGGACGCTCCCCCCGCCCGCACTCCTACGGCAGGATTCCTGGACCGGCATCCGAGGGCGCTTTGGCGGCTCCCACAGTGCTGGCTGCGGGAAGAGAATGGCTTTCAGCTCAATTACCCTTCACATTCCGATTCCATAACGCTCCGATGAGGCTTTTTAACCAAAACCCAAAAAAAGCACGCCTGCTGCAGCCCGACCTCAAGTGCGAACGTGCAGAAGGGACGCGGCTCGCCGCCGCCTCCAGGCTGCCCGGTGGTGCCCACCTTTCCTGCGAGCCTCCTGCTAGCACCAGGCTCCTTCTTGCCCCTCTTCTGGTCTCCACCTGCCTCCTGAGCTCCCAAATCTGCGAGCACCAGGCTCACAGGCTCCCCAGAGATGCACATGAGGGGCGAGCACAAAGCACCATCACCACCGCCCGTGGGTCACCACGCACCATGTCTGTCCCAAGGAGACAGCTCAGCATGACACTATGCTCTATATTTCAGAGGTGCTTGCAAAAAGACAATAAAACAGTGAAGGATTCACTGCTTCACGCACCTAAAAGTGAAAAACAGGTCTTCTAGAAAACCCACTGACCTCCTCCTGGTGCGTTCGGAGCACATTGAAGACATCGTGCCACCATGCCGCAAACCAACCGGGTAAGATGATGGCTAAGGACTGATGCTGAAACACATGCTACAGAGGAAAAAGGACACCAGCTCCACCCAAAACCACATGGCACACCTGCTTCTTGCTAAATAACCCCAAAAAACGATGCTCTAATCACAGCAGCAAGAGCTATGGGTTCCCAAGGGACAGGGTCCCTGCCCTGGCAGGAGGGGTGGCCAGACACAGCAGACATTTCTCCTGGCCACCAACTTTTCCTTTTCACCCCAATTTAGGGGCAAACCATGCTTTTCAAACCTTCTGTGCAACAAATCCTGAAAAATTAAGAACTTTCAGATTTTTGTCTTGAAACGAAATTGCCTTGGACCCTTATATATTCATTTTTTCTTGCTGTCTTCATTATTCACACCTACTGACAGAATAAATCAACCACACTTTAAGTTTCAAGATCAATTAATGGTGGAAATTAGGCGATGGCTGCCTAATAGTGATTGAAACTTTTTCCTAGATCAAATTTCTTCCATTTGTAATGCAAATAGTTTGGAACCGATACAAACAGTTCAGTTCACACATAAATATTTAAAAAAAATACAGAGAAAGGTTGATTTAGCCTATTATTTTATCACAAAGTATGACCAGTGGTAGAAAACTTATTATACATGGCTGTCCCTGACGCATTACAAAATAATAAAACATAAAACGCAATTCTGAAAAAGAAATTGGACTGAATCTATTGCAAGAGCGGTTTTTATCGTCCTCCTTTCGAAGCCCCGTTTCTGCACAGCTTTCCTCTGTGGAAATTCCCCTAATTCCCCAGCAGCATTCCCCTAAATATTTCCGTCTTAATTAAAACCGGCTTTTTTAGTGGAAAAAAGTCTTGGCAAGCCTATCCTGCCAGCTCTAACCACCCCCCTGCCCTAGGTGTGATGGGCGAGGATGCTGGCACATGCCCACCTTGTGGCTCTGCTGCTGAGCCTAGGTGTTTTGGGGTGGAAAAGAGCAATATTTCCCAAAGGAGCAGCATCTGGGGCACGCGTTAAATATTTCTGCAGCCAGCTGTGCAGGTGGCTGGCGCAGCCAGCTCTAAGTGGGCTCTTTTCCACCCCTTTCTCCCTTCCCCTGTCCCTTCGCCTACCCCAGCACTGCACCAGTCAGAACAGCACGACTATTTCTAATTTTTGGGCTGCCCCCCCTCGCTGCAGCATCCTTCCAGAGCCAGCCCAAGTTTTGCCTCGTGGAAATGACTGTTATCTCCAGGACACTTTACGCATTACTTCCACGCCATTTGGGGTTTTCCGCCCCAGTGGTTTCTGTTGCGTCTCTCATTTCGCTCCTCGGGCACGTGTTTTAAAGAACCAGGGTCTCCTGTTCAGCCAGACAAGGGATGGATATGCCAGAGACTGCGGCTTTCTCCCTCCCCAGGGGACTTCAGGATGTCACCGGCACCCACTGAGGCTCTCCATCTGGCATCACCTTGCACGCAGCAGCAATAACCACAACACCTTGCATGACAATGACCTTCAGAGGGGAGATTGCTCCCGGGTCTGAGCACCTGCTCTATCACACAGCACCTTCCTCAGCACAAGCTGTGCCTTACCCAGCACATCACAGCCTGTTTCCCTCAAGCACCTTGCCTCAGAGCCTGCAGAAAGCAGCAGGGAGAAGCCGGTGGGCTTCCAAACGGGTCTTACCTTAAGGAACTGCTAGTATCCAAAAGTCCAAGACAGCCCCCAAACTTCCCTGCACTTTGATGACCCGTTTATATTCTGCAGACAGTGGATATCTTTCTAAATATTCACAAACTCAACCCAGAGCCAACACACGGGCATCCCACCCTGGCCATATCCAGGGGCTTGGACCATCATTGGGGTCCTCTGGTCCCTTGCATGCAGGAGCAGCTCAGCTCCTCCTTGCGGGTACAAGCCACCTGCACAGCCTCTCGATCACCGGTGACAAAGGGCACTGCTGCCAAAACCCTGACTTGGACATTTTCTGCACGTAAAGGAACATTTTCACATTCCTCCTCTGGAAATAGCCCCATCGTGGCAGATCACACAGGCTGGGGTTGAGAGGGGAGGGGAGAAGGCTGGGTTTCTTTGAGGGATATTACTTTCTATCTAGTGATTACGGAGCAGATGAAACCCTCTCAAAAGAGATTATCTCATCCAGCTAAGAGATGGCTTTTTAATAGACGGACAGTACCTCTGCATTTAAGACTGTGAAAGGGAAGGCAGACCCTTCACAACGCGGCTCTGCTCCCACTGGCTTGCTGGGCAAGGCTGGAAAGTGATTAAAGGTTGCTCAGAAATAAAATTTTAAAAAAGAGGAAAAACATCAAAACAAACACAAGGTGACCAGATCTCTGAAGCCAGAGAGACAGCACTGCACGAAACTAAAAACTTCATCTCATTTGCCAGAAAATGGCTTGTCCCCCTCCCAAAGCTGTTCTTCTACACCTGGGCTTCTCAGCATCATCGACCAAGGAGGGCTTCCTCACCTTACACTCATTAGATGTACTTTTCTCAGTGAGCATCCCTGCAAATTCCCTAAATTCACCTCCCTGGGCTGTGCTCATCTCCTCTGTCCATCCTGCACGAGCAAATATTCACTCAACCAAGCGTGCAGCCTTGATGCCCGTTGGCAGAGACCGACTCCCAAAACTCTGTGCAAGAGCCACGGGATGAACCACATTTCGTGTTCCTACAAAACTCTGCGTGGATGCTCGCCTGCCCAGGAAAGAGAACCAACTTGCTCCTGGCCAATGGCTTTTAATGAGCACAGGCCTGAATTATTTACAAATTTACTTGCCGTCTCTCTAGGGAGTTAAAAAAAATAAAATAAAAACAAAACCCTGCCATAAATAAATAAATTTGCATAGGAAGTGCTGCGGAGGAGTTCAGTGTGCCTGCGGATTTTGTGCGCGCAGAGGTGGCGGAGGGAGGGGAGGGCTGGATTTGGGGGGCAAATTATTCATCGTAAATTATTTGTGCCGTTCTAAAATCCACACAGAAGGGGAAGGGCGTGAGAAGGAAAACAGGGAGAGGGGAGGAGGAAAAAAGAAGGAAAAAATAAAGAAATGAGGAAGGAAAACATCCAGCAAGGATTGTAGACCGCTTTACAGTATGGTGGGAACATCGTTCTGATCAGTTCTGTTATTATCCCCTTCAATTTAAAGGCTCTTTGTGTACAAAAGGGGGGAGAATAACCCAAACAGCATCTGGGCATGCACAAGGCGATGGCCAGTGGGGCTGCAGCAGGAGCTCACGCTCGTCACAGCTGCTTCGTATGCGCAGCATCAGGCCTCGTAGCCACCACAGCGGTTGTATGAGCCCCTGAAGGCTCCCAGGCAGGATGGCAGGGAAACTGATATAATTACCGACATTATTACCATTAAAGCAAAATAATAATTGTAATTACACAGCCAGGGCTTTGGGAGCTTTTCTCTGGCCCTCCCTGTCCCTGCTCACCACCTCGCATGGTTTGGTTCCAGGCTGCAGAATGGGACAGGGCAGGGACAGTCCCCTCCTTTCTTTCCCCTTTCTGCACAATCAAAAAAAAACTAAACACCAAAACCCACACATCATAAAAGTGCTGTTTCCAACATATTAAGGATGGAAACGGCAATTGGTGGCTCCTGAAGGCTCGATCCCAAAGGCCACCCCCCAAGCAGAAGTGACTGCTGCTGACAGCAAGCGCCGTGTGCCTCCCAGTTAAAATTGATGGGTAAATCGGGGCTGAATTCTGAATATGTGACACCAGCCTTCATATACCCGATGTTGTATGCTGCCCAGGAACCTCCCTGCCTATTTTTAAGCTCCTTTCCCATAGCCTAACCTCTTCCTGGTGCTTGCATGAGCTCAAGAGAAGCATGTTTATCCCAGCCCTAAGAAGGAGAGGAGGCTGAGGATGTCCCAGGCTGGAGGAGAGCTCTCGCAGCAGCGCCTTGCTACCTTGCTCCGGCAGCGGAGAAGCTCGGAGATGATGTATGGGCATCCCATCCTGAGAGTTAAGTGACCTTTCTGCTGCTCATGGAGGCTGCTGATGCTCCAGAGAGAAGGCTGGGGCAGGTTCAAACTTAACCAACATGCTCAGGATGTGGGGGGGAAACAAATCTTTGGGAGGGCATATGAGACAGGCACCCACCACATAACAGCCTTGTGTTTGAGGGACATCTGCAGGGCCCAAGGGGTGAGGACAGCGGGCACCTGGATGCAGCGCTGCAGGAGACGGGCTTGCAGGGCAGATTGCTCATTTCAAAGGCAGCTCAAGGGCTTCTCGTGCTTGGGAGGCGGGATGGGATAACCCAGCAGGTACCCAGGGCCAACGGTCCAGCCCCGTCCCAGCACCAGGAACCACAAAACCGACACAGGGCTCAGCTCTGCTCCATCTAGAATGAGAATCCAGCAAGACCGGGTTCCCTGCAGATCCAGTCAAATGGAAAAACAGATCGGCTAAAGCAGATCAGAATTGTCAGAGATTGAGGCATGGCCACAACAGCCCGCCGTAGGCTCAGCAAGGCATTGTCCCTCATTTAAAAGCCAAGCTCCAAGACTCCCGAAACCACGGCACCCTAGGGCTGGGGGCGGATGAGATGGGGCACGGAAGAGGCGAAACGCAAGGGCTGAATCTGAGAGGAGACCGAGCCCTGAAGGTCAGAGCAGCGAGCACGCGAGCGGCTAACTAATGTACTACAGCAGCACCACGGGGCACGGGCACCGGCGCACACGTCCTCGCAAACTGGAAAGCCATAAAAGTCTATTACAGCAAATCAAACAGCAGTCAGCATGACAGCCATTAGCCTGAAATGAATACACGAGAACTTAATGAGCTCTGTCGAGGCCAGCTTGGTGAATTAAGTTGCCAAGTCTAGCAGGATTCCCCTTTCTTTACAGACTTGAAAGCGTCCGCGCCGCCTCGTTGCCTCCCAATGCGCGACTGGTGGTGCGCCCTTGCCCAGACGGGGTGGACCATTACACTGGAGCAACCTCTAGGTCCCACAGCAGTCCTTGCTCTGCTATTTCAGGCAGGTGCCAGGGATGTGGTGAGGACCCGATGAGCACAGAGGATGCACAGCATCAGCCCGAGGCGTGAGGAAGCGGCAAGCGGTCCCCGGCATGGGCATCAGGAGCCGTGGCGATGCTGAGGACCCACGGTGAAGCTACGTGCCATCACCCCCAGCTTGTGCTGGAGAAGAACAACCTGAGCCCCAATAATTCACGTTCTCAAATCAAGTGGACTGCGTGAAACGCCAGGACGGGTGTTTAGAGGCAGGCTTGTTTTTAAAGGTCAGTTTACTTCATGTTCCATTTATTTATGCGCACTCTTCTTTCTGACTTTCCCTCGCGCCACACAATAGCAGCGAGGTTTAAATAGTCTTTCTGTTGCTGCTCCATTAGCTAGGACAACTGCAAATCGATACAGTCATTTATTTCAAAATTAAAAAGAGAAAAACCCTCATTAGCTGCCAATTCCGCACAGAGCCAGCCTATGCAAAACGGTGCGAGCGCTTCTGCTGGCCTCTGCTCCGTCCCCAGGGTCCCAGCCCTGCTTATTCATTAGCCACAGGCCCTCCAGCTCGGGCTGGGAGGTCTCTGAGATGGATTCGGATATTCAAACCCCTGCTGCTCAGCTCTTTGAGCATGGGGACAGCCTTGGGACAGTGTCATCCCCTACTGTGACCCGCTCTCAGCACTCCACCAAGCTCCAGCAGCACGCACACCTCGGTGCCACGCCACCTCCTGCTTGAATTCGGAGCCAACAGGCATTTCTTCCTCGAGGACTGAAGAGAAAACAGTCCTGCCTGTCTCTCTCATGAGCTGCAGCCCTCGGAGGGTCCTCTGGAGCAGGACAGGGCCATCCATGCCCTGCTCTCACAGAGCCTGCCGAGGCAGTGCTGCCTCCCCGGCAGAGGAGCAGAAGCGCCTCCAGGACGCCGGCGGAGCAACGAGTTCGTGGCTCATTGCCTCTGATCGGTGCCCTTGCTTAAAGATCACGGATGGAAACTGGAGCTGGCACACGATGCCTTGTAATTAGATTAGGCCGACCTCCAAAACAGCATGACTCTGAAGGCCAGGCGGGCGAGCAGGGGGACACACAGGAGGGCTGCTTTGGGGCTCGGCCCCTTCTTGATTTACTTATTTTCTGGATATGTCACCTGACCCAAATCCCCTATCCCCAGCCAGCCTTAACTCCCAGCATGGGATCTTTGTCCTCCAAGCTCCCCAGGCTTGATGCAGGCTGGCATGTGGAAGGCTTACGGCTCACAACATCAGCTTTTTAGGTAAGGGAAGGGAGAAAAGAGGGGCACCTGTGAGCATCTGGAGGGCTGAGCAGAAAGCTGAGAGCAATGGACAGCTTTTGCCAAGTCATTTCTGCACCGTCCCCACGTTGAGGAGGAGCAGAAATGACTCCGAGCCTGTGTCACCCTGAGAGGGGGTTCGGGTGACTCCTGGCTCAATCATCACGAGCAGGCCGACAAAGAGGGCTCATCCCCACAGCAAAGGGACAGGGAAAGATCAAAGCCATGTCCAGGACATGAAACCCAGGACATGAAACGCTCTCTTTCAAACACAACCCCCTGAGCTTGTTATCCTCCTGCTAGCACCAGCAACCCCCTCTCACTGCACGTCTTAAATTCACATCTGGCCTGCGAGTCCATGAGGTACTTCTGCCAGGCTGAGCTCTAGGTGCTCTCCCTGATGGCACGATTCGGTGCCAGCACAAAAACAGAGCAGCAGAGGGCTGTGGAAACTATCCCTGGAGACATTTAACACTCGGGCCGCAGGGAACCTGATCCCACACCAAATTCTCTCTACTTTAACAGGAGGCTGGGTGACCTGCTGCGGCCCCTTCCTGCTGACACCACTCCAGGGCTCCACGGCCCACATCCTGCTGCAGACACCCCAAACCAGCCTTGCTTCGCCCCCTCTCGCCCCACAGGGCCGGGATGCCAAGCAGCACCTACCTCGGGGATGCGGACACTGTAGGGCTGGTTGTGGAAGCGCGGCGCGTTGTCATTCACATCTCCCACCTGGATGTTGACCGTCCCCTTGATCACCTGTGGTAGGGAGCAGGCATCAGCTTCGTGCATGGATTTAGGAGCCGAAGCAAGCCTCGTGGCTGCTTGCCCTGGCTTCAGCTTGAGGTTTGCTGCCTGGCCAGGGGTGCTGCCCCCAGCCCGCCGTGACCCATCCTCCCCACTCCCCTCCGCCCGTGCTGCAGACCATGAAATGAGAAGTCACACTTACCCCCTGGCTGTCGCTGACGGAAAATTCAACCGTGAATTCCGACTTGGTCTGAAAGGGAAGGAGAAGGCAAACATGTAATTAAAGATGCCGGTGCGTTTATCTGCAGATGGCAGGCTGGGGACTTTTAGCCAATGTTATTACATGCAAAATGCTTTCAGGACCTTCAAAAGAAGAGAAGGGGCGCTTGAGTGCAATTACCTACGTCGAGGATAATACGTCGAGGATAAATGCTGAGAAACACAACTGCCAGCAGGGCTCCGGCAGATCTGCTGCCAGGCAGATCTGCTGCCCTGCCCTGGTTGGGGAAGGTACAGGCAGCGGGAACCAGCTCGCCAGCCTGCAGCTCAGCTCCTTGAGCATCACTGCTGTTTTCCCAACGTTACCTGCCCCCCCGGCAGTTCCTGGGATATCACATTGCTGGGATGAGCCCAGGGGGTACAGCAGGAATGGACAGAAATCCACTAAACCCATCAAATTATCCCTGTGCAGGCTTCTGTGCTCCTTGTTGCTTGACTTAATTTATCGGCTTGCTCCAAACTTGTGATATATTAAAGTCACAAGTGCTGGGGTGAGAGACGTGTGGGTGAGGGGGAAAAATCTGGGTGTCAGCCTTCCCTAGGCACCATTGGAGCAGGAGGCACAGGTCAGCCCCTGTCTCCAGGACATCCCACCATAGGAAGGGACAGAGTGGCAGGGAAGAAAGGAAGAATGGGAGAGAAAGCATCCTGTGGGGCATTTGATTTTAAGAACAATATAACCAGAGAAGGCTGCCACATGCTAATTTTTGTCCACACCTTCGTTGTGGATGTACTTTTTAGGCTCAAGGTTGTTTATCCTTTTTCTTTTTCTTTTTTTTTTTTTACAAGCTGTTTTTCTTCTAATCTGTGTGTGAGTGAAAAGTCTTACAAAACAGTTTTGCCTCTATGCATTTGGCTCCTTCCTCTTTTGCTCTATTTTCCCGCATCATTTATCATACCGTGATTCCCTCCGCCTTTTCAAGCCTCTCTTTCTCCCCACACACTCACTTCTCCCCACGTCACACAAGAATTGACCTCTTCCTTTTTTTTCCACCACTTTTCTTGGATGGCTTTCTGTGCCCAGGCTTCTCGACAGCCCTTCTCTTGTGCCCTGCCCATACCTCCAGCAAGAGGCACCAAAATCTGTTCATCACCCTCCTCACCTCAAGGCTGTTGCTCTATTTATTGGGAAGCAACAAGCATTTGGATAAGGTTGGAAAGCCCAAATAAATAGGGATAATTCATCTCTTCCCATATAGTTTTGAATGTTGTTGGCCATGAGCAGTGTTACCTCTCTGTCCAGGGGTTGCCTGAGCCAGACGACACCGGTTACGCTCTCCACGGCGAAGAACCTGCTGGCCTCCTCCCCGACCACCCCAAACACCAGCGGGTCGTTGTCCAGGTCCCGGGCCAGCAGCTGGGTCACCGAGGAGCCTGGCAGAGACAGAGGGGGGGAAGAAAACAGTAGTGAAAAGGTCTCAGCTTGTACCCAGAGAGGTTTGGGTGTCAGGAAGAATTTCTTCATGTAGATCCCCAGGGAGCAGAGGGGTCCCCATCCCATGGGTGTCCAAGAGACACGGGGACAAGTGGTGGGACTCGGTGGCCCTGAAGGTCTCTTCCAGGAGGATTTTATGGTCTGCAAGGCCAACTGCTGCGGCATCTCCCTCGGCTCCATCACGCCCTCCTCCTGTGCTGAGGACCACCACCAGCTTTTCCCAGACCTTGTTTTAAGCCATCTCACCATGGATGATGAGAAACAAAGGCAAGACTTCACCTTCCCCAGGGTAGACATGTCACCATTAAGCACCAGTATCCACCAGTGTGGGGAACTGCCCCACCATGGTCTCCTGCACCCCCTCTCCAACACCCAGAGCACCTCCTGCCCTGCTCTTTTTCACACCTTGCTGTACCTCACACATTTTTCCCTCTCCCTCCTCCCCTGCAGGGCATTTTTGCCCTTCACAGGGTCAAAACCAAGCTATGGCCACCCAACACACCCACGATCCCTTCTTTGGCAGCATGAGGGCACCCCACAACCCCAAATATCTGGCTGAGAAGAAGGGTGACCTGCTGGTACTGATGCTGAATCCATCTCAGAGCAGGAGGGAAGCTCAGCACCACAGCGAGCCGAGCGACCCAAGCAATTACAGACCGCTCAGTCCAACATCAATCATGGCAAAAATAATGGAAAAACTGATACGAGGTTCCATTAATAAAGAATTAAATGGTAGAACATAATTAATGCCAGTCAACACCGTTTTATGGAAAATAGGCCTTGTCAAACAAACCTGATTTTATTCTTTGATGAGATTACAATTTTGGCAGATAAAGGTAACTGCGAAGAAGTAATAGACTTTTGTAAGACATTTGACTCAGTGCTGCGTGACTTTCTGATTAAAAATTTAGCACTGAGGACACCCGGCAGGTGCCAGGGCCACCGGCCATGGACAGGGGACATCCGAGCACAACACAAAATTGCTGCTGGCACAAAATTTGGGTGACACCAACATCGACAGCGTGGCAAACAGCAGGGAGGACCGAGCAGCCAGGTGAAGCTCTTGGCAATGTGCACCCGCTTGGTTGAACAAGCAAATGTTTTCATGACCCTACTCCAAACACCCTCAAAAAAAGGCTGGTGGTCAAGGAAGGTGTCCCAAAAGCAGCTGTTCTGGCAGCAGCTGTGGATCTGAGCGTGCAAGGAGCAACTTCCACGCGATGCTTCTTCGGCAGTCACCCAAAGGAGGAGTGATCTGAGGGTTATCTAGCTGCCTCTGCCAAGGCGAGGGCTCTGCAAGCTGTTCAGCTGGCCAGGGCATCTCCAGGACCAGATCCAAGGGGAAGCCAAGAGGTTTTGGGAGCTGGTAAAACGCTTTACCATTAAAAGGGCTTTAAAAGCTGGAACTGCTTTGCTTATGACAAAGGGAGGTGACTCAGGCTGTCTCGAGTACATCCATGATGAGGACAAATGTAACGCAGATGGCTACTTCAGGGCAAGAGAACACAGCAAGACCCAGCACCCACAAGGAGACAGACTTCCATCAGGAGAACAAATATAAATTGTCTTAGAAAAAGGGACTACAGTTAACCAGTGGAAAAGAAAAAAAAAGTCCCTTTCAGCCACACCGATACAATGTGGTGATGGGTCACGATCAAAAGCATTTTGGATGAAGACCCCAGAGCAAGAGTCCTTATCCGAGCCTCTGCAATCAGAAGGCTCATCCACAATGTCCTCACCTCTTTGGTGACTGCGAGCGTAAAGAGATGAGAGGTGACCCTACACCTTCCCGAACCTCAAAGCCTTGACGTGAAACAAGAGCCGAGCTTGGTTTTATTCCAGAGGACATCTGAAACCATCCTCAGCAAAGGTTTCTTTGCCCTAGGAAATGGGCAAGGCTGTGACCATGCACATGACAGCAACAGCCAGTAACAAGGACGAGATGAATCCAGTGTCATTCTTTTCTGTTCTGCCAAATATAAGGGGAGAAACTGACTTTTCCCCTTTACATCTTATACAAGAACAGGGTATTTGCAATTCGAGGGAGCTGCCTGTGCCCCCCTCCCCTGCTTCAACCCCCCCAAAGGTCTCAGTTGTGAAACAACAGAAGGGAAAAGCTGTTAAAAATCCTGCTGAATAGCAAAACCCCGTCCCACTCCATTCTAATCACAGCCGCATTCACGGTTTGCGTGCTGCACACCCGCTCACACGCGCACACAAAAATAATCAGCCGGCAAATGAGTGCTTAACTCTTCTTTGTCTCTGCATTACGGATACCTTCAGCTGGCAGGGCATTTAGCTCCCATTTTTAGGGTAACCTGGGGAAGGACACAAGGCATTTCTGGGCTGGGTGCCCCTCGCCACCTGCATCCCCTGCTCCATCAGGCTGCGGATGCGCAGGGGCAGCGCCCCGTGGCGCAGCTCGTCGGGCTCGGCTGCTCCACTCCAGGCGGGCTGAGCCAAGGGCAAAAAGAGGAAAGGCACAGACACGAGGATCAAGGAGAGCCTATTTCCTTCCTGACGTTTATTTTTAGTTGATAGGAGTAAGAAACTTCATTAGGACATAAATAGGGTAACTTGGAAGGCAAGCGTAAGCTTTGTGTTTTCCTGTCTCGCAGAAGGATCCTATTTTGAACAAATCCTCTGAAAACTAATGGCTATTCTCATTCCCACCCTGTCCATCACCATCCAAACTTAGCAGCACCTCCCAGCTCATTACAGAGAAAAGAGAGCCATAAACACAGATCAAAATAAATTAAACAGAAGGTAATGAGAAACAGACCCCCGAAATAAGACTTCACCATCGCTTTGTCATTTGTTATTCAGATTTTTGCATATTTTTGCAGACTTTGCCCCAGGAGGACGCTAAGTTTAGGCTCGTGGTGCAAGGCAGGTGTGCACGCTGGGCTCCTCTTCCAGCGAGGCAATGCAGGAATTGATAAAGGATTGCAAATAGAGGTGCCTGCACCATCAGGAAATAACAGCACAAAGAAGAGGGCCCTCCTCAGACAGCGCATACAGAGCCCAAGGAGCGCTGCGTTGGCCAGAAAACCCTTTTGGGGCATTAACAAAGGAAAAATAGCTCGCCCGGGCTGTCCCCAGGGGTGTGCAGAGGATGCTGCGGCTGCCACGAACCTGAGCACCGACCCGACACAGGCAAGGGTCGAGGAAACAGGGACAAATTATCCTTTTGCAGTGCAAAGTTATAGGCTCCATTTGTTTCCCCTCAGGAATCAGACAGGGCAGTTAAGTGTCTTGATTCCAGTGGATAATCACAATTTATCTTGTCTCCTTTTGCTCCCTTTCTCTCAATCACAGCTACTTCTCTCACTTTCTCACACATACACAGATTTGCTTCCTTTTCCATGTCTTGAACTTTGATTGACCTCAGGGGCTTTTTTTGTTTCTTTTTACCTCTTGTTTTATTCCTGCTAGGATTTTTTTTTATTATTATTTTAAATTTTTTTTTTTTTTTAGGTTTGGCTGCTTTATTAGGCATACTTTTACCCCCAAACAGGATCTCTAGCCTCAGCATCTTGCTTTCAGCTGCCTACCCATACATATTTCCTGCACCAATGTCACCTCATCAGCTTTGCTTTCAAGAAGAGGATGAGAAAGGAGAGGAAACAAACTCTGCAGGAGCATCCTGAGCTGCTGGGGTTTTGGGAAAAGCTGAGCCCCAGGGCCAGAGAGGACGAAGGAGAGCTACAAGTGCAGCTGTCAGAGCAAGATGCTGACAGCCTGCACAGGGCACGGTGCAGAGCGCCGGGATGCAACAGGTTTCTAATTAGTCCCTTAATAAGATGCTCTCTTAAAAGGTCTGATCCATACCCAACTGGAGTTAATGGGAATCTCTCCACTGACTGAGCTGGCTCTGGGGCTCAGGACTTCAGGCATCAGCTGCACTTTAACATTAAAAGCATTTTAATCCCTGCCTTGAAACCAGTGCCTGCTTCTCCTCAGCAGCTGCCGCGTTGTTCCTCCACTCCTGGTCTCCTGCCATTGCCACCTTCGCTCCCCCTCCTTCCTGGAAGGGACACGGGACAATCACTTGCCCCAGCTCCTCTTGCCCCAGTTGCCCCAGGGCAGGCGTCCCCAGTTAGCCCAGTTGTTCACAGCAGGCTGCCCTCTGATGTGCTCTGTGGCAGCACTTGATGGATCTGATCTTGAAATTCAAGCCCTGTTCTTCTCATCCGTCACCTCCTCCCTTTTCTTTGCCTGCAATTCATTTTCTCTTTCACCTTTCAGAAAAAAAAATAAATGAGAAAAAAAGCCCTTCCATGATGTTTTCCTAAAGATTTTCTTTTTTGCAAAGAAAAGATGAAATGCCAATATTTCTGTGCTGCTGAGCAATCCTACGACATGCCACCTTTGCACAATGCGAGGGAGAGAAAGGACGGTGACTCCCTAGCAAAGCAAATAAAGGAAGATGCAGTTCCAGGTGGGAGGCCACAGCAAGTGTGAGCTGCTCCTGTGTTTGGGACAAGGTTTCATCGCGTCCCCAGGAGGGGACACGGCACACGTGGGAGACCCTGAACCGGCATGACACAAGCCTGGGCGCAGCACAGGTGGCTGGAAGAAGAAAGTGACCAAAGAATAATCAGGATAAGGACATCTTTTGTAGGAATCACGTCTCTACATCCTGATTCCTGCCTTCTTCCAGGGCCATGGGTGACACAGAAGATGTGGGCACCGAGAGCCTGGCATACGGGAGAGGAAGGAGCTCATTGCGGAGGTGACAGAGAGGAGAGGGAAAACAGATCTGTGCAGTCACTGCCATTTCTGAGCGATTTTATCACGCTGGGAGGTGAAAGGCATGGAGGAGAGAGTGTTTCCTAGCTCCTCAGGTGCTCAAAGGCAGAGCGGGAGGCAGAGCCTGTAATTTCTCTGCTGCATTTAGTTATTTTAAGCGGGGAGCCGGTGTCGAGGTGGCATCCATAAACAGACACGACAGCCTCAGAAAGAGGCACTGCTGTTCCCCCAGCTCTTAGAGATGTCTGAAGGGATGCTTAAAGCTGTTTAAAAGGAAGAGTGCTCCAGGTGCACCTGGCAGAGCCGAGCACTCACATCAAGAGGAGTGATAACAGAAGGCTTACTTGGTTATTTACCCAACACTGGTTAACTTTACAAGGAAATAGGAGGGAAAAAAAAAAAAAAAGCAACCAAGGCTATATTGAACTTTCTTGACACTATCACGAAAGCAAAGAGACTACCTGAGGCTATCCCTGTAGACACCAAGCACGTGGGTAGGCAGAGAGGCTGCATCCATCCCTCCAGCTAAAACCAACCCCTGCAGCCACACAACCAGGGCAGGCAGACATCCACCCCCATCAACCTTCAAGCAGGTCTTAGAGCAGCACAGACACCGAGCAAAATCTCCCTAACTAGTCTAAAAACCCGTGCCCTCATGCTGGTGGGAACTGCCTGGAGAAAAGGGGAGAAGATGCTCCTGGCTGTCCTTCCTCCCTGCCCATTCCTGGGGACATGCAAAACCCACAGCCTGGGACAAAAAGCACTGGCAGCTTGCAAAAGCCCCAAGGACTTTTGTTTCCTGTTGCTTGTAAAGGAATGGGGTGTATTAGCACAAAAGAGGTGAAGTAAATACAATTGCATCAATAAAACAGGAGAGCAAACTCACAAAAGAAACACTTGTAAAAGGACAAGTCCAGGTCTGTCAAGATATTCCCAGCGTAAAAAGGGTTCCCACACAAAAAAAGCCCTCTTCAAAATAATTTCCTCTCCACGCTGCCTGGGAGCCTCATAATTACTAACAATGATCACAGACCCATTCATTTTATCCCAAAATTAATATATCACGCTCAGAATGATATCGCATTAATTTATCACAAGATTTATGAAACTTGTACTTTTTTCTAATGAGATTTATGCAAATTCCGCTCCATCCATTGTTTGAACCAGGAAAAAAAATTAAGAAAAAAGTTCTGTTCGGGAAGCTGCTCTGTCCAAAAGTCTCCTTCCCTTTTTTTGATCTCTGTCCACCCCCGTGGCAGGGCAGGGGATGCTCAGGGGCAGGGTACCACCTTTTCCCGAAGCAGCCCAGAGCACCCTCATGGCAGACTGCAAGGTTTGCAGGTGAGCTGACGATTCAAGGCACTTGAGAGGGATGTTTGAAACTAATTTTAAAGGAAATGAGCTGGCGGTTCGCTTGCACCTTGGAGAAGGGTCAGGGAACAGGACGAGAAGCAGGGAGCTGGGAAATTAAAGCCCTCGTGTTTTCCAGAGTTAAAAGGGATGGTGGAAAAAACAAAATATCCGACACAGCCTCGCTCCTCTCGGCGTAACGTGGCTGCTAGCAGCTATTTGAGACGCACGGACAGGGGTGGGAGGAGACGGGAGGAACTGGAACAGCAAAGGAAAACATAAATCTGAGGTTAGCAGAAACTTCCCAGCAATGAAATCCACTGAGGTGTTAAATAATGGCAAAGAGCCCCAACAGCGCCTGGGGCTTTTAAAACTGGCCTGGAAATGATGCTCCAGAAACAATCCTGGAAGGGCCCCAGAGATGCGGAGGAGATGAGCCAGCAGCCATGCAAAACCCAATTTTAGCAGCTCTGGGGAGCCGGCAGGAGAGAATGTCAGCCCAGCAACAGGATCCATGGGAAGAGCAAAACTCCCTCTGCTAGGGTCAGAGCACTACCTGAGAGATCTCCCAGGAGATCTCCCTGCCAGGCTGGGAACACCAAGAGGGAAACGCTTGGCCCTGCAGATCCTTCTCCTGGATTTGGCAGGCAAGGCGGGGGAATAGCCCGAAACCACGTCTGCTCCCCTGGAGGAAGGGTTCAGCCTGGTGCTGAGCTCATTTGAAGGGGCTGGAGCCAGCTACCCAGGGAAAAAACCACCTGGGGAACAAAAAGACAACAAGTCCTCCACCTGTAGAGGCAAACCCGTTCCCTCCACACCCCGCTCCCAAGCATCTCCCCGAGCACAGCACCACGCCGCATCGTGCCCGTCCCCGCAGCGCCCCGTGTGCATCCCCACACCTTCCTCAAGGAAAACCTAGCTAATGCAGTCTTGATTAACATTTCTGACACAAAGTTTAAACCCTAAATCCATAGGATATCCTTTTCTAATTAATTTTTGAAGTAAGAAGGAGCTCAGAAAGTCTAAGGAATATTTCCTTTGTTCCTCCCTGCCTTCTCCTGACCTCCCCCCCTCCCTCCGAAAAGAAAAGAGTTCAGTTTCCAATTAATTAAACAACCGTAGATCAAAGGATACTCTGTCACAGGTGCCAGCATGGGGAAAATGCCACCTAGCTCTCCTCTGTGTGACCATCACAGCACGCAGAGCATCAGGCAGGAAAACAACTTGGTGGGGGGGGGGAGACCTTCGCCCTCACCCTGCCGTCCCATCTGGGCACTGGACGAGCTCCATGTCCGAGGTGGAGAGCACAGGGGGCTCTTAGGACCCCCGGTCACTGGGGAGACATTAAACCATGCCCCCCATGTCCACAAAACCCCCTCACACTGTTTCCCTGCCATATCAGAAAGGCCCATGGGATGCCAGCACCCACCTGCATCACACCTGCATCAGAGCACAGCATCCCCTTCCCCAAAACACCATTTCAGAGGGCAGCTGCTTGAGGCACCAACACCTGCCTCAATGGCCAGCTTTTAGAAGACCAAATATCTCCAAAAAAAGTCTGTGTCCACAGATGTGTGCCCAATTAATCCCCCAACCAACCCACCAGAGCATCAAAGTTTTTAGCAGGACCTGCTCCAGCTGCTGCTCCAATTCCCACCGACTTCAGCCCCTCTGACATCCCCAGCAAGAATTGCCTTCCCATCATGACTAATGTTAGTACAGCATCACTCGGCTTTCAGAAAAGGGAAAACGTCCGTGGAAGTGACACAGGCTGACCGACAAGCAGAGACCACAGAGCAGCACCATGGTGCCGGGGTCAGTCCCGTTTGGGGAGTAGAGGGCTGCTTTCCTAAGCAGAGCAGGGCATGCCTGCTTTCTGACACCAGCTGGAGAGAGGAGAGGTAACGAGAGACTCCTGACCCTGCCAGAGAAACCGTGGCACCGTGCAAAGAGCGTGACAGGCCAAAACCAAAAGGAAAACAGAGGGCGACCTGTTGCAAAACCCCCTCCTGGCTACGGGGAGGCACCGTGTATAAACCCAAGCAGGAACAAGGATGCTGAGCCAGCTGAAGCAGGCATTAAGCAGCAGCCCCGAGTTCATCGCCTCTCTTTGGCCACACCAAGCCTTCTAGAGACACATCTGGGTGCACAGGAGAAAAGCAGGCCCCCACAAGCCTAGCTAATGAGGTGCGTTGCTATTTGGGGTAAATAAATGATTTACGGGTAAGGCAACACATGGGGTGCTTTGCATCTCACCCAGATAAGGCAACGCAGCTTTGCATTACTTAGGAAAGAGAGGCTGCTCTCCAATTAACATGAGGTCAGAGATAGAGCTCGTTAGATGGCAGTGCCTACAGATGAGGCCCTAGGATGCCTCCGACACCAAGCAGGGCTGGACCAGAACAGCACCACAGCCATGATGGCAATGCAAACATCAGCACCAAACTGCTCTGCCAAGAGCACATGGGGACAACAGGGGACAGCCAGGGTGTAAAATGGCACCTCCAAGATGGCACAGCCCCCAGCACCCCTCCCGTTAGGCTGATCAGGATGGATAGGGACAAGAAAAAACCTGTCAGCAACTTCTACTTGAGCAAGGGAACTTCGAGCAGGATTCGTTCACGTCTTGTTTGAAATCTCATCTGTGCCTTACAAAAGATGAGATGAAGCATCCCCGAGGCGCTCAAGATCTCTGGGAACACAAAACGCTCAGTGCTCCAGCTTGCTGATGGCCCAGCTGTTCTGCTCCCTGAATGCTTCAGGGGGATAAATGGATGCAGATGTCCTGATCCCAAGCATCGCTGGATAACTTGCTCCAGCATGTTTTTGTATGCATGTCAAAGTGACCCCAAAATGCTCAAGAGAAAATTTAGGAGTCCTGCTGACTGGCTGAAGCCAGAAGGAGACGGTGCCAGTGGTCAGGTTTTTGTCTGCAGTCTTCAGATCCATAAGCAAACTGGCCTTGAACTGCCACCGTAACTCTCTGAGGTTTCAAAACCTGCGCTGAGTGATGGATTCCGCCTCATTGTAATGGAGATGCAGCAAAATCCCTCCTGATTTATCTGTCGAGTTGAGTTAGCACCTCTCAGTCTCCAAGGCATGGCCTCAGTAAGAGCAAAACTAGAGAGCTGGGCCAGGACATTGATGCCCGGAATGGCCAATTCTAGAATCACAGAATCATTAAGGTTGGAAATGACCTCCAAGATCATCTGGTCCAACCATCCCCCTACCACCAACAGGTTGCATTCCCCATTCCTCTCGCCCCCTGAAAAGCAAATAAATCCCTTAAGAGACCCGAGACAAACCAGGAGCTGGTTGGAAGACTCCACCAAGGCAACAGCCCAGGTATATGCAAGACATTCAAACTCAAATCCACCTTCCCCCAGCTCAACTCAGCTCCCTGGGGATGGCAACAACTCCCCAATCCTACCCGGAGCTCTTCCCCACACACCTCCCTCCCAAATGCCACGGAGAAGGTGGGGAGAGACTTGGCAGGCAGTGCCTGGGTATCCGAGGCACAAGCTTATCTGCCTCCCCGCCACAGCGCCGCAGCAAATTGCTTGTTGATAAATGAGGCTATTTAGGAGCGGGTGATGCCAGCGTTAGGGTTATTAATGACGCCGACACACGGAGACATTTGAGAGCAGCCCCATGTCCCATTGTCCTCGCTCGCATGAGTAATGGGGCACTTCAGCTACGGGGCTTCAAACCCAGCTGGGGCTGTGCAACAACAGAAACAAAGTAGGACTGAGGGAAATGGATGGGGCATGCTGGACCGACGACTCTCACGCACCGATAAAACCAAGCTCTGGTTGGGCAGAGCTCCAGGCTTCAGCTGACATTAGGTCTGGAGCATTCCCCCTTCCCAACCACCAAAAAACTCTTCCACTCTCCCCAGGCAGCCACAACACAACCCACAGCATCCCATTCTCCCATCCTACACCACAAACCCACCCAAATGACACGCCAAAGTCAAGCCCCAGCTGCCCGAACCAGACGAAGCAACACGTGGCACACCACGGAGCATGGTGAGGGTGATATTTGCTGAAGCCTGGGAGGCTTGCATGGGGCCACGGCCTCACTTTGCACGTCACAGATGCCTAAACGCGGCCAGGAGAGCAATGAGTGGGAAATAAAGAGGCTGTTTGGTGCAAGAGGAAACCTCGGAGCAGAGCTCTGCAGTCGCTGGCGGGAGCGCAAGGCAGAGCGCACAAGCACACAGCTGTAAATTTGTTTCCGAGTTAATATACCCACGAGTGTTTTTCTTTTCCTATGAAGGCACACTCTTCTGCAAACAAACATCTGGAGATCGCCGCTACAGCTGGACAATTATCCCCAGTGACTAGAGCATTCAATTAATTTAGCCTTTCTCATTTGCGAGTCATCTGCAAGTAGGCTGAGATTTGCAGGAATTTATTTGTTATTTGGATACATTCAGTGAATGGCTTATTAAAAACATATTTCAGGCAAAGGATCTCTTGCTAAGTGCTCCTACGACTGCTGGCAACTGCCTGCTCGCGGCACGCACACGGTCACTGCGGTCACAGGGGAGCGCCGCGCGTCGTGATGGAGAGCTCCGCGCCGCCAGCAACAGCTTCCCGGGGCTCTGCGGAAGCACCTGCACGAAAACACAGCCTCCTGCAAACACAGAGCACACGGCCTGCCCGAATTTCCCTAAAAAACGCAGAACAACTTGCACAGAAGTTGTCACGAACAGACTGAGAGCAGAGGTGAACACCCGAATTAAATGACTTTGTGCGAAAACATCTCTCGGTAGCTTCCACAACATCTCGTGAGCATTCACGTGGCTCCTTTTTCCCTGTGTTTTGTCTCAGAGCTCCAGGGAACACTTGCTACAGGAATTTCGTCACAGCGGCAAGAGAAAATGGGTGAGAAAAAAGTACCAAAGGGCCCTTTCCAAGCTCACTGTAATCCCTTGGGTGCGCAGCAAGCCCAGGCTCTTCCCAGCCCATTTACCACTGACACCATAGCCTGGGCAGCACACGTGACATGCCTGGAAACAGAAATAATCCTAAAAGACCAGCTCCCCTTCGAAGGGGACCTTTGGCAGTCCAGCTCCTGGCAAGCTGAGGCAGGGCTTCATGGGGTGCTCCCCCACCTCGCCTGGTGGCCAGCACGGTCTGTGCTCCAAAAAGGCTCCGCTAGTCACATGGAAAACCCAAAATTTGTAAATCCAAACACAAGACAAAGGCCTGTGCTAAATCCCAGCTGCTGGGCTGTTTGAAGGCGAGAAGAAAGCAATCGCTGAGGTTTCACAGGCTGTTCTAAAAGTGGAAATCCATGCAGAGAAGTGATCCAATAAGTCACAGTTTTAGGCTTTTTTCTTTTGATTGCTCCAAGGAAAGACTTTGAAGGCTGCTCTTTCCCCTGAAGCCCTAAACGAGGGAGAAATGGGTATTGACCACTGAATTCAGCAGCTACTTGCCAGCAGCTGCTTGCACATGTCTGAGAGGAAGAGCCAAGCCCCAGCCACCTCTGCCCTGACATCCATGTCATGTTTGTTGGGTATTTCTACAGGTGTTCGTGTATCGGGGATGCTGCAGCATGAGGCACATCGCCCCAGTGGTCAACAGGCGCTGCCCATCTCCATCACAAGATTTGCCTAAAAACCGCCAAGAAAAACCCCAACTAGACTCAGTCCACCAAGCCAAGCACGCTACAGGCACATACAGCACTTCATGATGTGTGGTGAGCATTTTCATACCACCAGCAAGCAGTATACCTCCTTTCCTCCTTCCCACTAAAGGACAACACTCCTCCTCCTCCTCCTCCTCTTCCTCCTCCTTTTGGTTGCACTTTACTCCAGCCCTCATCCCTGCGAGGATGTAGAGAGGACCCTGGCCTATGCAGCTCCTAAAATTTGGGCTGCGATTACATCTGCCGTTATTAAAGAGTGCTAATAAGCCTTATTAACCAGCAGTGAGTGAGAACAGAATAAGGAAAGGATTTTCCTAGGACCCAAAGTGCAAGAAATTCATAACTTGCTTAATACCTGTACCAATAAGAGATGCTCATGCTGAGTCTATTTTAAAATCAACCTGACTCTTTCCGTAAAAAAAG
This sequence comes from Cygnus atratus, assembly GCF_013377495.2. Taxonomy (NCBI): domain Eukaryota; kingdom Metazoa; phylum Chordata; class Aves; order Anseriformes; family Anatidae; genus Cygnus; species Cygnus atratus. Next base: position 25,017,639 of record NC_066368.1, on the reverse strand, counting down.
AGACACTTTCAGAATTATTCATGAATACAGTTGTATAAAAAACAACCCACAGATAAATAAAACAATGTCACTGGTTGCAGCAGCATCGTCCTGCAGTGGGTGGCAGCTGGCTGCAAGCTCCTGGAGGGCGCGGGGCGATTTGGGGTGTAATAGTGAGGCCAGGGAGTGAGAAGAGGGGGCACTGGGGATGAAACCCCAAAGCCCAGGGCATAGGGTTTGGGATCCCATGGGTCTCACCGTGCTCCAGACCTGAGCCCCTTCACCCCCAGCAAAAAAAGCAAGCCAGGTGGGTAAAGCCCTCACGCAAAGCACTTCCAGCTCCCTTGCACATGACATAATTTTGGTCTGCTCAGATTTTGGGATGCCCACATGTGCTCCCAGCCCAGGGGGGTTCTCCTGTCTGCCCCACGTACCCCAGACCAGAAGCCTGCAGCTTCCCCCAGCCTCCCCCTCCGCAGCATCACCTCCCTGCCGGGGAGACTGCCTCCAGGATGACTGATGAGTTCAGCGCGTTGTTTTTGAGCAACTCACGTGGCTCGCCGGCATGCAGGATGACAGACCTTGGGAACCTGGGCATTAATACCGGAGATTTATAGGCAAATCTGTCACGGATGGGGAAGCTTTTTGCCCAAGAACTCTGCCTGAAGGTCGCTTTTCCTGGGCACCAAGTGCAGAGAAACTTTCTCAGCCACCTTGGCCCCAGCAGAGGGCACGCAGGCGAGCAGGGGAGGGGTAGATGCCAGCAGAGCTCCGGCTGCAGCCTCACACCTAGCAAAAAATGGCTTCAGGAGCCCCTCCACCCCAAACCCTATATCCTCAATAGGTTGAGTTGCGTATTTCTGTGTCCACACATTTTCACCCATCATCTGACCCAGCATCATGCGCCTCACCCCCTCATGTTCAGCTAGGACGAGAGGTTTGTACATCATGCCCAATCTCCCCAAGCTTTTCCTCTCTCTTTTCCTCTCTCACCAGGATCAGGGAGTTTGATGCATGAGGCTACATCTTCCTGTGCACAAATACCATCGAGGAGTTCACGGATGCCGGTGCTTGCTTATATGTCACTGTCACCGCCGCACTATTATTTTTGTCGGGTGACTGGTGCTGCAGCTCCAATAGGTGCTGTAGAAATTGGGGTAAACCTTGAAAATACAACAACATCCAGCATGTTAGAGAAACCCCACGTATTTGTCATCCCAAGGAAGCCAAGTCACACTGCGTAAGCTCTCTGCCATGGGGTTTCCCCCTAGGATTTCCCAGGTGTTCCTCTGGTATGGGTGATGTACTAGCAAGCTGGTCTGATTGCTCAGAGCAGGGTCCAGCTGTGGAGCAATTAATTCGTGTTGGTTACCCACAGCCCTGTCACTGCAGCTACCGAGGCTGCAGAAGGCTGGGCATGGTAGGAGGTGGTGAGGAAGGGGGGAGCCATTTGCCTGCTTAATTTGTGCCAATATTTGGCCATAAAGCAAAGGCCTCATCAGGTAGCTTGGCCACCAGGATGACACCACCAAGGACCAGGCCATCTCCTGCTCTATTTCTTATTCTCCCTCTTTTTTTAACTCAGTAGCAATTTCGCAGAGCACCAGCTATAACGAAATCAAAGATGCTCTCATTGGGAATGTCCCCAGGAGAGGCTCTTCTCCCCACATCACTTCCCCGTGCAAACTTCTAGGTCATGCCCAAGAGCCAAACCCCTTCCCCACGGCCTCAACATCCTCCTGGTGGGAAAGCTGACTCAGACAAGGCATCATACAGCTCTCATCCCCCTTAAAGTATGCACCAGCTTGTCCCTTTGCTGGCACAATAGATCTATCCAGACAAAGGAGACTTCTCAGGCTTTGTCAGGGCAACGCAAATAAATCCCATGAATCATTTATTCAGTTGATTTTGGCTGTCTCTGACTGTGCGAAAGCAGACCACAAGTTTCTCCAGTGTATTCTTATTTAAAACAATAATCTCTGTGGATAATTCATAGTCTCCAACTTGTTTAGGAAGTGGCGGATTATAAAACCGGAGCCACCTTGGAAAGACACAGTTGATGTTGTCCTGTCTAAAGGACTAACAGGAATAACTCCAGCTTATATTTTGCTTTTTAATAGTACTGTTTGGCAACGTTTGTGGAGTGGTGCTGCCCACAGCCTTTGCAGGCAGCCTGCATGAACCACACGAGGCACCAGGCAGAAGAAGCAGCCCTACAAACCTGCCCGTGCCTTACCACACTCATCCAGCTCGTCACAAACTCAGAGACCCACCCCAAAAAGCAAAGGGCCTCTTCAAAGCACAGAGGAGCCAGATTTGCAGTCCCTTATCCCAGCGCCTGACCCCCTCCTCTCCCTCGTTACGGATGAGGTAAATTAGCTGTGACACTCATTAGCTGCAGCTCCTAATTAGGGAAAATTAATATTGGTTTTGATAGAAGTGCTGGCTGAAGCTCTCCCAGGCAAAGGCACTCCTGACCTTGCCATCCCGCTCAGCAGCCAGTTACCTGGCACAAAGCACTTTCTGTGGGGCCAACAGGCTGCAGCCACCTCCTGCCCCAGCATCACTGAAAGGAGCAATCTGGGGAAAGGCCCTTGATTTTTCAGAGGAGTTTGAATGGTAAATGGGGCTGTCATCCTCTATCCAGGTTTTAGGACCACGATAATCTCTCTGGAACAGCATCTGCCATCCCTGAGTGCCTGCCGCTCTTCCTCCTCCTTTTGGGGGAGATGGTCCCAGACCCTTCAGCACCCCAGTGCCCATAGGAATTGCCCAGGCTTACTGGGAGCAGTCGAGACCCCCAGTTCAAAACAATAAACATGAATAGCTGCAATACAAGGGCAACAAGTGTTCAAAAATAGGAAAGAAATAGGAGCAGCACCCATCGACCTCATTCCTGCTCTCAGGGCCTGGGCCTCCAAAGGTGGCTCACCGACACAACAGAGCTAAACAGGAGCAAAACACTTGCTACCAAAGTTACATGTAAAAAGCACCTGTATTATTCACACATTAATAACAATAAAGATGTCAGGCTGTCAGATAAGAAGTTAATCTCATTCAGAGCACAATTAAAGATGCCATTACCTGACCACCTGGGGCTGCTTCGGCTTTTACAGCACAGTGGGTTTAGGGATAACAGGGGCAGGACAGCCAGGGAGAAGCCTCTCGCCCAGCCAGCCCCTTGCAACCATTTGTGCCATTTTGCAACCAAAATCCACCCCGGAGCATCCCAGGCCCCCCCTTTCCCCCCCACCCCCCCATCCCTTGCTGCCCGCATTGCACAGATTTGGAGGACTCTGCAAATTTTTATGGTTTCCGCCAGAACATCCTTCCCCAGTGCGACGATACCTGCCAGGGAACTTTATTTTTCTCACCCTCATCCATGCAAAGCCCTAATTTATGACTATTTCCACGACTCCACTGAAGCACTCGTGTAACAGCTGCCGTGCTCCCCACAACCCGTCCCTCCCAGCCCTGTACCTGACGGGACTGCAGACAGCATCCCTGCAGCTGCAACAGGTTTCTGTGCTTCCCCACAGGGAAAAGCCTCATCTCTTGCCTAAACATGTTCAATGTTGAATACAAACAGGCATCCTGGGCTGAAATTAGGGTACAGGGCACTTGCAAAGGGCTCGTACTTCCAACTCCCTACCTTTCCATCCTGTTGAGCTGAGTTTTACGTTAATGTTTTAGTCTTTTACACAGAAAAATCATTTTATCTGGTAGGATGTGTTTAATTTGATGCGGCGGTCATATGGGAAAAGGAGCACTTCCAGAGTCAGGCTGTCTATCTGCAGTGCTGGTGGTTTTATATTCTTCTGCCATATCTATTTCTTCCCCTCTGTTTCCCAAAATCATTAGTAACAAACATTAATCTCTGCCTGCAAGCACGCTCCTCGCTTCTCCCCTAACTGTGGATTGTTTGTTATTCTCCCTTGGACCTTTCACATTTCTAAGCCTCTTCCCCCACCCTATTTTTAATTTAACCATTTAAAACTGAATGGCAGAGTAAGAAACGAAGCCATGCTGCTGTTAGTGTAAGGACACTGAGCTCTGTGGGATGATCTCCCTCCTCGAGCCTAATATTCACTTAAAAAAATAAAGAGATTCCTCCGTGCTCAGGTAGAAAAGGAGAAACCCAGGACTGCATCGCCCCCTGAATTGGACAACCTACACGATACAACGCGGGAGGCTCACCAGAGCAGGAACTTGACAAATCAATGCAGATGAATGGAATAAAATTGAGTTACTAACCATTAAATGTCAAGTGTTTGAAATCTTTCCCCCTTGCGTAAAGGGCAATACTAATAAATCTTTAAGAGAGGGAACGCGGCGCGCATTCACTCCTTTGACCACCGCTGCAAATTGAGCAGATGTTTTCATTGAATCGTCCAACAATGCCGTCTCGATCTTTTTTTTCCCCCGAGTGGTTACAGTTAATTCAAAAGCCATCAGCACGCGGGAGTGCTTTGACAGGAGGAACCAATTTATTAACTCCCGCTGCCAATCAAGCGCATTAATCCAGCCGGTGCAGAAAGGTGCATTAGTACCAGGCTGCGATAACGTGGTTTAAAAGCACAACATCAAGGTGACCACCCTGCACATCCTCCCAAAAATCCTGCATGTTCCCCAAAAAAATCAGCAAATGGCAACAAAACCGAGATACAACCCATCACTGACAACCAACACAGCCCAGTCAGCACTGGGAAGCTGCGACGATGCACGTGTTGGCACGAGCTGCTTTACACAAATAGGATTTTGCACTGAGAAGGGTTAAGTATCCCTAATAACGCCCACCAGGCTGGGGGCAGCTTTCTGCAGACGCTTCCCAACAGCGAGGCTTTCATCCCGCAATCTCAGCGCGCGGCATGCGCATGTGCTCCAGAACGGCTCTCTTCTACCTGCTTATTTTTATTTTTTTTCCCCTGGAACGAGGACTAGCTAGTTGAATTTTCACATGTTAATTGCTTAAAACGATTTTGAGGCAGGTGAATTCGTCCATTTGTTTTTACAGAACCAAACACCAGGAAGCAACAATAGGAATGCAGAGGTGATGGGGAATAGCTTGAATAGTTTTATTTAAAAAAAATAAAGTACTATTTCCATGGTGACCAGTTATGGAAAGTTTAATTAAAAGGTTAATTTTTCACAAGTCTAGAAGCCTGTAACTGCTGTAAAAAGAACAACTGTGGCTCTTGTGGAGTACCTTTCTCAGCAGCACGGGCACCCCGGGAAGTGCCTTGAGCTGTTTCCCACCTTGCCTGGCTGGCTCAGGAGCTGGATGCTGCCTCTGTGCTATTTCATTGACAAACTCACGATGGTGCAAACTGCTGGATGCCAGCCCATCTCGGAGCCATCCCTTCCCAGCAGCTGCCACTTCACTGCAGCGCCAGGCTGGGAGCAGCCTTTTCTTTTTTAAACTCACACAGCCCAAATATACCACGCTCCCAATCTGGCATGCGTAGGCCTGGTTATTGCTCCTTCTCATCACAGCTTTTTTTTTTTTTTAATTTTTTGTTGTTGTTGTTCTAAAAGGCCCTACTGACAGACTCAGAAGGAAAAAAAAAAGCTCCCTTTCCCCAGAACTCCTCACCAAAAATATCCATTTTCTGTGCAGGTATGCATTTCCCTATAGCACTGGGCTCCAGGTGGCCCTTAGGACATCCTAACCTCCAAGAGATGTAAGTAGCCTTCTGGTCTGAACACACACATGCATCCACACACATTGTGTATGATTCCTTATACTGTTACAAGCTCTTGTGTGCCACGAGATGTACTGAAGCCTCAGAGGGCCAGGACCAGGGTGGTGGAGCTCAGCGTGCCGACTGTGCATGAGAGCAGAGCACTCAAAGGAAGAAAGGAGCTGCAACCTCTCTGTTGCTGCTCTAAAAGTCAGACAATAGACAGCATGCTGATTTAACCCCCCAGCTGTACCTATGGAGTAAAACTGAGGGTATTTACTAAAATCCTTCCTTTGGCACGGGGTGCGGAGTCGCAAGGAGGTGACACCTGCATGGCGCTTCCTTGGGTTGACCTCTTTGCCCCTACCTTCTGTCTCCTCACTTTCTCCTCCTACTCTCCAGGTTTGGTGGAAAAAAGTGACCTGCTGGCTGGATGCGATGATCTGGGAAGTCTTTTTGGATCCAGACTATTCAGTGTTTCTGCCCTACCTTCTCCACCTCCGTCTCCCATAGCTTGCTTGCCCAGCAAGAAGCCAGACTGTGAATGAAGCCCCTACAGACAGCCCAGTGCAGATAACTTGGATTAAAGCCACTAAAGTCACCTCATACATAAAAATGAACTCAGGCCTCGTTACCATAAGCACACATCTTTCTGTTTCTTTTAAAAGGGGTTCGCCACGATGTAAGAGCTCACAGGCGAACATGAGAGGTGGCCAGATCAGAGCTGCAAACAGTTTGATGAAGTTACCTAAAGCAAGGTTAATGAGTCCACACTGCAAACATACTTTGCCTTCTCTCCATCTCCCCCATTTTAAACATAAGCATTAATTAGCAAAGCAAATATGAAGATTTAAGTGATTGATCAAGTGATTAATTTAATGAAGCAGTGTTGAGGAGCGGGGGGGGGCTTTTTTTCCTTCAGGTTCCCTTAAGGTGTTGGGAATAACTAATTCCGGAGCCTAAATTTTCATTTCTGGTGCTGTATTTGCTAAAGCTCAACAAACGGTTTCGTCGATGGGCCTTCTAACAACAAACAGGAGCAAAAGGGCTTGTTAGGAGAAGTGAAATCCCTTTTAATCAAGCTTTGTGAAATATTCCTCAAATATTTGTTGCTCGTTAGAGTCGTTACAAGCCCAGCCCTTCGCAGAGCACTTATCGGCTCTGACCCAAGAAGATTGCAAATCCAATTTTAGACAGTAAATAGTCAGCAGAGGGTAATATTGCTTTCAATTAATACTGGAGATGAAGGTGATGTTCTTACAGCTCGCGTTTCTAAAGGAGAACATTCACTCGCAGCCATGCCCGTAATGAACCTCGCGAAAACAGACTTCGTATTCAAAAATATCTCAATCTCCCTCACAGCCAGAGACCAGCATATTCATCTTGAATTATCCCTTCGGAAAAGGCCAAATCAATTCTGCGAGCTGCACACGGGCAGGCACGCGCTCCCCCGCGGGGCTGATGGTGGGCACCCGGGGCTGCTCCCAGCAAATGCCAGCCCCGCACAGCTCTCTGCCTGGAAAGCCCAGGGGAATCATCCATCCTACCTTGGACCCCCAGCCTGGATTTATCCCCTGTCCAGACCTCCAGCTAAAAGCAGCCAGCAGAAAGCGAGCTGAGGAGCCGAGGGTCTGCCTGTGCTTGCCAAGCCCCTTTTTCTTACCAGATAAACAGCAACAACACAACCCCACGGCTTTTTACCTTTCTGTAACCTTTGCCCCCGGCGTTGGTAGCACAGCGTGGAGGATGGGATGTTTGCCATGTGGTCCCCAAACTGTGCAGCCAGCCAGAGACCAGCCCCCACCATGCCCTACCCCCTTGTGCTGTGCGCTTACCCCCCACCTGGGGGTCACTGACAGCCAGCACCATGTTTTTACCATCAACTCAAGCTGATTTGAACAAAAAGTTGGCCCTCAGCCCTCTTGCACTACCCTATGCCTTACATACCCAGCCCACCTTGCAGCTGCACACCAGCAGGGGCTGTTGTAGCTGGGCTGGGGGAGGTCCTGGGTCTGCTGGGCTCTCACCTTCCTCCCACTTGCACCTTCCCTCCTTTGCCTTTTGGGAAGGTTTCTAGCTTTTCTTTGGAGCATTTGTGGAGCTCTTTCAGCACTTAAGTCAGCAGCAAAGTAATACAAAAAAAAAAAAAAAGATTTATATATATAAAAGCAGGGATAGTTTTCCTGCTAGCTCAGTGTGGGGAAAGAGCTTGGCACAGCCAGGGCTGCAGAGGAGAGCTGCAAGGCATGGCCAGAGCTGGACGTTGCTCTGGAAGGAGCACAGCTAAAGGGAAGGCAGGTGGCATCCTCAGCAAGACCGTGCATGGGTCCCCTTCCCCAAAACGGCACCTTTTTTCAAAAAACAGCCCTACCTTGGTGTGCTCCTGCTCTCCCAGCTTCACACTGCCCTCCACGAGCTGCCGCCACAAGGCTTTCCAGCTGTGGCACACCTCCTAAGCTCCCAATTAGCACCTCGTTAAGGCATACCCACAAGCCTTCACGACATTTAACCCCACGGTGCCCGCACATAAAGTGAATTTTCTCTTTTCAGCACTGCCACTGAGCAGGAGGGAGAGGGGCACGACAGCACCCCATGCAACCTCCCCAAAAGCCACATGCTCTGCTCATGGCTCCATCCCACGGGTCTCAGAGGGACTTTACGCAGTCAGGATGTCAAAACCAGAGCACCAGAGCTTGTGTCCTTCCAGCTCTGCACCAGGGAAGTGCCACCATGTCCCCAGCAGATGCCTCCAGCTGCGGGATCAAAGCAGCAGGCAGGGCTTAGATAACCCTATCTCCAGCAGCAGCTTGAGTGGCCCGGCACCCCCGGGGACCTCACCCGGGTGCCAAAGCATCTGCCTGCTCAGGACCTGTGCTGAAAGGATGCCATGGAAGAGATGATTGCCTTGGAAACTGCAGCCAAGTGCAACATGGAATCCAGGCAATCAGAGGGACATGTCACCTCCGAGCCACACTCAGTGGGCCACCCCGCTTGCCGGACAGCAAGTCTCTCTTCCTAGCCCCTTGGAAAGCAACCCTCAATCCCAAAAGGCTCGGAGTGTCCGCTGTGGCTCCTTTTGACAAGCTTGGTGGAGAAACATCTGCATGCTTCAGAGCCCAGTGTGGATTTTCCCAGAAAACCAGCTTTCCTCCCCAATTCCCTTTAAGAAGAGGGAGCAGCATGCTCAGTGCTGCCTGCCCTGGGCGGGCTCCAGCTCTCAGAAGTCAGGGCCTGGGTTGTTCTCTGCAGAAACTCAAGCCAGGCTGCCACAAGCCTGCTGGCCAAAGCTCTCCTTCCGGGCCCCCACTGACATTCCTGCAGTGGCATTTGCAAGTTCACGAACTAGCTGGATTTTTTCTCCCCCAAGCATCCCCACCCTGCTCCCAGAGCAGGAGCTATTTGCAGTGCATTTACCAGCTCAGCAGAAGTTCCACGCAGCAAATGGGGACAGAAGCAAGCTGTAATACCTACCATCACTCACCTGCTCAGAAAGCACAGCACCTTCCCTCAGGAGAGGCAGCGGGGCCAGGAGCAGAGCACACAACCTCAGCCCAGCTTTCCCTGCCCAGGAGAGGATGCAGCTGGCTTTGGGGCTGAGCATCCCACCAGGTGCTGGAAGCCTCCTGCTAATAACGCTCAGAGGAGAGGATCCCAGCAAGCCAGAGGGGCTGAGAGCCGAGAGCCCCAGCTGCAAGTGCTCTCCTGCCCAGAAACAACTCTGGATCAAACAGCAGCAGCCCTGGCTAGAGCCCCAGGGGAGCCCAGCCTCACACCTGCCGGGCATCCCACGTGCCCTGAGCACCTCTCCTGGCATCTCCCTGTGCTCATGTTGCCCAAGGGGTGGCCAAGCCTTGCAACAAAATCCCACCAGGTTTCCCTTCCATCCCACATCACTCAACCCCAGCAAGACCTACAGAAGATGCAGGACCTCCAAGTTCACTCCCCTCTCCTAGTTTGAGACCAGGTTGTCCCTGTGACGCTTCGACAAAGAGAAAGTGGGATTGTGCTCATCCAAATGGCTTTTGTCATGCAGTTTGCCAGGTGCTGAGGCATGAAAGCTTTCACAGAAACTCAGGTGAATCCAAGAGAGGTGGTCATGAGGCTGGTTACAGACACGATGTGATGGATAATCTTCATTTTCCAAATCCTGTCCTGCATATAGCAAACCCATTTTCTGGGCAATTAGACCCCAGTCGCTGCATTTCACTAAGATGACATTGCTTTTGGAGGGGGGGACCCCAAGCAGAAGGAGCTGAGCCCCCACAGCTTAGTTTCTCCCACTGCCCGCCCCAGGGCGAGCCTTGGGAGCAGCACTGGGGGCAGCCACGGGGGCCCCATCCTCCCCTCCCCAAATCCCTGCCTCATGGCAAAACACCGGCTCCTGCCACAAGATATTTAGGTACTGAATGCCCCAAATTCAGCCCCAAAACATTCTCACACCTTTGTGCAACTTCAAGAGGAAAAGCACCACTTGAAGCCTGAAGCTCTCCATCTCAGTCCCCACCTCCAGCTTTCCTGCAGGGACAGCAGCAAATACAGACCCCCAGAGCTATAAAAGCCATGGCAAAGATTTGCCCCACTGATCTACACCTCCTGAGGAACCCATTCCTACAGTAACACCACCTCCTCGTGATGCTGACGAAGAGCATCCCCTCGCCAGACCTCCGGCACTCTACCGGCGTCAATATCCACACTGCTCTCCATTACCCACCTCTAAAAGGTGTGGGATTAAACAAAATGGCCCTTGGAATGATTTTGCTTAAGGCAGTCAGTAGCACAATAAAGACAGACAGTCCCTCTCCTAGAAGCTCTCTCTCTCAGGGTTGTTAACCAGCTATTACTTTGGGTGTAAAACACCTCGATTTGGCTACCTGCAGCTGGTGCGGGCTCTCCTGGTGCCCCATTTCCTCCGACGCATTGGTTCAAAGTGGCAGGGGGAGAGTTAAAAAACAGCAAACCTCTCCCTCTACCTCCACATTCCCATCATCCGTGATGTCCCCAGCATCAGTGCAGCAGCATCTCTCCATTTGTGCCCCAACCACCCCTTCACCACCCTTCCTCCTCCTCCTCCCCAGACACCCCCTGCTCTCCCATCCCCAACTCAGTGTCTCTCACCCTCCTCCTACTCACGTTCCGTATTCCCCCCGCTCCCCCTCCACCTATGTGTGTGTTTCATTACTTCTGGGTGAACTAGCTGACTAGAGGGTCAGTCCACCTGAAAATTGCTCTCCCCAGACCTAAATGAAACAGATGGGCATTGATGATGTTTTCAGAGGAATTAATCAGCCCGGACTGGCGGCAGCGCCAGCAGCTCCGTAGTCCCGATCTCGCCTAATGAATTCCGAGCGCTCCGTCTTAATAGCTCCTGACAAGACTAATTTACTCCTGTAAGTGATTAGAGGGGGAATGATCTCTTAATTGTTGCTTAAGATTCCTCTAGGCATTGCACACAGCGAGCGGGGATGCTCGTTTGGTGCTAGGTGCACCCGAGCCCGGCCACGGGGAGGCAAGGAGAGGCTGGAAGGAGGCACCCGGAGCTGGCTCAGCACCAAAGGCCCACACTCTGCACACAGATGGCTGAGCCCTCCCTCCTGCCAATGACACCAGCACCCGGTGCACGGAGCACTGGGGATGCTGCGGGCAGCAGGGATGCTGCAGGAGGGTACCAGGACCCAAGGGGGAGCTTCAGACCTTGCTCGGTGCACTGCAATCAACTTTAATTATTTTTTTCTGTAGTTTCACTTCTAAGACCTCAAGAATCCATGTTATTTCTAGAATAAAGGTGCCATGCACAGTTCTGCTACTCGCACCGCAGCTGGGACACGAGAAAGGTGCTGCCAGATGATGCCTTTCCTGAGTTAATACACCTAACTCTGACAGCATCCACCAGCAGCAGGGAAAACCAACAACAGCAACACCGGGGAAAAAAAAAAAAAAAAAAAAAAAAAAAAAACACAGAAATGTTGTTTGTCAACAGTTTCAAGGCTGACATTCCCCTCCAGTGCATCTGGGAACCAAATCCCAGAGCGCCAATATTCTTAAGAGTGAATTTCATTTCTGTACAGCGTCACACAAAGTTTAGGGAAAAAAATAAAGTCAAGCCCCAAAGTAATTCCAGGAATGATTTTATTCACACAATATCTCACTGAGAAGTAGACTGTCAGAAACCTTCCCCCATTTTCCACCAAAATAGAAGTTCAGTCCAATTCCCATAAGGTATTTCAAGCTCAAGTACTTCAAGAGCTGTGTGCTTGGTCAGGAAGCATTTCCATTAAGCTGTTTCCAACTAGCTCTCACTCCTACATCTGCACAGCTGCTTTCTTCCCAGGGACTTCCTCTGGGGCAAATTCAGCACTAAGTGTATTTGCTGAGGATGCCGGCAATCGGGGGCAGAGAGCACACGGGGGGAAGGAAAGGAGCCAGGTAGGAAATGACCTGTATGGGATGGCTGTAGAGGGGCTTAAGAAATAACACGGGTGCAAGCCACAGGCAGGGGAAAAAATAAAATTAAAAAAAATAAATCAGAAAACATTCCCCTTAAATTCCTTCCTTTCTTTACATTGCTTGTAGCTTGCTTTCTGCAGTAGCGTGAGTAAAGTCACCCCAGCAGCAGCTTTGAGTGGTGTTTGGCATTGCAAATAAACCTGAGCATCGCTGCAGGACCGAGCTCCCCAGGCAGCCCGCTGCTGCTCTGCCAGGCCTTTTCCTCAAGATGCTCCTCGCACAGACCTCAGCAGTCAGGAGCATCTCTCCAAAACCAGCCAGCAAGACTCCAGGCCCTGCCTACTCGCTCAGACACCACCCCAAACCCTGCAAAAGATGCAGTCGAGGGGAAGGTCAAGATGAGACAGACGCCTCTTGGCACTGCTGCACATGATGGTTGAGCCAAAGGAGCACTAGAGGAGACTCTTCCAGCCTCTGAGAGCTCTGGTGACAATCTGGGCACAGCACGAGCAATCTGTTGAGGCTACCACACAACTGCATGGCCAGAGAAAGCAGGAGGTGGAGGTGGAAGCACATGAGAAGGGGCCTCCATCACCTCCTGGCCACCCTCCGCTGCTGCTCACGAGGGCTCACAATCGATTCCTCCAGCATTAAAAGCCAGTCATGAGCCCTGATTGAAGAGCACAAGTTTAATGGACTGAGAGCCTGGAAAGAGGCCGAGAACAACCAGGTCGATTTCTGCACTTACTACAAACCAATCACCAGCTAAATAAAGAAATAAAAATAAGCTACACCTGTCAATCAGAAGAAAACCAAGATTTATTATTATTTTTTTTGCATCCAAGGGCACCAACACATGCATGGATGTGCACCACGACCCTGCACACACTCCCAGGTCCCTGACCGTGTATTCCAGCAGCTCCACGCTCAGGTATTTGCAGGAGGAAAGGGAAAGCAGGTGCTGGGAGCAGGGTAGCATCTCAGCACCAGCCTGAGCATGTGGAGAATGGACCAGAGCCAAGGGCACTGATCTGTCCCCAGTGGTCACCACCTGCTGCAGGGCCGCCGTGACCAGTCCCAAAAGGACAAATGCACTAGGACTGTCTTCCTTCCCCTTCAAAAGCTCTCCCAGCACGCTCAATCATGATCTGTTTCTGGAGATCCTGCTCCCCTCCCTGCACCCTGGGTGCATCGGGAGCCCGCTGCCACCCAGGACCAAGCTGCAGCAGCAGGTCCCACGGCACCAGGGTGACAGCCCTAGGCCAGCAGGGAAAACACCAAAACACCTCTCCCCACAGCACATGGGGTAATTCACCCAGCAACTAACAGCCGCAAAAGGAAGAAATCAGCTTAATCTTCCCACCTGCTGAGCATTTCGAAAGATACTGTTCCTAGTGTGGAGAAGACCAAACCAAAAGCACTCCATGGCAGGTATGCGCCCTCCTCCCGTCCCACTTGGGCACAAAGGCAGCCAGAAAGGACAAGCCAGAACTTCAGCTAGCAGTCTGAACCCATGGGCCAAAACAGTCCCAAATGATCAAGTTGAATGGCTATTTTCCTATTTATTTTTAAAAGCCTTGCCCAGCGTGGGGTTGACAGGACCATCCCGCTGGTGCACAACACTTACCCACAGGGGTGTCCTCGTTGATCAGCAGGTAGGTGTCAAAGAAGTAGTTTATGAAGTAGGGCAGCCGGTTGCCCCAGCCTGGGAAGAGGACAAAAATTAGGTGTTTTTTTAGTGGCCTTGCAAGGGCAGGAGAAGCTCAGGGCAGAGAGGGGGATCAGACACCGCTGGGCACAGGGACGGTGAGGGGCGCCCCCAAACCAACCCCAAACCCAGCTGAAGAAGAGCAGGGATGGCTCCTACAGAAGCCACGACCTTTCTTTTTTAGTGTTTTCCTTGGCAGGGTGGAGGCAGAGGGGGACCGAGAGCATCAATTAATGTTTTAGTGCATGATTAATACCTTGCTTTGCTCCCACGGCTGAGAGCCTTGCGCCTTGTCAGCCATCCCTGCGAAGCCTCACGCAACTCCCTCCCTTCTCCCATGGCACACTCGCCTTTCCCTCTAATTGCCTCCTTTCACCTTTAATAACCGGGCTCGCTTATTTCTGCTCCCTTTTTCAGGCAGCTGGAGGAGCGGGAGTGCAGCCCCCATGCCACCGCCTCGTTAGGGACACATAGAAAGGGGCAAGAGGAGGTCTTAGCCCATACACCCCGTGCCTGGTTGGGTTATTTGGAACTAATGGCATCTCGGGAGGCTTCGGGGCTTGCTTGTACCTGCTGGCTATTACAGGGCCAGCAGCTTCTGATGGGGCCAGGTGGCACCAAGCAGCCCTTCCCACAGGGGGCTCCTTTCTGCACACTGCTGAGCTTCAAAACGCCTCTCTTAATATTAGCAGTATACCAAAAATAAGTTAAATCTTCCAAATTCAGCCGCATCAGGCAGCGGGATGCATTTAAAAGGCCAGCGTCTGAGCACACAGGAGCTGTATGCTGGAGCAAGGCTGGCACACGAGAGCTGCTGGAGGAGGCAGGAGCTCGTGAGGAAGAGCAAGGCTGTCACCTCCCACCCCAGGGGGCACCAGCAGGCTCCAAGGGATCACCATTAGTGTGGGTTTAGAGGTTAGCACCTGACGTGGTTTCACAAGCCACCAAACTGCCTTGTTCCCCCTAGCAGAGGAGTGACAGGGTGGTTAGCTGCCGAGGCTACACGCGATGCCCCACGGCACGGCAGGGAGGCTGACTGCGCCTGTCACTCAGGGCTAATGGCATGCACCAAGCACTTCATCAGCCTGCCAATCTGGGAAGCCATCCTGAGGCTCCGGGAGGGGAGAAAAATGCCTTTATCCCAAAGGGCACGGTGCTATCGAAGGGACACACGTTTATCAGCAAGCGCCACGCCAGCAACCCCCCCCCCAGCAGCTGGGGCTTTGGCCCGTTCGTGCAAACAGCCCAATTTCCACGGAGCTTTTAGGTTTTGTGCCTGTGCACCCTGCCACACACCGAAACCCAGCCCAAGGGGCACATCTGTGACACCAGGAGGCTCTTGTCCCAACAAGCACTTCTCCCAGAGGTGGCCAGGCTCAGCCCTGGGGTACCCTGCCAGAAACACAGGCACCAAAGAGCAAGAGCATCCGTCACAGCCCTGTCTCTGCATGCCCTGTGCTCTCCTGCGAGCTGGTACTTGCTCCAGCTGGAATTACAGGAGAGCTTGAGCAGCTCGGAAAGGAGTTATTTCCCGCACGGCATATATTACAGCGCCATTCAGGTAATCATTTTGCTGTTGAAAGCACAGGGAGAGTCCTGCCACGTGTTACAGTAATACCTCTGCTGTTAAACAGCTAACGAGCCTCTGGCTTACGTCCTTGCCTTTTGTCTGCTCCCTCTGACTGCCTGCAGGTTTTAGCTGCACGAGGTGACCGAACATCGTGCCTGCCACCATGTCCACCACCACGTGACCTCTTGAACCCACACCTGGAAGTTACCAAGGTTTTCCCACTCGAATGCACCAGGAGCATCTGCTGGGGCCACCAGCACATCCTGATCCTCTTCCTCCTCCTCTTCCATCCCACCTGCCCTCTTCCAGGAGGGGTCTGGCTGGCGTTCGGCAGGTCTGCCCAAAAAAGCAGCCAGTGCACGTCCTGGATGCCGAGCACGGCAGGTACCAGCCATGAGCCTTACTTACCCAGAGGGACCAGCTCCAGGGCCAGGAGGCACAGCAGAAGGTTGCTGGCAGCAGCGGGACGCCTCATGGTTCCTGTCAAAGGAGAAACTCAGCGTCAAGTCCGGACACCAAAATTATTATCTGTCCTCCCCAAAGCGGGCTGAGGGATGCAGTCCTGCCCCAGCTGGCCCATTAGACACCATTGACATTTTGTTAAAGCTTGGCTTTTCTGCAGGACGCTTCACCGAGGAACCTCAAGGCACATCAGGGAAGCCAAGGAGCTGAACAGTTGCACCTCCACTGCTCGCTCGGTTCCTTTCCGTTCCCTCTACCCACAGCCACAGCTCCAGAGCGGGGCTCGATGATGCCCTGAAGGGCCACCACCGCTTTCCCCTTCCCTGCAGTCCCAACTTTGGGCACTAAATCAAACCAGGATTAACCTGGCCAGAGGACCCCACACCTGCTTCTCAGCCAGACACTTAGCATGCTTTATGCTCCCTTTCCAAAGCACGTTCACCCATCCCCTGCAGGGGATAAGCCACGGGGATATAAAGCAGCCTCCCTCATCCTGCTGGGGAGCCCCCAGCCCAGCCCCAGCACTGCAGGAAGGGGCGGATGCTCCTCCAGGAGCCTCGGAGTAATAGCTACGTGTATTTTATTTTTACTGATAGATGTGTCAGAGAAGACAGTTCATAACAACTCTGTCACCGTTTCCACAGAAAAAGCCTTAAATTCTAATTTCTTCAGCTATTTTACAGCGGGAGAACCTCCAGGAGGAGAAGGGATGCATGCAGGTAGGAATAACAGCAGGTTGCATTTTTGGGGCACCTTTAGGGAATTCAGCACAAGCCTGGGAAGATATCTGGGGTCAGCACTGCTCAACTTTTAGGATCAGTGTGCTGAACCCCCCCAAAAAACTTGCTGAAGGTCCACAACACAGGCAGGGCAAGAGAATTCAAGCTGCCACCCGCAACGTGCCTGAATTATGCGTGCTCAAAGCATCAAGCCCCACTGCACTGTGGAGGGCAGGAATGCCACCGAGGAAAGCACTAACTTTCTCCTAAAGCAGCACCTCTATAAGCCCAAGTGAGCAGAAACATTATTTCCCGGCTTCACAGACCATGATTAAAAAGCAACAGGGCAGTGGAAAAACAATTTGTGCGATGCAGAAATAAAGGCGGTTGACAGCATCCCTTTCGAGTGTCATGATAAATCTAAATATTGTATATTCCGAGTCAGTCACTTCATTATGTAAGTAATTGCCTGAAATGTCATTTTGATTTTTGTCTGTCTTCATTAACAGTGCAGCTCTTCACTGGCTCTCGGAGACGGTTCACTCGAATATTGCAAATTTAGGAGCGGGATTGAGAAGTCTCGGGGGAGAACTTTAAAATTGTGACTAAGAGCATATTAAATTGCACCTTGTGCCTGAAAGAGGCTCTTTGTAGGGAGCCTTCGGAGCATCATGCAGCATAATAATGTCCCTGGGCAAGTTGTCTCTAGGAACTTAACCGTGGTCTCCCGGCTGCCAAGGCACTAACGCTAAACCAGAGACTTCCCGACCAGTCCCCGAGGCACAGGAGGCAGCAGACAGCGCCGTATTAAACGGTGACGGATGCGAGCCAGAGGAGCCTCTACAGCTCTGAAGACAGCTGCTTTAGGAGTCGGGGGCTTGGAAGTTTAGGAAGCAGCTCAAGACCAGCAGAGCTTTTTAATCCCACCTGTCCCAGACGCCTCCTTCACTAGGAAATGCCACGTTTAGGGGTGTGGCGATGCTGCACAAACAGCACCCACCACATTTAGGAGTGCAGTTAGCATGTACAAACTGCAGGAAGCACCAAGCACGGGACACCACTGTGGCCTTTCTGCATGCCGGTTCATGGACAGACCAAATAATTGATGAAATCACGGAATAATCTCTGTTGGAACAGACCTTGAGGGTCACCAAACCCAACCATCAGCCCAACATCCACACATCTCACCTCATCTCTCCCTACTGAGGCCCCCAAGGGGTGTTGGGAGCTGCTTCTCCTTCAGCTCTGGAGGTCTGCAGCTCTGAAACAGACCCTGCAGAAGGTCTCCATGCCAATAACACATCCACCAGGAGGATCCCACCCGCCTGGCTAGGAGGAGCAGCCACCAACCACCACATGCTCCGCACTGAGCTACTCCGTGCAAAGCTGGCAGCCACGCACCCAGAGCCCGCCAGCATCTGTCCTCCAAGAAATATGGACAGGAGCAGAGACATGCCGGGGCTGTGCATCACTCCCAGGGTGCCCGAGAGTCGCCTTCCAGGCTGTGCACCTGTACCGGTTATTTTTACACGCGCTGCTGGGGGGGCTCACATAGCAAAGCAGTTTGCACGCACACAAAACACCCGTAATTGCCTCCGTCGGAGCAGCAGCGGCTGCGCCACGCTGCCAGAGATGCTCTCACATTCGAGCTGCTGGTGTTCCCAAGCAGCCCCCAGCCCCTTTCCCCCCACCTGGTCCCCTCTCCCCCAGCCATCGCCGCAATATCAGCACCTCGAATTTATCACGGCAGCCTCCCCGTTAGCTCCGCACTGGTCCAGGAGCATAAAGGAGAAATGAGAGTGTAAATCAAAGTGCCTCCCCCACGGCTTTTTCATGCAAGGAAAAAAGGTACACAGGTTCTCTGCTCCTTCCCCAGAAGCATCTTCTCCGGGGACACAGAGCAAACAACGGCTCTGCCCCATGGCTGGTCCACAAAAATCAGCATTCAGCACTGCCCACCAAGAGCATCTGCTCCTAGATGGACTCAACCTCCCCCCGAGATGCTCCATGAATCCCATCACACACAGGGCACTGAGCCGTGAGGGTCACCACCAAACACGTATGGGAGAATCCCCTCCTAAAACCCACTGCAGAGCCATGGTGGAGTCTGGGGGAAGCCCCCACAAGCACCAGCACCAAGCCCTCCACCCCAATCCACCACCACACATCCCAGCCTCTCCATCCTGCCATTTCCCCAGCCACAAGCACTGCCAAGAATCCACTTTTTTATTTAATTCCTTATGACTTCTTAGTGAGGTCTCTACAATAACTAGGATTCAAAAGGTGGGGAACAAAAATTATTTTTTTTTCCCCTCCATGTATTGGCATGAGCAATACACAAATCATAATTCCTAAAAATAACAAATTGCAGAACAGGGTAATCAGGAGTAAATTGATATTGATAAATAAGCTTTTCTTCCACGCAGTAGGTGGTTTATTTTAATCTAATGAGTTTTATATTTTCTGAGCTTTCAGATTCCATGATGAAGAGCCGTCTGCGCTAGAATTACGAAGCACTCTGAAATATTGTAATTTTATGGCTCATTTTGTCAGGACTCTTGAAAATGAGATTTGTTCCCAGTGAAAAAACTTGCCCTTTTTTATTCTATTCCCCACGGCGAGGGGAAAATTCCCCTGTTAAATAAACACGGGCCAGCACATTCATGTGCACCTTGGCGGGGAGGGTGGGTGCCCAGAGCAGGGAGCACCGCTGCACGTCGGGAGAGGGACTCAGGATGCTGCCTGCTTTCCTCTCTGAGCCCAGAGAAAAGCTTCCCACATTTACACCAGTTCAATCCTCTCTCGAAACAAGGAAAGGAGTTGACGTGTTTGTTGTGAGCTGCCAGAAAATGTTCGTTATTCCAATAGGAAAAAAGCATTAGCTGCAAGACAACGTGGGCTTATCGGATAACCAAAGGCTCCGGTCCAAAAGAAAACATCCCATTTGAGCAGAAACGTCTGGACTTCAGTCTGGCCTAGAAAACTTTGTCCCACTTGGAAGGGAAGTGAGTTCTCCAAGTGCCATAAAACAATCCCAATAACCCCACAACTCTGTACAAGCAGCAGGCTTCAGCCTGAGATAACCCTACAGAAAGTCATCTAGGAACAGAGTTGTGGGTCTGAGCATCAGTTGTACCTGAAATATCAATATCAGGCAGTATTAAATCACCCTGGGGTCTTTGGGAAGGGACACATCCCCTGCTGCAGCATCCTTCCATGGTGAAGGCACCACCTCCCTTGGGTCAATGGAAGATGCCTGATTTTTTGTGTTTTTATTTTTATTTTTGTCTAGGGCAGCTCTGAGCCTGCAGCTCCAGTTGCTATGATGCCTGGGGTGACTAGCAACCATTTTCCATCACAAAACCTCTCCTAGGCTGGAGCAGCCCAAGTAGGGGGTAAGGAGACCAAGCCACCGGGCTCCCCAACAAGGAGCCAAGGTGATGGAGATGGAGCCACCAAGGAGCAGATGGTGCCAGCGTGGAAAGGGAAGGTGGAAAATCAGCCAAAAGCAGAGCTTGGCAGAGACAGGTAGAGATGTGGTAGAGACACCCTACTTAGGGGAAAAAAATGATGATTAGCCCTTAGCCTCAAGTGCTGCCATACCAGACCCCAAAAGCAGCAGGAGCAGGATGAAAATTGAAGGTGTCCAGCACAGCTGGAGCTGCTCTGATTAGGGGCAGCTCAGTACCTGTCTGTCCAAGCCTTTGCAAGACCCCAGCCATGGCTGAGCACCCATTAAGGTGCCCAGTCCCAGTTCTGCATGCCCTCCTCAGAGCTGCAGTTCCCCAAGCACCAGCATCCCCTTATTTCCACCAGGAAACCCCGTTCCCTGGTGATTTTACGCCCCAAAGGGCACCTTTCTCCCCCGAAGGGTATGCATGTAATGCAATAGCTAGAGTGGGGCAAAGCAATTCAGACTCAGGATGCAAAAAGCCTTGCTGAAAGCCACAGGACCACAAAACAGTGGAAAACAGGCAGAAACACCATTCCAGCCCCTGGTGATCAGTGAGCCCTCGGTAATATTCCAGATATCTGCAAGACTTGGATGAGCCTCGTGGAAAGCACTGGGACTCCCCAGCTCAGCTGCACAGCCCATGAGCTGAAATAGGATCCTGGAGCAGCGTGAGCACAAAAGCATGAATTTTAAATATTTGTAGGTCTTGGGCCACGGAAGTCCCAAACTAACCCTTGTCCTCCTGCAGCGTTATTGAGGATGTTACCAGAGGAAGCAGGATGCTATAGGGAGAGGAGAAGTTCTAGGACACACACTTTCAACTATTTGTGCTCAGACCCCAAGCAAGCATGTAGTCTGAAAACAAACCTCCAGAAAAATTTGGAGAGCACACAGCCCATGCCCAAGCAAATGTTCCTGCAGAGCGAGGCTGCAAGCAGCTGGGATGCTTTCCACCCTAACGAGAGGCCACAGCCCATCAGCAAGTCAGTCCCACAGCCTAATTTACAAAGAATCAGTACTCAAGACCAGCTGTGCCAAACGTTTCAGAAACTTGATAAATTCAGCCCTTTTAAGACATCCTCGCCACCCCGGCTGCTCCGGGGGAAGTGCTCCCTCTTTCTCTGCCCATCCCCATCGGGATGGCAGGGAAGCTGTCAGACCTCAGGCTGTACACCAGTTGGGAGCAGCAGAAGCCATTGCTGGTGCTACCACCCCCTTATTTTTGGGTATAGCCCCCAGGGGGGCCAAGCAACCTCCCTGAGCACTGCCTGGGTGCCCTTCCAGCCTGGCTCCACAGCTCCTGCTTCTTGCGAGCATTGTTTCTCTCACTTATCACCAAAAAAAAAAAAAGTGAGAATATCAATTTTTACAGTTGCCCATAAAGGGAATGTTTTACAACTCGGTCCTAAAGCACCACATCGTGCTCTGATGACACGCTCTCGACTCCGTGCCGCAAAGCGCACAGCGTGCCCTCCGAAACCAGAGCATGGGGCTGGGGAGGGAGGGGGTGGCAAAGCAGAAAAAAGT
The DNA here is from genome assembly GCF_013377495.2 of Cygnus atratus. NCBI lineage: Eukaryota > Metazoa > Chordata > Aves > Anseriformes > Anatidae > Cygnus > Cygnus atratus. Next base: position 24,996,095 of record NC_066368.1, on the reverse strand, counting down.
CCAATTGCAAAGGGATTTCCTCCCCAGGGGAAGGGGTAGAGGCAACATTCAAACTCCCTCACTTATCACCCGTCTGGATTTTGACAAAAGCAGCTTTCCCATGGGGATGGCACACGGAATAAAGCGTGCTCCAGCTCTCCCCTGCACCGGCCAGTGCACAATGTGCTGCGGACACCATGGGCACCCCCACATCTGCCCTGTCACCAGGAGGGCTTTGGGGGCCTCACAGCACAGAAAACCCCAAGCAAACGACACCAAAAAAGCACCAGCATGGAAAACTTCCCGTTCCAGCATAACACCCCACCAAAATAAATAAATAAATAAATAAAAGAGGCAGCTCAGGGAGGTGGCAGTGGTTGGCACGAGGGGGCTGGCAGCACCATTGTGGGTTTTCTTTGGCAGGTCTTTACTACCAGCACCACAGATTTTTGTATTTGTCCAATTAAATGCCAGTAACAAAGCCCCATGGCTGTATTTTTAATTGTGACTGGGCACAGGCTGTTATTTACCTCCCTGGAGCATCCCCAACCTTCGCTGTTGGATCGGAACAAGAGGTACAGTGCTGGGCTGATCAAACCGAGGAAAAGCTGTCCCTGCCTCACAACCTGAGCCCTCCTAACGAAGTCCTAAGTCCGTCAGTTAAAAGGGAGGTTAATGTAATTTAGCTGGCCGTTTGTAACAGGGAGCAGACTGCGCTCTTGAAGTTTGAGGATTTTCTTTAAATAAAAGCTGCAGCCGGCTCAAAGCTGGAGATGCCTGACCAGCACCAGGCTGGATGTGCACGGGGGTCAACTTTTGAGGTGGCCAGGGAAGGATTTATTTAAATAAAAGAGGACTGCCCGGCTTTGTCAGAGATTAATGAAAAGATGAGCAAGCAAAGGAGTAGGGGGAAAAAAATCTTAAATAAACCATTTTCTCAAGAAATAACAAGTAACTGCTTGGGGCGAGTTCAGCTCTTTGAAAAGCTGTTTTCCCGTTTAATATGGATTTTGGAGAGGATTAAAGAAATCTCCTTCCTTCCAATTGAGCCCTGCTTGGCCACTGCCAGCCCCGAGCACCTCTCAGAGGCGGCTGCAGCACGGCTTTAACTCCAGCCTCCCGCACACTCCTGCACTCGCTGCCTTTTGTACAAGTTCAGCCCGGGAAAGTTTACAGCTTTTTCCTCCTCCTTTAATCCAGGCTCGAAATCATAAAGCAGGGAGAGGGATAAAGGGCTGGGGAGGGGGTTGCTTTGTGGTCTGGGGTCAGACCAGCAGCCACAAGCCCATTTTTTTTTTTTGCCCAAAGGGAGGAGAACTGAATGCTCTGGCTCCTGCCGTGGAGAGCACGGCTCTGAATCCTCCCTAGCTCCTCTCTCCCAGCCATCCCCCCACCAAAAAAAATAATAATAAAATATATATATATATATATATAAAAAACAATAACGGTGAGGATGCTCACCCCAAACAAGTCGTCCCCTCGCAGAAGCAAAGCAAAAATGCCGGGGAGGGATAAGGGGGCTCAAAGCCGGGGAAAAAAAAAGGGGGGGGGGGACAGCCCCACGCATCCCTCCCGTGCAAACCCACGCGGTGCCCACGCAGCCCGGCGGGGGGGACATTACCTGTGGCGGGGCGCTGCCCTTGGGGACATCACCTGTGGCGGGGGCCGGTCCCAGAGCCAGCCCTGAGCCCCCCCCCGGGCCGCCAGCCGCGCCGCCGAGCGAGCCCAGGCAGCAGCAGCAGGAGGAGGAGGAAGAGGAGGAGGAGGAGGAAGGGGTGGGCAGGAGCCCGAGCGGCGCAGCGGAGGCTGGCGCAGCGCCCCTCGCCCAGGTAAGGGGGAGTTCCGCCCCCCCCACCCCGAGCAGCCTGCCCCAAAGCCCCTGCTCAGCGCCCCCAGGGGCTGGGGACCACGCTCAGCCCCCTGGGGGCGCGGGGTCCGGCTGGAAAGCGGCCCCTGCACGCCCACCCCTGCCTCTTGCAAAGAAACTTCAGCCCGGGGAGCGTCAAGTTTTGACCCAGCCCCCTTGGCTGGGCCCTTTGGGGGTGCCGTTTCCCTGTGCTGGCAGGCCGGGGAGCCGGGTGTAAATCATACGTGAGCCGGAACGCGATGCGGGCAGCGCAGCGGCACCGCGCCGGGCGCGCAGCGGTTGTCGTTCCCCTCCCTTGGGTGCCTCGGTTTCTAACACGGTGTTATCAGCACGGAGCTACCAACGCACGTCTCCAACCCTTCGTGCCAGAAGTCCCCGCTGACCCCACGAGCGACCACGATGCACCCGTGGCCTCGCAAGCATCTGGGTAGGGACAGGAGGAACGGCGCGACCCCCAGAGGGATTAGGGTTGCCCCCCCGTCCCCTCCGCACGGAGGGGTTGGTTGTCACCCCAGTGTGCTCACAGTCAGTGCAGCTCCTGCTCACCCAGGGCTCTGCATTGACAGGAGCATCAGCCTTCAGCAGGATATTTGTTCCTAAAAGCCAGAGGAAGAGCAGGTGGCTTCCCCACACCTCATCTCTATCCTCAGCCTGATCCCCACAGGACATCACGGGGCAGATCCCTGTCTCCAGCCCGAGCCCTCCCTACAAAGACCCTAGACAGCAGCCAAATTCACCACTTTCACCCCATTCCTCATTTTTTTTTGGAAACAACAGAGCCCCATAAACCCCGCCTGAAACAAGGCAGCCCCCCAAATGGACAGGGCTTTGGGTCCATACACAAATCCACAGCCATCCCCATCTCAGGGGACCTCACCCCAATACCCCACCCTGAGCAGCTCCTAATTAAAACCCCAAATGAGTTTCCATCCCTGACGCCCCTCGTGGAGCCACACACTCACCTGCACATCCCTCCTCCAGGAGCTGCAGCAGACAAACCCCTCGGCAGGGGCAGGAGGGGATAATTAAACCCTTGCCTCTCCTGCACAGCTTCTGCTAATTATGCAATTACCTCGGCTCCTCCGCTGATTGATTTGGGTTGGGCAGGGGGCTGCTCCCAAGCCCCCACGGCCATGGGGAGCCCTTGGGATTTGGGAGCCCCCCCCCAAGTGCACACAGCAGAGCCAACCCTGCACCAGGCAGGCTGCAGCACCCATGGGGGTTAAAGAGAAGTCCCTGAGGTGCAGCTCACTAAGAAATAACATCTTTACATCATGCCCAGGTTTGCTCTCAGGTTAACGTGCCTATTTAAATAAAGTACATCTCTCCCCTGCTTAATTCTCACCCTGTTCCTAAATGCCACAGCCCTCAGCCTGCCACCCCGCTTGCAACCAGAACAGTTTTTTTTTGCTGGACTTCAGCAAATTTGCAGAATTAATTTGTGCAAGACTCGCGCTGTGGTGTTTTGTGTTTTTTTTTTGTGACCACCTGTGCAATGCTGCTGAGCAGAGGGCTGACAGAGAAGCGTTTTCTGGTGGGAAATTAATTTCCAGGTCCATTTCCCACAGACTTTGACGGCCAATATTAGGATCCTGATTTTTTTTATGGGTTTGTGAGTGAAAGGCTGACGAGGAATCTGAGCAAAGCGATGAGGTGGCCAGTGTTTTCTCCCCCTGAAAAGAGCTGAAAGGACAGCTGATTTCTTTATTTTTCCTTTAAAAGTAGAGAATCAGTGCATTCAAATTGCAAGTTTATAGGGTGATAGCTTATACTGAGGAGGAAGGAAATGTGTTTGAAGACGGTGGGCTGGGCGCAAGCCCACTTACTGTGCCTCTCTCCATCGGCTGGCACCTCCAGCTTCAGGAAGAGCCACACTTGGGGAAAAGGTGAGGGGATCCATTCCCCCAGGAGATTATCGCGACAGGAGGCAGAGCTGGGCGCCTTGGCCCCCTGGGGACACCCCGCAGGGCACCACGAGCTTCCCCGCCTCTCCCAGCCCCGAGCCCAGCCGGTTTTTGCTCCCGTTTCCATCCTGCTCGGCGCAGGCAGAGGGGAAGGTGCCATCTACAGGCACAGCACCCACACAGCACCCTCCTGCTTGCTTTCTGCCTTCCCGGCCCTCTGCCCCGCTCTGCTCTTCCCCTTGCCTCTCATTTCGGGCTGTCCTGGCCGAGCTGGCACACCTGCAAATGAAGAAGGCAAGCAAGGGAAATGATAAAGAGGAGAAAAATGAATACGTGACACCCAATGAAGCCTCCTTGATGTGACTACTGGACAGCAAGAGGTGGCTCTTGACTATTTAAGTGAAGGTGCATGGAAATACTACATGGGTTTGGCACGGAGATGCTGGCACTTGGGCTGCTGCTGCTCAATCCTAGAAACACAATCACAGAACCACAGAAACACAAGGTTGGAAAGGACCTACAAGATCATCTTGTCCAACCAAATGACAAAAAGTGATGCCTGCAGGTCTCCAAGGTGGTGCATTTAAAGCAGGAGCCACGTCCTAGGGATGAAGATCCAACCCCACGTTGCCCCAGGGAAGAAAAAAGGCACGGCCAGAGACGCTGGGCATACTCAGGGCTCGTGGAGCATCCTACGTGGAGCTCGATCCCATTTCCAACCTCTTCTGCTTCGTATTAAAAGCATTCATCAAAGCGGGTGGCACATCTCGTGCGGCTGAGCACCGGGAACGGTGCAGGGAGAATTAGGGGAGAAACTTTCCGGGCGCGGTTTGTTCTCCTCGTGCAGCTCAGCAGAGCACAAGCCGGTCTAATCACAAGCTACAGTCCTTCGCCATCTGCTTGGAGCCTAATTACAAATGCAGGAAAATAATGTGCCTTACAATTGCACCAGTAAATGCTGTAAATGATTTAAATGCATGCATATGTTCCCTGCAGAATTCAGCATGCATCTGCGGCTCCTTCTCCTCGCATTAGGCTCACAAATCAAGGGAAAAAATACCCAGATCTGACGAACAGAATGTCCCTAGGACGGTGATTTTTATCCCTCTTTCTTCCCCCCTGCTGGAATGGCAAACGGGGCTTTTTTGTAACAATTCATTCAACAGCGTTTTCCTCGCTTCCATTTAAAAAAACTGTTGAGCGCTGCCGTGTAAATATAGTACAAATTACCCCATAAAGCACGCAGAAGGAGCACGGCAGCCGGGCAAGCCTGCAGCTGGCTGGCGCTGTTTCAAAGCGGAGCTGTTTGGGGGCACAGAGCTCGCCCGTGGGGTCCCAGACCCCCAAATTTCCATCCCCCCCCCCAGCTCAGCTTCCATCCACCTTGTTCCTGGCACTGCAGCTGCCTCTGGTTTGGCCCCAGCATCCCAGGAAAACGCTGAAAGGATGGCTCCTGCCCCAAAACGTGTGCGGCCAAGAGGCAGCGGCACTCCTCTTCTGTCCCTCGCCAAGGCGATGCTGGAGGGCAGCGAGGTGGGTTCAAAGATGCTCCCACCTGCCAAATGCTGGCAGCGCCGTGCCAAAAGCCCCCGCGCCTTGAAGGCTGGTGTTACAGATGGAGAGCTAGCAGGGAGCAGCAGCCCGACCCCGCAGGGCGCTCTGCGGAGCGGGGACAGCCCACGCAAGGCTTTGGAGATGAGAAAGTCGCTCACAGCCCTCGTGAGATGGGCAGCACACCCTAACGCACGGTCCCTTGCCTCTCAGGGCACAAGGGTTTGCTTTGAGGCCCTTAAGGGGCACAAACCCTTGTGCTCTGAGAGGCTCTGGAAGCAGATAGGAGCTGACATCACCACGAGGACAGACAGGGCACAAAAGAGGTCGGGCGTAGGCTGGATTATTTCTTCTGTGCAGAAGCTGCGACAGATGCAGCTCCTCCACTCGCTGCCCTTTCATCCACCCCCCTCTCCCTACCAGCTTCCCAGTGTTAGTTTTCTGCCTTCAAGGCAACAGCAAAAGACCTGAGAGCATCACCTGCATGTCTCCCAAAACACTGCTCCAGCCACCAGCATTTACACAGTATCAAGAATTAACTTTATTAGCGACAGTACCAGACCATCAAGTGCTGTCTCGAGAGGTATTCGGTCACTTCCCTCTGTAACATCACAGGGAGGACGAGCAGAGCAGCCCGTAATTAGCAGGACCTCGTAACCTGGTACCGGGCAGTTCAGGAACCAGCCCAGCACAACACCTCTCCCCCTGAAACCCCACCGAGGCCACCTGAAGCTGAAGACATGAATATTTGAGATGCCACCTGCAGGTGCTCAGCCCTGGGTATTTCCATCTCGGAAATGATTTCACACCTGCAGACAAGAAGCAACTTGCACCCAGAGCAAGTCAGTGTCCAACCAGGGAAATATTAAAGCCATCACCAGTGCTTGTGCACTGCAGAGCCTCTGTGTGCAAAGCTGTGGGCTGTACAGCTTAGCCTCTGTACCACGTGCCCTGTAAATTTTCCACCTGTGTCAGGATTTTATCATTTAAAAAAATAAAATCACCCGTAAAGCAAAGCTGCACATGCATCACCCAGGAGCCCAAACGATGCCGACAGCATCGCACTGAAGGCACAGCATCGCGCTTTGTCTCTGTAAGTGATCTGGGGTTAAACCCAGTGGGCTACAAAGAAAATAAAAGAGATCCGTTCCTCTTCCAGTAATTCTAGTCACCAAGTCTTACAGGAAGGGTTTTCCACAGATATTCCCCCCCGAGGCAGCAGCTGCAACGCCAAGCTATGCCATTGCCTCCTTGCTCACTGCTTCCCCTCTTCCAGACCATAAATTTGAGAAAATAAATATAATAATTGCATGTAGCCCAGGCTGCACTTGCACAGAGCAAGTTAAGTGGCTCTGAAGCCCTCTGGGTGCCCCAGACCCCACCCCCCGGAGGCATTTCGGGTCCTCCTGCTGGAATTAACCAATTCACAGCTGCACCCCGCAGCACAGGAAGTCCAACAGCCACGGGCTGCTCTCAGCTGGAACAACTCAAGCAAGCAGAAGTGCAAGTGAGGAAGTTGCCCTCACACACGCCAGGAATTCCCTTTCCTCAGGGAAATCCCCCTGAAACGATGCCCAGCTGCTCCCTGCCCTCCGAGCTCCCTTGGGACTTCGAGGGCTGCAGGATCTTTGGTCTCATGCCGCCACCAGGCTTTTACGCAGCAAGCCGCCATTTCCCAGGGGGCATTTTAAGGAGGGAGAGGTCTCTTTGGCCACTTGGGTGTCCCCACTGCGTCCCTGAGCTTGGGGCTTTTTGGTCCATTGGTTTTGGTCCCCAGCTTGTCCTCAGGGGGCTCCGGGGACACTCTGCTCTAGATGAGGTGCACGATGAGCGCGGAGCACGCGGAGCCCAGGGCCAGCCCCAGCACCAGGTACAATGTCATCACCACCCCCGCTGCCTCGGCCAGCTCCTTCGGCACGATCTTGGGGCCGTAGACGATGGCCAGCGTGCCCAGGTAGCCATTGCTGAGCCCCAGCAGCGCCGTGAAGGCCACCGGGTAGGCATCGCGGGCGAAGAGCACCGTCTGGATGTGAGCCCGGGGCTGGTAGTTGCTGAGGATGAAGAGGGGGAGGAAGATGGTCCTGAGGAGGACCATGGCGGGCAGCAGCTTGCTGTTTGGGCCTGGCGCCTGGATCCAGGCGGTGATCTGCCGCCCGCACCAGTCGGCAAAGTTGTACAGGAGGAAGCTGGTGAGGGGCACAAAGTACTTGGTGCTCCACGGGCTCCCTGAGGTCTTGTGGACGGACTCGATGTTGGAGGAGAGGGATGGGAAGATGATGATGGAGACAAAGAAGACGTAGAAGAGGCAGGAGCCCAGGGCAGCTGTCTTGCGCAGGATGGGGCGCAGCGGGGGGACGCCGGGGCGGCCGGGCAGCAGCACGCTGCTCGCGGTGCCTCCCGGCTCTGCCTCGTCCCCCATGGGGCCACCAGGCAGCACGGTGGCTGGGGACAGGCTCTCCTGGTGGCTTCTCAAGTAATATCTAAAAAAAAAAAAAGAGAGGAGGGAGGTCATGAGCCTTATGCAAAGTCATACAGGTGCTGGAAATCCGGGAGGGGCGCACGTCAGCATCCTCTTCTCCCACCCCAGGGATGGGGAAAAAACAACAAAAGAAAACAAAACCAGTTTGTGGTTTTGGTCGGATGGCGACATCCCATGGGTGCTACCACCAAGCCCAGCCCATACCTGGAGTACTGCAGGCGGGGCAGCAGGAGGTAGACCATGATGCAGACAACGATGAAGATGTCGGCGGTGAGGAAGTAAGCCAGGGCACTGTCGGTCACATCGGCCGCCGCCGCCAGGTCGACAAGGGATGCGATGGCGCTGAGCGTGCCGCCCATGGCCTGACCTGAGAGAGAGACATTTGTGGGGCACAAAGCAGCGGGTCCAAACCATGCCCCAAGGCTGGAGCTGGCTCCACAAAACCTGGCAAGGCACTGGAGCACCAGGCAGGCACTGCCATGGTTCCACTGCTCCTTAAAACACTCCTTTCTTGGCCCCAGGAAATGGTGATGGAGACATTCTTCCATTTTTTCCCTTTCCTCTTGGCTTCTCAGCCATCCTACTGCACATTTATAACACCTCCTTCCCCCCTTTTCCCTGCAGGGAACAAATTACAGCTCGAGCCATGGCTGCTCGGGAGGATGTTCCCCCCAGGGACAGGGATGGTGAGGGTCTGTCTCTGCCGAGCCCCCAGCGCTGAGCTTTTAGGGTATTTACAGAAATGAGAGTGCTGGCTCATGTGACCCGTTGTGCTTCTCGTTCAGCAACTTCCCTTTAGTTCAGCCTGCAAGTTTTGTGCTTTTTTTTTTTTTTAAAGCAAAGTTAAGTTTCTAAAATAAACACCTCGTGATGCAGGGAGGGGGAAAAAAACCAACAAACCAACAACCCAAGGGGTCCCAGGAGCACGATCCCACCAGGATGCCCACGCAGGAGGTACCCTCCAGTGCTTGGGGACACGAACCTGAGATCAGTGCCTGCGAGTTCCTCATGGGGAAGCAGCTGCTCAGGCCCAGGATGCTGCTGGTGAAGATGGTGGAGGCGCCGCTGACCACCACCACGCAGGCGAGGGTAAGGCCGAAGAAGAGGGGGGTCCAGGCAGATGTGTCGACCTTCACCAGCACCGTGATCACCAGGAAGACGGAGAGCATGACGAAGAGCGAGGCCAGGATGCGGACGCTGGCGGGCACCCTGGGGACGGCAAGGAGGAACGACATCCTTCCAAACCCACCCCAAACCCACCTTTTGCTGTTGCCTCCCCATTTTATAACCATAACGTGATGCAGAGAGCATCTCCTCTGCTGTGAGAAGGAGCAAATTGCATTTAAAGTAAAGAAAACGAAGGGTAAAGGGAGATAATTAATTGTTTGAGCAATTACTCATTGCATGGACTTTTGGGGCAGAAAGGAGGAGGAGGAGAGGGGGAAGGTGCCCACCCTGCACCTACTTGTTGACCAGCAGGAAGTTTCCGACCAGGCACAGCACTGAGGGCACGGTGGAAGCGATGGAGATGTAACTCTCAAAATAGTCCTACCAGGAAAAAGGGGGGAAATAAATGGTCAGAGAGAAACATTTTCAAGCAGAGGGACGTGATTTTCTCTCCTGGCCTCCCTCTCTGAAGGAGGCTGAGGCTTAGTGGACATTCACCTCACGGGCTCATCCATCATTTGGGAGACCAGGCTGGAGCATGGGTCAATGCCACCAGGCTGGTCACAGCCAGTGGAGAAGATGGACACAGAAAGCAATAAACCACAGCAAAAAGTGAGATTTCCATGCCAAGACTGCATCTTCAACCCACTTTACACATCACGCTGTTAAAACCCCGTCCGCTCCATCCTCCTTAAGGTCCCTAAAACCCCTTTTTTCCCCCCAGGAGTCCCAGCCAGCAGGTGGGACAATGTTTGCAGGGAGGACAACCTACATACGAGACCCAAATGAGATCCTCCCCGGGTCCCCAGCAGCCACATCCGGGGGGAATCCGGCACCTTTGCTCTCCCCGCCACAGGTTTTCCTGCAGCTTTGCGCTGTAGTCTCTTAATCAGTTTGCAAGCACGGTAATTTGTTCTTCCCCATCAAGGGCTTTACTGAAAGCAACAAGAAATGTAATAATTGCTCCTGGAGGGGCTGCATATGCAGAGACATAAACACCTGCAGCTACTGCATCAGCTCAGGGAAAAGCAGCAGGATCCAAGCTCCGCAGCCACGCACCGAATTAGGGGAGAACAGACAAAGCGACCTGCTGAAACTAAGCCTTGTTTACCAGCCTACCTAAAAAAAAAAAAAAAATAAATCAAAAAAAACCCCATGGATATTTAGTACACTTTCAAGTTAATTTTCTTTTTGAGGTGTGTGTTGGGGAACAAAGCTTTAGGGAGCTTTCCACCAAGCAGAAGTATATCCATTTTTAAACCACGTGCTGTTTAAACCACTTGGTATATCCGTTTTTAAACCACTCGGTGTTGCCCCAAATCGCAATTTGCAAGCTCAGAAACCAGCAGGGTTACGTTGTACCACTGAGGAGCAGCGAGCACCAGAGCATCGCTGCGCCCAGTGGACGGGAGCGCAGCGCACTAGGACATGTTGGGCTGGAATCACAAACCACCTGCAAGCTTTAAGTCCTTGCCATGGCCAGATTGCTTCCCATGGCAGAAATGGGGGCTGATGGCGTTATTTTTGATGAGACTCAACCACCACGGAAGACCCAGGTTGCTCTGCACTGAAGGAATTCAAAATCCTCACGCTCAGCAGCATCCCGTACACATTTGGACACGGACACATCACCAAGGAAGAAAACAAACTTTACCATGCCCTTACTACAATTAAGGCACCAGTGGACAAAAAAAACACGTGGAAAGAGGAAAAACATCTTTTTCAACAAAGAAATGGCTGATCCAATCAAGGGTACCTTCAAAACAAGAGGTTTTAGGATGGAGATGTTGGTGCGGGAGGAAAATAAGGTCTTTTGGGTGGGCCGCCTTCCAGCCCGCCGCTGTCCCAAGCATAAAGAAGGGCTCTCGTGGTGCTGGGAAAGCTTCTGAGGAAAAGCATAATATAAAAATAAAGAATATTTTTAAAAACTAGCACAGTTTGTTTGTGCTAAGCTATTTCTGAGCAGGAAAAACTGGAAGCTAAGTGCTGAGATTCCCAGAGAAATCCACCTGTGGGATGCACCTTCAGAAACACAGCAACAAAACTTTAAGCAGAAGGGAAAAATCCAACAAAAAGCAGCCGGAATCAGCAATAACCACCTACTTTACTTGAAACCAGCTGCTCCAAACCTCACCTCCTGCGGGTGCGATGGGGAGGAAGGAACGTCCCCTTCACACCCTGCTCCGAGCGTTAAAATCAGCCCAGCTCTGGATGCTGGTCAGAAAGCACGGAGGAAACATGGGCATTACATCCAGCTCTGCCCTCGTTAATAAAAAATGTGCCCAAACCACCTGGACAAGCTGGGCAGCAGGAGGGCTGGCTGTGGGCTCATGACGCTGACGCTTTTTCCAGCCACAAAGAAATGGCATCACCCGGTGCAACAAGCGTGAGGAGGCAAAGGGAGGCCACATGCCCCGGGCAGGGGTGATTTTGGGTGGCTCCTGGGTGGTTGAGTCTCAGGGATGATTCTCTGGCCAGCAGCTGGATCTCAAGATGGCAAAACTCTGAAAATAAAACTGATTTTGGGTGCTTGCGGCACCGGGGGTGGCTTTTCTGGTCTCCAAAGGGGAACAAGCAGCGAGGACAAGGAGGAGCAAAGGAAGGTTTTTGGGGGGAGAAAAAGTGCTTTGTGACCCCCTTGCTAGCAAGCCTGCTGACCCCTGGCTGGCACATCCAGAACTCTGTCCTGTATGCCAGAAGTTTATGGCTGCAGGAGATGCTCCGGTCACACCTGCCAGACCTTGAAGGAGAAATCGTAAAACATCCCAGGGGAGCAAGACATTGCAAACCCCACACTCCTGGAAAACCCTGCCACCGTGGCTGCCATCACCTCCAAACAGCCACTGCAAGGAAGAAAACACTTAAAATGTGTTCAGTGCCCTGCCAGGAGTTCAGAGCAAGTCAGCACCCAGCTGCAAGCCCGGCCCTCTCGGAGCTGGGCTGGGGAAGCACAGGAGCACAAAGTGCAAGAAATGCACAGAAGGAAAAATCATCCTAAGAACTACAGGCTTGCTTACGGGCCACACTAAGTGATTTTTTTTAATGCACCATAAATCTGTGCCCTAGTACTTTGAACACAGGTAAGGGTCAGGCCACAAACTACTACAACTTTTAATTATTTTTCTTGCAGATATTTGTGCTCCCCCAATAAATCCCTGCCCTAGGCTGGCAGCACACAAAACCCCAAAGGATGCTCACCCACCTGCTGGGGAGGCGGAGGGAAAAGGAGCGAGTTAAGGTGGAAAGTGGCTGTTTTGGCCCTAAACACCTAAAGGTAGCTGCTCCTTTGGGCACGCCGACCTGCAGCAGCCACGCACTCACCCGCAGGTCCGAGGGCGCCTGTCCCACCTGCTCCGAGCAGTTCTGCAGCTTGTACACCCAGTAGTGCTTGGCAGTGATGAAAAAATTCCAAGGCAGCAGGGACCCGATGCCCAGCAGGAAAAAAATAACGTAAGCCCCATTGGAGTGGTCGTCTGGCTTTCGCCCGCCGGGTCTGTTCACCAAAGGCTCCTCCAGCAGGGGCTCATCGTCTGGGGGAAAGGTGCTGGCTGCCGGCTGCATGGTGCTGCAAGACAACCCCAAAGAGGCCGTCAGGGTGCGAGGGTGGTTAGTGATTGGGACAAGGCAACTTGAGGAGCTGAATGGGGTCAGCACGGGGTGCGGGACCCCATAAAACCTGGGAGAGGTGCGATGGGTTCAGGCGGGTGCAGCAGCATAGCAGCAGAGGTGATCATTAACCAGCCCCGTGGCCTTGCGCTCACTTTCCCCCTTGCAAAGCAGGAACCCTCCGCCCCTACAAGGACAAAACCCCACAAATAACAACCTGGGAGCCCCCAGCCCTTTGCACCGAGATGCCCAAAGCAAGCTTTAAAAGTGACCTGAAACCAACCAGGAGGGCTTGTGACCCACCCCAGCATCTCCCCAAGGCTCCTCCACACCCGGTCCCCCAGCGGCGGGCTTTGGGGGCAGGTTTGAGAAGGAAAGGGACAGACCCAAACCCCGCTGAGCACCACCCGCTGAGCACCACCCTCCGCCGGGTGGAGGCAGGGAGGCCGGGCTGAGGCCAAAATGCCGGAAATGGGGGATTTTGCAGGAAAAAAGCCACCCAAAAACCATAAAATTCAAGCTGTGGGTGGGGTGGGAAGAACCTGGCGACCCTACATCCCACCCCGCAGCCCTACAGCCCCCCGCCCCACTCACCAGAGCTGAGCCGAGCCGAGCCGGGCCGAAGCTCCGCCCACTTAGAGGCGTGGTCCCGCCCCCAATTAGCACCGCCCCAATTAACCCCACCCCCAGTTAGCCCCGCCCCCTTCATTTTTCCTCTTCCCTCCCCTTTTCCCCTTTTTTTCCCCCCCATATCCCTCCCCTTTCCCCTCACTTCTTCCACTTTTTCCCACACTTTAAAAAAAAAAAACACTTTTTTTTCCTCTTTTTTTTTTCCCATTCTTCATAAAACCCTCACTTTTTTTTCTCCCCCATCCCCTTTGTTTTTTTAATTCTGAAGCCCCTTCAGGCCAGCCAGCAGCATGGCCCCGCAGCCGTTGGTCAGAAACTTAACAAAATTATCCCCACACCACCATTATCTTTAGTTTTTTTTACTTTCCTGGGGCTTGAATTTTGGGGAAAAGGTTGAGAACACTCTCCCCTCCTTAGGACACAAGGGACGGGGAGCATCTTCTGGATGAACATGGCCACAAAGTCCCCATTTTGCATCATCCTATAAATGTGATTTCACTGCAAACCCCCATTTCCCCCATTTTACACGTCCCCCAGCACCAGCCACCTCCACGAACCCTAAAGGGCAGCAGAACCCTAACCAAATACCCCAAGACTCTGTGTTTTTTTTTTTAAAGCACCCAAGCAGAAGCCCACCACCAACCCATGTCCCCCACCAGCAGTGCACTGAGCTGGAAAGGCTTCAGACGGGCACGGGGAGGGGGTCTCCAGGGGTTTCTCCTTGGGATTTTCACGCACATTGACATGCCAGGCTGGGAAAGCACCTGAGGAGTCGGCGCAGCCTCTCCGAGTCTGTAACCCATGGGCTCCGAGGGATTTGCCTGATATTTCTGACCTGCTGCAGTCGATCACATCAAAAAACCCAGCGCTGGGGAAGAGCCTCAGGTCACTTCAGTGCAAGGGGCTATGACAACTGAGCGGGGTCAACCAAGCCAGGCTGGGGCTTCGTCGGTCCCTCATGTGAAAGTTACCCCTGTTCAAGAGCTGCTCAGCACCACGGGTCGGCTCCGGTCAGATTTTAGGGATGTTCCCATGCTCATAATGGATTTGGGGCTGTGTCCCATTTGTTCCCATTTCCTTCACTGGCTGCAGATTCGGAGAGGGCCAGCATTGCCACCTCCTGGTGGCACCTTTTTCCCTGCAGCTGGGCGAGTGGAGTGGCCCTGGCAGGGCGACCTTCACCCTGTCGTGGCAAGCCCATCTTGGGCTGGGTTCCTCTGGCCAGAGGCACACAAAGTCCCTTGGGATTGCCACACCTGTGGAAAAGGGAAAAGCACCCAGGGTGGTCAGGGTGATGGTGAGGGACCAGAGCTGAGCTCAGAGAAACTTGCTTGTAAGGAAGAGTGATGGATGGAGGGGTGGCCGCGCTGCACGAGGGTCCCCACGTCCCCTCCCCAGGGGCTCCAGTCCAGGCACCGAAGGTCCTCCAGGGACCCAAGGGGCAGTGGAGCCAAGGGGATGCTGTACAAAGGTCCTGCAGGCACCACCGAGTGATGAACGCAGGAGGAGAAAACAGATTGGCTATTTTTTTTATTAGACTAGGAAATATAATTTATTGCATAAAAATTAATTTGTTACAATAGGAATGCTAAACTTTATTTACAGTTCTTTACAGAATAAACAGACGCGGGTGGAGAGGATGCCCGTCCCCTGGGCTTATAAATACAGGGACAGGTCCCAGAGCGAGGGGCGGCTGCTGCCAGCACGACATGGCCCCAAAAGGACAGGGGAGACGAACACAGGTGGATGGGGTGGGCAGGACGGAAGGACGGACGGATGGACGGACAGGCACGCACGCTGGCGCAGCGAGGTCCATGGAGCAGAATGAGAGCGAGAGAGATTCAGAAAAGGGCAGCTCATCTCCCGCTGAAGCCCTGGGTAACGCCAGCAGCCATGGCGCGAGAGCAATTCTTCATTTTTTTCCCCAGATTCGCTTATCCCCCTCGGCTCAGGGGTGGGGTGCCACTAATGGGATGCTTAAATGCAACCTAACGGAGAGAGAAAACCCTTCCTAGGTGGCAAGGGGAGTCACCTACAAGTCTTCCCACCTTCAGTTTCCAACCTGGTGGAAATCCAGTCCAGAGAGTAAAGCAGGGAGACAGCGGAGGAGATGGAGGGAGGGAGCTGGGACCTGTCGGATGCCCCAAGCCCCTCACTTGTTGTTTTTAAGGAGTGCTGTTTGGGTTGGGTTCACAGCTGCCAAGAAATGCATGTGAGCATTTGACCCACCTGTGGTTTTTGCATGTCTGAAGGTCTGCGTGTTCACTGCAGACTTCAAAAAAGGTTGAGCAACACACAGGAAAAAAAAAAGCCCCTCGGCAGAGCCTGCACGCTTCCCCCCTGAGAAATTTGGGCTCCTGGCTGTGATTTCACCCAGCACACAACCTGATGACACCAGGATGTGCTGGGTTAGCACACCAAGCCTCTCATCTTGCCAAAAACAACCCTGTGAAGACGCTTGCAATACTGAAAGCTTCTCCCGCGCCACCCTGTGATGATGCTCTCGGTTTGCATCCTGGGCTTTGCATCACAAAGCCTTGCAGCCCGAGGCAGGAGCTGCCCTCCACGCTTTGCTCTTAATACTTCCATCAATGGAGGGTCCACAGCCTTGCTGCGTGGTCTGATCTAATCCCGAGCTTCTCATCCCCTTCCTATTTCTTTATTTTTCAACAGAGAAATTTCTAAGATACCACGATCACCGAGTAAATACTTCTATCTGCAGGTAGTCTAAATTTTTAGCCTTCATCCAGACACCGTATCTCTGCGATGAAACTCGTTACCTGTTGATCACTTTTCATCCATCGCACAACTTCTCCCTCCACTGTTATAACAAGTCCATTACAAAAAAAAAAAAGGGGAGAAAATAAAGGAGGTGCAATGGGATGGAAACCCGATGACCACTTACGATGCCGCCCCTCCTAAAGCTAAGAGGCATAGCCTGGCTTGCAGCTTGGAGACCCTTCCTCACCAGCGAGGTAGAACTCAGCGCAGGACCAAAAGCAACCCAAATAAAGCATGCTAACAGCTCCAATGGTGTTTCTTCCAACCCCAAACGAGAAACCAGCTCTTCAAAACGCTGGGCAGCACAGGCCACAGCCGTCCTATCAAGGGTCTATGTGCGAACACAGAACAGCCCTGCTATGAGACCCAGCAGGATAAACCCTTGGGGCTTTGTCCTCGGAGCCCACGCAGGAGCAGCGCAGCCCTGCCGACCTCTTCCAAAGCAGCCCCCAGCCCCAAAACCCCCTCCCTGCATCCCAGCCGAAATACTGACTCAAAACCAGGGACTCTGCAGCAGTGAGGTCTGCTTGGGCCTGCATCCCAACCTGCCTCCTCCTGACCGTGCCACCTCGGGGCATG
Source organism: Cygnus atratus (assembly GCF_013377495.2). NCBI lineage: Eukaryota > Metazoa > Chordata > Aves > Anseriformes > Anatidae > Cygnus > Cygnus atratus. Next base: position 24,979,552 of record NC_066368.1, on the reverse strand, counting down.
AACTGCAAACATCTGGGGGTTTTGTTACCAATAAAATAAATAAAAAAAAAAACACAAAACCCACCACTTTGGCCTGTGCATCAGTGCAGGGCTGAAGTCTTTGGTTTGTATTTATGTATAATAAAGGCGCAGTCGCCCTAAAAAGCTCCCCCAAAACTACAGTGGGGAAGAATTCATTAAAAAACCCAATGAATTCGGCATTCCCTGCTGCCACTAGCAACGAAGGAGACAGAGCCCAGTGATGGAGGAGGAGGAGGACGACGACCAGGAGAGCATCCAGCACGGTGCTGGGAACAGGGGCACCACCTCGGGTTGCTCCTGAAGGAAAACCAGCAAGAAAAACCAGGCAGCATCCCTCCAGACACATTTGTGGGGGACGCTGCTGCCAGGAAGGGGGACTTGCAATGAAAATCTCAGGGAGGGTCTCAGCTTGCCCTGAAGCACGGGGGCATAGAGGCACTTAACCCGACGGACTTCCCGGGGGTCCCAGGACATGTAAACAAGTTTTGCTCCACTCGACCGCACGTTTTCCCTACAGAAGAGCGCTCATTTAAATCTCTCTCTCTGCCACTCTGACCACAACAGTGCTCTTCCTCTCTCACACACACAAAAAAAGATTTATAAATCTTTTTTTTTTTCTGTATTTTTTTAAAAGGAGTCATCCAAAGATCTGGATAATAAATTATTTGCGTTTCCTAAGAAACTGTTTTTTTTTTTTTCCTTTTTTTTTTTTTCCTTTCCTATTTGCCTTACGAAGCTGCCTGAAGCCTTTGACAGAAGTAAGCTGCTTGCCTAGACTGGACTCGCCTCTTCGACGCAGAAATGCCATCAAAGGAGGAGGAGAACCGGAGGGGAGGGGAACCCACACGCACAAGGAGAAGGAAAGCCCCCGCCGCCCCGACCCGAGAAGCCCCGACTCCCCCAGCACCACCCAAAAACGGCCGGGAGGAGGAGGAGGAACGCCGCGTAACACTTGAATTGCTTGTAAACTGTGAGGATCGGTCTCTAAGGCTGGCAGTGACGTGGGGAGGGATAAACGGGCACCCTCGGCCCTTCCTCGCTCAGCCACTGGGCGGGGAGCGTCAGCAGCAGTCGCCCTCTGTGGCCATGACCACCAGCATCTCGCTCTTGCCCATCTCTTCTAAGGCACTGGCCAGGGTGTTGAGATCGCCGTCGTCTTGGTGCTGGGCTTCCCACAAGTCCAGGAGCACCCCGGTGGGGCTGGCTTTGGTGGCGAAGTAGTTCAGGTACCTGCAGGGGAGAGGCAGAGGGGTAGGCCCAGGTTGACCCGCTGCCCTTCGGGAACAAACTACCAAGGGCCAGCTCAACACGAGGAGAGCCCCACGCCACAGGTATAACTCTGCCTAGGTGTACCCCAACTTAGAGTGGACATCTGTAAATGGATATAACATGGCTGGACACAACCCAGCCCTGAAGGAGCACGAGCTAAGCATGGGGACACCCACCGGTCCATGGAGAGCTTCTGGGCAAGAAGTCTCCAGTCGTTCCCCCTGGCGTTGGGGGCATCCAGGCTGCTGCAGATTTTCTGCCGGATGGAGAGGGGGATTTTGAAGGCGTAGGGTCCCAGCTGGGTGGCAGGGGCACTGCTGTGGTGCGAGCGGAGGGTGTCGAAAGAGCCGGCGTGCTGCAAGGGGAAGGGCGACATGAGGCGTTTCGGCGGAGGGCTGGGATAAGCCACCCATCTTTGCCCACATCCCCTCGCCATTCCCCACCCGCTCACCTCTCCCAGCGTGACGTGGAGCTGGAAGATCTGCCCTTCCCCTTCCACCTGCCGCACACATATCTTGCAGGTGAGCTCGGTGGAGGCCTGGCTGTACCTCTCCAGCGTGAAGGTGCAGTGCAGGGCTCGCTGGCTGCCGCTCCAGATGTGGTAGAAGGGGATTTCCTGCAGGCCACCAACGCATGGGCTCAGCGAGGGGGAAATCCCATCTCTGGCCACCCCGTGGGGACAAAGCGGTACGGAGGGACCCCACAGACAGCATCCCACTGGCAAACGAGAACTGGTGCCCCTCTGTGGCACCTCACCTGGTACTTGGCCAGCAGCTTGCTCCTCCACAGCGAGTGGGGGATGTCGTGGATGGAGAGGCGCAGGTTGTGGTAGCTGTCCTTGAAGGGCAGTGGCTTGGGCTCCTCCAGCAGGTAACCGCCCAGCGTCCGCTCCAGCTCCAGCACCTCCTGCAGGCGGCAGGACACCAAGAGCCCGTCAGCTCACCCCGCTCACCGGCCTGGCCTTTGTTTGGGATTTTGTAACTTGTAACCGACACAGAAAGGTTGGGCACTTCCAGGAACCCCCTCCCCAGGTGCCACCCTACCTGTTTTTACCACAATCCCACTGTCCCACCAGCAACTCTTAGGAGAGAAACAAAATCCAGGCGGAAGAGTGCTGCCTACACCTCCACCTAGAGGCACTACAGCAATCCTGATGCAGCAGGACAAGGCACAGGGAATTAAATGGCCATGGTGCTGGCGCTCCATGCCGCCAAAGCATCAAAACTTGAGCCCTTCATGTTGTGCTTAATGCTGTCTATGCCATGAAACCTCCCCAGGAGGGGAGAGAAGCATCTCCAAGCATCCAGAAGGACGTGGAGAGCAGTAAACATGCTTATTATTTAAGTGTGGTCGCTTTTCAGGGAGTTGCATCAGGCTGGCTCCTCCCTGGAGCAGCACCCTGCCGCCCTGGGAGGCAGTGGCACCGGGGGCGGCCTGCCAGAACGTCACCCTCCTGAAGCTACCAGACCTTGGCTGCATCAGGAAAACAAAGCATACTGGGGAACAAAACTCCCCAAATGTCACCCCCAGGCTGACACAAATCAGTGTGAATGACAACAAGGTGTCATCTGCGGTACCTTCAGGGCGTCCGGCGTGTCCTCCAAGCAGTAGACCTTGAGGTTATACTCCAGGGAGGTGCAAACAGTGGGGGCGAAGATGGCCAGCTGGAGCCTCTTGATGGCTGACCTGGAGTAGGACTCCCCCACAAAGACGTAGGTGCCCAGCTGGTCGAGCAGAACATGGCAGGACTTGGCTTCCAGCTGGCAGTAGCAGGGGGTGTTGAGGGTCTCCTCATCCAGGGTCACGACTTCCTACAGGGACAGACGGGAAACCAAGGTTTGGGGTCAACCCTTTGCTGGGTGGGGTTGCTAGAGGATGTATCCGACAGAGCTTGTGGCCTTGGCTGACTGAAGAAGCTGGGCTCGCTCATTACCTCCCAGTTTCCCTGGTGGGACTGTGTTTTCAGCTGGAAAATCCAGTCGGAGGAGCCGATGTCCGCGCAGTGGGGAATGGTCAGGACGACAGGGCGGCACAGCAGCAGGCCAGTGGGGCCGCAGGTCACCGCCGGGCTCAGCATTGTCTGCGTGCCTTCGGAGGGCAAGCTGGGGAGAGGGGGCACCCGTTGGTGCAAGGAGCCCCACGGTGGGCGACGGAAAGAGGAGGGGAGGGCACGGTGCAACTTACAGGGCGCTCTCTGCCTTGTTGATGACCAGGTACATCTCGTAGAACTTCCCCTGGGGGATGGCTCCATGGGGCACCAGCAGGCTCACCCCTAGCACAGCACACACAGGCGTTAGATAGTCCCAAAATGAGGGAGAAGCCACCCCCAGACCCCAAAAGGTGAACTCAAGGTGAGCTAGGACACTCCAGAGCATCCCAGGGGGAACATCTCCAGATGCTCCTCAGCTGCACCACTCGCCCCAGCCAAAAACACCCTCCTCCCCAGCTCGGGGCTTACCCGTGCCAGGGATGGTGAGCCTTCCCCCTAGGTAGCCAAAAGTCCCGCTGGCGCTGCTGCCGTGCTCCCGGGGCAGGCCGAGGAGGTGCTGGGAGCCCAGGGCTTTGCTCCGCACGCTCCCAAAGTGCCCGTCCCTACTGCTGTCCCCTGGGTAGGTGCCGGTGGTGGGGCCTCCCCCCAGCAAATCCGTCCCGTCGTGGAGGCCTGGTGACGAGGAGGTGGTGGAGGAGTTGTAGACCTTGATCTTGAGGTTGGGCAAGGGGTCGAGGAGCGGGGAGTTGGTCATGGGGATCTTGTCGGAGGAGTCCTGCAGGGTGTACATGGGGCCGCGGTACACCCCGGCACTGGCCGTCAGGTCGGGCTGCATGGAGGGGTGTAGCAGCTGCGGGTTGTCTGTGAGAGGAGGGAGGCATCAGTGGGAACCAGGGGGTGTAAAACTTCCCCCAAAGTGGGAGACACCTGCAGGAATCACCCCCAGGCACCCCTGGAAAATCAGGGCTGGAGGCTCACCAGGAGCCTGTCCCCTGCATGGGGCACGTCCCTTACCATGCCGGGACGTCTTGAAGTTGACCGGGTGGAAGCCTCCCGTCAGGGCAGCTGACGAGTCCGTGATGTCCGTGTCGAAATCCCGGCACCGCCGCCGGTACACCACCACCCCCACAGCCATCAGGATCACGATAAAGACGAAAATGGCCACCACCAGCCCGGCATACAGGGCCACGTCACCTGTGGCCTCCAGCACTGGAAGGGACGAAAGAAAGGGGGTGAAATGTTAGGTTTACGCAGCTTGAACTCATAAAATCATCAACTGTAATATCCTAATATAGACAACCCTGAGCTCACATAGCTCATATATATGTGCCCAAGCTACACATCCACTTGGAAAGAGCAAGAGTCAACACCAAGAAGAAATCAAGTGCCACCAGCCATGAGACGCAGACACAAGGTGCTGTGCGTGGCCACCAAGTAAAAGCCCTCTGGCAGCCAGATCTGAACGCACACAGCCCATCTTTCGCTCCTTCCTCCCTTCGTGCTGCCCGTATTGCTTTGTTTCTATGGTTTCATTCTCAAACGAAGCCCTGCCCTCATGATCACAACCATGTCAGATCTATTTTGTTTCTGGGAGGTTTTTATCCAAACGGAGAACTTGCACCACCCTACAGCACGAGCTACTCCAAGCCCCCCTGTTTCTGCCAAGCAAGCAGGGGGCTCTCCTCATCCTTACTTCGCCCCATCTGGATGCCAAAACCAGAAACCCTGGAGCTGGGAGCATGGGGAGCATCAGGAAGGGTGCCCTTGGCTAGGGTGATGATGCCTGGAGCACCTTTGGTGGAGCGACACTGGACGCCTCGTGCCGTACCCAAGAACTGCATGCAGCCAGCAGCAACAGGGGGGACAGGAGCAGGGGTGCGAAAGCAAGGTGTAAAGCATGGCATGTGATTTAACACACATAAAAATTTCGTGGTAGGTTTTCAGTTGCTCCCCCTTCCCACCCTGTCCTTCCCCGGAGCCCTGCCGTGGGGGAAACGGAACGAAACAGACGCGATGCAGCGCGAAGAAATAAAATGGCCATGAAATGAGCACTTACGGTGGCTTTTGGGTTCGCTTAGAACTCTTTTATCTGTTAGGAGAAACAAAGTTAGAAAAGAAAAGGTGACGATGGTGTGATGGCGGGGTGAAATGATGCAAAACGCAGGTGCAGCTGGGCTGTGCTTGGCGGCACGGGGAGCTCTGTGGGTGGCTCTGCTGCCTCTGTGCCTTCACTGACCCCACTGCTGAGCTCTCCAAGAGGGAAGCGGCCACAGGACGTGTCCTGGGACACGTGCCCCAAGCCCCTACTCTAATGTGGATGCTGGAGCAGGAGGCTTTTGGGGATAAAGAAAGGGGAAATTGGTGTCATGCGGCAGCAGGTGGCAGCATCAGCCTTCGGTGCGCCCGCTTGGAGTGCAGCGCGCACTGGTAGTGGTTTTTTTTTCCCTAAAAACCTAGAAGCTAGCTGCTGCTTCAGAGCTCCTACTGAGCACTGACATTTTCGCAGCGGGGTTGAGAAAACCAGCTGGATTGCCCCCGCTGACAACAATCAGCATGGTTTCAGCAGACCCCAAACCTAGCATGGTTTCAGAAGGCTCAGTGGGACAGTGAGGTCCCACACCGGGCACCAGAAATCCCCCAAACCTTTCTTTGCACCGGCCGAGAACTAGCTTTAAATTAATAAATTTTTAAAAACGTGAGTGAATTTTTAAAAAATGCTAAGAAAACTTTTCTGGTGTCCTGCACAAGCACCACCAAGCCTCGCTTCAGGAAGGTGCTGAGCACCTCCATGGGCACGGAAAGCTGAGACACCCCTCAACCCCACCACCCTGGAGACCTTCAACCCAAGACTTTCCATTTTTTGCCGTTTTTACACACTGATCCTCCCCCTCTGAGCCCATCACCACTTTCTGAAGGCCAACAGCCTTGCTGCAACCAAAACTGATGTCTCCTTCCCGCGCACCGGGGGGACCACAGAAGCAAGAGGAGCAGGGCCACTATCCTCTCTGGGCCACCATCCCCTCGGGGCCACTGTCCCCTGTCCCCTCAGCCTCCCCAGACACTCACTGTGCAGGCAGAGCCCATCGGTGCAATTTTTGGAGTCGAGCAGCACGCCGCTGCAATCCTTGCCACCGTTGCGGGGGGCCGGGGCAGCGCACTCGCGGCTGCGCCAGTGGGTGCACTCGGTGCTGCAGGCCGACCACTTGCTCCATTCCGTCCATGCGCCATCCACTGCAGGCCACCAAACACAGACACCGGGCTGGGGACGCTTCGGTACAGCCCCCCCAGGATGGGGAACGAGCGTCTCCAGCAGTGGAAAGGTGCCCGCTCCTGAGCCCCTCTCCTTGGGGAGCAGGAGCATGGTGGGACCGTGGAAGCTGGGGTTTGGACCTTGGGTTTCTGAATTGCCCCTTACCTGGGCAGAGGGTGGTGCAGGTTATTTTCTGGAAGGGCTGCCCATCGCAGAAGGAGCCACCGTTGAGCGGTGCGGGGTTGGTGCACGTCCGTGTGCGCTTCTGCCAGCCTCGGCCGCAGCGGTTGTTGCACGGAGACCACTCGGACCAGGTGGACCAGCCCCCGTTCACTGCAGGAGGAGAGGGACACGTCAACACGGGGCACCCAAAGCCACAGCGACCACGCCAACAGAGCCCAGCAGGGAAGGTGCAGACGGAGCTAAAAATATGGTTCACCCCCCTGGGTCGCAGACACTGCCCCTTCCTGATAGCGAGGGTCAGTACCGTAGACAATGACGGCAGCCGTGGTGCTGCGGCGCTTGGCCACGATGTTCTTGGCCATGCAGGTGTAATTGGCAGTGTCCAGGAGGCGGGCCTGCTTGATGATGAGGTTGTGGTCGATGGTGATGAGGAAGTTGGTGTCCTGGGTGGGATCGATGACATCCTCGTTCCTCAGCCACTCCACCTGGCAAGCGGAAAGGGCGGGATGGGGGGAGGACGCGGGGGAGGATGGTGATTAAGCTGAGCAGGAACTTGGCCAGGAAAAGCACATCGTAGGTGTAGTGGAAATGCCCATCCCACATGCTTCCCCCACCAGGATGGTCACACCAAAGGGCCCAAAATTAAGCCAGGACCCAGCTGCTTCAATGCTTGCTGAAATCCCTTGGTGCCAACAGGGCACAAGAGGTCTGCGTGGGCACAAAGAGCATGCCAAGTCCAGCAGCTCTTTGCTCGTGTTGCACGGCCACTTCCATGGACTTCCTGGGGCTAGCTGACCCCAGACGAGTTGCGCCATCAATGGGTGGCAGTGCAGGGTGCAGCACTCAGTAGCAGGGCTGCCCATTAGTTTCTGGGCTGTGCTTAACGGGGCCATTTGGGATAGGTGTGAGCCGATAACATCACCACGTGGGCACGAGCAAGGACAAACAGCAGACTTGGGGGGCCTGATGGAGAGAGCAACCCCGCCCGGATCAGGTCCAAAGACCTCCTCATCTTCATTGCTGCGTTGGCCAAGGCTGTGGCTTCTCAGAGAAGCCACTGGGTACCTCCTCCTCTCTGTGAGAGCTGGCCGCTGATGGGTTACCAGCACACCAGGGGGCAAGGGAGAAATGGGCTGAGTGCGTGCTGAGGTTACGTGCATTGTTCGAAGCCAGAACCAAATAATCAACCCTGCTGAATAACGCGAGCTGGCAGTCTCAATGCACAGCTGCAAGCCATCTGCAAGGACCTGGCTCATCTCTCCCCAGATCTCTCCATTTTTTGGGCTTCCCTTGTGGGGTTTCTCCAGGCTGTGCACTCACCTCCGCCTGCGGCACCCCCTCGGGGGGCCGGCACTGCAGCAGCACCTCATGCTCCAGCGGCACCTCCTTGCCCAGCGGCTCCTGGTCAAAGTTCTTCCGCAGGTCTGGAGGAGAGGGGGAAACCCAGCGGTTACCAGCAGGTGGCAGAAACAGGGCACCCACAAAACCTCGGAGGGGGAGAGCATCAGTGCGCACACGCAGGGAAACACAGCCTGGGAGGATGGGGCCAAATTGCCAACTTCCCAAAGTGCATTTGGGACACTTTGTTGGAGAGGGGCAGTGGGATTTGCATGACTGCGGGGCTCCCATGCATGCACCAAAGCAATTTCCCAGGTTTCAGGGCTCTGGGAGGAGCAGGAGCCCCCCTGCATCACTAGGTGGTGCTGCAATCCTCCGCTCTGGCACCCAAAAGCTGGGGCTCCTGCTGGTGCAGGGCACCACGAATTCGGGAGCTGCCCACCCCTGTGCCTTCCAGGGGACACCAGCACGGTGATCCCACGCCTTGCCCACACCGGCTGTTAGTACACCCTAAATACAGGCCACGCTGTGCGTCCAGCCCATGATGCAAGCCTCGTTTTAACTCATCATATTTCCAGCGGGACGTGGCACCGGTATGTTAGGCAGTGCCACACATAAGGCTTTGATCCAAATGACCAGGTACGAAGGAACTGGAAGGGCGTGAAGCTGAAAAGCTTGTTAGCAGGAACTGCATGGACAGCATTAGGGAAAGAGGCTGATTTATGGCACGGCAGAGTGCGCCACGCTCAGGGAGCTCCTGTTACAGGATGCTGGAGATACAGGAGATGTCTTAAACTGCTTCATCTCATCTGAGCTACGCTCAGCTGGGGCCAGCTTGGGGAAAAAAGGGTTTCCTTGGTGGCCAGCTCTGTGCTGGGTAACATTTTCCTTGTTGAGACTAAATCCTCCGGGGACGTCAGCAACGTAGCTGATTCACCAGCCACCTCCGTTTTGGATAGCATGCCGGATTATTAGCCCTCTAACAGCGAAATCTGTTTACCACTCGGGAAGCCTGGCTGTTCCCCTATAGCTTTGCCATCTCGTTTGCTCCGAGAGCAAGTTGAGCCGGGTAACAGCCTGATTAACTCACCCTTAATCAGGCTGACACCCACAAACAGCGGCTTAGAGAAGTGACAGATGACAGCGGGGACTCCGGGGACGCGGAGCCGCTGATTCAGGGAAACGGCACAAGGTGCTAACCACCGGGTTATTACCCATAATAAAGCACCAGGAAGAGCTGAGCAGGCGGATGGGTGAAGCAGCATTAACCCAGCCGGTGCCACAGCCCCTCGCCCAGGCAGGAGGGATGATGCCCACCGCACGGACCGGGCACTTACACGCAATGCGGACGTACGCCCTGCGGCTCTTGGTGGTGCCCGCCGAGCTCCAGGCCACGCACTGGCACCAGTAGTCCTCTAGGCCGAAGAGCTCCTCCACCTGCTGCCGGGAGACCTCGATCTGCACCTCCCGCACCAGCAGCCCTGTGAGGGGACAAAGGGACAGAGGTGACACCAAAGCATCCAGGACACGGTCCCCAGGGCTTTGGAAACCATCTGAGGATGATGAGGTTTCCATGAAGCATCGACCCCTCATGACGTGGCTGCATGCTCCCTGGCTGTAATTTCCTTAGCTCGCTCCCAGCGCTGTGAGGAGCAATTACTGTCTCCCTGCCACCTTCCTGACAGACATGCACCAAGGAAATATCACTTATTTTGCCACTATTAATGGAAAAAAAAAAAAAAAAAAAAGAAAAAGGCATCAGGCCAAGTGCTCTTGGAAGAATCGGGGCTCTCAGAAAGACCCAGACCTCCAAAGAGATGCTCTAAAACCTCTCGTCTCGTCTGAAAGCCCCAGCCAAGAGGATAAGGAAAAGCGGAAAGGGAACCTGCCGGGGCTCTGCTGCCTCTGTAAGCACTGCAAGTGAAGATGCCCTACCCCCAAAATTGTAGGATGAGCTTATGAATCACAGAGTGACTACTTAAACAGCTTACACGCATCCAAACACGGCTGCTTTTCCAAATGGTCCCTACTCATCCGGCTGAGTTATCCTCTCTGACTTGGCCTATTTTTGCTTTCTTCCGCATGAAAAGCTTTGGATCAGATGCAGTCAGAGCCCTACAGAGCCTGCTTCATTCAAGACACGCCATCTTAAAAGTTAATATTTTTTTTAAGGGTCCCTTTTTCCAAGGTTTTAACCGAAGACGCTGAAAAGCCGCGGACATCTAACCGCGCTCATCCGCCACCGCTCTGTGGCCATCTCCCCCCGTGCCCCTTGCAGCAGCTTTCCCTCCCAACAGCACACTGCAAATGCAGATTTTCAGAGCAGCAAACCGCTTTGGTTCCAGCTCCTTTCCTCAGGGTAGCTACTGGGCACATGTGCCCGAGCCTGCGTATTTTTTACACGCATGGCACCACCTCTGCACTGAAGTTACTGTCAAGTTTTTCACCGGTAGCAGCAACAGCAGCTTTGAAATCTGGACGAAGAACTTGTGTTTTTCTCCCCAAACTGCCCGCACGCTCCCTTGAAGCTGGTTTCTCCAGCATGTTTTACTCCTCAATGCTCTTCCCCTAAGCCCCTGCTCCTTTGCCTTGAAGATGTTATAAATAAATGGCCCCTCGGAGAGCAGCTCGGTCACCACCGGGCACCGGCTTTGCCCTCCAGCAGTGCTTTGCCATCCAACACCAGAGGTACTGCTGCAAGGCAGAAGCTTCCCACATGCCCTAAACCTCATCATCCTCGTGCTGCTACCCCAAAGACCCCTGGGGCTAGCCGTGCCCCCAAAAAGCACCTCCCCATGGGGAGAAGACAGCACAGCGGAGCTAACCGCCAGCCCTCAAGTTCCCCAGGGAACTGCTTCTGTGCAGGGACAGCAGCGTGGGATGGGGGCATTGTGTTCATGGTGCCTCCACCCCTGGTCCAGAGGGGCAGCTCCTCTTTTAAGGCTCTCAGATGATAAGAGAAAAAAGTTGTGCGTGGACCAAGGAGGTGGGAAACGTATTAAAGTTACTTCGTGGGGCTGCGGCCCCCTGGGAATGCTAAAACGAATGGGAAAGAGGTCTGCTGGAGGAGAATAATCCCCAGCATGGAGGTGCAGTGGAAAAACGAAACCTGGGAAGGAGGAAGGAGATTGAGAAAGTCTCCTGGGTGAGGTCAGAGGACAGCAAGTCAGCCTGTTACAGTCCCATAAAAGAGCGATGCCATTTGGGGTGAGAGACATCGGGCTGTGCGGATAGGAGGAGGAGGAGCAGGAGGCATCCTCCAGCCCCAGGACAGATCCCAAACACCTACCCAGCTCCTGGCCCACAGCCCCACCAGTCAGAGAGCCCCGAGGGGATAAAAAAAGGGCAGAAAAACCTGGAAAAAGAGGGGACAGGCAGGCGGGAGGGGTGCTGGGGTGCTTGCGCTCACCCGTGACCTCGTCCAGGTCCTCCTTGGTGACGTGGTCGTTCTGGTTGACCCACTCCCCGTTGCACTTGAAGTAGATCTGGGTGGCGGGGTTGGCCCTGCAGACGAGCTCCACGGGCTTGTTCTTCACAATGTAGGCGTCCTGCGGCTCCAGCAGGAAGTGGGGCAGCGTCTCCGCCGGGGCCGAGGGGAAGGAGTCGGGCAGCACGTCGCTGTACTCCAGCCCTGCGGGGCAAGCACACAGGGGAGTCAGACCCATCGTACCCCAGCACCTCCCCGAGGATGCTCAGAGCAGCACAAGCGGGCTGGAGGCTCCCCAGGGGAAAGCAGATCTCTGCTAGGTGGGGAGCATCCTCCCTGGGTACCCTGCCGACCCCAAACATCACCGGCCAGATAAAAACCACGCGGATACAGTGGGGCGCACGCACATCGGGGTGTTATTGCTTAACCTGCCGCTTGTGGGCACCTGGCAAGCTTTTAGGTTGCACAGCGAGGCTCTTCCTTACATCGCAAAGAGTTAAGGAGCCTACTCTCCTCTCCTGCAGCTCTAATTCCCAGCGCCAGGCACTGCAGCAAACAGCATCACCAGCCCGTGAGAACATCTCCAAGAGCTGGCGCGGCAGAAACAAGCCCACTCCCTTCGTCGCCCTTTGGCAAGGGGGCTCGGAGAGCCTGGGAAGCCGCGTGAGATGGCAGCAGGAGGAGGAGGAAGCCCCACGTGCCAAGGAACGGAGGTGCCCAAACTGCCTCCCGAGCAAAAACCAGCGAGCGAGGGAAAAAAAACCACGCGAGGTCAGTCGTTTAAAATCCATTTAGGAAAATTGACTTTCCATTTCCATTTAACGCAGCGCTACGGGAGAGCAGTAGGACATTCGTCATAATCCATTAACTGCTCTTTTGGAAACAATGAATTAAACTCGGGGCTAATTCCTGTCTCCCTGGCTCTTCCCCACCTCTCCGGCCATTCCCTCCCCAATTTCGCTCGCTGGGCTGTGATTTTCTCGGCACCCCACCACTTGCACGGGATGCAGGGCATTGAGGAGGCACTGTATCAGAGCAGCAAACACCACCTCTTTTTTTCCCATTTACAACTCAATTTTGCATCTGCCAAGCTGTTGTTGCACATTTTTTTTTTCTTGTAAACCGTTCTGGTGCCATAAACCTAAATTTCCTGGCAAAGGGGGCAGGCAGGAGTTAATCCACAGGGCTGGCAAGAGAGGCAGCCAACAAAACTCAACTCAAGGGCTTGTGTGAAAACCTCTCCTCAGTCACACTATGCTCCTGCAGTGTGTGCACATCCTGCAGAGCCGGATCCAGGGCTTGGTGGCTGGGGATGTGTGCAGAGCATCCTCCAAACATCACCATTGTGGTGCCAGGGTGGTTCCCCCGGCACCCCCAAGTGCTCCTGCCTGGGTTTTTGGGAGTTCCCACCTGCCGCCTTCCCTTCACTCTGGGTGGGCACTTGTCTCCCACCTCCCTTTTTTGGGGCAGAATTCCCAGATTATCATCATCCCAACATCCTACAAAGCTCAGGACCCATGGCTCAGCTATGTGGCATGCTTGAGCCACCACTTGAGCACCGTACCCGTTTCCTAAAGGCTACAGAGCACATCAGGACCTTCTGTGCTGCAAACAATCATGAACCACGTGCACTCGGAGGATGGGGACGCAGGCACTTGAGGCTATGTGAGTTTTAGTGGGTGAAAAGTGGGTGCTTTTTTCCCCAAGCCACTCGGTATTTCCCAAAGGGACAGTGGCTTGAAGTGGTTCCAGGAACCGGTACCCACTGGCAGACACGAGCACCTTCATCGCAGCGAGGATTTCCTGCTAAATCCTTGCACCTGCTGCTGCAAACCTCCTCTCAGCAAAAAATCAGGGTGAAAACAGCCCAGAAAGGGGAGAAAAGTCACAGAGAAAGGAGAGAAAAGCCAGGGTGAGGAGAAGAAAAGCCCATGGGACATGACACACACCCCAAGGTGCCGCTTGGCATTTTCTGCCACGTTGGGCAATCCAGAGGCTTTCTGGGGGGCAATAAAAAGTCATGAGGCTCCTGTAAACAGGGTCCTCATGCCTGCCTGACCCCGCTGTGAAAAGAGGCCCTGGAGAGCTTGTAAGGGCTCGATGGACACCCGCAAGGGCTCCCTGTGTCCCTGGGGATAGCCAGGGAGGTGAGGAGCGAGACAAAGCCATGCCGTCCCCTAAGTGCTGCGTTCACGTTTCCCCAAGTTGTTTGACACCTGTTGCATCCTGAGAAATCCTGGGATGCTAACACTGCTGTAGGATGTTCAGGGGCAGCCTGGGTATGGTGGTCTGTATCACTCGGGTCACACCGAGGGATTTGAGGAGGAGGAGGAGGAGGAGGGACCAAGCCCTGATGCCAAGCGGAGGAGGAACAGCGAGCTGGAAAAGGGAGGAGGGGAGAACAGTCACTGACTTCTCTCCGGCCTCCTCTCCCCCATTCCCTCATCACACGTTTTAATCCCGCGGGCTTGAGCCGGATGATCCGCAGCATCTGCTCCCGGGGGAGTTACGTGCAGATGTTGGCAGCCAGCGCTCTCGATGCGAGAAGATCGCCGACCCCAGCGGCACCTTGCACAGCGAGGCACCAAGCCAGCACCAACCCCCTCCCACCACCCCACAGGCACGGCAGGAGGGATGGAGAGGCCAGAAAGCAATTCCCCCGAGCTGGGAGAACCTCCGCAGGAAAGCATTAAAATCCTCTCTCCTGCAATTGTTATCCCTGCAAATATTTGGGAGATTACAGGAGCATTAGTGGCAGCAAAGCCCAGTGCCCATCGCAGGGGCCAGGTGTCACCCCCGGCGCACAGGGTGGCAGGGACATGATGCTAAAATTAAGCATGGAGCTGGGAGCCTGGGTTTTTGTTGGGTTTCTCCATCTAAACAGGGGTGCCCGGCTCATGGGGGTGTCCTGAGGCTTAAATGAAGTAACAGCAAAAGGATTTGAAGGGTGATGGTGGTAGATGCAGAGCCACGGGCTGGCTACCTGGTGGGCAGTGCCCGCTCCCAAGGGCTTCTCATCGCAGAAAGCCCTCCTGGGACAATTATGGGCTCAGCAAAATGCAGCTGAACTTCTCCAAAAAGCACCCTCTCCCCCCAAACACCCCGCACACCGCACGCACACCAGCATGGTCCCAAAGGCAAAGCCAAAAACCCTCTGGCATCACCAGGGGCTGACGCAAACCGCGGCGAGCGGAGGCAAGCAAGGCGAGGAGGGCGCAGCAGGGCTGCCACCACGTCCCATGAGGACCTCACAGCCCTCGCCTTCAAGGTGCTGATGCAAAGCTCTGAGCTCGTTAGCTCAGCAGCCTGCGTTAACCTCATTAACCTCTCCTGCCATGGGACGGAGCCCAAATCGGGGCGGGGGACCCCAGCGGGATACAAGACTGGGGGCGCACGAGGGGGAGATCTGGGTAAGGAGGGTTTGGGAAGGGAAAAAGAAGGAACACGGGCACCCGACCTCTTGTCCACATCCCCGTGGTGTCCAACACTCCTCCCAAACCCGTGAAATCCCAACACTTGAGGCACGATTGCATCCAACCCATGGCCAGGGTGCTCGGCTCTGCACCTTTTGCCTCACATTTGCTGCCCCCAAAACCAGCAGATCCAAGCCCTGGGGACCCAGCAGGGGCAACACACCGGTGCCCCCCAGCACGGAGCAGCAGGGCTTGGCAGCTTCATCCCATCACCTCCCCTCCTCTATTTCAGCCAGCGCCCCAGGACAGGGGACATGGGACATCTCTGCCCCCAGCATTTCAGCGCAGCTCCCCAGACCGGCCGGCTCCCCGCAGCAGGCAAATATTGTAATTACAGAGGGCGCAGTAATGAGGGGGTGCTCCCAGCCAGCCCTAATTACACCCTTGGAGAAAATAAGCAGATTCCTCTCCCAGCGAAATTAAAAGCCTGCAGACGGACGCCCGCGCTGTGCACCTTTATTAAACAGGACTGGATGTGGAAGCAGGGAGGGGAGGGAAAAACCAGAGAAAGCAAAGTCTGGGCTGAAAAAGGGTGGGACGGAGGAGCCAGGCGGCACCAGGCCTGCTTTGCATGCAACAGCCTTATCGAACCAAAACCACCTCTCCAACCAGAAATCGTCACTTCTTTTTTTTTTGCAAAATTCATGGGTCGTGCTCTGGCAAAGGGTCCCCTTTAGGGGAAATCCCACGAGAGCATCCCCATGCTGCTGCAGCCTCCATACCCAAACAGCCCTGCTACAAGGGTCCCGAGGCACAGGAATCCCAAAACCTCCATCCCCAGATGATGATAACGAGGCTGTGCCCAAAACTTCCCTCGCTGTGAGCTCGGAGACAGCTTCCTGTGATGCCTCGCGCCTCCCCAAAAATACCCAAGGAGAAGGAAAAAAGGAGGAATTACGTAGCAAATCCCCGTTACACTCTATTGTGCTCGAGTCTTTTGTGCTATTTCGCACGTTTCCTTCAGGGTTATGTTTGAAAACTATCGCCAAATTTCATCTACACTGGTTCTCATTGGGGCCCAGACACTTGGCTTTGTGCTATTTTAATGCCACTGTCGCGCTCCCCTCGTGCAGCCTGCTCTGTTTACCGAGCTGCGACATTATTTTTAATGGATATAATAATTATATGGACTTTATTTGTTTGCTTTGGCTTGGAGAAGGAAAAAAGCCAGCAGCAGATAACGTGGCAATATGCTGGTTATTCACATGTATGGCATGCGCTGCCTTCCCGTTGTGCAAAGAATAATAATTTCAGCGAGGAAAGAGAGAGGGGAAAGGAAAACAGGGAATGAAGAGGGACTTGTTGTCCCGACTGATGCCAGAAAGTCCAGAGAATTATGAATTATCAATTCGAGATGCGGTGAATCAAGGGCAGGATGAAAGCTCTCCTCGGGAGGACCACGGTGGGCATGCACACAACAGGTCTCCTCTCCAGGCAGTTTCCAAATGCCAGCTCCCAGAGAAGTCAAGTTGCAGGCAGGAAGCGATTTCCTGTTCACACAAATTACATCCATATTTAAAAATGTAAATTCCCCAGCACTCCAACTCGAGCCTGGCAATTCGGAGGCAGGCATTTTGCAATGGGTTTTCTCGACATGCAAATGCGGAGGCAAACGTGTTTGCTTAGGGCATAAAAAAAAAAAAAAAAAAAAAAAAAAAAAAAAGCAATTTAAAAAAATCAGCACTGTGAAACTACCTGGGACACAAGGTGTTCCTCCAGGAGGAGAAGCAGGAGGAGAAGGATGCTCTGCTGCCAGCCTGGTTATTCACCACGGGATGCCCCAGCTTCAAATAAACCCTCCTGGGGCCAGCATGGGAACGCACAGGGCACAGGGCTTTGCCCTTGGAGCATCCCAATCCCCAGCTGGGAAGGGATGGCAGCAGCCCAACAAGGCACAGCAAGGAGTTTCGGCAGCTGGAGGAGTGGTGCAAAGGGAGAAGAAGGAGCTCACTTTGCTTGGTTGTGCCTTTTTTTTTGGCACCCGCCCTCTCCTCCCCAGCAGCTCCCCAAAAGCCCTGGGAAGCCAAAGCCTCCTGGAAGGCTGCTCCCTTGGTGTGAGGCTGCTGGTGGAAAAACACAAAACCTACTGCAAAAAAAAAAAAAAAAAGGAAAAAAACAGCTCATTCAATGCGCCCAGATAACTAGAAATTCAAATGGGGGAGCAATGTCAAAGAGCAGCTGGTTAAGACCCCTTTATTAAATGGCCTTTAAAGTTGCCCTTAATCTTTCAGATTTGTTGCCCTGATCAAGAAAAAAAGCATTAACAGAGGATGGAAATATTCTGCTTTTGTCCTTTCTCTGCCCTTTTCTTCCCTTCTCGTTTCACTGAGACAATGTGGGACAAACAGAAGGAAAAAAGGGGGGAGGGAGAGAGCAAGGATAGAAAGAGATTGGAGGGAAAAAAAATAAAAAGAAATAATCCCTGATGCAGAATATGAAATATTAAGACTTTGCTCTCCCCTTCCATGCCAGCCCTGCCCCTGTTCCAGAAGAAAGCCCTCAGCAGGGCTCGCTCAGGGCCGAGGATTCCCCATCCCCTCGCTGCTGAACTTTAATCCCTGCAGCAAGGCACAGGTAGCGGAGCAGCTCCCAGCCTCCAACTCTGCTCCTCCCGGAGGTTATCTCCAGTCATTTCGCACTAAGTCTTTAAAAAATAAAGCAAAAAAACCTGACGATGTTTGGGACCAAACCAGAGGGGTGCTTAAAGCCTATGGGACCCCAGAGCCTGCTCCTTCCTTTCTCACCGCCAGCAATTTCCACCTTTTGACTGTTTCTTCCCCAATTTGTCCGCGGAGGCTGGCTGCACAAAGCCAGCCCTGGCAATCCTTCCACCTTTTCTTCTCCCCACTCTCCCGGTGCTGAATTTCTCTTTCCTCCTTTTGTCCTGCCCCCAGTTCCAACCGGGGCTCCGGGCTCCTGCAGCCTACGCCACCAGCCTCCTCCAAAGGCGACCCAAAAAGGTCCTCAGAGAGACAGGGGACGAAGGCTGATGCATGCCAAGGAGCAAAAAAAATGATGGAAAGAGGGGAAAAAAGCCCCCCAGCCTCATCCTCTTGTGCCACGGGCCCCCTCCTCTTGCGCCATGGCCCCTTGGCACCCTCATTCCCACGAGTGATTTGCACTAATTGCTTTAAAGGTGAGGGCAGCACGCACCCCACCACGTCCCCCTGATGCCACCGGGCTGGGATTTGCTGTCAGCAGCCATAAATCAAAAAAAAAAAAAAAAAAAAAATAGCAGGCAGTGCTACGGGAGCAGCGGGGCCCGACCTGGGTCCACCACAAATTCACTGCGAGCAAATATCCAGCTTCTAAAATCTGGTGCCTGGGGGGCCCTGCAGGTGCTGTGGGCTCCATCCTGTGCCCTTAAAAGCAAGGAGGAGCAGCCCCCATTCCAGGAAAATGCACTGCAGCAGGGCTCCTGCCCGTCCCAGGGGACCCATCAGGCTACCAGCACGTCCATCCAGCCTGATATATAAATTACTAATGTAAATTAATGGATAATTGAAGCCCTTTGGTCCTAAATATTTAAATTATTTAACAGGCAATTAAGAGCGAGGGAAAGGAAAGAGGAAAAGGGGCCTTAACCCCGCAGGTGGGGGGGAGAAAAAATAAAAATGGAAGTGAGAAGAGAGCAGTGAGAGCCAAACGCACGCACGTCAGAGGGATGCTGCCGGCCTCGAGCACATCTCGCTGCGGGTTTTTGCCAGGCTGCTTTTCCAGAGGATGCCCCGAGCCCCAGGGGGAGCCAGTTCTGCCCCAGTTTCTTTCCAGGAGAGGACGGCTTCAACTGCTCATCCTCAACTACTGCTGCCCACAGCAGTGGTGGCGACTTCCCAGAAATCACAGGATTTTTTAGGGATTTTTAAAATTTATTTCCCACCCCCTAACCACGAGCTGACAGCGTTCCCTTACCTAATGCCATCCCTAATCCCCTTGTTTTTTGTTTTTTTTTTAAACCCCTGCATTCACCTGATCCAAACACCTTGAATCCATACATTTTAACCTTTTTTTCAGCCCCCCATCCCTCCCCAAATATACAAAGGGGCCGCTGGGTTTGGCACCACCAGTGCAATGAGTTTCCCATCCTCAGAAAACCGCACAATGATGAGTGGAACGGGCCCAAAAAACCACGGGATTTCCTCCTCCTGCCTCCATCCCAAGCCAGCCAGGGATATTCCCACAGCTCCCCTGAGCCCTGGAGGGGGGGTCACGAAGGAAAATGCCCGGCGGCCCGTCAAGAAAAGACGTCATGTGGGAAAAAAGGCGTTTTAACAAAAGCGGTGCGTGCCCGGGGACGGCACCGAGGGCAGGGAGACGCAGCAAGACAATAGTGAATAGATTTCAGATTACATCCTGAACTCGCGGCCTCCTGGGAACGGGGTTATAAAAACCCTTTTTATTTTGTTTGTAGTCCAAAACAAACAAGTACATAAAAAGCCCAATGCCGAGGAGCCAGCCAGGAAGTGAGCAACATCTGGGAAACATCTGGCCCCGGCTGCCCCGCAGGCTGAGCCCCGGCACAGCTCCGCGTACCTGCTCACATGCTTCTGAGTCAGCCCTGGCACCCCAAACATGATCCCCTGCCTTGAAAGGGAGCTCCTGGGGGAAAGCTGGGCCCGTCACCCCGCTCCTCTTGCCTGGGGAGCGATTTGCAGGGTGCCCTGGTGTGGGGTTTCAAGCATTGCATGATGCTCCGAGAGTTGGAGAATGCCCTGGTGCAGGGTTTGGAGCATTGCAAGATACCACAAGCATCGCAGGATGCCCTGGTGCAGGGTTTCAAGCATTGCAGGATGTCCTGAGCATTGCAGGATGCCCTGGTGCAGGGTTTCGAGCATTTCAGGATGTCCAGAGCATTGCAAGATGCCTCAGTGCAGGGCTCTGAGCATTGCAGGACACCCCAAACATCGCAGGGCACCCTGAGCCTTAAAGGATGCCCCGAGCACTGCGGGACACCCTGGTACGGGTCTTCAAGCACAGCAGGACACCCTGAGCATTAAAGGATGCCCCGGTGCAGGGCTCTGAGCATCGCAGGACTGCCCAAGCATCGCAGGACCGCCAAGCTGGAGCTATTTTATTTTCTCCTTTCCCTTTCCCACCCCAAACACCAAACAGCTCCGCAACAAGGCAGCACCAACACCGCAGAAGGGGCTGCGCAGCATCCAGCACCCACTGCCCACTCCCCATCTCAGACATGCACACTGACATACAGGACCAGCAGCTACACGAGTGACACCACGGCTCCGTTTCAAGGGTAAATAATTAGAAAAGTCAATTAATTCCCCCCATCATTGCTGCACAGTCAGCCCCAGCGCCTCGGAGCTGGGCACGTGTGCAGCTTCCCCGCTTCTCTTTGAGAGTGCCAGCCTCAATCAGGCTTTGGGGAGGAGGGCGGGAGGAAATTAATGAAAGGCAAAGCTGATTACAAAGAACAATACAATGACTCAATCTGTTTCTCCTACCTCCATTGTATGAAGCTTTTTACATTTTTAAAGGTTTCGCCTGGTCCCTCAATGCACAATGGAATCACCTCCTGAGAGAAGCGGTAATGGCCCTGGAGACTTTTGAGCAAGACTGGACAAAACATGGCAGAAACAATCCCCGAGGAAGGGCCAGATGATCTAACAGGTCTTTTGCATCTTTAATTTCTCACCCTTTTCTTTCTGCTCTTGTTTCAGGCACGAAACAAGTTTTTGCTAATTAGATGTTAATACGGGAGCAGTTTCATTCTCAGCACATGGTGGAACCAAGGAAAAAAAAAAAAAAAAAAACCAACACGTGCCAGGTCTGGGCACGAGGGATTGATCCTGAGGGTGCTGAGAGCTGGGGATGGCTTTTACCACCCTAGCAGAGGCATCAAAGCTTGATGAGAGAAGGCAAGGTGGCACAGCACCAAGCCAGCAGGGATGCCTTGATCCTGCGCCCACCCTGCCGCAGATAAGGGACCCCCAGCCCCGAGCAGGATTGGGTATGGAGGGCCACCACGGTGCCAGGAGGAGGAACCCCAAGGTCCACGAACGCACAAGGATGGGGAACACCAAATCTGCAGGGATGGGATCTTGCTCCCCTCACTAATGGGGCTGGCGACCCCACGGCGTCCCCGTCCCACCCCACAGCCCCACGGGGGTCCTGGTGCCTGGCCCCCAGCCGGGACGAGAGCAAAAAGCTGCCGCTCCGAGCCCCATTTATGACCTTCCAAGGGGGAGCCCGCTGACAGCTTCACAAGCTTTTCGTTTTTCAAGTAGTGGTTTTATATTTACGACCTGAAAGGGAAAGATGCAAGGATGCAGACCGTCATGGGGCTATCTGCTCCCGACCTGCCCCCAGCCAAGCAGTTCCAGGAAGCCATAAAAAGCGATCACATTTCAGCCTTTTCCCCCCTCCTTCTCTCTCTCTGCTCACTAAAAACACCTCTTTTTTTTTTTCTCTTTTTTTTTTTTTTTCCACGGTGGTCATTTCTTTCTAATGCTCACCCCCCCCCCAAGGAAAAGCATCAAAAATTAATGAAGAAGCTTCAGGGAAATCACAGGGGAAAACGAGAGGCCCCATGTACTGGGGAGCATTCCGGTGGAAGTGAGACCCCACTGAGTTTGGGGTCTTTAATGGAAAAAGGTGGCCAGAAGCTGCCTTTGGGACAGGGACCACATTCCTCTGCTCCACATCCTGGAGATGGAGGCACTTCCCAGCAGAGCCGGGCTGGCAGCACCGAGAATAAAGGCAGGAGCAGGGTGCTGAGCTCTTATTTATAAGCTTAGAGGGGGGAGAGAGGGCAAAACTCCCCAGACCTCAGCGTTGGGGCTGCAGTGAAATGCCTTTGGGATGCATTCCAGCCAGCAGCTTGCCCCCGGGGTAGATAAGCGCCTTCTTTCACCTCCAAATTCCTTGGCAGAGAGGAGACAGCCCGGGTTTTAATGGCACACAGAGATGCCACAGCCAGGACACGGTGGTGATAAGAGGGTTTTTTTGTTGTTTTTCTTGTCTGAGTCAGCGGGTCAAGATCTGGTCCTGGGGCTTCCAAAATCCATCGCCAAAGACACTGGGGTTGGTGGGGGACGGGCGCACCAGGGTGCCCAAGGCGCAGGGGTACCATCGTGGCTGCTCTCTGCTTTTTTAAGCCACATGAGCCAGGGCAGTGAGGGCCCGCAGCCAAGAGGCAAGCGAAAATCCTCCTTTCCCTGCCCTCGCCGGGGGTGGGATGCCAAAGGCAGCGCGCGGAGCAGGGGTTTGTGCATGGCCCTGGGCATGCTGTGCCGCAGCCCCAGGCTTGGGGCCGTGCCCCACAGCTGCCTTTCATTACAGCTTCACCTTCCCCACTCCCATCCATGGCTGGGCTGCGAGAGCCGGACGGTCTGGTAGAGCCAGTCGGCAAGAGAGAGAAAATAATAATAATAAAAACTATAAAAAAAAAAAACACCCTTTCAAGCAGGGCTAACAATTTTCTCAGCGCATCGGGGGCAGCAAGTGGCATCCCAGGGTGCGGGAGCAACGGGGCAGGGATGCAGGGAGCCTCCTCTCCTCTTCCCTCCCCTCTTTATCTGCTGCCTGGGGCTCTAGCCCGGCGCCTGCTGATAATCAGGGAGCGTATTTGAAACCCCGGCGCCAGACAGGATCCTTATCTCGAGGAATGTGGGATGGGGGCAGCCCCTGCAACAGCTTCGGGAGAAAGGGGGGAGGCAAGAAGACCCCCCCCCACACCTCGTCCAGTGGGTGCACACACACACGTGTGCACGGACCAGAGGAGGGAGGAAGGGATGGGGTGGGTGACAGGCGGGTTGCACAGAGCCAAATTCCCAGCCCCAGCATGGCTGCAGGCGGAGGAAGCTCCCCGCCACCCGGCCTTGCGCAAGGGCCCTGTAATTATCCGGGGAAAATCGCCCTGCTTTGCTTTCCCATCGAGCCAAGGCGCCCAGGCCGCGAGCATCCCAAAATACTCAAAGATCTCTAACAGCTTGGGGACCCCTTGAGGTCGGAGCGGCCTTTACGGCAGGACGGAGGGGGGAAAAATTATGAGTCCCCGCAAATCCTCCCCTCTGCCCAGCCCCGGGGACATGCACCGGAGCTGCCCGCAGGCCGTGCAGGAATTTGGAGCAGGCTGGGAGCAGGGAGGGAAGGAGGGGAGGAGAAAGCCAAGCCAAGGCGCTGGGTTTCCGCCTGCCGTGCCCCATTCCTGCGGGAAGCCCTGCTCGGCCCACGGTGGCCGTCCCGGTGCCAGCCTCCTCCACGTCCCAGCCCAGCGGCACCCGCAGACCCTGCTCGCTGCACCCTCTCAGGAAGGGGAGACCCGGTAAAACAGGCAGAAAACAACCCCAAAATGGATTTTCCCCCGCGCCCGCCAGGGCAGAGGCGGCGGAGGCAGCGGTGCAAGCCAGCGCAAGCCCCGCACGGGCACGAGGAGAGCTCTGGGTGCAGACGTGAGGCACCAAAAGCAAGACCTGGAGCAGCACCAGGAGCCAACGGGCACCGAGAGATGAGCAACCACTAAAGCCTGATGCTCTCAGCTCCGTCCCAACCCTCCACAACCAGTGTATGATGCTCCAATGTCCCAAAAAAGCCACAAGGAGTTGTTCCTGTAAGCAAATATTGCTCACCAGCCTTGCCCCACGCTTGCAGGAAAGCACCACATGGCATAAGCACGCTCAGCACCCAGTGCCATAGGTATGTGCATCCACAGGCAGCCCAGCCGTGCTCACATACAGCCAGCTCAAAAAGCCTCTGCCGGTGCCACCGAACCCCCAGGGGGGTTGTACACCATTAAAGGGATATTTAAAATCACTAATAAGGGGCTGATGAAGTTTGGGAGCTGCCGACACCAGCCATATGCCTCCGACACGCACGGTGCAGTCGGTGCCGTGGCAGCGCAACTGCAGGTACCAGCTCGCCTAATTAACCAGCAGAAGAAAGCCTCATTTAAAACAAAGCTCTTATTTTATTTATTTGCTGACAGTAGCAGAGCAATTCCCTCCGGCACGATGTGAAAGCAAACACGCTGTCCTCAAAATAAACCGCCATGGGCTTTTTCATTTCACCCTTCCACAAGTGTTCCCTGGCTTGTCTTTGGGAAGGGAAAAACCACCCGAGGTGGAGCCAGCCTGCAGCCCCCATTAGCATGGCAGAGGGCTTGCAGAGCCGGCCTGTCACCCCCTCACCAAGGCAAAAATGTAAGCACATGTTAATAAAGTGTCCTTAGGAGTGTCCCCCCAGTGCTGCCACCCTCCTGCAGGTGCCCATGGGACAGGGATGCTGCTGGTGCTGGTCCCCGAACTCCTGGCCACAGGAAGGGAGCAGAGGGCCACTGTGCTTTTATTTAGCATCTTTATTTCTTGAAGTGCTTTAAATAGATATGGATTGACTCTCAGCTCTGGTTATTGCAGCTTGAAAGGGGAGCTACAGGCACTTTGATTGATGAACATGAGACTGCTCCTCGGCATCCAAAGCCACCTGGAGCCTCCTCCTGCCTCAGTGGCTGCCGGGTGCCCTGCATCTCCCTCCCGTTAAGGGCACAAGGATGGCAGCATCATGCAGGTGTTTGCCCTCCTGTGCTATGGTTTTGGGCAACGGCTGCTCCAGGAGTGCCACAGCCAGCGTGGTGACCCGTGGTGGAGACCCCCAGCACCCCAAAAAGGATGGGGACCAGCCCGCAGGGAGACGATGGCTCCGCATCCCCTATCCATCACGCCCAGCCACCTCTGTGGCCAAGATAAGGATATCAGCTCCACCGAGCCAGACCTTCCTTCCTTCCCCTTCCACCTTTCCCACTCGCTCTGAGCTCACCCCGATCACCAGGTTCACTCTTTTCCTAGCAGCAAACCCAGGCAGCGACGAATAAATTTATGAAAACGGGGAGAGACATCATGAGTTTTTACGGACAACGCTGGCTATGACATGCATTTTTCTTTCCAGCGATGAAAGTAATTCCTTTCGGTTAAGGAGTAAGTAAAATCACACCGGGAAGCCGGAGGTAAATCTATTGCAGCGACCCTGAGCAGGCGCTTCCCCAGGGCTTCAAGGCAGCAAACTTATCAGGCACCGCGCTGATAACACATCCAGGCTGAACCATAAGTCTTGAGCACATAAAAGGTATTCCTAACTGCAAGCTGGATTAGCAGGGGAGGAAAAAAAAAAAGGTTGAGAAGGCACAGAGTGGGCAGAGAACAGAGATGGGGCAGGTCTGGGGTTTGGCATTGCTGCCATCAGGAGATACCTCCAGATGGATGCTGCTGCATCCTGCCACCTCCTGCAGGTCCGGTTTGTCCTTCTTTCCGAAATAATAAAAAAAAGAAAAGAAAAAACAAACATTTCTTTGCATGAGTGCAAGGGTCACGACTCCGGTCCCAAAGCCACCGCCTCCCCGTGCGGCGTGTGGTTTGAGCACCAGGAGGAGGGCATCGCATCACATACAACCGCATCCAGGTCTCTGTTGTTTCTTCTTTTGTAGCCATGGGAAGAAAGAGCTGCTCTGTAATCACCCCTCCGCTGGCTCCCGCACTGCTTTCGGCACCAGCCAGGGCAACGCAGGGCTGCTTTGATGTGGCAAGGGCAGCTTCCAAACAGTGCCATCACGCCGGTACTGCGCCGAAATTAAAGCCCTGCTCGCAGTCTCGCTCGCTCCCGGAGGCAGCCTGCTTGCCTCGGACTTAATCTCCCTTCCAAAAGCCTGCAATACGGCGAGCTGACCATGTTTCTTTCTAAATAAGCACTCAGGAAATTTAAATTGCTCCAAAAATAATGCCTACTGCCTCTTTCTGATGAGAGGAGCAGCTCCTTCCAGCTCTCACTGATGTTCTTTCGGTGAATGCTCTGCATTTCTTGTTCCACTTCACACGTGTGTAAACACAATTCCCCCCCAAAATGGGGAGCAGAGCAGCTCCAGACCAGGATTCACTAAAAAAACCCGCATGTTTTCTCTTCACCAATGCTTCTTCATAGCTTTGGTTTACTTTTTGGTCCAAAATTATTGAGGTTTTTCCCTCCTTCCCTGCAAAACTTAGTAACGTGAGCTCACCAACGCAGAGACGGAGACCAAAACCTCCCGCAGCCAGAAGTGACCTCAGCCGCAAAACATCACAAGGGGCAGCTTCAAAACAGATTTTATATAGAATTTTTTTTTGGATTCAGAAGCGATGCCATCCCTCTGCGTGCGCTTTATCCAGAATAAACACCCCGATTCAGGAGGAAAACACGCTTTGCTTCCCCAAAAGGCCCCCTCTCAGCACCCCGCAGACCGCACTAACGCCCCCCAGCACCCTGACATCTCTTCCCTACCAATCTGGATTCTTTTAGGAAGCCAGGCTAAAAACAGAAACCTCCCCCCCCCAAGGCAAACAAACAAAAAATAACCCAGACAGAAAAATAAATACTTTCTCAGGCATGGGACCTCTTCTTGGGCCGCAGTGCCCCGGGGTCCCTTTTGGGAGGGCTGGAGCATCGGTAGCACCTCCGTCTCCTCCTGCATCCCACGCGGAGCGGGGTCCCCACAGGCTGGAGCAGATGGTTTCCAAGCTGACAGGTTGCAAACAGCTCTGGCGAGCCGCTCAGGGGATCGGATATTGTCTCCGTGCCTCTAGGTTTTGGAAGGGAAGATCCCTCCCAGCTAACAACTCGGCTGCTGCCCACCCTGGGTCTCACACCCTTTTTTAAAAGCACCTCCACCGACTTCCAACAACTCTATGAGTGCCTGCGCATCACTTTTTCCACCCTGTGAAGGGAGAAGCAAATCCTTTCACGTGCCCATCCCTTACAGAGCTGGATTGAGACCGTTTGGACACAAAAACAACACGGGGCTTGCTTTCCAGCACACTCCCTGCCCCACGCGTCCATGGGCGCATTTTGGGGGGATTTCCAGCCCTTTCTCCCCTTTTTTGGGGCCGGTCTGCCAAGAAGCACCAGCCCTCTTGCAGAGGCTCTGAGAAATACTGTTCTGGAAGCTAGGCATGGTAGAAATTACCAGGTTTTGGTCAAAACCTTGATGTCTTCAGCAAATCTGAGGGTTTGGGGTTGTAATTTCTCCCCTGAGACTGAAGCTCTCACTAAAAGACAAACCTTTACTGTCTTCAGGGAAGGGGGAGAGGCCACGGGAAGTTTCCTTGGAGGAGAGAAGGGGATGGGGAAATTGTTTCAAAGCCTGAAGAAGAAAATTATCAAACCCACACTGCTCCTTTGGCAGGGCAGATATGGAGAGGAGGGACCTGGAAGGAGGTTGAGCAAGTTTTTTCCCCATGGGATTTCACATCAGCTCTCAGCTGTGCCCCCAGAAGGTGGCAAGACATCCCAGAGATGGGAAGAAGGCAGCTGGACCCTAAAACTTCCTCCCTTGCCTTCTCATTAATGCACAGGAGCCATGAGCCCAGGATAACTCAGAGAATCTTCTTCCCAACATCAGCACTGCTCATTTATGGGATCTTCAGGATTTGGGACCAGCCCTGAACACAGGGGCCAGCAGTGACACCGCAGAGCCCCAGCAGGGACCCAGCTCCTCCCCAAGCAGCTTTTGACCCTTTCAATCCTCCTTCCCGGCCGCGCCGCATCCCACCGGGCTGCGAAAGGCCGCCGAGCTGTGCGGCTCCGGCTCCTTTTGTTCCCCCGCCGTTTGCAGCCCTGCAACTCGAGCCTGGCAGAAAACATGTGGTTTGCATTCTCTCCCCTCTACTTTCCGCAGCCTTCCCCCTCTGGACGCAACGAGCCCTTCCTCTCGCGGGGAGGAAATCGCAGGCATACCTCTCTGAAGATGGAGAGGCTGCAGCGAGAGCCCCGCGCTGCGCCTGCCTCGTGCAGCCGTGAGGGATGCGCCGTGCACCCAAAAAGGTGGACGGGCATGGATGTGTACTTTGGGGTGAGCAGGGGGAAGGCAGAGAGGGTGTGCGGGGCAAGGAGAGGCTCCAGGCCACCAAAAAAACACCCAGATGCAGACCTCAAGCCCTGTCCCCTCGTACCAGCAGGGGAAAGCCAGGAAGAGCAGTGATCCCGTTGGATGGGCACATCGCTGCATGCCTAAAGGCTGCTCCAAGGGCAGGCACCAGCCACAGCTGGGGGCAAGCATCAACTCAGCCTCTTCTCCTTTCCCACGAGCATCATTCTTTCCATTTGTACCATATTTTTAGGTTAAACAACCCAGCGAGAGGGAGCCTTAAGGAGCAGCACTCTCAGAGCATCCCCTCAAACCCGCCAGGCCCCTCGCACCCACATCTGCTACAGAGCAGACTGAACCCCGGGGGGCTATGGGATGGGTGCTCCTGGCCAGAGCAGCACCAGCCGTGATAGAAACCAGGAGCTCTGCTCTCCACGAGCCCCACGGCCTCTGCGAAGCATGCCGAGCATTGCTGACGCGCTCACTACAACAACAAAAAGCCCCTCGATCCTCCAGATTTCTACATATATATTTTTTTTTTTCCCTGCAGCACAGAATCAGGAAGCCTGACACTTTCTCAGAGCCAAGCATTGATGGATTTCACTTAGAGGGTATAACAGAGCCGGGCTCACAGCTCGGCACGCTGTGTCCCCGACCGCTCAGCGCCCCGCATCCGTGTAGATCGGCTGGGACCCCGGCTGCAGAGCCGGCGCGTGGGATTTTCCAGCCCCGGCAGGACCGGCCCCAGCACGCCCCAGCCTCGGTGTTTTTGCTGCAAACTCCAAAGGAACCTGCCCATTTCGCCCCGCTTTGCATAACCAGTTTATCCCAGTGTTTGTTTTAAAAACTTCGGCTCCTGTTAGTCACTGCTCAGAGCAAACCGACCCAGCCCTATTTCCAGCTTTTGGAGCTCGCTTTTCCAGCTTTGGGCAGAGCCAAGGTTTTTATGTTGTTGTATAAATTTTAGGGCCTGAAATATGTGCCTCCGTACCTTGTTTTATACATACCCGTTGCGGCCGCTGCCCCGGTTATTTTTGAAGTCGCTCTCTACAGGTTACAACACGGTAGCTGGAGCACCCAACACCCAGGAAAGGGATTAAACGCATGGCTAAAACGCCTTCAACCCAAAGCTGGCATCCCGAGGCTATCACAACACAATACTTTTAACATTCAAAACCTACACAAAAAAACCTTTCTTGCTTCACCCTAACAGAGCGCAGACTGTCCATTCACCAGCAGTAATTCACCCAGCACAGGCACACACGGAGAAAAAGGGAGAGTCTCACAGCCTTTGGTGTTCAGCAATCCCTCTGCACCACCACATTTTCTGGTGGCACGTAGCAAAATGAAGGGTTTTCAAGCTTTCCTTGCTTTGTTCCAAAAGGAAAAACCTTCCAAATACTATTCCAGCACAAGAACAGGGTGGCAGCATGCAGAAGGGCGACGATGAGGTCTCCATGGGGGTTTGCGGCTTCAGCCCAGCGTTGGGTGGGATCCATTTTGCTCCCGAGTGACCACAAAAATACATCCTGCCCCTAACCGATGGGGAAGGGAGAGGAAGGCCTTACACCCTTTGAACACGCCTGCAGAAGTCACTCTTTGGCATAACGCACGTGGTGCTAGGGATGGGGAAGAGGCACTCGGAGGGCTTCATCTGCTGCGGGCTGGATGCGCCCACGGCTCCAGTGATGACCCAACCCCAAACCTCAGTGTTGAGGCCACGAGCAGACAGCATCACCCCAATGCACCCCAGGCGTGTCCCTCCTCCTGTTTTAAATCCATCCCGAGGAGCCCCTGGGCTCCCTAAGCTCCCGCCCAAGGAAAGCTCCCACACCATCCAAGGCATCGCAACCCCTTTCATCGCCGCCCACATCCACCCCCGCGAGCCGCCCGGCCGGGAAGCCCGGTTCTTGTCCTACAACATCTCCTCCTCCTCCCACCCGGGTTGCAGGATAAGCACTTGCAGGCTGCCAGGCAGTAATGAGGGGGTCATCGGGGATAACTTCCAGGCTGGCAGCTCCCAGGGAGGAGAAATGCTCCACAGACACCTCACCAGGCGACAGCAGATCAAGGCAGGGTGGAGAAGAGCTCACTCATCTCCCTTGCATCGTTTAACAAGTCACCGTGTCAGTCCCCATAAAACTTCAATGGGGAGGGATGCTCTATGGGAAGCAGTGCCGTGACTTACATGAGCCATCCCTGCCCGCTCAGAAACCCCCTCTTGTCCTCATTTTAGCAAACCAAATCCTACTCAGGCGCAGCTACATCGAGGTGTGCTGGATCCATCCCTCTGGTGAGCAAAAGCATCCAAAAGTGGTCCTCCACCTGTGTTCAGTAACATCAACGCCAAGCACATTTCTCCAGCTATACAAAAGGGGATTTTTACTCTTTCAAATAACATAAAACCATAAAAAAAAACAAACAAAAAAAAAACATAAAGCTCAAGGATGCTGCCCACAGCATCATTCCCAAAGGATCACGAAGCTCATCCACACCCAGAGGTCCTCACCTCTCCTCCGAACTGCAGCTGCTCACCCCAGACACGTTTAACACCTCAAAACAAGATTTTCCATGCTCTTTCAAAGGAAAACAATCGCTCGGCTTCAGGCTTCGCAAGAAGGGGAGGCAAGGTGACCCGAGGGACCCACACAGAGCCACACCAGCAGGACCACCAGCAAGCACAAGAGATGCCAGGACCCGGCTTCGAGTCCAGATGGGTGAGCATTTGGTAATGCCTGGGGACAGCCCATGCTTGGAGGCAGGGCAGGCAACCAAGCCCCTTCTTCCCAGCCATGCTGGGGCAGAAAATGGGGGCAATCCCTTTTTCTTGCTCCATAACAGAAGCTAAAGCACCTCTCAAAGCTACAAGGAAGCAAACTGGCTCCAAACATTTACTTCTCAAATCCCAGGGGGATTATCCCAGCCCCATCTGTCTGGGGCGAGCCCCGCTCCACCTCCCCATCGATATTTCAATCCACACAAATCTCGTGTCAGGAGCAAGCCCGGTCCTGAGATTTTGGGCTCCGTTTGGGGCTGCTGGAGGAGGCAGCCCTGACGCGCAGCCCTCCATCGTGCACCTCCAAGCCTCCCCAGTGGGTTTGGGGAGCTGGTAATTCCTCCTCCCCGCAGCAAGGCAACAGCACCCCAAAACCCAGAGGGTCTCAGAGAAGACCTAGCCTGGAGCAGGGGGGTCCCTCGGAGCGGGAAGGGACTCGCAGGAGATGAAAGACAGTGTGCAGGACACGCTGGAGCAAGCCCCGTACTAAATAATCCCTGCTTCCCAAGCAGTGCTTCCCAAGCAGTGCTTCACGCTGCCTTTCCCAGCCCGATTTTTGTTCGATGTCGGGGTTCACACTGCCCCTCCCTCCCCTCCAAGGGCACCCCGACAGTGCCTCACCAAACCCCCGCTCCCAACTCCCCAAATTTTCTTTTTTCTTTTCCTTTATAAGCTCAAAACAAACAGCAGAGACAAAAATCCCCCAAAAAGCCCAAGCTCAGCAAAGCCGCGGCTGCTCCCAGCCTGGCGGTTTCGGAGGAGGAGAGGGCTGCTCGCGCTTCCCCGCCGCGCTCCCAAGGAGCAGGTCCGGGGCTGCCAGCCCAGCGCATTCCTGTGCCGTGAGTCAGGGCTCCGAAAAACCAGGAGGCTTCAAAAATAATCCTGGCGCGGCTGGGATGCTTCGCTCGCCTCCACCGTGGCCCCAGCTCCCCGCACAGGACCGAAATTCGGACAAAACCCTCGGGGACAGCATCACCCTCCAGGCTGGGGCTCCAGTGCACAAGTTGAAGCCAAGCCCTGCTCCGAAACAGCCTCAGCTGTAAAATGTCAAGTGCCAGCCGAGCCTGGGGACAGCCAGATGGGGTTTTTTGGGGTTTTCTTCTCCAAAGCTGTGCATTAATGCAAGCCCTCAGTAGGTCAGGATTTGTTTTTTCCAGCTGGATCCAAGGAGCCGCATCACCCCAAAGTGATCAATTCACCCCTCCTGCAGTGCCACAAGGGGAAACAGCTCTGGGTTTGGGGTGAAGCATCCCACGCTGCATCTCTTGAGGTCCCTTCATACCAGAAGGGACAGGATTTTCACGCCACCAGCCCCAGACCCCCAGTACCCCTAGTGCAAGGGCCCAGTCCCCCCCAAGCGCTGACTCACAAGCAGGGCTGGCTTGCACAATACAAGTGATTACAGAAAATTACAGCTCGTCACGGCGAGGCACACCAAAAAGCAGAGGCGACGGGCCTCGAAAGGCCATGAGGCGGCCAGTGGCACCAGCAGGTGCAGCCACCTCTGTCCAAAAGGGCAAGGAAGGCGAGACGCGGGTGGGAGCTGGGGAAACACTTCCCCTCGCATTAGCATTGCTAAAGCTGGGGAGATACAAGTGAATAAGGCCCAGTAGGAACCTGGGGCTTTATGGCCCCGACGTGTGCTGTAATGAACTCCTCCAGACTCCATCGAGCCCCTTCCACCCACACCTTGCCGCCCCACGCTTCCTGCCGGGCCTGGGCTGCTTTGCAGGGCAAAGCTTCCCGTTAAACTGCGGGGCTGGCAGCCTGATCCTGCCAGCCCCAGGCTCGCCAGGAGCAGGAGGAGACGCGAAGCTGGAAGCCAAAACACGGGTTTAGTTAACTCCTGTCTCAGCGGCACAGGGAGGGGAGCCGGCTGGCGCAGCACCGGGAGGACCCGCAGGACCTCGCGCTGCAGGAGCTCAAGGACGCGGGTGTTATTTCTTCCTGCTACGCACGGAGAGCCACGTGCGGCTGTCCTCCACCTCCTGGGACATCAGGATGGCAAGCAATAGGTCCCCATGCAGCTCTCCTGCCGCCCATGGGGATGATGCAGGGGTCACAGGAACCAGTACTGTCACCGATCCCCTGTTCCCCTTCTCCCCAGGTGTTGGGAACCCCAAGGAGATCCCATTCAGATCCCAATCTCCATGGGTATTTGGTACAGAAGAGGGGTAGGATGACAATCTGCCCACCATAGAGACATCCCTATTCTACCCCACAGCACCCCCATTATCCGGGGTGTTTTAATCTAGGCTCTGCATCAGGCACAGAGCAGCTGAAGAAAAAGGAAAACCAACTTTCTGTGGTTTCATACAGGCACACCGGAAAGCTCCCCACACCCCCCCGGTCAGGCTCGACTCGTTTTTGCTTCTTCGTCCCCTCCCTCTCATTTCACGGGCATGCAAAAGCCAAGAGCAACGCACAGGACGGAGCCAGGCATGGGGTGCTGATGTTCCCCCCGTGTCCCCAGCAGCCACCAAACCCCCCAAACCCTCGGCCTGTCTGCAAGCGAGAGGATTTCCTTGCACTGCAACACCCAGGCCACCAGAGATGCCACTGGCAGAACCGGGTAGGATCTTTGCACAGCGGGGGCAGACAAAAAAATAATAAATAATAATCTGATTAAACTCCCTCCCCAAAATTCCTCGTCGCCTTAATTACGCTTCAGAAAGGAAGGCTCAGCTCATTTTCCTAGAAAAGCAGCTTGGCAGGGGACGCTTTCAGCGAGCAGCCAGGAGCTGCGGGGAGCCGGCGGGATGCTCTCCCCGTAAGTTTCCCCTGGGATTACAACAGTGCCCAGGGCAGGCAGGTCCCATATGTATGGCTACGGCCTCCCCAGCCTCCAACTTTTCAGGGCTCCACGTCCGAGCATCAGAGGATGACTTTCTGCATGTGGACACGGAGGAGAAACCCGCTGCCGCAGGACGGAGCGGAGTCCGGAGGTGTCATTTGTGGGGAGGAGGGAGGAAGGAAATAATTTTTACATATTTTTATAGCAAGAGGCTGAACTGGATGACGATGGGAGCCCCAACGAGAGCGGGCAGCGGGAGGGCCGTGCCTCTGTTTATTTTATTGTCCGTGGCAGGGATTACGACGGAAGGGCAGGATTTTAAGAGCATCTCAATCACAAGATTCGGCGCCGCACAGGAAACTTTGAAAAGCCATAGCGGAAAAATTAAAAAATAAGAAAAAAAAAAGATCGCTGAGCTGCCCGGCCATCCAGAGTTGGGTTTTTAGAAGAACACAGATAAAAAAAAATATCCAGCCTGAGTAATTACTTATTTGACCCGCTGGGAAATTACAGCCCACGGCGTTATAAACAGGGATGGGTTTGTTTTGCTCTTCCCAGACGGCAAGGGAAAAAAAAAAAAAAAGAAATAAAACGGCGCAATAAAACCAAAAGCAGCCGAACCGAGCAGCGAGGGGGGAGCGGCAGAGGAGCAGCCCCGAGCCCTCCCCGAGGCTCCCCCAGCCCTGGGGGTGCAGCGGGGGCGTCCGGAGAGGGGATGCTCGATGACCCCCATTTCTCATCCTTTCCACCCCAAAAAAAGGGGGGGAGGCGCAGCCCTCCGCGCTCAGCCAAGGGGATGCCCCCCCAAAAAAACTTCCCCCTACCCAAAAAAAATAGCCAAAAAAACCCAACTTACCTGCGGCGGCCAGCGCCCAGCGGCGGTGCAGGAGGAAGAGGAGGAGGAGGAGGAGGAGGATGAAGATGCGGCGGGGGGGTCCCGGGGGCTGCATGGCGGAGCGCAGCGCACAGCGCACTGCCGCCCTCCGCGCCCGCCTCGCCGCTCTGCCGGGCTGCCCGGAGCCGGGAGGGGCGGGCAGGGGGCGGGAGGGGGCGGGAGGGGGCGGGGCATGGGAGGGGCTTAACCCCGCCCCCACCCCCCCGACCCCTCCTTGCCCCCCACAGCAGCCTGCGATGAGCTGCAGCCCAACCCCTCCCTCTCCAAGGGTGCTGAAATCCACTCCAGATTTCGGGGGTTTTGGGTAGAGATTTTGCTTCACGGAGAGGGGGTGCCCCTAATTTTATTTTATTTTTTTTGCCCCCCCCCCCCCAGCTCTGAGAGCCAGGAGGGAAGCACAGGAGGCAGGGTAAAATAATTCAGGTGGAAGGGACCCGCAAAGTGGTCACCTCCAGCACCCTGACCGCTCCAAAAAAATAAAAAAAAAAAAAAACAAAAAACCCCGCACAGGGGAGGTGCCCTGCGAGCCCCTCCTCGGTACCTGGGAACCCACCCCCCCCCCGTCCAAACCCGAGTTTATGGGTTTGCAAACTTCTCCGGGCGAGGATTTGGGGGATGTGAGCCCTTCCCTGCGGCAGAACGGGGGTGGGGGGGTGTTGCTGGGGGCACTGCAAGGAGGGTGCGAGGCGCAGGGGGGCAGCAGGAACCGCGCTGCTCGGGGAGAGGGAGCTCCGGCAGCCCCGGAGCTGCTAAGCGGGTTTCATTGCCGGCAGCCGCAAGGTTTAGGGACTGGGGGAGAAGGAACCCTGGCAGGGAGGAATTACAGCGGCCAGGGCTGGGGTTTGGCACCGGCTCCTTCCAGGATGGAGGCTGGCACCCTAGGGGGGTGGCACCCAGAGGGTGGCACCCGGCGGTGCATCCGCTGCCCTGCAGCCCTCCATCCCCTATATTCAGAGCAGGGCAACGTGCTGGAAAAGGCTCGGGAGTGAAATCAAAATCTCCTTGCCAGCTGCTATCACCATAAAAGCCTCGAATCTGGCTCGCGTGTTGGGGGCCGGGACACACGGACGCCTCCCCAGCACGGACAGACGGCCAGCACCACGCACGGCCACCCCACAGCCCCAGCACCCTCCGTGCAAAGCATCCTCTGTGACCGTGCAGGCATCTATCCTGGTCTCAAACAACACCGATAACGCTGGTGCTGAGGGGCTCGGGAGAAAAGCTTGGTACAAGGAGCCCCTTGGAAGTGGAGGGGTTTTTTTTTGCCCGGAGCTTGTTTTAGAAAGCAGGGAGAACACGGGGTTAAACTTGGTGGCGTTTAAGTCATCGTCTGGTATTCAAAATATGAATTAAAGCAATGCAAATTAATGGGTAGCCGACCGCTCTTTCGCAACCGTAGAAAAAAATACGACAAGGCAAACTATCATTAAGGCACGAGGGCTGTTTTCCCTCCCAGGTGTTTTCACGCTGCCCCTGCTTTGCCTCAAAATCCCTGGGGTGCGTGGCTCAGCCCGAGCCCCAGTGCTCCCAGGAGGTCCTGGGGTGTGGTGAGGTGCTCGGGTCTCAGGCACACAGCAAACCCTGAGGGCCTGGTGGCCACGAGGGGAACCAGGTAGCCATGAGGGGAACTGGGTGGCAACGAGGGGAACTCTCCAATGCTTGTCTTGGCACCCCCACATCTTGCAGGGGGACGTGAGCTTGCGCTGGGGTTGACGCAGGTCCTACGTGCACCCCAGCACCGCTCCTGAGGACCACCAGCCACCAGCTCCCCAATTTGCAGGGCACCATCCCTCACCCCAGCAGGGCTGACACTGCTCCCCAAGCCCCCCTCCAGTCCTTGTTTGGGGAAAATGGGCTTCCCCAGGGGTGGTGGGTGCCTGGGTGGGAGCCAGCTGCCCCCTTGGCTCAGGCTGCGGTCCCCAGGCTACCCCAGGACCAGGGAGGTGAAGGCAAGGAGCCTGCCCCTCGCCACCAAACCCAGCTGCAGATGGGCAAACCCATCCCAAACAGGGCTGGCAGGGAAGATGCAGCACCTTCACGGCAGCTGGGGATGGAGAAGGGCCACCGCAGGAGCAAGACATGACGCGTAGAATCATGAAGAGAAGCAGCAGCATCCCCGTGGAGGTGCCGGGAGGGAGGAGGTGGTTGTGGTTCAGCGGCTCCCGAGCCCTTTCTGCTTTGCAGAGCTTTACAAGTGATGCAGAGCCGGCGTGTGATTCGATTAGGGACCCACTTCGCTTTGTACCGGCTCCAGAGCCTCCTTGTGACCCGGTGCAAACCCTGCAGGAGCATCGCACATGTCCCCCTGTCCCATGGGGACACGGAGCTGGGAGCAGCTCCCCAGGGCCATGCAAACCCAGTGCCACCCCTGCCTGGTGTCCCTCGGAGACTCCCCGGTGGCATCATAGCTGGGCTGGGGGGGCGATGCCAGGAGGTCAGAAGAAGGGAGAGGCGAAAGAGAAGAGCAGCGGGCCCATGTAACAGCGCCAGCGCCATGGAGCAGGTGCAGAGGCGGTGATAATTCCCCATTTCTCCCATTGCAGGAACGAAGAGTGCCCAAATCTTGTTATCGGGCCGCAGATTTAAGGACAAACAAAAGGCAGCTCTTCTTCCACGCTGCCCGTGATTGAATTAGGGACCTCGTTGCCACGGGGTGCTATGGAGACCTACAGTGTGAACGGGCCCCAGAAAGCATTTAGGCACCCTGGAGGGGCACGGGGCTGTCACGGGGCATTAAACATGATGGAGGGGTCACCCCAGGGAGCCCTAGGCCCGCGGCAGACGTCAGACAAGGGCTCGGCCAACCTGCCATCCCCAGCCAGGGATTCTGGATGGCTGTGAGATAAATAGATACCATGCCTCATCACCGAAATAACCACAGAGAGGTTTGGGTTGGAAGGGACCCTAAAGGTCCCCTAATTCCAACCCCCTGCCATGGGCAGGGACACCTCCCACTAGGTAAGGTTGTCCAGAACCCCATCCAGCCCGGCCTTGAGCACCTCCAGGGATGGGAATAAGCCATTCCCAAATGCTCTTGAGGGCAAGAAGGAGGTTGTTGGACCTCGGACATGCCCAGGATGGGCAGCAAGGGGCATGAGGGGCACCAGAATGGACAGGGCGACACCTGGCCCCATGCATTGCAGAGGTGCAAGCAGCCCCAGCGAGCCAGGAGCTCCACGTGCAATGGGTCTGCACCGAGGGCTGAGCCAAAATTTCCCCCATCAGCTGGGATTGTTACCCGTGGCTGTCCTCGTGGGGAACTCGGTGGCACTGGGTGGGCTCCCGCAGCTTCAGGAGGAGCGGGGGGGGGGCCAAACATCCCCCCTCATCCACAGGGCACCAGCATGTGGTCTCCATCCAGCATGTCAGCTCAATAATTTATTGTCCAGGAGGTGCAATCACTATCCATAATTCACAAGCAGTAATGTTCTACAAGTTCAAACCTGCAATTTGGCTCCCCGGACTGCTTGCCATCTTCACATCCCAAATGGCATTTCTTCCCAAAAGGCAGTGGCCGGCTCTGGGCTGATACAACAGTGTGGAGCACCCCAAAAACGGCAGGTTTTGGAGCTGTGTCCATCTGTCCCAAGGGCTGCATCACTGCCGCTCTCTGAAATTATGAAGTCTCGTTTTTCGGTCTGGAAGGCTGATAAGCAGGTTGTGATAACACAGGAGCATTGTCAGTGCCGTGGAGGCCAGGCAGACCTCCAGCAGGTGGGGAAGGCTGAGAGGTGAGAGGCTGAGTTTTCAGATTAGGGGGGAGAAAAGCCTCTCGTGCTCTACAAACTCTGCTCGGCAGACGTACAGCATGGTGAGGCAGAGCACGCCGGAGCTCCCTAACTCCCGGGGGAGATGTTTATTAACTCGTCAAAATACAGCGTCTGCTGTTGCCAGCAAGAAGCTAGAACAGCAAAAAAAAAAAAAAAAAAAGGAGAAAATAGAAAAAAGGGAGGGAAAAAAAGCCAAGAAACATCAAAATAAATAAATAAATACACCATCATTTGCTTGCCTTTGCTGATGGCTGGAGATGCTCCGTGCAAGGAGCGTGTCTGAGTGCAGACACCCCGGTGGCTCCCAGGGTGACAGGGGGGGACCCTGGGAACAGGGCACCCACACGCTGCTTGCAGGACACACTCGCCAACCTTCATGTGATCGTGACAGTGGCATCCCTGGCTCCACAAAAATGAAAATTTCTAGACCAAACGATGCAATATCTGGAAATGAGGCACCAAATGAATGCTGTGTGAGCACAGGGCCATGCTGCTGCAGCCATTACATCCCAGTGATGCTCCCAAACTAGAAAAAGGAGAGCAGCCACCAATTATTTTAATCATATTTGTTTAAGCACTACAGATCATGGCTGAACTTTCTTCAGCAGGTGTTTGCTACCGCTTTGCTCAGCCACACTCCTCCACAAATTACACATCACAGCAGCGACACCGCCGCGTTGTCACTGGCACAAGTGGCCTCGGCGGCACGATGCTGCCTGTGATCCATCAGGGCTTGGGGTTTTTTCAGCCCCATTAAACAGGGCTTTGAGTTAAGCGCTGTGGAAGGACCTCAGTTGCCCATCATCCCTGGGGCTGCCAGAGAGCAGGGGCAGGAGATGTTCTGCTGGGTGGGAGGATGAGAAATTCAGTGCCCACAGGATGAGGATGGGCACCGCAGGTCCTGGCTGTGGTCCTTTCAGCATCCGCCGTGGGATTTCCCCAGCCGCCCCCAGTTCTGTAAATTTGTTCTTTAAGGAGCGATTTAAACTTAAAAATGCCCCCCCGGTGTGAAAGTGCCACTGCACAAAACAGCAGATGGTGTTTGAGCACTGTAAAACAGCAAATGCCTCTTACCAAAAGACATAGAGCAGGGATTTCTTGGCGCTACGTGAGTGCCTCGGGGGCTCGACTTGCAGCTTTCAGCGTGGAAGGGGAGGAGGAAAAGCACCCAAAGGCTGGAAAGTGCTACGAGATGGTGTCAGTGGTAGGAGAGGCTTCCCCGTGCGTGGTGTGAGCTGTCCTGGGCAGGAGGCACGGAGCCGGTGCGGCAGGAGGTCCTGCGCACGGGAAGGCGCTCCCTGTGCTACAATAACATGGGTT
The DNA here is from genome assembly GCF_013377495.2 of Cygnus atratus. Lineage (NCBI taxonomy): Eukaryota > Metazoa > Chordata > Aves > Anseriformes > Anatidae > Cygnus > Cygnus atratus. The sequence continues at coordinate 24,940,205 of NC_066368.1, read as the reverse complement.
TTGTTCAGGAAAAATCAAAACAGTTCCTCAAAACGAGGAAAAAAAAAAAACAAATGGTAAACCTTTCCTCTCTCTCTCCCCACCCTGGAAATTAAACAAATAAACCCCTCCAAACCGCATCCTCCTGGTGATGCTGCTTCCACGAAAAAAAAACACAACACTTATTCTTAGAGGTTTTACAAAAAAAAACCTTGAGTGCTGCTCATTTCCAAACTCAACAAGCACATTTCAGAGAGGCAAATGCAGAGAGCCCAGGGCACCTCCTAAATGTCACCGAGAAGTGCTGGTCCCTCGCTTGGTTCCTGCTTTGGGCATGGGGGAGATGCCTGGCACCAAACAAACACCCCAAGCAAAGCAAAAGCCAAATTCAGGTCCCTTCGCCCTTGCTCTTTACTTGCGGCGCCTCACCACGAATAAACTTACAAACACCCCTCTCAAGGTTACCCAACACTGGTTAAAGATTTAAGAAGAGCGCCGTACGGTGTATACAGCTCCTCCTGAAATATTCATCCCTGGCATCAATGTTTCATCAATTTGCTACCATATATCACCCCTGACACTGGCTTCAATCAGTTTGGTGCGGATTGTGAAAAATATGTATGTTTATAGAACCACCCGCTTTGCTTTCCTTTTATTTATTTTTTTATACACATAATTCAGCATCAATTAGCCGGGCTGGATCTCGGCCTCCCCCTTGCTCCAGGGATATGTGCAGCCCTCGGCGGGGACCCGCTGCCACTTAGCCGGGGCTGCCCTGGAGCAGAGAAACCCTACAAAAGGAACCACCTGATGATTTATTTGGGTTTTCGTGTCCCTGTTGCAGGATCCTTGCTCCTGGGAGCATTTTTTATGTCGTGGCCATGCTCCCGTGGTGGAGCTCTCCGAGGGACCCCGTTAAATGACCCTGCTCCCATGGCAAAGGGGGGAAAAAAGGTGCATCTTTGAATATTTGGGCAAAAAGTAGAAAAGTTAAGGCAGGCCTTTGCTCTCCCCCCAGACTGAAGCAGAGCAGCCAGCCCATCTTACAAGTTCTCTGATCTGATGTGCAAAAAAAGAAGGGTGAGAACCCCCCTGGTGTCCTTAACTGCAGCCTCCAAATGCCAGCCTTGTTTTCACTCTCTTTGAAATTCCCTCTGTCAGTCTGTCCCTCTGGTTCAGGACCAAAATTGACTTCGTGTCACAAAGGAAGTAATTATTTCCCTCCCCAAATGAAGATGGCAATTATTCTGCAAGAAGCGAGGGACGCACGCAGTTCAGAACGCCGAGCAAGGCCGGATCGTGAGCACCTACCAGGTCCCTCTCCGGCACCATGCCTTGGGATGTCCTGCCTTAGTTTTTCTGTCCATTTCTTTCGTGCATGCTTTTTTCCAAGGAATGAGTGGTTTGTCTAACTTGCAAGCATCTCTTCAGCTGCTCTCAAGCACATTGTGGCTCCTGCAGGTGTTAACAGCCAACGTAAAGAGCTGCACAAAGAAAGAAGCCCGAACCCCACAAAAAAACAGCAGCACATACCAGAGAGGGGTGAACCAGCCCCATACCCATTAACTACTACCAGCAGCCCCCCCACTCCTCATCCCGCTGCCCTTCTCCAGCACCGCAAGGGTTAAGATGAGTCTATTACCGTTTGCTTGTCACTTTGTCGCTGATCTAATGACCATCGATAATAGTTGAATAAGAATTGATGGAGAGATGGATTTAATTAACCCTGGTGTCAGCAGCCAGCGTCGCTGTCTGTTTGCGTTAATGGAGCAGCCCCGGATAAAAAAACCCTCCTGAGCTTTGCACGGGTGGAAGAGCCCTGTTCATCAGCTGCGTCCTCCAGGTGCTCACAGGGAGGAAATTGCCTCCTTCTGCCCCAAAATGAATAAAATCACCCCATCTGCTTCTCCCACTGCCCTGAGTGGGGAACCTGTCTGACACCCACCAGCCTTTCCTTCACACCTTGCCTTCCTCTCATTTTCAGCTGTGATTGCTTTTCTTGTTCCAACACGTGGCAGGCAGGCGGGTTTGGATGCTTCTCGTGGTGCTGGGGATGCTTGGGGTGCTCCCGTCCCGGGGAGCCCACACGGCCGCACCACGGGACCAAGGAATAAGCTTCCCGGTACAACATGCATCCAGGCTAGAAATAGCTCTCCGGGTAAAAGCAGCTTTTGTCTGGCTGCTGGCATTTCCAGGTGAGACGGGACAGGTCTCCCACAGCATGAGGTCAGTGGGAACAGCAGTTGCTGCTGACTGGTTTCCTGCTGAGAAATGGTGAGGTCTGCTCCTGGCTCCCGCACCGCCGCCAGTGTCTGCAGGGAGTGAGCATCTCCGGCAGGGTTCCCACGGAAAAGCCACACACAAAACCTGGGGGTGCAGGCAAAGGAGGCAGGGAATGCGTCCCTGAAAGTGAAAGCTGCAATTTGGGGGTTTTTCCTGCCTTTGGGCCTCACTTGTCTGGCTGTAGAAGGAAGATGGCATCACCTATACGTGGAGAGGTGGGGAGTTTAACCCCAAAGTGGCTAATTGGGAGCTCCTGAGTCCTTAAATGTGAGCCAGCTGTGCTGTTGGAGGCAGGGAAACTGGGGGTGGCACCAGAAGGAGGTTTTCCACCAGCAAATTGTCCTCGCTCCACTCCCACCAGCCCTATGCATCCAGGGAGGGTGCGCTGAGCGTGAGAGGTGCTGGATGCACCCGCTCTGGGTGCTGGGACGGTTTGGGTGCCCCCAGCTCCGCCTCGCCACCACCCAAAGCACAGCTAAGGCCCGTCCTGCTCCAAAACAGCTCCAGCCCTTGGAAAGATGCTGGTTCAGAGAGAAACAGGCTTCCTGTTTTGCTCATCCCCATCCCAGACAGAAAGCACTTTTGCCAAGTACATCTCCAAATCCCTGCCAGTAACCTGCAGCCATGGAATATGTGAGACTAGGGAAAAAAAAAAAAAAAAAAAGAAAAAAAAAAAAAAAACACACCAAAAACCCAGCAGAATTTAATTTTGAAGACCCAGCTAGTCTTATAGCTTTTCAAGCTTGGGAGCAGGTGAGCCAATAATAAAATAAACTGCCCAGAGAGGAAATGAATATTGGGTTTTGTTCCAAATGGATGAGTTCAGCCAGAGTCTGAAAAGGGGGAAAAAAAAGAAAAAAAAAGAGTAGGAATTGTTCTGTGACAAACATATTTTGACAATCCAGCTGAAACGGCTGACAGACTTATGAGCGAGGGGGAGGAATCACCGATGGCCAAGTGTCACTCCACTTGTTTTCCTTGATGCAGCCTGGCCTCGCTAACAATGCGTGTCACTGCCCGGCGCTGCGAGCATCCCCTGGGAGCGACACCCGGCGCTCTCGGAGGTCGAGGCAAGCTTCCTCCCGCAATATACCTGCCAACAGCACCGGGGCAGCCAGCATGGACCCGGAAAGGGCGCGGTGCGGTGGGGCCGGGGTCTCGGACCAGGCGTCCTGGTGTGGTTTTGTTTGCTGCTGCTTCTGCTGCTGCCTGAAGCCACCTGGAGCTTGGGGACACTGCGTGGCCGTGGGGCTCCTGCGGATGTGGCGGGTGCTCCCAGGGTGGGATGGCAATGTGGTGCAGTTTTCCCCCAGCTTTGTACAAGCAAGCGTCTGGCAGCTTTTTCCAGCATGCAATAAGCCCAGGTGGCAGTGAAGTCATGGGCATGCCTCTGTCTGCTGTTCTTCTGCTGAAGCAGGGCTCCATGTCTCTATCTGCAACCAAAGCCTCATGTTGGGTAAAGCTGAGAAGTGTAGGAGCATGCTGGCCACTTCATTTTGGCCTCCTGACCTTAAAACAAGGCTGGCCAGGAGCAGGGACACGTGGCGCAAAGCCTTCTGGCCGTGTTTGCCAAGGGGAGCTACCAGTGACCAGGAATGGGTTTGGGGGACCAGGGTGTTCCCTACTGATGCTAAACTAATGTTGTGCTTACAGATCTTGTGGGATCTGTCCTGTTCTGAGACCTCAAACCCTCTCCAAACTGCCCCAAACCAGGCCACAGGGTCAGAAGGGCTGAAACGGGCACTGGCAAGCAGCCAGGCGCTCACACGCCGACAGCCACGACTGCACCAGCTCCGTTTCCTTGGGAAATCTGGCTAAAAATTACGTCTGGATCACAGACCCAAGGGATTTTCTGAGTCCCTTCCCAGTCTGAGAACAGCACGGGGTTGGGAGATAAATAAAGCACTTGGGGCTAAACCTCCTCGGGGGACGTCTTGGTGCTTCCAGGGACAAGCGCCTTGCTTTTACACCAGCGGCCGTTCAAATGCAGGATGGAGTTCAGCAAACTGAATGTCAGGTTGTCTAGGATGGGAAGAACTCCAGAAATTGCCAGTGATATATAAATATATTCAGCATTTGTCCCTGACCTGTGCTCTGGCAGGTCTTTCCCACCCAGCTTAACGCCTGTGCTCAGCTCAGCCCGGCCTTGGCAGAGAGGAATCCATCCATTCGGGTTGTTTGGGATAAGTAATGGGGGGAAAATAAACAAGCCGGACATTTTAGGTTGTTCCATTCTACTCCCAGTAGCCAGCTTCATGCTATTATTGCCGGGTTTAATCACCCCTCACACCCCGCCAGCCTCCTGATGGGACGCAGGCCTTGTTAACATGCAAAACCATGTAAAGATGCAGGTGGGGTTCTGCCTGCTTACACCAGAGCTGCTCCAGCGAGAATTACCCAATTAAACCTCCACCTCTCCCTTGCTTTCATTTCCCTCTCCACATTGTGGCGGCGTTATCAGCCCACCCAACGGGGCCCTAAGCAAGGGCCTCCTGTATTAAGCCATCACCCCGGGCGCTGTGGTGCTGGGTCCCCTGCTGGGGCTGGGGGGGGGCAAAGCTAACCCCAAACCTAAATACATACACCAGCATATGCTGGTGGAGCCCCCAGGGGGCCTGTGCTGACCAGAGGGGTTTTTCTCTTTCTGGTAGCACTCATCCCTCTTCACTCAGCCTGTCCTTTCTGCTTTGGCACTGAGGCTGCGAGCTGGGGAAAAAAAAAAAAAACAAGCACAGCAGAAGTAGGCACCAGTGCTGTCTGTAAGCAGGGATGCTGAACCCTGCTTGCACACACGTGAATATTCGGGAAAACCCCTAGAACTTCCCAGTTCAGAGCAGGGGTGCCAGGATCTGTCCTCAGCCCATCCGGGTGCCTCCTTCCTGCGGGACTTCGGTGTCTTTCCAGGATTTCCCATGGCTGTTTGTCCTGTCAGTTCCTTTTCTCCAAGTGTCTCTGCTGTATTTTTATTCTGGGCTTTCAGATCAAATAGGAGAAAAAAAAATAGCAAAGCAGCAGTTACCAGAGCCCCTGGAGCAGCTTTGGAGTAAAGACTAGGCTTATTTTATTAGACATAATAGCCAGAATACCTGTTTGCCAAAAAAACACGGGTTTGGGGCATGAGAGCTGAAGAGTTTGAACAAGTTCCCTCTCCCCAGCATCTGCTGGGGTACCAGAGCCAGGGAGGAGCCCTCCATCCCCTCCGCTTGCCCCACCAGGGCTGTTGCACCAACAGCCTCCCCAGCCCTGGTCATAATTGCTCCCCGTGAGGCCATCTGACATCCCCAAGAGCCTGGACAGGGTGCCCGGGGGGAGGAAAATGCCATTCCTCCCAGGTGGCATCGCACCCCTGCCTGCCTGTGCCCCCACCCACAGCATCCTTAAAAACCACCCCAAAACGTCCTTTTTCCTCCCAATCCACGATGTAGATTTACACCGGGTATTGCCACGGCAACGGCTTGTCCTCCCTCCCCAACCCGACCCCTTCCTCCAGATGCAGGGAGGAAAAAAAATTAAAAATAAACAATTTTAATAATGTCACGGAAAGCAGACGGGGATATAAAAAGCCATTAAGCACTGGAGTGGCCCTCGCCACGGGAAGTGCTCCAGCTCCTTCCCTCTCTGTCTCTCTTCAACCCCCTGAAAGGTAACCTTTAAAACACACCCGGCAGCGTGGTACTTAAACCTCTGGCATTTACCTTCATTTCGCTCTGGCTTTTATTTCTTTCGAGGGGAGGAGGGCTTTTATGTTAGATGAGGACAAGTTGTTTTTTTTCTCCTTCCCCTCGGCTTGATTATTTTCCCCTCCTGTGCACGTGGTCGCTTTCTTTTTTTAACAAAAATCTGGGTTTACAGGGTGCACGCAGGATGGGGATGCAGCCCAGCAGTGGGGTGGGAGCACCGTGGTGCTCCTGATGTCCCCTCCACCCCTGTTTTGGGACAGTTTTGCCTCCTCCAGATGCAGGAGGAAGGTGAGATCAGTGATGGAGAGGGCTCCAAGGTCCCCAGTGGGCTTCAGGATCGGACCCATGCAGAGAAGGTTACCCTCTGAAAGAGATGCTCTTAGTGCAGAATAGCTGTGCACAGGAATCACACCAGATCACAGTTTTATCACGGTCTGCTTGCCACATCTGCCTTTTTTTTTCCTCCCCACCCCCCCCCCCCCCCCCGACCCTTCTTCAGTAGCGTTGCCATTAGCAGAGAATCTCAGTTCTCATTGCAGAAAGAAAATCTCATGTTTTCTAGGTTGGAAAAGTAAGACCTAATTGTGCCCAGACACCCATGGGCAAAGGAGGAGCCCCAGATATATTAATAAAAGGAAACTTGCACAAGTTTTGGAAGCCATTCATTACTTTCAGCTGTGACCCAGCAACGGAGACATGAATTATTATCTCCCTGCAACCCAGCAGCACCTGCACAGCCCGGCTGACCTTGTGTGATGTGCACAGCAGCAAGCCTGAGCATCCCCAGCACCCAAGCAGGCACCCCAAAATCCCACGAGGGCTGGGGAAAGATAAAGATCCAGACAGGTAAAGATCAAACCTCTGCCTCCTCAGGGCTGGGAATCAGAATAAATCACCATAAAACAATCTGTGTGTCAGCTCCGGGTACCCAGCTCAGGCCCAAAGGCGTGCGGTGAACGATAAGCACGGCCAATGGTCATAAAGAAAACAAGGATTGCCAATTAATTGTGACAGATTAATCACCCAGAAATGAGTAAAACACACAATTATGAAGATTGCCCATCTCACAGCTGTCCCACAGTGAAATTTTCTGTGTCTGCAAAGGTTGGAGAGGGCAGACAACCTTGGGTGAACAAGGCTTCCTTGGGATGCACCACATTGGCAGTGCCATCTCTAGGGCTTGAACTGAAATAAACACCTCCAAAAATGCTTCCGAGCAAAGATCGCGGTCCTAATCCATCCTCTAACCGAGCAGAAAAGGGCAGCAGGGGCAAGGTGAGGTTTCTCGGTGTTGAATTACAGAGAGCAGAGCCACAGTGCTGTTACGAGAGGAAGAAAAGGCAGAAATCAGCCGAAGGACCAGGCTGGGGAGGTGAACGAGGTGACAGGCGAACCACCCTCAGTCAGTCAGACACAAGCGAGTGGAGGCTGGGTGAAGGCTGGGCACCTTGTGCTGCTTTGGGGGGGATCGAGGTTTTGGGGCCCTGGGGTGAGGATGAGTCTCCTTTCCTCTTCCCATCCCATTTGTCCAGAAGGGCCAGGAGCGATCGATAGATGGATGGGATAAGGGGAGGGGTCTCAGGTTAATTCCAGCTTAAACCCAATTTCATTTCCCTTATAATTAGAGCAGTAGGCATGTTTTAGCAACTGATTATCTCTGCCAGGCAGTTGTGTTTATTCTTCTGGGCTACTTTTGCGAGTTTTCCAAGCAAATCTCCACCGTGACTGTAACATAAAAAAGGGAGCAAGGAGAATGCTCTGCCAGGAATTTGGACCAAAATTTCCTTTTTACTTCCCAAAGGTGAAAGCCAGAAGGTGCTACACAGCACCAATGAGGTCCGGGCACATGGTATAGGAACAGCATGGGAAATCAGACCCCCTCGCCAGCATTGGTGGCCAAATTTTTGCATTTGGGCTCCAACGCACCTCCTTTTGGTACCTGGCTCTCCTCCCTACCTTCCCCAACCTGTGCACAGCTGGTCCCCGCCGTGTGCCATCTCCGAAGGGTTAAGCACTGCCGTTCCTCGCCTCCACACACTCATTCCCTAGCTGTTTTTGTTGGGATGTGTCATTCCCCTACTTGGCTCAGCTCCTCTGGCCGTGGGTGCCAGCGCTGACGTGCTCCAAAGCCCTGCCCGCACCCGGGGAAGGCTTCTCCTGCTCGCTTCGTGCCCCTCCATCCAGCACCTCTACGCCCCAGCACCTGATAAAAAAAACCACCTAAACCCATCATTACAAACTTATTCATTCTTCCCCCACTTCCCTCTGCATTTCTGGGCTCGGTACCCCCTGTAAAAGCCTCAGCGAGCCCTTTTGGCGTGGTCACCCTGCTGGCATTTTCCTCCCTCGGAATGGGATGCGACAGCGTAGAGCTAACAAGTCCAGGAGGAATACTCATAAAAGAGCCGGTGTCACAGCACGTTGTTAAAATAGCAGGTGAGCCAGCCGTTTGGAGAGCTTAATGGGCCCACGTTTTAAAAATACCCATGCTACATCTCACACGACAGATAATAAAATCTGCAGCAGATATGGATTTTCCTGCCCAGCCGCTGCTCCAAGCTCTGGCTCCCCTTCTTTACCCAGGGGGGATTTTTCCGTGGCTTTGCTGCTGCATTTTTGGAGAAGGAGGGATAGAGGAGGGACGTGTATCCTGGGCTGCTGGGAAGGTGTCTTGCACATATTTGCAACCCTGAGCTAAGCCCTTCTGCATCTTCTGCACAGTTTTCGGATGCTCCTTCTACCCAAACCCCTCTTCTTCTCCAATACCAAACTTCGGGGTGGGGACAGCTTATTCCTGACGCCCCACAGGCCCATTTTGGCAGAGGGATAAAGAGATGCTGCTGTTAGGAGCAAAAAATAGGGGCTCCCCTCTCACCCAGACAGCCTGGTACTGCAGAGCCAGGGGGTTATTCTATCTTATTTTTATTTTTTGCCACGTGCTATTTGCAAGAAGTTAATGCACAACATGAAATCTTCAACCTGACAAGTGAAATTTAGTTAGCCGAGCTTCTATTATTCCCAATTTATTACTCCACTGGAGAGTTATGCAGTCTTAGGGGCTGAAGAAAGGAAAACACGCACCCGCGCATGCACCGACGGGAGCCAGCAAACCAAACCCAAGGCTCCCGCTGAATTATGACTCACAATTTATAAACCATTACGTGCAATGGATTTCAACTATATTTATTGCAATACGACTGCTAGCAGTTCAAAAATCAATTTGGTAAACGTGGAGGGAAAGGGCGAAATTATTAATGTTTTATATAAATGCCGGGGCTTATCCTTTCCCGGTAAATAACCTCAAACTCTCTGCTCGCTATCCGCACGAGATCTGTGCCACCCATGGATGCACATCCCAAATACCACAGTGGTGAAAGGAAAGATGCCCCAAGGCATGCCCCACAGGTGCCAAAGAAATGAACAGAGTGGAGACCACCGTATCCACTAGTTGAAGAGGAGTTGAGGTTATTTTTAAGGGATGGGATGCACCCAACACAAGAGGGGTCTGGTCCAACGCCTCCACGTGAAGATGCTCAGGGGGAAGATGGGGCACGAGGCATCCTGAAGGATGGCCTCTGAGGAGCTCGGGGAAAGAAAGCAAGGGCTCAGCTTCGTCACAGAAAGCTCTCATCGAGTGCCCTGGCTGCGGGAAATCGGGGCATCTGCTGCAAAAGGTTGGATGACATCAGCATCTCTGTTCTGGTGAGCCGCAACCATATGGTGTGCTCCCAGCGAGAGGGTTCCTCTCCAAATTAAGAAACCAAAGCAAAAGTATGAGATTAGAAGAGAAGCAGAGGGGTGTTTTACATGCCTTTAACGGTGACCTTAACAAGTGGTTTTTTTTTTTCTTTTTTTTTCTGCAGCATCAGGAAGGAAACTCACTTCTATTTTAAAAGAAAAACTGAGTTTCTTGTGTGTTCCCATGATTCTGATGCTGGCACTTTAAATTAATCATTGCAAAGAGCCACCACGAAAATAGCACTACCAGGCATGAACATCCTCTGGGCAAATGTTGAAAATGCTGCCTGATGTATGCACGTTAAAGAGTTATTCCTCTCTTCCATCTCATTTTATGCAAGCCATCTGAACAGGGAGAAGATTCACTTAAGTTGTTTGCATGTTATCGTTTGCTGGGCTCTGCTCATCACCCCGCAAAGTTTGGCAGCAGGGTTTGATCTGCACGGCCCAAACTCATCCTGGGTGCAGCAAGAGTAGTCCTTTTTTCCCTTGGGTGAATGGGAAGCAGATGTAGCGTGGTGGCCCTTGAGCAGGATGGAGATGTTTGGACCAAGACCACAGCTTGGGAATGCTGCCAGGAGAGGTGGAAATCCAAGCAATCAGCACCAAATAAAGCTCCCACCATCCGCACATGGGGTGGAGAAACCAAACATTGCAAACCCAGCAGCGGTCCCAGAACAAACCAGCCACCCCAAGGCATGATCGTATTTACAAGGGATGCTCACATCACTTCCAACCCCAACCAGACCCGGGAGAAATCACTCGGGCAGGAGGAGAAGCTGCTGGGTGCTACCAGGCAGAGAGATCCCACCAGGGCTCCCTGGTGAGCAGAACAGTTGGAGGGCAGGACAGTCCTGGTGGTGAGTACAGAAGCACTCCTGATCTGAACCTCAAAAGGCTCAAAACCAGTCTTTCCCCCTTTGAAAAGCCAAAACAAAGCCTGATTTTACTAGAAATGCACTTTTTTTTTTTTTTTACTGATAACGTATTTCCTTGCCATAAACTCCTGCCTTCCTCCATTGCGCATTTAAACCATCTTGATATTCCCCAAGATCTGTTTTCTGGCACTCTCTCACTGTTGCCATTTCTGAAAACAAAGAAGATTTAAAACAAGCAAACTACCTGACCTTACCCTGACTGATGTTTCTCTGGGGCTTTCACCTGAATAATTCTCACCAGCTTCCCATCAGTGGCCACGGCAGCAGCCACCAGAGGTATCGATCAAGTCCTGAGTCACTTCTGAGCCAGCACAGACACTCGGAAAGAAAAATAAAGTTCTCTAAAGGCAAATCTGTCTAATGACAAGAAAGTAAGGAAAGAGGGCTAAAAGCATAGGTATTAAACACAACAAACCTGGCCTTAATTCAGTGCTAGGGGTAACGCACCTTGGAAAGGAGAGCATGATTGCTGAGCTATTAAATATCGCCTTTCCCTAATTCTGCCTGGGTTTGTCTCCGATGCCTGCAGGTTTTCCTCCTCTCTGTCCCCCTCCTAAAAGCATAACCCTGGCTTTCATGATTTTATTTCACAGCGCGTCTGTTGCCACTTCTGTTCAAGTCTCCCAAACACATCTATTTCCACCAGATCAGGGGCACTGAAAAAAAAAAAACAAAAAACCAAACATCCCTGGGTGCAAGACAGTTTCCTGGCCCGAGGAGCTCGCAGCCCAAATTCAAAGTCTGATTTATGGGGTTTAACTGTGATGGGCTGAAAATGGGTGCAAAATATGGAAAATAATGGGGCTTAGAGATGTCGACAGACCTCAAAGCCTTCTCCTGAGTGAGAATGGGGCAGACACCTGAGTCACATCAGTTACAGGGCAGGAAGGGATGAGCACAGACGCCGGGGTTATCAGATCCATTCTCCTGCCTCTCGCTTCTCCTCCTATCTCAGGGCAGGAGCCAAAGGCAGCAGGAAGCACTATTTATTATACCTTTTTGCCTCCTGCAAACACCATCAACCTTTTCTTGGCATTTCATCAAAGATAAATGGCCCGATCCCGCTTCCATTAACACAGAAGGAAAAATTCCCTTTGACTCCCTCTGCCGTGGTACAAGAGCTCCCAAACCATCAGCAGGGGACTGACACTTTGAGGTTTCTCCATCTTTTTCCTTGTGCAGTTTTGCCTACAGAAGCCCTCCAGAACCATCTCTCTTGATGCAACACCACCGTTGGGCTGAGAAGAGCGAGGCTTGCTGCAGCAGACCTGGTGGCTTCCCTTGCCACGCATGTCTGGAGGATAAATAGAGGGTTCCAGCTTCAAGGGCCATTAATCTGGCAGCTATGCTTTTGGCTGACCATGCCCTGGTATCTCCACTTCTCTCCACAACCCTCCTGCCTCTCAGGTTTTGCTTTCTCTCAATGTTCCCGAAGGCTCCAGGGAGCGGGACCTTGTATTTTTAGCGCTTGCACCGTGAAGTGCTAAGCAAATTCCCAGTGACAGGTTATCAATAGTCAGCGCTATTAAAAATTTCCCCAAACTCCCAAGAAAGCCAGCCACGCTCCAAGCGAAAAGCAGTCGATTCTGAGCCACCCCAGTCCCTGTTCCTCCAGCATTTAGCAGGGGGTGGGCACCTGGATGTGCTGCTGGGGTTCACGAAGGATTTCACCCTACAGCAAGCAGAGACATGGGCTGACACGTCTGGAGGGGCAGAAAGCCATGTGAAAGCCAGCAGAGTAAGACTTGTGGTAGGGTAGAGACAGGGCAAAGAGGACCCCCAGCAAGTGGGAAGAGGGCAGGTGCTGCCCTCCAGCCAGCTGCAGCCCTCCTGGGACATGGTCCTTGGGGCCTAAATGGGTGCTCGAGCACAAAGAAAAAACAGAAATCAAACAGAAGCCAAACAAGAAACACGCCAAAAAAGAACAAATATAAACCTAACTCCACAAATAGGGTGCAGCTGGGTGGGAAGTGTGATATTTGACGACTCCAGAGAAGCAGAGACATAGGCAAATCTGTTATATATGGGCAGTAAAAGCAGCCCAAACAAAACTTGTGGTGGAAGTGGTGTTCCCGTGTGCTTTGGGGAAACTCTGGCTGTGCTCTCTCCAGGGTGCCCGGGGAGGAACAGCTCCTGCCTCCTGGTGTTTCTAAATCAGTGTGGAGCTGTATTAACCACTGTGAGATAAAGCCCAGGCCTGGTAAGCTTGTCCCGATTAGACCCCGAAAACACAGAAAACACACTGCTGTTAGGCTTTGAAGAGCACACAAAACCCAACAGGATGTGCGAGCCAGCGAGAAGAGCACCAAGCCAGGCGGAGGAGAAAAAGGCAATTTGATGCTTCCTGGCTCCAGCATCAGAGGCACAGCACAGACACACCTCCCCAGAAGCAGCACGTGCATTTTCTTGCTCCCTTTCCCCAAAGAGAAATAATTTAGACCTGGCTCCTGGCAAGAGAAAAATACCTGCTGCCTACTCAATGCCCGGCCACCGCAGGGTTCAAAGCTTCCCAAAACAGAGCCCACCTTGGGCACGGGCAGGCAGCCCTGCCTGCTGGGATGGGTAACTTGGGGAACACTCCAGGTGGAAAGCCTCCCTTTGCATCCCAAGGAAGATAATCACTCAGGTGATGCTGCCCCAGTGCAGGATGCAGTTTTTCCACCTGGGGACCAGAGCAGAACCCATTAGGTACATTTTCTTATGCTTTCTCCTTCTCTCTCCTCCTCCTTTTTCTTCCCCTTTTGCATAAGGTTTCGTTACCATGACTAAGGCACAAAGAGGAGAGGAGGAAGGAGCCCCAACGCAGGGCAGGCACCGCACACAGACCTCAGGAAGTACAAGACGGGCTATTTCGTACAGCAAACACTCGTTAGTAAAAGATATCGTTGCCTGCAGGGAGACAGTTTCTGGGTGATTGAACGCAGAACGGCTTGGAACAAATTCAATAAAACCCGGTGAGCCTTTTGCTTCTAAATATGCTGTTTTCCCTACGCTGGCGTTTTTCGCGGAAGCGCATTGATTGAGGCCACCAGCCGGTTCCCCGGGGTGAGCTGCTGGGCACGGCCGTCACCTCGAGATGGGGCAGGGGGTGGTGACCACAGCCTGACCCAGCTCATCTGCAAGCAAGGGCTTCAACACATTTTTTTTTGGCATGAACACCTGAAGGGCTATGGTCGTGCTCCAGCATGAGGCGTAGCTCCAACACCTGATGTCAGAACACCAAGAGTTGCTGCAAGGTCAGTCTGGGGGCTTTTGCACGGTCCAAAGCTTAATTCCCAGCAGCTTTTTTTTTTTTTTTGGTAATGATCATCCAAAGGGAAGCATCCTCAGGAGTTGCCCTGCCACGGTCTCCAGATGCTCTGGGGGCAGGAAACCTTTGGACTGCTCCATCAGCTGCCTCCCCAAGCCAGCAGCTCGTGCTCCTCAGCCAGCCAAACCCACCCTGCTGAGCCCAGCAGGCAGGCACAGCTCTGCAAAAAGCCCTTTTTATCCAAGGGCAGGCAAGTACAAAGCTCTACTGCCTGACACCATGCAGGTCGAGGGTCCCATCTCACCCCCCAGCACCTTGTCTTCTTGCAGGGGATGTCCTAAAGGTTAACCCATCAGGGCAGCTCATCCCCAAAAGCTCAGCCAGGTCCCCTCTCCTTGCTCTCCCACCACAGATCCAGCTTTCTGGACACTACAAGCTGCTGGTTCCTCCAGACAAGTGCCTGGGGAACACACACGAGTCAGAAATACCCGAGGTCAACACAGCCAACCCATCCGCCGACAAAGACAGTGTTTGTGCTACGACCTTTGAGTTACAACATTTGGTTATTTTAGAAACAGCTCCAAGGAAACAATGGAGTCCTTCTTCTCATTTAGAAAGCCTTCAGGACAGATTTAATTGCTGGGGTAAGGACGGGCCATCTCCAGTTATGACTGAGTGAATAGAAGTGCTGGAGCCCCTGTTTTTAATTAAAGCCACTATCTGTTTCTACCTAGCATGTGATAGCAACAAGAGTGGATTATTAGGATAAGTAATATCAATCTAATCCGACCTGATCTGTGTAGTTATTAGGCCTAGCTAACTACTGGTATTGATTTTATTACTAATAACCCTGCCGCAATAAGAAATCAATCACAGCAGAGTTTTGCATCATTCATCACATCAAGCTGTTCTGTTGTTTGGCTTCGGATCATCTAAGTGTTTTTCCCCATCACTTGAAATCCAAACACATTTTCTTTCTTGGGTACCACCTCCTCTTCCTTTACCTCTTCCTCCCTACGACTTCTCTTGCTACCATCCCTCCCTTCTCTCGGGCTGCCCCTTGCCCTCTCTAAGACAACTTCTTGTGAGATCAGAGCCAACACATCAATTTTCCTACCCTGAACCCAGGCAGAGAAGCTTCCAGCAGTTATGAATCAGCAACGCGAGCTAGAGCTGCTGGTCACCGAGAGAAACTGCCAGGAATTTGGGAAGGGTGAGTCACCCTCACAGACGGCTGGGAGAGGAACCTCTCGTCTTTTCTCCTCTTTAGCATTCAGCTCTTTTCTGCCCCAAAACCTCCCCGTACAAAGCAGCTTGGAGCCAGAGAAGCTCCCTCCAGGAGGGTGCCCGTCCTCATGTGCCGCAAGGCTCCCGATGTTCCCAGGGAGTTAAATTTAACTCAGGGTTAACTGTGGCTTTCTCGCAGAGCTGCCTGTTGTCTCCTGAACCTCTCAGCCTCTTCCTTGCTCGAGAAAATAACAGCTTACACCGCTCCCAGATGCTGAAAGAGCCCACATAATTGTATGCTCCCCGCAAAGCACATCTCAGCCGACAGTGGCTATTTGGAGCACGAGGGGTGGCCTTGGCTGCTCAGAAGGGTCACGGGTTGACAACTGTGTTTATTTTCCCTCTGCATTTGTACAAGAAAAAAAGAAAAAGAAAAAAAAAAATAAACCAACCCAGCTCCTCAAAGTCACATCGGGTAGCACCACTTCAGGACAGGCTTCCATCCCACTGCGTGCAGGAGCATCTGCACCAACCTCGACCTTGTGGAGATTAACCAGCTCTCAGTTTCCTTTTTTTGCTGTTTTTCAGCCTGTACCTAGGTAGGAAGGAGGATTTTTGACCCCAAACCAGAGAGATTTGGGAAACAAGGATTCCTGCGCATCCTCTGCCAGCTCCCTGCTCATGTTGGAGCATAAACCTGCTGCGTCATCAAGTTGGTATAGGCAGCGTCTCGAGGCCCCAAAACACTTTATTCTGCTGTTTTGCTTCCTGACTTGGCAGTTTGGGTGGGTGCTGCTACTGACTATCATTAGCATCTCCCTCTCTCAAATACTAGAGATAAATAGCAATAATAAGAGTCACACATACCTATAAATAAATATAAAAGGAGCGTCAACTCAGCCATGAATACGAAGCTTCAGGATACTGCATCTCATTCCTGCTCAATGCCTCAGGCGCCGTGAACCGCCGATCAAAACTCACCAAGCACCAAAAATATTAGTTTAATATTTGTGTGTGCTCAGCTTCTTGGGCTGGGATGACAAACAGCCTTGCAAAGGCATCGCCGGAGGCACTAACACTTCCATTCTCTCTCTCTCACTGATTCTGGCACACAGAGGGATCTTTTCAAAGCGATAAATGCTTTCATTTTTGTCTTCGCTGAAAGGACTTCCTCTACGGGGTGATGTTTTGCTAGGGGAAATGATTTAAGAGCAGAGATATGGTTGTGATTCAATATTATGCTCTGGAATTCCTTGTAAAGTCAGGGGAGAGACAAATTCTGACGTTATAGGATTACCTGAGCCTTGTCTGAATTTCTCAGGCTTCCTGGAAGAAGAATCAGGCACAGACCCACGAAGAACAACGTCAGGTCAGGTCGCTTCTGCTCCCACTGGGGAACCACAGCAAAAAGGTCTCACTTGTGAGTTACACCCACAAACGAGAATGTGCAAAATTAAGGGGAGAAAGGGGAGAAAGGAGATTGAGCTCTCTGTTGGAGTTGGCTAAAAGCAGATGAAGTTGAGAGGTTGCAACGCTGGAGCTGGTTCCTCACCTCCTTCCCTACATGGGTTGCATCAGCCATGGAGTCAACACGGTGGGAAGAGGAGACCAGCCACAAGGACCAGGTCTGCCCTTTGTTTTCCTTCCTCGTGTCTTCTTTTGTTGCCAAAAGGCAGGATGTGCTGGGGCAACTCTGGGTCCCAGGCACCAGCTCTGGTACCAAGGTGGTGAGGCAAGGTCCTGCCTTTGCTCCAGCACCGCGCTGACTCACGTCGCTTTGTGCCTGCCCGTCAATATCCCAGCTGGATCCGGCTTCTATATATTTAATTCGAGATGTGTACTGCAGGACCTCTTTTGTTAGCTGGATCCCTCATGCACGTTGTTATTATTTCTTTCATAAAAATCAATAAAGACTTAGGAACAACAACCACCGATAACAATACATCTCTCCATGCCTTTGTGTCGCATCTTGCTGAACAACTTGGAGAAGGAGCAGACAACAGCCCAAATGGAAGATAAATAAAATAAAATAAAATAGTGGCTTCCAAATCAGGCCTGGCTGATCACCCTGGTACCTTTAGAAAGGTTTCTGACCACTTCAAAATGAGGTAGTGAGACAGAGTGCTCTGGATTAACATACCAGGCTTTTCCTAGACATATGGGTGGGATTTTAGGAGTTTTCTTCCTTTTTTTTTTTCTTTTTTCATTTAGTCTCATTTACTTCTGCTTGTATCAAGGATGGTACCAGGCAGAGCTCCTCTACTTTGGCATTCCCCTTTCCCTGCCTATGAAGCACGGGCAAAAATGCTGCTAGAAATTTAAGAGCACCCCTTTGAAAGCCACAGGCAAATCACTGCTATTGAAGTGCTTTCCTGGGCACTGACAAAACTCAAGAAGATGCATCCCCTCGATGTTTTCCATCCTGCTTTGAAATGGGAAGAGATCAAGAAAGATCTCTATGTCATCCCCCTCCAGTAAACAGCCAGAAGCAGGAGATGGAATTACCCAGGACCTCTGCAGCTCAGCTCTAAAGTACCATTTAGCCACTCTATGCGAGGGGTTGGAAAACCAACAGCATCTCTGCAAAACAACAATTCCTCCATGCTTTGTACCATCATGAGCTGATCCTACAGCTAAAGCTGGGCTCCCAAGGGTAGACTGGTATGGCAGGATGTGGCACAGCTGGCCAGCTGTGCTCCACTTTAATACTGCTTGCAACTGCAGGCCAAGCTCCCCTTCATAAAAAAATAAAAAAGCCCCCAAAACCTTTCCTGGGGGAGCAGTTGCTCAGACACAACCTGCACTTCGCATTTCTCAGGACTGTAGCATCTGGGTTAAAGAAAATATCTAACATTGTAATGCCATTGTTTTAAAGGTTAATGTATTCCTTGCCATAAGCCTGAGCGGAGCTCTCAGCCCAGGAACAATCATCCTGTGGCAGAAAAGTATTGAGTAGGTGACCCAGGTCTTCTCCATCTCTAATTTTTATGCATGTGCAACTCCTTTTTCATTTCTTTCCTTTTCCGGTTCACCCGTCCAAAGTAATATAAGAGCAAGGCTAAGCACAGCTGAGGCTTTATCCACATCACAGCCACTAAACACACTCATCAGCACATCTCAGAGCACCCATACTCCTCTGCTATTTTCCTTTCCATACGAAGGATTGCTGCTGTTGTGCATGCAAACCAAGATGCTTTCAGCCAACATCTTCCCAGGCATTTCCCCATACAGTAATCATGAGCTAGAAGGTTGATCCAAGCACTAGAAGATAAGGAAATTCAAGCCCCAAGATGAAGGGAAAGCTGGTGCAGGCTTAACAGCTCGCACAAAGTCAGGCTCTACCTCCCCAGGAAAGGAAAGGTGCAAAAGGCAAACCGTAGCACAGCCAGAGAGAGCCTTTTAGCTCTTGTAAAGAAAAGAAAAAAGACATTTTAAGGAGCTAGTAAGCACTAACTTGAATTGTAGCAGACCCAGAGCTCCTCCAGCACAAGTCTAGGGACAGAGGCTCAGCAAAGAAGAGCCCCAGGCTTCCCCAAAGCCCCTCGCCAACCCAGAGCTGCTCCCCAATTCCCCTTTTCCCCCCAGCAGCTGGGTGCAGCCAGTTATCTGTGGGTGGCAATGCGCCCCACCTGTTAGCCCATCCCTCCTTACACCCATCTGGGCAGCAAGAGAAGGGGCTGGCCCCAGCAACGACCACTTGCCTGATGCTGGGTACACCAGAGATGGTTTTTATCAGAGAGGGTTTTGGGGAGAAGTCTGTAATTTTCTGCACTGGAGGAAGAGGTTTCACCAGAGCACCCAGAGAAGACAGCCCAAAAGGAAGCATCGAGCATCTTTAGAGAGGCTGCAAGGTGCTCTGAGGAGTTTTCTGTGGGAATTAGATGATCTTGATATTTTCTCTGGTTACTTCTTGTTGGTGTTGAAGAACGCACAAAATTTACCCCCCAAAAAAAGGCATTTTTATGTCAGGTAGCAGAGAGCTGAACGGTTTTGACTGACTGGATGAAAGAGCTCGGGAAAATTCCAGATCAAACGAGATAAGTTGTCTGAGTGAAACAGGGCTTTTCAGCCCCTTTCTGAACAAAAATGTTGATGCCAGGGGGAAGGGCAGAAGGGAACAAAAAAAACATCCTAGCAAACTCTAATTCCCTTTAAAAATTTTGAAAGAAATAATTTTCCCTTTTTTTTTTTTAATTGTGGCAAAGGTGTTTTTGTCAGATTATGGCAGCCAACAGCAAGAAGAATAAAAAATAGAATATGATAATAGCTTGTTGTTCAAACATAGGTAATCAGAGGGAAAATAACCTCGGGTGCCCAGCCTGTTGTAAGGCAGGCAATTTTGCTGTTCTGGGTCCGGTGCTGCTCAGGAGGGGACAAATCGGGCACTGAGGTCTCTGGCGTAACCCTGCGATTAAGGGATTACCATTAATTAACGTTGCGGCTCCGAGAGGGCCCTGCACGCCTTGCCTGCGATACGATATCTCTACATCGGCAGGAACCAAATGGGATGTGAATTTCCAAAATCTGCAAGACCCAAAGAGGAGGTAGGGGATGGGAGGGGAAAGGGACAGGGCAGGGAGACAGGAGCAGAGGGGAGGGCACGAGGTGGAGAAAGAGAAGCTGGAAAGAATGCTGAGCTGCACGCACAGGTCAAGGAACAGAAGTAGGTATGTTGAGGAAAGAGGCTGAATAACCAGGTCTAAAGAGAGGAAGAAATTGCATCAGTGGAGAAAGAAGACCTATTTCCCAAGCAGGGGGTGTTGATGAGGCAGCCCTGGGCAGCCCAGGACGTGCCCAGCATGGCGCATCCCCCCAGGTGCGGTACCCAGCGCCCAGCAGCAGCCCAGCCTTAATTATCCATCATGTTTAGAGACAGAAACATCAAATACATTTACCAGACAGGCTGGCCAGGCAGCGTCAGAATGGGAGGATGGAGGTGTCAGACATAGCAGGGTCCCAGCTGATGTTATGTTCTCACTCTTTTTTTTCTTGGTATTAATTAAAAACAACACAAACCTTTCTCAGAACAAATTGCCTGGCCAAGCTCAGTTTGCCACTACACCACCAGCAGCATTAGGGCACCTCCCAGATCTTAACCGTGTCCAAATCCCAACACCCCAACACAAGGATAGGGTCCACCTGTAGAGAAGAGCCTGCCAACAGGAGCATCCCACCCCGGTGACAGGACCTCAGGACCATTCAAACACCATTCAGATACCTTTTTTTTCCTAAAAAGTAAAGTGGAAGAGGAACGCTTGGTTAGCAGCTAATTTCCTAGTTCTCTTACAGCAAGAAGATTAAAAGCTTTCTTCCCGATGGCTGCTTCGTAAAAGACCCAGAGGTTTTCTACTCATTTATTCCTTTAAAATAGATAATGCATTCCTTTTTAAGAGATGTGGTTTTATGGGTACAACCCTCCACCACGCTGTCTTCTGAGCTGATCTTCCAGACAGCCCAGAGCTAGGGAGCAAAATGAGAAGGTTTTTCCATCTCCAGCCTTACCTTGTGGCCTCTGAGCTTTATCTGAACCCCTCAGGAACATGGTGGTTATGATGCTGAGACGCTTTCATCCAGGCAAGGAGGTCCTTTCCTCCCCAAAAGAGGTTACTTCTGCTTGGAAATCAGCTCTCAGGTGAGCAGCTTTGAGCTTTAAGTCACGAGCGGGTCTGTAACAAAGAAAATAAGGTTTGCACAGCCCTTTTAATACACGTTGGCCAAATAAACGCTCCTATTTCCAGCCATAAATATCAGGTAGGAGAAGCGAGCTCAGCACACCTTTTCATTTGTATGCAGCGCTGTTTTATTAAATAAAAGTGCACTCTCCAGGAACAGAGCCCGGCCACCAGCTCAGGCAGCCCGTGTTGGAGCGGTTATTGATAGCCAGGCAGCAATTCGTAGTGGGGCTTGTCCCTGTGAAACAGGAAAAAGGGAAGGGAAAATAAGGGTTGTGGTGCAGGGCCCACTCATGGAGATGGGGTGGGGAGAAGAAAGGAGTTGCTGGGTAAGCACCCCCAGGGACATCACCAAAATCACCCAAACAACTCCAGTTCCAGGCTGATGTCAGCAGCGACCGTCCTGCTTTCAGCATGGCAAGGGGAGCGCATGCTAACCCCTTATCTCCCATACACTTGCATCTTCAGATATTTAAAGCTCAATTTTTTCTCTTTAAAACAAAGAAAACTACACCTGTCTTTTGTTTTTTCATCCATGCTGCAGGTGGAAACCCCAGCAGCAAGGCAAGAGGGGGCTTCTCCCCACTCCACGCCACTGCCTCAAGCTCAGCCTGGGGTCTGTACAGGAGAGGTCTGCCCGCACGTAGGGAAAAACAATTACAGGCAGACGCTCGTGGGATTTGTTTCGGAACAATGCTGTAATAAACCAGAGGATAATCTGCTGCCCAGGGACTGGTCATCTTCCTGGAGGGGCAGCACTCACAAATTGGGCAGTCACATCGCGTTATTTCCAGCAGGTGAGCTGGGGATGGGGACGGTGACAATCGAGGTGCCCCCACAGATGTGTCCCCAGCTCCCCATCACCACCCCTGCGGGCAGGGAGGGGGAATCCACAGCTCTGATAAGGCCCAGGGAGCTGCCGGCTCCAGCTCTGGCCACAGATGGTCCCTAGAGAAATTTCCCCGCGTTCAAGCTAATCTTCTTACCAACGGTGATGTTTTCGGTTATTTATTTATTTTATTTCATCCGACATGTGTCAAGCAGGCCTGCTAAGCCTATTATATCTCCAGGGAGGTTGGAGTTTTCTCTTTGATTTATTTATTTATTTATCCCCTCTGAACGCTGCTTGTCCCCTTTTGGGCTCCTCTGGACGTTTCTCCATCACCGACTACAGACCAACATTTTATAATTAACACTGGGAGCACCTCATGGGGTTTGGAGGCTCAGGTGAGATAAACAGCCAGGTCCTGGCTAGACATCCAGAATTTCCGGAGCTTGTAATTTTCAGAAATG
This sequence comes from Cygnus atratus, assembly GCF_013377495.2. NCBI lineage: Eukaryota > Metazoa > Chordata > Aves > Anseriformes > Anatidae > Cygnus > Cygnus atratus. Next base: position 24,918,145 of record NC_066368.1, on the reverse strand, counting down.
AGCTATAAAACTTGCTGGAGCATCTCTTATTGCTGCTTTTGCTTCCACTAAGCCCTCAAAATAAATAGATAAAAAGTTAGCTGAACATTTTTTCTGTGCATCTCCAGTGCAAAACAGCTCAAGCTATTAATAAAAACACAGTTGGGACTTGCATTTTTTTTGTGTGTGTGTTACTGCTTGTTTGTATTTACAAGCAGAAACAGGCAGGGATTAGACCCCTGGGCTGGAGGGTTGTTTAACCTCCTAAATACTCACCCAACTTCTAGCTCCAGGTTGAGGGACACGTGCTGGTGAAGGGCCACCTTCCCCAAGTCCTCTCTCCCACCTCTGGTAGGGAAAGTGTGGGAAGCCAAGCTGAAAGGAGGAAAAACCAAGCAAGCAAGGAAAAAACCTAACTGCTCTGTAAACGGCCATTTTCTGGAGGAAGCATCAAGCTCTCGCCATGCAATGGGAGACCAGAAATACCAAAGGAGCAGGAAACATTCATGCACGTCCCGCACACACACCAACACGTACGCTCTGGAGACTTTGCTACAGAAAATCAATGTGGGCTTATCAGCCTGCAGCAGAGCCCAGACAATTAAACATTTCCCTCTCTGCCTTTATGTATTGGATTTAAGTTCTGAAGTTGGTCTCACCTGTGGATGGGGGCGGAGGAAGAATCTGAGACAGCATGTCACAGAGAGTTATCTCCAATGCAGGGAGTAGCCAATATTATTTCCATGGCTAACTGCTGCCTTCTTTGCCCTCAAAAAAATACATCTGTCTCTTGTTTCCTGGCTACGGACCAAAAAATAAAAGGAAGGTAGGACACATTCAATATTGATTTATTTACTGGAAAAAAAAAAACCAGTCTCCTCTCCTTACACAGAGCCCAGCACTCCGAGGAAGCCCTTCCCCAGGAGCAGAGTTTTGTGTCCTCGTGTTCTCCTCCAGCACAGAGCAAAACTTTGCAGAACAGGGCCAGCAGACACCAGAAAGGGGGCCCGAGGAGCAGAACTGAGCTGAGATTTGGAGCCCTAAATGGAGAGGCACCAAGATACATCACAAAATTATTCATGTACCTGCTGCAGCTCCATGGGCAGGTCCAGGTGGATCACTTGGAAAACTGGGGAGGGGAAGGAGAGGGAGCCCACGATGCTGTTATAGCACAAAGCCACGGAGCAAGAAGCCACATTTGCAGGCACTTGGACTCCCTGCTGGTAGGAAATAGACTGGGGATGGTTTTTTGGCTTTCACGGAGTATGAGCAATGCTGGTACTTCCAGCCTCGCTCTTGCAAATGCTTGCACAGCGTAGTGCAGGTGATCTGTGCCCCTGCCTGTTCCAGCAAAACCTGGGAACAGTGTTAGCTTTGTTTCCTTTCAAAAAGGTGATGCTGCTGGCCTTCAAACGACACGGGAGAAGAGGTGACACAGGGAGGTGACTGGCCGAGCAGCTGACAGAAGCTGAAAAAAAAAAAAGCGTGCCTGACCCTTGCTGACACAGCCAGCAACACATCAGCGCTGGCAGCCCGCCTGCGCCAGGAGAAAAATGCAGAAGAAAGCAGCAACAGCAAGCAAACCCCTTCTTTATTTCATTTTTCTACCTGGCTGGTCATATTCAATTCTGTACTTAATTGGTGGCAGAAAAGTTTCTGGAACAAAAAGCATCAGTTTGTTGTTTTTGTATTTTTTTCCTCTTTCTCTTAAAGCTTTGTCAATGGATTTAGAGTGGGTCAAATGCTGCCAGCTCTCCTGGCTACAGCACACGCAGGTTGCGAACAGCTCCAGAGAGAAGTGAGCAAGGGAAAATGAACCTAAACCCATCACACCCATAAAACTCTGGGGTTAGGGAGAGGCAGATCCCCATTTCTGCATGCAAAAGAGGGCCCTTGTGCACAAACAAAGGTACTTGAGGTTCGCTCCTTGTGGTTTTGTTATTTATTACCCCAATTATTTCTTTTTATTATTTATAACAAGCAGCCCAGTGACCACTTGAGCTGGTCTGGGGGATAACATCAGTTCGCACGAGCGGCTCAGACACCACTTCGGGGCAATGGATGGAGCCCAGGCTGAAAACCACTGTGAGGCCATCGGTAAACGCAGGCCCATGACAATCCCACTGACATCTCTGGATCGCTTTATGCTCCTGAGATGTAAGCACACACATCTGAATTGGGCCCTAGGTTCATTGCACATCATCTAGTTAAGGAGACGAGAAGAAAGGAGGTTCTTCCATCTAGTTAAGGAGACAAGAAGAAAGGAGGTTCTTCCATGGGTGAAGACCAGCCAGCTGAGAAAAAACAGCATTACTCCCTTGTTTGAAGGCATCACAACTCAAGGACCTGCAGCTGACTGAGTTCTGTACAGGGTAAAACCTGTATTTTCAGCTGCAATGCCTTCCCACTCCTGGTAAGCACCAAGCTTCTTATTTTTCCTTTTATTTTTTTCTTTCTGGGAAGAAACTATTATTTTGCCATTTCCACGTGCCCTAAAAACAGTTCTCCTCTCCTGGCTGTACCCGTACTTCAAGATAACGCTGTAATCTCATGTGGAACAGCTATCTCATGTTAGATCATGTGGAAACACCTCAGACAATAAAGATACAACAAACCAGAGTCAAATTTAGACACAAAGCCAGTAATTAACAAAACCCAGAACTCTTGCAAGGCAAAGCTATTGTATATAACGAAATGCAACGTAGCACCTAAAAAAAGCCTTTTTCTTACATAAAGCCTGTCTAAGCCTAGCAAGTCAGGCATCATCAGTGCAGCTGAAGAGCTTTACGTTGCCAGAGGATTCAGAGCAACCTGGGTCCATGCCTGTACCATGGCCAGCATGGGGAGGTCTCACCCGCAAACCAAGCAGATATATCATGACACCAAGGTGTGATGCCCTGTCACCCTCGGGTTTGGGATCAGGGTGCTAAAACACAGAGAGAGAAGTTGTCAGACCAACTTCTAGCTCGGGGGATGTTCCCAATTAGCTTTCCAAAGGAAAATGGATGAAAATGCAAGTTTGCTGCTCCAGACGGACCCAAACACCCCATAAGTCCAAAAATTTCCTTTGTGCTAAGCCTGGAAAACAAAGAGCCTTAGGAGCACAAACGAGCTGCAAGGAGGCAGGGGAAAGTTAATCAGGTTCAGATCAAAGGAAAAACAGTGAGCAATTTCATCCGCGGCCGTGCACGTGAGAAGTTTGCTGTGACTCGTTCCCCCCACTATTTTTTCACTTTCAGGCTCCTGACCTTCTCCGTTCCGGCCAGGAGGGAATAGGAAAGCTCTAAGAAAGTTATTCCTGTGCTATTTTTAGCAGAGCCAGAAGAAAAGTGACTGGAAATAATCCATGAAAGCAAGCTTTCACCTTGATTTTCAGACTCTGGAGGCTTTGATAGCCTTGATAACAATCACAACTTTACCAAAGGCATATAAACTGCTGAGTGAGACTGAGAGCATAAATTGAGTTCTCCTTTTCTTCCTGCCTTGCTTGAAAGGCCTAGCAAACCATGGACAGAGACCAAAGGAAATGCTTTCCCTCCCAAGCCAGCACATTCAGGGCCACGCAGCAGCATGGAGACCCAGGCTTGGCTCCAGCATGCCAGCAGGAAAATTGCACAGTACACTTGGATGTGTTCAGGATACACGAGGATTTTGGAAGACGAGAGCGCTTTGTGGAAGAGGCTGCTCTTTCCAAAGCAGGATTAAGACCTCTTCTAGAAATAACCATTCCCAGCCTCTACAGCTCGAGCAGACCATGCATTAAATGCATCGCAAAGCAAACAAAAATAATGGCACAACAACATCCGGAAGAGAAGTCCTCAGCCTTAAGATACTGAAATCCACCAAAGGAGAGCCAAACTAGTTGAAACAAGGCTTATAGAAAGCTATTGGGCCAAGAGTGGCTGCACAGGGAACCCCACGTTCCTCTGCCTGCCCCCGACCTGCAAGCGCTAACACAAGCAGTTGCTGCTGGGACACACACCTCAGCTGGGTGCTTTGGAGACCAGGATTTAATTAGACAAGGCACGCTCCTGAGGTGCTGATAATAGGAACAAAACAAGGGCTGATCCCATTAAGTTGAGCTTTTCTGTTGATTGCTGCCATCTGATGTCCCCTTCTCCCCCACTGCTCCTCACTGCATGTTTCCCCCCTCCTCTTGTGCTGCTGGGGGACTGAAATTTTATTGTCCAGGCTCTGCTGGGCATCAATATAATACGGTGATGATCATCAGCCCTCTGCCATGCTTCCAACCAGGACATACTAAGGGAGTTTCGTCCCAGGGTGGCCATCCCAAGGCTCTCATCCAGCTCTTCTCCTCTCCTGAGCATCCTTCCAACCCAACAACCTCTCTCAACATGACTATTCGGATCCCCCTATTATTCAGACTTCCTTAGGACTTGTGCTCATTGCAGCCCCAAGGACAGGAGAAACGAGCATTGTCCCTTTGAGCCTGGAGATTTGATGACCACTGGGGACAGCCACGACCTCGAGGTCTGCATCCAGACCTCGACCTTACCTCCAGCATCCATTTTTGGGCCCCATCAAACTGCTCACCCCCAAAACAGCTTCAATGGGCATGGCAGCATCATAACTCCCACTTTGCTGAGTTTTAAAAACCTTTTTCCCAGATCGAAGAGGCGCTGGTAAGCGTCGTGGCAGGAGAGATTTACTGCTGTCTCCGGAAATGTTTCATTATTCCTTGGTAAGTGGTGGCAGTGAATCTCAGGCTGTCTGCTGGCTGTAAAGGGTGATGCCGGGCAGATTCTTTCCGTCAGCTGGACTGGGCTGAGGTCCGACATGTCACCTCCCAGGGCTGAGGGATATTGCGTCCAAGAAAGATTTTGTTTCTCTTGCCTCTTGGTAGCCTCTCTCACTTGTCCCTACTCCCAGCACTGTGTGCTTCTTCAGCTGAGCTATCATTGCCAATTCTTCAGCTCCACGATATATGTGATTTCATACTCATCCCTAACTTAAGTCAACCCCTGCCATCAGTGGCTGATTTTCTAGGCTTCTCCCCATCCGTTTTTGGGGCTGAGAAGGCAGGACCCACTCACAAATTACTTAAGACATTCGTTAAGCAGCAGAGTAGCATTCCCCATTTCACTCTTATCTCCCCACAACTCCTATCATTATGTTTCGTTTTTTTGGACTACCACAGAGCGCAAATTGTCACTTTGATAGATATTTCCAGCATAACTCCAAGATCTCTTCCCCGAGCAGCAACAGCCAGTTCAGAGCCCACTGCTCTATGTGCGAAGTTAGAATGATTTTCCCCCTGTGCATTGTTTTTCATTTAGCAGCCTTGAATTTCATCCGCCCTTTTATTACCCAGTCACTAAGAATCAGAAGGTCCTCTTCCCATTCTTGGAGGTTGGCTGTATTTTAATCTTTTTGGTATTAACTCAGCGTTGCCAGCACATGCTGTTATTTCATTTCTTCCCCGGACCTGCAGCCAGGTCCTTTCTGAGGATACCAGATAGCAAGGTGCCAGCACAGGCTCCCTTGGGACTCTGCTGGTGACATCTCCCAAAATATGATTTATGTCACAGAGGAGAACTGGGGCAATGTGATGTTGGGGTAGCACGGTAGCTGCAGAGCCATTTTAATCACCAGCCCACTGGAGCATCACATTGCTCTCCAGATTCAGGAAGCTGCAGCCGGACTGATGCTCCAGGGTGTCAGCAAGCACATGAGCTTCTTCTCAAGGCAGCATCCTCCCCAAAAAATGGGAAAGCGTGTCACCCCAAATCATGTTTGGCTGTGGTTTTTAAATATGTATATATATACACATATCCAGTGGCAAGGAAGGCTCTCAGGTATCAGCCCTCCACAAGCCAAGGCTGTCCTTGCCAGCACATCTGGAAGAAGCATCCCAGTTGTGCTCCAGCCAGCAAAAAGCTCACCCCAAAAGGGCTCCCACCCCACAGCTGGGAGCATGACCGAGATCTCGTGGCAGTTGTGCACATGGGGCAAAGCAAAAATGAGGCAGCAGGGGCTCTGCATGCAGCTACCCACCTGCCAAGCTCCCCAGTTTTCAGGGACAGCCCTTTTCTACACCATTTGAGCCAACAGGCCATGGACACCTTGCAAAACTCCACATTAAAATGAGCCATGGACACTCCCTTAACCATTTCTCAAAGCTATGCTGTAGAAAATAGTTTATTAACTGCTGAAGAATGTTTTCCCTCTATAATGAGCCTTCCTGCAGTATTGAAGAACAGCCATGTCTTACTTTCCTCCTTTAACAAATGGCTTCTTTACAGTTTAATTAACTTCTCCCTGCTCTTCTTTTGTGGCACAGTGTCACCCTGGCCACAAGACAAACTCTGTTTGTTCCTTTGTTCTGGAGAGCGCTGGCCTGTCAGATAAACTGCTCTGCCTAATTTGCTGGGGCTTTTCTCTTCCCACTCTGTATATCCCAGGGAGGGAAGGAGCAATAACAGTGAGCAGTGCTTTGGGGAGGCTGGGCACCATAAGCGACGGGGTGGGGACGAGGCACAACTCACCTCCTGAAGGTTAACGGGGCTGGAGCCCTTCCTGCTCCTCCTGGCGCCTGGATTTTTTGGCCGATGCCCTGCTGGGGGGAGTTTGGAAGTAGAGGTGGTCTCAGGGAACCTGCTTGACTTGGCAGTCACTGGGGGGCATCGCTGTGGGCGAAGCCTTGGACCCTCCCAGAGCACCTTGGAGAGAGAATAAAACAGGTTACAAGCTGTGTTGTCCTCATCCTGTTCGCTTTGTCCTGCTGTGAAGTCCTCACCTGGTGCAGCAAATGTGACACGAGAGGACCACAGGAGTCACCTGCTGAAACCCTACGCTCCTGGGGCTGGCTTTTGTCATGGGGTGGGGACAGGAGCCCCACGTTACGGACCTGCATCAGCATCCCCGCATGCTTCTTTCTTTTCTCAGGTTTAAAAACAAGCCTGGAGGAAAGGGGTTTTGTCCTTCCAGGAGTTAGGATTTTGCATCTTCAGTAGTGCATCTGTCTACACATACATGTTCATATATATTTTAGATATATAAACAAAAATCAATATGAGTGAGATTATGTCACTGCACTATTGAGCAATGGGCTCCTGATGGCACACAAAACCAAACGGCCCCGCACCTTGGGGCTCACCATTTCACTCCAGGACCGAGTGTGTGCACCAAGCCAGTGGCACAGACTGGGGAAAACAAGAGTTGCTCTCCTCTGCTGCAATAAAAAAAGGATGCAGAGGCTGAATTTGGGCTCAGATCAACCTGCTCACACCTGGAGGACACATACAGGGGTGTCACACATAACCCTAACCCTAGCCCCCTTTTGGGAAGGGATTGGTGCACCTGGTGTAGCTTGGGGGTCCTAGCAGCCCTGTGCCTCTGAGCCGAGCCCCTTTTTCAGGTGTCCTGGTGCCACACAGACCAGAGCCACTACAACACAGCCACAGGGCTGCAGTTCCTGAGCAGGGCCAGTTAATTAATTGCACCCAGCTGACAGCAGCCGGGGCTTTTTGTGTGCTGGAGCTTTCAGACACCAATGCAGTAATGGTCTCCAGCACGCAGACGGTCTCAGGGGACTTGTCCTTCCTATCCAAAAAAAATTAATTAACGGTGGCAATAAATAAAGCAAGCCAGGCGAATGAGAACATCGGAGCCGCTCTGGGGAGGCTGCTGCAGACGTGCAGCAGTTATCAGCCTTGGGGTGCTGGGTGCCCACAGCCAAATGCCTGGAGACTTGGGCAGCAGCTTCCTAGCAGCATGGTGCCTAGTCCACATGTGCTGTTTTGGGTAGGAAAAGCTTTTTCTTTTTTGGAGCCAGGTGGCTCTTGTCCTGGTTATCCAGCAGCATGCACATCCCCCACCCTGAGGTCTAATCACTGGCCACTCGTTTCTCGAGCACTTCTTAGGCACTTCTAATTGGCACTTGACAAAGTGCCTGCCACACATTGGTCAATACCAATTAGCATGCTTATTAAGCACACCTATCTGCTCGTGGCAGTTATCTAATTACCTCACAAGTGCACTGGGGGAGAGGCTCTGCAAAGGGTGCCGCGGTGGGGAGGATGCTTCAGATGCTTGGTGCACAAACCCTGCGCTCCGCTGCTCTCCACGGAGCTGAGCACCCATCAAGCCTCCCCACTTGGTGGGAACATCACCTGCACAGCTCCAAATCCATCCACCCTAAAGGGATGTCCACAGAAGGGCCTTCCACCTTTCTTTGGTTCCTTCATGCACCTCCACAGCCCTGCTCTGGGTCTTGCTGCTGGCTCCAAGGTAAGTCAAGCTGTGAGACCCATCAGAAAACGTGGGTGAAGCTGCTGAGCATGCAACCAGAGCAGCCCTCAGCCCTCATTTCCTGTAATTTCCAGGGGAAAACAACTCAATTAGACATTTTGGGGGGTTCTCTGCAGAATTAATTGCATGGCAGCCAGGGAGTCAGAGGGACTAAAGAGGCCAAGACACCCAAAGTTGCATTTACCAGTCTCCTGCTTTTTATTTTTCTGATTTTTTTAAAAAGATTTTTTGCATATTGTCCTGCAGGCCAAGCCTAGACAGCGGGTGCTGCTGTTATCAGACAGCACACAGAGCGGCGCAGTGATACAACATGCATGCCTGGGAACCAAAACAGAGCCCATGTACTGGTTTAATTTAATGCTCGTGAAAGCCTCCCATTCTGACACACACCTTGGAACTGGGATAGCACAGCGTGGCTGGGAGAGATTTCACATAGGAGCTCCAGTGGGCTGCAGCACCCTGCTGGAGCCGGGAATGGATGGAGCACGGCCGGGGCTTCCTTTGCTTCCAGCCAACAACACCAGGAGGGCAAGCAACGCGCCGAGCCGCTCATCTCTCACACATGCCTATTAAGCAAAAATTAAAAGGAAATTACACAGGGAAGCCAGCAGCAAGGAGGAGGGGACGGGTTGTAATTACATGGCTGTTAGTTGGCTTAGAGTTCCACTTTAATGCTCCTGGCCCATGCCAATGTTTTCTAGAGAAGTTCTCTCTTACTTAGGGTGAGGACCAGGATGCTCTCGATGCCCAGCCAGGTGCCTTTCAGATTTAGTCCCCCAGCAGGGTTTTGTTTTCAGCAGCCCCCTGTGCTGCTCTTGCCAGGCCCCCAGCAGGAAACAATTTTACTAAAAGCCTTAGGATTTATCTTTCAGCTGCAGATCTATCTTTATTTCCCAAGCAGGAGGAAGAGCTCACCAGAGCGAGCTCAGGGAGAAAAGGGACACTTTATTCTGTCCATCCCCTGGAAGCTCAGAGCATGAAACTCTCCCTTCATACCACGGCTCTCTGCAGACGGCATCAACATGGAACTCCATGCATTTTGAAAAGAAGAGTTTCCACTATAGCCCACTTTCAAGCATTTGAAACCCATAATATTTCAAAAAAATGTATATTTGATTTTCTCCCTGCATGCGCCTCTCTCTTTGGAGCCCTCCCAAGCAAAGTTCTCTGTGCTAGAACAAAGCTGGGGAAGCTTCAGGGATACCTGTCTGCAAGAGGAACAAGGAAATGAGGATATTAGGAGACTTTAGAGGAAAATCCCCAGCTGTGGAGGCTCAGCACACGGCTCTGGAGCAGACCTTCCTTGGCCAGACACACCTAACCCAGAGGAGACATCAGTGTAGCAAGAAGGGAGTGACGACCAGATGACCTCCAGAGGTCCCTTCCAACCTAACCCCTTCTGTGAAAAGGACTTAAGCACATGGTCACTTAAGTAAAGAAATAGAGCTTTTTGTTTCTTAAATCTAGGTTTCCTCATCATTTTTTCCCCCCAGGCATGCCTTCATCCTTCCAAAAGGAGCAGCCACCCCACAGAAGAGCACTGGGTGCTGAGGATGGGGTCAGCACCAGCAGCTGGGACTGGTCCCACCACCAGCAGTACCGACAGCTGCCAGCAGCTTGAGTGCTGCAAACAGATGTATCCTCCCAGGACAGGGGGTTTGGGGGGGGGCTGGGAGCCTGCCGGCTCCGAAAACACCCGGCATCCTCTGCCTCAGAAGGTGCAGAGGCATCTGCTGCTGAGCTGACAGCAGGAGCAGCAGAAGATGCGAGGGAGGGCGAGCGGGGAATGCAGAATCAGCACAGCCTCGGGGTGGGAAAAAGCCCCAGGGCACCTCGTGTAGGGGAAAAAACCCAAGGGACAGCCTCAAGAGGTGGCCAGGGTGGGCTCGAGGTGACACGGCAGCGCTGCCGCCGCTCCAATCAGGGGGGCAGCCGCTGGGCTGGAAGCAAGTCCACGTGAAATCGATGTGCAGTTAGAGAAACCACCGAGGGCTGCCCGTCAATACGCTGAAAAGACACCACTGCCTGCAACAGCCCCAACCAGCAGCCTGCTGTTATTGACAGGAGAAGTGGCAGGCTTTAAAAAACAGTATCTTGTTCTTCCCTCGTTCCCCCTCCTGAGCAAATTAACCCCAAATCTCTTTGTTTACCCTCTCCCCTAATAAGCTCTCATGGCTCACAGAAATGGTATCCCAGGCTTTTTCCAGAGCAGAGCAGAATCTTTGTTCCTTTTCATCCTGGGAAAAGGAAGGGTTTAGATAATCTCAGAATGCCAGAAAGCAATTTATTTTGACCTAGACTGTTTCTGCAATGTCATCTCTTGGTTTTGGCACGGGGGAAGCGCCGTTAGCCGGCATTCATGCATCGCGCCCATGTCCTGGGCCCAATGAGCAGCCGGTCCCCACAGCCATCCCATGGCAGCTTGATCCCAAAGGAGAGCACCAAAATGCAAGAGAGACAGCCCACGGCCACGAGTGGGTCCTTCCTGCCACCTGTGGCACTACACACCCCAAAATCCCAATAACATACCCAGGAGGGGGCCCTGTCCTGTCCCCATCGCCCCACGGTGGCACCAGCTCTACAGAAGCAATGCATCTTTCCCCCCTCCTCAAAATAAAGCACTTTATTTAAAATTTTCTTTAAAGAATGGGTTCTCACTGCTCCTCCTTCCTGTTTCTAAGCCCTGGGGTGAGCTCAGCTTGTTGCCTCCAGGATGTTTTTGGCAGCCTCAAGCCTGGAAACTTTCTTCAGAAAGGAAAAGCGAAAGCAGGGAGCATCACAGAGCCGCGCGGCTCATTGCAGGAAACACCACCAGATGCTGCAAGGCTCTCTCAAGAGCAGCAAGAGCTGACAGCACAGCATTTAGCAGACAAAAGCACTCATCCCTTCCAGCTCCCCCAGTCTGGATTCGCCACAGCCCCAGTAACTCCCCCACTGCACGGCACAGGCTTTTAGCTCGGCCCCATCCCGGCAGCTTAGGGACTGCAATAACTCATCTTGCTGTCAACGGGGAATATTTTTAAATCTCTTCCTCCCTGCAGGCAGGGGATGCCTCCTCCACTTTTTCCAGGCAGATCCCTTTTTTTAATTTTCCTCCGAACAACGGGGGTTTAAATCCCAAATCCTCCTGCCTTCTTTTGGGGCAGCAGTGGAGTGGAGATTTACAGGAAGATTTGGAATCGCTTGCTGGGAGCCCCTGGAAAGAAGAGCTGGAAGTTGATGCGTCCAAGCTTTTGATACAGAGCAGGGCTTATCTTTCTCTTCTCTTCCCCACAAGTTACATAAAAACATAAAAATAGTCTGGTTTGTTCCCTTGGCAGACAGCAGCACGTCCTGCAGAGCATCCTTGCGTCCTGAACCTCTTCCGCCAGGGTGGGAGAAGAAAGCATCCCCTGGCTGGCTCCCACCAAGCCTTATTTCACCCTGTGCATGACACCGATGTGGACAGGCTTCTGGAAAGCCTGCAGTAGTTTCATCAATGCTTTTTTTCTGTGCTTTCCACACTCAGGGTATTATTAGCATGCTGGTTTCATTGTGCAATGGCACTGCAAATGGCGTTGGCGTGCTGTGACAGGGGAGGAGACGTGGTCACCACCAGAGCCTCACCGAGCCCCCCACGGCTCGTGCAGCCTTCATCCCTCTCTGCAGTCACACAGGAGAATGTCCAGAGGTGAGCCCAGACACCCACAGCTCACCCTGCATGGCACAGGATGCAAGCCCTTGTCCAGAGCAATGGAGGTCTGGCTGGCTGTTCTTCATGTGCACGCAGACAACATGCCCCAGAGATGTCTTGAGACCACTGGGATAAAAACCACAAGGGTAGGCAAGGTCTTGCTCATGGGCAATGCCTTCTTTCACCTTTTAAGACCTGTCGATGTAGTAATTAAAGCTCCTGTTTCTAAGCCGCTTGGTATTTTAATTGATTTTCTCCACTGGCTGCCCACAGTCTAGTCATTCAAATCCGACATTTATCTCCCAAGGCCTCAGACGAACGAGGAGGGAGCGCAACCAGACCTGTGCTTCCCAGCGGATCCCTCGCGCTGAGGCTGCCGAGTGCCTCCTCGGGGACCCCCCAGCAGTACTCACTGGTCCTTCCTGAAACAACAACCTTCCTGCTTCATTTAACATGGCGTTTGAAGGCCATGCTGCTCCCGGCAGGAGGTTTGATCAAGCTGATGAAGGGCGACGTGCTGCCTGCCTCGCCTGCTGCGCACCCGCAGCAGCTGCACGAGCGTGCCCCAGTCCTGCAAACTCATCGGGAATGCTACAAGGAGCAGGGCAGCACCTTGGACCAAGGCAGCACTGCCCACCTCCACCCCAAAGAGTGCAGATGGACTTGGCAAAGATGCAAAGTCCCCTGACTTCAGAATAAACCAAATAAACCAGGATGTTTTGGGGAAAGGGGAAATCTGGAACCTACTGGGGTTTGGGTTTGTTCTTTATTTTCTTCCCCCCCACATTTGTCTTCTTTTAGCAGGACCCCTGAAGCTCATGCCCAGAGGTGACAAGCATGTTTAATAAACCAATCTCTAGAGTGGGAAATTAAGCTCTTACGACATGGTAAAATTGCTGACAGTGGGAGAAGATTCCTGAATCCACAGGGTGACTGCAGGAGGTCACTTCTAAAACCCAGAGGTAAATGCCTTCCCTAGCGAAAGCCAAACAAACATCACCACCAACAACAAAAAGCAAACACACACAACCTACGATGCCCTTCCAAAATGTTCTTCTGGCCTTGAATTTGCTCATGCCTGTAGCCTGCACCTCAGGGAAACCTGCACACATTGCCTCTAGCCGAATCAACCAGGAGACACAGGAAAAAAACAGCTCTTGAGGTGCTGGGTTTGAAGTCACTGAATGTTGGAAGCTTCCTAGCTTGAGAGAGGCTGCAGACACAGATTCCTCCCTCCTACAGCAGAAGGAAGCCTCCTGCTTCCTCTAGGAATCTGGAAATAAGCCATGCATATAATAGTCACGCATTTAGTATGAAAGGAAGATGCTTCACCATAGACAAATACTAAACTGTAAAAGGTATCAAGAGACATTCCCAAGGAAAACCGAGCTTAACCTGCCCCCGGGGCTGAGCAGGAAGCTCTTAGAGCTCCCAGGAGCTGCCGCGATACCTGATGGAGAGGTAAAACCTACAGCCAGGCTCTACACACGCAATTTGCCTGGACTGCAGAGACACCAGGAGAAGAGGTCAGCAGAGGACCTCCCTGTGCTGTCAGCTTGCCAACAGCTCTCTCAAATCCTAAACCTCTAAAATCAGGGGGGCTGCAGGGAAAAAACAGAACATGGTCAGACCAAGACCAATTTCAAGATCAACCTCACAAGGCAAAGCATCCCAGGGATTTACACATCTCGGCAGTGATGCTATCACCATGCGCGCCCTCCATAGGGACATCAGTCCAGATGCTCAGTGTCACACCCCAGCTCCACCCAGCCCATCTCCCCAGCAGCAGCAATCTCAGGGAATAATACAAGAACCACAGCAAGCAAGTTGTACTAAGACAGGACTATGGGTGCCTTGCAGCTCCTGACCCACAAGCAGGTCTGCATCCCACCCACATCGTAGGACACGGTGCTGTGTGGTTTGAGCTGCGCAACCAGCAGAGCTCACAGGCTTAGCTCTGTGCCCAGCCACAAGAGCTGGCAGGGATAAAGCCACCTTCCTGGAGGCTCTGTGCCGGCTACAGCTCCTGTTCTGACCAACCCAGGCTCCCCTGGGTTTGTTCTGTCCCCATACCTCTCAGTGCCAACAGCCTCAGGACAAGCCAAACCTGCCTCTCTTCAGCACACGCAACCTTCCAAACCAGCTCAAATCCATGCTGAGAAGAGCCATTTCAGCAGTTTGTCTCCAACAAAATTTGGTAACGCTACTCCCCAGCAACACCAGCACATACCCAAAGCAAACCAAGACTTCCTAGGGCATTTTTTGGGCAGGCAAACCTGAGCCCTCACAGCCTGGGTGCCTGATAAAGCAGCTTTACTCAGGCTGCCCCAGCTCTGGGCACCACAGGCCCTCTGCTCTTTTCATAAGAAAATTAACCGACATTAAAAAAATAAAATACAAAGAATTCTCATCATCTAGGCAGAAAACATCTGTATCCAACACCATCATCGCTCGTGGCACCCGAGCACCTACCTGGGATGCACTAAATGCAAAGTGACAAGCAGCTGACTCAGGAAAGACATTGCTGCACTCCAGAAAGGTTTTCTTTACAGCTGTAAAGAAGAAAAAGCTGTTTTTTTTCTTTCCTCACAAAGAAATGTGAGAAGCAGCAGAATAAGCCATGCAGCTCCCATAAATACATCAAGCAAAGTGGCTCCCACCAACAGGCCGGGTGTTTGTCACCTCAGGTGTGGAGCTTTTAGCTGAACGCATCCTTAGATGATTAAAAAGTCACTAGAGACAGCTGGAGCCCTTCTTTACTTATTACGAGGCCTGGTATAAAAATACATTAGTAATATATTCCTGACAGGTGCCCCTGTGTATGGAGAACCCAATTGTGGCAGCTGAGTTACGGCTCTATAATTCTGCCAGGGGGTTCCGTGGCATCACGGCTCATTAACTTGTGCCTGGGAATCCCGTCGTCAGCTCAGTGCGAGCACAGCCCAAACCACAAGCATCTCTTGTGTTGTGCCATGGCTCAGTGGCATCACCACATCCCAGCCTTGCCAAAATTATTTTGGTGTGATTACGTTCAGCGGAGACCTGTGCTAGAACGAGCAGATGTCCATAACAGCCAACAAGAGGGAGATGTTGGCCATGCTCCTCGGGGAAGGAAACCCAACATGTCTGGGGACATCTCGGCAGGGAGCTGGGCTCAGAAGGAGGACAGAGGGCAATTTCACACTGCCGATGCTAGCTGACGCCACATTTCCTTTTCAGGGGCTTTGGCACCTATGAGGTTTGGTCCAAAACTCTCACGAGGAGGAGACTGGTGTGAAAGGGGTGTCGAGGGTCTCACCAGCAGCTCTTCCCCAGACAAGGACTTCTCCTTACACATCACTTCATTCAATGAAGACAAGTGTTATTTTCCAGTGCCAGTGACCGTCAAAGATAAAGCTGAAAATAAAATGAGCCACCAAAGCTCTGTGCTTCCCCCCATGCCCCTTCTTTTAATAATATCATGTTCTCAGCGCAGATTAACCTAAGCTTTGCTCCCAATTATTATTTCACTTTCCTAAGTGCAGAAGCAGAGAGGGGTTTGACAAATGAACCCAGCTCCGCTGTTACGCCGCACTTCCACTTCTGCAGCCTTATTTCGTGGAGAAGTCCCCCATCATACAAACTGGGGGCTCTGCGTCCCCCAGCCCTTGCTAGGAGTCCAGGCCTGCAGTTTTTTCACCTTTTAATCTGTGAAGCTTTAAAGGTTTTGCAGTGGGGCTAATTCAGGCCTGTTGGCAAGGGGGTTGCTCTCCTTATTTCCCCTCCTCAGGACCCTCCGAACCAGCTCAGCTCCCACAGGGGTACACAAGCAACATGCTGCAGAAAAGCCCTGCTATAACCACATCTTTCTCTTCTCCATGGAACAGCAATGCCATTGCTGAAGGCAGGGTTATTTAGGGACCCGTTTGTCACCACTTGGTCCTGAACAACCTGCTGAAATAAGAACAGAAAAGAGATTGCCCTCCAAAGCTGGAGCAGCAAAGCCTGGCCATGAAGAAAGCTCTTGAGGTGCTCAGCCCCAGAGCCAGGAAAATAACCCTCCTTGTCCTTCTCCTGGCTTAAATCAAGACATCCCTGACGATTAGGTGATGGGAGGCTCAGCAGATCCACGCACAAAGTGGGCTCCTCTCTGCTCTCGCAACCGATGTCCCCGCTGGAGCACATCCAGTGCTGCAGGGACGAGCCTCAGCTGGTTTCACCTGCTCAGCTCCATGGGGCCGATATCCAACCTCAAGTATTTGCTGCACAAGCCAGGCTCAGCACTCGAAACATCCCTGAGCCACTTCTTCCATTTGCAGTAACTGTATGGGGCAAGACAGGGGGTTGATTACATCTGCTCAGAGCAGACTCAGCGTTGCAGAAGTGGTCCTCAGGAAGCCAAAGAACAGGGCAAAAACAAGCACGACATCAAGGCAAATCAGCCCTGGCATCCTGAGGGGCTGCCACACACGTATGTTCACAAACCTTTCCACCAACCAGGGTTACCATCGCTGCCCTTCGGGTGAGCAGAGGAAGAGGGGAAGGAGCTGCAAGGGTTATCCATCCTTTTTTGGGAGGAGGCTGTGCGCTCATCCCTAACCTGAAAGCAAAAATCATGGCAGCAGCTGGATACTTTAATAAAAATAAATAAATAAATGAGCTGGATGCTTTAAAAAAGTCAATTTCATCCCTTCCTAACTTCTTCCCACAGAAACAAACAGCGTCCACATCCTCCCATCTCCATCCCCACTCCTTTTCACATCACCTACAGCCTCCTCTATGCAGGACAGGATTGTTTTGCTTCTTTCTGGGGGGTGTTTATTTATTACTGCTAATAAGGCAGGCACAAAAGAAAGCAACACGAGCATCTGAAGGTGCAGGGACACCTCTGATGGTGGAAGGATTTCTCCTCCTGACTGGCATGGGTAGCCAAGGAGATAGGCAATGTCTTACCCTGCTCTGCTTGGGTGTTTATGCTACATCACCGCATTTGCAGAAGTAGCATTCCTTGAAGACCTCATCAAAAGCAGTGTGTGTTTCGAGATGAAAACATCCCGGTAATAAACAGGCAGAGTTTGCAGCCCTTAACAGCCTAACAGAATAAATCGGTGTTATCCGAGAGATGTGTAAGAGTATACTTCAGGGAAGGAAAAAGATGCCATTGTTTATCAAACCAGGACTCCATTCGTAATGCATCCGAAAGGATCCCCATGTCCTTCAAGCAGGCCCAAACAAAACTCGGCATCAGAAGCTTGGCCCAGCTCCTATTAAAAGCTTTTTTTTTTTTTTTTTTCCACCAACTTTCATAGAGCTTGCATCAGACACGGAAAGGAGTGAGGTGTCAATACTGTACGTATTCTTCAGACCACAGGACCTCATTAGCAGAGCAGTGTGAATAATAGATCTGCTGGCTCGCTGATCCAGCTGAAAAATCACACCCCAAAAACAATGCTTCGGAGGTCAACAGATTCATTTCGGCTTGACTGAAAATGCTTCATTTTGCCCAAAATGTAGTTTCTTGGTTTCAGGTGATTTTTTTTTTTAACTCTGAATATTTTTTTAGCTGAAGAAAT
Organism: Cygnus atratus; assembly: GCF_013377495.2. Taxonomy (NCBI): domain Eukaryota; kingdom Metazoa; phylum Chordata; class Aves; order Anseriformes; family Anatidae; genus Cygnus; species Cygnus atratus. The sequence goes on along the minus strand of NC_066368.1, from coordinate 24,900,670 downwards.
GAAAACAGAAGAAAACTTCTTCAACAGCACCCTATTTCCAAATTCAGATCCAAAATAATCACCTGGACTCTTTTCTTGACCACGGGAGCTGGCAAACACATGCAGAAGCCCTGGGTTGTGCCCCGGGACACGGTGCCTTGGTTCGGGGATGGTGAGTGAGCACCGAGGCAGCCCTGCTTCCCTGCAGATTGCTTTGAGACAACCTGGGATGTGCTCCAGAGCTGGTTTATAGACATTTCAAGTATTTATGGCAGGAAGGGGCAAGGCGGTGCCCACCTGGGACGTGCCAAGCTGTTCGGCTCCCCGTCAGCAATGATGACTGCTTCGCTGTGCCTGTGGCTCCCTGGCTCTGCGGCAGAGGAGCAATCACCCCCCGCAACGTGGTGTTTTTACGAGCTGCAACAGATGTTTCAGACCACACATTATCCAGCCCTGTCGCTGCCAGGATGAAGTGAGGAACATCATTACGGGTGGCTAAAGGCACGGGATGAATTTTGTCTGGCCAATCATCACAGTCAAAGCTGGAGCCCAGCCAGGACAAGTGGCTAAAAACCTTCTCCTCCCACTCCAGCAAGCCATCCCAGGAGATCGTTAGAGACTGCGTGTGACCAGCAGCGATGATTAATCATGAAAAGTTGTTATTCCTCAAAGCCAATGCACAAAATCACGGGTTTGACAGCAGTCAGTAACAAGGCTTGCAATTAAAATTAGGTAAGGCTCTCCGATTAACAAGATAACATTCACCGATGCTTATGTACCTGCATCAGGTCCTTCCAGGTTTCTTTCTCCCATTTGCCAATATTTCTCACCTACCAGGAGGACTGATATAAACACCCAGGCTGGGCTCCAGCTGCCCAGATCCTGGGGGACAGGAGTTTGGGGAACACGGGTCCATCAGAGCCTTGTACCTCTCCAGACAGCACTGCCAGCCACTTCACGAGCAATCCCCTCAAGTCTCACCATGGCCCTGTTCAGCAAGTGTTCATGGATTTTCATATGTAAACGCAGTAAGAGGATTGCAGAGGAAAGATTTGTCTTGACTGGGAGATTAGTTTTAGCTCAAATTTGGCTAATGCGTGAAATGCCGCTGGCTAGACCTTGACCACTCCAATTAGCTCAGGAGTGTTTTTCTACCTCTCTGCTCCCAGGCCAGGCATGGTTGGCAGAGGGAAGCTGTGCTTCAGCATGAGGCCAGCAGGCCTCAAGTGAGAACCTTTGGTGCTCCAACACCTCCCCTCCCAGCTCTAGTTCCTTGCAGGGAAAGGGGCAGCCGCAGACCTGATGTCCAGCAAGAAATTGTGCTCAATATCGCTCCTCCAAACAGTCTGAGGGAGTTAAGGCAGCCTTCTTCCTCCAACACCTGATCATGGGATGCAAGCCCAAGAGGTTTCTTTGCCATCTTCCATCATCTTCCTCCTGGGACCATCCAGGCACCTGGTCCCACAACACCTTGGGTGGCTCTCGGGACACCAGTGGAAGCCTAAAAGCGTCCAGTTGTTCAAAAGTTATTCCAAAATCTGGGGGACCTCAAAAGGCTGAGGATAACTCGCTGGGGCAGGAACCGACTTCTTGTTCAACATGTGTTGGCTATGCTCCGAAGTATAGGACTTTTAGACTTGACCAGGAATATTATGATAGTGCCTTTGTGCCATCTGAAACTGAATCAAGGAAAACGTTCATAAATAGCCCATGTTAAGGATGGATCCATTTATTTATCTCCATCAAATTTCCATTCTTTCCCCTTGCTGCATTTGCTAATTATCCAGCATGCATTTGCTTAAAGAAAGCATTTTTCTAGCCTTCACAATCCATCTTCCCATCCTAATGGATCTTGTGGTAAAGTCATTATGGAGACTTTATGAAATCACAGTTATTTCCATGACAACAGTGATGTAATAAAGGTGGGATTATGACATTACTGCAAGATCAAGCTGAAGGACAGGATGGATTTGTTTACCCCAGATAGGGCAAGGGAAAGACTCCATTCACTCAACGTTTCTAAAAGTGCCTTACGGTCTGCTAATGGAAGCTACATTTTATAATGTGTTTTTTTTTCCCCTTTTATTATTTTTTCTTATGCCTTTTTTTTTTTTTTTTAGCAGTTATTTGTTAGGGAAAAGGCTGTTATCCAAGGGCACATAGCTGAGTAAGTTTCAGAGGAAGATCCATGCTGGGGCTGTGTTCGCACGTCTCCATGAAAGGCAGGACCATCCCTACGAGGCTCACGGCTCCCATGCTTCCCAAAAAGACTTTCCCTCCGGCCTTTGAAGGGCTGGCAGGATGGTCTTTCCCCTTTCAAGGATGGCTGATCTAAGCTGCCTTCTTTTCAGACGTTTTAATAAAGAAATCACCTGCCACTGGATCACAGCGTGAATTGGCTACCCATGAAATTAGGTTTGAAAATGGCATTAAACCCCTTTTCTCTCCTTAATGGAAATATAACTGGCCGGGGTCTGGCCAGCAAATTCTAAGCCAAAAAGCATTTGTCTCGCGAAGCCAGACACACCAGCGAAGTCACTCTGGAAGTGATTTTTAGCTCTCTCTCCAGCAGTCACAGAATAAACTTAGGTGGAAATGACACAGCAATTCCTAAAGGATCAGAGCATGGAGCACCACAAGACAGCTTTGAAGATAGCTGGGGGTTCTGGTTTGTTTTTCACAAGGAGAAAAGATGAATATTTCATACGGGACACGGTTCAAAAGTTGATTAATGTTTCAGTGTGTGGAGAACCGAGCTCGAGAGATGAGTTTCCCGATGTAAAATTCTTTACGCTGGCAGGAGGACTTGTACGGCCTGCTCCTCCCAGGGTGGGTTTCATTTAACCCCCTTCTTCAAAGATGCTCCTGCTGGTGGCTTGGAGCTTCACAACATGCTAGTTCGGTGCTTCACCTACAAATGCAGGGCACTGATGACGTCCACTGGGGTTGTGCAAGGAGGAACAGCTCCTTGTGCCAACAAATGATGCTCAGATGGGCTTTGGTGTCCCCATGTACCTTGCTCCAGCTGGGCAGAGGGCTGTGATGGCCACAACAGTCTTCCTGCCCTGGTCCAGCTCCTTGGGCAATGGGATGATACAACCATCTCTGCTGCTGGTGGTCAGTCTGGAGGTCTTCTCTGGTTCCCTCACAGCTCTTGAGGAGCTGTGGCCCCTGGTGCCTTTGCTCTGCGCTGGCTGCCACAGTAAATATGCACGGGAGCACTGAAAAGTCCCATGCACCAAAAGCTCATTAGCTTCCCATCCGGCCCAATTGATCTCAGCAGCTGTTTCGGCTTGTCCTGCCCCAATTCCCAGCCCTCTAAGCCTCCCCGGTATCTCTTCATCAGCAGAAGGGAAGGACCACGAGGCCACACAGACATGCTAATGAAGTGTGAGTTATTAACTGCAGCGTGCTGAGGGAGATATGCAGGACGTGTGTGTGGGGAGGGGAGGGTTGTAATTTTGCCATTAATATGTAAAACGGGCCACCCTCCCTCCTTGAACTGCTGGGGAAGAGCAGATTCAGGCATGTGTCCCATTTCGGGGTCCGGATGGGTAATGAGATAACCCGACTCTCACCCTCTTTCTTTCTTTCTTGCCTGATAAAAGGAGAGAGGGGGATGCAGACAATTAAAAGGAGGATTCCAATCGGCCCCGGAGAGATTCAATGAATAATAATGGACCTCCAGCTGCTAATGTGCTTAAGGACTTTGGAGCCTCAAGTGTCTAACCAGCTTAAGGGTCTTGCGCCACAGACTTCATTTCTATGAGTAAATGGGAAAGGCAGGAGGCAGGGGGGCTCCTGCCCCTGGCCACAGACAGGATCATCTCTCAGACTCTTGCTGGGCCCTTCATCAGGACGTTGCTGCAGCTGCAGAGGGGGAAAGTCAACTTATTGGCTTGAGTTCCCTCCTTAACCAGCTCCTGTACATCACTCCTTCTGGCACTTCCCTTGGATTTGGCTTTCACTGATGCCCCTCTCTTCCCATCACCTTCCCCTGCCGCCTCCCTCCTTCATCCCCCCTGACCATGACATCCTCCTCTCCTCTCCTCTCCCGCTCCCGTGGAGGAACAAGGAAAGGACTTGCAAGGAAGAGCAAAAAACAAGGCAGAAAGCCCAGCCTTGAATTCTCCACAAAGCTCTGCCCCCCCCTCCCCATCTGGAGGGTATAGGGCAACTACCATGGATCCAGAGAATACGAGCTTCAGAAACTGGCAATCCCATGATCAAAGGAATGAGGAACACTAGGTCAGGGCTCTTCAGTCTTCGAAAGGAATACAACAGAGATCTGAGGAGCACAAGAAAAGCTGTTTTCACCTCTCCTGGAGCAAGGACTAGGAGCCTCAGAAGAAGCTCACAGGTTCAAAACAAACAAAATGAGCTCGCTCGCTCTACTCAGAGCGTCTCCAAGCCATGAGCCTCTTCAACAGGCGATCTGTGGCTGCTAAGAGCTCCTAAGAGTTCATTAAAAAATGACAAAAATGGTTTTTTTCTGCTGAAAGCGTGTTTGCTGAGCCTCTAATGTACAAACACAGTGCTTATGGGTGAGGAGGCCCCTGGTCTGCAAACCATGGGAGGCCGGACAAGTATTCTGGAGAAATATCACCACTGTTTGCCCTCTACTTACACAGTTTTCTGATCACATAGGATTGCCTCTATCAGAGACAGGACCTTGTATTTTGAAAATATCTGGTCTGTCCTGCCATGACCGTCACCATGCCCCAAGATCTGCAGCCAGCCACCTTCACCCATTGCCCAAGAGACAGCACATCCCCTTCTGCAGCTTTGGGAAAAACCCACGGGATTTCAGGCAACAGAAAGACGTCCCACAAAACACAAAGAGGGACTGGAGTCTAACGGGGATGGATGGTGGCAGCTCGGAGGGACAGGCGAGGGTACAGCTGCGTAAGGCAGTGCTGGAGCCCTGGCACAGGAGGCAGGGGCATCGTTCCTTCAGCCCAAGGTTTGGAGAAGGACATAAAAGCACAAGTGAAAGCAGAATGGAGCAATTAGCTAATTAGGGGAGCTGACTAATCAACTAATCTACAAAGGTTTTTCATTATTGTTCACGGAGAAGGAATTCTGGAGAGCTTTGCTGCGGAGCAGAGGCGGTAGGAGCTTTCCCCTTCTTTGAAATATTGCCCAGCCCGGTGAGGGAGATGTCAAGACGAAGATATTTAAGAAGATATTTAAGGAAAAGAGGCAGGGAACATGGATTCCCCACCCGCAGCTCCTACCAACCTCTCCTTCCTTTCCCCGTTCTCCTCCCCTCCGACGTCCTTGCACATCTCCCGCAGCAATATCACCCTGCTGCTATTACGGTCAGGACGGATATTCGAACAGCCTTAGATCAATATTTGTGCAAAGGGAAAGCTCGTGCATCGCAGGGCTACAAATTAACCTCCTGTCCCGTATCCACTCCGGCACACAGGACCTGCAGGAGCAGCATGCTCCCCTGGGAAAAGCAGGACATACATTGCAGAGCAGGAAAAAAAAACCAAGAATAATAATAGATCCAACCCCTGCTCGTGCACCTTTTTCCATTTCTCCCTCAGGTTAGGGGGGAAAAAATAGCTTTTCTTAATTAGCATCCTAACCTTTTCTAAACAGGTTCAAGGGTGTCTTGGCAGACTCGGGAAGTGGTGTGAAAGCAGCACTGAATAACAGCAGCAGAATTAGTCAGGTGTAAAAGGATCTCACTTTTTTTTTTTTCCAGGGAGATGATTAGGGTACTAGTAATGACAAATATGAAGAACTTCCAAGGTTGCAGATACCTACTTATTAAAGCAAAATGTCACCTAGAAATGGCGTGCTTGGAGTGGAAAGTAGAGCTTTCAGAGGAGCCCTTGCCCAGAAAACATTTGATACATACGTCCTGGATGAGCCAGCATGGTCCTCACCAGCTGAACCTAGCCCGTTATGGCTGCTCACCACCTGGAAATGGAATAATTGCCAAATTCACCCCAGGAGGAAAATGAGCAAAGGCATTTCCACAAATAGTAGGGTTTGGGCTCCATCAGTCTGCAAAGCTAGGTGCTCAGCAATGCTCCCTCCTGCTCTTTCTTCATGTTATTTGCCATATTTAGCCCTCTTTCATTCCACCTTGCCACTGCACTGAGAAAGGAGGGAATGGCATTTGCCCAGCAAGAGAATGGGTGAGACGAATCTGCTCACCGAACAACAAAATTCATTTTTCCTCCTGCTCAGGCTCCATCTGGGTCTTATTTCTAGTATTCAGAGGAGATGTTCCCCCTTTCCCTGCCTCTCCTGTAAATCAAACTATTTTTGGGGTGGGAAAACAAATTTCAAAAAACAAAAAATATATATATATAAATAAAAAAATAATAATATTTTTTGTCTGTCCAAGGAATTCATAGTCAGAAAGGTGCCAATTAATCTACATTACAGTGAAATTAGCCTAATATTAAAACAAGAGGAGGCGGACAAGGGAGAGATCAGCCTGTAATGTCCTCATTAGCTAGTGCTGCTCCTCGCAAGCTCTCCATCATATGAAGGTAGCTGTCTGGCTGCACTTCATTAGCACCGGGGTTAATTACAGCGAAGGAGGCAGGTAGGTGGGCTGTTCCCCCATCCTTGCCGCCTTTCTTCGCCCATCGCTCCTGGATGGAAGTCGCTGTTCCCCTTGACTCCCGTCGCTCCTCGATTTGTAATGGCACGACAGGTGGAACAGGACCCATTTTTCAAAACGAATAGGTGCAAGCGGTGTCTCCCTCGGGGCCAGGGGTGATTTGGGTAGAGCTCGGAGCCAGCAGGACAGCTCATCGTGTCCTCCCTTTCTCCTTGGCTTTCACCAGGCTTTGCCCCATCTCCATCCTGCGCCACCCCTCTTTGCACTCAGCTGCTGATCCCCAGCTCCTCTGCTCGCTGGCAGCCCCTCAGATCCCCTCTCACATTCTTCTCTTCTCCTTTTGCTGCCCCAACTGCTTATTTTTATTGTTAAGTTTGGTTCTTTTTATTTTTTTTGACCCTGCTGGATGTCAGGATTTAGACCAACGGTGGCAGAGGCAGGAATGGCCCCAGTGGGAGGGGGATGTCTATGGGGCTGGGTACGTCTACCCGAACGGGTGAATTCGGCACAAAGAGCAGGCACTCAGAGGTTATATGGAAACAGATCTATCTGATTTGTGCTTTGGAACCCTCCCTCCTGTTAATTAGCAACCCGTTCTCTGCTCCCTTTAATTACGCAGGGTGGGGGCAGGAGAAGGGAGATGAAGATCAAAGGCCGGGAGCTCCAGGCTCGTTCTTAATTCAGGCAGCGTCTTTGGGCTATTTTCCTTGTGGTTTTTCCTGGGATGGCAATGGGGTGTCACGACTGGGCTCCGAGGGGAGGGAGAGCCCTGAGCAGGACTTTCGCTTCTCTCTCGTCAAGACTTGACAAGGAATTTGGGTGTTGTCCCGGCTCCCAGCACAGGCATTTCGGGAAGGTCCACTGCGCGTCCAACCTGAGGGCCCCGATGCTCGCCGCCGAGCGGCCAGGTTTTGTGGGGATGGGGCAAGGCTTTTGTGGAGCGATCACACTAATTATGGGAAAATAGAGGCAAATATAGGAAAATTAACCATGTGGTGATTTAAGAAAGAGCGGCCTGAGCTAAAGGTTGGAGTGAATGTATATAGGGGCACCTTTTACGTGCAGGAGTCCTGCACCAAGTGGTGCATCTTTTGGAGAGGGGAAACAAGTCCAGGGGTGTCTATGCCCCAGGGCCATAATTCCAATTTATAGGGCAAAATGCATTTTCTATCCTTATCACGCTCTCCTACCTGTAGGATGTCCCAAATACTCTGCATACCACTTTAATATCTTTTTGGTGCTTTTTCTGTTTCTTTTTTAAACCAGGTCATAATTTCATGCCAGAAGAGAGAGCCCCAATGCTCTAACCAATACAATGTTTCCTCGAAATAAGGAAACTTAGGGTATTAACAAAATGAGCCCGTCTGTTATGAAAACACACTTCCCAGCCAGCTCACGTGAGGTAGGCAACAGTAGCTAAAATTAAAGCAAATGAACAAACTCATAATCGAAGATTAAGGCCTGCACGACGCTGACATGTTGTCTTAGAGCTGGGTGTCAGAAGGCAGAGGACTGTTAATTAACTTCCTATTGACGAAACAAAGCGCATAGAGAGGAACCTCGCTAATCTGTTTTGTGCTAATCAGCACTCATTATTAATTTGCTGAAAAAGAGACGTCCTCTTCCCACTGCAACACAAGTGTAATAGGGCTGGAGCGTGGTCTCACATTACCCGGGCTCCGCTCTTTTGACGACATCTGTCGCATTTCCTGGTGCATTACGAAGCTTGGGCATCAATAATTTAAACTCCAGTTGTTAAATGAGCAAAGTATCTTCACTGATTAATTACCCCTCCTTCCTCCCCATCTCTTAAAAGCGCAGCCACATGTGACGCAGCCCAGAGAAATAGCAAGGTCTGCCCCTGCAGCTGAGGATGCCCTGAAAAGAGGGGAAATTTGGGGAACCCCTGGGAAACCGGGGAAAACAACCGCCACACATCACCACATCCACTTCTCTTGCAGAAGCAGTAGCTTGGGAAGAGAAACAGCAAGCTGCCACCGCCACTGTCTTGTTTTTTCTCTGCAATGCCCTTCGCCCTCCGAGCGACAGCCTGCGGAGGAGCGGGGCTGCTGGCCCAGGCAGGCAGGAGGGGGGCCCGGGGAAACGCACGGCCGGGAGGTCACAGCACATGCACACAGGCTGGAGAACATGGAAATTCCCATCAGGCCCAAGCCAACATGATGGATGGCTCTTCCATCACTGGCTTTCACCTCCAACCGCCTCTCCTAGCTTATTTCTATCTCCCCATCTATTTTCACAAAAAGAGGAGGGGGTGGCCTTAACTCTTCTTCCAGTGAATAAAAACTTCTCATTTTTGGGTGCCAAAACCTGTCCCAAAAGGAGACCAGAAGGTCCCACACCCCATCAAGCCGAGGTGAAACAGTGGCCATCCCTATCCCCAGGTGCATCCTCCAAAACCAGCCCGTGTGTAGAGCAAGGGGTTTGGGACAGGGGTCCTGCCACATCCCTGAGCTCCCACAAGGTGGCAGGTCTCCATAATCATTTTATTTGCTGCCATCCAACCCACAGAAGCCCACCAGCCACCCCCAAGGCTCTGCCAAGAGGGATGCTGAGCCCCATTTCTCCAATCCTGCATGCAAACTGCATTCTTTCCAAGATCAATGCGTCTGTGCAAAGCAAAAAAAAAAAAAAAAAAAAAAAAAAACGAAAAAAAAACAACACAGCAACAAAAGTAGGACAACACATGGCCAAGTAATGGCTCCTTGCACATCCTGGGCGATTGCAGCGTTCAGAGCAGCCACGTGGCAAAGCAGGAGCATGCCAGAGAGCTACAAAACCGGGAGGGAGCGGAGAGGTAGTTCAACAGGGTTCAGAAGCCGGGGAGGAGATTTAGAGATTATGCCAGATCAAAGGATAATTATTTTGTTATATTTCCCTATCTGCATCACTAGACCGGTTATACGAGAACACGAGTGGCTGCACTGGTTTTCTAGATCCTGAGCATGCCTGGTGTAAAGACAGCTCTACTAAACCTGGGCAATAAATGCTGGGCTTTCAGCAGAGCTGCTCACAACGTGTGTATTCAGGAGCATGGAGAGCAAACCCCGTGAGACCCGGAGGTTTAGTTTGGGAGACCCGGAGGTTCGGTCTGCAAACGCTTCCCCCGCTATCCGTGTGCCAAGGAGCATCAGCACAGGGCTGATTTCCTGGTCAGAGGCTGGCATCTTAATTTCACATCGAGCCCCATCCCAGCCCCGCTCTCTGGTCCCCTGGGGAAGGCGTCGAGAGCCATCAACAGCGGGCGCTTTGAAGTGCTGCCATCAGGTAAGAAACCCCCTGTAGGAAGGAGATTTCCCAACACCAAGCACGGATCCTCCCATCCAAAGAGGCGATAGGTATCGGGCTACCTGGGAGGACCTTGGCCGTGGCTCCAGGCCCTCGAGCACCTGGGATATACGGGCGAGCCATGGTGGAGATGAGCACCAAGGCGTAGGCGTGCGGCTTGCCCGATGTGCAGCTGCCTTCCCACTGCTTCAACCCCGGTCCCCAGGGACCCCTGCCCACCAGGACCCTTCCCTTCCCCAGGGAAAGAGCCTGGAGGAAGAGGATGCACGTTGGGCATGCTCCCAGCTCCAACAAAACCCCCTCTCGCCAAGGCTGACCACGGGCTTTGGTGGTCCCCCCCCCCCAGCTTTTGGGGTTCCCCTCCTGTTGCCGGAGACAGCTGCCTGCTCTCCACGCCGTATCAATACCGTGGTTAATTTACAGGGCAATAAAAGTTAATTAATGCCATAGTTACAAAGCCATTACAATGTAATTATTGTTTAATTGGATTATAACTTATGTAATTTCCGACAAAGTGCTTATTGCTTATGTAATAAACCAGAAGATATTTACAAAGTGATTAATTGCCACAGCGCCAAGCAGCCGGCGTGGCGCAGGGATGGGGACTGTGAAGACCCCAGAAAGCATTTTTTCTCCCCAAACTCAGCACCACATCTTCCTTAGTTCTGTGATGGCATTTCCTTGGCATTTTGAGCTCCATCACCGGAGACCCATCTGCGTGCTGCCCTCAGAGGAGCATCACCTCCAGCCACGTGCTGCGACGCAGCCACCCGAATCCACTCGCCTGGCTGAACACCAGCAAGGCTGCAGACCCCCGAGCACGTTGCTTTCGGAGAGGCTGCCAGTGCTGAATCAAAGGGGAAAAAGCATCAGCCAAAAGAGGAATTCTCCAGTTCCCTGCATCCGTCCCTAGGCCTCCCTCTCCCGCTTTGTCGTTCCCTAAGAAAAGGGAAAACCAAGGAAAATCCCTCCGAAGCAGCAGAACATCAAGCCAGGAGGCTGCTCACCCAGCTGCCCTTTTCTGGTGGATGAGCCTCGTCCCCTGTGATCAGGTTTTGGGAGCATAAAGGGCAAGCCAGGCAGAGGAGGACCCGGGGCTACAGATGACTCCAGCGCAGAGCCAGACCTGAAAACACCGAGGAGGAACTAACTCGCTCCTGATAACACACATGGGAGCCAGAACCCATGCAGCAAACCTGCTGAGCATCCCTGAGTGCTGTGCAAAGGGGGGCAGCAGCATCAGGGTGGCCATATCCTGCACCCAAACAGCCCGGTGCACCCTGCTCGTGAGAATCGAGTGCCCGGACGAGCTCTGCAAGGCTGCTTCATGCTCTTGAGAGCGGTGAATTAAAAAAAAAAAAAAAAGATTATTTTTATGATTAATATTGCTGCTGAGATAATTACTGTTATTACTACTATTATTACTGTTTGGATAGGAGCTTGTCAGGGTTCATTTGGGGAGGGGAAAGTCACAGCCTGCTCATAGGAAAAAGGGCTAAACGTGCTTGAGGCCATTCATTGCATGACTCAGGGCCCTTTCTTGTTTTACTTTTGCAGTCAGTGATTATTAGCCCACCTTCCCCTCTGCAGCATCACCCCAATCCCATGCACACAGTGTCCACAGCCTTTCTGCCCCTCCAAAAATCCTCTGCTTCATGCACAAACCCTGTGACCCACGGGAACAAGGTGCCATCCTGCTCCCAAGGCTCCTAGAGTAAAGGGAACTGCTTTAAAAATGTAAGGGAGCAGTTTTCCAGCAAGAAAAAGCAGCTGCTTTGAATTCCAGCAATTAAAAGTTTGACCAGAGGTGGGGAGAGAAGCAGGGAAGCATCTGAATTTCTCTCACGCTTTAAGTTCTTCGCCACGTTTTTGGAATGCTGTGTTGTCACCTGAATAAACTGCCTCTGTGAATCTGCCTTGACTTTTTTATTGTTTTACGGGGAGTTTGCAGCTTCCTATTCCTAAGATAAAAAATAAATAAATAACCACAACCTGCAAAGGGCCTGAATTTTTTGACACGATGCAAATTCCAGCTCCTGCTTGACTGCAAGGAACACATCAGATGAAGACCTCAGCAGCAGACAACTTCACAGCGCTGCTTTCGCGCGGCAGCACCGCCCCAGCCCGAGCGATCTCCGTGTGACATTTCCAGCGCTTAAAGAGCACCGGGGGGATTTGCTCTGGTGCTTTTGTGAATGGTATTTAAAGCTACTTTTCATAACCCTGACCCGGTTTACCCTTTGACGCGCAAATCAATCTTGCCTTAAATTGTTTAGCTTCTAGTCAAACACGGGAGCCCAATGGATGTAAATATTATGTTTGCTCACTTTATAATCCGGCACGCTCTGCGGCTGCCTCTGTCTCTGCTCCAGGATCACCCTGCCTTGTTCCCCCATCCCACCCCAAGCAGGAGCTGGGGGGAAGGACCACCGCAGGATACTGAGAAGGAAAAAGATATTGCACAGAACTCACTGCTTAGGGCTAAACTCCACCAAACGAAGCGCCCGAGCTTGGTTTGTAGCATCTCACCTTTCACCACCCCTCTTGTAGCGGCTGCTCCCAGCCTCTGGCTCCACAGGTGAGGTTAAGGAGAGCTTGGCTACCAAAACCAGCTTTTTTATTATTTTTTTTTTCTCTCCACTGAGCCAGACTCTCTGGTTCAGGCACGACTCGGTGAATAAAAACTTTCTCCCCGACTTTCTAGCCCCCGGTCTGTGGGCCTGCCACCAACTGGAGCTCTGCACACAGAGCCACTGTTATTATCTGAGAACATCTAATAATATTTAATCCTGCTAAGCTCCTGAACATGCTCCTACCTTCTAGCAACGAGAGCTGTGGCTTAATTAACAGAGGTTAATTAATAAGCCAGGGAGAGGGAGGAGGAGGAGGGAGGGGCAGCTTTCCAGGAGAGCCTGGTTACTTCTCCAGCGCTTCAGCCCACACCCAACCTGCTGCTGGGGCTCTGCTTTGGGGCAGCTTTACAGCCAAATCCTGCTCCCCCTGATGAGCTCTACCCCTGTCTCTCGTCCTGTTTCCTCAGAGAGCTCCAAGGCACAGAATAAAGGACAGGGTGGCACACAGGGCCACCAAAACTCAGTGCCCGACACGCTTTTCAGGTGCTCTCTGGGAACGCACGGGACGTTCAAGCCAGAGGAGAAAGCAGCAGCTTTCTTTTTTGGCTCTCAAGGAGCCAAAACCAGAAGCCCAAAGAGATGTTATGGATGCTTTGCCAGCCCTATTCTTACTGTTCTCACATCCATCCTCCCTCTGGGAGAACATTTCTCCCTTCCCCATGGGCCAGGCTGGAGGAAGCCACACACCAGCCCCAATGAAAAGCCCTTTGTGCCACCCAAGCCCACCTCGGGGACCTCCCAGCCCTCCAGAAGAGCCACCAAGCTGCTGTGTGCGGGGAGCTAACCCTGCTCATCCGACAGGCAGAGCTCAGCCTTCCAGCCCTTTGCTTTAAGAAGATAATGAAAAGCTGGGCTTGCGCCAGGGAACAGGGAAAAGCGCCGCGATGCCTCCCTGCCAAAGCACACATCCCTCTGACTTTCCAGAGGGTGTCCTTTTCCTACAGCAGTGCCCTCCCCTGGGGCCAAATCCTCCATCCTGGTGGAGGCAGGAGCCTCCTGAAGGCCACATTAGGAAGCCAGGTCTGCAGCAACCCTGCTCCAGGCTCCTTGCCAGGGAGCAGGCAGCGGGCTGGCACACTCTCACAGCCTGCAACATCTCCAGAAATTACGTTCAAAACTCAGAATATCTCATTACATCACTCGGCAAGTATTTCCTAGTGCAAGAGGAACAAGGTAGCCTGAAGAGCAGCGTAGACCTAGAAGAGGACCACACTTAAACCATCTCCTGGAAGCCTGCAGCGTTACTCCCCTGTACAAGCAACAAGAAACAGAAGAAAATAAATGATATTTTGCAATAAATGGATCAGGGAAGGCAGCAGGAGCAGTAGGCGGTGGAAGTGCTGCAAAGGGGAAAGGGAATAGGCTATAGGGTGAGCAATAAAATAAAGGGAATGGGTCGTGTGGGCACTGGGGCGAGCAAGACAACCCGTGTGGTACTTGGTATCGTGGCCAGTCCTGTCCTAAAGTTTATCACGCTCCCATTTTCTTCCTCCAGAACCTCCCTCTTCTATAGCAACCAAAAAAAAAAAAAAAGCAGACAAAACTTTTTTTTCTTCCCCAAAAAAATAACTGGGGAGGGGGTGGGGGTGGCAAAGAGTAGTCCGGGCACACTGCAGTGCTTCTCTTCATTAGGTTAGAGAGACTGCCAAGAGGTAATAGCATTAAAGCTGGAGGCACTGTGGGTAATAGCATGCAAATTGCTCCAAAGGCATCGCAGAGGAAGGCCGCTGTCTGAGCAATGTGAAAAGGACACCGCTGAGCGCTCCATTCAGCGCAGTTTCTGTGCTCTGCTCTCCGCGATGCCGCTGTGGGAGCAGGCAGAGGAAGGGCCTTCACCACACGATTCACACCAGGCTCCACGTCCATGGAAATCCTCCCAAACTATTTGAAAAAGCCCTAAAGTAAAATGTCCCCTGCTTCATTTCCCTCCCGTAGTACGTACCAGCAGCATCGGTGGTTTCTGCAAGGCTCTGGGGATGCTTGGGGACAAGCAGGGGATGCTCTGCTGTCCCAAGTTCACGTGTCAGTTCCTCTGTGCACCCATCATCCCACCCATGGGTGCCAAATAAACCAGGCACCGTGGCCCCAGCCACCCCTCTCATGCTCCTGGCCTATGGAGAAGCCATTTCACATGCCTGCTGTCCAGGTGCTCAGATGACCTCAGGATGCCTTTTGCTAAGTTCAAGAGTCTCCCCATCAGGAACTGCAAGCAGCAGCCAACTTTTCCCTCTGCTTGCCCGTGCAATTAAGTACAGCTTCCTAATTGGAGTGTTGGGAACTATTTATAGCTTTATAATGACCATTTAGTGCAGTAGCACTTAAATATATGTTAAAAAAAAAAAGTCAGTAGCCTCAGTGGTAAGCAAACCACACGCATCAGAGGAGGACGTCACCAAAGAAGGGTCAGCAGCCTGGGGAGGTGAAGCACAGAGATGCAGCAGGATGAAAGAAGCACTGTTATTCCCCTTCCTACAGCTGAGGAGCAGCGTGATGGATCTATGCACTCCAAGTTTACGATGCACCGAGATTAGAGCATTTATCTATCCACTTCCGAGCCCGTGCTTTGCAGACAAGGCCAGGTTTTAGGGCTAAGAACACACAGGATGGATTCAGCCAGGACTGCTGGGGCACATGCAGGATCAGACAGATGTTTCCACAGACCTTCCTTTTTGCTCGCTGGCTGACAAACCCTTGGATACAAGACCATGTGTTTCAGGAACTATTCCTTTCCTCCGTGCCCATATGCTGTTTGTAGGATAATTGGTCGCAGTCTGAGCTGCAAGATCTAATTACTTCTCTGTTTAAATGAATGAAATGCCATATACATATATATATATATACACACACACGTGCATATATATATATTTTGCAGGAGTGGAAATCTCAGAGACTTTCATGAAAAGCCTATCTCCAACAGCATTACATGATTTTTCTTTGTGACCTTGATTTCCTAATTCTTAACTCTGTGGGTTTAACCGAGTGATACGACTGTTTTGTCAGCAGATGCCGTGAATTGGAGGTGCTGATTTTTTTTATTTAAGTGGTTAGCATCAAGAGGCAACTCCTTGACTGATGAAGACAGGCTGGTCCTAACCAACCTGATAGTGCCATTTCAATAGGATCTCCCCTAGAATTGTTAATAAGATCTCCAAAACCTCCTCGAGCAATTGGTATGCCAGGACTGAAAACATTTACGGAAAGGAACAACCCTTGCATGCTCTGGGAGGCCTTTGTATGCTCACCTTTTAATGGGAAACTGGAGAATTGGGTGGGTACAAAATGCCCCCTGATATCCCCCGCCTCAAGAGGAGAAGAATTTGGATGCCTGGAGGCCAGGGGTGCTGCTTTGTGGGGACAAGGCAGCGGGCAGGAGATGGAGAGGGACCTTCCCATACCTGGGGCATAGTGATAACAGCACCAAGAGGACCATGACCCCCAGCCCCTCACTGGCACCTGCTTGAGACCCCAGGCATAGGGGGACCAGGGTGGGTCTCAGTTGGGTGCCACCTGCCCCTGCTGCCCCCTGCCCCAGGGAAGAGCGCGCGCCTGCAGCTTCAAAGGCATGCCTTTAAACTCCCTGCAACAGGAGACTCATTTTTCATGTGGAATGAGATAAAATTCCCACTGTTACCTCATTTCTATCTCAATACCGGTAGGTTATAGATGGCTATTATTTATATACGTGTAAGACATCCGTTTCTTATTCCATGGGATATGGTAAGAAGAAAAATACCCATCCTGCCTGTTCACCTTTCCTGGATTGTCTCTCTTTTTTTTTAATCTCTTGCTCAAGTTTGACTGTTGCTGAGAATTTGCAAATAAATAAAGGAGCGAACAGCCCCATAAAAGCTGATTGTTTCCCCCTCCTGCAAAGATTGTCTTTGTGAAGAAGATTAAAAATCCTTCCGTGCTGCAGAAGACAAAGGTATCCCTGGGCGAGAATAAGACATAAAAGAGGTTACTACACACATCTCTGGGCTGCGCGGACTGCTAATTCACGCTGTTGTCAGCCTTCCTTGTCCATCTTTACTCTTTCTTGCCATTGCCATCAAAGGAAAAGTTTGCTCTGTGGTTGCTGAAGGTAACTTTGGAAGTAACGGTTGCAACGTGAGCAGGATTGCAGCGATGGATACAGCCTTCGGAGAGCAGCTCCTGGCTGCAAGAGTACTGCTAAACCACGCAGCACAGGGCCCTGCTGGGCTGAGCTCAGAAGGGCCCTACAGAAATCCGCAGGGCATGCAAATACTCGAAAGACTTGCAGGGCCTCCTCCTCCCAGCCTCCTGTGCCTCCTTAGACCCAATGAGCACTTTGGAGATGCTGGCCTCAGCCCCAGCCTCCTCTCGGTCCCAAGGACACCCCTGCTGCCCTCCCGAGGTCCCTGGTGGGTGCTGCATGCTCCCGCCAGCTCCCAGACCCCACCAGTTTCCCCAGGACAAGGACACAGATGTGCTGTGCTCCCCAGGTGGGCGAGAAGCCACCAGGTCCTCCTAGGAGGAGCATGCAGCCTGCGGCAGGTGCAGACCACAGGGCGAGCTCCAGAAGCCGGTGGGTTTTGCTTTCCCTCCCCTCCGAAACTGCTTCGTCAGGATTCAGTAGAAGCACAGCAGGTTTTACTGGTACCTGCAGTATCAGCAAAGCATCTGCTTTTCTTCTCTGCTGACAGCCCACACTCGATTTGGGAGACTTAAAAGACCTCCAGATTCAAAGCCTGGTAATGGCTTCCCTCTCTCTTTAATGGCTTTCTCTAAAGAGAAAAGACTTTTTCCCTCCTTCATCTGGAGCAGAGCAAGGAAGAGATGCTGTTTTTTTCATTTGTTTTCTTCCTCATCCCCCTGCACCAACTCTCCATCAGCAACTTATTTCTCCTCCCAGCAACACCCACCCTGCAATAGATGGGGGTACCACCAAGAACCAGCCCCCAGAAAAGATGAGGGCTACCTAAATCGATTCTGGGGAGTTTGATGGACTTCTTAAGAAGAAAAAAAATATATATATATATATATATATAGATAGATAGATAGATAGATAGATCTGCCCAAGCACAAATCACAACCTTCCCCAGGTAACTGCAGCCTCTTCCCTTTCAGAGCCCAGATGAAGAGATTCTCCAGCGCAGGCCCTGGAAAACATTTATTTCTCCGTTTCCAGCCAAAAGCAGTTGAAAGAGATGGACACCATTTCATTTAGAATTGCCAAACAGGGTAAAATACAGCCTCAGACAACTTTCTTTATTGCTGAACATTAGCCAAGCCCGTAGCCTAACAGAATTTACATGTTTTCTGAGTGATGGGATTTCTTTCAGTTGCCAGCCTACAAATTTGATGTTCTTGGGTATTTTTTGAGCGTAACGTGGAGGGGATGGGGAGCTGGAGCTACAGTCATCCAGAGCCCCTGAGTAGGGCTGAGTGATTGAAATCACTCAGATTTCCCCTGTTATTAAATAGAAGAGTGCTCCTGGTTTGTCTCGGAGATGTGGCCAAAAAGCTGTAAAGCAAAAAGGCGTCAAGTGTGGAAATGCCTGAGGAGGAGGGACTTGTACTGATACCTTTCCCCTTTTTCTCTCTCATCTGCAGCAATTTGAGACCGTGCCCATGTGAAACTCCTCTTTGGCAAGCACCAAATCAGGCTGCATTAAAATTCTTAACGGGGTGCTGTGGGCACAGAGAGCAGCCAAGGCTTGGGGTGGTGAAGAGGAGCCATATGCAGGTTTTCTGTGTTTGAGGTAAAAGGGCAGATGCTGATGGGGAGGGAGCACCTTAAGGGACATGGGAGTGATGGAAGAAATTCAGGCACAAAGAGGAATTCATCCCTTACGCCCACCAACCTCTCCTTTCTGATCAATTTTGACATGCTGGGGGGCTCTGAGCCATATCTCAACATAGTTTCTCAGTCCAGAGTCCAAGAAAGACCTCAAAATCCCCCAAATTACCCCCTACCAGAGTATGCCAGTATCTTGTGCTGGGAACTAGAACTAGCCTGAAAACAAGAATCATGCGAGATGTGAGATCTGGGGATTTCTCTTCCAAAGCCTTTTAATTTAGCGTTTGATTCCATTGAGAGCCGGGGGAGATGCACGCCGGCATAGGAAACACAATACACGTGTTGTGAGCGCTCCCTGAGAAGACGAAGGATTTCACATTTGCTCTGCCTGATTCTCCCTGGCCCCGCGCAGGTTTAATTAACCCCAGCTTTCCATCAGGCAGAGGTCTCGAACACAATCTCCCAGAACCCGTATGAATGCCCTATGAATAAGCATTTTCTGCCTGCAAAAAGCTCTACAAAACGTGCCCGGCCAGCACCCTCCCTTAGCTTTTCACACTGGTGAAGGACTGAAGCCTCAGCAGAGATGAAAGACCTCTTCAAATTCTCCTGCTGGAGCCCTTTAGGCATCCAAATATTTTCCCAAGCCACGGGGCAATGCCGGGTTTTGTTATTTTTCTGGTGGCTTCACCTTGGAAAATGTCTCGTCAAGAGGTTGAATCTGCTTGCTGATAGAAACCCAGGGAGAAAACATTTTAGAAGTGACACTGGTTTGGGGAAGCATTTGTAATGTGACCTTTGTCAACAGCCTGCTAAGAGCCTGTGCAGCAAACTTGTCCCTTAAATTCCACCTGCACCAAAAGAGACAACCAAACGAAAAGTCTCCCACGCATGCCAAAAAATGGGCAAGGTCTCCAAAAGTCAAGCCCCAACCTCTATGTCAGCTAAGCACTCACCCAAACCACAGCAATGCCAGGACAGTATTTGCAAAAGCCAAAGAGAACATAAAGGCACCCCGATGCGTTTTAATTGCCAGGAAACTTTGGGCATGGATG
The DNA here is from genome assembly GCF_013377495.2 of Cygnus atratus. NCBI lineage: Eukaryota > Metazoa > Chordata > Aves > Anseriformes > Anatidae > Cygnus > Cygnus atratus. The sequence continues at coordinate 24,881,347 of NC_066368.1, read as the reverse complement.
ATTTTCCCCATTTTCAGACTCCCACCCTTGGATTAACTCTGGTGGCCACAGACAGGACCTTATGGAACCTGCACGCCTGCTGAGCTTCACTCCCCAGCACCCGTAAAGCTAGCAGGCCTTTGCCTGGATTCTCACCTTCAGTAAGGTCTCTTCCTTTTTGTTTTTGTGATTTCCTCTGCTGTGCACACAAACCCATCCTTCCAGCCCCCATCATCCCAGAGACGCCCCCTCCATTCCCCCAGCTCAGATCAACCACAAAAACCTTTCCTGAGGACTCATCCAAGACCTGAGTCACTCCAAAACCGGCCTGTAGAGATCATGGAAAAACCTCACACGGGGCACCCAGGATCGTTAAAGCATCTAATTATGTACTTCCCATTCCTAAGCCTGATTTGATTTAAGCAGCTCCTTGGCTGGCGCTCTGGGACATAACACCACACTCTGAATAATCCCCGTCCCATCTGCTCCGCTCGCTGCCCTCGGCTCCTTGCAGGTAGGATAACACCATGCCGAGCTAAATATTTAATGGGAGTGCTAATGGCTTTGTTAAGTGAAGCTGGGGGAGCGTCTCCTCGGTTTAGGATGACTGAAAAAGGTTTGTGCTAATGGGCAGCCTGGCCATGCCAGTCCCCCCGTGGTTTTGTCCTCGTGCCACGCTCCTGGGACATCGATAGAAGACATACAGGCAGAAAACGCCAGGCTCACGAAGGGGTTGAGTGCTCCTGATGAGCCTGCCTGAGCAAAAAACCCTAGCAGCAAGCCCTGCCATACAGACAGCCATCGGGATTTTAGGCAGAGGCCCCGTGGAGCTGAGCCAGAGCTGCCCATTTTCACCTTGCTGGGATTTTCCCAGCAGTTTGCAAATCCCGCCAACGGGAGATGAAAACACTCACCACCGTCTGAGGGCCAGATGGCAGTTTATGTTTATGAAAACTGCAATTTGTTTTCATGGAAACTAGTAAAAGGATCGCGAGCAAACCTGGAAAAACACAGCTCACCCTTTGGAGAAGGGTATATTTTACGGAGAGCTTTTGCTGCCGGGGCTGATGGAGTGTGCTTGGGAGATGGCACGAGGCCACCCTAAAGGTCTGCCCCATGCAGGGGAGCCACTGGGGGATCCAGAGGACACCCAGCAGAGGTTAGCAAGAAGGGGGAGGCAGATCTTGAACAACACGCAACTCTATGGGGTCTTACAGTTATGTCACCTCATTCATTCCCTGCATTTTATCAAGTGGCAGCAGGTAAAAATGGGCCGGTGGGTAGGACTGCTCACTCACCGCTCTTCCCCTGGGGCATTTCCACTTCTGGCTACTCTTTCTCACCAGGTCCCCCCAAAGTCCATCTCCATGCCACCCCTTTTGGCTGGATTAACCTCAGCCTGATCCCGTGAGACCAACACCATGGCACAGGCAGCGTAAATCCTGCTGGCTGCTGCAGCACTGGGCCAGGAGCGACATGGGTTCATGGAGAAGAACCTTTTTGCAATAAAGCAAATTTATTAAAAGGCGTACTTCAGCCTGATTAAACAAAACAACGTGGCACTAGCAAATAAAGTTGTGTTTTGTTTTGTTTTTTATCTCAGCACACCACAAAAAAATGGCTGTAATACGAATAGCTATTTAATACTCTAACAGAATGGGGAAAAATCCCATTCTTCATAGGCTCGCGACACCCATTTGTTATCTTCCCTTGGCCCCACCACCACAAATCACGGTGGAGCCTTGAAGCAAAAATAGCAAAAATGTAAAGCAATATAATGTCAGCTGCTTCCCGAGATATGTAATAATACGTCGTGCACACAAACAAACCTTCCTAGCACACCAGCAGGGCCTCTCCCTAAGCCTCCCTGCATGGCTCTTAACTTCCCAGACTCATTTCAGGGCTATTTCCAGGTCGGAGATGGCTTTGAAAATGAGGCTGAAAAAGGCTTTCCAGCTCAGTTTTGTTTTGATTTCTGCTACGCAGTGAGAAAGGGCAGGCACTCTGCTCTGAAATCCACGACTTGCCTTCGGTGCCTTGTCTTTACAGGTGCACCTCACCTTTATTCCTTCCCAATGCCTCCCAAATCCACCTCAGCTAGTTGTAGATGAAAAATGGTTTTTGGCCAATTTCTTTCCCATTGGCCCCACTACAACATTTGGCTAATTCCAGGGCTGTGAGCACACAAGCATTATTTAAGCTCTATTGGACAATCCGTGTCAAACACAGCTCTCTCCTTGCCTTCCCCATCCCTCCAAGGACCGCAGGAGCCCCCAGACCTCACACCACCCCGCTCCTGCCATCCCATCACCCAGGGGGGGACACGGAGGCCCCCTGGTCAGCAGCAGCAGGAGGCGGTGCCTGGTGTGGGGGCTGACATCTCCAAGCCTTTGCTGCCAAGAGTTGGAAATGCATGAAGCAAAGAAAAGGCAAGGGGAGAAGATTTTGGTATCAGCCCTTGACTCTCTTCTGGTAGAAGCTAGAGGAGAGGAGGAAAGAAGCAGGCTATGATGTCTCCAGCGCTCCTCACCCAGAGGTGCAAGGAAACCCTTGGTGGGATCTCCCAGGGGGAAGCAGAGTCAAAAAGGGAAATTAATCAGAAATTTTGTACCCCCTTCAGACGTGCATCATCCTCTGCTTTCCTTCTTGGCCCAGCCATCTTCGCATGAGACACAAAACCGAACCACCATGTGGCATTGCTGTTGGGGGAACACAACCAAGGTCTTGAAGCTCTGGTGACCACAAAGCCCACCAAGGCAAGGATGCAGACCCACCTCAGGGCAGCCACCAAGGGCACGTGGCACCAAGCCAAAAAACCTCACCAGCTCCAACAACATGGCCCAAATCTCACCGTCCTCGTCCCTTTCCATACAAAGGCTGACACAGGGTTGAGGCAGCTCCAACACCTTGGGAAGCGTTTAGTCAGCTTCAAAAGGTGAAGACGTCTCCACGCTCCTTACACATTTTAACCCAACGCTGAGAACTGAACGTGCTTTTAAACAATGCTAATGATCAGGCATCAGCCATCTGGAAGCTTTCCATAGCAGCATTTGACTACTGGACAGCGCTCAAGCTGATGAAAGCTTGCCAAGCTCTGGGCACTTGGCTGGCACGAGGAGTGTTTAGTGCTTCAGGGAAGACTCGGCACAGCTTTTGATCCTTTCTAGTCCCACAATATTTAAATAAAAATAACCCTTTTCTCCCGTCTTCCTCCCAACCACCGTTTCCCTGGGTTTAATAATAGAGAAGAGGAGGCCATACGGGTGGTTTGGGCATGGTTCAGCAACGCTGTTTTTAATGGCTCCAGTCCCCAGACACTGTAATATTATAGTGTTGGTCACACATCTGCCTGAATTTGGGGGATATCCACTAAATCTCACAAGTTCTCTCCTCCTGTAATTCTCTCATTTTATTGGACATTCTCTTCCTGAAAGACTCACCAGCCCCTAATAGTTCTGGAGCTGCTTCTTCATGTTCCCTTAACCCTTCTCCCAGACATCCCATTTGCTCCCATTTCTGCATCTTTGGAAAGATCCAGGATGAGGGGAAGGAAGATAAACCTGGCAATGGTCGGGAAGAGCTTCAAAAATAGAGAAAAAACACCATCAGGGTCAGTCTCAGAGCAGGCAAAGGGAAATGATGGAGATCTCAGAGCAGGAAGCGATCCTAAGGAGCATCTCCTTATAATGAGGCACTGAGGCAATGTCTGGATGACCAAAGGCAGATGAGACATAACCCAACACCGTGGTGTCCCCACTGACGATCTCACCCTCCTGCACAGAACCGTCCCCATGGGTACGGACTAAGTTTTGCAACTCTTTGCTGCTCTGGAAGCCGAGGATCCATCCTGCTTCGACAACCAGCTCTCGCTCACCATCCATCACTGCCTTACAAACGGGCACAATCGATAAGCCAAAACACCTTGCACATTAAACACAACAGCTTTCCTTGCACATCCAGTGCTAGAAGAGCATTAAAAATTATAAGAAAAAAAACAAGTACCATGATGACATTTTTTCCCCCCTCTAACCCAAGGATTCAAACAAATCAGAAAAAAGTCAGCACTGCTGCTTTGCTTTGGAGACAGAGACCTGATGCCTCTCGCACCTCCTCCCTGCACCAGCAAAACCCAGCATCCTCCCAGCTCCTGTGAAAAATGCCCCAGTGCTGTCCTCTTCCCAAGAGGCATGGCTGCAAGCTGGGCATAAACATCACGTAGCTGCAGGCAGCCTCAGCTGTGAGCACATCTCTCGGGCATGTTCCCTGCACTGCTTATTCCCCCGTCGGAAAAAAAAAGGAGAAAAAAAAAAAGAAACAACTTTTTTGAGCAGCGCAAAACTGATTAGAGCAAGGCATGAGAAAGAGTGATGGAAAGTGGTGAACAATAAAACCAGGGAGCAAGCAACACAGTTCCTAGGGACAAAAAAAAAAAAAAAAAAAAGAAAAAGCTGATGCTTTCAAGATTAATCACTAACGACAAATAATTGTGGCTGTGGAATGCCAACAAAAAGGCAGAATGGAAACAAGAAATGGACAGAAAAAACAGGCATTAGGTCTGATGGTGAATTTAAGGCCATCAACTCATAATTGCAGCCATTACAGCCAGTATTTTCAAGTGAGCCCAGCAATAGCAAGAGCTGCTGGATGTGGTATCCTTATGAAAAAATTTGGCTGTTATTTAGGGCCCTGAGAACTCACTGTTAGCAGCCCTTCAGAGTTGCTCTATCTGGCTCTGCGTCACGCATCACTCACAGAACTGACGGTTTTGGGCTCGTTCTGCAATATTTATGGATGATGGAGGGAGCAGGAAGGCAGCTGAGCGCCCAGCCACGCACGGTTATCTCGGATCTCCGACTCACGACACACCGAGGGACTGAAACCAGAAGCAGTTGTCTTCTCCTAACCTGGCTCCAGTCTTCTCCTCTTCATCTTTTTTTTCCTGGTAGGAAACGTCACCCTAGTTTCTGCATAGCATTTTATCCACCCAACATCACGTCGGCTTGAAGCAGGGAGGCTCTTCCAGCACCCTGCCAAGCAGGCATCCTACGTGTACCAGCCACCTTGCAGGACAGCCAGTGTCCCTCTCTTGGCCACCTACTGCCAGAATGACCAACGGCAAATTGTTTTGTGGCCTCTTGCTTCTCTGCCAACCTTTTTTTCCACCCTCTCTTCTTCCCCATTTTAGATGGAAACAAACCTGTGCTTCCCACTATTAAGACACGTATACTCGATGCCCCGATAAAACTCTCTGACTCGCAAGCTGGGGACACCTGATACTGCAGGGAAAAAAGTGAACTAGGGCAGGACGTTGGTCCCCCCATCACTTTTCTGACCATAATCCCGCTTTGACACCCACCCACCAGATGCTACCCATATCACAGTGCAGCCAGATGGCTTCAGTGTCTCTTCCCCATCGAGTATCATCAGCTCCCGATAATGTTCCCTCTGCTGTGGATATATAATAGCCCCTGCGGAGCAGAACAAGGTGCCCACAGCGCTTGCATGTACCTAGACATCTGTACACATGGCCTTGCTGACTGATTCACGTTGCAGAACCCAGAGCTTGCAGCTGGAGAAGACTCCACCACCTCGTCATACCGTGCTGGGTGACCAGCACGTGTCACCGCAGCTCAATGGCCACTGCTTGCACCCTGTGCCAAAGGACCAGTGCTGTGCACGGGCTGGTTTTTGGCTTGAAACACTGCTTGCTGGAGGGACAGAGGGATGGATGGACAGACAACCGAGCTCCTTGGTGCCCCAGGAAGAGGCACGGAGCCAGCAGATCAACCCTGGCAGCCAGCACTGGGATCTGGGACAAGCGGGTCCCCCCATCAGCTGCTGGTCCCCACACAGGGCACAGACAGGGGACAGCTGCAGGGCGGACAGGAGGGCACAGGGTGGCCATGGAGATAATTGACTGCTCGACTAATTAAAATTCCGGCCCTTTTGCAAAAAAGGCTGCTAATTGGGGCTGGGACCTGCCCAGAGAGCCAGGAGCCTGCACGGAGCGGGAGGGATGAAAGTTGGAAAGCACCCGGGCCCCCCAGAGGGGCAGCGGAGCCCAGAGCTGTTTTGTCCAGCTGGTAACGAGGGGCCAAATTGCTTTTGACAAGCCAAGGGGATGGGAAATAATGGGGGTCTGTGAAAAGCCCCGAGTACAGCCAGGAGGATGCATGAGATAATGAGGAGGCACGGCCCGTGGCTTCCCACTGCGCTTTGGCACGGAAAGGCTCTGCCCGCAGCAAAAGCAATGCCTCCACTTCGTACCCCTCCCACAGAACCCAAATCTGGACCACGTATGAAGGCATGCAGTCCATTTTCCCCCACAGACACACAGAAAATAGGCTATTTTTTTCCCATGTTGTCATCCTCCGTATAGGGTTGGTAATTTGAGTTCTTGCCCAGGCCTCCATGCGAACATGGAGCTGACATCAAATTTCTCACTTTTTGATGAGATTTCACATCTGTTTGTCAAGAAGAGGAAAGGAAAGATGCATGCATTACTCCACAACATGGAAAATGGCTTTGGGGTTGCTTCTTTCAAACAGAAAGAAAATGCCCAAGTTACATAGGTTTGGACTTCCTCGTGCACAAGGACAGACCTTGTGCTAGGTTGCTCTCCTGAACAAGTGATTCCTGCCTGTATTTTTCCCCTAGAAACTCCATTTTTCCCCAGGGATGGGATTTCCCCAGAGAACAGCTTCAGGGGAGGCCAGCCACATACTCTGCTCACCCAAGCATCACACCCTGATATTTTTCAGGGCACCTCATTCCCTCTCCCCAGAGGTTTCTGCTCCCCCAGGGTCCAAAAGAAGGGGACAAAGACACCCATTTCCAGGGAGGAGCACCCTCTCAGTGATGTTTTTGTACACAAAGAGAGAAATATTACCTTAACCCCTTTGTGTCCCCTTGGACAGGGAGCTGTCACACGCACCAGACCTGCACAGCTTTTCCCTACACATGCACTTTTCTAAAGCCGGATCATCTTCCCTCCAGCTGAGCTCTTAAGTGGGCACCGTGCAAGCTACAGTCTCAGTTTAAAAAGCATTGTAGCAAGCCTCCAGGGCAGGTTGCCTTAAAAAAATAAAATAGATTTCTTCTTTTAAAGACAGATTCACAAGGCTTCCTGGAAAACAGAAGCCAGACTCCATATGGCTTCAGCCTTCCCGTCCCCTGATGGAAGTGGGGAGCGCTAAGAGGGGGATGAGCCCAAAGATAGGACTTGCCCCATCTCACCAACGGAGCACCACCAATTCAGGACCCAGGAGCTGGGTGATGCTCTCCTGGGATGCACTGCCACCCTACAGCCACCCAGCACCACGGGCTGACACCCACCAGCACCACGCAGGGATGTGGGCACGCACCAGAGCAGGCAGGTAGGGGTGCTGCACCGCACTCTGAACCTTCCTTGCAGCTGCAGAAAACAGCTCGAGGACACGAGAGGGGAAAAACCAAAGCGGTCAGGGCCTCCAATCTGTCTCGACATTTTTCCTTAACAGTTTGGGGTCAAGCCTGATCCTGGCAGGGTCAGCTCTTTTACACTCCAACACGCCAAAGCCAAAGGAGACGGTCCCTCACCGCAGGAGCCCAGCCACAGGCAGTCCTTGCAGAACAAAAGGGTCGTGCATCCATCCCAAGAGCACTGCACCCCAAAATTTCACAGGGTGATGTGGAGAAAGAAAAGCTGCACGCATCCTGCCCCATTACTCTGCCTGGATCACGCAGATGGAGCAGGATGCTGTGCGCAGCAAAAGGAAAAAAAAAGACATAAAATAGGAAGATGTCAAGCTTATTTTTTTTTTCAAAAAAAATGAAAGGTCCATTACACAAGGCAAAAGGTGCGCATTAACTGTAATAAAAAAGGAAGCGTTTATAGAGATGAATTCGTCTGCCCCCTCCTCGCTGAAGCGGAGGCTGCAAATTGTGACGGATCGTGTGTGTTTTGGGAGGCGAAGGCAGCGCACGCGCTCCTGGGGAAAGCCAATTGGGGAGATAGATCAGAAAGCTCCCCAGGCAGAAGACCTGGCAGGGAAATGCACACGATGCTTCTCCTGCTGGTATCCTTTCTGGAGGCAGAAAGCCTCCTCTTCCTCCCATCCCTGCAGCTCCTCGAGGCCAGGGGCTCCACACGTGGATCCATGGTGATCCGCAATCGTTGCACCCGGGTAAGCAATGAAAACCCAACCTCACTGTGTCTGTATTTGCTTTTGCCGTGAATATTTCAGCACCCTAATTTCACCAGCAAAGCCATTCAGGACTAACAGGTCTCAGAGCAGTGAGTCCATACAGAGGGAATCATTTTTATTTCACCTCTTTCAAGCTCCTGCAAAAAAAACCTGTCCCTGCCCGGTCAAGGAACAGAGCCACCTGCCACCGCCGGGCTTCAAACGCTGCTGATTGACCTCCCCGCATAAAATTGGTGCCATTAAACTGCTCTAAGAATAATTCACAGAAACCGTGAGTCACTACCTGATTTAGGCAGAAAGGGCTGGGATGATTAAATTACTCGCTATGAATTATTCACCACGGCCTGATAATTACGCTGCAGTTAGCCATCGCTGCGCAGACGGCTCCGTACAAGGAAGGAACACTTGTTTCGTGAACACTTCACCAAACTCTGGTGATTGCATGTTGCATCTGATGAAACAGAAACGCTGGTGACCACGGGAGGCAATCAGATGCCATCCCTTAGCAGCTCTGAAGCAGCCCTTTGGGGTGAAACACCGACCCCAGCATCACCTCCAGAGCAGGATGGGGTCCTTGCATGCAGCCCCACGAGCACACCCCAGCCCAGGACAGCTTCTGCTGTGTCCCGGGGGCTCTCCAAGCTCGTCACCCATGGCTCAGAGGTGTCAGACTCCTCCCAGTCCAACATTTATAGTCCATTTATATTACAAATACAAACTTGGCACCTCGCAGTCAGTGTCCACGATGCAAGCAGGATATAGGATGAGCAGGGAGGCTCCGGGGTCATTCCTGCATCTCTGTAGGATTTCATCTCACAGGGTATGGGCTGTGGGACCGCAAGGGTTGTTTTATCTCTAAGAACAGGTCACCCCATGCTCTGTTTCAGTCGCTGCGTTTCATGGACACGGGCAGTAGATTTAACGCCAAGTAGATTTAACGTGACCATCTGTCACGGGATGCGGGCATGGTTCAGGGCAGAAAACATCCATGCAAGCGCAACCTGGAGCTGGGCTGGCAAAAAGGTAATGAAGAAAGCTTTGGCAGCAAAGGAAAAAAGGCAGCTTTATCAGAGGAAGGCTGAGAACTGCAGATCAAAAAGAGTAAAGCAACAGAGTCGCTAAGAGGAGTGAAAACGTTTGCTCTGCTTTGCAAGGACTCGTGTAAACAACCCAGTTGTGCCAGCGGGCTGAGGCCCAAATCCAGAGTTTCTTTTGGGGCTGGGATGCCCCCAGACAAGCACACACATTGCTAGGCTGTCCCTCTCACAGGTCTCACCTAAGGTATTGCTTAGGTTTGTTGCAGAACAGGAAAGCAGAGCCCATTTCTGCCCCAGCAGAGCTGCCTGTAGTCCATTCGCTCCTGGCACCTTGATTTTCCAGCTTGTGGTGAAATCAGGTGTGCTCACAGGTGCCCACAGCTTTCTTTCTAAATGCCCATTGTGGCTTAATGAAAACCAGTATCTGGTTGAAAATTGCCTTTTTTTTTTTTTCCCTTTCTAATTGCAGTGCAGAGGGTTAAACACCAACACTTCCAAAGGGCACCTGTGCACACATTTCCTGCCACGAGGATTTTGGTAATTGAGCACTAATGGAATAAAATACATCGCTGTTTAATCCAAGGCTTACCCCGTCCTGCTTCACCCAATTGCCCTCCTTGGGCACTCACCGTGAGGTCACAACGTGCGATGGTGACACTCCAGCCACTGCCACAGCGACATCAGAGAAACACCTGAAAGGGTTTTGATGGATTTAGGCTGCGAAAAATGCAAAAAAGTCCCTTTTTTGTGGAAAAAAAAGCCTAACTTCCTTACCGACTGCCCCAAAAAGCAGGGCTCCATCACCCTGCCCTGGTTATTCAGTCCCTGCAAGAAGCGTTTCCCCATCCCACCACCCATACTGCCTCTCCCCATCCTTCCCTCCCCGCTGGTGGCAGGCCAGCGGTGCTCCCAACACAGATGCACCCCCTGGGGCAGCATAATACTATTTTCTGGTTTTCTCTGCTTTTCTGCTAATTCCTATCATTTGATTCACTTCCTTTGCCTGCCACTGAGAACCGAGTTTGTATTTTCATCCGGCTACCCATTATAACCACAAGACCCCATTGGCAATACTCAGTGCAGAACCATTACAGTCCATATAAAATTAGGATTATTAAGGAAACGGAGGGACTTTCTCAAGACCAGAGCATGGCTGTGTCCCCTCCTGTGCCATCCCAAGTCCCCAACACAGCCTTCGGAGGCCACCATGCTGGTCTCGGGTGTCACTCTGCCGTGTCCCATTCCTGCCCCAAGCCCTCTGGGCACAGATGCTTGTGGCTCTCTCAGACAGAGCTGCACACAGGGTTACCTCGGCACTGCATTTTAAGGCACTTTTTCAGCATTTACACTTTCACCCTCCCTCTTTTTCTAAGCCAGCATTGATTACAGCGGGTAATTGTTTTCTAATTGGCCTGCAGCTGCTTATCTATCTTAGATAATTAAAGTGAAGAAGAAGAAGAAATGGGGAAACGGAACTTTATTCTTAAGTAGCTGCCTATCGACTGCCTCGATCGATAGCGAGGTCACTTTGGGCTGAAACACCCGCTCTGAGAAACCTGGCCAGACCCTGCCCAGCCTCATGACCGCTTCTTCCACCTCCCTTTCCTTTCTTACAGAGCCACAGTTTGGAGAAACTTGGTCTGGCAATGCAAGACTCAACTTGGTGCTGGAGGACACCACCCAAGCATCACCAAGGTGCCGCACGGGGCAATGGAGAGGTGATTCTGGCACGCCACTCCCAGCGCTCGCTGGTGGATGAAGGAAATCCCATCCAACCAGCAAACCCCAACTCATATTCTCAGCACACACCACGACCACCACCCAGAACTTCAGCAGTGTGCTCTTTCAATAAACCACACTCTCCCCTCCCTGCAAATCGTGCTGGAAAGGCTCCAAGCAGGAGCCTCCTTTGTGTCCGTGCATGTAAAACTTTCGAGGACATGCTAATTCAGCTTAATTACGGATTTACTTCACTGGCCGCGCTGCTAATGCAGGCGACGGACAATATTTGCAGCCAAGGGAACGAGGGAAAAGCAAACGGAGCTTTTCCATGTCCTCACCCCTCTCAAACCCCATCCACTCCGAACTTCACGTGCAGGAACATGGCAAAGATAACCCGTTCCCTACTCGTGCAATTTATTAGATAATCTCTTTCTAATCAAGAACTAATTAAAGGAAGTGAATGCTTGGTTGGAAACGGGGATTAAAACATGGATAATTATCATAAATGCTACGTTTGTTGTTCCAGGCCGGCCTGTTCTCCTCCCTTCCCCTCTCCCTTTCCCCCCTCTTCCCCTCCCAGGCTGCTCCTGATAATGCTCAGGCTGTCTCAGAGGGGGTTTGCTTTCACAATCAATTATTTTCTTTTTGTCTCTCTAGCTAATGTTTCGTTTGTGTGAAAACATTAGCGAGAACTATTTTCTTTCCCTTGTAAATTCATTTCCACGACAATGACAGAAGGTGGGGAGGTGGCAGCTGCAGAAAAAAAAAAAAAAAAAACAGGAACATTAAAACCCAAGCTTATAAATTATTTCATCTTCTCCAGACAATCCAGATCCGTCACCGCTCTGTGCGCACAGGGGCTTTTATTTTTATTTTTTTGGCCAGGAGCTCCTCCCGGGCACAAGACACTGACGGATGTGGGAGCCTGACAGGAGAGCCCTCGCTGCCACAGCTTCTGCCTCTACTAGCAAGGACTGTACCCACCGGCTCTCCCTGGGCACAACATCTAGGTCACAGACCACAGGCAAAAATTCAGTTTAGTTAGCCCTGCTTGGCCATAGCATATTTTCAAGCCAGTACCCGTGCAGGCAGAGCCTACTGCTTCGAGTCTGGTCAGGAGATCTTGGCCAGACAGGGATCGTGAGAAGCAGGAGGTGGCTCGAGTCAAACCACACACCCCCAGTAATTTTTATTTATTTTTTGGTTTTGGCAGTGGGTTTCCACAGGATGCATTGAACAGTTTTGCTTTTTTTTTTTTTTTTTTTTGAGCCTGGGCGGAGATTTTTCCCCCTTTTTCTTCTAAGGAAGGGGAAGGCGCATCTTAGCTCTCCTGTACCCGTCCCTTCGGTCCCACCTGATGGCACATCACCAGCCATCCTTCAGCCTCAGAGCAAGCCTTCCTCTCGCCACCCAGGTGAAGAAGTGATGCTCAGCCCATGGGTTAGGGGCTAGGTGTGCTCCTGCACAAGGACAGGGGCAGAGGCTTCAATTTATATCCGCCAAGGGGAAATGTGCTCCATACAAATGCATGGGGTGTTGGCGCATTGTGATTTCTGACAAAACTTACACTATTATATTTCAAAGGGATATGAAATGCATAAACGTCCGGGCTCATCTATCTTTCTCCTCATCCCTTCTGCCTTGAAGTGAGGTCTCGCTCTCTAAGAATCCAGACAAGAATAACCCTGGGATGAAATGAAAAGCAACCTGGCTGGCGATATATATAAAAGATGACATCTCCAGAAATCCCGAACTTCAAAGGGGCAGCTTTCAGTTCATGACTATCCACTTCCTCCAGCCCTCAAGGCTAGTGTCATAATTTTAAAGCCCTGGGAATCATTTGATCTCTCCAAATGGCAGCTCAGTGGTCTAGCACACTTCTGGATGCCAAAAAAGTATGCGCCGCCACCAGCAACATCCTGCAGGGGCTGGTTTTTGAAAGGACAGATTGAGGTGAAACAATCAAAAGACTCAGGGGCAGGAGGAGGAGGCGAAAGGAAGAAAAAAAATAAAAGGATATTTAAAAGGACAACTGCATGCTGAGGGACTTGGACGTATCAGAGGTTTCCTGGGGTGACAGCCACCAGGGAACGCCCCCCCCGAGGGGCGCAGACCCCCCCCGGGCTGCACGGCCACAACGCTACTGGAGCTCAGCAGGGGGGAAATTTTACGTGAATGGGCCTGAAAATCTCTAAACTGAGCAGTTTTCCTATTGCAAACTGAGGGAAATGCCTCTTTAGATGCAGGCCACTGTGTCGCACACAGGCGGCAGTTTTGGAGCAGACTGAGGATGCTGCGCTGCCACCGCTAAACAGGCTGAGTGTTTATTCCTATGTGGGAGAAACACTCCATTATCTGGTTTATTAATTGTTAGTTAAGTAATGGGAAGGTGCCCAGAGCAGGAGATGAGCCCTCATCACTCGTTATTAGCTTAGAAACCAGCAGAAATAAAATAACTGGAGATAAATGATGGCGCAGGCAGCCCCACGCACCGCAGACTGACAGATCTGCTCAGAGGGGAATTCACAGAGCGCTTTTGGGGGTAACGGAGGAGAAACAGTGAGTCGGTCCCATTTCATTTTATTTTTTAATGAAAAGATTTCATCATCCTTCATTCTGAACATCGCTTCTCATGGCTGGGATCACACGGGTATCCCTGCTGCTGGTCCATCACCAAGAGCACGATGGGCTCTGCATCGGGAGCATGGTGCCACACAAAATAGGGTCAGTGGGTGTTTTTTTTGTTGCTTCTTAAACACAAAACTTGCAGCTACAGACAGCCAGACCCACTCACAGCAGGGCTGTGGTGACCTCAGAAATATTATCCTGTTATCTGTATATTATCAGGGCAGGGATGGGAGATCCTATAAAGTGAGCTCAACAAGGACGTCAAGCATCGGTCAAAAAGCCAGCAATTAAAGGGTATGGGAGCCCACCCGGGACCCCAGAGAGGCAGAAATACACAAATATTGTAATGCCTGCCAGATCTAAACACGAGAACTCCAGCCACTTGCTCAGCACCCATGGCCATTTCCCCAGAACCCATCTGCCAGTGGTGGCCGTATATCCCCAACGTGCTGGTTCCTACTGTCCAGCCAAGGTTTTGAGCAGATTGCCAAGCCAGGCAGAGTGTTCCCATCCACGTAAGACAACAGCAGGGAGGAACAGGAGGCTTCTACCCATGTAGAGAGGAAGGTCCTGGACCTGGGACAAGAGCAGGGTGCCCACAGGGGAGCAGCAGAAGCCACCATGTGTGGTGTGCTACCCAGGTGCATTCATCTCAGCAGATCCTTTGATATTTGGTTTCCTACAACCTCGGGCTGTTTAACACAACACAGTGCTCACTTTAAATTAAAAATAAAACATAAGAGGGTCAGTAATCTTGAAAACCAGAAATAAAATTCTCTGCTTCAATCCCTGAGTGCAAAAGACCCTGAATGGGTCAAGCATTGCTCACTGCATTAGCCAACATTTCTGCCCTTACACCAAAGGTATTTAACTAGACTAATGCATTTTGGGGTATAAATCAGAAGAGCCTAACGAGGGGGAAGAAAGAATCACCCTTGTCCTGACAGCTGTTTGCACAGAAGCTGAAGCCAGGCAGCATCTTGCAGAGCACCCACTGTTCCTACCTGCAGCCCTAGGATGGGATAGAGACAGATATAGGGGAAATGGGGAGGGAGATATAGGGGAAAGGGGGAGGCCAGGAGGTTGAGCTACACCAGCTGAAACTGAACCAGGGTCATCACCTGGCTGAGAACACAGAAGCACCTGAGGCCATGCTCCACTCATACAAAATATTAGCAAATTCATCAGGTGAGAGGAACGGGTCCCTGTCCTGAGTTCAGGCAGGCAGGATGGTTCTGAAGGGAACAGAGGGCTCAGCCCCAGATTGCTCCATCCCTGTAGCTTGCAACAGTCTGAAAAAATAGGGGTTAACTTATTTACATGCTCCATTTTGGGACCGAGCAGCAGAGCTTATAAGGGAGTCACGGAGCTCTGAACCGAGCTTATTTCAGTCTCTGCAGTAGGCGCAACGCTTGCCCTCCCAGCCATGGAGCCCTGCTCACACTGCACAGCCCTTTAAAGAGATTTCACAAGAGTTGTGCCACTTTCAAAGCCTCAGCTCTTCAGGTAAGCATATCTTACTCAACGCTTCATTTCACCCCGCTAGGAATACAGCGATAAACATCGTTTCATCTGCATCCTGCGACACGGCACCCCAGATCTGAGCCAGTCCCAAAAGCATTTGTTTGTGAGCGAAGAGACAGCCCTGAAGGACTCTGAAAACGCTGCATCCACGCGTGCATCTCATGTCAAGACAGAAGAGGAGACAAGGAGTTTCTTAACAGAGCTGCAGCCCTCTGAGAAACCAATTAGCTCCAACCTGCTCCCACAATCACAAAATATTTCTTACCTCTTGTCCCAAATTCTCGAGCTTCCTCCAAGTTCAGCTCCCAGAATAAAGGAGAAAACTTGACACAGAAAGGCTCCCAAGCAAGAGCAGCTCACTCCTGCTTTTGTGAGCTCCTGCAGCCCCGCCTCACAGGTGGGCTAACTCCTGTAGCCCAATTAGGCCTCCCTAACAAGGTCCCTTCATTTAAGTGGCTCCAGGTGCACCTTTCAATTTCTTAAGGTGCCTCCTTGGCAGCATCTTCCCAGGCAGGGCACTCTGCTGCTAAATTGCTTATCAATCAAGGACTGCTTTACAAACACTGTATTTTCCTGCCCCTACCCCATCACTTGGAGGCTACACAACCCATGTGAAGGAAGCAGGGTGTAAAAGGAAGCTTTGTGTTCACTGGCATTGCTTAGTGCCTCGGGGCTAGGTGAGGTTTGGGTGAGACAAAAGGAGGTAGAAGTGCCCGGGAGAAGCTTTTCCTCACATTGCATCTTTATGTGGATAATCTGAGTCCATCCCGGGACTCTCTTATGGATAAACTGTCAGGTTTATGTATGCAAAATCAGACCCTGCTGTACATAAAAGCATTTTTTCCTAGCTCTAGGCTGCTGATGCTCCGTGCCCTGATCTCTTCTGGGATGGCAAGGAGCCTGGCAACTTCTTTCAGCCACACCTTGCCTGACTTTTCCCTGCCCAGCCTGGCTTGCTCAGCCCCTGCCCCTCGATTTTTGTGCTTCATTACAAGGGGAGGGCATCGGTATTGGAGGCAGAGCAGGGTGCAGGCTGGGCAAGGAGATGGGCATCAGCCAGAGCTGGCCCCAGCTGCACCACAGCGCTGCTCCAGGGCTGGCCGTGTCCGGGGAAAGCTCCCACATACACTGTGGTGTTCAAGAGACAGGCACCAGGGAGGTAGGCAGGATGCAAATCAATCAAGAGAGAACTCCTTTTTACGAGATAAATGCCTTCAGAGGAAGCCTTGGGAGACACCTACCACGTGTTCAGCCCGCTCGGTAGCAGAGCGCACAGCATTCATCACTGCCACTTGAAGGGGTCGGGTTCCAGCTGAACATCCTCCAAATTTCTTCCGCCTTCAGCCTTCCTCTCCCTGTTCCCCTCGCTGCCCACCCAGAGGAAGAAGAGTTGCATTCGCAGCACAGTGGAGCTGCCCCTGGGGGGTGCTGGCTGGGCTTCAGCTGCCTACACTGCCTGCAAGGACCCAAAGTTGTCCAAATCAGTCACAGAATGGGAAAAGGCAATGACCTGCCAGGATGCACCTCAGCCTCCTCTTCCCCTAACATTTCTGACTGTAATATATCTTTTTTTTTTTTTTTACTGTGGTTATTGCTCCTGTGAAGTTTTTTTATGTGCTGGGCTTGCCCAGCCTGTAGATGAGTGAGGGGACTCGATCACAGCAGGGCACTGCCTCTCCTTCCACATGTCAGCCCACTTCTAGGCTGAGACGTTTTATTCCCTTACCCAGGATCTCTTCCCACATTTGAGAAGCCAGACTTATGGCTCTCAGCTCTTATTTTCAAGCTATGCCCCCAGGCAATCACCCTGGATAACACCCGCAAGGTTAAACACTGCACCTGGGGAGCAGGGAAGGCTGCGGCAGCAGGTGTGAAGACCCCGTGGATCCCACTGTTAAGGCTAGGAGAGAAAGAAATGGTAGAGGAAGCCACAAAAAGGCCCCATTTTCTGGTCTTAAGCCAGTTACCATCCTTAGGGATTAGCTTCAGCTCAGGAGCAAATTGCCCTAAGCCTTCCTGCCGCGGGGCTGTGCTCTGCACCGCTGCAGCTGTCAGCGGGGACGCGGCACAGGATTAGGGAGACGGAGCTTTGTCAAGATCCCAGCAAGCAGCGATGGGGCAGAAACGAAGCTGTCCTCCTGCATGGGGACATGAGGCAGCAATGTAAATAACCAAACCCCCACCTCTGATCCCCGGGCTGCGGGGTTAAGGGCACAGTCACCAGCAGCTCAGCACCCTGCAAGGCTCCAAGACCGATTCTCATCATGCAGTAACGCTTCAGGATTCAAAGAAAAAAGATCAGAGCATGCCCCCATAAAAGTCTAAGGCATTAGAAAAGGATGTGACCAAAATATTCTGTGGCTATTGGACATGGATGGAAGGAAAGAGGAGGGAAATGAATAGATATCTGACTGCTAATGCCCCAGACTGCTCTCTCATCCTAAAAAGGGACAAGATTCTTAAACAATCAGCAGCAAGCATCTGAAAGTCCAAGTCTTTAACCTGGGTTTACCTTTCCTTCTCAATTTCTACATCTGAGAAAGCAAGAAAGCTTTTGAATGTTTTATATACTAACTTTTTTTTTTTTTTAGCTTGGCAATGAATAAAGGCTGGACTCCTACATCAAACCCTCCAGAGCCCTGTCAGTAAAGCCACTGCCAAGGTTACCCTGTGACTTAACGGCTGCGGGAGAAATGGGTTGGTGCACCGCAGAGATCACCAAAAAAGGATCACAGAAGGGATGGTGAGGATGCTCTAAAACCCATTCCAGCACAAATCCAACCAGCTAGAGGGCTGCTGCGGCAGATGGGGAGCGCTCCCACCCCCTGCCCGAGCCTCGGAGGAGTGGTGGCGCGTGGAACCAGCTGGGAAAATAAGCCAGGGAACAAATATCTGTGGGGACAGAGGTCCTGGCCTGGCCCAGAGATAATCCCTTAAAGAGGAGGCGGCAGCACATGGGCACAGGTCAAAGAGGGGCAGAGAAGGGAGGAAGACTTAAATCCCAGCTGCTTCTCTCCCACCTCTGCTCTGAAGCCAGGGACCTAGCCAAAACAAAGCAGGAGCCGAGAAAAAGACTTCAGCTACAAGTATTTATTTGCAGGTGCTAAATGATTTCTTGATTAATTCTGCAACCTGCTGCTTATTCATCTCTAGCCATCGCTGCTCAGCATTTAGCAGAGACCATATTTTAGCTCAACAAAGGGAACTTTCAGGCTGAAACCTGCCTGATGTGGGCAGCAGGGCAGTAATTGGTTTGAAAAACAAAACACTGAGAAAGAACACGAAACTCATCTGAAACCCTTTTAGTTCAAAAAAAGCTGGTTTACCATCAGCACACATCTAAATTTCTCCAGACCTAATAAAGAATCATCATCGGTACAGCAAATGTTAAGTGCAAGCATTACTTTAAAAGAGGAAAAAGAAAAAAGAAATAACCTGTATATAAATATAGATACAGACAGATAGGTACAACTCCAGGCTCTCAAATTGCAGGCTTTCAAATCCCTCTATTTTACAGTGAGATACCATCAAAATTAACATGACAATATATCATTACAGGAAGGAAATGGCTATCACATCCTTATACCAGCAGCCCAAATGTCCAAACAGAATTTTAATACAGTATCCTTCAGCAAATCATCTTCCAAAGCCATCACAGTTGCCATTTACTCCAAGGAGCGTGCCAAGAAATATGTGGCAGATCCAACATTTTCAGAGGCATTAATAACATAAACAGAATAAAACGATAAATCAGACTCTTGCTTACCACAAAAAGGCCCAGGCAGCTGGGCACAGAAAAGCTGCAACATACTGAAATCCTGGAGAAAGCAGCTGAGGGCTTCTGAGCAGCACTGTTTAGTTTAATCCTGATTTATTGCATGGTATAGGGTCCCCCTTTTCAGCCTGAGACCAACTTTATTCAGAAAAAGAAGAGTCCCGTGGTCTGTTACCTCTTTTCTCCTAAATACAGCAGTAAAAAAAAAAATCAGATCTGTGACAATTTAATTATTACCCACCTAACGTGGCTGCCCCATTCCAACCCTAAAAGGGAACCCATGGTTCATGACGAGCTAAGACCCCACAGCATGGCCAAGACCTACTGGGAGGCCAAGAGCATCTCTGCAAGACAGCATCCTCCTTCTGTACATCACTTTAAGAGAAAAACCAGCCAAAAAATAAAATAAAACCAGAAGATCGAACCTCAGATCAGAAATTCAAGTAACTTAAATATGAAATGAGTTTTAAAATGTTTAATAACAGCCCGGAAACCCTTTAGGTCTTGTTTTGGGGATGCCAGCGCACTTGGAGGTGCAACAGCTTGCAGGTAGCAGGCACAGTGTGTTTGCCAGCAAGGAGAGGGCAGGATGAGTCCTCCAGCATCCTAAGTCAGTTTAGATGGTGCTGGCTTACAGGTCCCTTCATTTAAATTGATTAATAATGACACATTTAAATGGATAACATAAATTAATTTCTGAATTGCACCATTAGTAAGTAATTAATTTCTTTGCTCTGTGAAACTAAGATATCACTGTTATCTAAATCTATAAAGAGAAGAAATGCTGAATGAGGACTCCATTAATGTAAAAATTGATTTTTCCATTTACCCTCTTCCGAGCTCCTTTTATTTTTTTAAAACGTGCCCCCCCACACACTCCAATGCATTTATTTTTCAAGTGGCTGGGGGTAGGGAAAGTAACCTAATTTATACTTCCAGTGCTAATCAAAAGATCATGCATGCTCATTTCAACCAAATGATGTCATTACGAAGGCTGTTAAAGCCAGGGTTGCCTTGGAAACACAAAATACTGATAGTTGGGGTTGGACACCCGAGTTCTCTGCGGCGCAGTAATGAGGAAACGGTGCGGCCCCGCCAGCCCCGGCCGGAGCGGTCACGCCGGGAAGATAACCCCAAGTTATCGAGATGGGCTCCTCAGCACTTGGCATGCTCCCGTTCCTCCCACCACCTCCCACAACCTATTAATTTTATGGGGCCAGGAACAGCAAATGGGCTCGGTTACAAGGCCCCCAAAAGTGATGAGGGGTGGACTCGGAGCTGCTTGGCCAGCATGCGAGCTGCAGCCCCTGCGCTGCGACCCGCCACATGGCCCCATTCTGCACTTCAGCCCCAAAACAGCCCCTGGTGTCTCTGCCGCCCTCCTGCTGAAGCCCCTGATGGAGATTTATGGATGGTGTGGGGTCTCTGCCAACTATGGCTGGGACCCGTTGTACCTGAGGTGTCACGTCCTCCTTTCCAAGCTCAGGGATGCAGTGAATGGTCCTCAACACGCTCAGCCTTGGTGCAGGAGATCACAATGGTGGGCTCAGCATCCTCTCCAGGGGTAAAGGCACAACCTAAGGGAGAGGAGTTTTACACTGGGTACCCCAGAGCGAGGGGTTTCTCCCCAGATATCAGCAACATCTCATGCTGGACAAAAGACTTGTCTGGTCCCTCTCCCAGCCCTGCAGCCTTTATGTGAGGCTACTTTGACAGCCTTGCTGTGCATTTTGAACCGTGAAGAGCTATGTAAAAACAATTCCAGAAGTACAACTTCCTTTCTATTGCTTAAAGAAGAAAGCACACAGATTTTTCCACACGGTGAACGTTTCCGTGGCCATCTTGCCCAGTTGCCTTTAGGCAGCTGTTCCCATTTGCCTGGGGCTGTCAGTGAGAAATGGTCCCACTTGACACATGTTGGGCAGCAGGATTTGAGCAGAGGGATGCTACAATTTGGGGAGAAATCTCTGGGTCTCTTTAGCCAGTTCTGCTGTACATTGACAAAGAATAAGATACTGGGAGAGAAAGCTTGAGGCTAGACTAGAGATGCATTAGTACCTGCGATGCAAAGAGCCACGTCTGCCTCCATCCTCCCAGAAAGTCTCATCCCTCCCACTGGGAGCTTTCAGCAGCTCCGAATTTCACAGTGCCTTTTCAGCTCTTTTTTTTTTTTTTTTTTTTTTTTACCTACCCTGTCCCACAAACAATGCGATGTCACCTCCGATCACATCATGCTGAGCTGAATGCCAGCTTTAAGGCATGTCCTGAAGAGAAAGGGGCACCGTCTGAAATATGTCTTCAAACACAGGCACCGTGCTTAAGAAAAGAGTAGAGCAAGTGGAATCACACCAAGTATTTTGGCTGCAACTTTTTTTCCTTCCTCCTCCTCTTGTTAAAGAGCACAAAACAAAACATGCATGCAAACAAGTCAATGGGAGAAACATTTACTACCTGTGCAAAGAGCATTAAATGGCTCATTTCAGCTTCTCAATTAATATCTGGGTGTCCCCAAGTCACTGCTAGTTTTTTTCACTTAGGTGAGGAGGTGATCGTGTGATCTTCTTTCTGTTCCCCTATTCAGACACCTTCCCTTTACAAGCAGGAGTTTCTTTAAAGGTTCCTCGACTGAAATTGCTTGAATGCACTGGGAAAATAAGAAGAACATTTCATAACATCGGCAGGCGCGTTTCAGGCAGGAGCACTCTGAATATTTATTCGCCCTTTGTGCGAGCAGCCTCAGCAAGAAAAATTTGGCGTGAATAAAAGGAATTGCAAATACCAGTGAAGTACCTCAGTAGTTTTCATTCATGAGAATATGTGCACAGGCTCCTGGGAGAATTATCAGGCGCGGTAATGCAAAATCCCTGGCAGTGTCAGAGCTTCGGACACTCTGTAATCCTCTGTCCACTGAAAAAACATCTTTTCCTGGGAGCTGAGGGCCTCAGCTGTTATTTTCTGGCTTGGGAAGCTTGGAGAAGTATTGGAAAAGGTTGGAGAAGCCCTCACCGCTGGCAGGCAATGCTGGTTGTCCTGTTTCTGTTTCAGAGTGCCTCTCCTCTTCCAATCACCATCTCTCCCCTGAGCACAAATGGAGAGCAGAAGTTAAGCTTTCTTCCAAAGTCAGAATAAAAAGAGGGAAAAATAAAAAAACAACCAAGCAGCCAACATTGTCAGAGACACAGGAAGGTGAGGGACTCACAGGGAAAAGCTATTCGAGGAGCGAGTCGTGGCAGAACTTGGTACCACGGGGCTGGATTAAACAACAGCCCATCTGGGAGTGAAATGAGAACAAACCGCTAAGGAGCAGAGCCAAAACATCCTTCTGCACAGGAGAGAGAGAGCAGGATGAAAGTATACACTGAGTTTTTGGGGCTCAACAATAAAAGCACTGGGACCAACTTACTCATAATCAGCTTTTATGGGCAAAAAGAGTCCTCGAGAATTTCATTCTTCCCATAGAATTTTATAGGGCGGTTCAGAAACTTACAGCAAAGATATTGTTTTCCATTATCTTGCCCAGGTTTTTAGAGCATTTCTCTAGAACCCTGTTGGTTTCAGCCCTGTTAAATTCAATAACTTCCCTAAGGGAGTGCTTTAAGTGTCAGGCTTGATTCAGTTATATAAAGGGATAAGGGAATAATCGTTAGACAGTGCACGAGGATAGGAGAAGTGGTTTTGTGTGGCACCAGTCTTATTTAAGAATAGTCTGAATTTATAGATGGGGCTGATGAGAAAGTTGGAAGCAACTAACGTGAGCCTAAGAGACAAAATGCAGGCAGTGCTTTTACAGCGGGCTGTGATTAACAGGGATACCACAGAGACAGGAGGAGGGCTTCAGATGAGTATTTTAAGTGTTTTTAGATGTTTGTCTTGGTTTCATCGAGACAACTTCCCACGTACTCCTCTTCCTATTCATAATGCAAGCTATGTGCATTGGAGCTTATATAAGGGGCTGTATTGCTTGCCTTGCAATTAACACATCCTGCAATTAGCAATCCAAAACACTTGAGTCTAATACTTCTTACTACTAATGCAGAATATTTCGCACGTGCTTTACTTCTATTATATTGTTGTCCTTACACCTTAATTTATTATGACAGCGTGAACTGTGACTAATCCTCCCTCCTGTGTGCTGAGCACAGGCACAGACCAAAAAACTCAGATCAGCATCTCTCCTTCCAGCTACCTACTTGACATCCTCTCCAGCAAGGCAGGAGGTGGACAAACAGCCCTCGGGAGACGACATGCGCGAAGTGGGGTGAACTTCTCCATCCGGGATCTGGTCTGGTCAGGAGACACCTGGAACTTGAGGAGGGGATAGGGAATGAGGTTAGTTTTCCCATGGGATTGTAGCAGGGGAGAGGCAAATCCCAAGAGCCAGGTTTCTAAGGGCATGTGTGAACTTAAAAATGCTCTGATAGACACCTAACCCATCTCAAATGTTTATATATATATATACACAGACAGGTTATATTTTGATTATATATACATATTTTGATTATTTGTATATATCTATATTATATATAGATATATCTATCTCACATTTCTCAGCCAGTGACTAAAGAGACTGAAGCTTTCTGCTGCTAACCAGGGTATTTGTCAGCACTTCCCAGACCTGTTTCACAAGCAGGTTATCCTCACCCCCACCCAAGACCCTTCAAACCCCGGGGTTTGCCAGCACCAGAACGTGGTGACACAACTTAGTGCCCAGAGATCGACAGCTCTTACTTCTGTACATGTCAGGGAAACTGCAAGAACTTCAGGATGACTGCAAGAACTACCTGCACAAATGCCTAATTTATCTCTGGCGGTGCCTCGCTCCTCTCAGCCCTGCAATGGGTGCAGATTTCGCACTCCATTATTACAAACCCTTTTTACAGCTTCTTTGGGTTTATCCCTGGTCTGAGCGCTAGATGCTCCATTTGTTTTGGCAAGAACGTCCCCGAGATTTATACCTATAATTATACAGGTAACCTTTCCAACAGGGAATTTTAAAATGATCAGCGCTAAAGCAACCTACGCATTAAATGTGATTAATAAGACGCCAAACGGCCGTGAGCCTGCACCTCCCTGCTTGTTAAGCATGTCAGAGCCAAGTGTCCCAGGCTGATCCCACCACTGCCAGGCTTCACGGGACACGTGAAAGCGGCATCAAGTGGCCTTGATCATCCCTGCTGGCCATGCCCATGGGATGAATGTCATCATACCACAAGGCACTCATCCCAAGCAACATCCACAGGAGGGCTAGGGTATGCACAAGCACAGAGGATGACATCCATCTCTTAAGGCTTCATTTCTGAGGATGGAAGCTTCCTCCCAGCAGGAGCTCCTCTGGCACGGCCGCATCCAGAGGGATGATGAAGAGGTGACAGTGGGATCACAAGTGACAGGAGACAGATGAGCACACGGAAGCAGGTTAAGCGAGGTGCCCACTCCTCCAGTGCACGGTCCTCTCTGCAGAATTGTCTCGCGCTCCCCAGGGGCACCTAATGGAGCTGCTCCTTGCACTCACTGAGCAGGAACCAGCTTCGCTTACTATCAAAGCACCCACCACCCCTATTACCGGGGAAAATAGCATCTGTCAGGACATCTATCATGCCACATGGAGACATGGGGTCCCCTCCTTCCAGCAGGGAGGGCAGGGCAGGCACGAGGCGAAGCCTTACCGTGTGCGGCGCTGCCGAGGGAGCCAGCTTCACAGTGTGCTTGGCAGGCTGCACAGCACTATCTGTTACGGCCCGCGTCTAGCCGAGGTTTTACAAAGCTTGCATTTTGCTGACAGATTGTCCAAAGACAGTAAAAATCAGTCACAGTCAAGCTTGCATTGACCTTCAGCCAATGGCTACGGCACACTGAAATTACAGGAGAAACTCTGCGAGCTGCTTCCCTGTTCTCCTGACAAAGTTATTGCATATAAATTGTGTATTGATTAGAGGCAGGAAATGTTACTAAGCCTCTTTGGGAAAACTGGAGGGTGGAAAGAAATACAGGGACTGATGAAAGAGCTACTTTAATTAGGAAGGAAAACAAACTAGCAGGGGAAAAAAACAAACACAACCTCTCCTAAAGAGCCTCCCACCACAGATCTAGAAAGCTGATCAGGAATGGTGTTATTTAAGGAAAGAAAGCTGGATTTTGGGACTGTTTTGGCTGGGCAACGGATGCAGGAGAAGGAGCTGGCTCCCTCCAGCACCAGCAAAGATGGAGGCTGGGGAAAAGAGCAGCTGCTCCTTCTGCACCTCCTGGATTGCAAGGAGGGAACTGATAGATCACCTAACAAGGGTGTAACGACCACGCTTATTTCTGCCTTCCAGCTCCAACTGCTTGCAGGGTAATTACACATTTTGGACTTATTAGCTGTAATTACTAGGTTCCCTAATCTACAGAATGAGTCGTTAGAGTCCTGGCAGCCCCACGTGATTTAAATACACTCGGAAAAGTTTCTGCAGCTTTTTCTGCTCAGCCTCAAACCCTCGACAGCTACCAGAGGCTGTGGTTCCCTGACCTGGGACTGGCTCAAGGCAGGTTTCTGGGCTTATCTCAGAGCACGCCACACACAAGTAACTCTTTTAGGCTTCTCCTACCTATCTGACTGGTAAGAGCCCAAGTTTCTCCCCAGCCCTACAGCTTTCTCGCAGCCCAGACCCTGCCTTCGCCCCCAAAATTAAACCCAGCCTGGCAATTACCGCCCATCTCCCTCTGCAGCGGGGTGAGCTGGCAGCTTGGCCGGGGCTGGAAAGGCAGAGTCCGTGGGAAAGCCTGGAATTCCCACACCTCGGACAATTAACTTCTCCACCTCCCATTTCCCTGGGCAGTTTAGCTTTGCTGGTGCAGCCTTTTTCCAAAATGCCTTTAATTTCACACCGATGCATGAATCAGAGAAGCCAATCTCTCGGTCTGTCCCTGCAGAGGTACCCAAGGGCAAAGCTGGCTCCACAGCCTTGGCCTAGGATGTAATGCCTCCAAAAACAGCTGCCCACCCAACACCCCAAATCAGACAGTGCTACAGAGCTGAGCTCGACCTAAAAAAACTGCAGAGCCCATACTCAAGTGCAGGGGGGTGAAGCTTGAAGGTGTTTCCCCTTTAAGTATCGAAGGAGAAAAGATAATCAAACAAAACCAGGGGAAAAAAAATTTGTGGCCACGGCAGCAGCATCCCCGTTGCTATCCTGCTTACAGAAGTGCTCCAAAAAGCCTTGGAGGAGGGAGGAGAGGGAAATCAGGCACTTGTCAGGAGTCGGGACTGCCTGGGAGAGTTGACCTCTTTCAGTGGCAGCAAACTCCACCCCCACTAACAGACCTAATGCATCTCTCCAGGACAACAAAATGCAACGCAGTACAATGTTAAGTGACCTAAGGAAAAATTACCATGAAAACGCAATGTGTGACTTCTTGTTATGAGCACCTAATAGCCCTTGAAAGCAGTACTCACCTGGGGGAGCCTGGTGGCCACCTCACACTGGACTGAACAGGAGAGCAATGGCAGCGTAAAACCAGAATATCATCCCTGGGACAATCTTGGGAGAGAAAAATAAAATGGTAACCACCATCTTTTAGTTTCCTTGGGAACCAACATCCCATCCGCGATGCAAACAACGAGCTACCCAAGTAGATAAACCCTGGGTCCTCTTCCCTCTGGGGAAGTCTCCAAGGAGCCTCCGCTGAAGTCAGTAGGGCTCAGGTGGGTTTGTGCAAATGTAAGAGGGAAGAATGTGGACGGCAGGCTTCGAAAGCAATGCCACGGGTATCTCTTGTGGCGGCTCTGGATTTCTGGCCACCAACCTGCAGGTCAGCTGGCCAGATCATCCAAAAGTATCATTTATCTTATTGTATGCTTAAGAACTGCCGCCTTGCTTCTCTATAGCAAAAAGCACTGTCCAATGCCTAGAGAAGAGAGTGGCTACAATGCTAATCATTAGAGTAGCAATTACTTATCTCATGGGCACTCTGAGAGGCTTAATTAGTTAATATTTGTAAACCGTGATGAGCTCCGGAGATGAAGGATGCAAAACATCCATGGGAAGAGATGCTCTCAACCAAGCTCAGCCTCTGCCGGCTGAACATCCCCGTTCCGGCCAGAGAGCCCGGCCGCTCCTCGCGGCAGAACCGCGTACAGTAAGGCTGAAAGACACCTAAGGGAGCGTTCCCTGCTGCGTGCTAGCTCTCTGAAACCCAGCATGAATATGACACTAATGACATCTTTCAGAAATGTAATTAGCCTTCATTCATGGCAAGGTACATTAGGGAGAATTCAGAGGCTCGGCGAAGTGGGCTCCGGTGGGTGAGAACCAAGGCTTGTGCTTTGAAAGCTGCATTAGGGAAGGGGAAAAAAATAGAAAAGAAAATGTTCTAATATTACTTAATTACCCCAAGACATCCTCAGATGTAATCGAGCTTGGAGGGCTAAATGAAGGCAGCGCGCGCGAGACCAGCAGAGGCTGATGCATTTATAATGAGACCACTTTGCAAGGCAAACTAGGTCCCCACCGAGGGAGAGGGGGGCGAAGAGGAAGGACACAGGGGCTTGGGGAGGAGCTGTAAAGTACCTGAAGACCTGCCCATCACCAGCAGCTTCAGGTGGAGTCCTGCTCCCTGTGCTCGGGGTGGCAGGGCAGGCTGGATAGGAGATGGATGGGGTATGGTGCTGCCCAGCGAGGGGTGCTCAGAAAGGCCACCTCAGTCCCAAACACCTCCGTGAGCCCAGGAATTACCTGTCTCATGGTTGGGATGCTAAAAATAAATTTAAAAAAAAGAGACATTTGTGGCTAAAAACCAAACTGCTTTGCAGATCCAGCAGCATGGGGCAGCAGAGCAAAAGCACGGGAGGAAGGGGATGGGGAGCAAACCCCTGCAACCCAAGCTGCTGGCAGCAGAGCAGCAGCATGGAGCCATGGCCCCAGAGGGATGGAAATTCCCACCCAGCCATAGGCACCACAAGAAACGGAGCGTTTCAGTAAATCCACGTTATCTGTGCAGAGAGGGGGAGCTGAAACCTGCACCTTGTGGTGCCCTTGCCGGTTGGGAGCCCAAAGCTGAGTCATTTTGGCATCTAGGCATCCTCCTCCTCCTCCTCCTCAGGAAGCCTCTCCACGTATGCTGGGATGGGAAAAGCAAGCACAAGGTGTCCTCGGGGCAGGGCTGTCTCTGAGGATGAGAGGGAAACCTTCCCTTCCGTGGCCAGGGTTTGGCCCTGTAGCTCCCATTAACACTAATGGAAATGGCATGGCTGAATCCCAGTACTAAAACCCAGCCCTTTTATCCACACCACCAGAGGCCCGATGCATGCTCACAAGCCCATTCCAGCCCTGATTTACATACTGTACAGAAGGAGACATTAAAACCCAAACGGTTTATGGTAATTAATGCTCATTTAAATATTATACTGGTAACTATCACTTCCAATTCTGCTCAGCCTGAAGGGGCTCTGTGTGCATGTATCTACGTACGGGGAGACTTTAGACGGATACTATATCTTCCCTCCTGATTGCTGCTTTCCCAGAAAAAGGATGTTTAATGTTTGCTAATTGTTTCACTTCTGGAAATTGCTGTGAAAAGCCACCACAGGAGAGCTGAATTGAAAAAAAAAAATGTAAAGAAAGTAATAATGGGAAGCCCTGCCTGTGGCAGGGACGTATGAGCTGAACGCAGCGCTGCTCGGGCTGTTTAAGCACTGCACCGGGTGACAAATAGCTATTAACACTGAGCTCCCTGTCACCAGAGGAATGAAGACTACAGAGATCAAACAACCTTTAGGTGGGAACAAAATGCATTATTTATCACCAATTAATCTTTTTTTTCCCCTCCTTGTTCAGTAGGGAGCCCAAGCAGTCAGACTGGGGCAGGAGAGAGCGTTGCCTTGCTGAAGGCCAAGGGGACCCATCGGGCACCTTTGGTGAACCTTGCTCTGATCTGCCCTTAGTGACACCCAAATGCCAAGGGGAAATAAATAGGTTGCACGGCTGATGGTGGTACAAAATAAAAGCTGGAGAGACTGTTTAGAAGGCTCACAGAGCAGCCCCTGCAGGCCAGGCAGGCATGGCCCCACAGTGCAGCCAGCACCAGACCCCAGCACAGACCAGAGGATGAACAAGAAGTGAAGATGCCCAATGCCCAAGCACCAAGGGCTCTGTCTCTTCCCCGCCCTGAGGAGCTTCCTCCTGCAAAGATGAAGGATGTAGAAATGTGTCCCTTAAGTAATGCCCAATATCCCCTCTGGCATCTATCAGATGGCCAGCCCCACTGCATCACAGACAAGCAGTTCTCTCTGGGAATATCTCCTGCACAGGATGTGGAAAAGGGCCAGTGTGGTTTCTCTGCCTCCTCCTCACCTCCTCCTCCTCCTCCTCTCTCAGCACCGGGAGCACAGCCAGAGAAAGCGAGACCTGCGCAGCACACCGGTGGGATGCAGTTATTAGCGGCTGCAGCAGCTGCCCTCCAGTCAATCTCAGCACGTGATGCAAATGGTAGGGATCAAATTTTGTCCCCTCACCTTCTCAAGGTGCAGCTGAGCTCTGCGGAGCACATACACTGAGCCCAAGGCCTCTCACGTTGTTCACTGCAAGATCAGATGGAGAACAGAGACAAGTGTGCATCACAGAAGTGCAAACAGCAGCAAAGGGGGAGCAGGAGGATAGAAAAATGCACTGTGTGAGTCCTGGCCAAACAAAACAACCAGCAAACCCACCCTCGCAACGCAGGCAAGTGATCAATGATCATGCCTTGTCAAAAAAAAAAAACTACCCAGGGTATTTCACAGCCTCATGTTCACAAACATTGCTCCCTTCCCACCCCACCATGGGAAAGCATGGGAAGCAGCAGAGCCCAGGAGCTGTTGCAACACCTCCATTATCCTAACAATGTTCTCTGCCCAATCCCTTCGTGCTCGGACCTGTCCGTTGGACCACAGAGCTCCCATTAGAAGAACCCAGGACTTTTTTTTGCAGGCAAACACTGAGCGATGCTGAGAGCTGTAAGCAAGAGTCCATACCTATTCCCATCGCTTGACAAGGTCTTGCAAGATCCATGTTTGCATTAAAAAGAAATTAAAAGGTTTTCCACTCCACTAGCTTGCCCAAAGCCTGCATACTAAGTAGTAAATGCTACCTATGAGGTTGAATAAAACCTTCATAAAAAAAGCTAGCAGTCATTGAATACAACGTGAACAATGACATTGGGGAGGCATTGTTCTTCTTCTGCCTGATGGACCATGCTGAAACACCTGTTTCTTATCGTGAAACCGTTAATAACTGTCACCACTGAAATCGGTGCTGAGGATGTGTCATTAAGACAAGTTATTCCAGCCACCACCTAATTGAGAGAAAACAACAAGGAGGAATAGAGGCAAAACTATATCGCCGATAAATCCAGATATACATCAAAAACAGACTTGTCCGTGTGCCCACTGAGAGACCACTTGCCACAGGGGAGGAAAAAACACCCACCAAACTCCCTCAGTCCACTTATCTGATGGCTGCTGCCTCCCAGACATCTTCTAGCTGACATGAAAGACACAGCTGGATAACGATAGGCAATTTCAACTGATTAACTACAGACATTGACCCTTTCAATTAATTCACAGGGGATTTGATTCATTCCAATCATCTCCAAAAGCTGCAGCCTCCCCACAGAAAACTGTTTCTGGTCCAGCTTTTCTCTGACACCAATGGTAAGGGGGTAACAGGGCTGCTTACTCTGGGGTGTTTGAGGCAATCCTGACTCAGGGAGGAACGACAGAAAGGATATCTTGTACTTGTAAGGATGGATGTTTGCAGAAGGCGACCCATTAGGGGCAAAAGGTCTTTATCTTCTCAAAGAAACCTAGATTTGTGCATTATGCAGAAATCAAATCCCCTAACACTGGCGTGAAACGGACCTGGGGTTTGTGGTACAGGACTACCCCTTATAACAAAGCCTGATGTTTGATGTGCTGATGTTTAATGTGCTGCTCTGCTTGCTGGCTGTACCCACCTGATCTCTATGGTGGTCTACTGCTCCAGTAGGTCTCCTAGCTCTTCTCCTTCACCAGGAGGCAGCAACTCTGTCCCCTAGGTCTCTGGCACGAAGCTATGCTGTCCTTTCAAAGGCCCAGATTTGGACGTGGGCAGTGCAGGAGCTGAAGCTGCAGGAACTCGCCCCATCTGCAAGGAGCCCTGAGAGCTCTCTGAAGTGGTTTGAGCACAGGCCTGTCAAAAAAAAAAAAAACGTCAATTATACTGACATTTTCCATCAAAAAGAAAAATTAAGTGGAAAATTCCTGCCTAGAGTGACTCTTCGCCCTCAGCCTGGGAATCCAGGCTGGAAGCTTCATCCTCCTCAAGAAGCACCAAGAGGCTTAAACCGAGCCTCCTTCGTTCCTTTTGCTTGAAACGCCCAAGTTTATTTTCCTCTATGGCCTCTTGCTCCACAGAAACATTGCCTGGAAGAGTTTTAAAAGCAGCCGTACTTCTGCTGAGTGCAGTCACACCACTGAAGAGGCACCCGAGATGCCCTTGAAACCACCCGAAATGCATCTCCAAAGGCAGGGAAGCCTCCTAGCTCGCAAGCAGGAGTTAATCCATTAGCACACCCGCAGAACATCCGCACGCGGTCCCGAGGTCAAAGCCAGCACAGGCAATGGGAAAACAAACAGCAAATCTCAGCCCGAGCCCACAGATCATGCTCACAAACGATGCTTCAGCAACCTGCACCACCTTTATTTTCAACTTTCCCCCTGCAGACGAGGGGGGATGAATCTTCCCCACTGACAGGCGCTGCGTGCTCTTGCCAGGTGTCAGACCTCAATCATCTTCGTCCTGCTGCGTGCCAAGCTGTGCTTGGTGCTCTCGGGAGGCAGGGAACGGGTGGCCTCCTCTATCTTCCTCTGCAAACTCTGTGACAGCCCCGAAACCGATGGCTGAGGGGAGCAAAACACAACGCTCACCTGCTTAATCCCCAAAGGCAAATCCCTTAACACGTAGAACTGGGAGCCGTAATTGTAACCGGTTTTCAACCTTTACTGCAGTGGAAATAATCACTTCAGCAGCACTGCCTTGCTTCCCAGAGACTTCTCTCTCCACAGATTATTTTAAACTCATCTAACAAGGGGGAGCGAGGGTACGGCGTTAAGATTATTAAGATTAAAGGAGAATATTCAAGAGGGGCTGAGGGGATGCAGGTGAGGCGGTTACGGGTCGCTCAGGCTGATCTTAACAGCCCACCAGCTTCAGAACCAACTCAAAGGCAAAAAAATAAGAAAATGGATAAGTTAAAAAAATGATAAAGCGCAGAATGGATTTCACACAGATGGATTCTGCCAGGCAGGCCTGGTAAATATATTTTTTCCGGGAGATAATGGCTTTTTTTAAACAAAAGCCAATCTTTGTCTTTTGTGGGAGAGCTTGACCATCTGGACTTCAGAAAAACATTTGATACTGCGCCACATGGGCGAGTGATTTGTTAAACTGTAGGAGGGGAACATTACAATAAGAATTATGAATCAAAGAAAAGCTCTGCATAAAGAAAATAAGATTACAATAGATAATACCAAAAAAGGAGGAAGTCTGGAGGGCTTTTGCTGAGCAGGCCGTTCAGTGACTACTCGCGTTCAACACTTCCGCAACGACTGGGAGCCAACACTCATCAAACTCGCTTCTCAGGAGGCAAAACCACCCAAAACAATGAGTGGTGGTGGACTTCAGAAGGAAGAGATGGCTGTGAGAACCAGACCTGATGACTCTCAGTGGTGCAAAAATCAAAAACCAGGCTTAAATGACCTGTGGCACCAGCTTCCTGTGCTAGATGGAAAGCTGTTGGACATGAGGAATGAGGAGAGCCACCTGCGTGGCTCAGCTGTCCTACAACATATACGGGGGCACTGACACAATGCAAGCATAAAAAGGCATCTGCAACTCCAAATAATTCTAAAACTATTCCCTTCTAATGAAGAACATCTTGGGGAGATCATATCCTCGCTACTTAATGCCCATTGTCTGCAAGCAAGAGCCCGAGTCAGCCTTCATGGGAAAATGAGGTGCAAGGTTTTCCTTCTCACTCACTCTAGGAAGACTTTTCACAAGAATACAGATATCAATAGCTTCTCAAAACCCAAAACACCAAAAAAGATGGGAGGTCACGCAATGCAGCAGCTTCAAACATTGCCAGCCCTCTCCAAATGCAAGAGAGGAACTCAAACCCCTGGTTTCTCCTTCCTTGGGCAGGACTATGCACAAGGTCTTCGGAAAGAGCAGTAGGAATGAAGCTAAGGGATTTTAGCAGAAATTAAACAGAATTCACCCTGGTGAATTTTCAAGACAAGATTCTTTGGGTAAACATTATTAAGCTTCCCTATGGAATGTAATTAGAAGTTCTGCCCCTTTTATCTAAAATTTGCACAAAAAAAATAATCCATCGCTGCATTAAGTGATAAAAAGGACTTTCCTTTTTTTTTCTTCTTCTTAATGAAGAGTGTTCTTAAAGCCTTCCTTAAGCAGGTGAACATTTCATTAGGAATCCTGGGCTTGTTCTAAGTAAATTTGGATCCCTCCTGAGTAAATCAGGAGGCAGATTCAGGTTTTACATCAAAATACATGACAATTGGCCTCAAAATTCAGAAGGTTATTCAAGAGGCAAGAAGACAGGAGCAAAAGCTGTCTCTAAAAGGAGAATTACTCAGGTCTACCCAGTAAGTTCTCTGTTTATGGACAAAACCCACTCACTGTGAGTGAGGACTGTCAGAAATTGAGACAAAATGGTTTTTAATCAGAGAATGTCAACTTGCCAAACACAAGATTTCACAGAGAGGAGGAAGAAAGGCCACTTCAAATAGCAAATTTATTTACCCAGGCCACAGATTTTTCAGAGTCATCATGGAGTTGTCAGTGGTTAAAAAAATAATAATTTTTAGAATGTGAAAAAAAAGAGAGAGAAAGAGAGAACAGAAGAAAGAAAAGAGCCTCACAAAGCACAAATACCATGGTATGTTGGGCACTGGCCAGGGATGCAGATGGCTCAGATTCAAGCCCTTCAAAGCAGGGATTTGTACCTCTCTGCCTCCAACATTCCCAGTGAGGCCCCGGCCACAATCCAGCCCCAGAGTTTCACACTCTTCTTATGGTTTAATAAAAATAATAATAAACCAATCTTGGTTTCATCTTAATGTAGAAAATGAACTTCTTTCAAAATCTCAGGGAGGGTTATGGGATCGGAAAGAACCAGGTCCCTTCCCTCCCTATTTCTGATTACAGCTAATTACTATCATCATTTCACTTAAGTTTTCCCATAAAAATTCCATTCCCAGCAAACACCCCAACTGAAAGACTAAGCAGTCATTAACAGGAGCTGTCTCTCATTAAGATCGCTTTGTTAAGGAACAAGAGCTCCTATGGATGTGCACACATGTCCATCTCAGCTAAGCCACCATTTAATAGCTTTCGTCCAGTCTTGATGTAGGGCAGAAATCTCCAGCTCCTGCAAGCTTCATGAAAACAAGTGGCCAGACAGATGAGAGAGGCGATAGCCCTACCAAGGACAGCCTGCTCAACCTCACTATGAGACATCAGAGTAGCCCCACTGGGGAAAGCCACAGGAGATCCAGCTCTGCACCTCCCACTGCACACAGAAGCATTAAACTCTGGGAAAAAAAAAATGAATCCCTGTCAATAACAATCAGCACTGCTAACAGAGAGGAGGAAGAGACTTTTCTGCCCGGTGCATCCTTTTGCTGAGAGCGGCCGCTTCCGCAGGTCGAGCGCTTCACCACCGGCAGCTCCGAGCAGATGGCGCGGACACGCCTGAGCTGGAGAAGTCTTTTCTAATAAAACGCCTCTCCCAGAAATTAACTTCAATTAAGGCATGAGCACTTAATATCTGTATCTGAGAACATGCCTTCAACAGAGGCCGCTCGCGGCCTCTCACCTTGCACCTTCCCTCTCCATCCCTTTTCCAGGTGCCGCATCCAAACAAAGGCTGGCTGCTGGGGAGAGCATCCTTTTACCTCCTGCAAAGACAAAGCAGCACAGGGCTGCCTCTCCTTATTTCGGTCACAGAGGGAAGAGACGACATGCCCTCCTACCAGCCTTTCCTCTCTCACCTTCCCCAGCATCTCCTCCCGCCCCAGGTACCGGCGTGGCGAGGTTGCTGCTAATTCGTGTGAAAACATGCAGAAGCTTCACGTCTTGGAGCTCCCCAGCCCTGCCCGTACATTTGACAAGGGGTTCAAAACTTGTTAAGAGGAGGGTGGTGGGAGGAAAAAGCACTGACAGACAGTACAATCGTGTAAGCCTCTTTTCCTCAGAAAACCAGGCTAAAAATAATACCCTGCAATTTGACAGTCTCAGCCCGTGCCAGGGAGGATGCCGGAGCAGAGGCTGGCCGGGCTGCGGGCTCTGGGGCTGCCGGTGGGGATGGAGAGCGCAGGGACAGCACCCACCAGCAGCAACAGCACCCATGGGACCAACCAGGGTCACCCCGCACCCTGGCATACAGGGATGGGTGCTCAGGGAGAGACTTTGGGTGCTGCGGCTTTGCAGACCTCCTCCGCTGCATCACCTGCTCCTGGTGTTCACCTTCACATGCAGATCCTTGCAAATCCCAGAAGAAAAAAAAAAAAAGAAAAACAACAAAATCCAGGTTTTTGTGACCAAAAGGGCTCCTGCGAGACCTCTTAGCTACGTGACAGCTTACATGGCTTCACAGTGGTGCTGCTGCATTCATCAATAAATAAACAAACAAATAAATAAAATGTTTTTAATTTTATTTTTTCAAAGCACTTTTACTGTCCAAAACCATGCTCCCCCACCATAAGAGGGAAATCTTGCTGTCACAGGCACAGTTCACTCTCCAGATCCTGCTCTGGTGATGGAGGAGAAAACCCTTTGGTCGTAATTGCTATGCAAGGGTGGGGAGAGATCCTGATAGCTTTTATTATCAGGGTATCCAGATGTAAAACGAATGCCTGCAATATTTATACATGTCATCACTTATAATAAGTAGCCTGATTTGTCAAACGGAGACAGACTCTAAGATGTCAATTAGGAGGAGACGGAGGGTGAGGGGGGGGAAGTAACACGCAGTATTTATCAGTGCTGCAGATGCCATTTCCCAAATGTCAAAACAAAACCCTGAGAGCAGCTCCGAGCGGCGAAGGCACGGCCAGCAACCCGAAACAACATAGGGAGGGCGAGGGCAGGCAAAGGCTGGAAGTTGGGCCGTGCTTTGGGGTCAGCTCTCTGCTCCTGGGGTGACTCCGGCAGCCCGCAGAGCTCGGGGAGCAGGAGGAGAGGGAAGGTTTCCTTTGACTGCCCTCTAATGCCAGGTAGAGGGAAAGGGGATGGGTGCTGGAGGAAATCACAGGCACACAAGTCTGGAGAAAGGTGGCAGGACTCGAGAGCAAGCCCCATGAGCAGGTGAGAGATGCTGCCAACAACAGAGCAAGAGCCAAACTGCATCTTTGGAGAAACCAGCAGCACCCAACTGCACACCCAATACAGGGTATTTTAGGTATTTACTGGCAGGCATCCCCTTTTTTCTCAGGAATCATTAGCCCTGCAGAGAAGTGATGGGCAAAAGTCTTGCTGGAGGCTGGGGCACTCATGTTCCACCCATGCTCACCTTGGCCAGGCAAAGTCTCCTCTGCTTGCCTGCAGCAAGACAACCGACACCGAAGTGTTGAAGCATTCATTTTAAAAAATTGCAAGCCCTGGCCCCACCAACACCAGCCCTAAAACCTGCCTCCCATTACACCCATCGCTGGTGGCACCCCGGAGGAGAAAACGCCTGATGCAGAAGGGGGATGAGGAGTGAGAGGCCCCCCGCTGAGAGCTTTTGGGAGATGCACACCCAAAGGCAATGGAAACTTCGAGCCAAGCTCCCCAGATATTTGCACCCCTGGATTTCTGCTGCCAAGCCCCCTTCCTTCCCTTCACCCAGCAACAGGTGGCAGCAACCAAGTGAGCTGGCTGTGTCCTGCACCCCAACACCCAGCGGGGACCCTGGCCACCAGGTCCTTACCCAAAACCCCAGGCTCCCCTGCTGGTAGAGGTGGCAACAACCCCTGCACCTCTGCTGGCCACTGGGGGCTGTAATCACAGAGGACGTAGGGGACAAGGGCACTAGGGTGTCCTCCTATGTGGGCAAGTGGCCCCGCAGGGACCATTATTAGCAACACCACAGCTGGGATGAAGGATGGTGAGATGGAAAGAGCAGAGACCTCCACAGTCTCATCCTCACTCCTGACAAAGGAAAATGAGCCCAGACTGCCTGAGCTGACAGCAACATCAGAGATAAACCAGGAGTGTCTTGCTGAAGAGCCCTTAGAGACACAGCTGCGTGTGATGGTGGCTTGTCAAAGCAAGGGAAGGGCACGCAAGAAACACCTGCAAGGAGTGAGAGCTCAATCCTCGAGCCCAAATTTAACAGGGAATGAAGTAACTGGAGTGCATTTTGTCACTGAAGATGGTGCACCCAGACAAGGTTTTGTCCCAGCCGCCTTCTCCCAGACTCACGACAGGCAACACCCTACGTGCTTCTTGAATCAGATGTTAAAAGAAAATATCCTATAGCAAAGAGCTTTGTGGGGAAAAACATGGTCTCAGAGTCCACCTGCCCCTGGGGAAGCGATGTGGCACCTCAGACAGCAAACACCCAGCGAGCATCCCCACAGCCACCAATGTCACCCCGCACCAAAGTCACCACGAGGAGTCCTGCAGGACTCCCGAGCCAAACCGAGGGAGATGCTGACATTGGGATTCGTCTTGCTTAACTTAATAACTGCAGACACCTACATCTGAGCTACTCATTCTGCACGCCTGTCTCTCTGTAATGAAGAGAAATAGGCACTTTTAGGATACAAATCGATTTTAGGCGTCTGCGTTAGCGGATAAAACCTGAGCTGAAAGCACTCGTGCTGGGGAAGTTGCAGCCGTCGAGGTCCAGGCTGGCTGTGTCCATAGGCTTTTCAGAGCAGGAAAAAAAAAAAAAAGAAAAAGAAAAAACAGGTTTTGGGGCCAATTCCCTCCCAAGCACAAGATGGGGAGCTGCAGAAGGAGCCGGCGCCTTCACGAGGCGAGAACTGATCTCCGGAGACAGCCGTAGCTGCTGGGCAAGCGGGGTCATCCTCGCCACCATCAGAGATGGAGCAGCCAGCCTTCCTCCCCTGGGGATGACAAGCACATTAGCACCTTCTTCTTGTTGACAGTTTGTTTTCATCCGAGCTCTCCAAATCAAAAGGAAATAATTAGTGGAGACTTCAGAAGAAGAGATGCCGCAGTGCTTCCAGATACCCGACGTGGGGCTGGAGCAAGGGGGGAAAAAGCCCCGAGTGAGACTGGATGGGGAGGCTCCTTCTTGTCCCGGCATCACGCAAGCAGGAGCTTCTCTTTAGAGATGTTTGGTGCAAATAAAAACCAGAGGCCAAAGCTGAGAGCTACAGCACTCACTGAGATTTGGGGCTGACTCAGGGAGAACCGACACAGTGAGCTCCTGAAGCAAGGCTGATGGCACTAGCAACGTACCCAAGCAAGGCAACACCTAAAAGCATCCCAAAACCCCCACAACGATACACAGGGTTACCTGAGCAGTCAGCTTTCAAACCTGGAGGGCCACTGTATCCCTCTGGGCCTGTACCAGGTATGAAACTGCTTCAAGTTATTCCACGGGAAGAGACTCACTGAGCAGCAGCAGGTCAGCGAGGGTGATGCAGACCAGCAGCTTGGAGAACTCTTGTTTTGACCAGTAGCTGAAGATCAGAAAGGAAAGGGCACACTCAGGTGGAGGAGGAGGTCTTGAATGGGAGCGGGGACAGCCTGGGCCAAAACACAGCCAGTGCAGGGCACAAAATGCCTGCTTTACCTGCTCCATCCCATGCAAATGCCTTGCTGCTCCCACCAGCATCCCTTAGTCCTACAAAGACTGGGTTCCATCCACCCCAAAACCATTACAGCACACCCACAAGGTGCTGATAGCACCCCTGGGACACAGTCCCTAGTGCCCGCGGGGCCGGCGAGGTATTTGCATGCAGAAATCCTCTGCCCGCTTGGAGCTCTCTCGAGCCCCTGCGTTTGTATTAAATGGTCTGGTAGAGATTTGCTGGTACTTTTCAGGCTCTGACAGCCCTGTTTTTATTTCAATTGCCTCTAAGCCACTTCATGAAATTTTCATATATAAATATGGAAATATGCAAAAGCCCTCCGATTTATAGGATCTGACACTGCAGTTTAAGCGAATCCCCGATGATCCTGCCTCCCTCCCGTGCCCCCTCCCACAGCACCCTGTCCTCTGGGCTCCAGCCACTCTGTGCAGAGCCGGAATCCTTCCCGGGTGGGCTGGGGGCCGCATCCACACTGCCCTTCGCCTCCCAACCTGCCAATCTCCTGTCATTTGTGCTGGGTTCTGATGTGCAAGGGCCTGGGCTGCTGCTTTGCTGCCCTAAGTGGTCACCGCCACCAAGTCAAGAGCCACAAGGACGTGTTGGGAGCCTTACCTGGGTTATCCAAGGCCTTCCTGCCCCCTTTTTCTCCCTGTGGTCTCATTCCTTCAAGCTGCTTCTCCTGTGCAAGCGGGTTCATACAGCAGCGGTTTTGAGGCAGGATAAGGCAGCCCTGCGGACACAACCACAGTACAGAACAGCAGAGAATCCACACAGCTGGGAGATGGATACTGAGTGCAACAAACCCCCTAACCCTGAACTCACTACGGCAGAAAATTCCCCCAGAACCCTGCAGGGACACATCTGAGATGCGTGGCTGCAGCAAACCCCTGCATGTTTAAAAATAATTAAGAAATAAAAAAGTCAGGATGAAAGCAAAAGTAGCCTATACCAGGCCAACGCTCGCCCTGGTTTAAATTACTTCAAGTCAATTAAAAAAGGGAGAAGGTAACACGTGCTCGCTGGCAGAGTTTTAAAGTCAAATCAGTGAGCTGGAGAAAATGGCTAGCTGGCAACAGAAGCTGGTTAAAATCGCCTTCTGGCTGCTGTACATTTTCTATAGGTGTGCCGTGTTCCCCCCAAATACTGCCCTGTCTGCCCAAATTGCTGCAGCTCAGGTGGAGGCTCCTCCACGGCTCAGAAAGCAGCTGGAGAATGGCTACAGCATCCTCTTCTCTTCCCCTGGTTTGGGTACAGAAACTGGAAGTTTGGCTTCACAACAGCGCTTCATTTGTAAGCTTTAAGGACATCGCAGACAAGCCCGGCAGAGATGGGTATGATTTACCAAACGCAAGCACTGCTGCCTTTGTTTGACAACCTGGTAGCTGCAAACACAAAACATCCAAGCGCGAGAAGGCAGCAGCACCTCCTCACAGCGTCTAGCACTTCTCTTGGACTATTTTTTTTCCCCCTTTGGCCTATTTTCTCCATCAAGAGAATTTCAATTTCCCTCCAAAAGCAACTTGACAGAGACCAGAAGAAAAAAGCAGGGGAAAAAAGTGTTGGCGCAGCTTTTACCGAAGGAAGTGCCTAGGAACAGCTGTACTGGAGCATGTAATTCCCTCAGATAAAGAGCGTTTGTTATTTTCTACAAGACTTTAAATTCAAAGCCGTAGGTTGGGTGTTCGGCCTACCCTTGGTTATCAGATTGACATGTCCTGATTAACCAAGGAGAATTAACCTCCCAGAGAGCAGAAAGCGCTGATTATTTTAAAAACAAAATCAAAGATCCTTTTCCAGCTCGGCTCACAGGGACAGCCAGTTATTTTAAGGCGATCCATGCAGATACACCCCTGGCTGCACATGCCCAGCCACCCGCGGACCTGCTGAGCCGCCATACGGCGGGACGGAGAGAAGCAATGAATGTTCCCCCCTGCGCAGCCCAGCACTTCGTGCAGCTCCAGAGATGGCATTAACCCATGGGCAGGTCCTTCTACGGGCAGCTCAGCCCCATCTTTGCCAGGATTTATTTATTTGGGGAGGGCAAGGCAGGCTGTTGCGACTCACCGAGCCCCCACGGCAAGCTCCACCACGTCTCCTTCCTTCCCTCTCCACCTCTTCCACCGGCTGCCGCGTCGTTCCTCGACATGAATCATACCACCATTAACGTGTGACACCATTAGCTTTCGCTGTCACCAGAGCTGACAACTCAAAAGGCCCTCGAGAGCTGTCTGCAGAGACACAATAAATGAGATCTCTTAATTAACACCTCCCTTAACTAAATAAATTCACTTTATGCGGCTGGTAAGACGCGTCTTCGCAGTTTGAGGGCGAGCAAGGAGCTGAGAACGTTGCTCCCCGGCTCTCCTCTGAGCCAACAGAAAGGCAAAAAGTTACAAGCTTACCACTAAAAGAGACCTTCTCCTCCAGGTCTGAACCCCCAGTTGCCGGTTTTGCTCCTGGAGGAGATTTCATAGTCCAAAAGGACCACAGAACAGCATCAAGGCCAAAACCGTATTATATTATCCAGGTTGCCAACAGGGCACCCTGCAGAGACGCAGCCAAAAATGTCCTCCTCCTCCCTCTCTGTTGCCTGCTGGAGCACGACAGAGGGAGACACTCTTCCTTCCCCCCCTCTCTCAAGGAAATTGATTTGCCTTTTAAAGAGATTTCAACTTGAAATCAATTTCCCAAATTGAGGTTTACAGTTGGTACAGGATTCAAACTGGGTCTGTTTGTTACAAGGTCGACTCACCAAACCAAAGTACTGTGGTTGTCATCAATTTGGCCAGAACTTTTTTTGGAAAAGGAACCATTTTCCTGCTCAAAACCAGTTTATAGGAGAGAGGGCAAAAAAGACGGTGCTATGGCCAGGTAAAACAGCAGCTGGCAGTGGCTGATACCCCAAAGCAGTGCCCACCTTCTTTGCAGGAGCAAGAACAGAGTCCAGTAAATCAGGGAATGGCATTGGGTAGATTCTCTGATGTGTACTAAGGGCCTGGGTCGCTCTGAATTTCCCCCGAGGGGAGCACCAGCACCACACCTCCTCTTTGCCCAGCTCCCTCTCCTCACCTTTGAAAGCCTGGATCAAGGATTGACTCTTATCTCCTCCAAACACAGCTTGACCTCTACCATAGTTGCACAGCAAGTCCTGTTAGTTTGGGGTGACTCAGAGCTAAAAGCTGATTATTACAAGCCAGGGAAGGACAGTCCAGCTACTTCACTGTTTACAGCTTTTATCACATAAAAATCCACCTGCACTAGCTATAAAAACAGATAAAATCTCCCAGCAAGGCTTGCTCTACTCAAGATCCCCTGTCACTAACAAGGCCCTGTCTGCTCTGGGAATCCCCCCTGGAGCGCAGGAGCCCTGGAAGAAGCTACAAGGTTTTCCTCCGATTCAATCTGTCCTGTGATCCTGGCTTAGAGTAGCTCTAGAGACAAACTTAATGCTGCCAACACAGCACACCACCGTGCTGAACGGGGTCACGCAGCAGGCTGGATTAATGCTTCCATCATCTCGGCACCAGCAGCCACAAATGTGCACTCGCAGCAAAGCAACTCTTCCCTACAAGCCCACAAGCGAGGGCAGAAGGAAAGAAAAAAGAAAAGCAGGTTAAAAAAAAAAGATATATATATATATGTCCCTGTTTGTATACCAACAGAGTTATTTCCACACCCAAAGCACAGGATGCTCATTCACAGCAGTGTTTTCACTTGCTTCAAGGCTTCAGGGAGATTTTGTCCCGTCATTGCAACAGAATGTAAACGGTAAGTGTTGGTCACTACGGCCAGCGGCGTTCAGCGGCGTGACATTTATTAGAGCACGTTTCTGCAGCCTGGGCACTGCTGCATGAGACTGACTATTATAAAAAGACACTGACTGCTTCCCTGCTCCCCTCTGGGAAGGGCTGGTGGTGGGGATCATGAGCGTGGAGGCAAGGAAAGGAGATGTCTGAAGGTGGAGAGGAGAGTTTTAAGGATGTGCTTGGTCCCCGTCCATCCCCAAGCTAACTTGGAGGGAGGAAGGGGACTGCAGGGAGAAGCAGCAGCAGTGCTGGGGGAGCTGCAGGAGCCCGAGGGCGAGGAGCTGTTGGGGAAGCCATCACAACAAAGCAAGGTTGCTGGAGGAGGGAGTACAGGGGGTTGGCATCCCAGCTAAATGAGACCGCACACAGCCAGCCTCAAAGTCTCTTTGGGGTTTCTCAGAGCCCTGGCACCACTAGAGAGGATTTGACGAGCTGAAAAAACAACTCACCTCGCATTTTAAAAAGTGTCCATCTCCCACAGCTGAAGAGGGAAGAGAAGAGGAAGGGAAAAAAGTGTGAATACCCCATACAAACTGCAAGGGAAGGAAGGATTCAGGAGATATGCGACAGAACCCAGCTTACAAGTTAAGCTTCACTTATGTTTCCTGATGGAATTAAAATGAGTTTGCCTGTAATTGCCTCCTGCCCACACTTCCCACCTCACTTTTCTCCTCCTTCCCCTCTCTAGGAGGGGCATCCCTCCTCTTCAGTGAAAGGATCGGCCTGGTCTCACCTAAACCCCAGGGCCCAGAGCTGCAATAAGCCCACCAGCCAGCACCCAACTCAGTTTTCTTGTCAAGTGGTCCCTCCGAGCACACGGGGAGATCCTCCTGCCACTTAAAGGCGAGCACTTTCCCATTTGACATTTCTACAAAGTTACTGATTCCACAGGAGAGGGAAACATTAATTGAAGTTCACTTTTCTTTAAAAATTCTCCCCTGGCATTTTCTCCTCCAGAGCCAGGACAACCCGAAGTCCCACGGGAAACGAGCTGGAGGACAAAGCCGCATGGGACTGCTGGAGGGGACGAGAGCCCTCGCAGTGCTGCCATCACCGCCATGCAGCTGCCCTGACCTGACATCAGTGCCTTCATCCTCATCTCTCCTGTCCAACACCCCCAGAGCTAAGTGAAAGTTTTTAGAGGGGCAGGCAAGCAAGACAGCACTTTCACAGTGCTACCAGCACAACCACCATTGCCTGTTGGCACTGTTGCAGCTAAAAGCAGCAGTAACGACCCCAAAAAGCACAGCGCAACCTCAGCTCAGTGCAAGACCGAGGTCTGAGCCCCCAAGCCCCAGTGTCATGCACCTCTCTCACCCTGCCCCCTATACAAAATGCAATTTGAAGGCTTACAAGACAGAGCACAAACCTATTTGCTCCCCTGCTGCCAACTCCCTTTTGTTCTCCCTAAGATGTTCTCAGGTCTCAGCCTTACTGGTTGCTCAAGGGCTATGTTTAGAAGCTCATAAATCCTTTCTTTTTCTAAAAAAGAATAATTTTTGAAACTAATTCTTGGTTCCCTGCTGCCTTCACGGACACACCTCAGCTAAAAACACAGTTTTGATGACATATCATTCATCCAAGACCTGAGAGGGAGCAAAGAAATTGTTCATTCACTCCACAAACAAGCAGAGGAAAGCAAATATCCCTTCCCATTCCTGCTGTTTCATTAAACTAATTTTATGCATGAGGTGAGATTGCATCTTTCCTTAAAATAATAATGATAATAATAATAATGAATACATTTTTCTCCAGTGACAGCATCGGTGATGGGGTTTTGCTTTGCGACGACCTAGACGTTTCAGGAGAATGCATCTGGAAGACACCTACTTACAAAATGCACCACGAACAGCCACAATTAGCATCCACAGGCATTGATGGGGCTTTCGGGGTTATTCAGGATCAGGAAGGTCATGATACCAAACCACATGGAAGACAGACTCGAGCTCCTCTCCAAAGCAGTGTCTTTCTGAGGGCCAATCAATACCCACGGGATTCTCCACACAAGCGTACTGAAAGAGCAAACGGAGACAACTAAGGCAGAGACTCACAGGTACTGACTCTGTTAGAGCGTTACCCTTCACAAGTCCAGAATGGGACTCTGAAAGAGGACGCCAGGTATCACCCCGATGAAAGAGTCACCACCCGACGTGAGTGGGGAATCTCCAACCCCCATGTCCCCTGGAGAGAGCTCAAGGAGGTCTCCAGCCGGTCCCTCTTTCCAAGCCCAAAACCTAATAATG
Organism: Cygnus atratus; assembly: GCF_013377495.2. Lineage (NCBI taxonomy): Eukaryota > Metazoa > Chordata > Aves > Anseriformes > Anatidae > Cygnus > Cygnus atratus. The sequence goes on along the minus strand of NC_066368.1, from coordinate 24,836,604 downwards.
CATAGTCATTTTGGAAGACTGTTAGAAGCAAAGTTACAGATGCTGCTGGACCCCATGGAAAAACCAAACGTGTTTTGCTAGAGTCGGCACCTTGATATTTGCAACCCGGGTCACGGAGCACAGGGCAGCACAAAACAGCCACTGAACACATCCTCCTCTCTTTCTTTCTCCATTTAGCCAATACCAGCCCCCAAGATCAGGGCAAAACCCCTCGTGGATCTGTTCCTCAGCAGCTGCTCCACGGCACCCGCAAGCAAATCCCACTGGCACGGGCACAGAAGCTCTCTTGGCATCTCGTAGACCGCTGCTGGCCATCAGGAGAAAGAGCTCGAGAGCAGGGATTAGGCTGAAAATTAAAGACTTTTTCCTTTACACAAGGAGATAAGGCTCACCAGAGACGTGCGAAGGAAGGCAGCTCAGCTCTGAGCTCCAGCAAGGAGTTGTGCCTGGTTTTCCACTTCATCAAACAATTTCCCCCTCAAAAGAGCTCAGAGGCAGCACGTTAGTGCAGTGACAGCAGGAGGGGATCAGAAAGGGACCGGCTGTGCTCGGCAGAGCAGCTGGACTCAAGCACGACGCTGCATGGCACACAGGCTACCAAAGAGTTCCTGATTTGCTCTCCAGCCACATGCAGGGGTCTGTGAGCAGAAGCACTCCCCTGCACCGCACAGCAGGGCTCAGCTAGTAAAATCTTAATGCCGAGGCATCCTCATCAAGGAGAGCCGAGGTAACACTAAATAAATAAAGAGAAGGTACAGGAATTTCAATACGCTTTTTGCTAGTTTAGGACCAAAAAGCACCGAATGCAGAGTCTGAGAACAAACCTGGATATGCGGCGCTCTGAAGTCCTCCTACACAGGCATGACACAAGGGGCTTAATTTGGGGGGAGCCCAGGACACAGAGCTACCAGCTTGGATTTAGCATGCAAGGTTTGAACTGCTTGGGCTGACAGCAGGTACAAGATCGGGTAAGATAAATAAAATAAATAAAGCTCTCCCAGAAGGCTGAGCACCTCAAAGCTGGAAATTCCCCTGGGGCAAAGGAAGGCCCCTTTGGGGCTGCATTTCTCCAGCTCTTCTTTTGAAGCACCCAAGCCCAGCCTTCTCCAGGGCCAGCTCTTCCCAGCTAGGGGAAGGCACTCATTTAGCTCCACAGCCCTTCCTCCCGGTCCCGTCCATGAGGTTTGGGCACTCAACTGCCCTTCCCCACAGAGGGAAACACACCAGAATCTGCTGCACAGAGGGCTCCTGCCCTGCTGAGAAAGCCCAGGTCTCTGGTCCTCCCACCAATGATTTATTCCACTTCACCTGCAGCCCAGTTATATGTCAATGCATTAAGGGAATAAAAAACCTTGATGTGTGCCAACTGTTGCTTTACTAAATTAGTTTTTTTTTTTTTTTTTTTTTAACGTATTCTGATCAGATATCTTCTCCACGTTGCTTTATGAAAAGGAATTGATAAGAATTCATCTAAAACCTGCCATAACAACAGGGCAAGGGAATGGAGTTTTGTAAAAGATGGGCATTAAGGGGGTTAGAACCGCATGCGAGGCACTGGGTTAGGAAATGAGGTGAAGCATCACAGCGAAGGGGGTTTATTTTGGCTGCACAAAAACTTCCTTCCTTCCCCCCGACTTCCACACGTGATAAGACTGATAACGATAACTAAATATATAATTGAGATGAAATGAAGGGAGCGTAAAGTTCAGCCAGATGCACTCGCTAGTCCTCTGCATGCACACAGCTCTTGCAAAATAGAAGCATTATCACAAAGCCTTGCTCCTTCATCAAGAGGAATTGTTTGAATATCTGATGTAGCATGCGTGTGGCCAAGGCTAGTTAAGCACTGACACTCAGAGAATACAAATGAAGGCAGGCACTTTTAAGGGCCCTAAAGAAAATAGGTACCCAAAACACACAGGCAAGCATCTAATTCCTGTGAAAACCCTGTATTTCAACTTACTTGCTGAAGAGATTTCTTGAGATAGCCCAGAAAGCTAACAGGATACGCTACAACGATTTTTTTCCCCCTTATGGACACTAGGGATTCGGTATTATGATTGGGTTGCAAGCGAAATTTGGTCCCATGCTTCTTCTTGCAAGACCTCCAGCCTTTTGGGAAGCTTCAGAGTGCATTTACTAGTTATTATAGTAATAACATGAAGAAAGGCTCCAGCCTGTTGTAATGGGTACAACCTGCAAGAAAAGAAACCCCAGTTCTTCCTCACACCTATCCACCGCCCATATTCTTTTTCGCAAAAAGGCAGCTTAAAGATGTAAGATGTGTTGCTGCACCCCAAACAAACAAATAGCCAAGCAAGCCTTATAAATCTTACAAGCCAAGCCAAGGTGAGCTCAGCAATCTCCCTGCCTGTGTCCTCACAACAGTTTGACGGAGACATGAGCAAAGGCACACCAAAACGTGATTAGGGTATTAGGAAGCATCTCTCATTTCCCAGTCCTAGAAAGAGCTGCGTAAATGGGGCATCTCCCAGAGCTCAGATTGCAAATTACTCCCGCTGGGCTCCCAAGGCTGCTCGGCATCTGTGGCTTACAGGGAGGCAAACAGGAGTAAGCAGGATTTCCAAAAAAGTCCTCCTCCATCAGTGGGACATGTTATTTTCAGGGCCAGATTGTGCAAGGGCAGGAAATAGGCTCCCAACACCATTTTGTGCCTATTGAAGCCACGCAGAAAGTAGTGGAAATCCCTCCAGGGAGGCTTTTACCTGTATGGGGCTTGGCAGAGCCACCTGGGTTGTGGGATGCTGTCTGTCCCGTTTGGGCTCCTTCCCCATTCAAGAAGGACAGATGGACAAAGAGATTGATAAAGAGATTGAGATAAAAACTGAAGAATGCTTGGATCCAGGGGGTTGCGGGCAGGTTATCAAAACATCCCAGACAGCTCCATTTTATACAATTGATTTTTTTTTCTCCTCCTAGAAGGGCCAGGATCACAGAACTGAAAGCCTAAAACCGTGTGCAATAATAATATAAAGCACCAAGAACAGGGCAAGCTCCTAACCAGGCAGAAAAGTCACTCCGGTCAGAAGAAAGCCACCTGCATTTGGAAGAGAGTGAGTCCAGCAACCCATATATGCATCAGGGACAAGTAGGAAGGAGGGCAGCGATGAGAACTGGCACGAGTATAAGGCTGACTCTGGAATCGAAGGAAAATAAGGGAAGGAGCAGGAGCACTGGCCTACACAGCATTCCTGGTCCATCGGGGCTGCCCCCCCTGCGAGCTCCCGCTAAAAGCAGGAAGGGTTTTATCCCCTCTAGTCCCACAGGGAGGCTGGGCCATAGGCTGATTGCTCTCTAATTGTCAGAAACGATCTTCCAATTTCCAGGCTAAATTTATTCTGGGCTAGTTTATGTACATTTGTCCTTGTGCCAGCACTATCCTCAGGCATAAATAGTTCTCCTTCGCTGATGCTCTCCCCCCTCCCCACCTTCCGCCAATGTATTTACACGCAGCACTCTTCCTCAGCTTAATTTTGCTAATTTAATTAAGTCAGGCTTTCCTCGCCTTCCCTCCGAACATGAGCTCCCTTTCTCTTATCGTGTTAGTAGCCCTTCCCAGCCCCAGCTCTTGGGTCCAGCTCCGGTGTCCCTTTGAGGAAAACACGAGCCATAAAATCGCCAGCAGTGCTCTCTCCTAGAAAACAGATGCTCATGAGCAGAATGCCTAATTGCAAACTAATAGAGACAGGCTCGTGTTTTATCCCATCAGCTATTTTGAATCAGTCAAAGATCATAAATACTGTTCTGGAGCACGGGCAGGTCCCATATTGCTCCGTAATGTATTCAGCTTACAGTTTGGCGACGTTGACTCGCTGCAATCCTGAACTGTTCTTCTTTTTCCAATTACGTTCTGCCACTTTGTGAGGCCATACGATGAATGACAGGTTAAATATTGTCCTATTTGCGGTTCGAAAGTGGATCGTATTGCAGGAGGAGAAAGCTATGTCCTGCAGAACGGAGGGCAATAAGAAGTGTCATTCCCACTTCTCTTGCTGAAGGAGAACTTCACAGCTGACTGAGGGATGTAAATATTCCTGCTTTACTTATCCAAGGCAAATCCATGGATTTCATAACAACTAATGGTTATGCAAAAGTGGCAGAATATGGCCACTACAAGAGTTACATCCATTTAGGTGATCAAGGCTAGGAAACTTATATTGAAGAGTTTTAAAAGAGCCAGCTCAGGAGCCATTTGGACCATTTAATGTTCACTTTAGTGAGAGCCTGCAAAGCTGTCAAAAAAAGGAAAAAGCCAACATCATATCAATATACATACAGAGGGGGGTATAGCAAGGAAATCCACGGAGCTTAAGGAAACTGGCCTTATTGCTATTTTCTTTAAAGTCTGCTAAACAAAAGGAATAACAGATTTGTCATGCCACTAGTATTTCATGTCAACGTAGATGCTGGTACTTAGCACAGCTTCCCTTCAATACAACTAAAAAAGGATTTATAAATGTAGCTAACTGCCTGAGGACTCAGGGTACAAGGCAATCGCCCCCCTAACTATTTCTGGGGGGTGGTTAATTGCTGGATGGGACATCTTAAGAAAAGCAGGAGCAGTAAAACTTGGTGTCTGCAGCTGGTATGAGGTTTGGGTGGCCACTGACCCCAGGGAGGTGCCAGCGCACTACAAGGCAGTAAGGAGGGACCCAATTTTGTTCCCACGTGCCATCACATCACTGCTGAGTAAAGCATTATTTTAATATTGTATCCCCCATTGGTTCACTGCACGACTGGGAAGTGTTTTGTGGGATGATTTTGGTCACCCAGTGAGTAAGGCAGGCTCCTCCAGCCAGAACGGAGGAGGAAAGGTGCAGCTGGAGACCCATTTGCTGTAGCACAGCTACCAGAACTAGCAGAGAGAAATGGAAATATCCTCAAAGAATACCTAACCCTTCAATAAATAAGGAAAGCTGTTGTTGAGATGTAAAATAGCAAGGCGTTACTCACACAAGACCGAATTGTAGCAGGGTGCAGTAGGGCCAGAGGAACAGTTATCTCCAGCCACTCGCTCATTTCTTTGTGGAAATCACATCTGGTGCTGGCTCAAAGACACACAAGCCATGACAGCTTCCAACAGCATTAGAAACACAACCAATACATCAAAAAATTGTCAAAATGACAAAACTAGCAGGAGAAGAGAGGGGGAAATATGTTCTTTCCAAGGACCTCCATGGGGGATTTGCAGGAATTGGGTGTTAAAAAAAAAAAAAAAGAGCCAGCATTCTCCAAGACAACTATTTTTGTGTGTGATTCCTCACTTCCAAGCTGCTGGGGCTTTTCTGAACCAATGATTGCTGTCAGAAGGGAGAAGTGTCCGCTACAGAGGACTCAGGACAGTACTGCAATGGGTTTTCTTCCAGCTAGAAACAAGTAGATCTAGTAGGAAAGCATCCCAGCTAAGGGAAGATTATTAATATCAAGAGCATCTTGATGCAGAGCATCTCATGCTAGTGAAGGATCAGCTTTTAATTGCAATGCTGCTTCCCTACAGCCTGCATTGTTCCCTTGCCAGATGCTTGGGGAGGGGGGACCCAAGGTCAGGCTGTCCCCCAAGCCACCAAGGAAGAACTGGGGAGCAGCTGCCCCATAGGAGGGGACATCGCTGGCGGAGATGGATGGCCAGCCGCGGGGCGGCACGGCAGCGTGATTGATTCTCCTCGTTAGCAGGGGTGGTTAAGTGGGACGGAAGGGTGGCCACGCTGCCGACGGTGGCCTGGGGATGAGGAGAGCAGTTTGTCTTGCTGAGGTTTGGTGTGAGCGGGGTGTTCCCAAGCATGACAGCAGGCAGGAGGAGCAGCAAGTCCTTGCTGCTTCTAGCATGGCGCTTACCACGTTTACAGCCGGGGCTACGTGCCGCACCGCAGCATGGGACACTTCCATACTGCTGTCATCCCAAAATAAAGCATCCCCTGGAAACACACTGCCTGCAACAACCTACCTGTTAGGACCAAAACTCAGGGGGAAGCTGCAAAGGGGAAGGAGCAAGAAATTATTAAAAACTTCTCCACTTCCCACAGAAAATTCTCCTGCAATCACAGCATCGATGGTAGGTTAGAACTGGCTCGGACTTGGGGTTTGGTGGGGGAGATTTTTTTTGGAAATCAGACAAAGGCACCAGCCATCACGCTGTGACACCCGCGGTGTGATGAATGTGCAAAGCAGTCGCCAAATGTGACAGCCAGGGGCCACGACAGCAATGAAATATGGGCACTGGTAAATCAGCACGAGGAGGAGGAGGAGGGAGCACCAGAGGGCTACCAGCCCGGATTGCCCGCCAGGCAGGTCACCAGCCAGCTTGAGCTCCAGACTGCTTTGATTTTCCATTGCACCCCCAAAATTCAGCTTCATCTCTAGCTTTGAAGGCAAATAACCAGCAGCTTGACACCGCAGAGCTCCAGCGAGCCCTCTCCCTCCTCAAACATCCCCACAGCCAGGGGGTTTCTCTGGAGAAACTCCACACCAGCTATTTTTCGTCCTGGCGTGCGGCCGCGCTGGGCTCAGCCCCTTGCTCTGGGGTGGGGAAGCAGGCGTCTGCACGGGTAAATAATTGTGCATGTATATAGGCCAGCGCCGGCCCGCGGGGCTGGTGCAGGCACGTATGCATTTTTCTTGCCTCCTTAGGCAAGCTGGAAAATGTCACTTGCTCACTAGGCAATCGCTAAACATTTTGCTGCCCTAAGTGACCACCTGCTCTGCGTATGCAGGAGCAGGTAACAAGCACATGTCTAGCACTGAGAACGCATTTTTTTTTATTTTTTTTTTTTAAATGTTCACTTGATTTTTTAAAGCCACACAATGATTTAGGGCAGGAGCCCAAAACTGGAGCAAACATCCCTACCCACATATCCACCTCTGTTCTCCCCCTCTTTTTTTTTTTTTTTTTTATTTGCCCCAGCAAAGCCCACCATGCAGAGAAATACCTGCTGACGGCCAAGAAGCCACTGCGCATCCCAAAACCAAAGCCTTGGCCAAGAAGATACATGGGGGGGTCCCTGAGTGGTCCTTATTCACATGCAGGAGTCCCATATGTGCCATAGGGGCTGTTGCTTCTCCTTGTCCTGGCTCCTCCATCCATGGGGAGGAACACGAGCATCTGCTGGAGGAGGTAAATTCACAACCAGGTGGCTTGCTGCTGAACCCCATGCTAATAAAAAAATAAATGTGGTTAGGGGAGAGGGTTCACGGTGTGTATAGAGCAAGCACCCCACGGTGACCACAGGAGGAGACATCGAGTCCTTCCTGACCAGTGTGTGCAGAAGCAAGAGGAGGGGGATGAAAGGGATGAAGGGAGCAGGGAGACTTTGCACAAAAGTCTCTCCAGGTAGAGGGCAGCTGAAGATGCTTCAAAAGGGTCTGTGCTTCCCATCTCCTAGCAACAGATGCCAGCAAAAAAAGCCACGGAAGATGGTCAGAAGACAGCTTTGCTTGAGAACAATTCTTTTTTTTTTTTTGGCCAAGTCTCACCCCAGGGGACTCCCATGCCTCCTCTTCGGGCTCCTTACGGACACCAACACTGCTGCCCTCACCCCAGGCCAGGCTGCTGCTTGCCCCAGCAGCCCAGCTAACTGGTCTGTGTGCCTTCAGCCCTGCTCAGATCACCACTCATCGCAATTTAGCTCAGGTCAATAGGGCCACAATTTGGGCCACAGTCATCCATAGGCGGCCAAGAAGCTCCACAGGAAAAAAAAACAAAAAAAAAAAACAAAAAAAACAGTAATGATGTACAGGATGGTGCTTAGCTGGGATAGAGCACTCTGCCTCTTGGGGTCTTCTGCTGCTGGCTACTTTGGACTCCATCTGGTTGCCAGCAACTGGATTTGTCCATGAGCAGCAAACAGGGCAATATCTACAGACCCCAAAGCATCTGGCACCAAAACATTTTAAGCCATCAGGAAATGGCTGGAGGACACCGTGCTCAGTGCTTTTAAAGGCTTGGGGGTAGGGGGAAGGGGGAAACCTGTGTCCACAGGAAAATAACACCCTCCCCTCATGGCTGTATCAGTTACAGAAGATCCATTAAAAGGTTTTAGTAATGATCCCTTGTCAATAATCTGGATCTTTGAGTCCCACTGCTTTCGTGTCCTTATTCGAACCCTCCTGGGAACAAAATGTCCCAGCACAAGGGACATACCACAGATATGACAGCAAAGGCGGGGGAAAGATAATAGAAAAAGAGATACTGAGCAGAGAAGAAAGATCAGAGGCAGCAATCCGTATGAACACAGACAGATCAGGAGTTTAAAAGGAGGTGATTCTTCACTCTACGCCTGTACAAATGATTTCCTTCCCTCTGCGGTTCCTCCCTCCCCTCTCCCCTGATGATTTGAAGGCTTTGGGAGCTGCAGTAAGTGTGACTGTCTTTCCATGCAAGTCAGCCAAAAATTTAGCTAGGCAGGAGGAAAACACTCTTTTTCCATCATCAGTGTTCAATAAAAAGGTTTTTTTAAAAAATGAAGAAAAATCATGAAAGAGGCCAAGCTGGGAATCATTAAAAAACACAACCAAAAGATAAAAACAAAGACAGAAAGATGAAGTAGAAAAATATGCTCGGGCAACCCTTCCAGCTCTGAGCCAGCCTCCAACACTTCTCAGGTAATGTGAGGCCTTAAAACAGAGATGAATCTGTACGCTGCTGAGGTGGAGATGGACAAACAGGCTGGAAGGAGCCTCCTCCACACCAGGCAAGATCTCCTGATAATCCTTAGCAGAGAGCTAAGGAGGAAAGTTGGCCAACGTGTTTGTTCAGTCTGTGGGTGACAAAGTGGGGGAAAGAGGGCTGTTGCTGGCTATGAGGCAGTTCTGTGAACACCAGTTGCCAGTCTGGCCCTGGCTTGCTAATCCAGACCTATACATCCATAACGCTTTGTCTGTCCCCACAGGGCCTTTTGAGTGCTTGTATAGGGCCAGGGCTGTTTGAGGCAGATGCTTATGGGTCTTTTGCAACTTACCTGGGTGCATTTACCAGCCTGATAGCCCACATACAGGGTAGGCATGGACACAACGTCCGTGTCTGACACTAATCATTTCTGAACCTGTCAGCCCATTCTAACCACATCTGAAAAGAAGAGGTCCCAGAAAACATCACTGGGTACTGCAAATTTCACCCTCCCTCATGAAAGCAGACAGTGGGACATTTGTCTTATTCAGAGGAAAAGCCAGCAATTAGGAGTTTGTCCCTCGTTAAACCCCAGAGAAACCCCATGGGAGCAGCATGATGAGCCCAACCACAGGCGAGCAGCAGACTCTTCAGTCTTGCTGTGCACGGGATGACTTCTTCTCATTGCATAAGGTAAATGAGAAAGGGTGGAATGGAAGAAGCTATTCCCGATGCAATCAAAACTCACCAAGACACGACTGCAAGAACGCACATTTCCTGTCCTTCGACAACATTCCCAGCTCGCAGGAACAGGAAGGTTGTAGGATGAAGACTTGATTTTTTTTTTTTCCCCCTCGAGACCTTCATCTTTCTTTGCCACCAAATGTTGCCTGGAGCCCATCCAAAGCTTTCCAGGAGCACAGCATCTTGAGCGTGCATGCCTTGCAGCTTTTCCATTCTTCTAACGTTGTAAAACTGTCTTGTAAAAGCAAAATTAAAGGCTTGAGTGCTGGCCACAAAGCCCTCACTGTGGGCATGTTTTCTGTTGTATGCAACTCCAAGAGAGAGGGGGAGGGGAGAAAAGGGTGGGCAGAACTATTGACATTAAACTTCTTTATAAATCTATTGAAGGTATTTTATCACTTCCCGACATTCGTCCATAAAAACCACTCAACTACGTTTACAAATTATAAAATTAGTTTTATGTGCAAGGTCCAGCTAATGGCACAGCTAAATCTAGGGAGCAGGAAGATTAGATGCTTCTCACTTCTTCACGGCGGGATTTATCTTGCAGCATCCCTGCGCAGGGAGCAGCATCCATCCTGGGGTGGGACACTTTCCCTCCTGAGCCGAAGCTTTCAAAGGCCGAGAGTTGTGACCACTGACTGGAGAGTTTTGGAGAAGTTGCATCTGTGGTGAGCAGAGCTGGGTGGCTCAGGAAAACATTTGTGGTCCACAAAGATTTAGCATTTGTGATAAATTAGGGAGCACAGAATTAGAGAATTTAAATCCCATGCAAGGCAATTTACATGCATGGGATGTAGGGAGGGGGAGGTGATATTAAGAACTTCATTCTCCCCGTTCTCATAAATTGGTTGTATGCCTCACACCGTGCTCTCAGCAGAGTATCACGGTGGTGGTAAGCAACCAACCGTGTTTGGACATTACAGGGGTGGCCTTTCACCAAGTACCTAGGCCATATGATACCTGGTAGCTGTTATTACATGAGCTTGGTTCCCTGCCATGATGTTCAGAGGAACACCGGGCAGCAGCAAGCAAGTCCCCAGTGGTCTCCCTTTTCTTGGCTACAGCCCAAGGCCCCACCTAATCCATTTCTCTAGAAGAGTGCGAGAAGACCCATTACGGAGACAGAGCTAGCATAAATATTAATTCAGCACAGCACAGCTGCCGGGAAGGGAGGGGGGATACATCTCTGCCCTTCCTGCACAGGGCCAGACGCACTCCTTCCCAGCTCCGTGCTTCACCCCTGCTCGCCTCCCCTCCTCCCTGGTACCTCTCCAGACTCCCCAGGCACTACGTGGGGTGTAAAAAGAGGTTCAGCATTGCTTACCTGGTCCATGGGGATGCTGCCTGCTTCCCCGTGGCAGCCCAGTGCTTACGGCAGAGCAAGGTCACCTCCCGATGCATTTGGCCACTTGCTAATCCTCGCACTGCTGGGGATCAATGTTGCAGGGGAGGAGGGAAACAAACACAGCAGTTCCCCCAATTAAGGCTGGAGGAAGAAACAAAAGCTAATCAGCCTTGAGCACAGGGGACATAAAGGGAACAAGCTTCTTCAAGGCATGTTCTCAGCTTTACTTCTCGGCTCCTTTTAAAAAAAATCATCTCACTCTGTAGCATATTAATCACCACAAGACAGCCTCAGCAAGAGTTATCCATGTAGCTAGGCAGGGACTGGGGAGACACTGTTACAGCAGGATTATTTACTTTTATAACCTTTACAGGAACAAGAGAGAACTACGTTAGACAAACTGCCCCACGCGCAGCCACCCGATTCATTTGTGCACGCTCCAGAAGGGCTGATGCTCTGGTTGTCACCACAAGAGCATCGCAGAACAGCACTGCTACCATGCATGGGTGGCTTTGGAGGCAGCTTGACTTGGAGGGGGGCTTTGTAGCAGGCTTGGCTCCCCACAAGGGATACTCAGGACCAGATGCCACCCGGGATTGCCCTGTGTCCCATGCATGCGTGATGGCACAAGGCAAAGCAGCACGTGCAGCAGGATGCTCACAGCCTCCCTACTGCTCCCACTGGGTTTTCCTCTCCAAAGGAGGCAGGAAGCCTCCTGAGCACAGGCACAAGCCTTCCAAAGGCTCAGGTTATTGCACACCAAGAAAGAGCCTGCAATAAACAGAGCCCTCCCCTAACACCACCCTCATCTGACCGCAGCTCCCCGCATAATGCATCCCTTGAGCAAATAAAAACCCTTCTTCTACACCTCTCCTCCCTGCCCTCATACAGAAAGAAGTTGTGCTGGGAGCAGCTTCACCCCACCAGTGTTTCCCCTGGTCCACTAGCTGCAGCCTGGAACTGCTTCAAAACTCAACTGGGGAAAACAAAATGGTTACCTCCAGTCTTCGCTGCGACGAGCCAAGCCTTGCAGCAGAAGTTTCCATTTCCCTGATTTCCATTTGCCCCTGAACTTGCATTTTGCACCCTCCGGAGCCATCTCCCATCTCCGCAGAGCTCCGTGGATGACATCCTGATTTACAGACGTATAAAGGAGGCTTTGTTTGCAAGATAAGGGCCACAAAACGCAAATAAAAAGCCCCAAATAGCTCAAGATCAAACAGAGTCCGTATCTATCCTTTCAAAGGCATCCAGGCTGCAAAGCTCGCTATAAGCAATGGTTTTGTTTGGAACATCAAATATGATACTAAAAGCATCTTCTGCGTGAAAACAACATGCATATGAGTTTGTTTATGTTATAACTTTAATCTCTCCAATAACAGGTCTTTAAAGCTTATTTCAGGCTGAAAAAATATTACTGAGTAATGAATCAAGGCCTTAAGAGGCTGATAAGCAGCAGGGAATCATTGCAGGGTGTACTCCTGATTTAATTAAAGTCTTAAAGATACTCCCAGCAACAAAATCCATTCACCCATCAAAATGATGAAAAGACTGCGAGTTCCCTTAAACTCACCTGCCCACCTCATGAATCTACTGGCCGGGAGCAGACCATGGGGGCACAGAGCACACCACCTACTTCAGAGTTGGGGTTTTTTCTTGCTCAGCAGGGAGGTGGGGTCATTCCGAGGCAAGCAAAACTTTGCTTTTTTTCTTTCTTTCTAAACAAAATTAAAAGCAGAGAGAAAAAGGAAAAAAGGTTCACTGGGGGAGCGGTGATTTTTTTTTTAAGGTTAGTATTCAAAAACAAGGACTCAGAATCTCATTTCAGAAACGTGCGAAGAAGTGGTTTGCTTTTATTTTAAATTGCTACTTTCTGCTTTATTTCCTTTGTTGAGTTTGAGACAAATAACATCAGCTGACCTGAAACCATATTTTTCAACAAATGCACTTATGCACGTTCAAAAAAAAGCTTGGTTTTTTAGCCTTAATTTATGCAAAACCGCTAATTTTAAGTTGTTGGCTTTCTGCTACAGATAAACAGACTGAACAAAGGGCTGGATAAAGATGACTCTCACCAGTGTACTAAAAGGGCTGACAGAAAGAAAAAACATAAGACTCTATATCAGAAAAGGAAAAATATCAAGTGAGTACAGACAAACTACTAGAAATATATACAGACAGGGAGCACCAGCATCAACGCTTGCACATTTGCACTTCCAACTCCCCTTTCACTCTTAGGTTTCATGTATCATGGCATTACATACACACTCCCTGTGAAAGTCTCAAATTAAGCAGCCTAATATTACCTGGAATGGCTTGGAGTGACCTCAAGAACAAGCTCTCTTCGCTTGGAGCCAGTGGTTGAATTTTTCTTGCAGAGGAGCATTTCATCCCCTGGGTAACCCTCTGCAGGGCCTCGGGGACAGGTGCTCCATTTACTCATTAAATAATTCTGACTCATGAACACATCAGAAAACTTGCATTGTGGCCTTTGACAGTTTACCTCTATAAAGGCGAAGTTTGTCGAAGAAATCATTTTGTGCAAATCATTCATGCAGCATTAGTCATGTTTGTCCCTTCCTCCAAGCCTCACAGAGACAGCTCCAATAATTTTTATTATTTTCCTTGCCTTCCCGTGCACCCTCATCTATCTCGACCGAGTGAACTTGCAACTTTATCTCATCTTCCTGCAGCGGCAGATCAAGACAGAACTGCTTGTCCTGGCCAAGAGGAATGGTTTTAAATATTATTTTCATCTTTTTTTCCGCTGCAGGCAACCTAAATGCCACTAATACCCCAGTCTGGGCTGGCTGTTGGCCTTCAGAGGGGTCCAACCAACAAGGAATAATGAGCATGGGGACGGGACTGGAAGGGCAAACCTTATTGATTTTACTCACCTCCATGGCTTTTATTGGTGTAACTATGACTAGCCTCTTTCCCCGTGCTGTTTTTAAACCAGCCAAACTGCCTATGGGCATCTCTCATGTCTACGCATTTCTTTCAGCCACATGCAAAGCAGGGCACTGCAAAAAGATAAGTACGATAAAAATGCCCTTAAAGGTAACCTTAAAGATGATCAGCCTTGCACACTTCTGGGCCTGTGAGCACACCCCCAGGTGAGAAGCCAGTTTTTAAGGATCTTCTCTATGCAAGAGAGAAGTATCCTAAACATCTGGGTTTTATTTACTTTTATTTTTTTCCAGAAACTCAGCAGAATTTTTAGAAGATCTGCACATTTATATCTGGCTGCTGAGCAGGGAAAAGCTGTTCCTGAGCCATCTCCACTGTATATTTTCTTCTGACATAAATATGAATTAAGGTTACGGCCGAGTGTGATCTTCACAGGAAAAAGTGTAGATTACATCAATGTGACCCATTAAAGCAATCTTAAATACCCAGTGATGGTTCATTATTGCAAGTTACTTTCCTTCCTGATGTAGAATTTATTCAATATACTGAGGAAAAAAAAAAGGTCTCCAGGAAGGCAGTGCCTGTGCATCACATTAATAAAAGGAGACAAAGCAAGGGATGGGCTGGACACATTGGAAGAGGAGTCTCCATTTATCCAAGCCTGCTGGATGAATTAAAACGCCCTTTCTGAAGGGCACGTAGGCCAAAGGGAAAAACCTTAATTAGCAAAAGTCAGAAAGAGCAAGGACATCCTTATCCCATGCAGCACCAGATCATGCTGTGCAAAATATGAAAAACAGATAAAATACTATGCCTGCCTGAAGATGCTCAGAAACCCAAGAAATTCGAGGACTAACCAGCCGCAGTGCTTTCCCCCCATCTCCGAGATTGCAACCTGCATCGCACTTGGTCAGGGAGCTTATAGGATCACCTACAGCAGTTTTAGGGGACGATACAGGTCAGAGGATGTGTGTTTACAAAAAGGATGGCTCAAATGCAACCAGTGCTCTCATGCCCCAGCAGTGACAGGACCCGAGACACAAGGAGCCACTGGTTGTGGCTGTTTCTTCCAGTTTCTGCTCATGACTCAGCCATGACCTCAAATGCCACTGCCTAATTAGCTTGTAGGTTTGTGACTGCTTTAATACGTCTGCTCCACTGCAAAGCAAGAAACAGCATGTGGAGCTGCAAGTTGGGTTTCTGTGCAGAAGAGACGGTGGAGAGCTCCCCAGAGCATCGCCGCTCTCTCCCTTCCCCATCCCTTGCTCAGAGAGCAGGGCCGGAAAGCTGTGAGGCTCTTCAAGCTCAGGGGAGATGGGACTTCACAAGCCCTAAAAAAGTCTCTTCCTTTATTTTACATTTTCCCTCTGCAACCCAAATAACCCAAATCTGGGTTTATAAACATTTTGCTGTGAGTTGAGTCTAGAGGGATTTTTCCCCCCCCCTCACACCTATGTGATTCAATTAGGAAAAAAAAAAAAAAGCTGTCTGGAACAAGAGGAGCTTGTGCTATAGAAAGAAAAAACACTCAAACACAAGACTGATGGAAGTGAGCACGTACCCTTACCAGCTTTTCTCCCTCGCAGACAACACAGTGCTGAAGACACATGTCTATCGGAGGCAGCTGGTCCTGAGCCACGCTGGGTCACCACCCCACACACAATCCTGAAGGCTAATTTCAGAGTTGAAGAAAAAAGAGCTGGCTCCTGCCAGATGCTCCTGTGGGTATCTCTGATGCTGTGGATAGCAGCGTGATCCCCAGGGAATCGCACCTTGAATCACTCAGAGGGGCTGGGCAGCTTGCGGGCCACTGCTGCAAGGTGAGATGCTGCATGTCTTCCATTCTGCTAATTCATAGTATTGACAAAACACAAAACATTAAACGCCAAAGAATAAAGTGCTCTCTTTTAAGAAACTGATTCATAAAGGCTAGGAGAGGGTCCCTTGGCATGCAGAACAGGTCAGGCAAAAAGTCTTCAGCATCAGGTGGGTTTTGTGTTGGAGAGTGAGGATTGCCTTCCCTCTCCTCCCCCTGCAGGCTCCTGCCTGCAGGGCTTTGCATGGTGCCTGCCCCAAGGCTTGGGGGAACATTTTGGGTTGGAAGGGGCCTTGGGATGTGATGGTGACAATTCCCTTGCATAGGACCTAAAATGAGGCCAACACAGGTTCAGGATCCAGGGCACAAATGCCCCGCACCGTCACGCTCCTCTTCCTACCATCACCCACTGGGAAATGGGAAATTGCTAGCCAGGAGGAAAGAGCAGAGGGAACCAAGACCAAGACGAAGCCTACCTTTTTCCCCAAAAAATTTCCAGTTGGGTCAGCTTCTATATTCTCTGTATCTTCCTTCCAATTTTCTGAGTTCTTCATGCACCTAATTAATGATTCAGATCATTAACGTTTTTGGAACTAATTCTCTTCCCATCCATAAAGCAGCCGTGCCAATTCTTAGCCCTAATTTTAAACAACATATTTTGTTTAAGCTTTCCACACAGAAAACAGCTCGAGACCAAAGATCTTCCTGTCTCTTCACAAGACAATCATTCAGAGTGCTATCAGCGAATCTTAACGCACCTTCATCTGCAAGGATTTCTCCCAGCACTGCCACACAGTCCACCCACCTATAGATGCATGCAGGGCTACAATCGATACATGTTAATTAAGCTGTAGCCCACTCCAATTAAAATTATAGGATCTGAAGGACAGACATTTATTTTTGTCCGTAAATTAATTTAAGCATTCATTAATTTTAACTTTAATTTCTGAATTATATATCACTTTAATTATAAATAATTCCTCTCATTACAGAGGAAACATATGGAACAGAAAGATAAAATGGAAGAGACTTAGACCCAGCGAGGAATGTGTTCTCCAGCACTTCCTTCTCTTTCGGCACATCAGCAACCCCATTTATGTCAGCAAACTGGGCTCTTTTGAAAATCTGGCTGGCGAGTGCAGCGCTGAAATAAGAACAGAGATTCTTTGAGTATCTCACCTCCTTCTCTGCTGGGAACATGAAAGCTTGGCTGTGAAATCTCGGTGTTTTAGAATAGCTGAAACTTTGTGCGTGCTACCAAAATAAACACTTTCCTGTGGAAATAAAAATATTACTGTGTTAACGGTTTGTTGTTTGAGGAGGGAGGGTTATTTCTACAGAACAAGGCAGGTTGTTTGATAGCTTACCTGTTTTTTTACCTCATTTTGTAAAGTGAGGGTTGTGCAGCGTCCCGCACTGTTAAACCCTCCCTGCCTTGGGAGTTAGGGCAGTTGGTTAAATGTGGAGCAGATCACTATTTTGGGCCTTCTTTTCCCAGCAGATGCTGGGTGGCAGACAACCCAGGCTGTCCAAACACAGCTTTTAACCCACTCTTCATCCCGAGGGACTGCCCAGCTGCTCACCTATCAGCATCCCTCGAGCTTTCTCTGCTCCACCTCAGCGCAGAATTAAGCAAGCATCCCACAGCCTCTTCCTCCTGTACAAAGCAGAACACAGCGTCTGGCACCCTAAAACGTCTCTCCCCGGGATCACAAGCTCTTCACCCCGCCAAGCACATCCATGCAGCGCTTCCTGTAGCTGGGATGCTGTATAAATAGCAGCGCTGCCTACTGAGACTCCTCCACGCAGACGTCTTGTACCCTGCCTGGGACCTGTCAAATGCCAAAAATCAAAATAGATTAGCTGAATAAATTATTCAATGAAGAGTGCCGTCACTCCTCAAGCACTGTGCCGGACTGGTAATAATTGATCGGCTTCGCAGCCGATGGTGGTAAACAAACAGCAAAACAAAACTGTTCAGCGAATAGACTACCTGACAAAAAAAGAGCTAGAAAAGCACCAGATCTCGGCCTCTGGGGAGCTTGAGACCTGCAGTGCAATTACTTGAAGGATCATCCCATGAAACAAGGACTTGCCCTCTTCCCGGCCCAGTTTTACAGCTGTCATTGTAAACTGTCGCTGCTGCATTTTTAGGGCATCAAATCAACTACAAACTGAGGAGCGTGTCACCCTCCCACAATGCCAAAATTAGCCATAATGCCTTCCCAAGATCCGTACCCTTCCTTCCCCTTGGAGAACCATCCATCCCTAGCAGGGCAGCTTTGCTGAAGTCGGAGGGATTCCTCCTGCGAGCAGCAGCCCAGCAGTCTGCACTTCCGGCTACCTGGACAAAAGCATGCAGGAGATAACCCAGAGCAGGTGGAGGGAGATCAGCAGCGTGGAAAACTTCAGCAGGAACACGCAGCAGCTACGTAACAGAGAAGGTTCAGTCAAAAAGTGGGGCAGCAAAAGAGGAACTATGCAAAACATGACTAGTAATCTTCTGTTTCTTCACTAGTGAAGAGATTTGAGCATTTAAAAAAGCCTTTCCCTCCATATATCCATCAGCTCTCCTTCTATCCAACTGTGCTGCTGAATTCCCATATTTATGACATCAGTGCATGTTGCTATAGAGATAATTAATTAACACAACATAATAAATTCAGCCATTTTATTACTTTGCAGGTTGACGTAGGATTGGAAATAGATGGGTGGGTAGAAAAACCTTACTTCTAAAAAGCAATATCTTTAATGATCCTCCGAGCACTGAGTGAGACAGTTGGGCCTGAACATCATTTCTATGGTACACGAAATGTGCTGCATTTGGTGTAATCACAGTCATTAGGCGCCCAGGGGAGAATTAGAAAAACAGCAATAAAGATGAATGAAGGTTCAGCCGAACGACTGCAGGTGGGGAAAAAGTTCCCTGAGCATCCAGCAAAAAAAACTCTCAGCAAAATGCACCAGCTCACCAGGCACTAGGCTGAAGATGCTGCGAGCTGTGATGTCCTAGGGGCTAACCCTGGGAGTCCCTACGTGCCAGTCACCCCAAAATTCACCTTTCCAGGGGCAGCTCCTCCTCGTGAGACTTTCTGAGCAAGCAAAGGAGGCTGAGAAAGCTCTCAGCACCCAGAGGACTCAGCCATGAACCAGGGGCCTTCCAGGTGCTGATGAAGGGAGGTATTCCTGCCAGACCAGGAACTTTCACCTCTCTCCTTCACAGCTGCCTCCTGGCTGTCAGCGTGGCCTTTACTGATGCCCTCGTCAACTGTGACTTGTCAGCACTTGCAAGGAAGATGACCCTTTAACGATGGACAGAACTCCACCAAGTAGCTTGCCTTCCTACCAAGAACCAGGGCAAAAAAACACACCGATGGTGTTGAGCACTCAAGTAGGTGCCACACTTAGAGTTTCTAACTCAGCCCTTGGTGTTAATTTAGAAAATTAAAATCCATCCCCTTTTCAAGCAGGGCCTTCCTTTATTACTTGTCCCGCTAATTACAATCTTTTTGTACTTTTCAGTTCAGGGTCTCTGCCTTCTGAGGTTAGAAAGAAGAAAGCAGCACAGACAAAATTAGGTCACTTAACCCTCAGGATGCTACCATTTGTTAGCAAAGGTTGCTCTACACGCAATGAAGCAAAGGAGAAAGTGCTTCAAGAGAGACACATGCAGAATAAATGAGCAAAAGACTGTTTTCAGACAAAAGTGACATCATCGAGCAGCGCTTGCCCTCCATAACCACGAGAGCTTTGTCACGTCGTAATGTTTTCATGGCAAGCTTCACTCTCATGCCAGAAGTGACAGCATCTGCGCTTCTTACAGCACTGCCCACTGAAAAGCAACCAACCGAGCTAGACAAAAAAAATCAGAGGCATTTAACAGAGAAATCAGGAGGCCAGAATACTGTTGTCCAATTTATAAGCTGTCTCCGCAATGTTATTTCAATAAATGTATGGGAAAGCGTGCGGCTTTTATACTGCATTCATGTAAAACACATGTGAGGAAAATTACAACAAAAACTACCCAAGTATTAAACGTATTATGATCTGTTTGGAGACTTCAGCATCAGCTACCAATTCTTTAGAGGCTCAGCTACTTTCAATAGGGTAAATTGCACAGAGTCATTAAAATCCAGAGCTTATTGCATACCATCTGCGGGCAGAGATAGTTTCTCTATTCCCAAGTCACAGTTGCTTTCCTGGCAGGCTGCTGCTTTGACCTGTTGCAAGATTTCTTTACGTCTGCCTGCAACACGCTCCCCGAGGAGACAGGTCCACCTTTAGGGGTCAGCTTAGCTGCAGAAACAGAGGGGTTATGAGACAATTTGAATGGCAGGACCCAAGCCACCAAAATATTTGCTTGATCCACACCCAAAAAAAAAGAGAGCAAAACCCACTCTTGCAGCAAGCAGCTGCTGCTGCACAGGTTTGTAACCAGAATAAAGAGAAGACTTTTCCCTAAACCCAGACGACAACCCAACCCAGAGAGCAGAGGCAAGAAATCATCTATGGTGAGAGTAACAATGGGCAATTTAGCTTGATTATATCCTTGCAGATCTTCCTATTTATAACAGTTTGCATTATTTTGAATGCAAACTGTGGGTTTTTTTTCCTGTGCATCAGCTTTCGCAACCAAAAGTTGTCATTAGCTCCTGATTAAAAGAGGCTTTAAATAAAGAGTAGAAACAAGTCCAAACAGAGTGCTGCTGCATCCCTGTCCTGCTGTATCAGGCTGACTGCTGCAAATGTCAGATTTATTTACTGCTTGGAGCCCACTAAGCTCTTCTCTTGTAGAAGAGGTAGAATTGGGAATACTGGGCCAGGTGGGAGAAAAAAAAAACAGAGGAGAAAAGAGGTAAATAAATAAGCAGCACCCGTGTGTCCACAAGGATACTGGTCCTGGTGCTTCACGCTAACAACATGCATGCAAGTCTGCACACAGATGCAGCAAACAAATTAAATAAGCTTCGGTAGCGAGAGCCTGACCTTTTCTATCTTCCCCCCAGCAGAAATCAAGCTCCAACGGGGACCAAAAAGAGGGTTAGAAATAGCAAAGATAATAAAGTCAGCCATCAGAAGCACAGGAGATTGAAGGGAGAAGACAGGCAGGCGAAAGGACGACCTGAGGAAAACCTAAAATATTGCAAGTCATTCTCTAACGCCAAAATACAGAGACATAATCTATCCCACTGAAATACTGGCGGTGGGGAATGCGCCCAGGTGAGGCCAGGAGCTCTGTTTTGATGCTCAAAGCAGGAGCCCGCTCTACTTTATACATCAAACCGCTCCTTTTGGCGCACGTTTGCCGTGTTATTTTTTAGTGGAACAAAATTCCCCTCTAGCAAGGTACAGTCAAGACACCAAACAAGATTACTTGGAGTTTTTCCTCCCCCAATGTCACCCGCACCCATTATTTCAAGCCACGGGTTCCTAACCCCAGCGCCGGCCAAGCCACAGCCTTTAAGGGATGTCCGCACTTAGCCAACGCCAAGCTGGACAAGCACAGGGCTCTGCTCGGATTATTCTGCCCTTGCTTAGTTATCCAGGAAATGATAACAGCAGGATCTGAGTCTGAGATAACACCCTGCTCTGGGGATGTACCAGCTTGGTTCGTTTGGTGTGTGGCAGGAACCAACTTTTATAGATGCATTTTGTAGTCAAGATGATGGAAAAATGGATAAAGAAGATGGGATGCTCTGCTTCTGCATCCTTCCTGACCGGGCAGGCCAAGAGCTTGCTGGTGAGACAAAAAAAAAAAAAAAATGCTGCTCAGAGAAACTCACAACCACTGTGCCCTCCTGCACTGTTCTGGGTTGCCTTTCCATCCCAAACGCTTTTCCTGCAACCTGGAAGCTCAGGGATATCGAAGGGCAGCTGAAGGCAGCCTGGGTTTCCCCCACTCGTGCTGCACCGGGCTCCTCACGGCACAGCGGGGAGCTGAAAAGGCCAGCTTCAATAAACGCAGAGCAATTCCATTCAGTGCCACCTTTTAAATGCAACTCTTAATTAACTCTACCGGGGCTGCTTCTGCTGTAACCGCTTGTGTTTTCCTGACCTGGGTGGCATGGAAACACTTCCTCCCTCGGCACGGAGGGCCCATGGCTTTCCCTCCCGTGCAGGCTCTGGCTGGCATTACGTTAACCAGAGCCCAGCCCCAAACAGAAAGAGCTTTTCCTTTAGAAACCTACAACCACACAGTAGGATTTTTACTGCTCAGGCTTTCCTTGCTTGGACTCTGACCCAGGACCCTGGTAGGGCTGTGGTACTCGAGAGGAAGAGGAGAAACCAAGGCGTTTTCCCCACCAGATCCAACATTCAGAGTCGGAGATGCTGAACTCTACAAAACCAGAGAAAGCAAGTAATGCAAAAGCAAGGGGGGCGGGAGGGTACAACCAAAACCAGATGTTTGTAGGCAGCTGGCATCTCCGCTTCTCCCAAGATGCTGATGAACACGAACACTGTGGCTTGACAGACCCCCATCAGCCGCCCTCTTCCTGCGAGCAGAAAACTCAAATCAGCTCTGCTGGATTTAATCATCTTCTCCCCTTAAATAATAAACTAGGGGGAGGAGAGGAAATGGATTTATTCATGTCACTAACTGTCCAAAAAAATGTTTACTGCACTAAAATAACCTGGGCTCTTGAACAGTGGGGAAGAAGTGAAAACACCAAGGGGAGAGGGAGTTGCGAGAACATCAGCTCCGTACACACAGGGGATGGGCTTGCCCAGGTAGCCATCAAGATGGGGCACATGTGAGGTCTTCCAGCAGGTATCCACAGGAAAACCGAGGAGAGCAGGGCAGCAGGGAAGGGAGAGAGCCTTGGTTGACTTAGCTCAGCTGTCTGAGTTGAGCTGGGCTGCTTGGGCAGAGCTGAGAACATACATTTTTTAAGCAGCCTTGTGGGATCCACGCCAAGCCCCGGCGCTAGCTCAGTTTGCCCAGCAGCTCCTCGCCCGCTGCCTGCAAAGGTGCTCCTCCTGCCACAGGGAGGTCAGAGGAGGCAGAAGGCCCTGGAATAACCACAAAAATTCAACGTATCAGGAAAAACAAAGGCTTTGGAGCATTAGTGAAACACCTCCAGCTTTGCCACATGAGGCAGAGCTCCTGCGACAGGGCATCCAAGGGGCCCACAGCACAAATATTTAAGCAAACCGGCAGAAGTCCATCAAGGGCTAGTAAACCCAAAGTTACAGATTAACTTCCAGCTCAGGAAGCCCTGGAGCTGCAAAATGCCCCTAGACTGGAAAACAGTGAGACAGGGGCACTCTTTCCAGAGCGGACACACCATATCCTTCCAGGATGAAGAACGACTTGGGATGAGAACATCCCAGCCCCTCTACAATTCATTGCAGCCTCCACCTGCAACCCAACCTGCCTTTCTCTCCCACAAGCTCCCAGCCTTTCACACTGCTCCCACTACACCTGGAGTCCTGTGCAGACCTACTTTTTGGTGTTTTGAGCACGTTCCCAACCTTGTGGAGCTCCCCTGAGCTTAGCTGTTATTTCTCAGCCTGGGAGACACTCTGCTGGTGGGATCTAACAGCACAGCTGAGGTGCAGCAGGAGCCCAACTGGTGGCTCTCATCTCCAGGTTGAGCTTCAGAGGCAACAGCCACCTGCAGTCAAAGAAGTCAACAGGAGTTAGCCACCACCAGAGCAGCCCGCCCTGATTTTTCCCACTGTCCTTGTGTACCTCTGGGCTGCCCAAGAGGCCTCCCTAGATAAATCACTGTAAAGCCATGGTGAGGACAGCCTTATCGTGGGTAACGTTGATAGAGCTGAATCCAGTAACAAATTGTTCTCCTGCTACAGGCTGTGCCTTCCATCACCATCCTTCGGGGACAAGCCATGGAACAAGATGTCCTCCTATCAGAATTAAATCAGGACATCCATTGCTGCATAATATCATTTGGATCACAGAAGGGGAGTACCAGAGGTGGCCAAACTGCCACAGTTAGCAAGAGCTGATGACAGCGAGGACGTCAGGCATGCCGGATGCTCTGTCCAGGCAGCTGCACGCACAGGCATAGAGAGCACAGGGAACCACAGGGAAAGCAATTCTCTGTGACAACCCGTACCTCCTAACTTATTGCAGCAGCAGGATGTCGTTCCAGCTCCACCTGCAGGAATTTCTGCCAGCGAGAAAGCCTTGAAGGTTGGATGGGAAAGGTATTGCTCCAGGGAGGCAAGCGAAATGAGGAGGCTGAGGTTGGTGGGGAGGAGAAGCAGGCTATGAGGTGGAAAAGCAGGGAAGGACGTGAGCCTTGGGGCGGCACAGAAATATTATTAAATAGCTTAGAGAAGCAAGAGGTTTGGGCTCCTCCATATCATCTTGCAGGCAAACACTGCATGCAGCTTCCCAAGACTGCCTGCTAGCAACCTGCATTATTCTGTGCTCCAACCTCTCTGCACGGATCAGCAGATGAAGTTTCCAGAAGGAACATTTGCTCAAACTGAATTTTACAGGAATATTAGGGAGCATTTGCAAAATGAAATCTGAATTGACAGATGGGGACATTCACGATACAAATTCCTCCTCTAAAGCAGGGAACAGGCAATTGGCATGTCCTTGCAACATTAACCACCGCATCAGTTACAGGTTTAGAATATCAGAAACTTAAGAGTGCTTTGAAAACTACAAGCAAAAAATACTGTCTAGCAAATAATCAGACATAAGGAAACAGGTCATCTCTGAAACATTTCACCCAGAGATCACAAACAGACGTGGTCCATGCCCAAATACACCAGCAATGGTCCGGAGGAATGAACTTGCTGCAGAAAGGGCTTACCTGGCTCTCCCTGACCATCTGGAGCCACCTTCCCTTACTTCCCAGAGGAGAAGCCAGACTAGAATTCATTGCCCAAAGCAGTTGCCATGTCAAAAAAGCAGAGGCAGCGCCGGGAGAAGCACGTTTCCACGGCATCATCTTAAAGGCTCCTCAGAGGCACTAGATAAGCATTTGGCTTCCAACTGGAGACAAAGCCCAGAGGTAAGGGATGCGAGGGTGAGGGTAAATTAGGTCTCTGCAATGCTTCAAGCAACCTGCCATGATCTAGGCATCGAGCTCAGACTAAAAGCAGCAACACACCCGGTTTCATAAGTAACCCATCCTATTAGACGAGGAACACTTAAAAGGTACAAAATAGACCTTCAGTGCTTTCCCAAGAATAAAAACCCTCAAACAGACAAGATTTCAGGAAAAAAACACCTTAAAATCTGCACAATTGGAAAATACAGATTTAAAAGTTATCCATGCAGCACCAAAGAAGTGTATCGGCACATTACAGCTCCCAGGAGAAAGCCCTGCAGACCCGAGACAGCACAACAGGACCTACGGACAAGAGCCAGGAGAGTTCGCAGCATGGATCGCCAGTCCCAGAGCAAGCGTGAGGCATGGGGAGAGGCAGCAAATGAGCTACATGCAAGAAACAAAGAGGACGGTGACCTTGAGCTGAGGACACAAGCGTAATAGATCTACAAAGGTGCCAATCTCCTACTTATAAGGTGGTTAAATACCTGCACAGCTACCCAGGAAGCCATGCAGAGAAATTCTGCACCAAGCTCCTGACAAATCTCCATACCAGCAACTTCCCTGCTCTGGCCCAGGATCAGTGCGCTGCAAAGCTGTGCTGAACACCTCTTTTCCTCTCCATATCTAACAATAGAAGGCCTAAACGCTGTGCATTTTATCTGAATTATCAGCATTTACTGGGCCTGCCTTTACCTATGCAGACAGCAATCCCTAGGGAAAAAAAAAAAAAAAAAAAAAAAAAAAAAAAACTCCACACAGCTTATTCAAAGGCTGAAATGTCTCACAGCCCCGGTTGTTACCGAGTGATTTTCTTGCATCTCTCTTCAAACAGAAAAGCAGCATGGGAAGAACTAGAGATCTAAAGTGGCAGCCAGGCTGACCAAGAAAAATGTTCGGTGGAAAAGCAAAAGAGAGAGGGCCAGGGCAGTACACGCTGAGCACCACCAGTGGCAGCCTCTGTGTGAGCAGCTCGAAATTGAACCATTTTTACCAGATTTGTAAAACAAATTTAGGCTTGTAGAAGACTCCAGAGAATACTGGTGACTCAGGGTTAGAAATGAGCCTTTTACCCTGCGCTGGGGTTTTATGTACATAACACTCAGGCGCGCGTCCTGGTGGCAGGGGCTGAACGAAGGGGATTCCCACAGGTGTCACAAGAGCCTGTACCAAGCCACTCCTGCTGCAGCCACCTCCAAAAGCCCTTGGGGATCCAACAGGGAGCACCAGGCATGGACACAAGTCCAAATTCAAGCTGCCTGCCTTCCCAGGGCTGCCCTACCCAAGCAAGCACACATCTTTAGGAAGCATCAATTAAAACCAGCAGGAGTGGAGAAGAAGGTGCAATTCCGCCCCATGTCAGACTTCTCCATCCAAAGGCACTTTTCTTTTTTGGATCAGTACCTTCTGCCTGTGAGCAATGTTAAAACTACTGATTAAACTTTTAAGGGGGACTACCTTTGAACCAAAGGAGAGGCACAGCAGGGAAGGGATGCATTATTTAAAAGAGGGCTTGTGTTTTTCCACCCCAGCAGCCACCGTGACATTGCCAGGCAAAGCACGGGGTTGCAGAGTCAAAATCCAAGTGCCCAGAGATGAATGTTACATGGTAATGTAGGGTTAAATAATCCATTTACTGCTTCTTCTGATTGTAACCTTAACAAAGTACAAGTTTTACAGATAATATTTGGGAGAACAGCAATGTTTTTTTTTATGACATGCCAGGAATCTGCAGGAGAATGAGTCTCACCTAAGTTTACTTCTTCCATCAGGGGACTAAACAGATTTTTCACATAAAATTACCTATCACATGGTGCCTATAAAAAGATGCAGCTGTAAATGCCCCAGTTTCAACCCCACAGCTGAGAGTTAGCATCACAAGGAGCACAAAATTCCTGCAGCAAAATGGCTAACTGCAAGAGACTCTACACCTGTCCGGAAAGCTCTTCCTTCGCTGCATATGCTCCAGCCAAATACTCGACTGGGGCTGTGCTGCCAACATGCAGCATGTGCTGCAGGCAGCGTGTCTATCTTTTAAACTCGTTATTTCTCACTTTTTTTTTTTCTAAATTTGAAGAAGAATTAACCTTTGAAAAAAAACAAGGCACCTCCTGCAGTGCTGACACAATAGTGTTTCACTTACAAGCAAATGGTAGTTGAACTTAAACATCAGATATTCATTTATCAGCATTAACCCAGCTTCCCCTCCTCACTTTGCTCTCAGAGGCATTTTTCTCATTTATTTTTAAGCGTGCGCGTACAGCCACTTTTGTTCCTTTCATTTTGAGCTACTCCCCAGATCGCCCCCTGAACTCCTCTGACCTACTAGCTGTCCCCTGCGACACAGCTGCCTGTTGTAGGCAACGGTATGAAAAAAAACAGAATCAGACATCTGAAAAGGCTCCCATTCAGGGAAATCTATTATCATTAATGGCAAACCTCCCAGAATCTGTTCTTCATTTCTTTTTCATTTTAAAATGTCAATGCATGTTGTCAGAATGCAATTGTTTTCCTTAATCATCTGTAACAGTGAAGTAGAAAGCACTCATCTTTGTGGTGTGGAAAAGTCACTTGCTTTGTTCATATCACAACAGCTTCGAGAGGATGCTTTCTAGGCTGATTTTGCCCTCGAGAATGGAGGCTTCCACACTTGTGTGCTGCAGGAGATTGTGGGATTGATAAAGGACCTACCACTGGGAAATTCAGGTTTCTTTGCCTGGGTTGCCAGCGAAGGAAAGGCACAGTTACGAGGACACGTGTTAGAAGATGTCGGAGAACCCAAAAGGGAAAGCCATCCAGAAAACCGGGTATCCTCTCATTTTAAGCTCAGGAACTAGAAAAAGGATTTGGGCATTGTCGCCGTCTTGATTTTTGTCGACGCCAGAAAGGCGAGCTGCAGAACATCTTCCGCTCCATTATCGCTGCTCCGAGTTGTTCCTCAGCGCAACAACTACATGCAATCTTTTCACTTCAGTAATTGTTGTTTTTTTCCCCAGCAATCACAAAGAGAAGTCGCTGAAAGGTTCGGGCAATAGGCTCCTTAAAGAGCTGTTGACAACTCCCAGGAAACTTTTTACATTTCAAATGCATTCTGCCCACATTTCCTATATTTTCTGTGGTTCTTAAGTTCCTCAATTTAGCACACAAAGCTATTTGCATGAAAATAGCATCTTGAGAGTTTCTTATGGAAGACTTACAATGACTTTCTTTTAAAAAACACCACATAATTGTAGAATTGTGTGTTGAACATCTCAGGTAGCTCGGGTAAGAGGAGAATGAAGCACAAAACTGATTGCAAACATTTTTCTTTCATTTTAGATCCCATCAAGTTCTCATTCTCCAGCTGCCACTCACAATGGTACTCCTGGATACATTAATCTAGTGCCATTATCATTCTCTGAAGGCAAGGAGCACTTTTATTAAAGCAAAGACAAATGAATTTAATGGCTTGACTGTCTCTGTTTCTAAAAATACGCATAGACTTCCTCTTGACCCACAGGTAGAAATTCTGTATTGATACATTCTTGGACTGCATCCACTCCCAAAGGAAGATAGAACAGCCCATCTGGTAAGCACCCCTTTCCCAAAGCCCCAGAGGAACGACGGGAACCTACGATGGATCCGACTGGTCAGCAGAGCACTGAGAGATGAAATCTGCTTCCAAATGAGATGGTCCTACACAAACCCACCAGACACTGAACTGCACATCAAGATTGTGATTTGCAGTCAAGAAGCATTACGCAAGCAAGGAGATAATCTTTTGGGTAGCCAGAAGTGATATCATTTAGGGCTTTGTGCTTCCAATCAGTATCTTCAATTGCACCAGACAGTAGTAAACAGGCAGGCAGCATTTCAACATGCTCCAAGCAAAAAAAAAGCCAAAACTATACAGTCACCAAATTTTATCCTTGCTAGCATTTGGGAATGCATTACAAGTCTCAAAAACAGCTTGCTCCCACTGCTGCACATCAGGATAAGCAAGGATGGGGCTCTGCTTGCAGCCAGCCAGGGCCCTAGTGCCTGTGCAATGGCTCTGGACAACAGAAGCTCCCCAGACCCTTCTAGGCTCAATATCTCACAGGTTGCCCATAGATACAGCTCACCAAAGGTTTGGTCTTTCCTGCCCACATCTAAAAGCAAGGGCTTTCTGGCTAAGCCTGTATGACACAGACGACAGTAGTGATGGAATCAGCCAGCTGCATAATACTTTCTATGTATTTCTGGAGAAATACTCTCTACGCACCTTAGCTACAAACTCCAGCAAAGACTACTGTAGACGTTTCCCTAAGCTTGGCTCTGGGTGAGCCTATTGCAGCTACTCAGGGGACATCACAGCAGTTACAGGAGGAGACAGGAGACAGAGCATGATGCAGTTTACCCTAGCTGCGGTCTATCTACCTTTTATCACCCGTGAAACAGATGATGTTACTTTAATTGCCCATGACCCACAAAACTGCAATGCAACATCACAAGAGTGCCAAGGACGAGAAAGTTTGCCTCCATTTGCATGGGCTACATCCTGGAAAAACTCCAGAGACACCCTGCAGCCTGTTTTGACATCTCAGCTTCACAGAGCAGCCTGCTGTGGGCAATGCACTCCCATTTACCTGGATCTGGGTCTTGGAGCCATTCACACACACAGACCAGAGGCCAAGGGCTGTATCAATTTTGGATGCATCTGTGACAGCATTTTTCTTACTGTTTGTCCTGAATCAAGCTCCACATTTCTGCCCCAAAGTTCTCAGTAACGGAGACATTGCTCACAAAAGACAGTCTTAATTGAACTATTTACTCACCTGACCCAAATGCTTCCCAAAATTGACAACTTCCTTCAGATACCCTGGGCACATGGGAATGTGACCTGTCACAGGCTTGGTTTGAAGAGATCCTAGCAAGGAAGAACTGTCAGTTAAGACAATAATTAATAACCTCTCTTCCATAACACAACCAACACCCTCAAGATCAATACAAAGTCATGCATAAGAATCACTGCCACTGCTTCCTAGGGTGGACCATAGGAACTGTGTATGACGTTTGCTGTCATTAATGGAAAAGGAAGCAAAGACGAGAAAGTTCAAGAGGGAAGGATGATTGGCATTTACCCCAAAATTGGAATTGCAACAGGCCTCTGGTGTTCAAAATCCTTACAGGATTTTGAAATCTGGACTTACTGTCCTTTGATCTGTAAGTGATTGCTGCTGCGCCCACACACTCTCCCTTGAACGCGGCCCTGGAGTTTATTCTAAACAGATGCCAGAGTGTTTATAGATAACTATGAGTGCTCAGATGCTCTGTTTCATGCCACATCCAAAAATAACACACACACCTTCAGCAGCATAGACCAAAATGATGAGAGGACATCATATCAGCAGGAACCTGGAATAAAAAATGAAAAGCAAATCACTCAAAAAATAAACCCAGGCAGCACCCGGACTTCTCTTTGTGGGCCTCCCAGCTCTGATGCTGCTTTTCTCACAAATGTTGTCAAGATCATCTCCATAAAACGGCACGTGGAAGAATTTTTTTTTCCCCATGAACAAATGCCCAATTATCTTGACAGTTGACAGTACTCAGCATGTCACACAAATTCATTTTAAAATATTACAAGGTCACCTCCACACACCTCCTAAGTAGCTATTCTCATGCAATCATGTATATATAAGAGTGTTTAAATGCAAGAAAAGCACAAACAGGAAATATACTGAAAAGTAAAAAAAAGAAATTCACTGTGAGTAGAGCTGTCCCATGAGACAGCAGGAGATTTAAAAAAAAAAAAAACACTTCTGACTGTTATTGCAAAAGGAGGAAGAAAAGACAAATTAGAAAGATGAGAAGGTGGCAAAGCACAAGGTCAGCAATAATGTGACTCCAAGGTATTATTGAATTCAGTCAAGGTTAATCAGAGAAGCCAAGCTTTTACCTTGGCGCGTTCACCAGGTGCCTAAAAATGATGTAAGGATCCAGACCACGAAACATTAGATTCTCTCATTCCCGCCTCACCAAGAAGTATTTGCAAGACCCTGGTTAATTAAACCAATAAAGCACAAGTGAAAGCCTGGCCCGGTGCCACATTTTTACTCGTGTGTTGTGCAGGGGTGTTGCATTAACAGCTGCTATCCTATTGTGGCGGGGTGGGGTGGATGAGAGCAGACAGGAGAGGAGAAGGAGCAGTAGCAGAAAGAAGAACGCAAACCAGCTCATTTTCAATTAACGGCTGAAATAAAAATGAAGTGCTTTTAGCACTCGGCCTTCAAAGTGCCAATACTCTTAAATAACACAGGTACCTGGCCCTTCTATAGCCCTATTAAATCAACTTCATTTGTTTTAAGCAGAGCTGAGCAGTACTTATTTAACAAGCACTTCTTCAAGCATGACTCAACACGCAGGGAGGAAGCCTTTCAGGGCAGACAAAAGTGTCTTGGAGGGATGCTGGGAGAAGAAATTTCTCTGGGCTAGAAATCACTCACCGCAGCAGCTTCTGGCCAGGGGAGGAGTGCTGGGAGAAGGTTTGGATCATCCAATTCTGCCCAGGCTGGGGTGCACCTTACCTCGTCCCACGAAGGTACGTTCATGTCCTAAATGTTAAGGACCCTGTAAAGGGACATGGTTAGGATCACAGGCTCCTGGAGAGAGAAGCAGGACACCCTAAATATCCTCCTCATTTATCCCCTAACACCACCTGAAACCTCCCTATGACCTTGATTTTAAGTAAAACAGTTAAGATGAATCAGCAGCAACAACCTCAGGATACATGGGGCTGCGCATCTGTCCCCAGGCGTGAAGCAAGCTGTGCAAGTGGTAGTAACGACAGCCTTGGTGCACAGCAAGCCTCCAAGCCATATCCAGCTTGCCTGGGCATCCTAGCCTTTCCTTTTCTTAGGAGAAAACAAGCGTTTTGCTTACGGGGCAGGTCTAAAGAGAGACACACATGCTACATCCCCAAAAATATCCTTCCCAACATCCTCGCAGCCCTTGGCCTCCCCGACCATCCCTGTCCCACCTAGGAGCACATCCCAGGTCACTCCTCATCCAACCTAGGCATTTAGGGCTGAGCGAAGCTCCAGGAGCTCCTTCTCCAGGTTTTAAGCACTCAGGGCTTCAAGTTGCATTACTTTTACCCACCACTGTCTTTCACTTCAGTTTCTGTATCCCATTGTTTGTAGGTTTGCCCTGTTCTACTGCAAGATCCACTTACCTCCAATCCCCCTCATCTCTGATACACTGCGCGTAACCAGCTCTTAATGGGAGCCTCTCTACCCATCAAAGAGCTCTCCGGAAACATCTTTGTATTACACCAAACCCATTCAAAGGCCCCTTCACACACTTAGCCTGAAACTTTTCCTCAGTCAGGCACCCATTCTCCATGCACAAGTAACTCTCGTCCACACGTGACCACGGCTCTCGTACGCTCCGCACAAAGCATCTCGGCGCGCTCCGAGTGGTGTTTACGAGCCAACGCGCATTAACCTCTCCTCTTAGAGATGGGAGCACAGAAGGACGGCGATCCAAAAGGCCCTAATAACCAGCTGAGAGCACGAGGCACAGCTAAGCCTCGCCGGGCTGAATTGCCTTCCTGGGATGGTTTGATGAGGGGCATAATCACGGGAGAAGTATTTTGAAAGAATGCATCCTTGTCTCTTAAAACCACAACTAATCAGTAGCTAATTCTCTCTGTCCTGTTACGGCTTGTTTGACTTCTTGAGAAATTAATACCTGTCCTCGTGGCAGGGCTGATACAAGCACCACTGATTTCTCAATGGCTCAACTTCGGTGCTGCTAGATCAGAAAAATTATCATTATTTAAAGCTATTATTAAAGCAGAACTTTCATTATTTAAAGTTAAAAAAAAACAAACACAATATCATTTGTGATGCATACAGAAGAACACCTCGTTTCACACTGATACCAACATTTTGGAAAGCAGTCCCAACGCTCCAGTCTGAAATACAGCTTAAACTGAAGGCACAGGGAAGGAAGAGCATCACGCTGGGAAGACAAACACTTTACTTCTCACCTGCCTCCATATAGCTAATTTTAAATCCCTCCTGTACGCTTTGCCTGCAGGGCACTCTGAAACACAGATCCTGGGTTTAATGCACTCCTCGTCCAGCACTACATGGTCACGTCCTCCTAGGGGCACCTCTCCCCAGGGATGCACCATTGCTTCAGATGCACAGAAGCACTCTATGCCTCACCCCACAACGGCCCAAACAGGAGGACGATGCCATAAAAGCCACCCCACTCACCACCATCCTCTTTCCATTTCACCCACAGGCTCCAAAGCACAAAGACCGAAGCCCTACAAAGACACACACCCCCAAAACCCCCTCCAAGGACCCTCAGAGCACTGCAGCAGACCAGGAACATGCACAGCCCCAAAAAGCAAATGCTGCCCACGCTTGCTCGGCTTGGGGCCGACAGCATCCGTGCACCCGCAGGCATGGACAGGAAAGGGGTGTCTTGGTCCCTCTGAGCCCACTCCCCTCCATTTCAGAATCGATAAGTAGAAAAAGGGATGAGGACATTATTATTATTATAGGTTTTAAAACCAGGAATGATGGGCGAGGCTGGAAAATGTCACAGGCTTCTTGCGGACGTGACACAGGCTGGCTTGTGGGCAAATTAACACAACCGGGAGAATTCACTCAGGCTCATCAGGGTAATGAAATGTGATATCCACTGGAGAAAGCAGGGGCAGGGACATACTCCACTTTGCTGTAGCAGCGATGCCCTTTAGACAAAAGACTCCCTGGTGAAATGCAAAACAACTCTGGGACAGAGTGTATTCAAACAGGATCCAAGGACAGCAGACCCATAACCACACACACAGATTCTGCTGCTTATTTCTGCGCTGCATGGGGACATGCCAGCGCACGTTTGGGGAGGAGGTGCTCGGAAAACACCAGTTTTCTCTTTTCCTCTTCCTGCTCTCTAACAGTCCCATTGTTCAGGGTTCAAATAAAAAGCTCTCACCCCAAAAACCTTGCTGACTGCATCTACAGGCCACATACATCAGCTGCAGGTTAAGACTGACTTCAGACAACTGCTGCAAAGCACAGGGAGATAAATCATCCTGGCAAACAACTCTTGTCATCCAGTCTCCTCTTCCCCTGCAGATCAACCCAAACCTGCCAGCACCCCCTTCCCGTGAAGGGACAGAAATTCCAGCAGGCCGAGCCCTCAAACCAACCCCCTTGGCTTAAGCCAGCTGGCTGTTAAGTTGGGTCTGTGTCACGCTAAGACCACGCAAAGAAGTCTTCCTGCTAATGCATGGGATGATCCACCTGGCACTTGGCATGCCCCAACCAGAATTGCCAGTCTCACCTCTTCAGAAATGCTTTTGGGTGGCGTGCCTATAGGCTTTGCCCCACTGCACATCCTCCAAACTGCTCTCAGATCATGTAGCTCTCTCCAGACCCCCAGACGAAGACCTGCCTGTTAATCTGTCATTGTCTTTCCACAAATGAGCTTCACTTCCGGGCCCCCTGCTTTGTCTGTACCTCTCCATCCTTCTGGCTTTACATCAGCTTGATTTTTGCAGAAGTGGGGCTCCCAGAAGCTCTACATCTTTTCAGAGCAGAACAAGGTTCTCCAGAATAGCAACTGTTCTTGTCCTACATCATTTGGACATTGTATGTACATTACCCGTATGTACCGAGTAGGAAAATACCCCCTAGCCCCATGGATAACACTACCTTAGAGCTCTTCTCTGCGATCCTGGTACAGCTCTGAGTAAAACGGAGATACCAGTGCTAGGGAGAGGAAGAAGCAGAGATCACAGCTTTAACTTTACTTTTCACACCTTCCTTCACAGAGGAAATGCTGCATTAAGATGTTGGATGAAATATAACACATCCCACTCTTCCCAGCTCAGTCTGCAACACGTAGCCCTTCATGACAGAATCCCAAATTGCTGTGTTCAGGCAGGTCAAAATAAGGCAGTTCATTTGTTAAATCTTTTTTGGGTGGGGCATTTGAACTTGAATTTATTTTAATGGGAATACACCCAAAGATGTCAACACATCCCTCCAAGAAAGGACTGTTGTGACACCAGCTTTCTCTGGCAAGGTCAGCCCCAAAGCCACCTCCTGGACCTTGACAGCAGCAACACAGATATTTATTTCTCCCTACGATGTTTTGTTTTTGTTTTAAGGACTTTAAAAAGGCTGTTGGAAAAACATTGACTTTGCAAACAAAGTTTCTATATGGAGCAATTTATCTGATACATAGCATCTTAATTTGGATGTGTGTTTTAAGAATAGTTCTTCAGGCAGCAAGCAGCTAAGCTCTGGGAAGTTACATAAATCACTAAATTTACATTCGTATGCTCTAACGAGAAATGAATGCCTCTTTCCCTTCCAGTTAGCATTTGTGTGTGTTACAGGCGCTGCTCCCTCTCCCCACATTTTCCACTGTCTTCAGGATATGGCCACAGAAATTGTCATACTGAATTACACTGATAACCCATCTAATTTAGTGCCCTCTCTACAATAATACCCCACACCAGCTGCTACAAAGGAACATTTAACACTCCTCATAATTGACAATGATGGAACAGCACCACCACGAGGGTCATATTTCCTTTGCGTTAGGGGACCCCCTCCTTTCCTTCAGCATTTTGTCATTTGTATTTTTATCCTAGCTCACATACCTGTGAACGTTCCACTCTGCGAAAACCTGACAGTCAGCACTACCTTCTGGCAATGAGTTTTGCAGGTTAACGCGCTAATTGGGTGTGCAACATACCGCTCCTGCTACTGCCACTTTCCTCGGAGAAAAGGCTGCGAGGGCACGGGCTGACTGCCTTGTGCTCTTCAGTCACTTGCACACCTTGGTCAAATCCTTTTTCTCCTGTGGATGGAAACAGTCCTAGCAGTTAATGCAACCTGAGAAAGGACAGGTTTAAAAAATGAGACGCTGGCTGGAGCAGGGAAGCCTTCCCTTGCTTCTAATCACTGTCAGAGCCTATCTCCCCAAACCTTCTGTTTGTGCTGGATCACCCTCTCTGCTTGCTGGAAGCCAGCTCCCACAGGTAACTTGCACAAATGGCATCAAGAACCCCTTCGCCCCGTGGCAAGAAGAGTTTTGAAAAGCACGAACCAGTCCAGATGCAACCCAACTGGAAGCCCTCCTTCCTGCAGGAGAGACACACACACCAGGCATACACACCAGGTGCCCCAGGAGCCCCATAAAACTCAGCCCCAGCTCCCATACAAGAACAACACTGCTAATAAGATGTCACGGGGAGGGGATGGGGACAGGGATGGGGCTGGGCTGGTTTGTGGAGTTCAGCTTTCTTCCCCGACAGGGAAATTTGCAGCTTAATTAAAATGAAATGTTGGCGCCTGTGTTCCATGTTGAAATATTGATGGAGGGAGGCATAAAGCATTTTATGAATGCATGCTTCCATTTTGTGATTTACTGCCCCCAAACATCGTTTTCACAGAACCTGCTCGGGAAGAAAAGGGGGAGAGATGAAAGAGCAATAGTGGTTTTTATCGCTGCAGAGAAAAGGGGACGGAATTGGACCAAGTTAAATACAACGTACTGAAAGACACTTTCACTCTGAACTTCGTATACAGCAGGAGCTCCCTCTCACTTGCAAAGAGTCCACTGAGGTCAGTGGAGGTGCTGTTTTTTAAACCTTTCCTTGCACTGTATCAGTTAATGCTGGGAAGGAGCTGTACTGTTCAGCAGCAGTTAAGGAGAGGTCAAGCCACTCTTTGTAACAGGGCTTGGAGTGAAGTGCTCACAGCTGGTGGGAGAAGACACCCGGGCAGGACTCTGGACACAAAGGCCAAGTCCATCACCTCTGCCACTGTCTTTTTATTACATGGCCCCACCAAGTCCAGTTTGGCCAAATGAAGTCTGATTCCATCCTTATTTCAAATGTGTGGAGAGGAACTACTCAGAAAGCTCTTTAATTAATGACCTAATTATGGCACTGATGAAGACAGCAGCATTTGCCTTTGCTGCAGCAAGGGCAGCAGGTAACTCTGCCTGTAGCATATTTGCCACAGGAACAAGTAGCAAATTTGCCTCCAGAATGAGTGAAATCCCAATTATTAACCAAAGATGAGACCTCAGCATCCATCAAACCTTGGGCAAGGGGAACACAGAACAGCAGGGAACCAACACTGCAACCAATCCAAAGAGGGAGAAGGAAATCTCGTCAGGATTCAGGGGGATAATTTAAAATACACAGTTTCACTTCACTCAGTCACTAGTGTTTTCCTTTTTTGCTCTGCCAAATCAATTAATGGGCTGCAGCAAGCAGGCAGGAGTCACAGAACGCATTATCAGCCCCGGCGATGGCCAGGCTGGTGGCTGCTACATGACCCAGCTGTCTGTGCTGCCCTCCGAGAGCCTGCGCCTTCTTTCTTCAACCTTGGTTTCTCCTTTTATTCTTTCCTTTTCCTCTCCTCTCCCTAAAACCAGGTTAAGAGATATGAGTTGCTGGCTGCATAATTGGGCTGTGCGTGCACCCAGGGCAAGGTGAGCCCTCGTTAGCACTGCATGTCCCTCATTCCAGCATCAGTCTTCCAGGCAACTTTCCTTCCTTTCCACCAAACCTCACAAGCAGATGGAGCTCCAAATATCCCAGCTGTTTCCCCAAGGGTGGTAGAAACACCTGCCTGTCGCTCCCCAGCACTGCTTTGGGGTTTGCATTGCTCACCACAGTGCAGCCTAAGAGCAGTGGAGCAGGATGCAGACACCTCCGACTTATAGGGTAGCTGTGCAGTCACGAAGGCAGCTCTGCAAAGGCAGACTGTGGCTCTCCCAACCGACCCACGCACCCAAACCAAAGGATTTACATTGCACCAGAAACACTTGAATCCACCCCATTCCAGGTTCCTTGCTGCTGGTCCTAGCCACTGTAGGGTCCAACTCAGGTCACAACCAGACCCTCAGAGAGCAGCTCAACCCACACTGGATCCTAACCACCCCTTGAGACTCATTCAAGCCCTCTTGCTGGACCACATGGTGCGATGAGGTATCTAGAGATGCTTCACTTCGGGGTCTATGATGGCCTGGACACAGCCCAGCTCTCAGTGCTGGAACATGCTCTTGTTACTTCAGTTGCACACCCAGGCATAATCTCCTTTCACTTTTTACTTACTACTTGCTCCATAAATTAAGTTTGCTTCATTAAGACTTCAGCTTTACATTTTCTACCTATATTTCTTCCAAGCTGCTTTTCCTTCGCTAAGCCCAAGGACTTGGCTTTCTAAGCCAACTTACAAATATTAAATTCTGATGATATCTTTGAATTCAAGCATTTACACATACAGTTTTGAACCCCCAGTACAAAGCATGTGTTGTCCCATAAGCATACTATAAACTGAGACAAAAGGGGCAAAAAGATACAAACCCAAGAATGAATATTCAAAGCTAGCTGATTAAAAGATCGCTTGCTAGCTACATCTGCTGTGAAAGAGTACACTTCACTTTAAGGTTTGACTCTGTTTTAACAGAGAAATGGGATTTATACAACAGGGCAACTTTTTTGCAAGATGAATTTTTATATTCCACATTCCCTTTCCAAATAATTCACTCATTGCAATGCACCAAAACACTTTTTGAAGTCCCTCGATTTACTATTTACTCAGCAGAAAATATCAGCAAGAGAGGTCTGTAGAAAATTAAATATATGCACACATTGAGAAAAACAGTAAGTGACAGCCACCGCTCAATGAAATTTTATATGACCGATAGCTGTTGCTGGATGCGTGATTTAAAGGTTGCATTAAATATCTGAAGCTTTAACTAATCACTGTGTAAATAACTTACAGGGGAGGCTTCAGGCAAGCGACTGATTGAAGGCTTCTCAGCAGATACAGGCACGTACCAACGGAGGTAACTCTGAGTTAAGCTCTACAGGAAGAGAAAAAAAACAGAAACTAATGGAAAAATAGAGCAAAACACAAGAGCCCAAGCTGTGCCTATGCAGAACAGCCTGGGAATAGCAGGCTGAACAAATAATGTCTGTTTTGCACAGCTTCTTGCACTCTGGGTGCTGAAGGTATAATCATTGACTGCACAGTTCCTGGGCCACTTCAGGATGTGGTGTCAACACTGCAAGAAGCTGAAGGAGCACATGGAAATTCCTTGTAATCAAAACAGACCTTCTTGGTGCTGCACCTCTTGAGAAGTCTCTAAGAGCTTTTAAGCCTGATGAAACGCCCCAATCCCATGAAATACCCTCACAATTGATTTATTTGAGCAACATAGTGCAGGTAAATAAGCCATCTCCTCTGGGTTTGATGAGCCTTATGCAAAGCCTACTTGACATTTCTGCATTTTTTACTGAAAACAGACAGCTCCCTGCCCCACAGATCACCACTGTTTGGGGTGGCCTGCATTTCAGGCCACTTACTTGTAGAAGGTGATTTCCAAACCACTTCAGGATGATTTGGTCTCTACGGAAATGAGGGACTGTGTGCTGCATGATGTACATTGGCTGGTGGGAATAGGAAGCTGGCAAAGCTGCTGAACCAGCTCAATCCTTCAAAGCTTGACCTTTACTCTTTTTTCTCCCCCTTCCAACACAGAAGGATGAACTTTAGGAAAAAGAGAAGTTAACAGGGACCAAACCCACCACCCCTATGAGTTTCCAGGATCGAAAGACCACATTGTACAATCCAAGAGCAAAGGACAAACCTCAGCATCTCAGAAGAACCGAGTCCTTTCAGTTCTTCACTCTGAATCACGTTAACCTGACAAAAGGAAGGAATCACTTCAGGGCAGATTCAGCTGGAAGGAAGGAAATTACAGGGCTTCCCAATGTGACCGAATACTTGCCACATTACAGCTGCGTTCAGGAAATAACCTTGCAAGATGAGCAAGGACAGCGATGCCCTCTCCATCTGGAGAGCAAGGTTGAGCGTGCAGCAGTGGTTTCTCGTTGTTTCCTGGAAAACACCAGATGTTCAGTGAGGTTTGGAAATATTTCCCAGCAGCGTAACCCTCCCTTCCTGGTGCTGAGGTTGTACATACAATTTTAGCCAATTTAGGGCTACCTGCGCACAGCTGCAGCTACACCACTGGCAAAGTTAATTTTTAGCATGGAGGAGGGCAATTCAGACATCAATAAGTATTGATCTTCGCTTTCTTCCTTCTTGACCTGAGAAACATTCTCAGATAACTGGCAAAATGAGGATAATCATACATTACCTACCTTTAAAGACAATCCTGTCCACTTTACCTAAGGATAATCACCTGGGATAGGAGAGGAGCTGAAGTTACTACCCATCTTCTCCTTCAACCAACATAGAAAGTTTAAAAAAAGGAGGAGAAAAAGATCATAAAGGTCAGGCTTCACTGGGACGAGGAAGGGACTAGACAAATAATTGCTCTTTTACTGTCACACATGGCTGCTCTTCTTGATGTTGCAATCCAAGAGGCAACAAAGATAGTTTCATCCATGCTGTTGGGCTCTGGATACTAATGAAAACTATTTAATGGCCGAGAGCTGTCACTAGGAGCATTGATTAATTAGGAGCAATTGATTAATTAGAAGGAGTGCAACTCTAGTGGCGCATCAGCTACTAATAATAGAGCCCCAATCAGCCGAGGAGCATGTCTGAAAGGAAGAGGAGGCAGCCACAGGCTCCCAGCTCACCTTCACTGAAGACAAGAAAGGCACAAGAGGGCTTGTTTCCATCTCCCACCTCCTGCTAGGAAGGTATGCGTCCAGGAGGAGCTGCTATGGGGTCAGGAGTCCTCGGGAGCAACAGTGCTGCAAGGATGGAGGTGGTCCCTCTCCACTGACCCAGCAACACAGCTGCAGACAGGTGATGGGGAAGGTCAGTAGATGGGAGCTCTGTCTCTCAACAGATCCGATGCTTTTCCCTTTCTGCAAGGGAACCTGCTACCACTTCAGAACTGCCCAAGAGAACCCAGCACAGCCTTCCTATGCAATGATCTTCTGCCTCCTACCTTCTGAGGACACAAACTTGTTACTGAAAATTGGGTCTTGAACACCTCTGAGGTCTTGATTTGTCCTTGCCTCAGTTTCCTAGCTGTAGAAACAAAACCACCTCTAACCCATTTCAAGCATAAGCTACTCAGAGCAGGAAATCTCTCCCCGTTTGTCTACAGGGCCTTAAAAAAACACCAAAAAACCACCTTGTACTGGAGCTTTTCTACATTACTGGAAAACAACCCAAAAATTAACAAAAGTGACCCCTGGGAGAGGAGAGCTGCACTTAAGATAAGCTTCCTGGGTGTCTGGAGGAGCGCAGGGAATGATGATGAAATAGCTGTATCATACATACACACATTTTTTAGAGCTAATACTGACACAGCCAGGAGACACTGACAGCTCTGCAGAGTAAGACTAATTTCCCAGCCCGGAAAATCATCTTGGTGGAAGGTTTAGGAGTAAAAATTATCCAGCCCATCTGACAGAGTGGTCATAATTTCGGTGTCTAACACCTCAGTAATGCCTGAGCCACAAATTATCGTTCTGCATCAGCAGAAAGCAGAGGTCTTAATGCTTTTTGTTGACATGGCAGACTCGATCACTGGCAATAGTGATTTGGAATATAAGACAGGTGCTTTTTGCACTATGCTTACTGTCAAGAGAGATACAGGCGCAGGGCAAAGAGGGAAAAGATCCTGGCCTGCTCTCTAGTTTGTTAAAGTTTCCTCCAAGCTCTAAAATGCCCTTTCTGGGGTTCTGTAAGGAGAAAAAGCAATTCCACACTCTAAAGCAGAGCTAAACCCTCCAGCAGCATAAACGAAAGTGAGTAAAATAAAAACCAGCGCAGTATTCCTACCTCTTAAACTAAACAGAGCAGATCTCAGGTTGCCTCTGAAACTTAACTGGAAGATGGTACCACAAAGACAGTAAAAACCTTTTACCCAACTCATCCCTGCTGGCTGGTTATTTTTGTCAATGAATTGCATGCAAAACATGACCCAGAAGCACCGCAACGAAGATGTTTTCTTCTGGTTCAGAGCCTGTATTGCAAGAATTTGCAACAGTATTTGATGAAAGCTATGTGCCACTGCTAGAAAGGACAACATTAAGTTGTAGTTTGTGCGCGGGAGACCTTCAGAGGCACCAGGAGGGTACCCAAAAATGTAGGTGCTTTAAAAAAATTAATCTCATTTCCCTCCTTATGCTGAATCTGGTAGCAAAAGCAAGATTCCCAAGCATCTATTACAGAGAGGCACATTTAAAGTACTTCACTGAGCATCTCTGCAGTTTTAAGATACTGGCCAGTCATATAAATCACTAATTACCTGCTTAAGGAGGCAAATCAGCTGCAATCACCAGCCTATAGTGAATCAGTTTCACCTGCTCAATCGTGCATCAGATGAGAGGGCTGAGTTATCCTTGAGCACATGGCCATGCAGGTCTCCAGAGCAGGCTCCACTCTGCAGCTCCACCAGAGTATCTGTATTTATTTACAAGCTGGGCATTGATTGTGAACTGCTGATCAATAGCTGGTTCCTGGAGAGAAGCATCCTCTTTGCTGAGCAATGCCTCCGCCACAGCACAGAAGCTGCTTTTTGATCCTGCTGATGCGAGTCCTTGCTGTCATGGTAGATAGTACATCTCTGAGTTGCACTGGAACTGTTGGTCCTTTTGACTAGCACAACCTGTTTGACCTAGGAAAATGAGTTCGGGGAGAAAAAAAATCCCTTCTCACTCTCCCTTCTCTTCTGCCCTTGGCCACTGGGTCTGTTCCTGTCCCAGCTCTGCTCAAACCAGCTGTTCCTGCTTCTAAATTTAAAGGCAGTTTGTCCACAGCCATCGCCATCACGCTGGCTCAGGAGGGGGACACTCCTGTAGATGTGCCCTCCTGAGCCTGCTATGTCAGAGGCAGCCTCCCCAGTACCACCCTCGTGTTGGAAACCCTCCCACCCCATTACATCCCCTACTGCAGGACACACAGCTGCACCTCACCTTCCTTCACGGGGCCAGTGGGAGGACCAAGCTCTCCCAAGCACCTTCTGCTCCTGGCTTGGAGCAGTCCTACAGGACAGCCTCCTTCCAGAAAGTCAGGTCTCCTTCCCAGCATGACAAGGCTGTCACCACCATCTCAACTCTTGGTGCTGCCTCAGGAAGACAGCAGCAGCACCTGGTGAAAGTCAGGTGCTACTTTCCCCTTCCTCCCCACCAGGTTCAACACTGCACCTTTGTAAGGTCATAAATCCACCCTACGCCAAGCTGCAGTTTCCCAGACCAGTTTAGTATCCTATCTGACCTTCAACAGCACCTCAGAGGGATGGAAGCAGAGGTCCAAGATCCCAGGCAAACCATTAAAAGCAACAGATCCCTCTTTTTGAGCCCGAAGTCCCTGCACGGACACAGCTGTCTCAGGAGGGCGCAGAGATGGCTGGAATTAAACACAGCTCCATTTTACTGCAGCAAACTCCCCAGCCCAGGCTGTGAATCAGTGACAATTTGTAGTATTTCATCTCTCCCCTCCTTGCCATGCCTGCCACAGGAACTCTTTATCCTCAGACTTTGAAGCGAGCTGCTATGTTATTTAATTTCCTACCCCCAACGGGTGAAGCACAGTGGCGTTTTGGTTTCTTAAGATTGCTGTGTACACTATTTTCCCATTAATTTTTATCCTGCTTCGAACAAACAGTGCAGACAGCATGGTCCAGTGGTCGTTCCCACTAATAGCAAGAACAAGCAAAGCAGATGAATTCAGTCTGGAAGAAGCAGTACAAACTCATTAGGCTGGGGAGGAATAGAGGTGGTAATATAAATAACAGAGTAACCTCATCAAAAGAGCATGTTTAATGCTAACAAGAAAAAAAAAAACAACGCTGCACCTGAGATGAATTTCATGCATGAGTTTCTGCTATCAGATTCAGATTGTGCAAGCATGCACAAAAAAAAAAAAGTGCAAGATTTGCCAATCTCTCTCCAGCAGCTTCTCTTACACCATGCTCCAGGCCGGGGTATTACCTCGGTGCTTCCAGGGATGTGCTACACCTCATGCAGCTCACCCAGCACCCTCCCAGGAAGGCTGGAGATGACGCTGAGCACCTGCTGAGCATCCCAACAGACTCCCACATGCAATCTGTGAGGGACAAGCACAACGAGCAGCCAGCAGAGAACCATTTATCACCAAAAAAATAATAATAATAATTTTCTGCTCTCAGCCCCAACCTGAGAAAAAAAAAACATACTACAAAACACCTCCCAAAGGCAGGTCTGGGAAACAAAACTCACAACTCCAGTGCACAGCAAGGCTCCTGGAGTTGGCTGCTGTCCCCTCCAGCAGCCTCACCGCATGCCACAGCCCATAAGGTACCTGCTGCTACCTCCAAGGAAATAATGCCTTAACATCTTTTTTTTTTAACCCCACTCACCTGCCATCCTCCCCTGTAGGCTGCAGCCACTCTTTCCTTCCAAAGCAACCACACGTGGCAAATATCTCGCTATTCTCCAAGCAACTGTTCTCAGCTAATTTAGCTGTGAAGCCTGCTGTTTCTGGCTCAAGTTGGAATAAGAGCTTGTATGCCCAAAAGCTTGTCTACCTCTTCTAATCCTACGTGCTGCCCTAATAAAAGGTCTGGGCAGACAGACCTTGCCTTTACATCCAGCCCGGCTCCAGTCCCTAACCTCAGGGCAGCCGCTGCAAGACCCAAGATTGGGAAGCTGGAGATAAATCCAAGGGCTTGAAAGCAAGAATGGTACCCAAAGACCTCAGTGCTGAAACATTTTGGGGACAGAGTGCCCCAGGAGTGGCACTGATGCTTTGGTGGTGCACCAAAGGACCTGGAGGTGCTTCTCAGGAGACAACACATCCATGAAGATTCAGCACGTTTCCCACCTGGGTTTTAAGCTGTGATGATTGAGAGCTGGCTTTCCAAGAGAGGCAGCAAAGCCTCTGAGAGGTGGGGTGGGAGCAAGCTTCGATGTAAGCCAGCTCCACTGCCAGTGCGGAGAGAAAGCAGCGTTTCAGCATTTCCACCCACCGGCCGCACAACTCAGGCAGCACCCAGGAGCAGGGACTACAGACCAAGAGCTGCTTGGCTGAGCATAACCGTTCTTCAGCAGCCCTGACTCCTGGTTTTTGGGACCAGGTGGGTTTCTGAGAGCCCCAAAGCTGCCCCCTCCCGCAGTGGC
The DNA here is from genome assembly GCF_013377495.2 of Cygnus atratus. Taxonomy (NCBI): domain Eukaryota; kingdom Metazoa; phylum Chordata; class Aves; order Anseriformes; family Anatidae; genus Cygnus; species Cygnus atratus. The sequence continues at coordinate 24,792,033 of NC_066368.1, read as the reverse complement.
TGTGGCTGCAGGCAGCATTGCTGTTTCTCAGCGTTTCCCTGACCCCTAGTGACAAGACGTGGCTGTACCGCAGCTGCTTAACATGCAGCGCCCAGCTCTGCCTGCAGAAACAAAGCAAAACTCACTTTCAGATGCAGAAAGGTTTCCAGATCCATCAAGATACCCACCCTCCACAACCCCTACAGATCTGCCAGAAGAGGAACTCTGATGGGGACCAGAAGTCAGGAAGGGAGCTGAACACAGACGCCGTGACATTCCAGCCTCTTGCAACCAGCTGCCTCCCACTGAGTATTCAAATTTTCTGCGTTCAAAGAGGTTACACCACCTTTATTGCCATTTTTTCAACCTAACCTTCTCCAGAGGTACCTACACACAGCCTAATAGCAAGGCCGTTTACCCAAAGCACTGCATTAACAGCCCAGAAGAAGTTTGTAGCAGCCTCCAACTTACTTTGTTCACTGTGCTGAGGCAAACTTTAAGCCCTCGCTGACTTTGAGGGGAATGACTCTACAAGAGGAAGGCTCAGGCAGGGATAATTAACCATTCATCTCTGTTTATCGGGCCCTTTTGTCAACTTAAACCTGTCACAACTGCCATAAATCCCCTCCAGTGCTAAACAAACTCTAATTAAATCTATCGTGCCACAGGAGCAACACTTCAAATAGCAGCAGAACAGTCGATGATGAAAGAAGGTGGCCCACCCCGGCCCCAAACACCCTCTGGGGGCTGAGGTTCACCAGGGGACCATGACCCTGTCCCCAGGCTGCAGGCTCTAAAGCTGTTAACAGGGGTGCAAGCTCTCAAAATGTATTCCCATTGAATTCCTGAGGCACTGCAGCTGGTTAATTGTTTCCCTGCTGACTCAGCACTCATCCCTCCCTACCCACAACACACGGGTTTCGGTCTCATCACACCAGTGACCTCAAAACCATGAACACATGGACGGTTCAGTACCCGCCAGACACAAATACATTCCCCCATCTCCTGGGTTGCTAGCACTGGGTCTCCCCATTTAGGGAAAAAAAAGCATTGCAAGCCCTTCTCCTTTCTTAAAGGTGGGAAGAGGGAAATGGAGGTGGCATCAGAGCCAAGAGCGCCAGTTAAAGATGCTGCACACTGACAGCATACCCAGGATTTTCCAAAAAGGCAAATATCTAAAAAAAATCTCTTCTCTAAGGAGTCTGAGGGATGGCCTGGTTCAGACCAAGGGTCTGTCTCACCCAGGATCCTCTCTCCAGCTGCAGCCAGGAGTGACCCTAGGAAACACTCGAAGAAGGCAAGCACAAACGAAGCTTCTCCTTCTTTCTACCTTCACCTATTTTCAGCCCAGATCTCCCCTTGATTTGTTTTCTGGTAACTCCACCAGGCCCCTCCTGGATGCGACAAACCTCTCATGCAGCGCTGGAGGACACCTGCCCTTCATCAGCAAACATCGCAGAGCTGGGTCAGCAGCTTTACTGACAACCACAGCAAAGACGACGGCAGAAGCCACCTCTTTCTTTGCTGGTTAATCCCATTTGCCTTGCGAGAGAGCCCAGGATGTGAAAATAAGAGTGAATTTACCACGACTCGAACCATGCTAATGCTCACACCAACCCCGCGGGTCAGCAGTTCCTGAGGGATGCCTGGAAAAGCATCCAGGCAGGAAGATGACACTGAGCAGATCTTTAACACTGTTAAGTGAGGAGCCAGCACAGACCACGGAAGAAAAAATTTAAAAATCAAAACATGAAAAAACAACAAAAAACACTTGTTACTGTGTTGGAGAGTCCTAGGATCCTGCAGAGCATTTCCCTGTCCCATAAGCAGCAAGGATCATGCTCTCCACATCTCCTATGTGACTGCAAGCAGTCCCACCAGCGTAGCCGACACCCTCGTGGAAGGAAGATGGTGTCGCTCTTCCTTGGGTCTGTGGAATGAGAAAACTGGGGGAGGAAATTCAGAAAGCAGATCTCAAGATGGTTGACAGCATATGAATCTCAACCAAAGCAGCTTCTGGGGCAAGCTGGATTTTGTTTACATGGTATAGACAGAAATAATCATACATTAGTGATGTGCGAGCCCCATCCAAATACACAAAAGCCCCCATGGGTATGCTACAGCAATGCACGCATGAGTTAAGCTGCCACTGACCTAGCCCCAAAACAACACAGCTCTAAACTCGGCAAAAAGGGAGGAAAAAAGCAGAAGCCTCTTCCCAGTGACAGGCACACCCCTTGCACAGGGCTGCAAACTTCCCTATGCAAACACCTTGCCCAACAGCGCTCGATTAATCATTAAATCTAAAGAGTCCCATCTCAAAAAGGAAAATTAAAGCAGTGCAGAGGGGGATTTTGTGCACTCGGGGGCACAGGAGTCAGAGTCAGCCAGAGGATCGCCCAGGCACAGTTTCACACCTACACAGAGGAAAATCACAACTGCCCTGTTGACACCTTTCAGCAGAAGCACATCCCTCTGCCAGAGACAGATCTCACATGTAAGGCTGGTAGTTAAGTGCTGATTTATAACCTAGGAGAGAAAATGGCATTACAAAGGAGCTGGGTAATCAGCAGACACGGTATAATTAATCGTTTTTCTCCTGATGTTCTCCTACCACAGAAATTCTCACCTTTAACAAGCTGAGGTGTCTGTCAATTGCTCTGCACTGGCAGTGTGCAAAGTAAGTTGGCAAAGTAAATAGGATCAGCTCCCAGCTGGGCTGGAACAAAAACCACAGAGGGAAAGCAGGGCACCGTGAGAGGTGGGAGATTGCTTCCTCCCCTCTCCAAATCAATAGGGAGGCCAGGAGAGGCACTGCCACCTAACCAAGGTGTGCCTGAGGCCCTGACAAGTCAATATCAGAACTGCCACTGTGTTTTCTTCAGAAGACTGCAGCTAACACGACTCGGGCATAGCTATTACCTACAACATCCATATTTCCACCTGCTCCTTTGCTATAACATGGCTTCATTTACCTCCTGCTTACACCACTGTTTACAGGGGCACTTCCCCGGGGTTATGCTGGTCCGAGTGCCAGTCCTGCAATTCAAATCAACGCCAAGAAAATATTCTGCTAGCCCTTCCCGACCCTACAAACAATCCCACCTCCTGATTTCATTGCTGAAAACGGTACAACACTCCTCTTGCCTTCCATATCAAAGCCTCCAGCTTCATATCTGCAGACAACTATTTTCTTCCCAGGTGCTACATTGCCTTCCAAGTCTCCTCTCCCTGGATGGAGGCAGAGGCTCTCCCAGGACAGAAAAGATTCTCATTTTTCTTTTTCATTACCACAGCAGAAGAATTTGCTTCCCTCTAACATGCCTGCTGGAGAAACAAATAGTCTCTGTGGCACTCAAGAACTCTGGAAGTGGAAAACAAGATATGCATGAGTATCTACAAGGGGTGTGTGTCACACTATATTAAAAAGTTCCCAAACTTAGTTGGCTCAAGGGTAAGGAAAGGCATCAGGGTATAGCAGGGTGCTGAATTTCTGTCCTCGCTGCTTGCTGGGCTTGCACAACATCACGTACATCAGCAAGGCACAGAACTGTCAGCACTGGAAGATTGCCCACCATGTGAGCGGGTTTAGCAGGCGACAAGCCGCAGGACGCGGGCACAAATCCGGCAGCCCTGGAGAGCAAACACACGCTGGGGAACAGCGCGCAGCATCCGTGGGAACACGGTTCCCTCAGCAACAGGAGGAAACGCCTTGAAAATGCACAGAGGCACTGTATCGCGCACAGTCCCTGCATTAACCCGGCTCATCACCATGCTGTGAAGCGATCCAGGCTGTCCCCATACAACGCAGCCCTAAGCTTGTGATTGTCACTGCATGGAGCGACGAAGGGCCGGGAGGCACACATGAGAGCATCAAATTCATCATGTGCTGCCGGCAGCACCCAGGGGCTTGTAACTGCCCCTCTCCATCCTGCAACAGCTTAGGAAAACATCCTGATGGGAAAGGGATGGGTAGAGCAGGACGACCACCGCTCCCCATGCGGGGATTCAAGGGGCCCGTGTTCCAGCATCCCCGAGCCCAGCGGGCGGGCGACCGCTGCCGGGTGGTGTTGGGAAACGCGTGGGGCACGGGCAGCGGTCCGCCGTGGGTGGACCCGACCCCTCGCCACGCCTCCCGTGGCCCCAACCCCACTGTCGGGCTCTGGTACGGCGCGCAACGCCCAGCCTGGACCGGGGACGGAGGCCGCGGACACCGGTGGGCGATGGTAAGCCGCCGGCGGGCAACGCGGCTGTTGCTTCGCTGGGGAAGGATGGGGAAGGAGGGTTTAAGGCGGCAGCTGCAGCCCTTAAGAGGCAGGAGGAGAGGAAGGAAGGAGCAGAGCTCTGTGCTGTGGTTAATGAGTAACGCGGGCAGCTCTGAATTAGCAGAGCCACAGCTTGCTGGCTCCGCCGCAGGGGGAGGGAAAGGTTTGTCAGCACAGCGAGCATGGCCCCTGCTCAAATCCTACCTTAGGAGTGAGCCCCACTCATGCTCCATCTCCACGGCCCATGCGGGCTCTGAGCAGGTTTTTCACAGCAGAGGGGAGGCGAGCAGGAGGCAGTGGGGGCCTCGTGGCACAACCAACTCCAGCCCTGCCCGCAGTCCCGCTCATGCCAGGCTGTCCCCTTCACCTTTTTTCCCCTAGGTGAGGAGCCACACTTAAAAGGGAAGCTGCTGATTTGGGCAGGGAGGGTTGTTTCATCTCCAGAAAACCCTTAGGGATGGGCTCTCAGTTTCCCATGCTGGTTCCTTTGCCTTGGTTGCACAATAGTGTCCTGCAGGCAAAAAAAAAAAAAAAAAAAAAAAGAAAATCCAATGCCTTAGTAGTGGAAAGCCAGCAAAAGAAAACAAAATAATTGCGTTTCCCTAATGAAAAGCATGTGTGTTTAAAGAAATAAGTGCACATGAAAGCACGGACATGCTGTACCCACCAAAACAGCAGGCGGGCCGATGCTCTGGGGGGAGAAAGGGGGGGAAGCAGCAGGGAAGGATGGGGTGGAGGGCACGGAGGGTGCTGCAGGCAGGGGGACTGCCACAAGCTGGCTTTTGCCCGGTCTGCCAGCCAGAATCCAGCCAGGCCTGCAAAAAGCCCCGGGGATGGTTCCCCCCGTGCAGTCACGACGGGTTCAGAAAGCAAGGAAGCTGCGCGTCCCCCATGCAGCCTCATTTCTCGCTCTGCCTGGGGATCAGCACTCGGACCCCGACATTCACACCCCTCGGCTCCAGGCAAGCACCACCTCGGCCTTTAGACCACCTTCCCTCTCCCCACCACCCGTGTGTGAGCAGCTTCCAGCCCTCGGCCCCAAAACCTGGCGCTGCCACCGGAGTCCCCCACCCGCGGCCCCGTGCGGAGGCAGCCTCCGTCTGTCCCCACGTTATCCAGTTGCTAAGCTACCTGCGCCCGGCTTATCGCGCCATCGGCAGGGAAGGGCAACGGCTGAGGGTTTATTGCTCTGAGCAGTGTTTACTCACCACCTGTCCTTGAAACCTGGCGCTCGGGAGCGGCTGACATTAAGCAGGGCCAGCCAAAGCGCTGCACAAAGCAAAGGGTGGCACTGGGCATTGCACGCCAGCAGCGAGGCCAGATCCTGCATGGGTGAGGAAGGCTCTTCCCAAACGCACACAGCCACAGGGACCGGGTCCATCCCGTGCATGCATCCAGCCCAGCCACCCCAGCAGGTGGGCACCCACGCAGCCAGATGGCTTGGCACCTCCAATAACATTAGAACAGGGCTTAACTTTCCCAGTCTTCCTTAAAAAGAGCAAAAAAACAAAGAAAAGGCCACAAAAAAACCTCAGCTCCTCAGCCATCCCTTTGTTGTTTGTTTTTTTTTTTTTTTTACTGATGGTGAGTAGTTAAACTGGAGAAAAGGACGACTCTGGTCAGCAGTCCCTTTGCTTGGGCATGGATGCTCAGCAACAGCATCTTAAGCAGCTGAGCAACACAAGGAAGAGTGGGCTGCATTTGTTGGGACTCACCCCTAACTCGCCATGCTTTGCCCTAAAGCGCAAAGGAAAGCAAATTGCAAAAAGATGTTGGTCTTTGCCAGTGTGAAACAACAATCCTCCCCAAGGTTAACGATCAGATCGCCCTTAGGAAAGGATTTAATTGCCAGAATACCAGCTTCCACGAAAAGCAACACTTCTGCACACTCATCCCTGCCTTCCCACCGAGCCAGGAGGTCACACCAGCTCGGGCAGCCCCCATCCCTGCAAACTCCCAGCTTTAGTTTCGTATTTGCCCATACTCACTTGCTAAAGCCATGAACTGCAGCTTTCCCCCTCTCACCCCCCTTTAAAAAGTAACAGCAGCTCTGCCCAAGAGCAGAAGACAATGCTAAATCACAGTCCCTCCCCTCTGCCCTTTGTTACTCGCAGACAAACAGCCTCTTAAAATCCATCCTAACATCAGGGAGACTCTGAAGGAAAAGGAGCTGAACTCCAATTTACTGTGACTCATGTCTGTGATTCACACCGCTTCTTTTCTGCTCTAGAAGAGGTCTCTGGTACAGCTGCCCTACAATTAAAGTCCTCCTCCTTCCAAGGGTACCTCACAAACCTCAAAAGCAAGTGGTTCTCAGTTCCAGAAGTGTTTATAGATATATAATTTTTGAGGCAGGGGGGCAATACATGATGCATTTTGGAGCTTAACCACCCAGAGCCATCATTTCTTAGTACTTCAGGCTATAATGAACACGTACACGCAGCAGGAGTGTCCCAGGAGGCTGTGCTCATTAGGCCCTGCAGGTCAAAAGGCAAAAGGGACAAGCTGGACTTCACCTGACCTAGCTAGGTATGTGCAGAAAGGTACCCAAGGTGGGGAGCAGAGGGCAGCACTGATATCCCCTATGCTCAGCAGCCCCTAGTTCAGGTCTGCACACACACACATCCCTCCCATCCAGTTTGCTGCTGCTGCCTACACAGAGCTGCAACTCCACAACCCATGGGACGCCCATTTTTTTGTGTATCTGCTTCATCCTACCTCTGCCGTGCTGACCTGCTCCTCTTCCCTTCCCTGGTGCCAGGCAGGAAAAGCCCACAGGCTGAGTGCGGAGGAGAGGGAGCAGCTGCTGCCAAACCTGAGAGCCGTGGGGTGGAACGAGGTAGAAGGAAGAGATGCCATCTTCAAAGAGTTCCACTTCAAGGACTTCAACCGGGTACGAGTATCAGTGGAACCAAGTTTTTACAGTGCTGGAGACCTGGTTTGCAGAGCAGGGAGTCCTACCTACAGGGCTCAGCCACAGTAACCCCTCCATTTTTCCCAAAACACAATGGCTGAGCAAGATAACCTACCCAAGACACCAAAGCCCTCAGCCAGGCACAATGCTCGTCTGGGAAAAGATCCCCCAAAAGAGGAAGACCCATACAAAACCCCAACAAAGATATAGAACATCCCAGGTCTTGTATTTGCCTGGATTCCTAGAAACATGGGGTATAAAATTAATAGCAATGGGGTGAACAACAACATATCACAAGGTAAGTGGTCCAGAGCTAACTTTTCTTCTCACTTCCCTGGGCAGGCCTTTGGCTTCATGACCAGAGTAGCTCTACAGGCAGAAAAACTGGATCACCACCCTGAATGGTTCAATGTGTACAATAAGGTAAGAGACAAGGATGACAGGGACAAACAGAGCTCTTCAGGGAGCAGATCCCATTTGTGAGGCATAAAACAGCAAGTCCAGGGCAGATGAGCAGGACCTCTTCCCTTAGCATATCACAGACAGCCTACAGCCATCACCTACAGCCCCTTTCCTCCCCTTTTGTTTCTGCCCAGCTGAGCAGTAGACGCGTGTAAGCTGACGCCAGAGTTGTTGACTTTTTTTAGGTCAGTACCAAAAGCAGCAGGCAAGGGGAAAAGCTGCTGGATAGTGAGTTGAAAGGCACAGCTGACTGCCAAGACCAGTGCAGGGGTAGCAGTCACTGCTTGTAGCCAAGGAGAAAACCATGAAAAATGCCTTAACACCTTCCCAACCCCAGGAAATTTTACTAACGAGTGGAGAAAGTAACAGCACTACCTGCCTCATCAGATGCGAGCTGTCTGCAGCACTGGGGGAACCTGTTCCTGCTCTTTCTGCCAGCAGCACTTGGTCGGTCTGTCTGTCTGCTTTAGGTTCACATCACCTTGAGCACCCATGAGTGCACGGGCTTATCCGAGAGAGACATCAACTTGGCCAGCTTCATTGAGCAGGTTGCAGCTTCCCTCTCCTGACTAGAGAGAGACACATGAAGCCAAATATCAGCTCTACCGCAGCCACAACCCATGCCTCGCCTGGACGACTGCACCTCGAGCCTTCTCCCACTTACTTCCAAGCTAGTGCCTAGACCCAGACTGCCTAAGACCACACCAAGCTCCCTGCCACACACAGCCTGGCATTTCAAATGGATGGAGGCATCCAGGAAGCCTTTCCTCCTGTGCTTACATCCATCTCCGACCTTGCCACTTCCGTGCTTAAGCCCTTTACCTGTGTACTACCCGCCCGCAGACTGCTGAGCCTCGGGGGCTTCCAGGAGACATACCCTTTAACCAGGAGTAAGGTTACACTATTGCAGTAAATCTTTCTGGAGCTTGACCCCATCTGCTCATGTTATCGCTTCTTGTGTACCAAAATATGCTTTACTATTCACTAGTTGGTATGTGAACCCTTTGGTTTCTTTATCACACACCAACAACTGTGATGTGCAACGTGGTTATTAATTTAACCTCTCTCTGGCAGTATTATAAGCAGGCATGTGATCTCACCCCTATTGTAACCGGCTTTTAGTAGAAAACCAACTGAAATTGTTTACAATAAAGCTCTTGGTTAACCTGATATGAGTTCAGAAGGTGGCCTCACTGTCAGAATTACGCCAACAGGTTTTCCCAAGCTAGGTACTGCCCTGACTGCTCTGTCTCAGGAAGGTGCTTCTGCCATGGAAAAACTTCTCGAAGCAGCATGGAGAAGAGGCACATGCCTTCACAGGCCTGCACCTCAAAGTAAACACGGTCTGAAAGAGAATGAGATTATCAGAGCACTGTTTAAAAACCGGAGCAGATCAGATAAAAGCTGCTTGTGCTAAAATCCAAAGTGCAACTATCAGACCCGAGGCACAACCGTGGGGAAAACACAACCAAAAGGCACAAACACAGCAGGGGCTGTGGTGTACCTCTCAAGAGGGGTTTTAGGTGGACTTTGGTGGATCTTCACTCCAGTAACAGTGTCTTGGCATTCAGGCAGTGCCTGAATTTCTGTGTTGTTTCTTTTTGGTAACAAGAAGGATTTGCTGTGAAACCAACAGTAGTTGTTCTCAGCAGAACAGCCTGGAAGAAATACTAGAACACCCAACTCCATTCTTTTTTTTCAACCCTCTAAGTTCCATAAAGCATTAAGAGAAAACCCACAGCTCTTACACATATACAATTTTTGGCACCCTTGAACATCGCAAGAGGAAGTCACAGACACCACTTTCATCTTGACAGAATAAAAGAGCAGCTCTCGGGCAGAATCAATACAATTCATAAACCATTCTCCCTGCCACAGACTAGGCTGCACACAAGAGCAAAGATCAGAAGCAACAGGTCCCCAACCATTCAAATGAGCATTGAAACATAAAAATAAAGAGTTCAATGAGCCTAGGTAGCTCAGTGCATCATTTTAATGCAAACCAGGCCCATTTTCACCACCTCCTCAGCTATTTCAGCTTACAGTTTTACAGTGGCAAACCAGAGCAATATCAAATACTGCCATCAGAGGAAACTCATCCGACCTGTTCATTAAAAAAAAAATCAATGAATTTATTGGTCAAGATATTATTGTGGTGTATGCAACCCTTCCATTCCCCCATGTCACCAGAAAAGTGCAGATGAAATCCGTGGCATGAAGACAGACATCTCTTCTTGGCCCATCCAACTGGATATTCTTCAGTCTAGTACCTAGGAGCACCCAACTCCCTTGGGAGTGCTTTGTACAAGTAACATATTTAGTGTCTCGCTTGGAAAAACTGACCAGTCCGAAGTCTCGCAGGAATTAACAGTTGGGAAAATCCCTCCAGATCATAATCCAGTCCTTTTTTTCTTTTTGGGAGAGAGACAATTATATAGCCTGTTAATCTCATTTTTCTCTAAAACCACTTGGCATGATAAAGGAGAAGCAGATTACATGTTAGGTGACCAGGATGAATAAAGACTACACAACAGTAAATTACAGTGGCCTGTTCCTGACCACAGGATTACATTTACAGTACAGAACATATACACAACGAACAATTAAACCCACAAATTACTAGTAGGTGAAGTCCAGAATGGAGTACATTGAGTTACAAATAACATCTTCAAATACACTCAAAAATGTGAAATGGAGCACTGATCCACCCACTTCCTCAGGGGAGATGGCACCAGGGCAGAGGAAGGAGTTTTTACCCCACCCTAATCCATCCCCCCTTTCTTTTAAAGCAGAAACAAAACGAGTAGCCTCCTTTTTTGTTTTCCAAACCTTGGTTCAAAGAGAACCGTCACAGTAGACAGACACTTCAGACTCTCCCCACAGTACAGCAAACTGAGAGATGCAGCAATGGTCACGTTAGCAAGGCGTTAACAGAATAAATAGGTCCAATACAAACGCTGACTGCCAGGGCTGGTAACACACCGAGAGACTATCAGGCAATTCAAACGCGATGTTTTCAAAAGGGCTCAGAGACATGCATTGCAGCCATCAGTTCAACGTGACAGGAGATGGCCAAAATGCTTTGTCTCCTAGCACTGAGAATAATAGAACTGTTAAAAAGCAAAGTGTTCTTCCCAGCACTCTCCAGGCCCAAGGTTTGGGTGTGCAGCGGCTGGTCAGTAGCCTTCTCAGCCTGTGTAGTTACTGAGCAAGCGTGTGCTTCAGCTGCGTTAAGCCAGTGGGGGTCAGGTTGGGGCTAACAAGCCCGTTTCGGCAGAGATGCTGCAGTCATGGCACAAAGTCTTCTTCCAGGTGCTGAACTCTGCCTGGGAAACTCTCAGTAGCATGCCAAAAGCCGAGACGAAACACACAGGAAAGCCCTGCAGGAGCAACTCCACCACTGTTTAACAACTCAAGGGGTTCTAGCTCATCCTGAAGGCAACAACTGCCTCCCAAGCCACAGTGGTAAAACTCTCACAGCAAAAACAGCGGAGAAAAACAGCCTGTATGCCCAAGGCTCGACTACCTCCAGCTTACTGCATCCCATCTCCTTCCTTTCAGAGCTCTGCCAGCATCTTTGTAATACTGTGAGGGGACTTGGCTCAATAGCACAACTACTCTGCCTTATGGGCAAGCACAGTTTACCTGCGGTCAGTCTGCCTTTGAGGTTTTGTTTTCAGTATAGTACCATAAGGAAACTGCAGCTAATGTTGCAGTCAACAGCTGACCCCTCAAACCCTTCCTGGCATCCCCCAAAAAGCCAGAGAAGCATCAAGGCACAATGGTGAATGCCCTTTTGAGGATGTGCCTTAAAAGAATCAGTGCAAAGAGCAGACAGATTACTACTTTCTATTACAAAAGTCACCGTGTTATACTAAAGGATTATGTTTTTTTTAAAAAAAGTCAGCTTTGGTGCCATATGTTTGCACATTAAGTCCCTAGCCATGATACACGCTAGGGCTTCACTGACTCGACTACAGCATTGTGAGATAGTGCAAAACCTTCAAGTTATGAACAGTGAAATCCCTGTTTTGCACATCCCTCCAGAACTGTGCAAGGTGCGACAGCACTCTAGGTGGTCAATGCATGTCTTCTAGAAGAGGCAGGGAAGCAAACCAGATACTAAGTACCTAGGATTTTCAGTACCATCCAGTTCCTCCCCGTACACCACCCACTTGCTGTCTATTTCTGCTGTTATTCAAACGGAGAGGTTCCAGAAAAGGATTGTGTGCTGTTTCCCCCCCACACCCTCAATAAATATTGATTGCAGTCTGAGATCTCCAGAGGGGGGTTTAAAAAGTTACATGATCATCTTTCCTTTGCCAATCTATCAACTCTGCGTTACATAAATATAAGGCTCCCAGCATGGTTTGTTAAATGCAGTAGCTTGGAGGAATACTCAAAAAAAAAATTTTCAATTTATTTTCTACCTTCAACTTCTGGGGAGATTGAAGCCTTGGAACACAACATGGAAACTTAAATCTAATGCTTGGCTGGACACCGGCTGAATGTACCGTCTGAGGAGAAGAAACAGCAAGGAATGAAGTGATATACAGAATACCTGAGGAGTCTGGAGTTATGGAATGGACGCTCAATTCATGATGAAAGTAGGCAGGGAGAAGGGAAGGAAAGCCCTAAAACCAAAGTTGTGTGTGAAAATAATGCAGATTTCAGAGCAGACAGTGATGGGGAATAAAGTTTTTGAGATCAAGCTGCCATCAGACCTGTACTTGTAGGAACAACGGCTTATACTGCAACCTCTTTCCCTAGGAAACCTTTCATTAAAACCACCCCAGTGCTAGCTGGCAAGGCACCGATAGTTGCGCTACAGTCAGTGGTGGCCAGGAGAGCCATTCATGTGCTTTTCACCGCCAGGAACTTCGGTGCTGTACAGGCCATCCAGGTAGGCCAGAGAAATCTCCGCTACCAGGCTCCTGTCGGGGATGGACTGGGCCATTCCGTAGATGGCTCCCTAAGCGGAGAAGAAGAGGTCGTTACGTGGGATCATTAATGCCACCCAGGAAATATGCTCACCCAACACACCCTTGCTATATCCTGGCTCCTTACCATGCCTGTGGTCTTGGCGTTGAGGTCTTTCATGATGTCCTCAATGCTGTCTTTGACATCTTTCAGGAACTGCTCAGCCACGCCTGATTTCGTGTGCAACTGCGTAATGCAGAGATGAATGCTGGCAGGCAGAGGAGAGGGGAGAAGGGAGATATTAGCCACCTCGTGTACATACAGCAATTTAGTTCTTCCCTGGCCAGTGCCTACCTCTTTAAAATAAGGTGCTAGTGGGATTAAGGGAGAAGATTATCTGCTCCCTTCCAATTAAAGGTAATCCCTGAAAAATACTTGCTGGAACCAAGCTGCGGGAAGTTGAGCTCTTCTGTTGCAAAATGCCAACTCCCCCTTCCCTTCCTGACATCAGCATATGTTGTTAAAGGCCTAGGTAACCTGTCAGCCACTCCCAGCGTGGAAGTTGGCACTCACCAGAAGTAACAGGGCTGCTCACACCTCTGAGCTATTAACTTCAGGCTCTCTAGACTCCTCTTCAAGCTAGCTGCAATTTTAAAACTTTTTCAGTGCAGCTCTATCTTAGAACATTTGTCTTAGAACATTTGCCCCTTTCACCCACAGAAAGGCAACTTCTACCCACTCAAGAGAAGTTTTTGACAAGCATTCCTTTTACATCAGGGTGGAAAGATCACTGAAAATGATCAGCCTGTCGCTGTTCTCTCAATTACCTTCATCTTCAGTGCGCAGGAAGAAGATATTTAAACAAAAAATAAACACCTACAAACCCTCACTTGCTGACATGAGACAAAATCCCAGCTATTTATATATTTCTGCTTGTATTAAACAGAGCTAAACACAAAGAGAGCCTTAGATATGCCCTCTGCCAGGCTCATTAAAATAACTACTGCTGCTATATATCAGCAATTACAAACGTAATTGCCTCTCCGCAGAGGAAAAGTCTACATACAATTTATTAGATAACGGGCAACGCTCAGCAAATTAAGAGAGCTAGGTGGCCTAACAACAGCTATCTTGCATGCCCTGGCTATGCACGTTGCTCCTCTGCTCCACAATGAATGATGGCTCCCACTGGGACCACAAACTCACCTTGGTGGGAACTGTAGGACGTTTAAGTTCCATCCTTTTGCAGCTAACAGATTAGATAATCGATAAATGTCGAAAGTGTCTGAACCGATGGAGAGGACTGACACCTCAGGTTTCCCAAAAATGAAGATGCTGTCAATTTTTCTCAACCTTGAAGGAACATTAAAAAGAAAAAGTGACTGAGGATGGTTACAATGAAAAGGCAAAAAGGGGTCAGACATTCTGTCCATCTCTCTGGGGCCTCAAAGGAAGAGAGGGGAACAGATTAGAGCACATTCCCACGAAAAATCATGCAACCAGCACAGGCCACTGGGACTTAGCAGAGGACTTGGGTGATTTAAGCCCTAAAGTATGCTTAGGGATGGAGAAGGAGTGAGGAGAGAGGCAAGGGAGGACAGCACAGCAGAGACCATCAGCTCACACAGCAATGCAGGTATCCCAACGAGAGAAATTATAACCCTCCTTTCATCATCGAGTGACTTCCCCTCAGCCATGACTGCTTCAAGAGTTTCTTCTGCCTCAAAGGCAGCTACATAGAGATGCCAGCACCCCTCCTCTCTGGGCCCCTCAACAACCTGGCACAGGGCAAAGAACCCAGATACAAGCAAAGCATCTTCTCCTCTAAATGCCCAATGGATCCCCATCTTGCAGGTAACATGCAATAGCTTCTCTAGGGGAAAAAAAAAAGTTGCAAGAGAAAAACAGTTTGGGAGAGGGAGTCCAGAACAGGTTTAAAGAGTACAAGCAAGAAGCTAAGGCACGCACGTACTCTGATTCAAGGAACCGAGCTGTTTTAATGATCCTCTTCGTGGCCTCAACGTAGCCCAGCTCCCTCACGTGCATCAGGGTCGCCCAGCAGGCGGCTATGATCCCACCGGGCCTGGAGCCTGCCACGGAGGGGGAGGCGTAGATGCCCCCCTGCCAGTCAGGTGCCACAAAGAACTGGTAGCTCCTGTACTTCTTGTCACTGTACAGCACCACGGAGGAACCCTTGGGAGCGTAGCCATACTGCAAGGGGTAACAAAGCATTAAAAAGAGGCAGGAGGGCTCAGCAGCACCTCTTGTATATGACGACCAAGATCCCACTTGCCCATACTTTGGTGCACTGCACAAAGCATCTCAACAGGGCAGCCTTTACCCCTGCCCTTTGGCACCAGGGATGGCATCAGGAGTTGTTCCCCCCAAATAAAAGCGTGGAAGACCCCTCTGCCCCCCTCTTACCTTGTGGGTATCAGCAGAAATGCTGGTCACGCCTTTTACACGGAAGTCGAACAGACGCTTTAGAGGGAAGCCGGCCTTCTCCATGAAAACAATGAGAAAACCACCCAGGCAGGCATCAACGTGGAAGGGGATTTTGTATTTCACTGCAAGCTGTGCGCAAACAAGAGGCTCTGGTGAGTAACATGCAACCAGGGACAAAAATGAGGTAGGTGGGGTACGCAAACTCCAGCCACTAAATATACTCCACATTTCACATTTGAACATTTTCTGGACCCTTTCGGAAGGGCTGGCTACTTGTAAGATGCCTTCTCACACTTTGCACATACATACAGATGGCCAGCAAGAAAAAAAACATCATATTTTGGTCGTTTGCTCTATTTGACAAAGAGATGTGACAATTTGGTCCGAAAGCAGTATCCACAAAAAAGTGTAATGATGTGATCCAAATGAAAAGGGTCAGAGCCCCTTGCTGGTCACATACAAAATAAATAACTGGAGCATGAGAAGAAAAACAAAAGGCGTGTTTGAAAACTGAGATCCCAGCCCTTTGATTCCTCCTCCCCCCACCACACTGCATTCCTCCGGCTTCTGCACCAAGCTTGCTACAACCAGTAGGCCCTAAATTAAAGTGTTTTTACAAGGTGGCCTACTTTGCTGTTATTTCCTCTCAGATATCAAAGGACAAGCCCCTTTGGCTTGTCTCGCAGAGGGTGCAGCAGAGGTCTAAGTCGCATACGCAGTACATTCCTTCAGTTACAGCAGAAGTTTATGGCACAGATTCGGGAGATCAGAGACAAAGCAGGAGCTAAAGGCCTGTCACTTTGCCTTGCTATGACACACTGCATGCAGCAGCTCAAGTCTGCAATCCAGCCCCACGCAAACAGCTTTATGACAATGCCCAGGGGTAATATCTGGTATTTAAAGCCCACCCTCCCACAGCAGTTTCTGAATAAGTGCAAAATGAGATAGTCTTACATTCCTCCTCAAAATGAGATAGTCTTACATTCCTCCTCAAATCGTGCCCTACATACCCTGCCGCTGACTAACAACTGATTTAATGGCAGTAGTACCATCCCAACCAGTCTGCTGCTCCCACCAGATTCACTGGTTGAGATCCTGGACCCCCCTGCTCACTTCTTGTGCAGAAGAATGCACCAGTTTTATTGCCGCAGCACCCAGGGACATCCTACCTCTGCCACCTCCTCAATCGGGTCCATAATCCCATGCGGGAACTGGGGAGCAGAGCAGACCAGCATGGCTGTGTTCTTCGAAATAGCTCTCCTCATTGCCTGAAGATTTAAAGAGAGAAGATGCTCACATGCCATTTACCAAGTGTCACCCTGCCAAAAAAAGAAAAATAAAACATGCAGCATCTGGTCTTAAACGCTAACACACAAAAGCCTACAGAAAGCAAAGCACTGAGCTACAAAGCATGAGCAGACATCAGCTGAATCACTTAACTCATCCACTTGGAAATACTACAACATTTGTTTGTTCATCCTCATCTGAAACCTGTGGCTATTTCGGATACACATAATTGATTCTAAATTAATGACATAGGACAAAGGGATGGGTTACATCCCATCCACTTATTTCAAACAAAATTTTGTATGCAATGACATGCATTTAATCCCACTGTTCTTCCCTTATGGTTCATCTCTCTGGGTAGGTAGATTCCTCGTGATTTCCTAACAACGCTCATTTCCCACAGAAAGAGTGCCATGCTGCCTACAGTGGTACCTGAACATCCACTTCCATAGCCTTGGTCAAGGGGATGTGAATCATCTTCAGTCCAAAGTAGTGGGCTGCCTTGTCAAATGCTGCGTGAGCACTCACTGGGACCAACCTAGAAAAGTAACAGATTGCAGACTTCAGCCCAGGCAGCATCTAAGCTTTAACCAAATGAACATAACATCTGATGACTCCCATCTCCAATAGCAGTGACCAAACTGCCTCAGTCAACCTTGTTTTCTGAGGCATCATATCTTCACTGAGGCCTTTAATACCATGCAAAAATGTTAGAAAGGGAAGAAAAGAGCCACAGGAATTCAGCAGAAGATGAACACCAGCGTTTCATCTCTCTTTGTGTCTTCCTCTCTTATGCAATTAACCAGAGAAACATTTTTGACGCGCTATCTAGAAAAAAGCAGCACATTAGAGAGAGCAAATCCTCTATTAGCAGCATAATGATTAGCACAGTTTCTCATTTCAGCTCCAATCAGCCCCGACTTCAGTCCCAGGATTTTCAGGCTAAACCCTCTTTGATCCAAATAAAATCAAAACCCTTAAATACATCAAAGTGCCTTGCAATCTTTGCACAAGAGGGGCCCAAAGCAGAGATGAGCAGGCTCTGTCTGGAGCTGCATGCAGGTATCGCAGAAATACACGTGCATGGCACAGCTACGCCAGCTCCAGAGCCCACATCCACGCCTGGGATCCTAGGTTGCTTAACAGTTCCTGTGCTTCTGCACCATTTCATTCACCTGGGTTTTTCTCCTGCATTCAAGGCCTCCAGACAAAGATGGACAAGGAGGTGGTGGTAACAGGCTATGAAGTGAAGGATTACGGGGGGCCTAGCAGCCACCTCAGCGCAGAGGAACAGCCAGTCACACAAGCAAAAACCGAGCCACAAAGGTATTGCTTACATTTCTGGATGTTTGATGCCTCTCTCGTAAGCCAGGTCCCGGTATGCCTTGCAAGCCATCAGAATGCTCTCAGTCCCCCCAGACGTCATCTGCCATGAAAGGAAACAGAGAAAAACAGCCACTGACGTGGATGTTGCAGGAGAGGAAAACAACAAAAAGGGATGCAGCCATAGCATCTCTGTACAGAAATGCTGCAGAGGACAATTCAGGTTTTCAAGGGCAGCAGAAGCCACTGAACAGCTGAAGGCAGCTTTCTGACTTTCAGGTGGAAAGCACAGATTTAAGTGTTGACTCTGCTTTTTAAAGGAGCGAAAACATGGAAAAAAACACACACAGATGCCTGACAAGAGGGGACAATACCGCACCGTTGCCAGCTGGTGGAGGTGACCACACCTCACAAAACTCCAACTGCCTGCTTAGCCCGCGATTACCCAGGGACTGTTTATCTGGATTACAGATTAATGATGCCACGTATCGAGAAACAACGACGTTGATTCTGTCTTAAGCTAACTGAAGTGCAGCAGGGTTTATTAGGTCTGGAGCAGTGCCACGCTGAGGCACAGAGCCAGCGCAGGCTTGGCACTGCTCCTGGGCTAAGAAACCTTCCCAGAACCTGGGGCACAGCAGAGTGCACAGCCCTCATGCCCCTTCTCTGCAGAAGCTAGGCAAGGCCTGGTCAGTACCAGGCTGGAGCTCTTAAGCCCTCCAGGCCCCAAGAAGCAACTTCTGCATTACACTCCCCAGCTCGTTCCTTGGTATCTGTGCTGTCCCAGCCCCCTTCCCCCGACCAAAGGTGAGCAAGGGGTTTTTGCATCGTGGGGCTGGAAAGAGGAAGGTACACACACCAGCCCTTTGATCAGGTTCACTACTGCACATTCAAGAGCTTTTGGCAAATAAATGAAACACTTTATTATAAGAAATTCCTCAAACTGGAGGACTATCTTCAGCAAGCCTTTATGAGTCCTGGTGTGCAAGGGACAGAAAAGTGTGGGCACAAGCCAAGGTAAAATTTTAATCTCGTAAAACACGAGGTTGGCTTTTCAAGCAGCCTGCAGGCATTAACGCTTCCATCTGTTACTGCTGCACGGGGTGAGCCGTAACTTGGGCACAGCCAGTACCTACAACAGGTGCTCATGGTTCAGGTGAAAGAAAGGAATCAGAAGCTACATACAATGCTTACAGAGGACTGATTTTCGATCCCCATGAACAAACTGCCACTTGCTTTTAATATGCCACCCCAAGTGACCATAAAAAGGATGCAGCCGCATTAGCATGCCTTATGCCGTCTGCTAGTCTGCATTTTCTTCTGGTTTTTCCCTGCTGACATTGCCGCAAAACCCCAAAACACAAGGAAGACGCATGACAGCGTGACAGTGACTAAACATTAAGCACAGTGATAAGGAACAAAGTTCACAGGCACAAAAAGCAGCCTGCCACATCTCTTCCCAACGTGATCCAAGCTAGCAACAGCTGCCACCACAGGCAGCGTGGAAGTGACTGTCACACCACAGACAGTTTCTGCTTTTTTATTTTCCTCTCCACTTTGTAAAGCAGCAGCTGCTGCAGAAAAGCCCTACGAGAGCCTCACGCTGGATAAAGAAATCATTGCATTAATTGTGAAGTAAATAGATGGCAGCACAACGTCTTCAGCGGTTTACGGGCTGTGTCATTCACTTCTCAACCCTTCTTATAAAGAGATCTGTAGAGCTGTCAGCTATCTTTGGAAAATCACAGCCGGCATAATGTGGATTCCCTTGCCGCTGCGGGGTGGGAGAAGAGGAGCAGAATCACTGCGTGCTTGTAATGTCAACATCGCTTACAATATTGCAGCGATTGTGAAAACATTGCTGGGCACGATGTGGGGATCTCAGGGCTGGCGTTACTGAGCACCAGACACTTTATGGGACCAGGCCTGCTCCGTGTTGAGCAAGCAGCTCCTACCTGTACCCTATCCTAATCCGCTCTTCAGAAAGCGGCCTCTGTAACAGCCTTATTTGTGTGTTTCAGTCTCTCCACCAAAGCACCACTGCCTCACCCTCATACAGCCTGCACCTGCCTCCAATGCCTGGCTTATCACCTGCACGCAAACATTGAGCCATGCAGGTTTGGGGAAGTCATAATCACTTTTCACCAGCTGATCGGCTCCAGGACAGACCCTCCTCCCAGGCACGTACATGACCACGCAGAAAGCTTGCTCAGCCAGCAGCTCCAGCTGAAAATCCACTCGAAGAGCTGACTTTCAGCCAGGCAAGCTTCCTAAATCATCCCAAGACGAGTCCGCACCACGGAGATGCGACAGAGCAGCGGGATGCAGCTTGGTCCAGGAGGCTTACACCTGCAGAGGGAGTCTGCTCCTTGCCCAGAGGCTCCATCAGCTTCGCTGTGAGCTCGTCCTGCCCCAGCCAGAGCCTGAATCACGGTCACAGGACAACTTCCCACCGCCTGCGGCACGTCGGCAGCTGGCCAGCACGCAGTGATTCAGCTCCGGCCAATGGCACTCACATCATCTCCTCCCTCCCCTAAATGAAAGTGCACAGGCACGAGCGATGCCACGGGGAAAAGGGCTGGAAACAGGCATTGTTTTAAGCAGCTTTCCAGCCCTGCGCTATCTTCTAAAGCCAGGCGAAGCGTGGGGAAAAAGGCAAATAAACACACTTTTGTTCTTGACTTATTTTTTTCCAAACGGGAAGGAAAAGGAGAGAGCACATAACCCTCCCGCTCTCTCAACTTGGTATATCCCTCCTATTACTCACTCCCTCCAAATCCCAGTGCTCTGGAGCCTCAGCACCGAAACAGCAATAAGAGGCACAGTCCTTGCTGTGGGATTTCTTCTGCCATGCCACCTGCAGTCTCTGTCAGGCTGTCAGACACACAACAGCCACCTCGCTCAGCTTGGGGTCTCTCCATTTTGCTGGAATTTCACATTAGCAAACACATCCATCCAGACCCTGGAGACAAAGCTGACCAAGTTTCCCTGAGCTGAACTAAGCTATGAATAGAAGTGAGCTACAATTTATTTCTAAGGCAGCATTAGGGCAAGAAAACACCACAACCTTCTGTATGTCCATAACGTAGTGGCAGACTTGCATAAAACCCCTGTAAACGTGCTGGTTGTAAAAGCCCCCAGTTATCTCTCAAGGTGACCTGCTTATGAAAGATAAAGACTGATAGATCTGCAGAAGGACAAGCCAGAGTTTAAGCCCCCCACAAGATGCAGTGCACACATTTCACTGTTAAACTCCTACACCAAAGGAGCAGGCAGCTCTATGACAAAGTCTGAAAGCCCCAGAACTGGGGAGGAAGAGACAAGCAGGCTTCTACAGGAGGCTTAGGCTTGCATCTTCTGATTTTGGCTACTCCCTCCTGTGCTCAGCTGCAAAGCAGGTGCAACATGAAACACATACACCCCACATTCAGTTTTCCTCTGCACTTCACTCAAAGCTGCCCCTTCAAGTTAAAAAAAAAATACTAAAAAATGAAACTATGCAGGCTTGCATAAAAACCTTAAATTTCCCCCTCAAATTAGAGGGGAAATCCTCAGAGCCAGCACTTCAAAGCAGAGCACCTTGTGACCAGGAACACTTGCCTACATCAGACAACGAACTCTCCCGATTCCTCCTCTACGTACTGAGCTTAATTAGTCCTTCCAAATCATTGCAGGAATGTGTTTAGAATCTCCTGGGAGCCAAAAAAAGTCACCAAATGCTTTCTCTGCTCTTGCGTAACGTGATTAGAAGAAAGGACAGAAGTAGTAATTAGTGAGAAATAGGAAGCATCCATACACTGCTGAAAATGATTACTTTTTAAACACTGTTTAAAAGCCTGGGACACCTCTTGGTGAAACTTAAGGCAAAATGTATGCCTGAGCAGCCCCACCACGAGGGAAGTGTTAGCGTTTTTATGTCCACGTTTGAACCACAGAGACTTAGAGCCCTCACGTCTCGCATAAAGGCACCTCCTGTAAATAATGCAAGCTACTTGCCTAATTTAGCATTCAGAAATCTGAAATGACACCCTGTATTTTAACATTCACAAAACACACCGAAAACCTTCAAAGCAGCAGCAGCAGACTGCTCTCCAGAGACGCTGCTTGGGAAGATGTCCACATGACTGTGCAGAGATGCCCAGGCTGCTGAAAGCCCTGGAAATAGGGCAAAAGTGTGGCTTTGAGCAGCTTTTCCCAGACTGAGCACCTGAGTATCAGCCCCAAAAAGCACTGATTTGCTCCTTATCACGGAAACCAGAGCACTAAGGAAGTGAATTTGCCTGAGAAGCACAACCTTTTCCTTCTCCCACCCCACAAAGCGAGCTCTTCAGACACACCACCAAGCTCCATCTACCTTCAGGAGGCAGGCACCAACAAAATTGGGCTGGCGGCCCCCGCTGCTTCCATCAGGCTAGTAAATCCAGCGGACAGGGACCTGGCAATAGACACGCATCCGTTGGTTCTCACAGAGAGCGGCGGTGGAATTCAGGATAAAAAGCATTTGTTTTAGTTTACAGCACTGCAAAAGTTGAATTAAGTGAAGCAGGAGCCTTCTCACTAGAAAAAGCCAGCAACACCTGCTGAACAGATCAATTTGGAGATAAAAGTAACTCGCAGCACTACACCCGCCCTGGTTTGGCCATCTCTATTTCGCAGCCTCGCTGGGTACCGAAGCATAACTGTGGCAGTCTGAGCTACCAATTACAGCAAGGCCTTTCAGAGACAAAGAATAGCTGCAGTTTGGAGAAAACGCTCTTTTTAAATGGCTTTGTTACCGTGCAAACCTCCAGAAATCATTCTGAAATGCTAACTCTGTTTCGGGGAGAAGAAAATAAAAGAAGTCTTTGAGCCCAACTGCTTAAAGAGCAAGTGAGCTGTTATCTCCTCCCACATCTCTCCAACAACTGCCAGCTCCTCTGGATGCTCAGACAGGAAGGGCAACGCAGGAGGAAGGTAAAAAGTCCACTGGAGAGACTCATTTGGACAAGATAATTACAGGGGTGCAATTAATCCTCTGTTTCCACCCAATCACCTTTTCAGCCCTCCCTCTGACCCTACAAATTTGCCTGCTCAACCAGCTAGAGGCTAACTTCATGGCAGGTTGCACGCTTCCCCATTCACTGCTTCTGCTTGACTCAGCTGCGGCTCTGCAGCATGATCCTCTGAAGGGAGGGGAAGAGGAAGCAGCAGAGGGAAAAGTGGGATTCCCCAGAGAGTCTGCAGGTCTCACATTGGCTGTGATCACTGTCTGATTGTTTGGGGGCTTTATTTTTTTTCTTTTTACTGTTCTGAATTTCTCCTCCCACACAGTTCTACTTCCAGGCTTCAGTGGAAGCACCCAGGGGGCCAAGGTTGACACTTTTACAACATGCACCCTACATAACGAAAGCTGAACTCGCCCTGCCGACTTCTGCAAGCAAAGTTCTCCAGCCACATGATAAGTGTCACAGAGCTATCTATTTGACTTGCATCAATCAGCTTCTCAGGTATTGATAAAGACAAGTTTTAACAGCCTCCTGCCCCCTCCACGGACAGTCTCAGCACAGCAAGTCAGCAAGGAGAAGAGGTCAGATTATTTTTAGATGCCAGGGGACACGCTGCTTCTCCAGGCTCAAGGGTGGCACCAGGAATACAGTCCCTCCCAGCACAGAGGAGGGTTTAGGAACCCTGAACCCAAGGAGACAGCTCAGGTCACCAGGTGCAACCTCCTGCTGTCGAAGGCAATCACATCTTACATTACTGCACAATCAAGTTCCATCTTCAGTCCAGCTGGAGTTTGGTCGCAACTAGTCCTACCGTAAGGCTATTCTACCTACCTCCTCAACACAACCAAGCTCCCAATGGGCAGATTAAGCCTATTCAGTGCCAGTTCACCCCATAAACCCATGTTAACACTGCCTTCCCATATCAATCTTAAGCCTTTGCAGGCCTTCCACCTCCCTGGCACGTTTACAGATGCAATCATGTCACACTCAGCCTCTGAAAAGTCTCATCTGGATTCTCCTCACAAGTGGAACTATTACTTTGCAAGTTATTAAGCAGTCTTTGTGTCACAGTTGCACACAAACACCATGCTAGGAGATAAGACCTCGCTGTCCTGTGGCACCACAGACAGGTAGAGAATGTGGCCTGCCTGAGGAACGCAGAATTCCTACCAAAGAGGCAAACCAAGAGAAAGGAGTGCAAGAAGCCATGGCTTATTTATACAGTAATAGCTCACTGTACAACTTGACAGCTTTTGTTCTTTGATGAAATTTGAAAACATCGGTGTAAGGGCACACATTTGGACTCTGACTTTGAATTCTGTGGAGGCTTTAAAATTGGTTTCCACCCTGGTAGGCCACACAAGGCTGGAAAGAGAGCTTTCCAGTTGGAGAGGTGACAGTAAGTGCCATGCCCGCTTGACCATGAATGCTTCAAGCTGCTTGTTGGTGACCAGCCAGCCAGCCTTGTCCTCAGTCTCAGCATTCTGGCAGGCTCACAGATTAAACCTGAGGGGAGCTACTCGAAGTGACACTGCTCTGTTTGGCATCCCCCACTGACAAGCAGGCAGGCTTCTATGGTACATTACACTGGGTCTCTTTTCCTACCGCCAGCAAGCCTGTCTCATTTAAGGGTGTGAAAAAACAGGTGAAATAAATCATCATTTAAGAACTACTTGGAGTTAAATCATCTCTCATTAAGCTTCCCTGAGAAGAGCAATTACCAACCATCTCCTGGACAGCTATGCTGGCATGGCACCTACCAGAACTGTATACCAGAAAGACCTCAGTCTCAGAGCTGGATGGATAGCAGAAAGTGCATTTCCACTTCGAGTCAGAAGTATCCAAATGCTCACGGGGCACTTGAGCACAAGCTACTTACAGCACCACAAGAGTTGGGGCCCCCATGGAAGAGAGTACAGGCAATCCTCACTACTTCTGCTTCCATCTTCCTCAGACCAGGGAATATATCCGGATGGAGAGGATTACTCCAGGCAAACTCTTCGTACACCTTCAGAAAACAGAGACAGAAAGTTAGTCCTGCAGGTGAAGCCTTGGATTATCAGTGAAGAGGTCCAGGTTTGGGAACTCACTGTGCACAGTATATAAACAGACTATCTGCAGATCTGCAGTACTTTCTCCTGCTGTGAGTACACACAAGCAGGGAAGCTATGCTGGGGGGGCGGGGCGGCTGAAATCATTTGTTTTTCTAGAGCATTCTGGCCTCTGGAATGGTTATATAACATAACCTTGTCTTTACAACAAGCAATATTGCTAATGGTTTAGCTATTTTAAAAAGACCACAATTATCTGCCCTTCTTTTGTCCACCAAGTTCAGGTATATATATGCCCTATGATTGCTTTACGCAAAGCAGGCCAGCATGTAGTCGTAAAAAACTTGCTTTGCAGAACTAGTTTGAGTTTAATAGTAAAGAGTAATTCCAAAGCAGCTAGAAAAGCGCAGCTGCCCACCCACTCCGCACCCAAAGTGGCCGTGGAAACCAGTATTTCATGCTCATTCTGCAACTGCAGGCTCACAGGATAAGGCTACAACAGGCCAGTTCCAGCCTCCTGCAGCCGCGATCAAAAAGCAACCACAGGGACGTTGAAAGAAATACAGCACAATAAACCAGCGAATAATCAGTACAGGCAGAGGGAATGTTTCCACAACACTCAATCCAAGGTGAGGCTCCTCTAGAAAGGCTGCTCTGAGCTTTATGCTTCCCCAGAAGTGGCAAAGAAATGTGAACGGGCAGAAGAAAACAGCAATAGCAACCACCCAACAGAGCTCATTACTACTGGTATAAAAGCTGTTCTCAGGAGCAAGGCCAGGTTTCCCTTTCTAGTAAAAAAAAAAAAAAAAAAAACCTCTTGCAGTAGATGTACTTAAAAACAGACCTTTGGGCTGTTTAGTTTTCTTCTTTCCCCAGCATTCTCAAAGGAAGAAGTTCCAGACTAGGTAAACAGACCTAACAAAGACTCTACTGAAGCATGCCAGTGCCCCATTGTTGCATGATTTGGACTGCACGGTAATGCCAAACATTTTACAAACTACTTTTTTCTTTTTGCGTAAAGCAAGACCAATCCTGTTTTGCTTCATCAAGCTGTTCCAAAGCTAAAGTCCTCCAGTAACCCCAAAGCAGGGCAGCCAAGGGTGCTTTCACTCCAGCCTACAGCAACTACACCTGTCAGGGGGCTTGCTGAAGCTATCTATGGCAATTTTATGCCTCTTATCATTCCCCAAAATAAAAGGTCAGTACCAGCCTCCAATTCACTTGTACTCAGCTTCTTACCTTCGTACTCAAAACAACATCTTATCTGATTGGATTCTAGTTATCTCTACAGTGTTTTCAGTGACCGCCACTTGGCCAATTTTGCAATGCTCCAACACTTTGCTAATAACTCCCCTTCCACCTACATTCACCCTAGGCTCTGTCCTCAGAGTTGGGCAATCTCAGCTTCAGATCCTCCCTATTTATCTTGAAAGATGCTGGAATATTGTTGAGGGGTTTCTGGTCACCCTGAAGTTGCTAAAAATATGTGCAAAGATGCCAAGTCAGACTGCTGGCACTTCACCTTCACGAGCAGACGGGTGAGTTTCTCTTCACCGCTGTACACAGTCCCAGAGACTTTCCCATCCTCCCAACGTATGTCTCCTGAAAGAGAAGAGAGGAGCACACTGGTTGCAAACACAGCCATTCCCAAAAAGCATGCAGAAGAACAAAGAAGTCCCCCCTAGCAGTTCTACAGATAAGGGTTTTGCTTTTGGGCTTCACTGAGGAGAAGCAAGTATGATTTTTGTACCAGAGAGATAACTCCCTGCAATGCTATGCCTCCGGCAGCTTGTGTCCCATAAACTTAGCAAACTGCAAGGAAATGATGAATAAAGTGCCAGCACATAAAGAGCTAGCCGCAGCAAGCAGTTATATTAATACATAACCCACCTAATCCCCACTCACCCTCCCCAAATCGCTGTCCACACAGCCCAACTCTCATCACTAAAGTTACAGTCACATCCAAAGAGCACCCATCACACCACTGAGATGGAAAGGTCAAGGTTGCATTGCTAAAATCTACAACATGGGATTCTTCAGTTAAATTTTACCTAAAACTAAATGCCACTGAGGCATTAACAAATCAGAGCAGGCGGGTGGAACAGCATCAGCGTGCACCCCACTTAACAGCATTTCAACCCTCTTAACCAGGTTAGTTTCTGCCTCTAAACACCCAGAGTATTTCCACCTGTATGGTTATATGCTCCCTCTCCAAACTGTTAGACTCCTGCACAAAACTCGATGGCATCAGCTTCACAAGCATACATAAGGTGAACACAGTCACAATCCAACCCTCATTTCCACGTAACTTCCACAGAAAACTGCACATGTGTGGGAAGGAGGGGACAGAAAAATGAAAAACGAAGGAAAAGCCCAGTGAAGAAAGGAAGTAATTATTATGAGGGAAAACACAAGACAGAAGACAGACACAAAGAGCAGCACAAACAACATAAAAGAAGAAAAAAAAGGAAGCTGCTACGGCATACTCTGTTGCAAAACTGTTCCTGAATTTGGAGTAGATGCACTGTTCTAGCAGAAAATCCCAAGCTTTTATCAGATTGGAGATAGGAACGGGTCAGTCATATATTCTCTGGACAGCAAGTCACCCAAATTTGCTCATTAGAAGTAACAGGATGTGAATCAGCATGGAGATATTTACACCAGGGAGGTAACTCAAATTAACTTTCAGACAGTGCTTATGTGGACTCAAGCCAAGAGGACATTATCGTGGCTTTGCCTTGCCTGAGTGGCATTTTCAAGATGCAAACCACTGGTTTTGATTAAAGTGACTTTTGGAAACTCCCTAAAAATACTGCTTGGAAGTCCTTTCTGTTAGGAGCATTCCTCAGGGCTTCACAGAAAATACATTTCTGGTAAAAGCTTAACATCAAGGCAACTGCTCAGAAATGCATTCAAAAAGCTTACTCTGTATTTTTCTTCTCATCTCTCCCATCAGTCAGTATTAAACTCTTGGGAAAGAAAGGGAATTTCAATGTAAATACCCAAATACAGCAGTAGACATTGTGAATACTGACTTTAATCACCTCCAAAAGGAAAACAGGCAAGTGAAGAACATCAGCAGAGCAATATTTAAGATCAAACTGAGAGCAGGCATCATTAGATCTCATTTAACCAAGTAAGTCTAATGCTGTCTCTGAAACAGACCCACCTTTGCTAGGGCACAGACTCAGTCATACCTTTTGAGCTGTACTCTTTCATCTTCTGTAGTACTTCGGGCTGGCTCATGCCTTGTTCCGGCAGCGCTTTGATATAATCTTTTTCATCTTTCAGGAAGGATAAACTGGAAGTGACATCATTCAAGGCCTCATCAATCTTCTTTTGAATCTAAAAAGAACGGAAAAGCCTATCAACAAAGGTGCTGGCCAGATCATAATTGTTCAACACGTGTGAGATCGAACTCGCTGGCTACCTCCATACCAGTGAGCAGAACAGGTAGGAACTGTTTCAGCTGTACCGCCAGGCAGTTAACTCTCCCTTCCCACTAACTTCTCCCACCAAAAACAAGCTGCCCTTCTCCAAAACGCCTCCTGGAATGGATACTTATGCACTAGTCTCTAAACCACTCCGGGAAGCAGCTAAGGGAGTGTGCTAGCTGGCACAGCCCAAAATTGAGCCAAGTAACTGGGATGGATGACTGCAGAATGGGACACTGCTCAGCTGTGTTTCATTTAACAGCACAGACACCACCACATTCAAAGAGAAATGGTACTCTTTGAGCACTGATAATGGGTACTGATGAGCAGTGGGAACTTGGAGCACCTTCAATAGCTGAGAAAGCAAAGCTTACGGCAAAAACATTTAATTTTTATCCACCAAACCTTTTTAAGTCACAGTCCGTAATTTATATAAGTCTTCAGATTCATTATATTTCATACCTTGTCTTGTCTGCCGTCACATACACAGTTTAGAGAATCACGAAAACAGAAACATTAAAGAAATCTCCCTTACAGGCACAGTTAAGAGATTTCTCTCTTCCTGCTCATACCCCACATGCAGCAGGCCCAGACTCCCTCTCAGAAAACCTTTCAAAGCAGACACTCTTCTTCCAGACAACATAGGTGTTGGGATGTTATCAGCCTTAAAGACTTTTGGACATTGGATCGCCTCAAAGTCAAGGCCTCCCGTAAGCAACTGATAGGTTATCAGCCTACCAAAGAGTGGGAACAGCACACAGGTAGGGCACGTCGGGAGCTTTACAGTGCTAGCCCTGAGAAGGTAAGCCTGGACAAAAGAGGGACCCAGGAGATGTCCTCGCCTAAGGGACAGACAACAAATATAAGCAGAGGAGAGCTAGTAATTACTTCATCTGATCAATGGCTACTCGAGCCAGAAGGTAAAAATTGGGACACATGAAATGAAGGGGAGATGCTATTCCTTACAGAGGGCTTGGCGAGAAACTTGATAACTGCATCCATATCGAGGTCAAAAGGAAAAAGTTCCTCTTTACTACTTCCATCTGATAAAGTTGCCTACAACAGACCCAGCACCCCCCCACACCCCAGCAATTCAACGTGCAAAGCTGCCTACGCGTCAAGCAGAAAGGGCAATCGAGTACGATACCATCACGTACCAGGTAAAAGAAACCAAGCTGTGCATTTCTTGAGCATTAAGTTGTTAACGTGCTAAGACTTGCTGACATTTGTAGTTTCAAGTTTTTAAGTAAAAAAACATCTCCTAGACACTAAAGCCTGTCTCATTTTAATGATTGCACAAGCTTCTGATATCGCTGTGCTATAATGCTAACTATGCTAACAGATAGGAGCTCTGAACTAATTGTGGCCAGTCATCGATTAAAACAATTATCCTTCCATGTTGCACAACAGACGCCTGGCTATCTCACACTTGTTCAAGACATTGTTCCAGAACAACTCAAGTTCATCGTGTCCTCGTCTTCCACGAATCAAGTTATTTTCTTGAAATCTAACAAGGAGGAAACACCATTGGAAAATTCTGCCACTGCACAACTCTGCTGCTGGATTCACTGATACTTGGTGTAAAAAAAAAAAAAAAAAAAGTGGTACTTTATCAGAGCAGAACTACTATAAAAAAAGACTAGGTAGAAGTTATCTTTCATTAACCAGGCGGCAGCAGATCCAGATCTATACCTTTGGATCATTATGATTACAGTGACATGACAGCAAAGAGGCGCAGAACTGTAGGTTCTCCGAGACACAGCTACACAGGCTAAAACAAGGGCTTGGGATAAAAACAGCTGCTCAAATACTTACTATAGCCCCAACAAACGGCATTCTTCTCAGTAGTTTAAAGAACTGTTTTTTAATTCGGGATGTTAAACCTGAAAGACAAGAGTCAGAAGTTAACCTAACATGACTCAACAAACTAAAAACTGACTCGGAGCACAATACTTCCACCCCAACCCATGACAGGCTTGGTATTTCTGATGCAGGCTAAAGTAACAGTCACGAAGGGGATGTGGAGAGACAGAGCAGTGCATCAGAAAGCAGACAGGCCAGGCTGCAAAAGGAACTGGTTTGCACAACAGCAGCCATCATCTATCAGAATCAGTGATTTGACTCATTTTCCTACTTTGTTCCTAAGGCCACCGAGTAAAGTCATACAAACTAAAAAGGCTAAAATCTTTCCAAACGAGGCATAAGGAAGGCCAGCACCTGCCTGAATGGGAACTTGCACCCACACATGGAATTTTACAAGGAGAGGGAGTTTGGATTTGCTAAAGACAAGGTCTCCAGCAAAAAGGTAAAAGCTCGTTGAAATTTTTTTCTGCATCTTGAAACCAGGACAGTACAACATGAAAATGTTCAGCAACATGAACCAGGCTCCCAGGCCACGGGGGAAGAAGGGATGGAGGGGAGGACATGGTGTCACCTCCGTGGCACCACACTCTCCCTCCGTCCCTGAGAACCCACTGATGGCAAACACCAGAAAACTCCCGGGGTAACTTTAAAGGCAGGAATGCATGCGGGATGACAGAGCTGCTTTATAGCCACTAAGTCCTCCAGCCGTTTCAGCCAAGCACCAGTCACAAGACACTTTCACCAGGAAACAGCTAAACAAGCTTTAAAAGAAAAATCAACCATTTTAGGACTTCCCGATCTTATCTACAGCATCAGCCTTTTTCCCCCCATTTTATGTATACTTCAGATATATTTTGAAAAGCTGCAGGAGGACAGTAAGTGCAGTCTGGCACATTCTGTAGCAAATATTTGTTAGCACTCTGAAAATAACTTTTCTGTTGCACATTTGTGTGCAAACTGTTTAATTACTAACAGCCACACTGAGGGGAAAAATAAATTGCTGAAATATTCAGACAGCCTAATTAGACTTCATAATAATTAGTCAATATTTTAAAAATACTGTGCAGCAGT
Source organism: Cygnus atratus (assembly GCF_013377495.2). Classification (NCBI taxonomy): domain Eukaryota; kingdom Metazoa; phylum Chordata; class Aves; order Anseriformes; family Anatidae; genus Cygnus; species Cygnus atratus. The sequence goes on along the minus strand of NC_066368.1, from coordinate 24,761,034 downwards.
ACAAACATTAGCCAAAAACCTATACTGGGCACAAGTTCCCACTATTCACTTACTCTTGCCTTTCAAAAAAAGCCTGTTTGAGGAGCAGAGAGGCACAGACGCTAATTAAAAACTCTGCTGTTTTTAACAAAAATAAGCATAACCCTGAGGCCTGAGGGATCTGCAAAGCACTGTTCTCCTCCAAGGGCAAAGCAGTTATCCCTGACAACCACGCAGAGCCAGAAAATATTGCAGGTTCATCAGAAGAGGTCCCACTGAAGAGCTGCCGATATCAGAAATCGCTCAAAGTAGGAACAGGCTCAAAAGAAAAAAAAGCAGCACAACCACACAATTATCTTGGACCTCCTGAGGATGAAACACGTTTCCAGCACCAAACTAAAAGCCTGTTTTCTCCCCCAGGAAGGGAAGCAATCAAGAGCAAAAGCAACCCAGACACTTTGTTAGTGACTGAGCTCCCAGGACCCCAGCTCTTGGATCGATTTCCCCAGGTTTTGAGCAAGGGAGTGTTGTGATGAGTAAAGGGCCTACCCAGAAGCAGAAGGGAGACCGAAGGAACAGAAGGAGATGCAGGCACATTCCAGGCTGGCCTGCCACACCCTCTGCAGGAATGGGGATGTTTCACTGCTTACCCAGGCCCTGACCCTAATTCGGAATAGGGTTTTGTCAATCCTGGTTGACAGCAGAAGGCATGTTTTAACAGATGCTCAGTCTCTTTTTGCCCCTTTCCCCCCACTACCTGCGAAAAACTGTCCCTTCTCCCTTCCCACAAAGGGAAGACCCATTTTAAATACTTACTCTCGGGCTGGAAGAGGAAGCCATGCAGCCATACGGCTAAAAGCGTAGAAGAAAAGGTCAACCCAACTAACTGCCAGGGCTCCAGCCCATCGCAGCAGGCGTTCACAAAGCCCGTTGCAGTCTCCCAGTACACCTGCAGAATTTCCTTGTAGGTAGAAATGGCATCCTACACCAAGGGAAACGAGACAGGCATTAAGAAAAGCTCAAACACACACCAACAGGGCATCAAAAGTGCTCGAATGACAGAATTCCCCTCCGCTGGAGTCTTTTGAGGTGTTTTTCAGCACACAGACCCCTCTTGCTTTCCCTAATGCCTGTGAAAGGAACAGGTAGGGCACATTGTCACTCATTTCCAGTTAAAAACCACTGATAAAAACACATCCTTAGAGACTTCAGAGAGAAGAGCCACTGGCAGACGAGCAGGATGCTCAAGCTTCACGGTCCCAAGACGCACCACCAGATCTTACCATGGCCCAAGAGAACCCGCTGTGTTATCCACAATATTCCTCTTTCCAAGGAATTATCTGCTCAGGTGGCAAGGGAAGACTGAGCTCCCACCGTTCACCACGTACCACCAGAACAGGGCTATTTAAGTACCTAGAGCTGGATTTTTTTTTTAAGATGTGAGTACTCAGCAACTCCTCAGGGCTGAGATCTAATTATTGCATTCCTTACAGAGGAAGGACAGCAGAGGCAAACGCTACTGGAAGAAAAGAACACCAGAAAACTGTGATGCAATCATAATTACAATATTAAGTTAGCAATCACTGCCAGGACAGAGCCCAAGCACCTACTAATCAATAGCTTCCAAGCACGCCATCTTCAAGCCTAGGAGAACAGGGTGGGGACAACAGGATGCACGCAAGGGGGAAAGGTCGTTTCCCCAAAACAGGGGGTCTCCAAAACAATTTTCTGTGGGGAAGCTAGTGTTCTAGGGATGAGAATGATCCAGGTAGTCACACCTCGTTGGGTGCTACAACCAGATAAAAGTATTTTGGAATCTTCTTCAGCCCCCAAAGCACTCTGCCCAAGCCTCCTCCCAAACCGCGTTCCCCAGTTTTGCTGGAGGGCCGTCCAGGGGAATGTCCAGCACTACAAAAGAGAAATACAAATCCTTGATACTTACACTGTCAGAACCTTGGTGGGTTTGGAGTGGCTTACAAAGATGGATAAACCACTAAGGTAATAGTTGCTACAACTTCCTTCTCAGCACCCTGCACAGATCTCACTTCTGGGGCAAGTTACCAACAGAAGCAGCATTTAGTTGTTTTTTTGGGGTCACCCTTAGGGGTGGCACATCACTTCCAACACAACGGGAAAGGCTACCAGCAGCTTAAAAAGGCCAAGTGCTTCCGAACAGCCAGAGGAGAAAGGCAGGATGCCTCACAAAGCACTAATGAGCAATCACTGCTTTGGAAAAGCAGTAAAATACACGTGAGAGGATTGAAAAAACACTAAAGCAACCCAAATGTAAGGCTAAAACAAAAAAGTCTGTCGAACAAGAGTGCCAGCCCACTGCAGAGAAGTATCATCACCCTTGCCCCAGCACAGGGTGAAGGAGAGGGACTGAACAGGGCAAAGCCACGGGGAGGAGCAGCCCCGAGAAGCCCAATTAGCACCCGTTTGCTGGGCAAAGGGCAGTTTAAGAACACACCAGCCACTTCTGCCCGAAAAAAGGCAGCCACACAACCCGCCGCAATTAGGCCACGGCTAGTGTACGCCCAGCCCTCCAATTCCGGCACCACGAAGACGATTTAACAGGTGCATTTAGGGGAAGGTCTGCCTTTTCCGCTAACCAGAGGGACTTCTCAAGTTTCAGCAAGGCTGCACAGCTTTCTGGGAGCAATCCCTGCAAAGGAGTGCTTAACCAACAGGGACAACCTGCCCTGTAAACGCAGGCTGCTCGACTCCAAACTCGCTGCAGACATCCTCGTGCTTCGCTCGGGATCATCTGAAAGCTGTGACACTCCAGGATGCAGCTGCACAACCCTGTTTCCTCATCACTGTCATCAGGAAAAAAAAGAAAAAAGGCTCAGGTTTGTAATGAAGGCAGCACGGCAACACACACGCTGACCCATCCGCTTTCTGCTCTGCCTGCTGCAAATACAAGGCAACGTGCCTCAGCTAACTTTTACGTTACTGGGATGTAAAACAAAATATTTTACCTTAAGTATGCACCGAGGCAAAAGCACGCGCACCAGCACTGCTATTTGGTAACCCAATGATGCTACCAAGCTTTGAACAAACAAGAAAAGATCTGTGATGTTAATGCTAACCCCAAGAATTTCTTTCTCTTGGGATCACTGCAAAGAATAGTTTGAGAGAGCAAAGCTTTCTCTGTACCTCTCACTTTCTCCTTCAGTCATTTCATACTTACAAGAGTTTAAAGGGCGAGACTGATCGAGTTAGGAGGATACTGAAAAGAAATGAAGACAACTGTGCAAAGTGGCACGGGAAACTGGTTAGCTGTGCAACGGGATTTCTCAGCACTCAGTGATTTTAAAGTGCTTGTTTGCACCCACGTATCCACTAAGACACAAGGCCCCTGTTCTCCGGACTGCTAACTTAATTCCAAAGGTATCATTCAAACATGCCCTGGTTTTATTACCCCCAACAATGCGTGATGGCAGCCTCGTTGCTGCAGCTCCACGTTGCTTCCTTACTTCACAGGGAGGAGGCAGGGGTAATAAATGCCTCCGTTTAGCCCAGCTGTTTTAATTCTTCCCCCTCCGGCTCTGGAAGGGCCCCTCACACTGGAGTCAAAAGGCAGGTTGGGCACCCAGTCTCCAGTCCGGACTCCTGGTGAGACATCACAGCTCCAAGACCAACCTGACTGTCACCTGCTGGGGGTACGGCACCGATTTGAGACCCACCAGCCGTGCCCAGAAAACTCAGGTTCAGCACAGCAGCTGACCACAGAATCTTCTGGGTTGGAAAAGACCAAAATCACCAAGTCAGCCCTCAAGCTGCGTCCCATCACCAACCCGACCGAGCCCCATCACTCGGCCACGTCCCTTACTGCCACGGCGATGACTCCCCGGCCTCATACACGTCCACTCCCCAAGGACACGGGCATTTCGCAGTTATTTCCTAACTGAGCTCAGCCAGAAGAAATGTTGGCCACGTGCAATAAGCAGAGACGCAGTTTCAGCTCTGTGGGATTAGAACATCCCTTCGCCCCTGCCATTACCACTTCCCCAGCTGGGCTAAAGACACTGAGCTGGCCTGATTTTAAGTCAATACACAGGGCAGGATTTCATGTAAGATAATAATCTACTTATTTGTGAAGATATCGAAACAAAAAAGGTTTCCCTTCCCATTACTGGAGAGCAGACAAGTTGGTTTTATTTCCTTAAAAGACCCTTCCCCCCACAAAAGCTTCACCAGACAGGACTATTCCAGAAGTTTAAAAGCCTTACTTATGAGCACACTGAAAAATAAAGGGGAAAACTTCCACTGGAGGATTTATTTCTAATTCTCAGAGCATTACAACAGACCCAGGTATTAGATAAAATACTAATTGCTATCATTAGGACTTGCAGTATTCATTTGTCCTGGTATTAATGCACTCAACAACCCAAGCAGTTTACATGTTGAATTTTTAGCTCTACAGATTAGGAATATATCCTTAGGACTTTACTTCTAAAAGCCATTAGCCAGCTGAGCTGTTCCAGGGATATAGCACTTACACGACTACAAAAGAGGACAAATTAACTGCAGTAATGCTCTTCTGTCCCAGATGATAGAAAAGAAAGAAGGGAAAAATTGCCAAAGCTAATACGAGCAGATTTTGTAGTTTTGCCAGAACAGCATTTCCTTGGCTGAAAGTTAAAGGACTCAAATAAGCCTTAAAAAAAAAAAAAAAAAAAAAGAAAAAAAAAAAAAAAAAAAGAGAGAGAGAGACAGAAAGGCAATATACTGGAGAGCCTCACACTTCTGTTACAAGTGCCTCCCCTTTCTGACACTGTAAAGTGGAAGCGCTGTAAAGCTTACCTGTGGGAAGAGTGGGGAAAAGGTCTTATCAGCAGAATCTTCCTTCCCCCAGGACAGTATTTAAAGTGGGAGAGAGAATAAAGGAGCTTTTAAAGGCAAGTTTATTTTAAGTAATAGCATGAATCTTATGCTGACTGTGAGAGGAGGAACTGCTAAGACCAAACCACATCCTCAGCTTTTGGAGTCCGCGCACTTCAGTTAGCTGTAAATCAGCCAGTAACAGTATGAACAGCACAGCATTTGTTACCCTGCCTAAATAACCCGCCTGAGCAGGCACCTGGCACCTCCAGCCACCTTCTGGCCTCGGTGCCAAACGCTGAGCGGGGAGAGCCGTGGCTGGATGTCAGCGGTGCCTCCTGCGGACGAGGAAGACCAGCACAGCCTCCTCGCACGCTCCGGCCACGTTCCCAGCCCAGGAGTCCTGCCACCAACTCCCCGTGTCCGAAGCCTAACGTTTGGGTTTGCCATTTGTCTTCCCTCGCTGGGACGAAGGTGATGAGCGAGGCGGCGTGCCGTGCGACTCAGCACGTAGTAAATTAAGGGGCACGAAGACCACTCACAGCAACTGTGCTGCCTGGCGAAGCCCTGCGAGGGCAGCGGGCAGAACACACGTGTTGCTGCCACAAAGACGGCTTGCTGAGGTCCCAACCAAAAATATGCTGCAGAAGGACAGCCAATTTGCTTATTTATCACGCACCTAAGGAGGAGGAAGACTTCAATTAGCTGTGCCTGAGCTAGCACCTTGCTGCCGGTGTAAACCCGGCCGCAAAGGGCATGTCGGACCGGCACGACCGCAGAACCGGCTGGGCCACGGCGAACACCAGCCTCGCAGCCTGCAGCCAGGTTCCTACAAGAAAAGGGGTGGTTGAGCAACGCCACCCCGTCTCAGGGTGCGAGTCACTGCACGCGCAGTGGTTTGGTTCGTGCTTGAGTAACAAACGTGCTCCTGTGTCCCTCCCTGCCACCCCCAGCCCCAGCAGGGGTGACAAACACCTTTACGTAAGCACCAGGCACACGGCATTTGTTAGCCAGCTCCTCATCACAGCCTGAGTTTTTTTTTTAGCATGTTGCCCCCCACAGAAGACATGGGGACACGAGGTGACAGCAGACAGAATCTCTCAGAAATCAAGAATCGTGAACCTGGAGCCACAAGGGCTGAACTCTGAAAGCAAAACACATTCAGGTCATGCTTATCTTACTGCAACTCTCTGGTACCACCAGCTTCTTCTGGGTCATGTTTTCCACTGCTGCCATACTGAAAGCATTTTTTTCCCTCTAGTTGGTTGTCTCTCCCCCCCCCCCCCCGCCATACACTGTGTATGCAAAAGGAATGTACACTTACTACCCCACCAGCCCTGAGTTCAAGGGGAGTGGCTAGAGACTGGCTAATTATAGCTTCAGCACAAAAACAAACAAGGCAGCAACTCTGAGTAAGACCGGCAGCACCCCTGGGCTCTACTGCAGAGAGGAAACATAAAACTCTCAAAACAAGATGGAAAAATGCTGATTTGAGGCTCAAAAAAAAAAGTGTAGTTTTACAAGAGCTCAAGGGACTTTCCAAATGAGGTGCAATTCAGATTTCACATGGGGGCAAGGGAAAAGAGAAAAAAACAACACAAAGAGCAGTTATTGTGAAAAGCCTACCAGTTGCTCCCCTACAAAGCCAAGAAGAAACTAAGCAGTGCTTGAGAAACAGCCTTCCGCTGTGGAGCAACAACATTTAACCCAAAACACACACAAGATGTCACCTCTTGTCCACTCTGCTCTCTACAACAAATGGATTTACAAAAGCAAAGCCTGCACGCCTCGAGGCATGCTCCAGATAGCACAGGTCTCAGATGGGACTGGGTTCACTCAATATAAACCCATTACAGCTCTCCCTGGGGGTCGCTGGCTCCGCAGAGGTGCGGTTTCTGCGAGGAAACATCCTCCCAGCCTCCACAACAACGAGGACGAAAGAAGGGCTCAGTCCTCCCTGGGCTGGGGCTCATCTGGGCACATTTGTTCATTCCTCCGCTTGGCACCCTCTCAGATGCTGATCACGCAGTACTTTCTGCCTGCCTTCTGGGGAACAAAACGGGTATTTATGTGAAACATTCGGCGAGTAGCTCGGTGCCACGCAGAGGTATGCGAAGCTCTGGAAGATAAAGTCGTGGCGGGGCTGTTTGAAAGCAGCCGATGGCACAGCAATTGTTCTGGGAGCGGGCAGCGGAGAACAAAGGCAGCACCGAGCCTGGCACGGCTCCCCGGCGGGGTTATGCAAGCAAAACCACCGCTATCAGCGCAAACCAAGCGCCGCTGTCATGCACGAAGGGTCCTTTCCTTCCCCACAGCACTGGATCCTTACCGATCCCAGCAAAGCGCCGTGCAAAACCCTTGCTCCTCACATGCCCTTCCTGGTTCATGGCACAATGGGTGCCCCACGAGTGAGGGTGCGCGAAGCAGAGGGAAGATCTCAGCACACAAAGGCTTCCAATAGATGGCGGCCCGCAAATTTCTAGGAAATGTAAATCTTTGCTGCTAAGAGTATCGCAGCCACCCCGCCTGCTGCTACACCACCGAAGAGCCAGACCTCAGATTCATCTCATGGTCTACAGACAGCACTAACACATGCTTCAAAGCCCTTATCGCTGTGCTAACCAGTAAAGGCCATCGCCATTTAGCCACTACACGGAGATTTCCGACGCTAAGGCCGACTCACACGTGGAAGGGAATCTTGTCAGCCTCCTGGAAGCAGGGAATGAGAACAGGTCAAAAACACACAGCTGAAAAAAACGGAGCACAAGCAGGTCAGGCCTTCCGAAACAACCCTCGCCATGGGGCAGGCTCTGCAACAGGCGAGCACTTTGAAACTGCCTTTTTTTTTTTTCCTTGTTGTTTTGGTTTGTTTTTTTTTTTTTTGCCAGAATGGTGTGGTTGGCACCAGGGGCAAGCGACATCCACAAACCCGTATCCACAGAAATTTTCGGCCCTACCAAAAACCTTTTGCCAACGAGGGTCGCAGCAAGGTTTTGATCACAACTATAGCCAAACTGCTGGTAAATAAACGGGATGATGAGGTTCAATGTAACATCACCAAGGAGCAGAAACAGGCCAGAGAATGGGAGGCGAGGACCGAGGCGTCACCTCCATCAGCAGGGTCAGCAGATCCTCAGGTAGAGGAGAAGCCAAGAACCCTGTGCTTAGGAGACTAGAAGCGCACAGTGAATGAGGAAAAACGAGATTTTTCCTCACTGAGGTAAGAAAGTTCCCAGTGCCAAGCAATCCCTTTTGCTGGGGGCACGGGCAGGATCGCAGCCTCGCGCTACAACTCGGGAGAAACACCGTATTTCAGAGAAAGCTCCAACCCCCAGCACACCACCCCGTGAACCAGCTTTCGCCAAGCCCCCGTCTGCTCCGAGGACCCAAACCCCGAACCCACAGCGGCCTTCCAGCCCCGACAACCGGCTGCTCTCCCCCGGGGAGCCCGCTGCGAGGCTCCGCGGCCGGCCCGCCGAGGGACGCTGCCTGCCGGGGGCAGCGGGCGCCCGGCCTCCCTTCAGCCCCCGGTGCCCCGGGGGCAGCGCCGCCCGCCCGGCCCCGGCTCCCCGCCGCTCACCATCGCCGCCGCCGCCGCCTCCTGCTCGGCCGCCGCCGCTCCGGGCTCGGCTCCGCCCCAGCCTGGGCCTCCCGCACCACAGCGCCCGCTGCGGGCCGCGCCGGAGAGCAGGGCCCGGGCAGCTCCGCAGGGCGGCCGTGGGGAGCGCCTTAAGTGCCGGGCGACAAGGAGAAAGGGCCGTATCTCCCAGTAATTCCTCACGGAGGAGCCTCAGCCCCTCACACTGAGCGTGTCTGCGCGGCACGCCTTGCTTCCTCAGAGCTGGGCCAAAGCCTGCAGTTATTCGATGCCCTCCAGATCTACGCACATTGGCCTCTCAGGTCACGTTTCCTAACTCAAGGCACTCAGGTTTCTTAAAATGAACTCAAAATCTCGTTAGTCAACAACACAACACAGCCCTGCTGCAAAAGGGGTACATCCAGCGGCTTGCACAGGTTCCTGCATGGCTTTTATAATGTTTGCATTTGACCTCCTGTGCCTTTGTTTCTGCAGGGTTTTGAAAACAGTGCACAGGCATCAGCTCTGGGCATTCCTGGCTAGTGCAAATATTTAACTCTGCTGTATTAAACCGTTTCATCAGCTGTCACTGTGCCATCCAAGCTGTCTCTTCACAGACGATGGCATCTTACATCAGATAGACAGCACTTTTATCTCAAGAAAACTGCCCTCATGGGATTGTTTTTAGAAGTATTCGTAGCTATCAGATGTTCTTTTTAGCAGGAGGGAACAAACAGATCTGTTATTAAACCGCTATCAGATTCACAAAGTAGGTCTTCATCGTGTGCACTTGGCAAGAAAGTCTAAGGCAACTCCAGACATGCTGTACTTGCTGAATCAAAGAGCACTGAGGCCCTCAAACTTTCACACAGTGTTGATATTTGGAAAAAATATTATTTAAAAAAGGTCTAAATAGCATTTAGGGTGCAGGAAGAAATCTTGTTTCTTAAAAACCTCAAAAGCCTCTTAAGGATGCATCATCACAAATCTTGTTCGGCTTCACACGTTTTCACACAATGCCAGGAAGCAGAGAGCTTGGTTTGTTCAGTTTAGCTAAACACAGGTAGAAAGGAATATGATATCTTGCTATAAACCCAGGGGTGGGGAGGAAGGGACAGCAGGGGGGAGAAGAGCCCTTTCAGGAAGGGGCCAATGGTGGCATGGGAACAAACGGACAGAGGTTGGCTGAGACCTGGGAAAGGGCTTGCTGCCGCTGGAGAGCTGAGGCTCCGCAGCAGCCTTTCTGCAAGAAAAGCAGGGACAAAAAGCCCTGATTTGTAGGTGAAGTTTTAGATGTTATGAAAGGATGGAGTTGCTGGCACAGAGAGGAGCCTGGACTCAGTTATCCGATGAGCTTGTTTCCCCCTCCATGTCCCTGATGCTCTTATGTGACAACATAATGTATGTTCCTATACAATAAGGTCACTCAGTGCCAGGTCTTGCTACTGCTGTAAGAAGCCACTTAAGTGTAAACCCTGTGGATGCCATTTGGGGAATCAGGAGCACAATCATTGCCAGATAACTCACAAGCCTCAAAAGCCAGAGCCACTTTCTCCAAAGCACATTACAAAGGACAACAACTTCCTCACAGCCTTCGGTCCAAGCTTAAGGACCTCGCCTTGACACTGGAAAACTCACTCCATGGAGGTTTTCCATGCACAGAGAAGGGAGCTGCCTCCCCAGGAGCACCCAGCACTCCTGCCAGCATTGCCCATGCTCAAGCAGAGGTCTCACACTCTCCTTTAAAGGCTGGCTTGGAAAAAAAAGGGCTGAAAATTTAGAAAAGGGGGCAAACATTTCCCAGATCAACCCAGCAGGACATTCACCATTTACAAGCAGGTTCATGCTGCCTGCCTAAGCACATCACCACTGCATTAAGAAACAGAAATCAATAGCTAAATCAGCAAAGCTCCAACCACTGTTCTCAGGCACAAGGCACAGTAAACCTGTGCTCTTAGCAAGCAGCATTGCTCGCCAGCAGGCAGGAATTACAGCCTCTCCTCCAGCCAGCCATGGCCTGCAGAAGATGGAAATGAGAAACACATTGGCTTGCTAGAACAGACCACGACATACACGCTGCGTCTCACCCCAGCCTCATTTCCTCCCCATACATTCCCTGCTGATTGACTGAAGACCGCAGTATGCAATGCTGGGAAGTCGCTCGCAGCACTGAGCCGCTGTCAAGTCAGCAGATCTGGACCTCCAAAGGTTCCTCCGCCGGCCAAACCCTTTGTGCCACCAGGGCAGGAATCCCAAGCACGCGACCACATCCTCAGCCCCAGCAGCCAGCACAGCCCAGGGACCCAGCCCTGCCGGAAAGGGTCCTCATCACGTTCACACGAGGGTTTCAATTCCACAGCAGGGGTGGGGGGCTGTCTTGTTTGGTTATTGAGCAGAAACATGCTTCTGAAGTAGGAAAGCAGCACCGATAAAATTAAAGTCACTTGCGCTGCCCGCTCACGTTGTTTTAGCTGAGGGCAGAGTTGAGGTGAAGCAGCCCACCAGGCAGGGTTCACCTACTTGTTTGGAGAATGCGAAACACCGAGGAGGGGATGCCACCCTACTGGCTTCCCCTGCCTAATCACAGAAGAGAGGAAATGCCACACTGGTCGCTCACAGAGCCATCAATTACTAGCACAGGGCAGATACTGACTGTGAGCAATTCATCAGCTAAGCAGGTCATCTCATAAAAACACAACACAGTTAATTTGATCATTTTAAGGAAAGAACCTAACTATTTAGAAACAGAGAGTAGAAGCAGCAAACTGTGTTCCCTGTTTTAGTCTGTACAAGGCCCACATTTCCATCAAAGCAACCACGGTGTTAATGCAGCCCTAATCTCACTTCTGCCATCATTTGGCACATTTTGTTAGCATGGTTGTGCACGAGCAGAGGGCAAGAAATCAACAGGAAGGGCCCTTGCAATGAAAGCATAAGCAAGGGTCTACATAGAAACCATTATATCTGGTTTAACCTAGAATTTTTCAGTTGATTTTTTTGATTTATAAGTAAACGGATCAAGAATGGTAGCTATATTCTACACTAGCAAAGCTCCTTTCCTGTAATCTTAATTTATGCAACTTTATATTGTGCACATATGGGCTCAGTTCCTCAAAACGCCATAAAATATTCCTATTTGGCAGACAGCATAGGTTCTCATCTTATAGAAAATTGCCCCAAAATTGGTGGAATTAAGAGGAATCACATTTCTTTTCTTGTTTTCAAGTTGCTTGGGACACAGAAGCAACTCAAAGTGCTGAAACACGAGCCCTTGGAAATAAACATTTACATTATGCCTTTTGTGTACGCAATGAGAAACAAAACTCTGGCTTTATATAAACTCCACAGGAGTTAAAGAAAGCGGTAGGATATATTTTCAACATTTTTACCCTAGAAAATTTAGGAAATGACTGCACTTTGTGATTACAGCTCAAGATCAGGAAAAGGCAAGCCACCCAAAGAGCAGCAGCTCTGTAGGAGGGAAAAAAAAAAAAAAAAAAAAGCAATTTCCCCCCCCCGCCTTTTCCTGTCCAGTTTTATAGCCCTACATGTAGTTCCCCAAATGAATCTTTTTCCTGCTGCTGAGCTGCAGATTGCAGCAACCAACATTTCCCAACCAGCCTGGGTGTTCCTTGCAAGCATTTACCCCAGCGCTCCCCCATGGGGTTTTTGGCGCTGCCTATAGCCATAATGCTTTAGGTTTCCATTTCAAGGGGGTGGTCGTGCTGGAAGGATCCTGCCCCAGTTCGCATCCACAGAGGTGTTTGAGAGCCTCTCGGGAGGTGACACCTCGCTGCAGTGCTCCAGACTTGTCCTAGTGCCAACACTGTGCTGTCCTCTGCTGAGGATGCTCTGGGTGCAGGAAGCTGAACAAGTCCCCACCCAGAGCAGGGGATTTTTTGGTCGTTTACACATCCGCCTGGTTCCTGTCACCCATTTAAGGCAGCAATGGGGAACAAAGCACCAACATCTTTGTTCTGCCATCAGCAGCAGTATCAGCGCTGCATCCTGGTGGCAAGCTCGCTCACGCTGCTACAGGGACACATGCGGGCTGTTGTTGCAGAAAAGATCTTAATTACATAGCACAAGATAACATGCCAAGGTGCATCAGAAGAGATTCTCATGCTTTCTGCTGGCTTTAGGCGTTAGCACTCGCAGAAGCTATGTGAGTGATGGTGTTTCACCAGCCTGAGCACCAGGATCCAGCCCTGGTTGGAGCAATGCCATGAATTACCACGTCCTGGCTTTGGCCAGCTGTCCAATCTGCATATTGTCAAACTAGAAAATGAATACTTTGAGGTGATGCTAACAAGCGATGCTTCTTGGAAGCTGCAAAATAAACCTGGAAAATAAACCAGACTTTGCCACCCTTTAAGGGGTTCCTGCAGCCTAATAAGCCACAACCCCATAACCAGCACAAATCCTGACCGGCTCCTGGCTGAAAAACCACCCTCAAAAACCACGCACAGCTGAAAAACCACACACAGCAGTTCCTCTGCCTCACCCTACCCCCAGCAGCCTCCAGGCAGGAGCACCTAACACTGAGCATTTCATTTTTGCCAGATTTCCAGTGCAACACAGAAGGATTTCAAGGTCTATCGTCTTACACCACAGAACAGCGTTCCCATTCAAGTCCCAATTTTATTCATTTGCAAATGCTTTTGCACCTCTTATCACACGCTGAGGTGTATTAGTCCAGGGTTATGATTCAATTTCCATCTCACGCACTTGAGAGATTTATCACCTCGAGTGGGATTTACACCACGGTTTTAGGAAGATGCAAGACTTCATTTGCACACAGCAGACAAAAAAACAGCCCTTCCATGATATGGGCTGGAAGACCTGCAGAAGGAAGCTGTCTCTCCCTCTTCTGACCATAGAGGGAGCTGACTCCCCAGCATTAGCCTTCCCAAAAAGAAGCACACGAGCTCCCAACCCCAATATACAGCCCAGAAATTATTTTGGCCCCTTTCCCCGGCACAACACCCAGACCTCACATGCGGAGGAAGAAGGCAATTTAGAGTAAATAATTAAGGACTCCAGATACTGTTTCCCCCTAAACTACAGGTGATCACAGAGAAAAAAATATAAACACTTTCTTTAATATGATTGATTGCTCTTGCTGAAGTTCAGCACGGGAAAAGAAATCAGAGAGGAAAACCCTCCACCATTCGGCTGACGAGTCATCATGCATTATAGCTCCCACATTTAAATGAATGATAAATTGCTTTTAAGAAGTGACTTAAGTCAGTGAGCACGTTATTAATCTTGCACTGGAGAACAGTCTTCCTATCCTCCTGTTCTGTAAATCACCCAAAGTGTTTAGAGGTTTCTGTCTGACAAGCTCCATAGCCATATCTTCCTTGTCAATCTTATCAACCACTTGTTTAATTGTAAAAATGTAAATAAAATGCAGCACGAGCTGGCCCGATGCCTCATGACTCGCACATCGCCTCCGAAGGGAGAGAAACAGGAGGTTTCCCAGCTGCACTCGAGGCTTTTCAAGGATCAGAACAACTCCAATGAATGAGCCACGTCCAACCCCAGAGCACAGCAGCAGCTTGGTGAGAACAAGATGCATGTGCCAGGAAAGCCTCCGTGATTTCCTTGTGCCTGAGCAACATCAGATCAAGTATTAATTGAAGAGCAAGACCCCCTAGAGCAAAAAATAAACTGGAACAAAGTCACACATGGCTTTGTTCACCATTCTTGGGACCACCCAGGACTTTCTTCATCGTCATCTAGTGCTACACAAGACAGAGATGCTTTCGATGGCAGCAGGGATTATGAGCACCTGTGGCACTAAGGGATGTAATTCAGTGATGAGACTCGGCAAGTCAGGTTGATGGTTGGCCTTGATGCTCCTGAAGGTCTTTTCCAACCTAGAGGATTATATGAAAAACAATCCCAGCATTGGCTGCTCTGGCCACTCTGGTATTAGCGGAGTGTGCTCTTGTATCCTGCTGGCTCAGGTTGCACTGGTAAATAAAACATTTCACTTCAACATCAGGACGCTCAGCCAAGTAACTGGATACCCAACACAAAGGGTAATCTGCTAATTACACCCCAGCGTGCAAAGACATTGCTGATGATACCGCACACACACTGAAAAATTAATGGCCAGCTAGGACTTGAACGTGCACCAACAGGAGGCTTTTCACATCCTCTGGCTACTCCTACCTCTGTCAGCATCTCATCACCAGGTCTTGGGACACGAGGCTGTGAAATTGCTCCCAACATCAGCAGAAAAGCACCCGTAGAGGACTAACTCTTACTGAAGAGCAATCCGCTCCCCCAGTGTTAGCTGGATTAAGAAGTGACTTCCATCTCCCAAAGCTGGAAAGGTGCACAGTGGTCTAAAGATCTTCTAAAACATGTAGGTTTTTTTGCATCTCCCAAAAAAAAAATCCCCAACAGAATAATGTGTCAGCTAAGGATGTGTTGCCTACCTACAGCCTCCACCCACGCACAGCAGTGCAGACCATTTTCCAAAGCAATTCAAGCACCTCAGTTTCACTGAAGGCAAGTAACACAAAATGGCCCGTCAGAAAAGTTGATTTAACACACACCATTTATAAACAATATCTGGGTAACGCTTCTCCCATCCTGGTGCATTCTTTGACCCTCACAGAAAGGCATTAAAGCAGCGTGGCAGAGATCTTGTTAAACAGCCACTTGCTAAATCAAAAACCCAAATCAATAGCATAGGCATAGCCTGACTTTAAAAACTACTTACAAACTAAATTAAAAAGCAGTCGCGTTGCCGATTGACAAGATTAGAAAGGTTTCCCTAGCAATTGTTGAGATTAGAAACTAATGAACCATGCAGACGGAAGACACGGTGGGGGAAGGCATTTGCACTGTTGGTTTTTTAACAAATCTAGTCACATGTCAAGGGCTCACACAAAGCATTATCATCTTTAAAAAAGGAAAAGTTTCCTGGATATTTCTCTTCACCATGTGCTTCACACTAGCCCAGGGAAGCTCACAGCAGTGCCAAAGTCCAAGAGCAGAGTAGAGGGGGATTAAAATAACAGCAAGAGTGTTTGCTTGGGCAAAGGGAGCAGGGTAGGCTCCTCCAAACCAAACCTTCACCCGCAGCTCCCAGGGGGATGAAGGAAGAGCAAATACCTCAACAGGGAACCAGGCCCCATGGCTCACCTGCTTCCCAAAGTTTTATAGGGGAATGACAGAAACAAACATGGGTCTGGAAGGTGAGAGAAGGAAACAGGGTTGCAGCCAAGATATCTTCAAATTCTTCTCTTAAAGAAGAAAGAACAACTTTCCATGTCAGCTGTGGCCAGGGCTAGAAGTAATGAGGTAAAACTGCAGCAAGACGAGGCATGAAGAAAGTGTTTATAGCAGTCAGAGCAGTAAGGCACGGGGATAAATTCACCATAGGAACCAGAACCCACCCCCCAGCAGAGGGTCTTTGCAAAGGGGCTCATCCCAAGCAGCACTGCTGAAGCAGGGGAGACGGGCCGGGCGACCCCAGCCTTATTCCCTGCCTTTCCACAAAACACCATTGTGCTTTAGGCAGCAAAGCCTTTAATTCTGCTTATCAGACCCAAAATACAGAGACGCAGCCTGGGCTCAGGGGACCTCAGCTCCTACCAGCTCTGCATGTCCAGGCTGTCCCCCCGACCCCATCCATTGAGCCCCCCGACATGGAGCTGTGGTGGGCAATGCAAAATGAGCCCTGGCATTATTCCACAGCCCCTTTTGGGTGGGGGGGTGAAGGAACAAGGGGAAAAAAAGAGAGGGAGGCAGGCGTTGCTGCTGCCCTGAGCAATGCAGCCTAGCAACCCTAACACAATAAGGCATGAATTTGCAAATGGGGGGATTTTAGGAGCCTCTCAACAAGGAGAAACTCGCTCTTCTGTGCCTCTTAGGAGAGGCATCACTGGCACTGACTGCTTTCTTCACCCAGATAGCACATTCTGGGCTTTCCCTGCAAAACAATCGCCTAAAAATAGGCTGGGAAGGGAGAACCCCACTTATCAGACTCAGTTTAGGTGAACCACCTCAAAAAGGGCTGCTTCAAGGCCAGAGCCATACAAAAATAGCTCCAAACGTCTCCAAACCCAGCTTTTACTGTTGCTGCCCAAGTATTTTCACCTGTCTGATTATTGTTTGCTTTTTAAACAGGCAACACTGGCACCACTCAGAGACTTGCTCGCAGAACAAGCTGCATTTGCAGGAATTGCAGCTTCTCCCAAGCCATTTGTCCTACAGAAATACCAGACCTGCAGAGTTCTGCTCCTTGGAGCTGATTGCATTTGTATGGGGAACCCCAGGGGCAGGGACAAACCCCAGGCTGCCCAGCACAAAGCCATCTCCCACAGAAAGCCCCAGGGTACGTCCCACCTACCTCAGAGACCCGCAGCAAGGAGAAGATGGATGCTTTGGGAACAACCACAGCTTCTTGAGGGATCCACCGCCCCAAAGGTCACAAACCAAGTCTGTTCCCATCCAGGAGCAGCAGAGATGGGGCAGAAAGGGACACAGACAAAGCTACTTCATAGACTGAAAAACCCAGCCCAGCTGGAGACTGGACTTAAATATTCTCCAGGGGCCATGGGGGTGGTGGAGGCCCCAGGTGAGGTTGCTTGGGGCTGTTAAGGCCCAGTAGTGCCCTCAGCTTTACCCCAGGGACACCTGGCCCCAGGAGTTATTGGAAAGGCCCCCCTTTGTGGTAAATCGTCTTTTAGCAGGACAAGAGTCTGCCTGCGTTTACAAGAACTGGAAAAGTGCTTGGGAAGTACCCAATCAAATCAAACAAACAGACATTTCCCCCAACCTTGAAATCCATAAACACGAGCACCAAAGAGTGGTACCCCCTGGGTTTTGTCAGCACCATGGTGAGAGCTAGCGGTGGCCCCATTCTCCAGGACATCCTGACCAGGTGGAGCTGCAGCACCATCCCTATTTTCACTCCTGGTGCTGCTCTGCAGGAGTCTAGGAGGGGATGGGGGAGCTACGGGCAGCATCTGCCCCACAGGCAGCAAGGCTAAGCGCTGCAATAACCACCGGGGTCCCCGTTTTCCAGAGACCCACTCAAGTGACAGCAGATACTGAGGGGACATGTTTGGCCACGGCCAGCCGCATGGAAACCTGCAAGCACGAGTCTTGTTTCCCAGGGTTTTCCCCTGCATTTCCATTTTCTGCCCCTCAGCACCTCCTCCGGGCTCAGCGGTGACTTGCCTCTTGGCATCTGTCCCGCATCAGTCGCCGCTTGCTCCCGCGGTGATGCCGCCACAGCCCATAAAGAGGAGGCAGCAGGCATCACCATGTGAGCTCGGTGGTGCACCACGCGGCCACCAGACCCCCTGGAGGAGAAGCTGTCACCCTGGTGGGCTCAGTCACCGCTCCTTTTCCTTTCCACCTTTACCAGGAAAATCCACGTCCAAGGTAGGGGTGCACAGGACAGAGGAGTGGGGAGCTTTGCTGGGGCGGTGAGGGTGTGATATGGGAAGGGAATGGCATCTGCATGGATTTTTCTAGAAGGAGGTTTGGCACAGCGAATCCTCAGTGCATCAAGGGTGATAATCGCATGTCCATCCTATTCCTCTGTTTCCCTCCCAGATCCCACCCGATGCGTTGCAATGTTCCCAGCTGAACACCTCTCCTGGTGAAAGACATCCTTTATCTCACTTCTCATTAAAAAAAATAAAATAAAAAAATACAGAGATGGCAGCTTAACTACTCCAGATCGCACTTTGTCCAAGCTGGATGGAGATGCAGAAGCAGAGATGTTCCAGGAATAAGGGAAAGCACTGGTATTGATGCCAACCCCTTCTCCTGATGGCTTTTCCCCTCTCCCTGCAGGCTCAGCACCGAGCCCTCTCTCGTCCCATTCCTGGATGGAGGTCCACCTCCTAACCACCACCCTGGGGGGGGCAGGACAGTGGACACCCATCGGGGACCCCCCCAACAAGGCGATCCCCTGGCTGGCTGCATGTTGGTGTGCTCCCATGGGACAGCATGCAAAGGTGGGTGGTAAGAAACGTCTCTGCTTGGGGCTTTGGGGGATTTTTCAGTGCCACCGGTTACCTGGGAACTCCTCACGCATCCTCAGTTTTTCCATTTTTGCAGATGAACGCATTCGGTCTGAGGCTGCTCCATCACTTTTACAAGTCCTGGGCTTTGGGGTGGTTGGGACTCCCATGGGGGAAAAGGGAAGCTTATAAGAGCGCATCGCTCGGGGTGAAAGGTGCAACAGGAACGATCCTGCTCCTATGCTTCCAGCTTCCCCACCCCAAACCTGCCCACACATCCCCTCATCCTGCACAAACTCGCCGTCTCTGGCTCCCAGCAAGGAAAATGCAGGGACCTGAGCCAAACCAGGAACTGGTTTGACACAGCCACCTCCCACTCCTCGACCTGCAGCCAGACCTGCTCTCACAAACCTCTGGTCCCTGGCAGAAAGGATGAGTGTCCCTGGAATGGGATTCAAAGCCACTGCGGGCCACTACCTGGGGAGTTTTCCTTCACCCTCCCTTCTGCCCCTGGGTGATGGGATACTGGAAGCAGAGCTGGAAATTCCCCAGCTAGCCAGGATCTGTCCTGGCAAACCCCTGAGGCACAGCAGAACTTCTCCAGCAGCACTCTGGCTCTCCTCTGAGTCCTCAGGTTAGGAGAGTTTGGGTCTCACTACTTCCCTTACGCATTTCTGGTGAAAATCTGCACCAGAAAAAATCTCCCGCTTCTTGGGGAGGTGCTCCTGGAGAGCCTGGTATGTCCAGAGCCGTGCCAGCACCCTGGGTGGGATGAGGCTTGCAACAAATGGGCTTTGATGCTGCCATATCCATCACCTGGTTTCATCCTACCTCCGGGCATGATGCCCACCCTTGCCAAAGTCCACCCCGATGTCACACCTTGGCAGGCGAGGTGCCTGCGTGCCCCTCTGCCCTGCCACTTGTCCCCTGTGCAGCCCGGGGCACGATGACCCGGTTATCCTGACCGCCTGTGCCCCCTTCTGCTGCCAACAGGTCGTGGAGCTGCTGCGCCAGGACCTGCAGCACTGGGACCTGCAGGCAGGCTCCCCAGTGGCGAGCCCCCCGTGGCTGGCCAGAGGGGTGAGGACGACCTGGAGCATGAGTGCTGGAGACTGGGGCAAGGGGCTTGGTGTCCTATTTCTGTCCATAACACTGCCAGCAGATAATTTCCAAGGGAACTCGGAGTGAGAGCAAAACAACATTTCATTTAAAATACACCAGTCAATATTTTTGGGTGTTGAATTTCACCTGGTGTAAAGCAATCACTCACTTCAAGGAGACCATAAATGCTCAGTGCTTCATGAGTTGACTGTTTTCCTACTTATTTTGGCCCAACATTTGGCACAGCCCTCTCGGCTCTAAGTTTCAAGCAGACCTCCAGCTGCTGTGGCAAGCAGGCAGGTATCCATGAGCACACTGATTTAACTCCTTAAGAGAGGATTTGCACTGGGAGGTTGTACCCAGACAGAAATGGGAGGTTATGTTTCTCCTGGGGGGTACGTGAGGGGCTGGAGGAGCACCCAACGTTTCAGCAGCACTGGGTTTAGGTCCATAGATTTGCAAAGTTTCCTAAGGCATCTTTCCAAGAGCATGATGTCCCCACATGGGTCTGGGGTGAAAGTTCAGCAATTTGGGGGCTGTACAAAAGTTGGCTGATTCTGAATTGTGTGGGAAGCAAGCTGCCCATTCACTCTGCATCCCGACAAACCCATCTTTGGCCCTTTGCAACCACAGGCTTTAGGAGCCACTTAAATGCAGCTACCCAAAAGCTCACACACGCAGAAATACGCACAGATGGAGGGGCACAGCCAGCAAAGCATCGGCTTCCCAAACCCTTCCCGTGCTGGTTTTTGTCCTGGCCCCTCCAGCCTGGCCCTTTAAGTAACTTGAGCCTGCAAACCCCAGTCCCTAACTTCAATGGAGAGGGAAAATGCTGCTTTCCCTCCCTAAACCCCTGGGTCTTTCTTTTTAAAAGCAACCCTTCTGGAGGAGGGTAGGGAAGGTTTGTAGGGAAGGTTTGGTGAGGATGAGGCAGCGAGCATCCGCCTCCCACACCGGGGCGAATTCGCCACGCCGCTGCCTTCCCTCCACCCCAAAACGCTTCCTGCAGCTTTCCCCCCACTGCCGCCGCCCTTTGGCAAAGCCCAGCTGATTTCCAAACCCTCCGTGGCTGCTGGGGGTTGGTGCAAAGGTTTAATTATTTGCTTTTCCTCGGGAGTGGAGCGCCGGGACGGGGAGAAGGTCAGGTCCTGCCATCGGCGGCTGCAAAGCGCGGCCACTGGTGCGTGCGGCCACTCTCCCAGCCCTTCCTTCCCCAGCTCCCAGAGCCCACCATGGCTCCACAGGCATTTTGGTGCTCCGTCTCCCTGCTTTGCTGCTCCTTCCTGAGCACGGCAAAAGGTAAGAGGCTTTGGGGCTGAGGCTGCCCTGGGAAGTGGGACGGATGCTCGCCGTGGCGCACAAAGAGCATCCCAGGGCTCGCTGCTCTGCATGGAGCCCTGCGAAAGCCCCTAAATGGGGAGGGAAGCGGTACTGCCATGGCAGCTGCCACCAAGCATCTCATGGCTTTGGGGAATTTGGGGGACCAGGGAAGTCTTCCTGGGGGGCGAGGAACAGCCGAGAGCTGCGGCTTTTCCAACTGCGCACAGCACGCAAATACAGAAACTCTTTGGGCTGGCTAGTGGAGGGCAGGCCTGGGAAGTTAGCTGGATTTCCAGTGATTACTGCTCAAATTGGGGATTTTTCCCTCCCCTGAGACTGTGCTTATTTTTCAGAGGGATTTTAAAACCCAGTTTGTCATTATAACAAAAGTAGCAAAACCATCAAACATCTCAGGCGCTCAGCAAGCACATCAGATTTGCAGGAGAATTTTAAGTAGCTTTAGAAAAAGAGATTAGACTGAATGTCTGTCGCGGCAAAGGGACCCCTGCCCCAAATCGTATGTGCACAGGAACAAGAGAAGCAACTCCAGCTAATTCTGAACAAGTCAGATTAAAGCAAAGGGGAGTTTGGATCCAAAGCTGCCCCCAGCAGCTTCATTTTGCCCTATTGCAAGGTCAGTGATTTAATTAAGAGTTGGAGATTCTGACACAGCTACTTATCTACTCAGGAGGGGAAAAAGGGAAAATGTAGGAGATAGGAGATTACAGTCTCTCTTCTCTCCTAGCAAAAAAAATTACCAGTGTTGTCCCCAAGTTAACTGACTTTGCATTAATTAATGCACAGAGCTGAAAAGACCTTCAAAACATCTCGCCTATCCGTGGGCACACTCAGAAAAATTTGCTTCGGGATTAAAGAGTTTGCATGGGATTTTCCAAAAGTGCTGAAATCCCCAAGCAGGGCCCCTGCTCTGGCCATAATTTCCAAGGCAAGAGGGGAAATGCAACCAGGAATATCCACATACTGGATATTTGGAATATCCAAATATTGGATATATCCATATTGGATATTTGGATATTCCTGAAATATCCAAACTTCCCTTAACCCACAAATGTTATAGAAATGGGAGAAGTAGGAATGGGGAGAGCAGGTGTAGTGGGGTGTGCCACGAACTGTCTCTGTCTCCTCTGTCTGTGTAGACAGAGGAAATTTGGGATTTGGGCTACGGGACACAAGCTTCAAAGAGCACCCAGTGCAGTTCACAAGCATCCCTGGTCCTCTGGCATGCGGAGAGCGGAGGGAGTGATGACCACAACCCCTCAACGTTTGTGCCTGTCCTCAGGGGACCCGCAGGTGCTCTCCTTCCCACCCGGCAGGCAGTACCAGTACCGCTACACCCTGTCCATGCGGCTGGACCCCGTGGCTGAGCCGTCCCCCAGGGGAGGCTGGCTGCAGGCAGAGGCACTGCTCGGGGTGCACCGGCTCTGGAGGGACCCAGGCAGGGAGGAGCTGCTCCGGGTGCAGGTACGTCTCCTGCAAGGGGTGATGCTGCGTTTCCTTCATCCCTTTCCCTTGCCAGCATCCCCACGAGATGCATGACAGCTTTCCAGCAGACACCGTTGCTTTCTGCTATCATAGATCCAGGACCTGAAAGCCCGACAGCAGCCAGAAGAGGCGAAGGGGCAGGATGGTGCTGGAGGTCCCCCTGCGGAGATCGCGCTGAGCCCGGAGGCACAGGCAGAGCTCCAGCAGCCAATTTTCATATCCTGGAGCAGTGGCAAGGTCAGCTGGAAGCCTCCTGCAGGGATCCAAAGCTTTCCTGGCTATGAAGCTCATATGAGCACCTGCCCTGGCTCTGCTTTCACATTGGAGCATGAGGAGGAGAGTGGTGGCATGTACAGGAGCACATGGTCTGCTGCGGTGCAGCATCACCCTGGGTTTATCCCTGTCCTCCAGAAGGGTTTTATCTGGGCTTTGGTCCCAAAGGTGGGATGTGAGCTCCTTTCTGGCCTTCTCCTCTAAGGAGGAGAATTATTATTTTTTAAAAAAAGAAAAATATGAGAAAACACACACCTCCAAAAAGCCAGCTGAGGGATGCGATAGTGAAACCTTCAGGGCATTGCTTAGGTTGCAGGGGAGATGCCTTTCCCTGGGGGCCCCAAAAGCCACCCCCACAGCCTGACGCCTCATCTTACCCCTCCAGGTCAAAGCCCTCTATGGGGACGAAGCAGAAGGCACCCTGATCTCCAACCTGAAGCGAGGCATCGTCAGTCTGCTCCAGCTGCAGCCCCACGCCGGCACCACTGTCGAGGTAGGGAGCTATGAACAGCAACTGAGAAACGTAAATCAGCTGCAGGTGGTTTTCGGGACCAGGCACATTTACAAAATTGTCATCTTCCCTTGGATGAAGGGAAAAACATCCACAAGGGTTTCATCTGTGTTTCAGGAGGATGCCTCCGGAAGCTGCCAGGTCACGTACGCCGTGTCCAACCACTCCATCACAAAGACAAAAGATCTCCTCAGCTGCACAAAGCCAAAATTGGGATTCACCTCCGTGAACAAAGCAAGTCCATGGCTCTCGTGGTGGTGGTAGAGCTCAGCTTAGGTCAAGCATAGGTCAAGTGTCCCACCAAATCCTCCTGCAGGTGGGCTTTGAGTCCAGCAGGCAGCCTTCTGTGCCAGCCTAGGGTGAGCTTTTAGCCCCTGGCATAAAAAGATGAAACTCTGTGGGCCTTAATGCAGTTATTTCTGCCCCAATTAAAATCATTATATGTATATATTGTATTAAATTCAATGTAGAAATGAACATCGCCACAAAGATTCCCAATGGGCTTCGCAGGAGTCTTGACACCTGGCAGCCAAATGCCGAGCATTCATATAAAACAAGCTTTCTGGCTATGAGTTATGGCAAACTCACCCCAGAAAATAAGTTCTGCCCTGCACAATTTTAGGAAACGGGGTTTTATCCAGAGCAGGAGGTGATGTGTGTGAGGAGAAACCAGGAGTGGGTAGGCTTCCAATTTGCCATCCCCAGGCATCTCCCACACCAGACAGGAGCATCCCTCCTCCCTCCGCTGCCTTCATCCTCCTCGGCAGCCAAGGCACGGTGACACCACCCTGTAATAAAAGGGAAAGCCCACACGGTGTCACCAGTCCTCCACAGGCCACGGTCCTCACCAGGGACTGCCTTTTCCCACCCCTGGGAAGAGATTGGGACCTTCTGGGTTTTCCTTTTTTCTAGATTTTTGGAGTCCAGTGGCAGCCCACCAGCAGAAGCCAGTACGTGGTGAAAGATGGCATGCTCCAGTCAGTGCTGGCAGAGGAAAGCCACATGGTGGCTCTAGCCCTGAGGTCCACCACCGGTGTCAAAATCAGCTCGAGGTGAGCAACGTCCCCAGTACCCCTGCCAGGACAGGGTGGCTCGGCGTGGGACCAACAAACCCACCAGTGGCTGCTTCTCCCCTAACAGGCAGCAGCTCGAGCTGGTGTCCTCATCTCCTGCCCCAGAAGAAGAGGCCAGAAGGAGCCTCGAGGACGCGCTGGCTGGCACGGATGGCCAGCACCAGCCCCTGGGCATGGCCAACCTGCCCTTCAGGAGGGGCTGCACCCACTGCCCCTCGGTCAGTGACACCGTACGGCCCCAAAAATCTCCACGTGCCTGGGGTGGATGGGAGGAGGTGGAAGGATTTGGGGTTAAACCGCTGTGAGGGTGCACGACTGGCACATCCAGCCAGGCTAAACGCATCCCAGGGCTGAGGTCAGAACGTGGTTCCACCACTGGTCGGGCTGGCAAGGACAAATTTCTGCCTCCTCAATTCCCCCATGCATTTCACTTGGTAATTCTGGAGCCACAATGACTCACAGGCACTGGTGATACCCTCAGTCTCTCAAATTGAGGATTTGGGGCTTCAGCACAAGCCCTCATCAGTGCAGGTGGGACCATGCAGTAGATCATCTGCTCATCCCTCTGGCTGCATGACCTAAATTCAGCATCCCGATGGGCCACTTCCACTCCTAAACATTACCCGAGTTTAAATATTATCCCTTGACTCAGTATCCGAGAGAAAGAGGCGAAACTCCCCCCAACTGTCCTTACAGCTGGTAGCCTACCTGAAGACCTTTGACAGCCAGAGAGCCAAGAGGGACGTCTCGCAGGCGGCGGCCGCATGGCGGTTCCAGAGGTTCATCCAGATGCTGCGCGGCGCCAAGAGGAGAGATGTGCTGCAGCTGCTGAACAGGGCACCCGAGGAGATGCTGTGAGGCTCCGGGTCGCTATCTCACCAAAAGGGGCTTTCCATGCCGATAAATGGCATATAGGACCGTGGGACACAGGGACACTTCTATGCTGCTCTGTAACCATACCCAGTCCAGGCAGCAGCACAGTAGCTTTCCCACCATGACCTAAGAAGTCCAAAATTGCTCTGGTTTTCCTGAATTCCCACACAGTACCACCACCACATGGCCTTTTTTTTTTTTTTTTTTTGACTAAACTGGCATTGGAGCAGAGCAAACGCTCCGTTAATATAACATCCACCCGTGGCCATAGCATCCATCCTGGTCAGTGTGAGCCCTAGAAATGGGGAGGTTCAGAGCAAGAGCCAACATTTTGGGTCTTTTCACCCAAGAACTGAAGCTCCAATGAGTCAGTAAAGCACAGAGAGGGGGTTGAGTGTCTTCTCCAGCACCACCAGTGATGACCTCCCTCCTCTCCCTCCAGCCCCTTCGTCGTGGAGGCAGCGGTGGCCGCACAGTCAGTGGCATCCTTGGCGGCTCTCTCGGATTTCCTTGACTTCAGCAAGGAGCCCAAGTCCCTGCTGGAGACATTTCTCTATGCAGCAGCTTTCTCCCCCCGGCCTTCAAAAGAGCTCCTCCGCTTGGTGCTGGTGAGTGGGGACATTCCTCTCCTTCCAGAGGGGCCCGTGTCCAGGGTGGGTCCTCACCTGTTTTCAGCCAGGAGGGAATGGCAAAAAATATTTATCTGTAGATGCAGATATATTCTATAGACATAAAAGTCTGTAGAAACAGAACTTCCTACCTGTGTGATTATTTTATGTGCTTTTAATGGGACACTGGCGATAGGAGTAGATGTTCCTCAGGGAGAAGTATCCAGCAGAAGGTGCTTTACCAATGCTGCATGACCAATAATAAAAGCTGAACTAAAAGCCACTGTGAAAAATCAGCATTCTACCCAACTAAACCACGCATCGCCTCCTCAAAAGCAGGCAGCTTCTCCTTACTGTTTGGATAAATGCTCTGAGATAACAGCTAAAACACACTCCTCCTTTCTCTTTTTCCCTTTTTTCTCACGTTTCCTAACACCCAGGACAAGCTGGATGGGAAGCAGCTGGCCCCCTGAGGTGCGGGAGACAGGGGGTGGTTGCCCTGGGCTCCCTGGTGGGCAAGCTGTGCCGGCAGCGGCTGTGCAGGCTGCAGGTGGGTCCCTGCAACACCTCATCTTCCCCAGACCTCAAAACCCCCCAGGGCTTCCCAAAACACCTCCCGGCCTTCTCCTCATCCTCCTTCGCTTCTGCTCCCCTGCCAAACCTGACCAGGAGGTGGAGCGTGGCGTTGAAGCCATCCTCGCAGGGCTGAGGGGTGCCAAGGAGGAGCCCGAGGTGGTGATCCACCTGCTGGCCCTGGGGAACGCGGTGCTGCCCGAGACCATCCCCATCCTCCTGGAGCACGCAGAGGAAGGTCCCACTGCCATCTCAGGCCGCGGCCATCTCTGCCCTGCGGAGATTCCCTGCTCAGGCACATCTCCAGTGAGGTATGACATGAAGCCACCCAAGCTCTGTGCTTCTTTCCCATGGGGGTCCCCACCACCCTTGGCATCTCTCAAACTGCCTTCTCCCAGGTGAAGAGGGCGATGAGGAGGATTTTCCATGAGAAGAGGAAGAGCTATGAGAAAACATGCCGCCTGGCCGCTGCAGAAATCCTCCTGGACAGCCAGCCCTTGCCCATGGATGTCATCAACATCCTGCTGGCCACGGGGGAGATGGAAACAGAAACGGCGACATTCCTGCTGCACAAGGTCCAGAGCAGCCTGCGTGCTGACCACCACCCAGCAAGGTGGGTTTGGAGCAGGAGGCTGCCTTTTTCCCCTAGGTTTACACTGCTTTTTTTCCTCCTCATTGCTCCAGCTTTTGAGACCTTAAAGCTGGATTCCCAAAGCAGCCACAAGACCCAGGCTCGTGGCTGCAGCAGAGTCCTTGGAGGGCAGAGCTCCAGCTCACAGGGCAGCGCACGCTTTGTAACCGCGTTAATCTCCCTATCGGCACAGAACAAGCCAAGAACTAACAGTTTCCAGAGCTAAGCAGAAGCTGCACAAAAATATTCGGATGGTTTACCCTAATAAACCAGAGGAGAGGCAAATTCCAGGGCAGCCCCAGTCTGCCCATTTCCCTCTTTGCTCACACTCATCAGCAACTGAAATAGCCCTGAAATTCATATTTCCTTTTCTTTGCACAGCCCTCTCTCATTTTCCTTCCTTCCCGGTCCTTACACATGGTTTCCCTCTTGCTTCCAGGAAGATAATGAAGGACATCATGGGAGACTCACAGATAAACAACTACCACCACTTCTCGAAAGCCGGCATCTCCTCCTCTTTCTTGGGACCTCTGACAGGTGACACCACGGAGAACACCGGTCCCTTGCTCCCCTCAAAAGGCTGACAGAGGGGCTGGTGGGGAAAGGCAGGTTGCAGCAGAGGCCTCAGCTTTATGGAAATGCCCCCAAAATCTCAGGCTAGGGCTTCTGAGCACATCTCCCAGCGCCATCTGATGCTGGCTGCTTGCCACCACCAGAGATGTGTTTGCCCTCCTCTGAGGTCCCTGTGACCACCCTCCTTTCCACAGCAGGTGGGCTGGGCCCCATCACACATTTTTCCCAAATCCTGCTCATTTGACAGAGGAACTTCAGCTGGAGACAAAGCTAAGAGTAGGCTGTAGGTGGGAGTTTGTGTTCTTCCTGATAAGTCAAGATACTTAGCCCCATTCCTCAGTTCTTTTGGTATTTTTAATAATGTCTTCAAAGAGGAGAATCCTTGTACCGAAGACAAAAATCACCAAACTTCAAAGAAGCTACAGCAATCAGTGCTTGCTAAATATCTGCTTACATCTTCTCCCCTCGGCCCTTATTTCTGTCCCCCTTCGAGTTATCTCAGCCTAGCCTTGTAGGGGATGCACGGGGGCAAAATAGCCGACACCTGCAAGAAAACCACTGCCCTGCTATTTCAAGAATGGAAGGAGAAGGCACAGAGAAACTATCCCCCTCTGAATAATTTAGCTTCACCAGGCATTCATGGGCAGCTCTGTCTTTCAGCCACCGAGAACCTGCTCTCGACTTTTGGGCTGGATCTGCTGTTTTTGGAGGGCGGGTTCCTGAGAAAAAGCGTCTCTGACTTCTCGCTGCTCAGCCACGACAGGCAGCTCCGTGCAGCTCAGGTGAGAGGCAGCAATGGGGTTTGGCTTCTCCTCCCCACCCAGAGCACCCCGTACCAGAAATCCCAGAGGGTGTGCAGCTTGTTAATTCACCCCCTTGCTGTAAAAGAAAGGAAGCCCTGCTTTGGAGAAGGGAGCCTACCCCAAAGGAGAAGGGTTGGACAAATAGCATCATGGTGCCCAGAAATGAGTCTCCAGCTGTGCTCCAGTGCACCTGACGTGTCCCCATTTCTATGTTTTAGGTCACTATCGAAGCCCAAGGGATGGAGTCTATGCTGGGAGAGAGCGTCCTGGAAGGGGAAGAGGAGACAGAGCTCATGGCCTGGGATGTCCGCTGTCTTCTTTGACGTTCAGCTGCGGCCAATTGTCTTCTTCCAGGGGTACGCAGACTTAATGGCCAAGGTTCTACTAAGCAGCGGAGAGCCCACAAGCGTGGTCAAAGGGAACCTCCTGCTGATGGACCACCACCAGGTACTGGATGGGGGTGACCCGCCTCGGTCCCCGTTGGCCACCAGACAGGTCCATGACGCACCGTGTGAATCCCACACCTAAAATCCACCAGGTCATGCTCGTTCACTGTGGATACACACGCAGGGTTGAGGTGGCACTGAGGCAGGTCTTTGGGCCAGGAGCTGGGCCTGGGCACAGCGAGCACTTCCCTCTCCTTCCCCCAGGTCATTCCCCTACAGTCCGGCCTCCAAGTGGTGGTCAAAGCCCTGGGCGGGCTCGGGCTCGATATTTCGGCCAACGTGGACTGTGAACATTTGGGAGCAGGAGCTGAGGACCAGCATCAACACTAGGTCAGTGGGTGGGGAGCTGCTTGGCTGGGGGGGATACGGGATCCCCAGGGGGCTCAGCACCCAAAACAAGGGCTGCCCCACCTCGGACTGCCTTGCCACAGCCCCCTACCTTTCTCCTGCTGGGTCCAGCCGTGCCTCGGACAGAGGGTGGTGGACACATAGGGTCTTCAATTCCATGGCTGGACTTACAACTGGAGGTGTTTGAGGAGCTGTCCAGTGTCCAGGGCCTTTGCTTGGTGACCAGACTTGTGTGCTCTGCTCCTGCAGGGGAAGCCTCGCCATCGATTTCCAGGCAGAACTAGATGCCCCTTTCCTCCAAACCACCGTGAGAAGCCAGACAGAGGCGGAGTCCTCCATCCACTTCGACACCTTCCTGAGGTTTTCCAGCAGCCCAGTGCTCATGTGCCTGCAGCTGAGAGAGGAGCAGGTCCCATACAGGTAAGCTCCATGGAGCAGCAACACTGGCAGAGCTCCTCACCAAGGACAAGCCGTCCCTATCCTCAACACCCAGCACAGGAGGTGATAAATCTGCTTTATGCAAGAACTCGTAGCCCACTGCTGCTAATGATAACCCCCTGAACCCAGATGTTGCAACGCTTCTTTCTCACGGGTGCCTCTACAGCACACCAGGCTCAGACAGCCCTTGCTGGAGGTGCCCAAAGTGCGAGGAACAGTGACTGTACCCAACAGTCAGGGGAGGGTGAAGGAAGGAATTCCACTAGCAAAGCAGATGCCAAAGGCTGGGAGGACAGAAAAGATTGTGTAACACAACAGTCCCAATCATTATATGCATTAATGCTGATATGCATAAAGAAAATGTTTTAAGGAGCATTTTCGCCACCACATTCAAGAAAAGATTGACCAGAAAATTTTAATGGTTTGGTGAGAGGATTAATCAGTTGCTTCTCCTCCCTGAGCCCCGAACCAGGCCCTTTCCAAGAGCTGTGTCTCACAGAGCCCCATGCAAACCTTCTGCCCATGTTCTCCACACCCTGAGCACAGGGCTGGGTTGGAGCAATCCAGCAAGAAGGAATCACACCATGAGCAGCAAGGGAAGGTCCCATCAGTCACGGGCTTACTTTACAAACATCATTACAGGCTTGATAAAGAGGAGGACTTCCTGCGGAGAAGAGGGAATTAATGGGCGTACATTTTTTGAGCACGGTGGGTCAGGACTGGCAGGGAGAGGGAAAAGATGTTACAAGATGATGGTGAATTGAGTGGATGTTCCATCAGGAGGCATGGAGCCCTGCAGATAAACATGGTGCTCTGGAAGGATGAGGTCCACCACCACGGCCTCCTGACCTCCTGCTGTCCCCTTGTTCCAACAGAGAGATCTTCACAGTCTCCAGATCTGCTGGGAACCAGAGCAGCACTGCTCGAAAGGGCAGGCAGGGCGCTGTGCCCAGCCGGGAGCTGGCCTTGCACCTGGGACAACTCCAGGGCGTGCAGCCTCCTGCTAGCAGGCAGAGAAGGAAGCGTAGGAGAACCAGAGCACTTTGGGACTAGATTACTGCATCCTCTCCTGCCACGTGCCCCAGTTCTCCATGAGCCCAACGTGCCCTGCCTGATTCCACCACAGCCATGATGGGAAATGATGAAATGGAGGCTTCAGAAGAGACCGAGAGGAACTGCTGCAGGTCATCAAGAGGTATCTCTGGTTTGGGGCCAGGTCTGACCTTCCCACCCTGGACTTTCCTTATCCTGAGCTCTTCTCCTTCATGGCTTGCTTGAAGCCAGAGTGGTCCAAATAACAAGCCTTGTAAAATTCTGTCTTCTGCTGCAAATAAGTTTCTGATAGCCTAAGAAAGCGTTCTGCAAGCTGATACCCAAAAATGCCATGTTTCCCCCACCCCATTTATTAGGCAGTCAGAAGGGAACACATCTACAGCTGGCCAGCAGCAGATTGCCCACAGAGGGAGTGAATGGCACACACCCCCTTAACATCACAGTTTTGTGATGCTGAGGAGTCCAGGAACATGGAAAATTTTATTTCTGGAGGAGGCATGGGGTTTCTTTTATATATGTATATGTATTAATGCAGCCACATAGACATTCACCCCAGAATAATCCTCAGGGAGAAACAGCACAGAAAAACAAAATGCTGTATAACCTGTTGCCACTTATTGTATGTTCTTTCTAGCGTAATCAGCTGTGTTTGCATTTATTTGCATATGAAGGCAGCCCAGCTCTGTGCCATCCTGTTGTTCCCACAGGGAATGTGCTCTCTGTTGCCAGGGATATGGTCAGTGCCACAGCAGGCAGCAAGGGTGAGGCCAGCAGGGGAATAGCTTGGATTTCACTGGGGTCAGATTCCTGCTTGGGGCAACAAGAAAAAAAGGAGCAAGGCAGAGGAAGGTGACCCACAGACCTTTGGGAAACCAAAGCAAAGTTAAGGGAGTGTACCCAACAGCAAGAGACCCTCCATAAAAGCACGGACCTGCAGTCTCAGCCCTCACCTCAAATCAGGGAGAATCATATTGAAGATCGAGATGAAAAACATGGAACAAGTGGTGGAGAGCCACCAGCTGCTGGGGGAGGTCAGGAGGAGATGGGGGACTGTGGAGCCTGGAATGGCTGCAGGAAAGGGGAAGAACAAGGGCATGCCAAGGTATTAAACCATCATCACAGCTCTGCATATCACCCTTGTGGTGCTGATCCCTCATCGACCTTTTTACTCTTGCATGAGATTTTAATACAGAAAAGAACTTGAAAGGTGGTTTGAGATTACTGAGGACTCCCAGCATGGGGCAAAGACACCAGAAGCAAACAAATTGTTACTCCGACAGGGGTGCAATACAGAGCTGGATCTGCAGTCAGCAATGCTCAGCTGGAGAACCAGATGGTTTCAAAGCCATGGGTGCAGGCTGTCAAGGTGTTTGGATAATTCTCCATCCTGTGGGTATTTATTAATTTTCACTGGTTCAGTCCATCTCACGGGACAAATGCAGGTGAAAAGAGATCAAGAGGGCAAAACTGAGGTTGTCCTTTCCGGATTTGAGGGTCTATCACAGAAAGCTTGGCCAAGTACTACAAAACTGCTGCTTCAGGTAATCATCCCTCAGGGTGGTCATATTCAGCCAAAATTGGTGAAGCTAAGCACTGGGGCCACACCTCCACCCCATCCCCTTCCTCCTCCTTATGGAAGCCAGCCAACACCACTAGGCGGGCATTCTGCTTGCACACATGGAGTCCAAACCCATCTATTGAGAGAGAGGTGGCTCCTGCCTAGGGCCTCTCATCTGCTTTTTGATCCAAAGTTTACATATTAATGGGGAAGCCTTTGGCCCCTCTTATCACCCGAACAGCAGTTCCCCTTCCCTGCTACCCAAGGCAGCAGATGGAGATACGATCGCCCCAGCCCCATGTGCAGAAGGCAGCGTTCCAGCAACAGAGATACGGCAACTTCCCTTTTCTGCTGATATTTGGGCTCTTTCGGTGACAATTTATGAAAATCACAATTAGCTTTGAGTAAATATTGTTCTTCTGTTTTGCATTCTCCTCCCAAGTTGGATTGTTATTGGGCACGGATGCTGAACACCTCTCCAGCACGAGAGGGAAGCTCGCAAGGAGCAGCAGTACTTCTTTGTTCCTTCCTGATAAGGAGGTGCCTTTGAAATATTTTTAGCCCTTTTCTGTATTAGAAAACTTGCTTTTTTGGGAATAATAGGGAAATTGGGACTGTTAAAATTGAGAACCTGATGTTAATGTAGCAGTCTCCTGCTTTTTGGGGAAGGAAACTTGTCTGCTTCTTCTGGATGGCACTAATTACCAGTGCTTTCGTTATGTACAGAAATAAATGCAGTGTATTTTTTGTATTTTCTCTTTGACTCTTGACTTCTCTGGACATAGAGGCAGAGAGGTGATCCCATAGATGTTCCCAGCCAGAACAACATGGCCAAAGCCACTCCAAATTCATGCTCCCCAGGGACCTGCTGTCTGGGTCCATATTTAGAGTGCCCTAGAGATGTGTACCCAAATGCCCCCAACAGTGCTGCAGGATGGAGACATGAGGGCCAATTCTGCTACTGAAAACCCCCAGAGCACCTTTAGGGATGACAGCAGCCCTGCAAGAAGTATTCCACGGGGCAAGAAAGGTTGTCTTATCCTCTTCTTACCGTTCCTGGGAATGTATTGGAGGCCATCCAAGACACAGCTTGAAATTTGGGCCTCCCCTGCATCAAGGCTCCGCTGGTTACGGGACGATCTCGCACAGAGCAAACCTCAAGGATGCAGCGAGAAACCACCCCAGGACTTGCCCTCGGGTCTGAACAGGAGGATCTGGGTGACCATGGGAGGAGGCAGCCCCTATCTTCTTGTTGTGCTTGTCAGCTTGCTGATAGCCGGTGGGTGAGTGAGGAAGGCAGCAGCAGCAAGCCCCCTCTTCCTCCGAGTCCCACTTGCTCCCCATCTTCACCCTTTCCCCAGGGAGCAGCCCGTAATTTCCCATTTCTCATCTCATGGTCGGGATTTGGGCGTTTCACAGCCGGTGGCACTATCTGCTTGTAGGACACCTCCTGGAGCAATTTCACCAGCTTCCATGCAGAGCTGTGGATCAGCAGTGACCTCCAGCGGCTGCAGCCGGTCCCCATGGGGATGTCCTCCCCAAAAACCTCTCCCCGTAGCCATACAGGGTCCGCTTGCACAGCACCAGCACCCTGCTCCTTCCCTCTAAGGCAGCCCATGGCATACAGCCCCTGGGGACACTGCCCACCAAATGGGGTGATAAAACACTATCTGCCTGTCTACTCCAGCTTTCTACAGACAAAACTAAGCCAAAAAAGCATGCATAGAAGTGAGGAGGATGTGTGTGAGAGGACAGAGCACCCCTGGGGCCAGGCTCTCCCCAGGAGACGTAAGGTGCACATTTAAGGCACTGGGGCAGGTCTCTTAACACCCACTGTGCTTCCTCTCCTTGCAAAGAAAATAAAAATTCAATATTTCCAAGCTGCTAGGCCTCAGCAACTGCACAAACTCCATGGAAAAATCCAGAAAAAAAACAGTTTGCAACTCACCAAGTCTCCCATACAGCTGGGATCAGGCTACAGTGGGCATCCCAAGCTCAGACTGCAAAGCTCAGGAACGCTTCGGGCCGTGCACATCACCCAGTGCATGGCTGCAAGGCTCTCCTGCAAGCACACAACACAAGCACAAGCCCACAGGAGCATGTCATGGTGTAGGAAACCACCCTGAAGTACCTTGTAAATACACAGGAAGGCAGCTGAGGAGCACCATGGTGAGTGGGGAATGCTCATATACCCACTGCAGCAATCAGGAAGCAAGGAAGAAGGCTGAGGGGCTGCAAGTAGGCACAGCTGTGCAACCCCAGTGGCTGTGGCATGGGGTTATCCCTGCAGGGAAGCTCCAGGTGGCCCTGCAAGAGCAGCGGTTGGACCAGGTGACCTCCAGAGGTCCCTTCCAGCCTCATCTGTTCCGTGATTCTGTGAATTTGGATAACATGGAGATGTGCCAGAAAGCCCTCCTGGACACCTTGCCCAAATACTTTGGCAGTCACAGCCTCGGAGGCTGGAGTCGAGCCTCTGAGGCTCAACTAAGAGAGCCACAGTGATGCTGAGAGAAACAGAAACATCTGCCCCTTAGGTACCATGGCTGGAGGAGCCCCTCCATGGCAAATATCACGCAGGGTTCTCAAAGTGCTTGGAAAAGCAGGCATTGCCGAGAGCCAGAAGAAAATGAGGAGTGATTTGAGGAGGTAGGATAGCAGCAATCACAACTCCTAAGAAGTTCCCATAGGGAGAAACAAGATTTTCCACGAGCATGATTTCAGCAGCAGTGGCTTCCATGGCCCTGGGCTCCCCAAGAGCAAAGCCACGTTGCTGCCATCCCCCACCTGACCCTTTGCTTGCTCTCCTGCCTGCTGTGTAGATGCCACCGGCTGCCTTTACCAGCCTGGCTGTGTGCAACCACCATCCTCAACGAACCATCCAGTGCTGGGGACCACAAATGTCACATCTCAGCCACGTCCCAGCTGCAATAAGCGCAGAGCACAGCAAGTGCTGGCTCAGCAGGATGCACGCCCTCTCCCTCCAGCCCCTCCTTTTGCTCGTCATGTCCTTGAGCACTCCTTCTTCCCAGCTGCTCTCTGGCAGCACTCCTATCACCAGGTGCCGTCCTTCAAGCCGCCCATAAAGGCACGAGGGGACGCCACGGGGCGCCTGTCCCCGAGCCATGCTGCAGGCCACCGTCAAGCTGTGCTGCGGCATCGCCCACGACCACCTCCGCAGGCTGCCCGGTAAGCACCTGGGGAAAACACAGAAATGAGGGGCTGAAAGGAGGTGCTGAGAGGGTTCAAAAGGAGAACCTGAGAGGAGATGCTCCGGGGGTCCTAAAAGGAGATGCTCAGCAGATCCAAAAGGAGATGATGCTCAGGACGTCCAAAAGACAATGCTGGGAGGGTCCAAAAGGAGATGCTCAGGGGGTCCAAAATGAGATGCTAAGAGATGATTAAAAGGCCCTAAAGGAGGCGGTAAGTCTGCACATACATGTGCATGGACACATGTGTGCCCATGCTTCTCCCCTGGACATGTCACGTACATGTGCTCTGTGTTCTCCTCCTGCATCGTGCCATGCGTAGGGTGGGCTCGGTCGTGTGCTGCAAATGGGTGTAATCGCTTGCTCTGCAAATACCTGTGGGGAAAATCTCTTGTGAGAAGTACGGGGAGGGAAAGTTAAAGCCCGAGATGAAGTTCCTGTCTCGGAGCAGCTTGGTTCAGCTCATTAATGCAGTTTGCTTCCACCATCAGCGACAGGACAAGTTACGGAAGGGAACGGCGTGGGTCTTTTTTGCTTATCAGACCAGTATCTAATTAATAATACTGAAGTATCCTGATATTAAGGAATCTGCTTGGTTTGGAGCTGTGCAGGACAAGCGTGATCCTCCCGCAGCCTCCCAGATCTGGGCACGGCCAGTGGTGACCTCGGGAGGCATTGGCCATGCTCAGCAACCACACCACGGCTTTCCATTATTTGTGGCAGAGGCAGGAGAGACAGGAGCCTCCTTTCCTTTACAGCCCCCAAAAATGCACTTTTTTTAATGGTTTGCATCTTTCTCACATGCTCAGTGGTGACCAGCACGCATCTCTCCCCCAGGCCTGAAGCTAACAGCCGTGGCAGCGATACAGAAGGACGTGAGAGGGCTGGTGCTGAGAGGCTCCCATCACCTGCCCTCCGAAATCCCTTGTTATATCCAGAGGCTCATGGGGAAGGATGCTGGTAAGCAGCCTGCTCAGCCCAGGCACCTGCACACCATGTTTTTCAGCCCCCTTTCATTGAGGGATGGGCAGTAAAATTCCCTGATTTGCCCCGTTATTATTTGGTGGGACGGAGGTAATTGGCTTCTCACCTCTGCACTGGTCTCCAGTAGCTTAAAACTGGTGGCAAGTTGGGGCAGATGCTGAGGTTTTGGAAAGGCCAGGGCTTGGTTTGTGTCTGCAGTTCCACCTGCTTACCTAAAGTCCTGAAACATGGCAAATTCATTGGGCTTGCACTTCTCCCTGTGCCCGACCCCCTGTCCTGGACATGTGCACCCCCAAGCAAAGCTGGGGAGGGGGGGAGCAGAATTTTTCATATTTTTCTGTATTTACACTTGCTCCTAAAGCCAGGTGCACAGAGCCCGGAGGAGACATCAGCACCCACCGGTTCTCCAGCACAGATCTCTCCTACATCCACCAAGGAGAAAGAGCCCTGCAGCGAGCACTGAGCATCCTGCAGCACCCCCCAAGCTGGCAGGCAGAGGCCATGCTGGTAAAGCCCCCAACCCCATCCCCTTTACATGCCACAAAAGCTCTGGGGCATTTGGGGGAGAAGGTTTGACGTGGTGCTGTGCTCCGCAGGATGCCGGGGCCACCGTGTCCAGCGCCGTGCTGCCAGGGCTGGGCAGGGTGTTTCGGGTGGAGGCAGTCCTGGCCGCACCGGTGGGGTGGCTGCACCACGAGCTGTTCGAGGAGCTGGAGCAGATGCCCCGCTGGAACCCCAGCCTCAGCCGTGTGGAGGTAGGCAGGCACGTTTGGCCTTGGTTAACATCCCATCGGAGTGGGAACTGGCCGCAGACCGAGCTCTCCGGGCCCACAGGTGCTGCAGCGCCTGGGCGAGGACACGCTGGTGACGCACGAGGTGACCGCCACCAGCCCCGTGGGCCGCAGGGACTTTGTGAGCGTGCGGCACCGCCGGCGGACACAGGCGGCTGTCTACCTGGTGGGCACCGCCGCGCGCCTCGAGTGGCTGCCGGCGCAGGAGGGCTGCGTCAGGTAAAGCACCGGGGCTGGAAGGAGACCCCGCAGCACCCCCCCAGAGGGACCCTCGCCTCCTGAAATTCCCCTTCTTTGCCCACCACAGGGCTGAGACACGGCTGAGCTGCATCGCGCTGCAACCGCTGGCGGGGGACCCCGGCTGCACCCGCGTCACCTGGCTGCTCAGCGTAGACCTCAAGGTGAGTGACACCCAAAACAGCCCCCAACCCAGCACCCCAGCTCCGTCCTGACCCTTTGGGTGCTTTCCCTCCCACAGGGCTGGATCCCCGCCGCTGTCACCAACCGCGTCCTGCCGCAGTGCCAAGCGGACTTCATCGGGCACCTCCGCCGGCACCTCTCGGCCACCGTGCGGCCGTGAGCCCCCCAGGACCCCCACATCACCCTGGGGCTCCTCCACACCCATTCCAGTACCCCATCTTTATTTATTCGGAACAGCCACGCTTTGTATTTATACATGTGTATATATGTACATAGGGACAGGATTTTTCCTTCCTGTGCCACCCGGAGCACGCACAGCCGGAGCAGGGACCACCAAAGCCGCAACAAAAACAAGGCGTGGAGGAGCAAAGCTGCGCAGCCTCTTCGGGGGGGTCATGAAAGCATCCCCAGAACCTTTCAGGGTGCTTGTAATTTATACGTCCAGCTGGTTTTCTGTCTTATTTATTGGGGAAAAAAACGCTGTTGAAACAGCTAGGTGAAACTCTGGCTGATAAATAGGAGTTAAATAAAACAAAGAGGTAGTTTCTGACCCCGTGAGACTCATTTCAACCACATGCAGGTCACACGCTCATAAATTATTCCCCCACCTACACCCCAAGTAAATCAACAGAAACAGATAGTGGTGTGCATTTTTCTTTTCTTTTTTGTTTTTTTTAACATTATGTTAGAGTTCCAAAAAAAAAAAAAAAAAGAGGCGAACCCAATGAAATTAATAAATATTAAAAGTTAAAAAGCTCTGAATCTGGTATGTACAAAACTTTACACATCGCGTTGCTGGTGGCAGCGCAGGAGGGAGCAGGAGCTGGTGGGGTACGAGGGGTGTGGGGGCAGCACCCCTGTGCCAAAACCTTGTCCCCTCTGCGGCACCGAGGCTCCAACCGCCTCGACACCAAGGCACCGACCCCCTCTGCCCTACAGCAATGAACCACTGCAAAAACTACTGCAAGAAAGCCATAATGCCCAGGACAGCACCGACCAGGGGAGCGCAGCTGGTAATTTTTTTCAGGGCACCCAGACATCTGCAGGAGCAGCGGGAGAGGTCTGTGCAGCCTCCCGCCAGGCTCTGCACGGGGTGGGGATGCTCCTGGGAGCGCAAACGGCGCCCGAAGCGAAGCGTTATCTTTGGCACAATAAATAAATGCTGTCCCTCCCGGCGGAGGGAGCTGCAAAAGGGGCAGGGTGGGATGCACCCCGCTCTGTCCGCGTCCCACGGTGAGGTGTGCTGGGTGCTTGGCTCGACGTGTGGCTCCATGCCATGCCCAATTCATGCCTACGTGCAGCGGTTTGGGGAGGCAGTGCACATCCAGGTGCTGTTCAGAGCAATGCTCGTCCAGCCTCGACTCGGAGGCGATGGGGGGCAGGAGGAGCCTCTTCACATCTCTTCGGCCCTTTTGGGATCATTTGAGTTCCTCTGAGATGCCCTGACCTCAAATATCTTCTGACCACGCAACTGTTGTGGACGCAGCACCCTGCCTATGCATCAATGGCACCGCAGAGCAGCAGTCCCAAAAGCAGCGCATCCTAAAGCCACTGGGCTCCTAGCACCCCTGGCCACCTCGCCAACAAGCCCTGGAGACCAGGTGTGGGCACCACAACCGTGCTGGATTATAGCCCGTTTTGGAAAGTGAACCGGAGGGGGGCGGGAAAGGAAGAGCACAGAAGAGCTGGCGGCCTTCTGCAGCTCTCCGTGCCCCCCCACGTACGCACTTGATGGGTTTCCTTCTTGGAAACCGAGCACCGAAATAAAACCCTGTCTGCCACCTCTCCTCCAGCCACAAGATGGAAGATGCTCAACACCTCCTGTGCTCCCAGCCCTTCACGGCAAGGAAAAGGTGGATTTGGGGCATCCCCAAAACGGAAGGACAAGCTTACTGCTCTAGAGACTTTCCTCTCGTACAGGCAGGAAGGCGACACCGCCAGCACCAGCAGATGCAGCTGAGCCACACACACCTTGCACTGCCAGCCTGGCCTCTCCTCCCGCCCTGCCTCCCTCCTTCAGAGCCTCCCTCAGTCCCCACCTCAGCACCCAGAGCCTCCTCCCTACCAGCACTCATCCCCCACAGGCACCCACCTTCCTCCTGCCTCCAGGGCCCTTGGGGGTCCAGCTCCCCTGCCAGCTGCATGGGGCCCTGTGCTTCTAAAGTGCTGTGCATATATTTAGTACTTGGCACAATATTTTAATGGCATTACTCACCCCCCTTCTCCCACCGTAAGACAAAAGGTGGGGGGGGCAAGAGGGCAGCTCCCACCCACAGAGGAACCCTAACCCCTTAGAGCTGAGCCCAGTGTGATGCCATGGGCGCAGCAGTGTTCCTCCTGGCATCGGGGCTTCCTAGCTTTCCCCACGGGAACCCATAACGTCTTGGTGCCCTACAGACACTGGATACAAGGGAGAAGAGATTGGGGTCGTGGTCAGGGGGACGCTGGAAGTTGGTGTTAGCACAAAGCTGGCCAAGGGCAGTATTGGCTAAGAAAGTCACCGCCAGGTGACAGGCATTTTGTAAACCCTGTTTCTGGTCTTTGGCCTTGTCCTTATTGCTTGTGCTACGGTTGGTCCTCGTAGCAGAGGTCTCGGAAAAGAGGTTTTTGAGGGAGACCCCAGCTCCTACCCCAAAGCTGGGGCACCACAAGCACCGTGCCAAGCGCTCCGGCAACGCGAGGCAGTTCCTGAAGGAGGCAGGGGCTGGCCAGGGAGCCAGGGTCCTCCTCCCCATCCTATTTTGTGCTACTGCTTGTGGGGAGAGGAAAAGGCAACATTAAAGCCCCCCCATTTAGCACCTTGAAAGGCAGTGGCTGGTGGCTCCCAGCCACCCGCAGAGGTAAGAGGCCTGTCCTGCAGCCAAGCTGCTTTTTACTCCTTTTGACCTTTTTCTTTTTTATCCCTGCGGCACTGCCAAAAAAGTGCCACAGCAGGGGAGGGGGGGGAATAAAAATCACAAGAAAACAGCGGTTTTCCTGGGAATTCTGGGGCAAGCCGGGTTGTCTCCAAACCCAGCAGCTGTGAAAACCACTGCTGGAAGCGAGGGGAAAGAGAGGGGGAGATGGAGAGGGAGGAGGAGGGAGGAGAAAGGCTCCACGTGGCCAGGGGGTCCCGGAGGGGTTACCTGGCTGCCCGGCCCCTGCCCTTGCCCTGTGTCCCCACCGATGGCTCGTTTGGGGCTGGGGTCCCGGCGGTGGCATCCACCCCAGGTGCCCCTGGCCCAGGGGAGCCAGGGGGCAGTGGGGAAGTGGGGCCGGGGATTCCTGCAGGGGAGCTGTGGGGGGTACCAGAAGGCGAGGCGGTGACGGAGGCTTTCTTGCCGCAGGACTCGCAGCAGAGCTTGTTGTAGCCAGGGATGGAGCAGTAGCGGGCCAGGACCTCCATCTGGCAGAAGATGGACTTGTCCCCGAGGCAGGGCTCCCCTGGAGAGGGACGGGGACAAAGCGGAGAGCGAGCATCAGCGAGCACGCGGGGTCAGGCTGGCGTTTGCCTCCCGCATGCGCCCGGTGATCCCAACATAGGCGACAGGCACCACTGCCACCCTCGCTCTTTGCCCCACGGCAGCAGTTGTGGCAGTGCTGGAATGAAACATCCCCCACAGCAGCATCCCAAAAGCAGGCTGCGACACATCTCGCCCCACCTGCGATGCGCCCGAAACCACCCCACGGTCCGGAGCAAGAGGCAAAAGGCAGAAGCCATCCCCCTGCTTGGGCAAACGTGGGAGGTGGAAAAAAGTTCAAGGCCAGTGCCTAGGGAAAGGCAGAGGGAAGTGTGGTGGATCCCCAGCTCCACGAGATGGCAACCTAGCGCCAGGCTGTGCACCAGAGCCGGGCAGGATGAGGCAGCTGAGGGTCAGATTCACCCGAAGGTGGCTGCGGGACGCATCCTTCCTCCAAACCACCCCCACAGGAGATTGCAGGGGGCCCTGGGGTCACACCACTGGGACAGGGCTGGTAAGGAGGCAGTGAATGAGGACCAACACGGGTGAAACTCCTGCTCTCCAACGGGGGATGGATGATGCTCAACCTCCTCCTCTAGGGAAGCTCAGATGTTTGGCTGCGTCCCCATCAGAGAGAGGAGCATCTGATGGCGACAGGAGGGCAGATGTCACCTCCAAGCACCCAGTTCTCACCCTCGGACACTTACTGGGGGAGATCTTGCTAACGGGGTTTTTGGGCCCCTCCTGGGGCACCCATTGCCCTCTGGGCGTGACGTGGTCACTGCTGTCGACGCTGGCCGTGATGCTGGAGGGCTTCCCTGTGGAGAGAGCGCTGGGTCAGCAGGGCCTCCGTGGCTCACGCTGGGGGCACTCAAAATGGATTAAAAGTATGGTTTGGGTGTTTTGTTGTTCTTTTTAAAGAGTTTTTTTGTTTATTTTTTTTTAAAGAAACAAGGACCCTCAGGTAATGCCTGGTTGGCCACCCAAAATAAAACAGCAATTACACCATGGTGCCCACCTCCCTCCTATCCATGGGTTCACCATGCCACAAAGCCTGCAGCCACCCACAGTGAGCCCAGAAGGGATGGGCAGTATTTTGGCTGGCTGTTACCCCCTTCTCTGCCCGCAGAGAAAACTCCCCAACACCGTTTTTGCTCCACTGGCCCTCTGAAAACAAGGTCGTCTGGGGCTGGATCCACTGCCGTGAAGGTGCCTGCTTAATTTCAACCTACCACGGAGGACTCCAGCTTAATTAACGACCTAACTAATTGGTGTGAGCTGGAATACTTACACATACATGCTTAGCACACACACATCAGCCTCCAGGCACAAACCCATGTGCCTTGGGGGCACACAACAAGGCCGGGTCCCCACGCCCCCAGTGCCACCGCTCTCACCCGGACAGATGGACACGTGGCAGCCCCGGACGGCCTCTGGCTTGTCCCCGTGGCAGCGCCCGCCGCTCTCACTGCCCTTGCAGACCACCTGCCGCTGCTGCACGCCTTCCCCGCAGCTGGCCGAGCACTGCCCCGGGGAGAGAAACCGGGTGGGTGACGGCTCTGGGGACACCCCGGTAGCTGGGAAGGGTCCCCAGAGCCCCACGCAGCTCACCTGCGACCAGGCGCCCGTCCTCCACTGCGCCGGGCAGGGCAGGCGGCTGCAGGGCCGCCGGGTCTCCGGCCGCTCGCCGCTGCAGTACTTGGCATGCAGGGTGCGGTTGGTGCCGTCCCGCAGGCGCTGCACGCACTGCACGGCCCGTGCCTGCAGCCCCAGCTTGCCGCAGGACTTGCTGCAGGCACCCCACTCCTCAGCTACCCAGCTGCAAGGGTCGGGGGCAGCATTAGTGGCGGGGCAGGAGAAGCCCCCGCTCGCCATGGTTCAGCCCCAAATTGCACAGTGAGGTGGGATGGGAGCAGACACCCACCCACCCACCCAACCACCCATCCACCCATCCAACCACCCAACCAACCACCCACCCAACCACCCAACCACCCATCCACCCACCTATCCAGGGGGACTTACGCAGGCTGGGAGCACTCCTGCAGGTTGCACCGTCGTCGTATGGGCTTGGGCTTCTTGCCGTTGTCGCACAGGTTCCTGTGCACCATGCGGTTGTCGCTCTTCCGCCGGCAGCCGTACTTGGTGTACTGGATGCCTGGGGGAGCGGGGTGCAGGCGGTCAGGGGTCCCACAAGGCTCCCTGGCCTCCTGCACCCCTGCCAGGATGGGTCCTCGGAGCTCCCATGGGACCCCAGGGCACCACAGTGCTTCACCAAGGCTTGCAGAGGATGCTCTGAGGGGTGCTGGACCCCTCTGGGGTGCATGCACAGAGAGGGGCTGCGAGGGATAAGCAAACTCAAGACTTCCTCCCCCAAAACTGGGTGAGTTTGGGGGGAAACTGAAGGAGCGCAGCTGCGTTTCTCCAGCCAGGAGGAACAATCAGCGCACAGCAAGCACGGCCAAAGTGCTGCTGCGCTCTGCCAACCGAACGGCGCTTGCCTGGGAGCAGAGCAGATCAGGGCTAAGCTAGCGTAAAACATGAACTGTCTGTCACCCCGCGGGACAGCCCCGCTGCAGCAAGGTCAGCAGAGCAAGCGAGGGCTCAGTTTCCATCTCTGCGTGTCCCAGAATCTTCCAGCGTCCACGCCAGGAGTTGTAAGGAGCGAGCCAGCGGAGCTGCTCAGCCTGCTTAAACCTCATTTATTTCAGCACAGAGCTGTGGTTTATTTGCTCTGCTCATTCACCAGCCTTGTGGCAGAAGCCAAGGGAGGAAAAGCCCAGGGGAAATAAACCCACCTGCCCTCCATCTCAGCACCTACTAGTGGGTCTGCCTATTTCCACGCAGGTTTTAGTCGTCTGCAAGATGCTGCTCCTTGGCCCAAATTGAACCCACTGCTGTCCTAAACCAAAAATGACTGCAGACACACGGACAAACAAAAGTATGCCCATGCACAATCACATTTCCATCAGAAATCTGGCTAAAACGCTCACCTTGCTCACCTAAACTGCCCTGCTATAATATTTTTTTTCACACTT
This sequence comes from Cygnus atratus, assembly GCF_013377495.2. Taxonomy (NCBI): domain Eukaryota; kingdom Metazoa; phylum Chordata; class Aves; order Anseriformes; family Anatidae; genus Cygnus; species Cygnus atratus. The sequence continues at coordinate 24,717,092 of NC_066368.1, read as the reverse complement.
ACTGCCATATTGTAGATACCCCATGCTACAGAGATGCAAAGAACAAGCCAGAGATGTCCCAAAGGGCTCAGGCACTGCCTGACACCCAAACAACCTCCCAAGCCCCCCCCCACCCCGGAGCCTCCCACAAAGGGAAAACTACCTCCTCCGCATGCCTTCGAGCACTGAGACCAGCTCTTGAGGGCCCACTCGTAGGAGTCCATCTCCTCGAGCAGCACGTTGTTGTTCCCAATCATCGGCAGCAGGTCCTCGTGGATGATGTACCTGTACATCAGGCTGCTCCTCGACTCCTCCTCCTCCCGAGGGATGACCTGGTGGCACAGAGAGGACAAGCAGAGGCAGGGAATGAGACCATGGGAGAGGGGAAGGAAAACAGAAGGCGCAACAAGACATGTTACCACCTCCAACACGGCTAGATGGGCTCTGAACACAGAGCCTACCCTTTGGGAATGCACCTCTCCAGTTGCAAAGATGCTGTCCAAGTTTCCCAACACCAGCCTTGAGCTGCATGCCCTCTGACTCCCAAAATCCCCAAATAATTGAGACCTGGACTAAAATGCCTTTTCTCAAAATCCGCCCATACCTCCCACATCCCACCCCAGACCATCTCCCCTCCCTGTCCCGTTGGGCAGTGGTTGTCCCCGATGGTCCCAGAGGATGTGTCAGCCACACTTACCAAAACGCTGATGGCTTCGTGCAGAGGGCCGCTGGTTTTCAGGCTCTCCTTGCCATGTTCAATGGTATATTCCCACTCCAAGCCCATCTCAATGAACATTTTGCTTTTGGCTTCTTTGCCCTTGGCATTAAGGATGAAGTTACCCGTAGCTTGATTCTTAACAGCTGGAGAAAAAAAAAAAGTCAATACTGCAACTTTTTTTCCCCTGGTCACCACCTTTGAAGGGTTTAAATGACCTAAATAGAAGCCTCTGGGTGGGAATAGTCAGAATAGGGCTGAGAGTCAGTCAAGGGAGAGGTGAACAGAGGTGAGCAGGGACCAGGGTAGGATGCCACCTCCGTGTAGCTCCTCACCTCCGCAGAACCAGTCCTGGTCCTCAGCCCAGGCTGAGGAAAGCCATCCCAGCAGGACTCACCGATGCTGTGGGATGCCGGCTCCATCTCTTCTATTTGCACGTGCCTCGCCCCAGCAGGAATCTCAAACATCTTCAGAACACCCACTGAAAGGGGTGAGAGGGGAGGATGGAAAGAGAAAGCTTTCAGAGAAGGAGCAGCGGGGCAGGTGGGTTTGGTTCACCTGCAAGCCACCCCTTTGTCATGCTGCCATGGGACAGAGGTGGCTCTGGGGGTCCCTGTCCCGCTGCCCCCACTCGCAGGCTGGGCTACGATCGAGCACAACCTCCTCACCTGGCTGCTTTGGGGTCTTGGACAAGGTGCCCTTCACCGTCCGGCAGTGGGAGTTGTCCCCACCGCAGACCCCACACTTGTCCTCCTGCTTCAGGGAGCCGACCTCCTTGTCGCAGCCAACGTGCTGTCACCCGAGGGGAGAGAAGGCAAACAGTGGTTACATCCCCATGGCACGGCTGTCCAGTGCTTGCTCCCCACATCTGCATCACCACCACGTGCCTGGCCCCCTGCTGCACACTGGGTTGGGTCTCTGGGCTAAAATACACGTCTCCAACCCCAAAAAGCGTTGGGCGAAGGGAATGTACGAAATGTGTCCTCTCTCCTGGAAAGGGTCAGCTCCTTACCACGCACTCGCCCCGGACACAGATGCTGTAGGGGTCCCGGTAGCTGCACCTGGTACCGTCGTGAACAACCTGGTTCATGAACACCACGTCCCCTGTCCCCTCGGACTGGCAGATCAGCTCGCACTTCTGGGCATCTGGGGCAAAACACAAAGCAAAGGAGAAAAAAAAATGAAAAACATTTGCTGAAATGCATTAGGCTGGGTGAAAATAGAAACCCATCTCAGCTTGTGCCCGTGAGCACAGCCAGACTCCAAAAGCACAGGCTATTCTCGTCCCTCGTTTTACCGTCTGTTTGCTGCTCAAGAGCCTGTGCTTTTGCCCGGCACGCTCTGGAAAGCAAGAGAAAGCAACTGGGCTGGACACGCCACTTCATACAGAAATTAAGTAGCTCCAGGGGCAGGGTTCACTCCAGTGATCCCCCACCATGGGACCAGGACACATCCAACAGCGGAGTTAGCACCATGCCGTCCCCAAGGCAAACAACCCCTCTGTGTGCCAAAGGACACAGAAAGCAGAGATAAAACTTTAAAAGCAGCACAAGCAGATTTATCTCCATCTCCAGTAATGAGCAGGGAGAGGCTCAACACAGGTTGATCTCCTCAGCCCACCTCTGCTGCCCTTCGAGCCAGCAGGACCCAGAGCAACATCTGGGTTTCTCTACCTGAGGGCAAGCGGAAGAGATGTCCAGGACCTGGTTGCTTGACACTGGATTATTGTTTCCAGCTCAGGAGGTTTCTACAACCCAACTTCTGCACATGTGGCATAGCTGCCAACCCAAAGCACTTGCTGCCAGCATGTTTTCTTCAAGGCTACTGATAGTTTCTTGGGTGAGAGCACAAAGACCAAGAAGGTGGAGGGGAGGCGCGTGTCTAGGTATAACAGGACCCTACAGCTCCCATCCATGGGAGGAAGACAGCAGATAGTGCTTCCACTAAATCAACCCCACATGCTTGCAAGCTGGCTGTCACCTCCGGGCACCCAACCACAGATGGATCAGGTCCTCGAGGCCCCACTGCCACTCACCATCGTGATGCTCGTAGGGCAGCCACGCGTGCTTGCTGTTGTCGTGGGTGTAGTAGGAGTTGCGCTTGGAGCACTGCTGGGCACGGAAATCCTCGTAGGGCCCCGGGCACTCCTCGCTGTTGCACACTTGGTGCTCATAGGTGGCTCCTGGGCAGTGGCGCCCACCATAAGCAGGACTAGAAAATAGAACAAAGGGGTTATGAGAGCACTGGGGTGGGGTTGCTGCTCAAGCACGGTGCATCTCCAGCTTCGCCCACCACGCTGGAAGCCAAACGTACGGCGGGTCAGTGCAGCTCCGGCTGCGGGAGCGCACACCGCCGCCACAGGTCCTGGAGCAGGAGCCGAACTTGGACCAGGAACTCCAGCCACCATCCTGGCTGTACGGCTGCTCCGACGTCTTCCAGATGCAGTGACCCTTGAAGCACCACTGGAAGAGAGGAGAAAGAGGGGTGGCTCGGTCTCCAAAGAGGAGCAGAGACAAGCAGGACCTTTGATTCCTTCCGTAACACCGTATTTTTGAGTTCCTGGGCTAGTTTTCTCTCTCTGGTTGTAAACGACCTCTTGTCACCCATGCAGATCCTCCAGCAGGCACTGAATCACGCCTGGGTCCGGGACTGAAGCAGCCCATGGGTGTCTCCCTACTGGCTCAGGGGCACCCCAGCCAGTGGGATGAACCCAAACTTCTGCAACAAGCCCCAGACGACTTCACTTGCACCCAATATTCAGCTTTCCACATTTCCTGGCTTCCCATCCCCGTTCTCGAAGCTGCAAGTCCTTCTTTATTCATTTAGTCATCATCAAGGGCAGACGGCTCAGAAGAACAAAGTCCTCACCCGAGCACAGCCATGCTGGGCAACCGGAGTGGAAAATGAGGCATAACGCTACTTGTTCAAGCAGGGGAGATGCCAAAAAGCCACAGCGAGGGGGTGGAAAGCCAAACACCCCCCACACCAGAGGCATGGCCAGTACCTTGCCTGAGGAACACTCGGTGCCATCCAAGGGGGGCCCCTTCTTGGTCTTGCAGAAGTAGGGGTTGTCTGGGTGGCTGCACCACAGCTGCTTGCATGGGTCAAAGGTGCGGAACTGCAAAGCCAACGGGAGACGGGTGGTGGTGGGGCTCCCAGCACCCGTCCTACCCCATGGAGAGCCTTCTCCCGGGTCAGGAGAAGGCCCAAGGCTCCTGGTGGGTGCAGGCTGGGGTGATACCAGCAGGGCAGTAGGGTAGGGGCTGTACTCACTGCCGTACAAGTTTTGTAGCCCACGCCGAAATCGAAACGGCACTGCTCGTCCATGGAGTAGTTGATGCCCGGCAGCTCGGGAAGCACAGGCCACTGGTGCTCAAAGGGGTCATCCAGAAGGCAGTCATAGGAACTGTTGGATGGGGGCAGAGATCTGGGGGGTTTCACTCCTTCCCTCACCCCCAGCCCTCTCTCCAAACCCAGATACTACAAAATCCCAATTCTCTGAGCCCCAGCGCTGCCGCAAAACAAGTTTGCACACCAGCAGCAAAGAGCAACCCAATGACCTGCTCTGTCTTCAGGGTTTCCTGCTACTCTTCATGGCCCTGACACACAAAACCACTCTGTGTGTTTCTACGGCCTTTATGCAGCACAAAAAAAAATGGATAGCCTAAGGGCCTGGCACAGTCACGCCATGGGAGAGGAGAAGGAGTTCAAGTTGACCTACTGGATGTAGCGGTTGAGCTCCTGCTTGCTGCAGCGGGACCAGTGGTAGCGGTGGAAGGCGGCCTGGACCAGCGGTGCCATGATGCTCCCCATGCTGGTCTCGTCGGCGCACCGGTTGCCTTGGCCATCGTGCTCCATGCCCAACCTGTTGGCAAAAGCCAGCAAGCCAGGTTTCCCCGTGGGACATGGCTTTGCACCGAGCCTTTTGGGCAGAAAGGGGTGCAGAAAGCCCCTTGGATCAAGCATTTGCGTGGCAATAGCTCTGTCCCTGTCACTTACACGTGGCCAGTCTCGTGGGCAACCACAAAGGCTGAGGAGAAGCCGTCCTCATGGTTCAGAGTGCAGCTGCGGAGCGGGTGGCACATCCCCGTCACCGGCGCGTAGCCTGGAGAAAGAGAGAAGGAAGGAGAGAGAAGGAGAGGAGAAAGAAAGCTTTTGAGAGAGGCAAAAAAATAAATAAATTACGTGATAAGCAAGAGCCGATCCAGTGGTAATCCACGGGCAGGTCCCTGCCGAGCTGCCCCATGCAGGTCCTTGGGAACACAAGCAAAGGGAACACACCCGTAGCAGCAGAAGGTTGCACCAGGAGCTCAGACACCGAGCTGCATCTCCAGCACATACCTCAGCACTCGGTGGCCCCGGAGAGTCAGGCTGGTGCCCATAACCCAGCCAGAGGTGCACACAGAGCTGGTCATCATCAAACAGGACTGTCACCTCACTGGTGGTGCCCCACGTGGCTGCAGGAACCCTCCTGCGAGTTGGGCACTGAAGATGAGGACCAAGGGGCTTTCCAGAGCAGCCCGCTTCACTAAAGGTACTCGTAGTTTTTCTAGAAAGTGGTTGTTTTTCCTCTTCCCCACATTCAAGTGGGCTAAGAGACACTCGACACAACAAGCCAACTCTCAGACAGCGATTGCTCACCCAAATCGTGTGCTCCATGGACACCACAGTCAAAAGGAAAGCAAAAGTCAAAGTAGGAGCTTGAGAGCAAGACTCAGGTAATTGGGTTTAACCACACAGTAATGAGTCAAATCCTGGGTAAATCATTTTAAAGGATTTTTTTTTTCCATTAAACTTTCCACAAGAAAGAGCAGCGATGTGGAAAGTTTTCTGTATGAGAGCGAATATATTTTGTCTGGAGTGAGAATGGGATAAATTCCCAACCAAGGAGGCTGTCAGTGTCTGGCAGCGAAACGGGGCAGGGGAATACAGAAAGGTTGGTGGCTCAGGAGGGCAGGCACTGTCTCTCATAATTAAGACGTGGTGAGAACTGGAAGAAGTAAAGGGTTCTCCATGGGAGAACAATGATGAGAACTACCTGAAAAATACTTAAGTGACACAGACCAGACCCGCCTGCAAACACATATCAGACACAGAAGTGAGGACATGCTGATGTCCTCAGTTTATCAGCAAGACACAAACCAGTCTCCCGCTTCTTCCACATACATTTCCTTCTTCTGCATGGATATTTTCCACCTGCTTTCAGCCCCTCTGACCATTTCTCCCACCTGGGCATGCTCGGGGCCAACCACGCATGTCAGTGGTGCAACAAATTACACCTTGCAAAATTAACCTTCAGAGGAAGCCAGAAAGATCTCCAGACGTGCCTTCTGCAGAGGGACACGGTGCTCCCCTAGCTCAGTCAGGGCTTTGCCACCAGGAATTCAGCATTTACCACCACCTGCCCACCACCCAGCAGCATTTATCTTGGAAAAGCAGAGCCCACGTGCGAGGGCAGCGCAGCTCAGCCTCCGCTTCGCGCCCTCCGGCTCCTCTCAGTTCCAAAAGCAAGGATTGCATCAGCTTTCCAAGATTACTCAGTGCTGGCCACCGCTGCTCCCATCCACGCCGAGAGCTGCTGCCAACACCAGGAGGTTTTTATAAGCTCCCCAGGGCTTGGCTTGGCTCGGCAACAGAGAAAAGGGGGCTGCGAACCGTGGTGCTCTGCACGGCCGCGCGCCCGGCTTCACCTGACACTGGCACTGGCACACACAGGGAGGGAGGCACAAGCTGTGTCCGTGAGCCCCCAGGGATGGACATTTTGGCTCCCTTCCCAGGTCCCCGGGACTTCCAGAAGTTCATCCCCAAAGGGTTTCCTTTCTCCTCGCTTGTTGAGTTAGACTGTAGGGTCTTGGGTCCGGAGCAGCCCTGCCTTCAGCTCAGCTAGAGGGTAGGCAGGAGCAGGGCAGATGCTTCCCGACCAGCACCACACCCTTCAGGCTGGAGAAGCTCATGGGCTGTTTGTCATCACCTCAGCAAGCAGCTTAGATGCTGTCAGTGAACATAAAGCACGAGCAAGGACAGAGGAACACAGGATGCCTCATGGCACCAAGATGAAGCTCCCAAAGCGGGAACCACCTAAGGTGGTGGGCAGCTGGCAGGGTGGCTGCTGGTGCCACCTGAGCCAGAGCAGGAGGCTCCTCTGCTTTTTGATGGCCAACAGCACATTCCAGGGGGCTTCTGCTGGATGTCCCCCGTGGTTAATTCCTACTGAGGGTTATGAAAGGGGAGGACTCCTCCATCTCTCCATCCATCCACCTCCTCCTTCTCCCATCCCTCCAGAAGGACCCACACTACACATCAGTGTTCTTAGAGCTACCGGCACACTCATGGTCTCAGAGGGAAACTCCTGATGGAGAAATGAGACCTTGCCACCAGCAAGTAAAACCTGCTCCTGGGCTTAGCAATGCTCCCATGTCCAGTTGTAGGAGGGTCAAGAAACTGACCCATGCAAAGCCAGGTTTTAAAGGTCCCTGAGAAGCTCCCTTTGGTATTCCACCTTTTTTTACGCCGTTTTTAAACTGTTTAGGGCACTTTGGGACAAGGGGAGGACTGGCGCACAAGGAACAAAGATGCTCTTTTATCCATTGAGGTTGATGTCCTGGATTAATTCTAGCTTTCTTCTGCTTCACACAAAAAACACCGATTTTTATCGCTTTTTCCTAGACCTCGCTGGCCAATCAGCAGCCTGTGCTTGCGAGAATTCCTTCCTCTCCCCATGCTGGCTTTCCCCCAGCAAACTGCACGTACCTGATGGAGATAAATACAGTACCTTGCATACCTGCGGGACCAAAATCTTGCCTGGTGAGGAACACGGCATGGTCATGGTACTCGGCGTGCTCCGGGTCGGAGCGCTGCTGCGAGTGAGCCCAGCGGCAGACCTGCTCCAAGCTGCGGGATGGGTTCCCTCGCTCTATCAGGCTGACCGACTGCGTACAGGAACAAAAAATAAAAATAAAAGTATTGTTATTTTTTTAAATCCACTGCCTGGATGCGCTGGAAAGCAGTGAGCATCCTGACTGCGACAGAGCTTGACCCAGCAGAAAACAGGTGGAGGTGCTCCAGGGCCATTTTAGAGCAGTCATCTTGATTTTCATCTATTTTTCTTCAAGGTGGGGATTTTGCAAAGGTGCTGACAACAGCCTCCTGAGGGCTGAGCTGCACCTCATCTCTCCAGCTGGAGCTCTCCTGGCGGGCAGGAAGGACTCTGCCCTTCCCATGGCCTGTAAATGGAAGCCATGGGGATTTTTCCATGCAGATAGGAGACAAAATGCCCAACCAGAGACAGCCTTCTGAGACAGGTGGCAAGCTCAGCAGTGACCAGAAATAAGTGCTAAAGCAGAGCGGGCTGCACTGTCTGCACCGTGTCATTTTCCAGGACGCGCTCAGGAAGCATCAGAGACAACCGGCAGTAAGCTGGGATCCTGCCTGGATCCGAACATCTGCACATCGCTCCCACATCACCCCCCGAACCTAAACAATGACAGAGCTGGACACGCCAGCTGCCTCCAGCACAGGGTTTTGGGAGGATTAAATCATCCTGAACAGAGCTCTTGAGTCCTCATCCCTCCGGTTGTTGGCCGCAACCCCACCGCTCCGAATCCCTTCCCCTCCATACATCATCCCCCAGCCCCGAGCACGAACACGGCTGGGAGGAAGCCAGACACACTGCTGGCTTTTATGCATGGAGATGACGTTCCCGGTCTGCCAGGAATCTCCCCAAATGAGCCTGTTCTTATCCCCGTGCTCCTGAGAACCATCGCTGGGTCTCTAGGATGCGCTTGTTTTTTTTTCTGGCCAAGCAGAAACAAGCAGGGCTTTTCCTCCAAGACCTATTGGGGCTGCTTTGTGGACCACACACAGACATGACCGTGTTGGACTCATTAATATTCTTGCTAGAGCAATTCACGTGTTGTAGGAGCTTGCCACAAAACGTATAGCAAACTGCACTGCTTCACAGAAAATTTTTTGGCTGCTGCACTCAAAATTGCCTTAAAAACAAAAAGCAACCTGAGAAGCCAGGAGAAACGTCCCCATGCTCACTCTGCCCAGGCCATTACAACCGCTAAATCCTATGATGATGCCCAAGGGCTGCAGGACAGCCAGTGGAGCCAGGCAGGGCTGCTGGGACACGAGATGGTGGCTTCAGCTTCTCCTCACTGACCTCCACCTCTTGCCAATTTGGGAAGCCACCTTCATCCCATGATTTATGGGATCCCAAGGGTCCCATAAACACCACTGGGACCCTTCAAGCTGTCTCAGCAGGTGACACATAGCTGCACAGCAAGGCCCATGGCCACCCGGGATGCTCAGGATATTTGGGGTCCCCCCACTTCTCCTGTCCCAGCTCCGAGGACACGTTGGCCACCACCACAGTCTTAGCAGAGGTGGCTCTCCAGGGCTTCAGGCTCCAGAAACCACCTGGAGAAGGGTTCACGTTCATCCCTGCTCCACACAGATGTCAGCACAGGCACTGTCCTTACCTGGCGGTATCCCACCATGATCATTCTGACCAGCACAATGTTGATGTGAACGCCCAGGGACTCATCATGATAAATTTCATCCACCTGAGGGGAAGAAAAAACAAAGCAGAGGGCAGGTCAAGGCCTTCAAAGCCCTGAAGCAAGCCAGTGCCTGCAGCCACTTCTGCCTCCTGTCCTCCACGCTCCTGCGCTCAGCATCCTCCCACCAGCTCTCCACTCCTGCACTCTGCTGGAAGAAGAATGGGTTAAAATAATCACCTTTTGGGGTTTTTAAAGCAAAACATTGGGAGGCAGAGCTGATGGGGGTCCGATGTCCTCCCTTTCCAGGGATCCTGTCCCATTACCCCCAAGAAGGCGCCTTCCATTCCTATAGCACCAAGCGCCGTCCACCTTCCCAGCAACAGGGAGATGTTTGGCCACCAGCTGAACACATAAATGCGCACATAAACACACACACCCCGAAAATCATTGCCTCCTGGCAGTGAACACCGCTCCCCAGCGAGGTCCGGGCCCGCTCTCTCATTCCTCTCCCACTTCCCAAGACCTCCCAAGACCAGGTGCAGAGAGCGCGTCTCCCTCCTCCCAGCCCAGCTGCTTTGCCTCTTGTTGCTCTTGAAAAACCACAAAGCAAACCAGCCAAGTTTGAATAATCGAAATTTCCCAGCAATCGGTGGCTCAGATGGCCAGGGACATACCCGGTCCTGTCAAGAGCCTTTCCCCTGGGGACCTCCTCCACCAGGAGCGTCTCACAGCGAGCCTTTGCCCCTTTCAGAGCACGAATTCATCAGATACAAGGAAACCCTTGGGCTTTTAATGTCCTTGAAGTTGGTGGGAAGGGAAGAAAAAGGCTTTTCTGGGAGAGGCAAGAGATCTTATCAAAGCAAGGGCATTACTCAGTTGCACCAGTGAGTCAAGTTTGACCTAGCACCTCAAAAGCCCCCAGGAGAAATCCAAAGGAGAAGACGGCACAAGCAGAACAGGGAGGGCTTGTGAGTCAGTGACATATATACACCAGCATCTGCTGCTTTGCAAAGGAAATCATGAGTTACAGCCTTCTTTTTCTGTATTTCAGGAAGAACAAAGTCTGAAAGAGTGGCTTTTTCCCCACCCGCTCTTTAAGAGCCACAAAAAGGATTTCTTCATTCATTTTTTAAACTCAAAATTCAGAGCTCACCTTCCCTTGTTCCCAAAGGAGGACCCAACGGCACACACGGCCATAGCATCCTGCCCCATCACCCCAAAAGCGACGTGGGGAAAATGATTTCCCTTGGCTCTGCCACAGCTTTCCAGACTAGAACATGATGTTTATAAGCCAGACTTAAAGCTTTTTTCCCCCCTTTTCTATTTTTTTTAAGCTTACACTTGAAATGGAGGGCCCTGTGACAACTGACGCAGATGCAGCGCGGATCCGAGCCTGTGATTTTCCAGGCGACATGAGTGCTTTATGAGACCCACGATTGACAGGCCGGGCTTCTGTTTGAAAGCCCGAGTCAGTCCATTCCTAAACCCACCGAGAGCCAGCATTAACGCCACCGCGTGACTGCCGCGGAGCCACTCTGGGCTTTGCACAGAGGTACCACAAGCCCTGATCCTGCTACATCTTGAACGCAGCAAAACAGCTGAGAAAAATAAATAAAGCCCTAGTAGATAAATAGATAATAAATAGATAAAGCTAGTGCGTTACTTCAGGTGCACAGGCTGCAAGACCTGTGGGGAAAAAGCCTTTTGCCCAGCGTGGAAAGCCACTGCTGCACCACGTATCCTTCGCTCACTGCAGTGGAGCTGCTTCTCAGCGCCATGCTTTAATGCATTTGGGAAGAATAAAGAGGATGGGAAGGATCCTTTCTGAAGCTCTTCTCCGGGACGTGGTGCAGAAAAATTCCTGCATTCAGGAGCTGTGGACAATGAAACTCATCAACACCTGCACAGCGCCATGAATCTTTCCTTTTCGGTCCTTTTCCTTTTCAGTCTCGCCGGAGGAGTGACTGCAGGCAGCAGCAGGACCACCAGCAGCTAATAAACTGCTCACAGGAGGAGCAGGACGCGAGCAGCTGTATTATTCCAGGATGCCAATCCCCCAGAGCTTTAAAAGCAGCGCGACACCACGCTCCGGCAGCAGCTGTACAGGGTGCCCGCTGTCTGAAGGGAAGGGATCTGCCTAGGTGTTTTCAGCCCCTCAGCAGGGCACCGAGGGCTCTGTGTCCCCCAGATGCCAGCTCTGCAGCAACTTTTGCAGATAATTCAGAAAGCAGACTGCCCAAGGCTTTCTGTTTGCATAACCACTGACGGAGGCGGACAGGGCTTGTTCCTGCAAACCCCCCCGCAAGAGCATTTCGGAGCAGGGAGGAAGAAGGGATTGGCACGAGTCCCCCTGCCCTCTGCGGATGCCATTAGCAAGTCAATGCCTTCGAAGAAAATCCCCGCAGAAAGCCCCCGCTCAGCAGATCGCCGCTGGAGGGACAGATGGAGCACAGACCTCCTTATCTAATGCTGTCAGATGCCCGGCCTCTGCATCGCCGTCCGCTGCCAAAGAATGCTCTCCAATTTCACTGAACAGAGAAATAGAGCAGAGAATGTTTTAAAAGCCCAGCCTAGCTGCGTGTCGGGGCAAGAAAGCCAGCCCATGGGACCCCAGGGGGCAATGCCAAGCGAGAGGAGAGCGAAGACCCCGTGCCCACGCCCTGCGGTTGCTCCCATCCCGAGCCCATGGCAGACACCCGCTCCCCGCGGCGAACCGCACCGCGGCCGTCTAGACTTCCCTGCTCTTGAGGGAAGGCAAACAAAACAAGAGCACGAGAAGAATTTGCCAGACGAGCAGAATAGCTGACATTTCAAAATCCCAGATCTCGCGGGCAGAGCAGCCAAGTCATCTTCGGCTTTCCCTTATCCCCCTCATTCCCTTTGCATGCCCCTACGCAACAGGCTACGCTGTCCCAAAAACAGAGCAGCAAACACACCAGTCTATATTCGGGGCAGGGGGGAGAAAGTGCATGCATGTGTAAGAACAACACCAGAGGTATTTTTTGTTGTTATTACATTGCTAGCAAGGAGGCAGCTCGTGGAGCAGACTTTTATTTTATTTTGCACGCTCCACAGGGAGGAAAGAAAATCTCTGCCGATTTAGCACCGTAGTTAGGTAACCCCAGGTCAAAAATTAAGCTGGAGGCTTGCTTTTTCTCCAAAAACTACCTTATGTGGGGTCTGGTAACTCTTTTTTTCACTTGCAAACAATGAACCTCCTGATGCGGCGGAGGGAGCACACAAGTCGCAGCCTGGATGCGGCTCTGACTCATGGGGTTTCCTTAGTAACCCGAAACAATGGGAAAACACCGAGCACCTCCGTGCCGTTACCCAAATTCTGGGGACAGCCCCAGCACCCAGCTGTGCCGGTGGGAGAAACCCTGCTGGGTGCAAAGAGGTCCCACAGAGACCGCAGGGTAAGGAACTTTTGTGCGCCGCGTGGACATGAAGATGACAAAACCCTACAAGGACTGAGGGTTCCCAACGTTTGCCCCAAACCACGCTGCCTGACCCCATTTTGCCCAGCCAGTCTGGTGTCTTTGGAGTGAGGTTGTGGTTTTGGAATGAAATGTGCTTTGTCGGGCACCTCCAGGCTCTGCGCCAGCCCCAGCCCACCCAGGACCTCCCAGCTCCACCACCGCTTGGTGCAAGCTCCTCCAAGCCCACAGCTCAGCCTTCCTCCCCTCCACGGGGCGACCCCAAGCCTCGACAGCATCGGGACGAGCAGTAGGAACCCCAACAAGAAAGGGAGCTGACACATTCTGCTCCCAAAAATCACATTTCCCATGACTGGGCTTTTAATCACCCAGGTTTAATGGGGCAGTTCCCGCTCCCACCCAACCCAACTTCAGGGAGGCATTTCTCTGCATTATCCTGTTGTTTCTCCCCCCCGGCCTTTCTTGACGTTGCTTCCCCCCCCCTCCTTATTTAATTCACTAAAATCCCCGGCGCTGCCTTTATCTGAGCAGCCGGCACCCCGCACATTCCCTCCCTGAAAGCGCTGCCTCTAAAGCATGAAATGCGGCTGAAAAATGGCCTTTTGATGCGAGCTGGCAGCCCCCAGGCGCTCAGCCTGGCCCCCAATGGGAAAGGGCAATGAGCTCATCTCCGGCACCCGAAACGCGGGAAGGGCCCCGGGTCAGGCCGGGGACCCCGGGGCACCTCCTGCTTGCAGGATGAGTTAATGAGAAAACAGGGAAAAAAACGTTCCAAAAGTGGATTTGGGAATATGGTACCGGAATTTCAGAGCCCCTGGGAGAGAGCGGCTTTCCCACTGCCCTGCACATCTGCAGTACCTAGCACCAGCAGCAGGAAAGCACTGGAGATTAAAAAGTTGCAGTGAAGGCATCGGCTTTTTAAAACCAGCGACTTCTCTGATTCCTTATGTGTATTTGGGGCTGGCCACGTGAAAAAGAAAACACTTGGGGTTGCCCTAGCAGCAGGGCAGACAGGCTCATACCTCTTCTAAAAGGTGGCAAACCAGCAAATCCTCACTCCTTGTGTGGATAATTTACCCTCCGCGACTGGTAGTGCTGCTCTAAGCCTGCCTGCTAGGGCAGAAACACTGCCAAAACAAGCAGGCGAGAAAAAAAAAAAAAAAAAAAAAAAGCAAAAGCAAAAGCATCCTCCTAGCTCAGTTATTTCTGAGCTGGCTGCACCTTTCTAACACTTCCCATGGCCATGCGAAAGGGTACTAAAAATAAAAATAGAGCAGAGGACAAAGCATAGAAAACTAAACCTTAAAAAAGTCAAAAGTACAAAAAAAAGTGTGTTTTTTTTTCCTCTCCCCCCAGTACCCCCCAGGTACTCCTGAGTACCCCATTTGCTATTGCGCAGCATTCCCTAAGCAAGCCACTCGAGGTAACCCTGGAGAGCAGCCACGCTCATGCACCTCTGCCTTTCGGGGACAGCAGCTGGGAGAGGATGGGGCTTGGCTTTGGAGGAATTTCTCGCTGGGCTCCATCTGGCGCACAGATTTCTTCTGCAAATCTGAAAAATCGCCCTCAACAGATGGAGACCTTTCAAAACAGAGAAGTGGAAGGCACTGTCCTCCTTCCCGGAACTTGCTGAGATCTCAGCCACACAATCATAGGGTGATATAAGTTGGAGGAGACCTTCAGGGCCACCAAGTCCAACACCAGCCCAACCCACCGAGTCCCACCACTCACCCAAGCCCTTGGTGCCACGTCCACACGTCTCTTGGACACCCACGGGGACGAGGACCCCACTGCAGCCCGTTCCAATGCCTACCCACCCTCTCCACAAAGAAATTCTTCCCCACACCCACTCCAAAACTCCCCTGGTGCAACGTGAGAGATGGCAACGGCCAGCAGAAACAGAAGGTGCTCTGGAGGTCAGTTAACTCCCAAACCCTCGCCGATCCCCCCCAAGGAAAGCCTTACTATGTTCATGAGGGTGAGGACATAGTTCTGGACATGCTCCTTCCCGTGGAAGCGCACCACCGAGTCGTCCACCGCCAGCAGGACCTCGATGTTGTAGTCGTCCTTCCTGGCGTGACGCCTCTTGCGCTCCGCCTCGCCCAGCCGCTCCTCCAGCAGCTCCAGGGAGTTGGGGAGCTCGCCCACCCGCACACCAGGCACTGAGAAGAGGGCAGAAGGAGAAAAAGAAGAGTTGAAGAGACCCAACATGGACCCTGCAGTGATTTTGGGGCTGAACGTGGTACAAAGTGACTTGCTGGCCCTGGAGGTGGTGGAGAGGAGAGTTTTGTGGTGTGGGCAGCAAGCACGTGAAGACATGGGGAACACATGCTGCTGGTGGTTCACTCCACTTAAAGAGACTCAAATAGCCTGGAAAAGCCCCAAATTGCCCCCAGAATGAGTTGTGGAAGTGTTGCAAAGCCAAAAAGAAGCTCGTGATGCTGGGGGACGGGCAAGTCCTCGCAGTATAGAAACAAGGTGGTTGGAGGGCACCTTTCTGGAGCACCCCCCATCCTGGCATGGCCAGGGATTTGTGCAAATTGCAGGAAACCCTTCTGCTTGCAATTCCCAGGTCTGCTACTTGTCCTGGCTTCCCAGGGCTGATGCAACCACCCTCATACCTGGTCCCACCCATCTCTTTGACCAGCACAGACTCAGAGCAGTTGAGGTGGGAAGGGACCTCTGGGTCCACCTGGTCCAACCCCTGCTCAAGCAGGGACACCTGGAGCAGGCTGCCCAGCACCACATCCAGGCAGCTTTTGAAGATCTCCACGAGGGAGACTCATGCAATTTTAACCAAATTTGGGAGAAGTTCCAAACTTCCAATGAAAGCACGGCAGCAACGAGCTTGTGCACCAGATCAGTAGGAGAGACAGCAAGGACGACAACACCACCTTTGTCCACTTACTCACAACAGCATTAGCACAGAGGCTAATTGCTGGGTTAATTGATGGAGACAAGCTCCAGCCCCTACCTTCGGCGCGGAGGTCCTGCCGAATGGCCGAGCGGCGGTACACCACGTGGGCCCTCCCGCGCGCCTCTGTCTCCTGCTGCCCCCGCTCCAGCGGCTCAATGAAGAACTCGGTGCTGTCCGTCCGAATCAGGCCAGCCTGCACGAAGCGATGAAATAGAGGAAAAAGGGGAAAAAGGTTTTTTTTTTGTATGCATGGATACACATGTGTACTCAATATACTCATAAAAGACTGGTGTACGGCAAGGAAGGGGAAAAGACATCCTGAATAAACAGAATGTCCTGCTGCTACCCCACCATGCTGGTTTAAGGTCAAAAGCCCATGAGAAACCATCACTACCCCACGTCTCCTCCTGGCAGCGGAGCTGTCTCACCACACAGTTGGACACCACAAGCAGTAATTTTGGAAGTTACATCATGTTAATTCTGTGATTCACAGGGTGAGCTTGCTGTTTTGGGGCTAAACGGGTTTGTTCGACCACTGTAACATTCGGGAGAGCCATCCTACAAAGATGCCCTATGCCTCCACCTTGCCCTGTGCAACAAACCAGCTTTAGGTGCCAGCCAAAAATCACCATATGCACTGGACAGAATCCATTACAAGATTCACACATGATGAACCTTAATTTCTTCCATAGATGGGGGAAAAAAAAAAAGAAGAGGGGAAAACCAACCAAAAAAACCTGACCACACTTCAAGTTATGTCCTTTCTATGGCTCTAAAGCTCCTTCCCTTCTCATCAACCAGAAGTTCCTCTGCCTCCTTCTCCCTGCCAGCAGTCACAGGCTCCCACCCAGCTCTCCCCACACACGTCCCCGTCCCCATGCCACATCCAGATGCCACCAGGAAGGAACGTGGCTGTTTCGCTGGTGCTACTGACTGCAACTGCAGCAGGAAGGAATGAAAATAAATACTCATCTTTGCCCGTAAAGCGTTTGGAAATGAACGCAGGGGAATCCCTTCAGCCGAGAAGCTGGAAAGCGTTACGAGTACGACTACCTCCCAGACCAGGGAAAGATGAATGAGATGGCAAACACCATTGGAAACATTGTCCTGGCTACCAAATGCTCCTAATTAACGCCAAGCTCCCACAAAACCTGCCTGGCCGTCAGCCCGAGGGCTCCGTGGTGCAGGCAGCACCTCCAGCCCGATGGTTTTCGGAGATCCCTCGGCTGAGGACAAGGTGGGACGGGGCCATTGGCGCTGAATTTGCTGGCACCCATCACACAGGCGCCTGGTTGCTTCTCCAGCGCTGCCTGCTGTTGAATCCCTGCCTGGAAAGCGCAGCAGGACGTATGGATGTGTTCCTAGAGCAAAGCCTCCCACCGTATGTACCTACTGTAGTACTCATCAAGGTTATTGGCACAGCTCTTTTCATCAAATAAAGATACGGAGACGTGTTGCATGGCCCAGCATGGGGCTGGGCTCTGCCAACAGCAGGGCCTGCCTGGGCCACCTGGTCCCCCTTGTGTCCCTGCGCTCGCCGTGGCATCAGCCAACCTGGCTCCGGCACGCTTCATCAAATTTCCTGCTCCACTTCAGTTTTATTAGCTGCTGAACTCCTCTGGAAAGCAGGTTTGGGTATTTTTTTCCTCCTTCACGAGGAATTTCGCCACACTCGGCCGTGCTGGGCCTAATGCGCCTGACACGTGCACCTCAGGCCCTGCCCACCACGCGTCCAGGCTGGCTGCCGCAGGGGGACACGGTGGGGACCCCCAGGCCACCAGGACAGGACGTGACCAGAGCCCACCCCACCACCCCGAGACAAGCATATCGGGTTCAACCAGGAGCCAGGAGCACCAGGCAAACCAGGATGGACTCGAGGGGATCCAGCCCACAGGCCAGGTCTAGCAACGGTTGGGCAGAGGCTCTAAAAAATGTAGCTTTACCCCCAAAAATCTGAATTTACACATCACCTTTCAAAGAAATGCAGCAACTCAGCTATTATCACGCTTCTCCTTGCCGCCTGCAGCCCCTCAGGTTTTGGGCATGGAGTTTTATAGCACCCGTTCCCCATAGATGTAAAAGGGGAAGCTCCCACTGCAGACAACCTGATTTCTTTTTTCAAGCATACACCTGCCCCATGTCGCTACCACCGAGGATGCAAACAGCAAAAAAGGTTTTTTTTACACCAAATTTCAGACCCTCCCCTCCACCAACACGAGCTGCCGATGTTTGTTATCCCACAAAAGAAGGTAGGCACCCACTCCTTCACACGACAACCCAGCGGCTCCGAGGGCAGAGCCCCGGGCAGCCGCCCCAAGCATTGCAAACATGCTCGGATTCTGCACGCCTGAACGCACTGACCATTTCCCACCGACGGGCGCCAGCTCCCCGCGCTTCCAGCTGGCGCATCGCTGCACACGCGGGCTGCAGAGGCACTTCTGCCACCCCAACGCTCCCCCTATTTCTCACAGGAGATGCTGGCCGCTGGATGTGGCTCTCAGGAAGGCCCCTCTGAAGTCAATTCGACCAGGGAAAAGGGAAAACATTTATTTTTCTGGAAGAAAACCCAGCAAAGTCACCTCTGCCAGCACACAGAGGGCTTGGGGAGGATGAAGGCTTTTTTCCAGCGATGGCAGAAAGGAGCTGGCCTCATGCCACTGGGACCCCCAAGCACCCCCCAAGCCACGGGGATGCCCCCCAGCAGCTCCTCCCCATCCCCAAGGGGTAAAAACTCCCCCGGGACCTCAGGAAATTCTGACGCCTCCCTGCAGCCAAACTGTGGAAAAATTAATAAACCCCGCTACGCTCAGCCAGAGAAGCAAACAGCGTGGAGAAGGGGGGAGCAGAGACGTGCATATGGATTTTTCCTATGCGCTTCACACTTAATTTGGACAAAAAGTCCCAGAAAGCGGCACTGCATGAACGCACACCATGCTCCATACCCTTTGCATCCAGGGGTCACACGAGGAGAGGGGCTTTGGGCAGGGGCACGGCAGTGGGGACGAAGTCTTCCTCCATTAACTGCTGCTCCCGAAGGCTTCTGCTGCCACCCCATCCCAGGGAAATGGGGTCAGAAAACGTTATTTGTAGGGTTTGTAGCTTTGGTTCAGTATGACTGACTGCTGGGAGCAAAACACAAGCACGGTGCCTATAGAAAATAACCAGAATAATTCTTTCCCCTTTTCTCCAGCAAAGGATGCGAGATGTGCAACGAAGGGCAGAGGAAACACAAAGCTGGAAGGCACCCCGCTGCCGACAGTGCAACCCCGATTGCTCTGAATTCTTCTCCCCCTGAAAGTCACGGCAGCCCCAGCTCGAGTTCGGCCACATGCTGCTAGAGGAAAGCCGGGTTGCCTGCAGCGAGATGCGTCTGCTGGGGGAGATTTTCTGCCGAGCGCTGCTTTAGCGTTTAGGAATTCGGTGGCTTGGATCAGCTCTGAAACCGTGTTTTGGAGGACAGCATCTTCCCACCCTGCTCGCAGAAAAAAGGCAGATTTGCACGCGTGGGTGCCTGCAGCAAACAGCAGACAGGAAAGGTGCCATGGGCTTGGCATCTCAAAAAAAAAAAAAAAAAGGTCATTACGTGGCTATATGTGGATTTAGGAAAGGCTTAATTTGCACTGTCTTTTTCAAGAAATGTTTTTTTTTTTCCTCATTATTTATAATCTCAGTGCCTGTTTATACACAACATAATCTCTCTGTGTACACATTTGCAGTGTCCCAGAGCACTCTGCCCAACCAGAACAGAGCGGTCCTGCGCCTCCCACGCGCGCCATCCTGAGACTGGAAAAGCAAAAGATGCTCGAGGTGGATACAGCCCCCAAATCCCACCATCCCCTCGCTCGCCATGCCACCGGGAATTACATTTGCATGCAACCTGCATTATAAAACCAATTCCCAATGCAGAGGCAGCGCTACTGGTTGCTTGCCGGAGTCATAGGAAATATCTCCAAAGCTTTCAAGTGTGTCCAAATTCACCAGCCCCAGCAAGATCTGGGTCACGGGGAATTTTCTGCAATTTCCCAGCCTTGTCAGACTCAAAGGAGAGGCTTCCAAAATTGTGGATGATGAGCTAAAATTGCTGGCAAAAAATAAGCTGCTGGATGTATGTGAAATATTTATTTCTAGCCCTGCTGCTCTATCATTTCTGCTTGTATAGTAACACCACGCGCTGTATAAAAAGAAAGGAATGCCAAATTGTTTGTGCTAGCAGCCAAAAACAGCTGAGGAACTGCCAGAATAAAACAATAAAAAAAGAAAGGGGGGGGAGCGAAATAAGTTTAGTGCAACCAAATAGTAACCTGGGAAGCAATACCGGGAGAAAATAGCAAGCACTGTCATGGAAAATGAGGATTGAATTGGGCTAAATTGGCTCAAAGGAAGTTTGAAGAGCAGTGATTCGAGATATAAAAAAATAAGGACAATTTTTTAAAGTGCATCAAAAATAGGAACTCCACAGGCAGGTCGGAGGCTGGGGATGAAGAGGGAATGCAGCCTCACAGCATTGCTGGATCATGCTCACCCCGCTGTCCTGAAAGCTCCAAACGTATGAGCTATCACCAAAAACACCAAGGTGCTCCCCAAAAAGATGCTCGGAGGAAGCAGGAGCTTACCTCACCTTGGTTAAGAAGCAGGACACATGGTTAAGAGCCCCCATAGCTAGCACGGTGCGAGCAGGGACGAGTCAGCATCACCCAGCTCCCCATGGTGGTACCCAACATTTCGGCGCAGCATCTCCAAACCCCAAACCTTGAGATCCTTGCCTCGAGCGACCCGACCCGCCGGCCTCGAGCTTACCAGCCCGTCGCAGTTGCTGATGGCCACAGCAGCGCCGGGCATGCCAGTGACGTCCCCGGTGAAGAGGCAGCGGTGCCGGAGGGGCTCTCGGAAGAGCACCCCGAAATCCTCCTGCCACTCGGCCATGGCGCCCGGCGGCACGAGGCGCAGGTTGGGTCGCAGGCGGAGGTGCAGCTCCTTGCCGAAGACGGTGACGTTGAAGTAGAGCGAGCGGCCGGCGGCCCCACCGTGCCGCGGGGACCCATGCAGGGCGTCGCGGGGGACACGGCGGCGGGACGGGGGCGGGGGACAGGTGGCTTCGGCCGCCCTCGCCACGCCGCCGGACACCACGTGCGAGAGGAAGCGGCCCCGGCAATCGGCGCTGAAGGGCACGATCACGCCATACTCGCTCAGCTTGCCGGACAGCAGGAGCTCTGCGGGGACAGACGGATGGACGGACGGATGGATGGATGCATGGACAGATGGATGGATGGATGGTTGGATGGATAGAGAGGGCTCTTGGGGAGAACCCAAGCGCAAACCCCACCGTGTCCCTCTGCTCCCACCCTCTCCGCTGCCAACCCAGCCGCCCGCTACCCACCTCCTCGCCCCTTCCCCGGGTGGGCAGGACCCGGTGGTCGCCCCCCGCCTCCGAAGCCCCCTCCCCAGCACCTCCCGGCTCTACCTGGGGCACCGGCGGCGGCCAAGCAGCCGTGCAGGGGGACGAGGCAGGAGAGCACCAGCCGCAGATAATCCATCGGGGGCCGGCGGCTGCGGGGCGGGCGGGATGCGGGGCGGGCGGGGAACGGTGCCCGCCTCCCCCCGCGCCGCCCCCGCCGCCGCCGCCGCCGCCCGGGGCCGCCCGGAGCCTCCGGGGAACGGGAATGGGAACGGGAAGGGGAATGGGGACGGGAACGGGGACGGGAATGGGGACGGGCGGCGTCGCGCTGCGCGCCCGCGGCCGTGCGCGCAGCGGGGAGGGGCGGGGGTGGGGCCTGGGGAAGGGGTGGGCAGAGGGGCGAGGTAAAGGGGGAGGAGAGGAGGGGGGGAAAGGAGGGAGGGAAAGGGGGAGAGGGAAGCGAAAAAAATACAGAAAAAAAAGGAAGAAAAAAAAAAAAGGCAAGAAAAAAAAAGTGAGGTGACGCGAAAGAAAAGCGAAGCGTGAAAAAGTGGAGCAAAAAGCGAAGCAAAATTTTAAAAAGCATGAAAAACTGGAGAAAAAAAAGAAGCAAAAAAAAAAAAGTGAAGCAAAAAAAAGAAAAGGAGGGGCAAAAAAAGGAAACCAAAAAGAAAAAAAATGAAAAAAGCAAATAAGCAAAAAGAAAAAATAAAGGCAAGAAAAAGGAAAAAAGGAAAAAGAGAAAAAAAAAAGGAAAAAAATAGAAAACAAACAAAGCAAAATAAAGAGCAAAAAAAGCACAAAAAATCAACAAACAAAAAGGCAAAAAAAAAGAAGAGGAAACAATCAGCAAAATAAAAAGAGCAAAAAATTAAGCAAAGAGAAGTAGCAAAAAAAAAGAGCCAAAAAGAGCAAAACTTAAGAAAAAAAAAAGTACAAAATAGCACAAAAAATATTTTTAAAAAGCAGAAACAAATATAAAGATTCAAAAAAAAAAGGCAGAAAAGCAAATAAAGCAAGAAATAGATCATGAAAGAAAAAAAATAGTAAAAAAGTAGCAACAAAAAATTAAGAGAGAGATGAAAATGCCAAAAAAAAAGTCATAAAAATAGCTGGGGTGTGTTTGGGGGGGGAAAATGCTCCATCCCGACCTCCCAGCCCCACACCAGCCCCCACAAAGGCAGTGGCACCAGGGGATGCCTGGAGCCCCCATCCCTACCCCAAGCCCCCCGAGCTGGAGCCGTGCCCCGAGGGTGCAGGTGAGCGTCCTGCTGGGTCCTTCTTGCCCCTTCCCTCTGCCTTGGCCAACAGATGTGCCACAGGAGGTGCTGCGGTGGCCACTTGGGTTTTGGGGTGCCTCTGGGCAAGGACAGAGGGTGCCCAAGATCCCAAAACACGAAGAGTTCACCCAAAGCCCAGGTGCAACCCCTCCAAGAAAGGATTTAGGGTCCTGGTCCCATAGCTCAGTGAGAGCAGGACCCGTGAGGGCATCTCTCTTCCCGAATTCCTGTGGTACCTTTTGGTGGAACTTGAGATTTGCAGCCTCTGATTGTCACTAATAAATTAACAGTGCTGGCAGGCGGACAGCACTGGCATGGAGGGGTTTCCTCCCCCCCCCCCCCCCGAGAGCCTCAGGTTCCCACCCCCCCAGCTCCCCAAAATAAAGGGCCGCTGCCAGCAGGCTCGGTGAGCGAGCATGACCTCATCCCTCAGACATGCCGGGCCGCGATTAGATTAAAACAAAATATTTACTGCTGCAGCATCGGTGGCAGAAGGCGCGTGCGGGGGGAACGCGGCCCCGGCCTCCGGCCTCCACGGGCAGGCCCAGCAGCGCGGAGCCTGCGAGCAGAGACCAGGGAGGTGGCTTTGGGCACCGTGCTCTGCTTTTGTCATACTGATGGTACAGGAAGAAGCCTTCCTGGGGGGGCTGCTAAGTCAACTTTTTCTAAATCCTCCAGCTGGAGGCCGCCATCCCACCACACCACAATGTAAGGCAGGAACAAATCTGCAAGCCCTTGGGAAAGACGGGTCGATCCCCATTCCAGGGTGGGGGGCTTCAGCCTCCGCTCCAGCTCTTCCAGGTGTGGTCAAGGCCTCCTAGGAGGGTCCCGGAGGCTCTGCGCCCACCAAGGATGGCTGCTGAGAAGCATGAGCCCTGCTTGTGGAGGCAGGCACATCGTCTGGAGGCTGGCTGTCCCCAGGCAGGACCATTCCTGCCAGAGCCCTCTCTAATCCCTGCTTAAAGACCTCCAAAGCTGGAGGCAGCCTCTGCGAGACCCTGGGACAAGTTTCTTGTTTCGTTTTCCGTGCTAGTTTTTCACATGGGCTCCGTGGGACGGTTAGTGTTGGAAGGGGCCCTTCAAACCAATCCAGTTTATAGGCACAGACATCTTCCACAAGATGTGGTTGTCCAACCCAACCACGAACCCTTCCAGTGCCAGGGGAGCCAAGCTGCGAGCCTGGAGATGGGAAACAAGGTCAGGGAGATTTATACTGACAGCCCTGGGCGGCTTCCAGACCCTAGTGGAAAAGGAGAAGGGAAAAAGTTGCTCTCCTTCTAGGAACCGCTGCTCCGGCCGAGAAAGCATGGTTTGGAGAGAGACCCCTGCGGCGAGTGCCTGCACCCAAAATATTTTAGGGGGATGCTCGAAGGCTGCGAGCCCAATGGAAACACGGGGCGGCGGGGGTGGGGAGGAGGTGTGGGAGATACAGCACTGATCCCAGACCTGACACCAGGGTGATGGGCTCCGCACCAAGATGCACAGGGAGGTATTTATCCACAAACAGATTAACAGGCTAATTTCCTAAATAAATACAAAAGAACCCAATAAGTCAATGCGATGAGCCAGGCTAGCTTCGCGCAGCCTCCTTGAGGATACGCCTTCTCCTTTATACGCGCTGACCGCATTATTCATTTTTAATCATCCTCCGGCTAAAGTGAAACTTACTGGTGTGTAAAACCCAAATCTGTGGCTTTTTTTTCTCGCCTTCAGGCCAGCCACTGAGCACTTCCCGTCCCCCCGGGGCCTCGCTCATCCTCACAGCCACTTATCATTCTGGCATGGCCGCTGCCAGCTCGCCAGCAAGTCCCACAGAGCCACCTCACTGCTTCCAATCTTCCATCTCAACCTGGGAAAAATCAATTTTTCATTCGCAAAGGGGCCAGAAAACAGCTTTTCTGCCCCCAATATGCAAGGAAACAGCAAGGAAAAGCCTTTTCAAGCCCACGGCCTGTATGATGCCCCCAACTTTTGATTTTTGCAATCGCTTCTTTTAATGGATGCAGTCTGGGGCTGCTCATGCATGGCATTTATTTTTAGTTTTCCGAGCCCTGGCTCTGCAGAAGCATCTTAATTGCTATTCTTTCGCTGGAAAATGAAACACAGATGCGCTTGCCGTGCCGAGGTCCAACAGCCTCCCTGCGCGGCGCGGAAAGGAAAACACGGGAACCTCCAAGGGAGCTGCTGGGTCAGGGCTGCTTCTCCAACAGTGAAATAAATAAAAATAAAAATAAGAACCTATTTGATAAAATAGAGGGGGACCCGCTGCCCCCATCGATGTGCAATGAAGGACCAAGTGAGAGGCCCAGCCCATGGACGATGCAGCTTTGCAGGTCAAAGCCCCTTTCCTCAGGCTACTTTATTTAAGGGGAGGTTCATGGGGGGTGAAGGAAAGGGTCCTTGCTCCCTTTTTCCCCCCTTAAGCAGAGAATTTATCAATTTATCTATTTTCTGACAGATCTTTTCTTTCTACGGAGGCAGAGCTGGGTATGAATGGATAAAGACGGCGCAAGCGGAGCCTGATGAAAGCAACTTTCCTTTACAGGAAAAGCGAAAGGAGAAAAGAGACCAAATTAAAGAAAATAGGAAAAATAATAAACACACCTTTACCTCCTGTGGCCAGGAAGGACCACTTAGCCCCGCCAACAGTTATAACTTCATCATAACTTGTTACAGGCAGGCGTCTTCCTTTTAATTACGCCTTTGGGACAGGAATAACGATACCAACAAATATTAATAACAAAAAGTACGGGAACAGCAGCTCAGCAAGGAGCAGCACACACGAGCAAGCAAATTCCCTAGCACAGCAACATCTGCGTGTACCTATTTTCCCTGGCAGGGGCCGTGGGCTTGCTTGTACTGCTCACGAAGGAGGCTGCGGTCCCCTTTTCAAAGCACAGGGGCCACCTCCGCCTCCCCAGCCCCGCTACCACAAAGGCCACGTTCAGTGACACGAATAGCTTTTTTTCCACAGGCAGAATTGGGGCATTTTCCTCCAAGTTTCCATGCCCCACCCCGGCCCATGCGTGCATCCCGCGGGGGCACACCTCGAAGCACAATTTCCTTCCCATTTTTTTGCGCTCCTCGCTGGTGCCCCGGGTCAGCTCACCTTCCCAGCTGCCCAATATTTTTAGGGTTTTATTTCACCAGCGATGTTCCCACCCCCAAATAAATAGGGAACACTCATTTTTTCACATCCACACTCATTCATACCCCTTGGGCCTTTTCCTTCCAGTCAATTGTTTCTGCTTGAAATCACTTGTTACAAAGGTGGGAAAGCAGAAAGAAGCCTTTGAGCCCCCCGGTGCAGGTGATGCAAATCTCCAGCCTTCATTACCCAGATTAAAGGGCTGGGGGTCTGAAGCAATTAAAAACCTGCCTAATTAAGTCCCTGCTCAGCCTCTCCACTGGTTATTAGGCAGGATTTTGTTGGGGGCAAAGGGGCAGGAGAAGGTGCAGCTGCCCAGCGTGTCCCATTATTCCCTGTGAGCCCATTCCCATCGCTAAAAAATGAACAGAAAACACCCAGCTGGGACAAAATATTTTTGCATTTAAAAAGAAAAAGGAAAACCAAAACGCCCGGTATGTCAGAAATAAAACACCGTCGAGGGAACCTTTGGGGAAGTGGGGCTCTCAAACTGCAGCAGGAACCATGCCAACGCTTTAAAAAAGAAATCTCTTGCTATTTTTAAATTATTTTTTTTTCCACCCTCTGCTTTTTAATTTCTGCTGTCTGCACCTCCTGCCGCTGGCAGCAGATGAAAGTGGCTGCTGGGGCAGACGGAGTGTGTGCTGCGACTCTGGTACCCCACATCCGGCCCTATAGTCCCGTCCCATCCCGCTCCTGCCCTCCCCAGAGCCCAGCCTGCAGGGAAGGGGTGCCCGACTGAACACCCTTTCTTCATTAACTCCATTTTGCATCTAATCATCTAATTAAAAATAAATCTTGCAGCATTGATTATGCCTGAAAGCATATTCTAGATGTATTCTCCACCATCCTAATGCTCAGAGGCAAGGTTCCCACTCAACCCCTGCCTTCTCACTGCTGAACCCCAGCCCCATCCACAGCTGAAAATCAGGAAGAACAAGCAAATACACCCAAAAACTAAAAATCCCGGGATGTGCAAGGACCATGGCCTCTGTGAGTCCCAACCCAGGCTACAAAGGTTTGGGTCTGTATGTATACGTAGCCATATATATCAGGGTACAAGGTCTTGGGTGTGTATGTATACAAACCCATATATCTGTGTGCGTATATAAATATATATTAGTGTATCTATATAACCATACACACCCACATCATGCTCACTATTAAGCACCTGTCCGACAGCTTTTTGTTTAATTTACAACACTTTTATTGCGTCGTGAAGACCCCCTCAATTCTTCTCCTGAAGGTAGTAGCTTCGGGGCTATCCCCTCCCTCCCTCTCCCCATTATTTTTTTTTTTAATTTTTTTTTTTGGGGGAAACAGTCTATTTTCCTGAAGGCAGCATCCCTCTCCGTCCCCCTACACCATGTCCCCGCGGCTCTGCGCCCGCCAGCGCCCGCGCAGCCTCCGCAGCGGCTCCTCATCCTCTGGCCCCTCCAGCTCGGGGAAGCCCAGCCGGTCCAGCACCTCGTAGACACCAGCCACGGCCGCCACCTGGAAGCAGAGCAGAGAGGTTGAGGCGGTTTTGCCCCCTCCACCCATCCTCCAACCCCATAAGGAGGACGGAGAGCAGTGGCTGCTGCGTCCCCGTGCACGACCCCAAGCCGGGGAGAAGCATGGACCACCGCCTGCGTGGCACTGACCCCTCCCCGAGCTTCCCTCCAGCTGCTGCGTGGTTTTATAAGCAGCTTTATGGTTTGTTAGCTTTGGCACCCTTCCGGAAAAGAAGTTACAATGTCGCCTTGTTGATGTTTTTTTTTTGAAAAAGAACTGAAAATGCAAAGCTTGTGCTGGAGCACCGCGTGGAGCCAAAGGCTCCTTTGATGCGCGGTGGGGCGCACCTCCTCCCTGAAAACAGGGGCACAGGAGGCAGGTTTAAGCCCAGGATGAGGAAAAGAGCGACATTTCTTCCAGAACAATGCGGCTGGTGGGGATTTCTTGGATTTGAGGTCTTCCCCCTCCTCCAGCGAGGTGTGCCTTGAGGAGCGAGGCTGGGGTCAAGGAGCTGGAGCAAGAAGAGGGACAAGGAGCATCACAGTGTGTTTTACACATCAAAACGTGATAAAAAATGACATATGGGGTGCTTTGTAAGGTCGTCCCCATGCAAACATACAGGATACAACCTCCTGGACCTGGGCTAGGAGGAGGACCTGGCACCAGGAATATTTCCCAGCACAAATCAGCGACACGGGGCAAGGCACAAGGCTCTCCCAGCTCACTGAGGTGCAGCATTTTCCTAAAACCCTGTGTGTCTCCATCCAGGTAGGTTAATAAACGGCTTATTTAGGATGCTGTGTTGCAACCAGAGCTTTCCCAGCACTGGGAGTGCTCAGAGCTGGTGTTTCGGGCTGCAGTGAGAGGTGACAGTGGGCTGGGTCCAGCACCCGTTGCACATGCATGATGATGGCACGTGCAGAATAATGGCTGAGAACAGAGACACCTTCCTATCACACCAAACTCTGGTCCAAATAAAAGCCCTACCTCACGCATCCAGAGGCTGAAGGGCCGCTGCCAGGAGTCCTTCTTCTCCAGGTGCAGGTAGGCGTTGAAGAGGATCAGGTAGATGTAGCGCTCCAGGTACTGCAAGCTCCTCAGCCGCAGCAGCCGCCGCTCCTGCTCGTCCTTGCCCGACCGCCCCTGGAAGCGCAAGGACAAAAAGAAGCTCAGCAGCCTACACTCTCATCAGGTTGTGGCTTCCAGCAACATAAAAAGCTTCCCCTTTTACCCCACAGCCCTCAAAAATAGAGGAGGTGTTGCTATGCCCGTTCCCAGCATCCTGCCCCTCTCCAGGTGGGAGCAGAGCAAACTGCTCCAGCTTTCATTTATTTTTATTTTTTCCCCAACTTTACAGCCCTGTTCATGGCAGGACTGTGAGATCAGGTCTGCCCTGGGAAAAGACATCTCTGCATGTACACGCCTGTATTTGGGTAGAGTGGATCCTGATGCGGCTTCTGTGAGTGTTTCTAACCCTGCTCGAAGCCCAGAAGTGGGAAATGGAGAGGACACAACTGGGTTAAAGACCACGACCAGCATCAGAGCAACATGGTCCCGCAGAAATGACCAATAAACCAAGGAACCTAACGAAGATTGTTATCCTCATAGCGTTTATCCCAAAAAACACTGCAGCAAACCCAGGACAGCTCTGCAGCAGCCAGGCTGGGAGGAAGCAGGCAGCTCTCTGCTGTTGGCTCCTGCCGAGGAAACCTCCCCAAACAACACATCTTCCGGCAGCGGAAGGAATGCATCAACCTATTTTTTCCTCCTGGGTTGGGATGGGAAGGGCTAGGGAGGAATCTGAGCCGAGCACCACACATTTTCCTTCCCTCCCGATCAGCCTAATCCTGCAGAGCATCCCCTACAAGGCTCTGAAAGCTGCTCCCACCCACCCGAGAGCGAAACAAAGAGCAGGATGCAACCCAAACCCATTTTGCAAAGCCCAGAAGGGGGTTTTGGGTGCCTAGAAGCACATCCATTTCTTCCAGCTTGCATCTGCCAGCCAGAGCAGAGATGTCCCCACGGAGCCTGCCCATGCTGGGCTCACTTTTGGGGGAAAAAAAAGCAAAAAAAGCAAGCATTTGCACATGCCCTCTCCAAGGTGGCGATACAAGGCTCTTCCTATGGCAGGGGAGCAGGGCAGCGGATGGCTCCCTGCTTATCTCCCTTCCCCATCAGGCCGGGCTGGACGCAGCTGGCCGGGAAACAGGATGCGGCCCAGGAACACCCCTGCGCTGCTCCTCGCTGCCAAGCACCGGCGAGAGGGGCAGGGAGGTCACGGGAACAGGCAGGCGTCTTCTGAAAAATAATGCTGCTAATAAATGGGAGCAGCTCCCCGCCGGAGCCGGAGGAGCCAGCAGGGATGGGAGGAGAAGGGGACGGAGCGGCCCTGCCCTCTGCCGGCTGCAGCGCCGGGACGCGGCATGGCGAGGGATGCACAGGGTGCTGGACCACCACAACCCCATTACCTTGGGTAAGGGACCCCAAAGGGTGAAAAAACCACCACCATCTCTGCTTTCTGTTCAGCCCCCCTAAACCAGCTGTGGTGAGCACCGAAAGCGCACAGGAGCCGTCGGGCTGTGCTGGGATGTCCCATAGCATTTGGGAAACCCATGGAAGAACCCAAAAGCCACCACCGAAGGAGCCCCAGCACCCTTCTCATGACAAATCCCACAGCTTCAGCCGGAGAGTCTGCCCTGCTCCGGGATCCAGCTGTCCTCCCTGGGGTACCGAAAATAGAAAAGGGCCCGTAGGTGCTGCTCACCTGCCGGTAGGTGCAGATGATAATTTCTCGGAGGTGGTAGTGCATGGGCGTCATGGTCTCGCTGACTGTGTCCAGGGCCATGTCCACCTCCTTTTTCATCCGGTGGCCGTCAGGCAGGAGCTGGACCACCTTCATCACCACCTGGAGTGGGGACAAAGCAAAAGGGGCTTCACCTGGAGCTCCCAACCCAACCTCCCCATGCCCGTGCTCACCTCCTGCCCCAGGGGAGGACCTATTCCCTCCAGGCAAGGAGGGCTGGTGCATCTTGCAGGGCTCAGGAGACCCTACAGCATGCGGCCACGCCGGCTGCAGGACTCACCTCGAACTCCCCCTTGGTGTACTTGGCGTCGGGCACGCTCACGATCTCGTCCTCGCTCGCCTCGGGGATGCCCTGCGGCAGGGCAGGGAGGGACGGGGCATTAGGTGCATGTGGGTCCAGCCCCCCCGAGCCCCCCGCCAGCCACGCGCGCTGGTACCCACAGCACAGTGCCAGAGCGCCAGGACAGCGATGACCATGGCCGTGGTGGTCCGGCCCCGGCCACTTGCGCAGTTGAAGACGAAGGCTGCCCGTGAGTCCTCAGCCAGGGTGGTCTTCATCGCCTCCAGCAGCCGGTCAAAGTCCTGCCGAGGGCAAAGCCAGGATTTAGGGAGGGTGCTGCCCCCCGTCCAGCCAAGGGGTTGTGGCTCAGGGACAAGGTGACACAGCCGGTACCTGCTCCTTGGGAGCACAGAAGTCGGGGATGGGGATGCGCCGGTACGTCAGGCCCGGGTAGGTGCTCTTGTGCTGGTTGAAGATCTCCTGGGTGGTCAGGCAGCTCTTGAACATCTTCATCTGCTTCTCCGCCTCCAGGTAGACCTCCAGCCACTGCTGCGACTTCAGCAGGTCACCCTTCAGCGTGGACTCGAGCTTCTGCAGAGGATGGAGGAGCCCTCACCTTCACAACATCAGACCAGCTCCTCGTCCGCCTCTTCCCCTTATCGTATTTTTATTTTTAATTCCCCTCTCAACCACCATGCAGCCAACACAGACCTACATGCTGTGTCCACCACTTCTGCCCCAGGGACTGTGGGCACCGCAATCCTCCCAGACCCCACAGAGCTCCTCCACGCCTCCAGGGTGCTGCTGGCAGCTGAACCCCCCTCCCTGCCCCCAAAAAGCCCCAAAAAAGGAGCTGTGAAGGCTGAGGGACTAACAAAGCCCGGTTTCTCTGTGCACATCTCTCATGAGGGCTCCACAGAGGGGGAGATGCCTTTCCCTCAGCGGGAACACGATCTACGCCTCTGTCCCACATCCAGCTATTTATCTGCAAAAAAACTCGTAAGAATGGAAAACGAGGTCAAATTTAGCTCAAATGGGCCAGAGGGTAGAGTTTAGAAGTGCAAAGAAAAGGAAAGGCACGACAGAGACAAGAAGATCAGCAGCACCAGCCAGGATCGGTGCTGGGGAGCATCCTCCATGCACCCCCTGGTGCAACCTTTGTCCATCGTCCCTCCTGCCCCAAGGCAGGATGAGGCACCCCAAAACCCCATGCTCACCTCCAGCTGCTCGGGCGTGGAGGCGGGCACAGGGACGAGCTCGTCGAGGCTCCCCGGCTCCCTGAGCGTGTAGACCTGCTCGTTCCCCTCCAGCACCACCTCCTCCCGCAGGTTGACCCACAGGATGCGCGAGTGCTTCCTCTTTGCGTCCGTCAGGTACCGCAGGACGCTCCCAAGGGTCTAGGGCGAGGGGTGGCCGAGGTGAGGGGATGGCACCCGGAGGGGTGGCCCTGCCCTGTCTGAGGTGCGTGCCCCTCACCTTGGAGCTGGGCTGCGCTGTCCCGTAGACAGGCATCTTGGGCACCCGTCGGAAGTTGGCCACGCTCATCTCCTTGACAGTGCTCAGCACGTCCGGGCAGAAGCGCTCGTCCGCCACCTGCAGCGGGACGGACAGGGCTGGGCATCCCATCCTCGCCGAGCATGTGGACCTGGGGACCCCCAAAACTCCCCTCCTGCTCTGCCACGGAGGAACCCTGCTCCTCCCACCCCGCCAAACCTCTCTGAGGTTGGGCACCAGGACGGGTACTCACCAGCACCCGCGTCCCCTTGGCCAGGAGGTCCCCGGGGACGGCGAGCTCAGAGGCGCCGATGTCCGCCTGCAGCCGGTACAGCTCGGGGTGCCGGCACATCCACCTGCTGAAGCTGAGGGCAAAGCCCAGGGGGTACTGCCGGCGAGGGGCCGGGGGGGCACGCCATCAGCCTGGGCTCGCTCCCCCTGCCCGGCACCTCTCCGCCTCCGTGCGCTTCCAAAACCCCCCGGCGCTCCCAGCCACGGCAGCTCGGAGGTGGCCCTGCCACCCGGCGACAAAGGCAGGCAGCCCTTACCTGCTCATGAAGGTAGTAGTTGAAAGCAACCAGGTAGAAATAGCGCTCGAGGCTCTGCTGGATCCTCTGGAGGAAATGTTCTTTGGTGCTGCCCCCCTGGAAGCAAGCGCGGGTGGCACTCGTCACGGCCAGCACGGAGCTGGAGCAGGAGCCCATTCTCCTGGAGCCCCGCACGTAGGGCAGGAGAGCACCACAAGCTGGCACAGAAGAGCAGCAAGCAAGCTGGCCCAAGGCATTTTAAAACAGTCATTTTGGGGGAAAAGGAGATAGAAATCCCATTGAAATCCCTTAGAAGGTTTTGTGTTTTGTTTTTTTTGTTGGTTTTTTTTTTTTTTTTTGCATATTTATACTAACTTCACCAAGTTGTTTGCTTGGAAATAAACTGCTTCCAAACGAGGAGAGGGGTGAAAAACCTACAGAACCCTATCTGGAATAGTTTTTGCTGCTTTTTTTGTTTAGTTTTAAAATGAAACATTTCAAGTTTTTCCATGCTGAGTGATGCTTAGAGCCATAAATTTGCATTTCGGATCAAACAAAGCCTTCCCCTTCACCCAGGGACGCACCGGGAGCGGGTCCAACAGGACACGAGCTGCCTGCCTGTCCTGGAGAGACAATGTCCAGATGCTGACAGAGAGCAAAACCCAAAAGGAGGGGGGTTGATCCATGCAAGGTGCTCACACCACCCCAGACACCTCTACGGCTGAGACGCTCTGGCTGCTGGGTTTCCCCAGGGGCTGCTGGGCGTCCTACTGGGGATGCAAGCTGGGAACCTGGGGACTTTCTGCAATTCAGAAACCACCCGACCTCAACTTCAGGGGCCACGTACACCCACTCCTCCTTCCCTGCAAGCAAAACCCAATCCTAGACACAGTGGGAACCCTGAAATTCAGGAGGTGCACTGCTGGAGATCCTCCCCTGCAGCACAGGTGGACCTGGTTATGTCGCCGAGGCAGTGGCATAGATTCATGAGTATTTATTGACTCGATATCTGCAAGATGAAGGTGTCCCGCTGCCATCTATCAGGAGACAGAGCAGCACATTTGCTCTGGAAACTCAACACAAAGCCCAAGAGGATGGAGTCGTGCCAGGGTTGGACCGGGGAGAGCAGGGTACCGCCAGGATGCGGCCGAGCATCCCACCCCAGCCCCTGCATCACGCCTACCGTCGCACCAGGACCTAAATCTCCACTTTTTCCACCTAGCTCAGGGCAGTTCTTTGTGGGATAAATCCTCTGTGCCTTTCCTCTCTGCCTGTCCCCCCACCCACGTCCCCCCCGGCACATTTTCCTGGCCCCTGGCCATTGTTTAAACGTGCTCTCGCTACGTGCAGACTTCAAATAAACACTCCTCTCAGCTAATTTACAGCAATCCCCGGCCATTTGTTTTCTGCCGTCGAGGAGGACAAGGAGCAGCCCTCCCCGGTGCGAGGAGAGGGTCACCTGGGGCACCTTTCACCCCCTAAGCACCCAGCCCGGGCACCCACGGGTGCCGCCGTGGCTGCACCCACACCTGGCCCCGTGGCCGAGCGAACACAGCTTCATGCCATTGCCTGGAGCGGCACCAAACAGACCCGAATCCACCCTAAAAAAGGAACTGATGGGGGTAGGGGCTGAAATTTGGGGTTTCTGGCTCTAACAGCGCATTCACCACTCAGATGGAAAAATTCGCCTCCAAAAAGGCTTGAAGTTAAAAGATGAGCCGGGTGCACCTGGGGTTTGCGCCACCTCTGCCGACCAAGAGCTGGCTGGGAGAGGCAGGAGAATTGCTGGACCTCAACCTGCCGGTTCTCCAGTTTTGGAGATGACAAAATAATATTTTATATTATTTTTTGGCCCAAGGGCATCTACCAGAGGCAGTGGCAATGCCCAGAAAGAGCAGATTTCCGCAACTTTACAGCCCTCAACCAAAAAAAAACCAAAATGTAACACACCCCAACCTTCCAGGTTCGCGTGTCCCTGGGACGCTTCCAGGGCGCAGGAAGTCTCAGATTTCCACAATTTACATTCTTCCCATCCGCTCGCAGAAACATTTCTGTAAATTACTGCTGCCAAGAGGCCAAGCCATCCTCTAATTAACGGCTCACTAACGAGGGCCCCCAGCTGACACCCCAGGGCTCAGCATGGCGCAGTGTTGAGCAGGGAGATGTTGCTCCTCACCCCCCCAAAGCCATGTGGGCAGTGGTACCTGGGTCTGGCGGTCTTCCCCGAACCCTTCCAGCTTCTTCTTGGCCTCATGGATGGCTTCCTTCATGTCGTGCATCTCCGAGCAGAAGGCGATCGCGCTGTCCACCTTGCATGGGGAAAGTTGGTCAACAGAGCCCACTTTGCCCACCCTGAGCTCTCTGAGAGCCCTGCAGCACCCCACTTACCTCCTCCACCATTTGTTGCCCTTTGGGTACCACCTCGATGAAGCTCTGGATCACCCGAAACCTGGCCCTTGGCGACGTTTTGGCCGGTGGCTGGGGGCTGCCCGCAGGGACGGGAGGGAAAATTAAAATAAGGGGGCATCAAACCCATGCCCACTGGGGTCACCCCATGGCCCCAGGGACGGTCCCTGCTTACTCAGGCTTCTGCGTGGCTCTCCGGTGGTGGAGGAGGACGAGGGTGCCCATGGCCATGGCCAGGTTGGTCCTGCCCATGCCGGTCTGGCAGCTGAAGAGCAGCGCCGGGGGGGGTCCGCCGGGGTCCCGCAGCAGGAGGCCGGGGCTCTCCTAGGAGGAAAGGAGATGGAGAGGGATGGTGCGGGCCCACGGGGACCACAGCGGTGGTGTAACAACCGGCACAACAAGCACAGTGCTACCAAGAGCACCCCCAGCACCCTGCCTGGGCCGGGGGTGGCACCTTTTGCCCCTAGCCCCAAAGAACTGCAGAAAGCAAACCCCACCACCCCAAATCCCCGCGGAGCCGGCGCTTTCACTCATCTCACCCTGAGGAAGCGGATGAAGGCATCGAAGTGCTCCTCCAGCGGGGCGCCGTCAGCGGGCAGGGGCAGGCGGTGGTAGCGGTAGGCGGGCAGGAGGAAGACGGGCCGGCGGTACACCTCCTCCGTCACCTGGACGTCCTCCTCACCCTGCACCCGCACAGCATGCGGCTCGTCCCGCAACCGCTCAATGTCATCGTAAACATAGTAGACCCCCTCGCTCAGCTGCGCAAAGTCGTGGATCTGAGGAGATGGGGACCGCCGTCAGCACCCATGGGTGGCCGACCACCTCCAACCCCGCTGTGGGATGCCCAAAGGGGGCCATCTCCATCTCAGTTCCTCAAGTGTTTGCTCTGTTGGACACCAAACTACGTGGAGATGAACGTCAGAGGGTGGTGACCCTTGCCATGGCCCCACCAGCATCACCTCTTTGCGGATGGTGAGCTCCAGATCCTCGACACGTAGCCCCCGGCGCAGGCCGCGGAGGTTCTCATGGAGATTCTCTTTGCCCCGTGGCGTGTAGGCCATGAAGTCGCCCTCCACCCGCAGGAAGAGCACGGGCTCCTCGCGGATGCAGAAAAAGACACACTCCTGGAAAGACAGCCATGGATGAGGCGTGTCAGGGATGGCACTGCTTATATTAGGACAAGGCTTCCCAAAAACCTTCCCTTCCCAAAGCCTTCCCCCCTCCACGGACCAGCCAGCAACTCTGGAGCGTGTAGGCTGCTCTCCCCCAAAGATCTCCCCTTGCTTCTCCATGACCCTACTTCTCCATGACCCTACATTTCCATGACCCTACTGCTCCTGACCCACAAATAAAAGCAGAAACGCTCTGATTTTGAGCAAAACCAACCTTGTGGCCCTCTCTCTGCAGCTTCTGCAGAACCAGCCTAAAGCCGTTGAGGCTGGGCTGCCCCATGCCAAACACCGCGTAGCCGCCCTTGGCTTGCCGGAAATTCGGGGCGCCGCAGCTGCCGGTGGTGTTCAGGACATCCAGCTTGCCATGCACATCTCTGACCATGAAATATTTCCCCTGTGGGGTAAGAAAGAGGTGGAGCCGGATCCGAGCACGGGCGGCGGGCAGGGGGCCAGGCGCGGCGATGCCCACCTGCACCAGGTAATGCTCTGGCGCGGCCTCGGAGATACGCCCCACCGTGTAGTTGGCCTTCAGCAGCTCATCGTGGATCTGAAACTCCTCCCTGCAGTTGTACCTGGAGAAAACATATGGTATAGTCACAAAAAAAAAAAATATTAAAAGAAAAGGTGATTTTTTTTGCTGGAGTGGGACGGGAGCGTGCAATAGGGCCACCCAACACGACAGGGACACCAAACCAAATAGACAGAGGGCGATGCCTGAAAGAATTTTCTTTTAAAAAGCAATTTTTTTGCTGGAGTGGGACGGGAGCTTGCAATAGGGCCACCCAACACAATGGGGACACCAAACCAAATAGACGGAGGGCAATGTCCGAAGGTCTTGCGTACGGCTACCCCGACTCACGTGATGACCACGGGTGCCACTTTGTTGGTGATGATGGACTTGGCCTTGCTGTTGTGCAGCCCGAGGGCCTGGAAGGAGTGGATGCTCAGCGAGCGCTGGTCCTCCATGGTCCCGATGCCGTGCACGCTCTCGAAGGCGGAGGCCGGGCCGGTCTGCTGCGCCGCGCTGGCGGTCGTACCCATCATCCGCAGGCGGCTGCAGGGGAAAACAAGCAGGGGGGAGGTGAGAGGGATTTTTTCGGCCGCCCGGCGCGGCGAGGAGAGGCCCATTTCCGAAGAAACACGAACCCAGCCCTTCCCGTGCTCTCCGGTTTCCTTCCCGCGCTCCTTACGGGCTTTCTCCCCCCTCGTCCTCCGCCAGGCAGGGTCCGGCCCCGGTGCAGCCCAATTCCCGGCGCCGCGGCCCCTCCGCCATCGGGGCTCAGTTTGCGGGAGCGGAGGGGGAAGGAGAAAGCCGGGATCCGGTCCCCAAAATCTGATGAGTCAGCAGATGGCACTGCAGAGTGACCCGGCGGCTTCCCGTCCCCACAGGACAGCCATGAGCCCCGCCAGCAACGTGGAAAAGGCTCGGGAAGCCAGGAAATCTTGCTGGGCGTTTTGGGTCGCCCGAATTTCCTCCTGGGCTCCCCCGCACGTGTGCGGGCAATGCCGGGGCGTGCGTGCTCACGGGGGCGTGTGCATGCACAAGGGCGGGTGTGCATATGTGTGCATGCTTGCACACGCGTGCAAGCTTCATGCATGCACACGCGTGTGCTTGCAGAGGAGGGAGGGGGTCGGGAGAGTGGAGCCCGCTCGTCCCCAAAGACAGAGGACAGCGAGGAGCATCCCGCCACGCTTGGCCACCCCGGGACAAAGCACCGACTGTCCTTGCTGGGAAGAGCAGGGAAAAAAAAGGCGCTTTTCTTGCTTTTATAGCAAACACTCAGGCTTGCACAGGGCCGGGGCTCGCCTGGATGGGCACAGCATGTGCTGGAAGCCGCGCACACACAGCCAGCACCCCGGCCTGCAGATGTTTCGCAGCCTATCCACCAGGCTTTGCAAGAGGCTGCATTTTAGCTGCCATGCAGAAAGCCACCCTATGTCCTCTAAATAACAAATAATCAATAACAAAATCCCGTTTGCAAGCCACATGGCAAACTGCTGGTGGAAAAAGAGTGGTGTTTCCACTCACCGGCGGGCATTTCCCACCCCATACTGGCCCTGAAAGCCCTCCACCGCCTCGTCGGCCCCCGAATTATCCACGGGCAGACCACGAGGCTGGGTCGGTCCCCCCCGCAGGGAGCTGGCGGGGGCCCAAAGGCGGCGCTCACAATAGCCTAAATATAGCGGGGCGGCCCCAGCTGCAGGATGCATCTGCCGTGGCCGGGAGGAAGCGTGCACTTGCCCGGCCACCTCATTGTCAGCGGGACGAGCGGGGACAAATAAATCACCACCCGCATCCCCCCTGGTGGGGCATTTGGGTTTATTGCGTGCTGTGCGGCTAGGCAAGGATTTGGGTTTTTCTTGCCCCGGCTATAGGGGCGACGGTGCCACCATTGCTTTTCCTCATCCATCCTCTCCGCCCTTGTGCCCTGCCAACGTGACACGGCCTCTCCCTGGGAGAAAGCCCCAAATTACACCCTGTCCACGCTAGCCAGTGATTAGCAGCTTCCTAAATTAGGACAGGCGATGCCCTTTGCCGAGGGCACCGCACGGGGCTGGCTCCAGGGGGAGAAAGCAGCACCCAGCGCTGCCCCGGCTTTGTGCAGAGCGGGGATGCAGCCCAGGCAGTCCCCAAAAGATGGGGATTTGGGCCAAAAACGGGCAGTTTGTGGTATTCCCCACTGGTGCGCCGGCAGGAAGCGCCGCGGCTGCCGGATGGAGCGGGGAGCACGCGGCACCGCCGAGCCGGCAGGGAGGAAGTGATGGAGCCCAGCACTGCCCGTGCTCTCTCACCCTCTTTTCCCAAAAAGAAAAATATTCAATGAAAAAAAGCAAACAAACAGATGGCACATCCTCTTTGCGGCGGGGAGGGAGCCCCGGTGCTGAGCTTGCGCTTCTTGTTTTCGGGCAGCAGTGAGAAGGGCACGCTGGCGGCATGCTGGGGCACACTGCGTGGCTTAAAAAATATATAAATCATTAAATAAAATTCATTTAAAAGTTGAAAAAGGGAAGGAAGCGAGGCTTGCCCCCCTTTCTGCTTGCAAATTCAGCTTTTAGCCCAGAGAAAACAAGTTGGGGAAATAATCCTCCCCACCTGAATGCAAGCTGAGGCACCAAAATCATCCTGGAGTTTTCCCCTAAACCCAGCCCATGCCTATGGGGTACAGGACGGGGCTGGTGGGAACGAGGCTTCTCTCACTGTGCCGGAAGGAAGCTGCTCATTTTGAGCAAAAAGAAAGCTAAAAAGGAAAGGTGAGAAATAACACACCACACCACGCTTGCCCCTGGAGCTGCAAGCAAGCCGCTTGACCCCAAAAAGCCCTGAAATCAACCCTAAAAGCGCTTGGCGATGGGGAGCCAGGGGGCGATGCCCCAGGGCTCTCCTCCTGTGGGAATTTTGCCTTTCCCACCCCAAAAATGAGGCTCCAGCAGGCTGCGGCTCGAGGGGAAGATGCCAGGCAGGGCTTTCGGGGCTCCGGCTGCTCCCTGCGCACGTGCCAGGCGCCTTCGGGAAGCCACCTCTGCGCTGGCTCCTCGCTCCCCAGCCTCGATTTCCATCCTCGTTATTAATTTTAATGAGCTGGCACAGATGGCCAAGGTCAGATCTCAACCAGCAGAGGTTTCCTAGAAAGTCCAGGAGCGTTTCTCACCCCCCACAGCACCCCAAAACCTCACCCTGCGCCCCACGGGACCCCCAAAACTGCAACGACCCCATGGGGATGTTTGCCTGTGCCCCTCGGCACAACTGCTCTGGCAGGAAATAATTCGCTGGGAAAAAATCAGCTCGGGGGGGGGTCTCCCCATCGCCATGCCCTGTTCGGTAGGAAATGGGGTGCCGGTCCTGGCTTTGGGATGGCAAGAAGGGCGAAAGAAAAAAAAGGGATGGGGAGGTGGGTTTGCTTCCCAACCCAACCCCAGTGCCGCCAGCAGAGCCAGACGGCGTCTGGGTGCTTGGGGAAGGAATTTGGGGGAGGTCCGGGTGGGATTTTCTGCAAAACCCTAGGGGAGCGGGTAAGATGGGCTCGGGGATGGGGTGTGGCGCAGTTATGGGGCAGAATTAATGATGTGTGTCCCCCCCAAACACCCCCATAGGGGAACGAGCATCCCACAAACACCCCCATATGGGGTCGAGCATCCCCTAAACGCCCCCATATGGGGTTGAGCACCCCCTAAACGCCCCCACGGGGTTCGAGCATCTCCCCCAGGCATCCCTATACGGGGTCGAGCATCCCCCCAGGCACCCCCATAGGAGCTCCAGCATCCTCCCAGGCACCCCTATATGGGGTCGAGCCTCCCCCCAAGCACCCCAACAGGGGCTCGAGCATCCCCCACGGGGCGAGCCCCCCTGTTTGCCGCACCCCCCTTACCCCACACGCCGCAGCCCCCCCGACCTCCCCCGGTCCGGTACCTGGCTGCGACCCCAACTCAGCTCCTCGGGGGGCTGCTCCGGGCCGGCCCCATAACAGGGGCAGCGGGGCCCGGGCTGGAGGCGCAGCCCCACGGCCGCCCCCCACCCCCGTCCGTCTGTCCGGCCGTGTGTCCGCCCGTCCGGCCGCCCGTCCGTCTGTCCGTCGGCGGGCGGGGAGGGCCGGGCGGGGCGGGTTTCTGCCGCCCCAGCGCTGCCAATGACCGGCGGCGGCCGCCGCGCTCCGCCCGAGCCCCGCGGAGGAACCGCCCCGGGGCACGGACCCCCCCTCGGGACCCCCCCGCCGGGCAGAGCCCCCTGCGGGGCCGTGGGAAGGGGCACGGGGAGGGGAGGGATCCAGCGGGGGTGTCCGGGGACCCCATGGGACATTGCAGCCTCTTGGGGAGCCCCCCCGCACCTTGCAGCCCCTTGGGGACACCCCGGTACCTTGAAGCGCTCCGGGGACCCCCTGGCACATTGCAGCTTCTTGGGGACCCCCCCCCCACACACAGTGCAGCCCCTTGGGGACCCCCTGGCACCTTGAAGCACCTTGGGGACCCCCCTGCACATTGTAGACCTTTGGGGACACCCTGGCACCTTGAAGTCCCTTGGGGACACCCCGGTATATTGCAGCCCCTTGGGGACCCCCCCCCCACACCCCACAGTCCCTTATAGATCCCCCCACATATTGCAGCCCCTTGGGGACTCCCTGACACCTTAAAGCACCTTGGGGACCCCTGCACATTGCAGCCCCCCCCAGGACTCCCTGGCACCTAACAGCCCCTTGGGGATCCTCACACATCTTGAAGCCCCTTGGGGAGCCCCTATCACATCGCAGCCCCTTGAGGACCCCCTGGTGCATTGCAACCCCCTGGGGACCCCCAGCACCTTGCAGCCCCTTGGGGACCCCTCTGCACCTCGCATCCCCTTGGGGATCCCCCTACACATTCCAGCCCCCAGGGACCCCCGGCACCCAGCAGCCCCCAGCTGCAGCCCCCACCCCTTTGGGGACACACACACGCGGCCCTATAACCCCGCAGCGCAGGGAGGACTGTGGGGACGTCACCAGCACAGCCTCCCCTGGAGACCCCGAAACGCCCTGGCACTGCCGCCTCGCTCGCACGGGGCACCACCAGCCCCGCGAGGCCACGTAAATATTTACAGAAGCCCGGCAGGCCGAGGGGAAGGAGAGAAGGAGCCTTAACACGTTCGGGTGGCACCGGGAAGGAGGGCAAGGAATGTAAACGGAGCCTGGAGGCAGCCCGAAAATGGTAAAGGCCGGGACGCGGCGTGGCACGAGCATCCCACCGCCACCCCACCCGTCGGGGCCGAAAGGCTCGATGCCGGTGCAAGGATTTAGGCGCAGGTGTTTCGTGCCCAGCACGTGGAATTTGGTTTCTCCCCTGCAGACAGCTCTGGTTTTTCGAGGAGCAATTCACCACCGCGTGAATAAATGGGAAAAAACGCCCTCATCGGGTACGGGATGCTGCGGGGCACCCACATCCCTCCACCCTGCGCCAAAAATCCTGCAGGCAGCAGTGTTGTAGAACCAAGATCTTTATTGACCTCGCTGTAACAGCAACCACCGGTGAGAGCTCTTCTCCTCCCCAACACCTCTTTCAAGAGACAGGAAAACCAAAAAAACCCCACCGACAACCCTGAACAGCGGAGAAGCCGCCCCGAGAGGCCGGGCGCTCCTCGCTCTTCAGCCAGAATCCCGTTTAAGAAACAAAACAAAAACAAAACAACGAAAAAAGAACAAAGAAAAAGGTAACTCGGTAGAAAGTTGTAGAAACTCGGTAGAAAGCCGTAGAAACGTCGTAGAAAGTCGTAGAAAGTCAGGATGTCCCTTGGATTATCGTTTTTTTCGGCTCGGGGAGCAGCGGTCCCACGACGCACCGCGCGGCTGACGGCCGTCGCCCTCCCCGCTCCGCGACGCGTCGCCCCCGCCCCGGCCGACCCGAGGACGCGAAGGACCCCCTCGGATCGTCATTTTAAGGAAAAAAAAATATATCTCTCTCTATATATAACATATATATATCTGTGCGCGTGTCACAAGCACCCACCCGCACGCCTATCCGCATCTCCACTCACGCAGCACCCCGATGCCAGCACCTGGCAAAGAAAATCCCCCCCAAATCCCAAATCCCCCCCCCCCCGGCACAAAATCTGGCCTGAGAGAGAGATTTCTCCCCCTTTTTTTTTTTTTATTATTTTCTCCCCTTTTTGTTCAGTACCAGAAAATATAAATATATATCGTAAAACCAAGGGCTGCCCGCAGTGCACGGCCGCGTTGCGTTGCCTGATGGAAACGGGGAGCCCGGGTGCAGTGCCCGCACCATCGGGGTTGAACCCGGACCCCAAAAGAGTTTTCTCCGCCCGGAGGGGCAGCATCGGCGGTGCCGGTACCTCCTCGGGTACCGTGGCTGCTGAAATTTTCCGGGAGAAGGCACGGGGAGGGCGGCACGAGCTGCTGGCCCCGGGATGGGGAGCCCGGCTGCTAAAAAAACAAAAAACAAACCCTCGATTTCCAGGCGTTGTTCCTTAAAACGAGTTTTGGGAAGGGGGCAGGTGTATGGGAGCTGAAGGCAACTTGGCAAAAAAAAAAAAAACAAAAAACACACACACAAAAAAATAAAACGGGAGGAAAAAAACAACGGGGAAACGGCGAAGGAGAGCAGGAGGGCGCCCGGTCAGATGTCCATCTCGAACTGCGCATCGTCCCCTGCAAGAGACACGGAGAGAGGCGTGAGCGTGTCCCCCCCAGGCTGGGGACACCCCGGGGGACGAGGAGGGGACACCCCGCTCGTCCCGCTCCCCTTACCCGTGGACGGCTTCCCGTCGTGATTGCTCAGGCTGCTGCCGGCCTCCGCTTTGGGCTCGTCGGCGGCGCCGGGGCTGGTGACGCCGGGGATGTCGGGGAGGTGGCACGGCGGCGTCTGCGCCATGGGCGAGTTGCGGCGGTCCAGCAGGAACTTGCGGTCGTAGATGATGCGGGTACCTGGGGCGGGCGGGAGGGAGGACGGACGCGGCCTTCGTCACCGGGCCTCCGGCCTCTTCCTCGAGGACCGCCTCAACCCCGCCGAGGACAGCCTCCGCTCGAGGACAGCCTCCGCTCCGAGGCATTTGGGCGGCCTCCCGGACCCACCCCGAGCCTCTTCTGTTTGCAGAAGGAGTCGCCCCGGCCACCACCGCGGAGGACACGCAGCCTCCCTCAGGGCCTCTACCCCGAGCCACGGAGGCTCGAGGAGGCTCAGGGAGGCCCGGGGAGGGAGGACGCGGCTCTGCGCCGCCGCTCCGCGCTCTTATCAGTGCCGATAACCCGCCGCTGGATCAACACGGCGGGCAGCAGCCGGACGCGGCGGCGCGGAGCCGAGGACGCTCGAAAAGCCTCCGCGGAGGCCCAGGGGCGCTGGAGGCTGTCGGAGGCCGGTTCTCCCAGCGGGACGCGGCGGGCGTCGAGCGGCTTTCGCGGAGCGGTGACGTCCCACCCCGGCCCCGCTACCACTCAGCAAGAGGGGAGAGGGGTTTTGGGTGGTTTTCTCCCCAAAACACCGCCCGCGCTGCCCAGTTCCGTGGGATTTCGGGGTGCCAACACCGTTAATCCTCTGTGCCAGGTGTCTTCGGGCTCAGGGTGCAGCGATCGCCCCGAAAC
Source organism: Cygnus atratus (assembly GCF_013377495.2). Classification (NCBI taxonomy): domain Eukaryota; kingdom Metazoa; phylum Chordata; class Aves; order Anseriformes; family Anatidae; genus Cygnus; species Cygnus atratus. The sequence goes on along the minus strand of NC_066368.1, from coordinate 24,673,481 downwards.
CCTACATAACCCCTAATGGGGCTGGTGCCGCTGCATGGGGATGGGGACGGGGGGTTCCCATGCCACGCGGGGGGGGGGGGTTCCCACGCTCCGTGGGGTGTTCCCAGGCTCCTTGGGGGGGGGGGGGTGTCCCATGCTTTGTGTGGGGGTCCCACGCTGCGGGTACAGGGTCCCCAAACTGTGTGGGGGGTTCCCACGCTCCGTGGGGAGGGTTCCCACTCTTCGTGGGGGGGGGGTCTCACGCTCCTTGGGGGGGGGGGGGGGCGTCACGCTTCGTGGGGGGGTCCCATGTACTGTAAGGGGGTCCCACGCTGTGGATACGGGTGTGGGGGGGGTTCTCACGCTCACTGGGGGTGTTCCCACGCTCCGTGGGCGGGTTCCCACGCTCACGGGGGGTTCCCACGCTCCGTGGGGGGGTTCCCACGCTCGGCGGGGGGGTCCCACGCTGCACGAGGGGTTCCCACACGGCTCGTGGGAGGCTCCCACACCCCTGCGGCCGCCGCGGAGCGGCAGGACGGATCCGGGGAGCGGGTCACGCGTGGGTGAAAGTTGATTTTGGGGTTTTTTTCCTTAAGAACCGGGGGGGGGGGGGGGGGGGGAGGGGGGCTGTTGCAAACGCGTCCGGCTCGCGGGCCGCGCTTACCTCCCGGCGTGGTGGAGAAGAGGGTGCCGCCGGGGGTGGTGCAGTAGTCGGGGGGCAGCTGCGTGGCGTCGCTGAGGGCCACGGTGCGCGTGGGGATGGCGCGGCTCTGGCTGGGCGGGCGGCCGCCGGCGGACGCCATGGCCCCGCGCTATTGTCCCCGGGGCGGCGCCACCGCGGGGCGGGGCCCGCCGCCTGCCCCCGCCCGGCACACGTGGGGCAGCGGGCAGCGCTCCGGGCGGGCGCCCCGGGGACCAGGGTTCGGATCCCGGCTCGGGAAGGCGGCGCCACGTGGCCGCCCCGGGGGGGGGGGTTAGATTATTTTTTTATTTTTTTTTCTTTTCTTACTTTTGTATTTTTATTTTTTTTATGTTTGTATTTTTTTTGTACTTTTTACCTTTTTATTCTTTTCTCGTTTTGTATTTTTGAAATTTTTATGTTTATATTTTTTATTTTTATACTTTCTACCACTTCTTCTTTATTTTTGTATTTTTTTTATTTTTTTGTTTGTATTTTTTTATTTTTGTACTTTTAACCTTCTTATTCTTTTCTTATTTTTGTATTTTTGAATTTCTTTGTCTTTTTTAACTTTTGTACTTTTTACCATTTTATTATTTTTTATTTTTCTATTTTTTAAATTTTCTTTGTATTTTTTGTACTTTCCACCTTTTTTCTTATTTTTGTATTTTTTAATTTTTTATGTTTGTGTTTTTATTTTTGTACTTTCTACCTTTTTATTTTTTATTTTCGTATTTTTAGTTTTTTATGTTCGTACTTTTTATTTTTGTACTTTCTACCTTTTTACCATTTTTATTTTTGTGATTTATATCTTTTCCTTTTTATTTGTGTACTTTTTACCTTTTTTTTCTGTATTTTTTTATTGTTGTACTTTTACTATTTTGGGGTTTTTGTTTGTATTTTAATGGTTCTGTATTATTTTTGTATTTTTTTCTTTGTATTTTTTCTTTGCATTTTTTATTTTTGCATTTTTTCTCTGTAATTTTTCTTTGTATTTTTTTTATTATTTATCTGTTTTATTTATTTATTATTTATCCCCCCCACCCTTCTCATGGCTTCCACCCCCCTGCCAAAAACCAAACAAAAATAAAACAGGACACCCCTCCCACCGGCGCCATCACCCCCCCCAGCTCCCGGAGCAGGCGTCCCGGGCCTTATTTTTTATTTTTAGCCGCCCGCCATCCCCGGGGACCGCGGCGGCGGCGGCCCTATGCAGCGGCGGATGGGCGAGGCGGTGGCCAGGGTGGCCAGGAGGGTGAACGAGGCAGTGGAGGCCCGCGAGGACGCCCTGGGTAAGGCCGGGGCCCCCCGGGTGCAAGGGGGCGGCCAACGAGCCTCCGTGTCCCCCAGAAATAAACCCCGGAGGCAGATGGGGAAGGGAAAGGGGTCACAGCTCCCTCCCGAAATCCTCCTCCTGCAGCAGAGAGGCCTGCTTGGGAAGAGGGGGTGAGGAAAATGCGTGTCCCGTCCCCCTGTTCCCGTACGGGGGAGTGCAAAGAGGTTTTTTTTTGGAGGACGAGCGTGGTGTTTGGCAGCCTCCGGCCTGCACCTGCCCCCGGCCGTCACTCGGCTCTCCCCGGGGCAGACCTGGCCGACTGCAAGCTGGTGGCCTTCCCCGCTGGCATCTACAAAGCCATGAGGAGCGTCGCCGAGGGCATCCACCGCATCTCGCTGGCCAACAACGAGCTGAGGGCCCTCGCCGGCCGCTTCGCCACCACCTTCAGCCAGCTGCGAGGTAAGGGGCGGCCTCCGATGGGCCTCCACCGAGTCCACAGCTCAACAAACACAAACCCAGAGCACGTTTCTCCCAGTGTCTGTGGTTCCCCGGAGGAGCTTCATGGCAAAAAGTGGGCAATCTGCTTTTTTCTCCCTCAAATTCTACCCCTTTTTTTTCCTCTCCCCTCAGAGCTCAACCTGGAGGGCAACCTCCTGCACCGCCTGCCCGAGGAGCTGGGGTCCCTGCTGCACCTGCGGGCCATCAACCTCGCCCGCAACAAGTTTCGGCGCTTCCCCGAGCCCCTGGCGGCCGCCCCTGCCCTGGAGAGCATCGACCTGGAAGGGAACGAGATCGCAGGTGAGAGGGGGAGAGGATGGAGGTGGAAGCCAGGGGTGAAAGAGGTTTCTGTGCAACTCCTCCTCGACCTCCTCCTGGGCTCCTCCATTTGGTGGCCTCCATTAGGGGACTTGGTCCTTGCATGGCTTGAACTGGAGGCCCAGCGTCGTCCCTGGCCCCACAGATGGAGACAACCCAGCCAACCCGACCCACCACCAAGGGACCACCAGTCCCTGCCCGCTCTAGGTGGATACCCTGCTGGTTTTCTTTGTTTCTCCAAAAAAAGCCACCACAGCCTTTCTTCACCACCTCATTGGGAGTACTGGGAGAGGTGGGGGTCTCCTGGGGGTCTCCTCTTGGCCAGCCACACCATCTCAGGTCCTTCCCAGCCCAGCTAAAGCTCCTCACTCACAGCTCTATCTTCTGGACCACCATGAAGCCCCCGGACCACCCTAGAACCGCAACGGGGAAGGAGGGCCCACCAGCCTGACCCTAACAGCCCCCGAGGCTTGGAGCCCTTGGGGCATAGGACTAGGATGGTGGGACACGCATTTCACCCCAGCAGACCTTGGGAGAGACACCAAGAGGACATTTTCTCTCCCCACTTGGTGTCACCTACGACTCACCTGCTATAGCTGGTAGAAGACCTTTGGCATAGTCTCAGAAACGGGGCTAAAGCACCCAAAATTCATCCTGGTGCTGCTATCTAGCAGCAGGAGCCTAACTTGTGGGACTGGTGGGAGCAGGATGGATTTTCTGCAGAAGGTAGATGGAGGTTGAGGAGGGTGAGCTTAGTGGCAGGAGGGCTGCAGAAGGTTTGGGTTTGGGTGCTGCTGCTGTCACCATCCCAACCACGTGTGGTTCCTGGTCCTGCATGTCTTCTGCTGGGGCTGCTACCAGGCTGTGACCCAGGCTGAAGGTATCTGGAGGCTCCTGAGTCACCTGCTGGACACGCAGAGCCACAGCTGGAGGCCGTGGGTGATGTTCTCCAGGGAAACAGGAGGACAAGTAGCTCAATTAATGCCTGCGTGGAGCCCGTGGGCTCAGAAACCAGGCTGTGAGTGCCACCAGCTGCCCTTTTCATCTCAAGGAGCTCTCAAGCTGCAGTGTAACCATGCACACCTTAGTGCCGGGGCTTTTAACTCTTTCCCTGCTCATCTGAGGGGGTTCTGGAATTGTATTTTTCTCCCTCGAGGGTGATGCCACCACGCAGCTGTGTGCACCCCAGTCAGAGCCGTCATCCCTTCCCTCACCAATTCCCCAGCAGCCTTTGATCTGAGCTAGCTGTTTTTATTTCGCTGTTATTTTCATATTCTGATCTGAGGAAAATTACTGTTGGCTTTAATTACGAAAGAAGCTTCTTGCTTTTTTTTTTTTTTCTTGCTGCATTTTAATACCCGTATTCTCCTTCTCCAGCCGTTCCACTCGGAAAAGCAGGAAGAGGGGGGAGAGGCTGCAAACACGGGTGCTGCGGCTCCCCAACAGCCCTTGCACTGGGTTTTTGGGGGGTAAAAACGCCAGCCCTTTCTCCAGGAATCCCCCCTGACATTCTGTCCCCACTCTGCTCCCTCCCGCAGAGGTGCCGGTGGAGGTTCTGGCCTCCATGGCCTCCCTGCGGAGCCTCAACCTGCGCGCCAACCCCGTGTGCCCCGACATGCGCCTGCTCGTCCGGCCCCTCGTCCCCTTCGAGCTGCTGCTGTCACCCGAGGGCGACGTCCCCGAAGCCTGACACGTCCTGCCAGGTGGAGGAGCAGCAGGACCTCCCCACGGCCTCCACCTGCTGATACCGCCCGATTAAACGTGTGTTGCACGCACTTTGCTCGTTGAATCGATGAGTTACCGGTCGCCTTTTCCATAAAGCCACTCCGCAGGACCTGCGGGTCCTGGCGCTGTGTTTGTCACCCTGGATGTGGTGGCGGGTCCCCGTGGGGCTGGGGACATAGTGAAGGGCCTCCACGGAGCCCTTGTGATGGACACACACGTGTGCACTGTGGTGTCCTGAGGTCTTCCCATGCCCTGGCGTCTGCAGAGCCAGGAGGACGCTGGGGGGCTGCAAAGATGCAGGGGGGGGACACAGGGCGTTAGGAGGACCTTCAGCCCCCAGATGTCAGGAGGTGGCCCCGTCCCCATCCCGCTGGGACACAGCTTTCCCTGCCTCCCTGCGCAAGGAGCACACGCACCAGGGGGGCTCAAGATATATCCGGGCTGGGGGTTCCCTGGGGGCCACCCACACCTGGGCTGCCCCCGCCGCAGGGGGACAATATTTGCCCCGTGGACTCGCCGTGCCCTAACGCCCCGTGGCAGGAGAACTGGGGAGGGGGCACAGGGGGAGACCCCAGCCCCCCAGGTGACAACATCTGCAAAGCTGCTCCGGCTCCATCCCCGCCGAGCCGCCCGTGGGTACCCCGGTATCCATGGCGATGGGAGGATGCCCCCCCTCCACCCCCCCAGCCGCTGCCGCATCCGCAGCCGGCGGTGACGGTGGCACGGGAGCGATGCTCGGCGGTGGGGACCCCCGGCCGGAGGAGAGCTGGAGCCCCCCGGCCCCATGCAGGCGCTGCGGAACCCGGAGCCCGGCGGGGGTGAGTAGCGAGGCGGAGGTTTCGTTCCCCTCCCTTATTGCGGTTTTTCCTTCCCCACCGACCCAGGGAAGTCCCCGCCACCGAGATATCCCCGGCGAAGAGGAGGACGCGTCCCCATCCAGCTCGGAGCAGAGGGGCTGTTTTTTCTCACCCCTTCCTCCTGCTCCCTCCTCCCGGAGCATCCTCTGGTTTCTCACCCGGCACTGCTGCAAGAAATTGCAGCCCAGGGAGATAAAGTCAGGCAAAGTTTCGGGCTTAATAAAGGTGTCGGGCGATGCTGCTGCGGGCTCTGTGACTGCCCGGTCCAAAATTTCCCTTTTCCTGCCTTAAAATCACAGCCTGTGTCTGCACAGGGTGAGTCCCCCCCTGCCCAGCATCCCCCCTATCCCTGCCGGGGGCCGGTGCGCGGACCTGCTCCCCCGGTAGGTCTGCAGCGGCAGAACGATGTCCCCCCGTCCACCAGGAGCTCCCCTGGTCCCAGGTAATTATCATAATTACGTATAATTAATGCTGGGTATGTGAGGAGGGTGCAGGGGCTCCTCTTTCCCGGACACCGGGGATGCTCATGGACCAACTGGACTGGAGACCACATTGATGCATCTCCTGCGTGGTCTGAGTGTTGCAGCGTGTCAGGAGATGGACTTCTCCCCACGCCCTGCTTTCCTTGCGTGATCCCTTAGAAAAAACACCACAAGAACAAGATGCCCGCTGGGTTCCTTTTAACTGTACATCAAAAATTCATTCTGAGCTTTGAGGAACATCCACACCGCGGAGCCAACCCACCTGCTGGCCCAGCCCCATGAGCTGGAAGCGGTGACACGGCTGGGATTCCCCACGTCTGAGGGCATCTCCCCACCTTCCAGGGCAACTGGGAAAAGAAGGAAAGGATCACTTCATCCCTTTCCACCTTCATTTTTCTGCTGTCCCTTCCTCAGACCCTTCCAATGGCAGCTGGGCCAACACCAGCGAGAGCCACCTCCTGAAGGAGAACTACACCTTCCTGGCGTACTACCAGCACTCCTCGCCCGTGGCTGCGATGTTCATCCTGGCCTACACCTTCATCTTCCTCATGTGCATGATAGGCAACATCCTGGTGTGCTTCATCGTGGTGAAGAACCGCCAGATGCGGACGGTCACCAACATGTTCATCCTCAACCTGGCCATCAGCGACCTGCTGGTGGGCATCTTCTGCATGCCCACCACCTTGGTGGACAACCTCATCACGGGTGAGGCAGCAGGGCAGCAGATAGTGTGATGGTGTGATGGGGAAGTGGTGGGAGACACCATGAGCCTTCTCCTCACCCTCCCTAGGAGGCCACCTCCGAGACTCCTGCACATCTTTTGCGCTGAGGCGAGGAGGGTGGGTGGTGGGCCATGTCTGATGGAGGTTCGAAGCCATGACGTTGCTTTCCATCATCTTGAGTGGCATGGGCCACAACGAGGGGCAGAATATTTCTGTATTTATTACCACCTGCAATTTAGTGATTGCGGCCCCGTGCCCAGCCAAGGGAGGATGTTGCATCCTCCAACAGGCCACAGGCGTTTTTCCACCACACCGGATTTTGAAGATAAAAAGGGTTTCGGTGGCTTTGTGGCCCCATGATATCACCCGTGTTCCTGCTCCAGTGCTGTGCTTACCCAGTGCCATTCAACACCTGCAGATACCTTAACGGGGGAAGCAAATTAAAGCCCTTGCAGATCAAGAACCCAAAGGCTGGTCCCTCTGATAATAGCTGGAGTCCTGCAGAAATGCAGGAGAAAGGGCAAGGGAAAGTATTTATGATGTCACCTTGCTCGATAACCTTCTGAAAAGTGTAATACAAATCTTTTTAAACATTTTTTTTAATATCTGTACTGCTAAAGGCCATCTCTGTACGAATAACAAGTGAAAAATACAGCTCCCCTGCTTAGGACCAGGATTTAGCATCGCACGGTGGATGGGGACATCTAGAGGGAGTTGCTGATGGACACGGCTGAGCCGAATGTGTTCATCCTCAGGGGTGATGAGGTAGGGGATGACGTGGGGATGTGGGCCAGCCCACCACCCCCAAAGCTTCCTCTGTGCTTGCAGGGTGGCCCTTTGACAACACCATGTGCAAAATGAGCGGCCTGGTGCAGGGCATGTCTGTCTCGGCCTCGGTCTTCACGCTGGTGGCCATCGCCGTGGAGAGGTATGTTGGGATGGGGGGCTCCTGAGACCTCAGCCTGCACTGTGTTGGGGTAACCCAAGGCTGCAAAGACCTCCCAAGGCTAAGGAGACCTCCCGCTGCATGAAACCCTCCCCTCCCACCACTGGGTGCTGGCCACCTTCCTTCCCCAGGGATGTCCCATCACGGGCACAGCCCTCATCCCGAGCTTGGAGCCCATGCAGCACCACATCCCCGCTCTCCTTCACCTCCCAAAGTGCCCACAAAGGTGTGGCGATGGTGAACATGAAACCCAGGTCAAAGCCGTGATCATGCTTTTGGCCACCTCCTTGGGGTCCTACAAGGAGGTCCTACCAACCCCGCAGGTTTCGCTGCATCGTCCACCCCTTCCGGCAGAAGCTGACGCTGAGGAAAGCCCTGGTGACCATCGCTGTCATCTGGGTGCTGGCCCTGCTCATCATGTGCCCCTCCGCCATCACCCTGACCGTCACCAGGGAGGAGCACCACTTCATGGTGGACACCTACAACAACTCCTACCCCCTCTACTCCTGCTGGGAGGCCTGGCCCGAGACAGGGATGAGGAGGATCTACACCACCGTCCTGTTCTCCCACATCTACGTGGCCCCTCTGGCCCTCATCGTCGTCATGTACACCCGCATCGCCTTCAAGCTCTTCAAGTCGGCAGCTCCCGCTCACGGCGCCCGGCCCGAGGAGCCTGAGGGGAGGAAGGTGTCTCGCAAGAAGGCGAAGGTCATCAACATGCTTATCATCATGGCCCTCTTCTTCACCCTCTCCTGGCTGCCCCTCTGGACGCTGATGCTGCTGATGGACTACGGGTGCCTCAGCGAGCGCCAGCTCCGCCTGGTCGCCGTCTACATCTTCCCCTTCGCCCACTGGCTGGCCTTCTTCAACAGCAGCGCCAACCCCATCATCTATGGCTACTTCAACGAGAACTTCCGCCGGGGCTTCCAGGAGGCCTTCAGGGCCCCTTTCTGCTCACCACCGCGCCGGCGCCACCGCGGGCCCTACGGCGCCCGCAACCGTGTCTTCACCCTGGCCCGGGCCAGCGACTCGCCCCCTCACTCCGAATCGGGGCCCCTGGCGCCTCGCCGAACCGGCGTCCCCGCTTGGGACGGCTGAGCAGCCACGGCTACCACCTTGCCTGGTCACCGCGGGGCCCGGTGGGGACCTCATGCATGACACTGTGGTAGGGAGGAACCCCCATATTGTTGTGGTTTGGTGGCCTTGATATGGGGCATGAACTTCTGACCCAAGGGCTTGTTGTAGGGAGGAATGAGGATTGAAATAAATGCACGTCTTGCTGATGCCATGTCCCTGAGTCCCACTGGTGTCCCCCCTTTACCCAGTCCCTGTCTGCCATCATGGGGGCACAGCAGTGGGGGAAAGGTGCATGAGAGTGGCCGTGCCACGCTGGGCCATGCCAGGAGAAACCATGCCATGCTGTTGACACCATGTGATGCCGTATCTTGCTGGACCATGCCATCCCATGCTGAGGTGGCCTCGTTGGACCACACAACACTGTGGCAGCCTTGGTGGACCATGCCATGCTATGGTGGCCTTGGTGGACCATGCCACCCTATGCTGTGGTGGCCCTGGTGGCCCATGTCAACCCATGCTGTTGAGGCTATGTTGTGCCATGCTGTGGTGGGCTTGGTGGACCGTGCCACCCCATGCTGTGGTGACCTTGGTGGACCATTCCATGACGTGGTGGCCTTCGTGAACCACGCCATGCTGTGGTGGCCATGGTGAACCATGCCACACTGTGGTGGCCTTGGTGGACCGTGTCACCCCATGCTGTTGTGGCCATGCTGGACCACGCCATGCTGTGGTGGCCCTGGTGGACAATGCCATGATGTGGTGGTGGTCTTGATGGACCATGCCACCTCAGGCTGTTGTGGCCATGCGGTGCCATGCCACGCTGTGGTGACCTTGGTGGACCACGCCACCCCATGTTGTGGTGGGCTTGGTGGACCACGCCACCCCGCACTGCGGTGACCTTGGTGGACCATGCCATGCTGCGGTGACCTTGGTGGACACAGGCGGACCACCCCACGCTGAGGCGCCCACGCTGCGCCGCCCCCTTCCCCTCAGCGCCCCCCTCCCGCCCCCTGCACACGTCACCCCCCGCACGTCACCCGGCGCCACGTCACTCCCCGCAGCGGGCGGGGCGGGGCGGGGCGGGGGCTGCTCACCCCTGCGCCTATGCGGGCCGCGCATGCGCAGCGGGCGGCGCGGCGCTGAGGCGAGCGGCGCATGCGCAGAGCGGCGGCGCGGGGAGGCGTGTGAGGGGAGCCATGGCCGGGTACAGCGCGGAGGAGCGCGGCGCTCCGCACAGCGCCGGGTACCGCGTGTTCCTCAGTGAGTGCCCCCTGCACGCCCTCCCCGCATCCCCCCGTACCCTCCCGGGCCGCCCCGAGCCGGGGGGTGCTCCCGGGGGACCCCCCCCAGGCCCCCCTGAGGCCACCCTAAGCCCCCCTAAGGCCCGGTCCGGGCCCGGGCCCGGGCCTGTTGCTGAGGCGCTCCACTTGCCTTGCAGAGGACGCAGCCGGGCAGTACGTCTCCCCCTTCCACGACATCCCCCTGCGCGACGGCGGCGGTGAGGTGAGCGGGGCCGGGCCCCTGGGCCCGGGGGGGACGGGGTTTGGGGGTGTCCGGCTCCAGGGGGGCGTTGGGAGGGGGCCAGGGGTCGTGTCACACCCCCCCCCCCCCGTGTTCCTGCCCACCAGGTGATACTGAGCCACCCCGGCTGTGGTTTCCACGCAGCTGAACACCTGGACCCACGTAGGTGTGTGCTACGGGCAGAGGGTGTGCATCACGCGCGGGTTCTAACCGCTGTAAGGTCGTTTTTGTGCCCGTAACCTGCCCAGTGCCAGGCGAGGATGCGAAGCTGTGGCTGTGGCTGCACCCCAGGACCTCAGGAGGAGCGGCTCGCCTGCCACGTGCTGTTTGCGCCCTGCCAGCGGTTAGTCGCGTCAGGCTCTTCGAGACCGCTGCCCGAAAAACCGAAGCAGCTCAGTTCTGTGGTCTGCTCTCAGCGTTTTTCCAGGGATAACTCGCGCTCCTCACCTCTGTAGCTTGCTCATTCTTTTAACAAGTACTAAAAAGCCACGCAGCTTGAGAAACAGCGTGGGTTTGGATGCTGAAAAGGACACGCTGGAGAGCCCCACGTACAGGTTAAAGAGTAGTTTTCCTGTGTTCTTGCACACTGCAATACGTGGGTGAGGTCTTGAATCCCAGTGTGAATCCTTCCTGAGGTTTTCTTATCCTCTTTGCCATTCCCTGCTTTGAATTTCTTTTCTTTTTATAAGGTAGGGCAAGTCGTAGGGGAGCACGCTTACGTGTGGTACCTCTGCCTTGTCTGAGGGCCCTGTTTGGGTGGGTGTAGAGAGGGCACAAAGAGCGAGTGACCTAATGATGTGCAGCCAATTAGGCTGATCTCTGAGTCAAGCTGCTGGCCGCTGTCCTGCCCAGGCCAGTACTGAGAATCGCTCTCATGGGGAAAATGGGTGTAACACGGGCTGCTGAGGGGAAGGAGGGAGAGCCACCAGGCCCTTGTTTGCTGCCCGCGGCCAGCAAAAGGAAAAAGGAGAATTGTGGTCAAGGAGGGAGGCGAAACACTTTCTGCAGCTAGTTGGTAAGGGAGGCATCCAAAAGGTAACTCAGAAGGGAACATTCAGGTGGTATTACAAGTTGCAGACGCTTGTAGGATAGAGCTGGGGAGCAAGCACTGGGTGAGAAGGGTTTTGGTGGCCTGGTAATAATTAACACGCAGAAGGGGACGATTGCTGCGCCTTCAGGCACAGCGTGCTGCTCGCCAGCGCCTCGGTGCCAAGTCATTGAGAGAGAAGCGAGCTGAAATTGCACAACTGATCACGCTAGAGCTCGTTCTTTCTGTAGCTGGAATGCTCTGCAGAGATTTTACTTGTTACTTAGCGGGTTCGTTAGCTGCAGTAGGGAGCCCAGCTCGGAGCGCAAGGCTACCTTGCTGCGTGTCTGGTGCCTTGATCTTTATCCTTAGACTTCTGGCACTGAGCGGATTATTGCAGGGAGTTTTTTCAGCCTCGGGCGGGGATGTGCTGACCTCATCTGTACCTGTGCGTGCGGTCCCAAGGAGCGACCTTGGCCGCTTGTTGGGTGTCCGGGGCCGAGCCATGTCTGGCACTCGGGGCGCTGGAGCTGGGGGATGGCGAGCGGAGCTGAGACGTGCCCCTAAGTCATCCCTCCTGCCCTGCCCAGCCATTTGTGGTCATCTCCTTCCCTTCCTCCACTTACCTATAAGTAAAAATAACATATATCCTTTTCCGTTTAAATTGCAAATGAGCAGTGCCCCCCCAATTAAGAGGATGCAATAAACTCATTAGGGAGGCGCGTGATGTAACAGCACTCGTTGCACGGTAGCAATCTATTTGTGGTGCAATACAGGTGCAAGGGTTTTAGCATGCCCCGTGTTACCTTTGCAATGCTAATGCTGCTTACCCTGGGGATTAGAAACCTGGCGGGTGCTGGGGAGCAAGGTCTGACTTTTTATTAAAGGCCATAATCTCCTCCAGTAGTGCTCATTAAGATGCAAGTGTGGAAGAGCCCTGGTCCTCCGGGCCCGGCTGGAGTCAGGGGTTACCCATAAGTGAGGGCCTGCCAGGTGTGGGGACAAATAATGGGGAGGAAAGCTCTCAGTCATTTGGGATGTTATGTAGGTACAAGTATTACTAAGGACATGGCTACTGCAGGCATCTCCTGCTCTAAATGGTCAGGGTGGCTCTTGCTGTAGGAGCTACACGCCTCCTATTTAATGATTATGCCTAAAACCTCACCTTGTCTCACCCGGTGTTGTTTATGCAGCTGGCGTCAGTTTACTCCAGCTCGCTGTTCTGTGAAAAGATAATGGGCATGTTCTCAGGTGGCACCTGGTGGAAAGCACGCAGAAAGCTTGCAATCTAGCTTAACCTCATGGGACTAAAATCTGAGGGATGACACGTGACTGACTTAGACTGTGGGACTTCTGTCAGGTGTTTCAGAATTGGCACTGGGGGGGGAAAAAAAAAGCAAAAAGTTCTGGTTTTCTCGCAGTCTTCCTAGTGTTCGTGCTTCCATGTCTGCTCTGGTATGGTGTGGTATTGAGGTTCCTCCCCATTCACTGATGTTTTGCTTTTTTCAGAATGTGTTCAACATGGTTGTGGAAATACCTCGATGGACAAACGCTAAAATGGAGGTAACTTATTACTGCCACTCCTGCCCGAAGTGCTTCAGCTGACTAGTCTGTGAATAATCTTGGGCTTTGCTGCTTCTCTCCTCCCTCCTGCCTCCTGAAGAACAGTCTAGCATCGGTGGCTTTGTAAAGACAGTGATTGAGTTCCGATAAATAAGGCCTTTCAAAACCTGCCTTCCTGCAGAGTTCGTGTCAGGGAGGTTCTCTAGACGCAATTCTGACTTTTCGTGTAAATATTTGCCTAATGCTAAAGGCTGAAGTCTTGCAGGAGTTGTAATCACTTAGTATTCTTCTGTGGCTCCTGCTTAAAGCGGCGTGTAACCGGTCTCACCCCTGTGCCTGGTTCTGACGTCGGTAAGCCTGCTGAAATCTGTACCCAGGGGATGCAACAGGAAACGGGGTTGTCCAGTGCTCGTGTTGGGCCCAGTGTCAGCTCCTGGCTCCCCGGCCTGTCAGTTAGCAGCCAGCTTCCTGGAAAAAATCACTGCCGTTTTCCTCGAGAGCAAAGTAGAGAGCCTGATGTAACTTCTCTTTCAGATTGCGACAAAGGACCCCTTAAACCCAATTAAGCAAGATGTGAAGAAAGGAAAACTGCGCTACGTAGCCAACGTGTTTCCCCATAAGGGCTACATCTGGAATTACGGTGCTCTCCCGCAGGTACTGTGCCTTGTCGCTGTTCCTCGCTCTTCCTTGTGTCTGCGTGTGTGCCTCTGACCCCTGCCAGCTGAGAGTCTGAGCTGCAGTTCATACATTTGCAACTGCCCCTGTAGTCTTGCCAACAAAGGGGACCTGTTAAGAAAGCAGTGATGTTTGCAGGTAGAAATCTCCAGGGAGAGGCTTGTAGCTGGTGCTGTAAACAAGCTGTTGGAAAAAGAGAGGACAAGCAGGCAGAAGGCTCACAAAGGGCATCTGGCAGTGCCACGTGCTCCCTTCCCTGCCCGGTAAAGCTTTCGGACCTAGTTTTAAGCCAACGATCCAGGATCTAGGTGTGCAGCCCTGAGGCAGGGAAAATCTGAGCACTACTTGTGTGGAATTGTAGCATTTGAACCCTTTGGCCGGTCGTGTGTTAGTGGCCCAAAGAAATCTGTGCTTCAGGGGAAAGGGGCTGAGCTTACAGCTGCCTCGCAGAGATGTGTGATAGAGATTGTGGAGAGTCCTTCAGTGCCACGCGTCCCAGCGACCTGAATGCTCTCGCTGCATCACGAGGTCTTGACTGTCACAGTCATGTCCTGGCACGCAGGGATTTGGGAAGAGCGTTCCTTTTTCTCTGTCTGGGCAACCTTAGAGGCAGGTGCTCCTTATGGTGAGAGTGGACCCTAAGTCCTTTCTCTCCTGATCAGAAGCGTGTTGTAAGCAGCTGTTAATTCCGGAGGCATGGCTCCAATACCTTCTGGAGCCCTGTCTTCCAAGCTGCGAGCGCTCACAGCTTCAGGTGAGAGGCAGTAGGACGCTAAGCGGTGTAGAGTATGTGACCCCAGGTTCCCATTTCTGCTCTGGTGTAACAGTGTTCTTTAATCCTTTGACCAAAAGGAAGCAATACACCCTATCTGTCTTCCACCTCTGTTGGGCTGCTATCTGGAGTTCGGGAAACTTCTGTTAAGGAATGAATAGGGAGAGGAGCAGGCAGGCAGCCAAAACAGTGAGTATTCTTCCTAGATGTGAGCTTCACCTTTATGCGGCTGTTTAGCTGAGGAGGAAGTCTGAAAAGTTGTTGAAAGAAGGTTTGTCAGTGGGAGGGACCGGTTTGCCCCTGGCAAGATAAGAACTTTGACTTGGATTTAAGCTGCATCTGCAGGCAAGTGTAAAACCGTAGCGCGACCATTAGCCCTGAAAGCAAGTGTGAAGTGGGTCATCATCTGTATCTTCCAGGCGATTGCTTGTGTGAAATAAACCTGCCTTTTGTTTCTTCTTCAAACACATTCAGTGTGTGGTTTTTGCTTTGTTTCTGCAGACTTGGGAAGACCCAGGTCACAAGGATGAAGGTACTGGCTGCTGCGGAGATAACGATCCGATCGATGTGTGCGAAATTGGAAGCAAGGTAATGCCTTCCGAAGGTAACTGTGGTTAACGGCTCTGGAGCCCATTGTTCAGAGGTGTTATTCAGTTCTTATCTCCTGTATCTTAAGAATGTAATGCTTCCTCCCTTGTCTTTGGAGATGGTTGATGAGATCTTAGAGCGAAAGCCTTGTGAGCCGAGGCTTGCGAACCGCTGATAAGCGACAGCAGATTTGTGGTACAGGGCTGCCTGCTGAACTCCTGACAGCTTGCGCTGCCTCCTGTTGCATGTTCTTGGACGTGTGGGTGCTGACAAGTCTTCTGTCCTCGCAGGTCTGCTCTCGAGGGGAGGTAATCAAAGTGAAGGTGCTGGGCACGCTGGCACTGATCGATGAGGGCGAGACAGACTGGAAGATAATCGCTATCAACGTTGAAGACCCTGAGGCAGGCAACTATAATGGTAGGTGGCAGGAGGGAGGAGCAGGGCTGGTCCTACCCCTTCGCCACTGGGTGCCTGCAGGAAGCTTTCGGGGCAGGATATGGACTTGCTCCTGCTCTGTCACCGTGCTTATCAGATGCGATATTGGCTGCGAAAGCAGAACAGGACGTTATCATCCTCTAGCAAAGTGATACACTACCGTTTATCACAGGTTAGGAGACCTTTGCACGGCATGGTATCTCGAAGAAAAGGCTGGCTGTTCAGCCTGCCCTCCGAGTGGAAGGGAGGGGGGGTTGCTCAGCAAGTCTCATCAAAGCTGTGTAAATGTGTCTGTGCTCCTGGGGGAAGCCGGGCTTTGTTCTGAAGCTGAGACACCGACTTCCCTCTCCACATGCAGGCATCCGCTTTCTGTCTGTCCTGCAACCTGTCCAGGATGTCGCCAAAGCTCTGTGAGGAGGGGCAGCTCGAAAGAGCAGGGCGGTAGCGGAGTGACTTGTGCTGTTGGATCTGGGTCACAAACCTTTTCTCCCTGCCTAGATATCCATGATGTCAGAAGGATGAAGCCTGGGTACTTGGAAGCTACAGTCGACTGGTTCAGAAGATACAAAGTACCCGACGGAAAGCCAGAAAACCAGTTTGCTTTTAATGGTGAATTTAAAGACAAGGTAGGGTCAGTGTTTGCATTACTGTGACCTGCACAACAACTGAGCTCTGGGTGCACGGGGACTTGAACGGGTAGTTGCTGAGGGCTGGGGATGAGGACAAACACAAATGAGGGCTATATGGCTGCCCTCGTTCTTCCTGCTCCAGCCTCCCCTTCTGCTTGTTTCCAGGCTGGTGCTTGCAGGGATACTGGGAGAGAAAGCACAGGGTTATCGCCCCGCTACTGTTGGATATTATCAGTCTGGCTTCTAGATGACGTTCACGTGAGATGCCTTCAGGGCTGGCAGTCTGTCAGAACCAGGCTGAAAAACACCGGGTTTATTTGCTCCTGCTCTGGAGCAAAGGCCACTCGATGTCACCCTTTGCTTCAACGTGCGATAGACTGCAGTGGAACGAAGCCAGTGCCCAAGGGAGGCAAATGCGGGAAATGAAAATGCGGGAGTGAAAACGTTCGTTCAGGCCTAAATTGTAACACTGGCCGAGTGTTCCCCATGCCCTTTGAGTAAGGGCTCTGCCTCAGCAGCACAATTCCTTTGCCTCTACTCATTCTCTGTGTTAGTCAGGTAACTTACTGCTCCCAAACGGGAGCCCTCCTCAACTCGTGGTGCTAGGCTGGGGGCGGGCTGGGCCATCTCGTTGCCCCTCAGACTGGGTGAAACTGGAATCGAGGCAGAAAGCAGGGACAAGGCTCCTCGCACGTGTTGCTGCGGTGTTTTGGTTGGCTTTGCGCTGCGTCAGACCAGGATATTTACTGCTGGTGTTCCTGCTGGGACGATCGCCTGTGCTCCAGCCTCCAGCTGACCTGTTAGCAGTCGGGTATATACTACTTCTAAGGGAAAAAAGCTGTGATCTGCTTGGAAGCAGGCTGGTTTTCAAATAGTTACAGAGCTAGATTAGCCGCGTGTCTCTTCCTGTTGATATGAGCAGCACTGGAGCCATTTGCCTAGAGCAGAGGAAAGCTGGCAGGTTGGTCAGGACCAACTGGCTGCTGCAGACAAACAGAGGGAGGAGCTGCGGGGCGGGGGTGCTTTTGTGAGGCAGCAGTGGCCCAGGACTAGAATATCTGCGTTCAGTTTCTCTTGGCTTCAGGCTAGCTAGGCGACCTTGGCACGCCCGCCCAACTTGGAAGTAAATCACTTCTTACTGTAAAATCCGTGTTGTTTCAGCTGGTGTGTGCTGGGAGGTTGCTGTTGTTCACGAAAGGCAAAGTAATGCAAGAGGTGTTCCAAGAGAGTCTCTTAGTTTCTGACTCTGGGAGGTATCGTCTAAAATCAGCCTGTAAATACTGGCCTCTTACTCCACGTAACTGCTAGTCGGGGGAAAACGGCGGAGTGCTCGCACCTAACTGCGTTTGTCCTCATCTTCGTTTTCAGGATTTTGCAGTGAACGTCATCAAAAGCACTCACGAACACTGGAAAGCTTTGATAGCTAAAAAAACTGACGGAGGAGAGATCAACTGGTAGGTTAACGCTGGTTGCCGTGCTCGCTCCTTCCCCGTGAGCCCCGATGAAACTTAGTTTCCTGACTCGACACGCTCTCTGTTAGCCGCTCGCCGTCTCAGCAGGCAGCCGGGCAACTCCGATAACGATTCGGGGTATTCCGTTGGCTGATACTCCTGCGGGGAGGCTTGGCCTTCACGTTCTCACGAGCGACCTTTCCCTTCCAGCACAAACCTGACGGTCTCAGACAGTCCCTTCTGCTGTAGTCAAGAGTGTGCTAAAGCTACTGTGGATGCAGTAAGTACCAATTCGGGTGTCCTAGCGCCAGTGGCAGGGCAGTGTGGTTTGTGTGGGGCCGTAAACTGCCACCTCGGTAAGAGTAGCCTTACCCTGTATGCTTAGAAAGTTTTGGATGACTGAGCACAGCATCTGTTTCTGGTTAAATAAGATGGATGTGCAGCGAGTCAGACATTCTTCCAGAGGCTTCTCCTCGCCCTTAGTCATCTGGGAGAAGGAATCCAATCCAGCGTGAAGGGCTGCGTTTCTGACCTGCAGCTTGGCTGTCAGCTGCTCAAAGAGTATTTAAATATTTGGCCTTTTGAGAGCTTCACAGCACAGGTCACCCTGTGAGATCAGAGAGCCTAATTTCTGAGAGACCTGCAGCCGGGGACCGTGCCTCCTTTGCAGTGGAAAACTTGAGGTTCCCAGAGTAATGCCCTTATCCTGAGTCAGGGCTCAGCCGAATCTCCTGAGGCTTGTGAAATTACCAGTGTTGGCAACTTAAAAGTGGTTGGAGGAGTGGGGCAGGAGAATCAGAACAGAAGTGTTGCTTCAGAGCATGGAAACGTGACTGGAAACCAGAATCTCTCCGTAGACTTGTGTCACGGTCATCTGCTTAGCTCTTGGCTTTAAGTGCTTGTATCCTCTGGTATCCAAATTGCTGGAAGTTTTTGAAAGTGGAGCGCTAGCGGAGCGTGTCACCAGCCGGGGCCCCTTGTCTGTTTTTTAAACATCAGGTGAAAGCTCTTCCGAGGAGTTTCCCCAGAGTCCTTTGTATCTCTTTTCCACCCTTACATAGTATGTTTAAGTAAAAGAAGCAGAAGGCCGGCTGCAGATAGCATTGCGGACGGTGGCTGGTTGTGGTCAGAAACAGATGGCCCCATAGCGTGAGGGGGGCGAACGCCCGCGCCCAGGGCAGAGCCCCAGCGGCACGCTGGGCACGTGCAGGGGGGGCTGTGTGATGACAGGACTCGTCCTTCGCTGCCTGCCACAGGCTAATTTATGCAGCTCAGATCCTAAACTGTGCTCAAAAAAGATTTGTGCAGCCCTAAGTGGTGTCCGGTGAGCCCCAGTCAGGAGGCTGAACTGTTAGCAGTTGCTGCCTGCTAATCCACTTCTCATTTCAGGCACCACCCTGTACAGCTGCCAACCCCATCCCACCAGAAGGTAAGTGGGAAAGCCCACGCTACGTTCTGATGCAGGCTGGAGATTGCCTCAAAGGAATCAGCAGTAGGGAAGTGAGGGTTTGGTGGCTTGGTTTGGCTCTAGCAGTGGGAAAAATGAAGGACCTTGTCAGACCTAGCTTGTCTGTGATGCCGTTTGAATGCTCCGTCACTTCTGTCGTGGCTTCATTTCGTAGTTTCGATACGTGAGGCTGGTTCCGTGGGCAGCCAGCAGGAGCTTGGAGATGCTGTAGTTTGCTCCAGAAGAGGTTTGATGTGTCGCAGACCCTTGGAGAAGAGCACTTCAGAGGAGTGAAGTGCAGTGACAGCAGGGTTTTCATCGGTTCCTCTGGAACAGGTTCACCAGTATGGTCAGTGCAGGCGAGGTGAGGAAGGGAAGCACTTGATCTCCGTGAAGGGGAGAGGCAGACAGTGGCCATGAGTTCGGTTCTGCAGTTGCTGCCGATCGCATTTCTGTCATGGAGCAAGCAGCAGCTGCGAGCTGGTAGCGAGGCTTTCTACGTGTCAGGACCCTGTCCCTCATGCGGGGCACGACCGCATAGGAAAATGACAACTGTGGGACAAATCCGGGGGCAGCTGTCACCTCGTCCTCCTGTGCGAGATGTCCAGGGCGAGGGCGACCTCACGGCAGCGTTGAGAGCCTGCGGCTGTAGGGCAGGAGGGGGAACAGAGCTGTCCTCCCATCTCTGGTAAAGCTGTAAAGGAATTGAAGTTAGATCGGTAAAGGATTTGGAAGGAATCATGACTTGTGTTTTGGGGTGTGACTCAGAAGTGAGGTGGCCTTCCCTTCCTGAGTCAGGTGAGCGCGAGGGATCCTGAGCTGGCCGTGGCTGAGTCACGGCGCTGCTCCCCGCGGCCAGCTGAGTGAGGTGACTTCTCGGGGAGAACAGCGCACCCACACGCACCCGCAGGCCCTCCGCGTTGCACAGGAACCTGTCGGGTGTGTGGCAGTGCCGGTGGGGTTGGTGCTGAGCTCGTGCTGAGGCAGAGGACTAACCCCCCCCCCCCCTTTTTTCTGCCCCTTACAGTGGACAAGTGGTTCTATTACCCCAAAAACTAAGGAGCGGGGATGGACGCTGAGCCAGCTGCCTTCCTCCAGCGGAGCCGCCCTGCCCAGTAGCCCAGAAACCTAGCTTTGGTGTCAACGAGCAGACCTTGCCTCTAATTTATGCCGCCTGGAACTGCCCCCAGCCCCGCTGCCCGGTGTGTCGAGCCTGGGGGCGGCTGGCAGGCTCACCTCCCCCCCCCCCCCAACCCCCCAATTGTGCCCCCGCAGCACCCGAGGGGGGTGAGGCCGGCCCGGTACGCGTAGGGTGGGTGCTGGAAATAAAACTACTGAACCCTCGCTGCGCCTCGCTGCTTGCCGGGGGCGGCTGCAAGGGGAGGGGGGCTGAAAGGGGAGAGGAGGGGCGGAGAGGGGCCGGGGCGGCGGCGGGGCTCGAACCCGCGGCCCAGGGGCGGGGCTTGAGGAGAGGGGGGCGGGGGCTGGGGGAGGGGGCGGGGCTGTGGGGGGCGGGGCTGGGGGACGGGTGGGCGGGGCTGGGGGAGGGGTGGGCGGGGCCTGACGTCAAGCCCGAGGGCGGACGTGGGAGCCAGCGCGGCGGGCCGGAAGCGGGCGTGACGCCATTTCCGGCGGGGAGCTGGCGGCGGAGGAGGCGGCGGCGGCGGAGCGGGGCCGGGGGCGGCCGCAGGTGGGCGGGGGGTCCTCGGGGGGCCGCGGGGTCCTTGCGGGGCCCTTACGGCCCTTGTGGGGCCGCTCCGGTCCTTACGGGCCCCTCACGGTGCCCGCGGGCCCGGCCCGGTGCCCGCGGCCCGCCCCGCATCGCGCCGTGTGTGTGCCCGCAGGTGTCGGCCGGCAGCGATGTCGTTCCTGCTCGAGTGGCTGTACAACGGCTTCAGCAGCGTGCTGCAGTTCCTGGGTGAGGAGAACCCGCGCCCAGAGCCCCGCCGCCGGGCCGCGGGAGCCCGTCCAGGGCAGATCCCGGCCCAAAACTGGGGAGAAACCGGGTTTTAGGGGGGTTACCCTGAGGCAGGGAGGTCCCACTTCACGCCTTGCACTTTTTTCCTCACTAACCTGCTGCTATCCCTTACGAGTTTAACTGTAAACGCGTAAAATTACCGTGTTTGGGGGCAAAAATGTAAAATTTCCATGTTTGTGGGCAGAATTTCCATGTTTAAGTACCCCCTGTGGGCAAAAACTGCTCTGTACCCGTCATACGGAACGCTTCCCTGCGTGCTCCTGCAAAAACAACAGCTTACGTACAGGGGTCGCGAAACGCCTGCAAAATAACTCACAAAATGCCGGGTTTCCTGGCAAAATCCAGGGCAGGACTTGCCACTTTTTTCCCTGGAAGCTGTGCCAGAGCTCCGGGATTGGGATTCGCGTCCCCAGATGTTCCTGCGCCGCTCGACGTGCGTGTCTCTGCTTCCTCGCAGGGCTGTACAAGAAGTCTGGCAAGCTCGTCTTCCTGGGCCTGGACAACGCCGGCAAAACCACCCTGCTGCACATGCTCAAGGACGACCGGCTGGGCCAGCACGTCCCCACGCTGCACCCAAGTACGTGGGGCGCCCGGGGGGCTTCTGTGAACGCTCCTGGGACGGCAGGTCTTGAGGGCGCAGCTGAAACGCGTCGGTGTCGTGCGCTGACGGGCGTTTTCCCCTCAAATATAAAGTGGGGAGGCGGAGAACCGGCGTGGTTCAGTGAACGTCATGAACCTGTCCTGGGGAGGGAGAGGGTCTCTAGCGAAACGTGTACCAGAGGATGAGCACTGCGGATTTAAATGTCTCCCTAAGTGGGGAAGGGGGAGAAATTATTTCCTCCCGTTGTGATTTCATGCAATAATCTCAGTGGCTGAATTCTACAGGGAAAGGACATCTTATATAAAAAAGTGCGATGTTTGTATGCGTCCCCAAAAATCTCTGGCCGTGGCACCTTCTCTGTCTCCCTGAAGCGCAGCCTTTATTTTTTTTGCCTTTCAGCATCAGAGGAGCTGACGATTGCTGGAATGACCTTCACGACTTTTGACCTGGGTGGGCACGAGCAAGGTAAGCACCAGCTTGGCAAGCTGGACACACCAAGTGGGGTCAGTCCTCCGATTTCCCCGGAATTCTCCTGCCACCTTAAGAAAAATCTGCCAAAACGTGATGCTGGAGAGTGTTAGCAATTAGCGCTACCTAATTATTTGTTGCCTGGAAGTGCTTATGGAGCTATATGTGGAAATAACCTCCTGGCTCCAGGAGACCTGTTATTTCGGTGGCTGAACGCTTGTGCTTTATTCTGGCAGTTTGGGGAAAAAAAAGCTGCCAGCTCACGCTCTGCTGCCTGAAATATTTTTAGCCATAGAAGACTCGGATGTCACGGGATTATTCTTTTGAATAATGGCTGAATTTTTATCTTTAGACTTAGTTTGTTGAATTTCCCCCCCCCAAAAAAAAAATTCTGCTTGCTTTTTTAATGCACACCTTTCAGCTGCTCCAACCCCGAGGTTTCTCAGGGGCTCCGAATGTGCCTTCCCCTTCCGTGTGCTGCCTCTGTCCAGCAAAACGAGCCGGCAGCTGGACGGGCAGGGCTGTCCTTGTGCAGCGTCCCTGTCCGTGTCCCCTGGAGGCGCGCTCACAGGGCGGTGTCTGTCGCTTGCCTTGCAGCCCGCCGCGTGTGGAAGAACTACCTGCCGGCCATCAACGGCATCGTCTTCCTGGTGGACTGCGCCGACCACTCCCGGCTCATGGAATCCAAAGTTGAGCTGAACGTAAGCCCGGCTTTTTCCTTCTTTCACCCTCAAGCAGCTAAACTAGACAAATCTCTTCTGTTTTTGGGGCGGAACTCGTGGGTCTTGTGCTTTGGACTTGCCCTCCCAGTGCACCTCTTGCACCGGCGGCGTCCAACGTGTGTTGCTGTGGGGATCTTTTGTGCAGGGGCTGAAGCAGGCTGGGTGCCCTCGCTGTGGGATCCTTTAAACAATGTTGGAAACGGACCCGGCGTTTAGCTAGGGCTTTCTTCTGCCAAACCTTTTGGGAAAAACCCCACCCATGGGAGCGCTTTAGCACCAAAAAATAACCCCCGTTGGTGACGGAGCTCAAAGAAACAGTTGTCTGCAGTGATGGGCGCTGGTTCCGCCTCAGCCTGACTCGTCTTTTCGTGCTCGCAGGCGCTCATGACAGACGAAACAATATCCAACGTGCCAATCCTCATCCTGGGTAACAAAATCGACAGACCAGAGGCCATCAGCGAGGAGAAGCTGCGGGAGATCTTCGGGCTTTACGGACAGACCACGGGAAAGGTAGGGAGGGGAAGCAACGTGGGGACGAGTACCCGGGGGGATTGAGGGTTTGCTGGCCAGGTGGCGGTGGTGCCCTGGGGCAAGTTCTGAGAGCTCTGACCTCTGGCTGGGCTTCCGCAGGGAAACGTGCCACTGAAGGACCTGAACACGCGCCCCATGGAGGTGTTCATGTGCAGCGTGCTGAAGCGGCAGGGCTACGGCGAGGGCTTCCGCTGGCTATCGCAGTACATTGACTGACGCAGAGCGCGGGGCTCCTCCGGACTGATCCCGTTCGTGGCTTCCCGCGGGCTTCCCGAGGCCGCGGCAAGCTTTCCAAACGCGTACTGGCATTGACCGAGAGACTCCTGGCTGCACCCGCCCCGCCGCACAGTGGTGACACGCAGCTCTTTTCCCCTGCCCGGCGGGGAGGCGGCGCGGCCCCGCACGTCGTCCCTGCGGGAGCTCCCGGTGACAACGGGGCTGGCGGGGCCGGGGCGATGCGCTGCCGCGCGCCGCGCCGCTGAAAAAGAGCGAGATCTCACCACTGTGGTCAATTGACTTAAAGAACAACACGGAAAACAAAGCAATTATATTTTTTAAAGAAATAGTTCACGTAAACGGCGTCCCTTCTAACTTTTTAGTTTAACATTCATCCTGTTTAGTCCAGAGTCCGTTTAGGGTTGGTTTTTTTGTTGTGTTTTTTTTTTTTTTTTAATATATTTAACGATATTATTTAGATCTTTCGCAAATTGCCGAACAAAGCATCATGGTATTAGAAGTCCTCAACGAACCTAGCATTCGGGCCGTGAGCCGAGGGCACCGTGGGGACGGCGGCCGAGCTGGCGCGAGGCACCGGGATTTCATTTCCAGCGGGGAGGCGAGAGCCGCGGAGCCGTTCTCGGTGCCCGTAGCATGGAGGTGTCTGACATTTGCATATCATAAGGTGGTTAATGTAGGCTTAAACAGGTTTCTTTTATACTCTTCCTTTTTTTTTTTTTTTTGTCGGAAGTTTCATGGCTGTCTAGCGCTCACGTTCAGTTCAATAAAGACGTGTCTTTCTCCTCCGAAGGGGTGCGGAGCCTCCCTCTAGCCCAGCTGCGCGGGCGGCTGGGCGCGCTCGGCGATAGCGCCCCGGTCCATACGGGCCCCTCGCCGCAGGAGCTTTGGCTGCAGATTTAGGACCTGGACGGACGGGAGTCGTGGAGCAACACAGGATGGGGCAGACGGAGGCAGGTGAACGGGCTGGAGGCCAGGCTTGACCCCTGAGCACACCAAACCCTCCAGCTGCAAACCCCTGGGGGGCAGCACAGCGCGTTCTGCAGGGGCTGGTGCTGCGTCTCCAGGAGAAGCGGCAGCGGTGCTGCTCCCTGGTGCACCAACAACCCCCTGCATCCCACACCCGATGCATCGCACACCCCGATGCATCCCACACCCGCTGCATCGCGGCGCTGCCGTAGCGCGGCTGCAGGGGGCGGTGGCTGCTCGCAGCGCCCCGCGCACCCTCCTGCGCCACGTCGGCGCGCTGCACGCCGCCCCGCCTCCGCCTCGGGGCCGTGACACCGGCACGCCGCACCAATGGTGGCGGGAGGCGGTGCCGCGCGTCACGCGGGGAGCGGCCGTGGGGGCGCACGGCGGCGGGCCGTGCAGTGCATTGCTCACGGTGCATCGCCTGCGTCGCCCGCGGTGCGGTGCCGGGAGGCGCCGCCGCCGCCATGTCGGCGGAGCTGCCTTGCTGCGTGGTCAGCGTCGGCGACGGCCCCGAGCCCTGCAGCTGCAGCGGGGTCATCCTGTGCCGCGGCCCCGGGCTGGTGCTGTGCCACGCCGCCGTCTTCTCGCCCTTCCTGCAGCCCGGCCCGGAGGCCTGGTCCCGCCACGAGGCCCTGCCGGCCTCCGTCCTGCCGCCTGGCCTCCGCGTCCGCGTCCTGCACGCCGCTCCCAAGCTTGACACCCCGCCTGCCCTGCAGGAGCACGAGGCCCGGCCTCTCGCATTAACACGCTGCGAGGCCTTCGCCCAGGCACTCACAGGGGTGGCGGCGAGCTGGTGCAGCGGCGGGGAGGCCGAGGGGGAGGCCGAGAGGGAGGCTGCCGCCGTCTTGCCCTGGTTCGCTTGGCTGCGGGTGCCCGGCCTCGACGCGCCGGGCGGAGGCTGGACGCCCTGGTCCTCCGCCGGCGACCTCCGCAAGGGCGCGGCGCTGCTGGCCTGCGGCTCGCCCTTCGGCGCCCTCTGCCCCGACCTCTTCCTCAACACCCTGAGCGGCGGCGTGCTGAGCAACGCGGCCGGCGAGGGCAACGCGCTGCTGCTGACGGACGCCCGCTGCCTGCCCGGCACCCAGGGCGGCGCCGTCCTCGTCGGCCCCGCGCCCTCCCGGCCCCGCGTGGTGGCCGTCATCGCCGCCACCTCCTGCGGCGCCGGCGGGCCGGGGCTGGCGCTGCTCTGCTCGCTGCACGCCGTCCTGCAGAGCAGCCGCAGCCTCCTGCGGCAGCTCGGGGAGGCCCCCGCCCCGCCGGCCCCGCCGGCGGCGGTGCCCGGAGCCGCGCCGCTGGGCTGCGTGGCGCTGGTGGAGAGCGGCGGCGCCTGGGGCTCGGGCACGCTGCTGGCCCCGCGCCTGCTGCTCACCTGCCGGCACGTGCTGCAAGCCGGCGCCACGACGCGCGTCACCCTGCGGCCCCACGGCAGCCGGTGAGCACAACCAGCAAGCAAAACCACCCCGTTCTGTTGTTATTACTCCTTCAAGCTCTAATTTTGTTTTTCCCACCCGTAACCCCGCTTCAGGGCCACCGTCCTGCAGGCTCGCCTGGTGTTCGCCACGGCCGAGGCGTCCCCCTTCGACGTGGCCGTGCTGCAGCTGCAGGAGCGCGCCCCTGGCTTCCAGCCCCCCCGCCTGGCCTCTGCCTTCCAGCCCGGTAAGCACCAGAATCATGGGGGGGGGGGGGGGGGGGGGACACGGGATATTTGTGGGGAAAACAGGGCATTTGGGGGCCATGCACAGAACCCTGAGCTCACCCCGCTGTCGCGCAGGGGAGGCGGTGCTGGCGCTGGGTTTCGGGGCGCTGGGCCGGGCGTGCGGCCCCTCGGTGACCGGGGGGGTGCTGTCGGCCGTGGTGGGGGCCCCCCCGGTCATGCTGCAGAGCACCTGCGCCGTGCACGCCGGCTCCAGCGGCGGCCCCCTCCTCGCCGCCAGCGACGGCCGCCTGCTGGGTAAGTCCCCCTTACCCTTGTCCCCCCCAGTCCCCCTTTTAACTTGTTCCCCCCGCCTTGGTGACATCTCGCCCCCTCCCCAACCAGGGATCGTGGCCAGCAACGCGCGGGACAACGCGGCGGGGGCCACCTACCCCCACCTCAACTTCTGCGTCCCCGTCACGCTGCTGCAGCCCCCCCTCGCCCGATACCTCCGCACCGGGGACCCCGCTGCCTTCGCCCCACTCGATGCAGGGGACGAGGGGGCACGGGCAGCCTGGAGGCTGCAGCAGCGGCCCCCCAGCAAGCTGTGACCCTCCCCCACCCCCCAAAAAACTGGGGGGCTGTTTCTATAAAGACTGCGACTCAAGCCCTGGTGTCCCCTGGTGCCCTCTGCAAGCAGACTGGGGGGGTGGGGATGAGGGTGCGCCCCCCCCCCCCCCCCCCATATAGGGGAACCCCCTGGCCCCACGCATTTGGGGAGGGGGTTTCGGTGTGGTATGGGGGCGGCATATTTGGGGCTGCCAGGAACGGGCGGGCGAGCGTTGGACACAGCACGGGGCGTTTATTTCACAACACCGCAGCAGCGCGAGCACAGCACGGAGATGGGGGGGCTGGGGGGGCAGGTTAGGGGGGCAGCTTGGGCTGGGGGGTGGTTTCTTGGTGTTTTGTTTTGTTTTTCTTTTTCCCCATTTTTTGTCCCAATTTTCATTTATTAGTGCAGTTTTTGACCACGCTAGGTTCTACCCCCCCAAATAAAATAAAATAAAATAAAAAAGCGCAAAGTGGGGGGGGGGGCGCGAGCTCGGCCCCACGCCGCTCGCTTCCCCGCGAACCCCCCGAACCCCCCCCCGCCCGCCGTGGGGCCGGCCCGGGCGAGCGCCCCCTCGCCCCGTCCCGCCCGTGGGGCCGGGGGGCTGCCCCCCACGCGCTGTTCTCGGGGGGGCGCCGAGGAGGGGAGGCTGCCCCCCCCCCCGGGCCGTGCCTCCCCCCCCCCTCCGCTTCTACCAGATGTAGCCTCCGTCGTCGCCTTCGCCCGCCTCGGCCTCCTCTTCCTCAGCCTCCTCGCCGGCCTCCTCGGGCTCCTTCTCCTCCTCGTCCTCCCAGCCCACGCTGCTGCCGAAGTCTCCCGAAAAGCCCGCGGCGTCCTCTGCGGCCACGGGGCAGAGGCTCGCGGCGGGCGGCAGCCTTCACCCCGCCTCCCCCCCGCCGCCTCGCCGCCGGCCTCCCGCAGCCGGGCGCTGCTTACCGCAGTCGGGGCGGCCGCGGGCGCGGGTGCCGCTCAGCTCGGTGCCGTGCTGCTGGTCCACGCACCAGCACTCCCCGCCGCCCGGCGCGCACTGCGCCCGCCGGTAGTACCCGTCCTCGTCGCAGCTGGGGATGAAGGCGCCTGCGGGAAGCCGGGAACCCCCCCCCCACCGCCGCGCCCCGAAAGACGTGCAGTGCGGGAACACCCCCGGCACCGAGACGCCGCCACAAAGGTGGGGGGGGGGGGGGGGGGGTTAGGGGGGCTGGGGGTGCGGCGCGAGGGGTCCCCCGACTCACCCGGCGGCTTTTGGGCGGCTTCTTGCATCTGCAGCTTCTCCAGCTCCCGCAGGCACGGCGGCTCTGCAGCAGCATCACGCTCTCAGGAAGGCGTCTCCCCCGCAACCCCGTGGCGCGCACCCCCAAAATGCCGTGCGTCCTCCCAGCCCCACAGCATGCACCCCCCGGCCCCGCAGCACGCTCCCGTGCCCCCAGCCCCCCGCGCACGCACTTTCCCTCCAGAAGCAGAAGCACCACTCGGCGGCGGAGACGCGGCCGTCCCTGGAGGCGTCGCAGGAGTTGAAGAAGGCGCGCACGCACGCCTCGTACTTGTCCAGGTTGATGGCCGCCAGCTCGGGCTGCTCCAGGAACCGGTCCCCGCTGGTGTCCAGCCGCCCGAACATCCACCCCACCGCCTCCTTGCAGCCGGCCGCCAGCGCTGCGGGGGGGGCGAGGATGCGGCCCCGTGGCTCACCCGGCCCCACAGGGACGGGGGGAGCCGGGGGGGGGGGGGGGGGGCGCGCAGAGGCGAGACGCACCGGTGCCGGGGGGCCCGCCGGAGCCGTTGTGCTTGGCGTTCTCCCGCAGCAGCTGGAACCAGTCGCGCAGCCGCTCGCCCAGGTCGGCCAGGTCCTGCCCCGTGCACGGCTCTGCGGGCACAGAACGCGGCGTGGGGGGGATTTTAGGGGGGTGTTGCAGCATTCTGGGGGGGGGGCACCCCCTTTCTGAACCTGCGGTTGCCCCCAAAACGCTCACCCGGCTTGCTGTCAGCGGGGGCCGGGCAGGGGCACTGCCCCTCGCACCGTGCCGTCAGCTGCTTGCCGGCCAGACACGCCTGCTGCTCCAGCTTGCACTGCGAGGCGGGGAGGGGGACAGATTGCAATAACTGGGGGGGGACACGCGGCACGCCCCCCCCCCCCCCCAAAAATATTGCCACCACCGCCGTGCTCACCGCCGAGCTGTACGTGTGTCCGTCGGAGCCGCAGACGGGCGCCAGCGGGGCGGCGTGGCAGGGCTTGCAGCCCCCGCGCTGCTTGATCCTGCAAAGGCAGCGGGCGCTCAGGAAGCCCCCAGTGGGGCTGCCGCGACCCCCCCCAAAAAAAATACACACCCCCCCCCCCCCCCCTTTTCCCCAGCCCCGTACCTGTGCTCCAGCTTCTTGCGGCTGATGCACATGGCGCGCTGGTAGCCCTGCGCCACGCACACCTTGTGCCGGCTGCATTTCACCTTCTGGCAGGGGTCCTTGGTGGTGTCCAGCGCTGCGGGGGGGTGAGGGGGGGGCACGGGGTTTTGGGGAGCAAAAAGCCACGTTTGGGTGCTGTGTCTGTCCCCTGTCTCCCCCCCCAAAAAAGCAGGGCAGGGTGCTACCTTCATCCGTGGGCTGTCCGTCCTCCCAGCTCCTGATGTAGTCATCCTGCGGGGCACAGGGGGGGCAGCTGCCGGGGGGCCCCCCCGCGCCCACGGAGCCCCCCAGGGTGCTGCGGGGGGGCCGGGGGGGGTGCAAGCGGCATCCCCAGCCCGGCAGGAGGAGCAGGTGCATTGCACGCGTGCACTGCAAGCAGCTGTGCGCTGCACAGGGACTTTGTGCACACACGCAAGCACTGCATGCTCCTGTGCATTGCACACGGGCGTTGCACAAACACATGCACTGCACATGCCCGGGCGCTGCGCGCAGACGTATGCACTGCACACCCGTGCACAGCACACACACACACACACACACACTGCACACGGGCACGCAGCGGGTGCTTGCATCCTCATGCACCACATCCCCATGCACTGCACAGGCACACACTGCACACCCCTGTGCATTACACAGATGGATGTGTTGCACAGCCCCGTGCACCACACACACACGCACTGCACAAGCCTGTGCACTGCACACACACACACACACACTCATGCACAGACCCATTCATTACACACCCCTGTGCATTGCGCACGCACATCCCTGTGCGCTGCACATCCTGGTGCGTTGCACACCCCCGTGCATTGCACTGGCACATCCTCATGCATTGCACACCCCCGTGCACTGCACATCCCTGTGCATTGCACACCCCTGCACATTGCACACGCACATCCCCGTGCATCGCCTGTCGTGGTGCATTGCACATCCCCATGCATTTTCCACCCCTCTGCATTGCATATGAACGTCCTGGTGCACTGCACCTCCCGGTGCACTGCACATCCTTGTGCATCGCACACCCCCATGCACTGCACACAAACATCCCGGTGCATTGCACATCCTTGTGCACTGCACACCCCCATTCACTGCACGTCCCCATTCATTGCACACGCACATCCCGGCGCATTGCACATCCCGGTGCCTCGCACATCCCCATTCGTTGCACACCCCGGTGCATTGCACCCCCCCCATGCACTGCACACCCCCGCGCACTGCACCCACGCCCCCGTGCATTGCACACCCACCCCCGCCCCCCTCTCACCTCCACCTCCTGCGCTCCCGGCCGAGGCGGCCCGGCGGCAGCGGTTATGCAGAGGGGGAGAGGCCGGAGGCTGGGGGTGAGCCGGGCGCCCCGCAGCCCCCCGCCGCCCCCCGGCCCCGCGCGGCTCACTCACGTCTCGGAAGCGGTTCCAGTGCCGGATGCGGCCGCCGTACTGCGCGATGGAGGACAGCCACTGCTCGTCCTCCAGGAAGTTCCCGGCCGGCCCGCTGCCCGTGCCCGTGCCCGTGCCCGTGGAGGTGCCGGTGGCGGTGGCGGTGCCGGTGGCGGCGGCGGTGCCGGGCAGCAGCAGCAGCAGCAGCGCCAGCAGCCCCCGCAGCGCGCCGCAGCCCCGCATCCTGCCGCAGCGCCGCCGGGAGCCGAGCGGGGCCGAGCGGGGCCGAGCGGAGCCGAAGGGAGGCGAGGGGCGGCGAGCGGAGCCGAGCGGAGCCGAGCGGGGCCGGGCGGGGCCGGGCGGGGGGCGAGGGGCGGCGCCTGCACCTGCGCGGCGGGAGGGGGCCGCGGCCTGGGGCCGGCCTCAGGCGCCGAGCGCCAAGCAGCAGCCCTCAGGGACCGGGTGCGCAGCGCGCCGCACCCCAACACACCAGACCGCAAACCCCAATTTCCAAAGATACCGGACCCCAACACACCAGACCCCAAGTCTCCAACACACCAGACCCCAAGACACCAAATCCCGAAACAGCAGCCCTCAGACCCCGACGCACCAGACCTCAAGTCCCCAACACGTCAGCCCTCAGACCCCAAACCTCAGACCTCAACACGCTAACAGACCCCAACACACCAGACCCCAAAATACCAGACCCCAACACACCAGACCTCGAGTCCCCAGCACACCAAACCCAAACACCCCAGACCCCAACACCCCAGCCCTCAGACCCCAAGACACCAGGACGCCCCGCGTGTGCGCGCCGACACAAAACTCGCCCTCACGAGTACGCACAAGCAGCCCTGATGCGCAGCTCTGTCAGGTCATGACAGGAATGGTTGTAAAATGAAAGAGGATAGACTGAGCCGAGACATAGTGACAGGAATGGTCTTAGAGTAAAAGAGGGTAGATTGAGACTAGACATTAGGAAGACGTTCTTCACTCAAGAGAGAGGTGGGGCCCTGGCACAGGCTGCCCAGAGAGGCTGTGGATGCCCCATCCCTGGAGGTGTTCAAGGCCAGGCTGGATGAGGCCCTGAGCAACCTGACCTAGTGGTGGCATCCCTGCCCATGGCAGGGGGGTTGGAAATGGATGATCTTTGAGAGCCCACCCAACCCAAACCATTCTGTGATTCTGTGACACAAACTCCCCCTCACAAGTATGCACAAGCAGCCCCACTCCCTGACAAGCCATTCCGCCATCCTTGAAAGCGATGCCTGAGTTTTCCGTTTATTCTTTTTGCCCTCATGAGAGTGGCTGCTCCTCTTACCGACCGCAAAAGCAGCAGCCACTCTGGGGCTGGAAGCATCGCTTTGTAGCAGCGAAACCACCTAGACGCTCCGAAGCGGTCACTGGAAACAGTTCTCTTGCCATAAGCGCTTTCCCATTCACAGCTGCGTGCTGGAAGTTTGATTACAGAAACTATCAAGCAACCGGAGATAAACGCTTTGCTTTTGAAGGGAATTAATTTATTTGGAGATCAACATCACACAGGCATGCTGCTGTAGATCCATGCAGCGCCTGACCTCGATACCGCGCTCCGGGGAGCTCTCCTGGATTGTGCATGCTTATGTAAAGCACAGGCTTCCTCCTCTGAAACACAGCCAAGCTGAAGCAGGGTGGTGCCCCCCAAAGCCAGTTTTTCCAGCTGTTTTCTTGGAAAACAAACTCGTCTGGAGTTCCTGGGTTCCTGTCCAAAATCCTCGTCCTATAAAAACGTATTGTTGTTGGTGCACAGAGCGAGCCCACAGCGGCGGTCACACTCCCGTTCAGCAGAAGTTCAGCTGCCCCGACGTCGCGTAGTAGCCGGAGGTGTCCGTGGAGAACCTCTGGGAGAGCCGAACCGCGTCCAGCTGCACCTCGCCGAAGTAAAAGTGCTCGAAGAGCTGAAGGAGAGGAGAAAAAAATGTTTCGGTAGCTGTGAGAGAAACACAGCCTGCAGCTGCTCCACCGACCGCTTCCACGAGCTGCCCCTGCAGAAAGCCCCTACTCGCAGACTTACCTTTAACAAAACTGCTCTTAAAGATTTCCACCCCTAGGGACTGCATTTAGCCTTTAACGCGATCAACGTACGAAACAAACTCCTCTTTTTGAGCAGCAGCTGCTCAGCCCTTCCCTGCGGCGAGCCCGGTTCGCCTGTTCACCGTCCCAAAGGCCGCCAACCTGGGGCACGCCGCGGTCGCAGAGCGAGGCCGGGATGGTTTTTCCCCCGATCCAGGCCACGAGACGAGCGGCTTAGGGTGACGGCTCAGCCCTAATTCAAAGTAGCAGGCTGGAGGGGGAAGGATCTCTCCATGCCAGCACTGACCCCCCTCTGCTCAACAAATCCTCCTTTGTTCGGCAGGGGCTTGAGCGCAAATTAAGGAAGGCGAGCCGGTGCTCAGGCCCGATGGCGTGCCTCTGCTGATAATCCCATCTACGGGGCCAACCAGAAAAATGGCATCTGAGTTTCTCACAGGGAAGTTCAGCAGCATTACTGGAAAGGCATCGGCATGAAGTGCTCTTCCTCTTCCAGTAAGACTCAGGAAATGGCTCTAGCTGGGAGCATCTGTCCTGCCTCAGGAATAGCTTTTGTCACCCTAGGAGCGGAGAGGATAATTTCCAAATCGTTTAAGGCGAGGGCTACAAACACTAATGGCTAGCAAAAGCCAACACAGTAATTAAATTATGGCCCCTGGTGCCAGCGGTGCATCAATTCCTACCTACTGATCACAAACCCAGAACACAAGCACCTGGAGGATGCGGGTTTCTCGGTGCCGGAGGGTTCGGCCATGGCCCAGGAGGGGTGGCTGCTGGAAAGAAGTTATTCCAGGGGAGCATCTCCACCAGGGAGCGGAGGAAAAGAGGAGCCACGACTGCCACCATGCAAACTCCGTTTGATACAATTAAAGATTTATACAATTAAAGATTAATTACATTCCCAAAAGCCTGCGTGCTTCTTGTTAGAGGACTTGGGATAAAATGCCTCATTAATAAGAGATGGTAGGGAGGAGGCTGGTCTCCCCTCTCTTCTCCTTTGTGCAGGGCTGAGAAAGAAAGACGACTTCCCCACGGTCAGCCAGGGAGACAAACCTTCCCCCTGCTCCCCTCGCCTCCGGCACGTCGGCTGGGAAAGGCCAGCACCGAGTCCCCGACGGCACCGCCCGGGTCACGGCCTCTCCATTTGCACGCTGCTGAGAGCGAAGCAGAGCCCTCGGAGCACTTTGCAGTCCCTTGGCTTCTTCTTTTTTTTTAAATCCACCACCTCTCATGTGTCCAAGCGTGTGTGTGTTTCCCGGTGAGAACACTGCTAGGACTATTGATTTTTGGTAATGTAGCTGTACTTTCTGAGAGTAAACACGCTCCAAGATTTAAAGGACAGCCACAGCCTTTTTTTTTTTTTTTCCCTCTGCTCTCGTTTCGAGCCAGCTTCTCGCTCATGCTTCTCTGCTCCCTTAGGCAACCGGACACCGTGTGTGAGGATCAGCCCAAGATCCACCTTGGGCAATTGGGAAAGAGGCCCTCGAGCGTCATCCTCAGAGCCTCCAGCGCCTTCCTGACAAGCAGCCATTCCAC
This sequence comes from Cygnus atratus, assembly GCF_013377495.2. Lineage (NCBI taxonomy): Eukaryota > Metazoa > Chordata > Aves > Anseriformes > Anatidae > Cygnus > Cygnus atratus. The sequence continues at coordinate 24,639,689 of NC_066368.1, read as the reverse complement.
ATTCATCCCCCGGGGGCTTGGGAAGAGATTTCCGAGGGCTGAGCCTCTGCTTTTGACTTCCACTTCTATTTATCCTGGGAAGAAGCCAAGCAGAGCCGAGAAAGATATTTATATCTCCCACCACGGAAATGCTCTGGTTTCGGAGGAGGCCGATGAGATGCCTCCTGGATGAGCATTTCTGCATTTTTTCTCCCCTTTCCCCCTGGAAAAGGAGATAAATGGAGGTTGTCACAATTCACACATGCTGGTGAACCCAAGGCACCTGGTCCCTGTCTCATGGTGCCAGGGCTCGCCTCCCCCAGGAAGGCTGCAGAGGAGGAGGAGGAGGCACGGATCCAGAGGGAGCAGCCCGGAGGAAGGCAGTGGGGAGGAAAATCCCCACCACTTTGGGCTGCCGAGGAGCTGCGTCACTTGGCTGGAGCGGGACGCGAGGCTCAGCAACGGCACTGTGATTCTGTAAATCCAGAGACACGGAGGGATTTACGTCCTCGCTGCCTGAGGAATAAATAAGAGGGCGGGGGCTGGGGATTTTTTAATACCGCAAATGAAAACGAAGCCGAGGGAGGTAAAGGTACACACAAACCACAACATCCTTATCGAAGTCAGAGCAGGAGATCAGAACTGTGCGCTGCCTGGCCTGGATTCTGCTGCTACCGTCAGGATTATGGATCAGTTTTAAAGCCTTACGTTGTCCACGGTAGTCAGCCAAAAACGAGCCATCCTGAGCCCTGCCAGACACGGATGCAAGCCGCCGTGGGGGAATATGGGCAGCCGGACCGCTTAGAGAGGCCAAGCAGCCCCATGGCCGTGCGAGACTTCTCCATCTCACGAGGGATGGCACGCTGGAATAAATAGAGGGTTGTGTAACGCAGGACGAGGAGCGCTGCAGATGAGCAGAGAACAATCGCCCTCCCAAACGCGCTGGGCTCCAGCACAACTGCAGTGCCCACGCCAGCGACGGCGGGGAAGGCGCCAAGCCTTCTGCACGCTGCTGTGTTACGGAGCTGGAACCAGCAAACGGGACCGGGAGAGGGGAAGCTCCTGGTGGGAGAAGACACAGAGGGGTTTAAAAGCAAAGCAAAGCAAAGAGACAACCCCCAGGGTCGGCACGGCTGGTCTGGCTGCATGGATTTATGCTAAAAGCCTCTCTGCTGACCGCCCCAGTGGTCTCCAGGAGGCTGCTGCTCCTTCTCCCCCATCCTGAGAAATGCATCAAAACCCTTCCTGTCTGCAACCCAAACCAAAGCTACCCCAGACTACAACAGACAGCCCCAAACCAAACCCCCTGCTGGCCCCCGGGAGACGAAACCCAACTGGGCAACGCGTCGAGAGCTGGGAAGTTTGTTCAATTAATGGATTCTTTCCCGTTCTATTTTCACTTTCAAAATATCTTTTCTGAAGCAGTTTGGTGCCAAAAGAGAAATATCTGATTCCTGTATTATTCACTCCGGACACCGCTATGCCAACGATTAGCTGCCAGAGGTTTAATTACGCCTGGAAGCTCGCCGGCAGTAATGCACAAGGCGGCGGGTGGAAAAGGCAGGTGGGCAGGCACTAATCCTGGCAAAATCCGGGAGCGCTTCCTTGCCACAGCTTTTTAAAGGACCGCTGGCCAAGCACCCTGATTCCTCAGCTAGTGGACGGGTGTTACGGGGTGAAGACATGGCGCAGAGCCGCGAGGAGAGCGTGGGCAGGAGGGCTGGGACGGGCAGAGCACTGCCACGGGGAGCGAGCAGATCGCTGGTTTTGTTCTGCGGGAGTGCAGCTGGCTCTGGAGGGTCTCTCCATCCCCGGCACAGAACCTAATCCTTCCCCTGGCTTTGGCTTTCAGCCTGTTGCAGGTTTTAAGAGGCGGCAGCAGAGGCACTTTTACCTCTTTTCCCTTACAGAGAATAAAGCATCCAGCCTTCAGGAGGGAGACGTGCTGGTCATAAAAACCCCCACAGCCCATCTTTTGGGAGCGCAGCTGATCGGCGCTACAGCCACAGCACTAACTCCTTTATCATTTGCATTCAGCTTGTGGCCTTGAGTCATTTACGTTCTCATGCTCTGCAACGAACCACCGAGACCTGGGATTGCAGACAAGCGAGCACCTTGGGTTAGCACGAGCCCAGGATGGGATGCAAGTCAGCAGCATCTCCTCTGTGACACGGGAGCTGCCCTCCCGATTAAATCACCCGTGCCGTCCCTTGGACAGCAGTCACAGCTTAAACAAATTCTCTCTGAAAAAGCACAGCTAATTTCAGAGCGAGAAGCACGTCCACAGTTCAGGGAGAACGATCCTAGGCGTGTGTGATGGGAGGTTTCTCTTCTGCGCTTTGATTTTCCCCAGACAGAGTAAATGCCACCTAAATGCCACAAAGCCTCGGGTACATAAGCAAATGCCACCCCGTGGGTGTTCTGCATATCCTTTACGCAGCAATCACACGGTGACCAGCTCAGAAGGGACCCACAGAGGTCATTGGCGATTCACCTTCCAGGCCTGCCTTCCTCCAGGCAAAGCTGTCTGGGGCCAGGTGCAGGCCTTTTGTTCATCTTTCCCCCTCCAGGGTCTCCTCCTCGGGGCACAGCGTAGCGATGCTCCTGGCGTGCTGCAGAACCTTTGCTTCAGCTCAGGGCTTTGGGTCCTTTCCCCTCCTCGCTGCAAAATCCATGAAAATTCATGCGCTTGAGGAAATCAGACCCTAGTTGCTATGGTGAAAGGCATTCTGCAAACTAAGAAACAAATACAAGTGGGACATTTGGAGGTTACTGGATCCTTGCACATCTTTCAGACAAGAATAAAATGAAAAAAACCCACACGCTAGCGCATTAAAGGCTCCGCTAACTTCCCAGCCCCAAACACGAGGGATTTACAGCACAACTTCTTTAAGGAAATTAATGACCAACTGCTGCATTTCTCCACAGAAGCCTTGTCCCCACGGCTCCTAGCACTCCCCATTACAGCACACGCAGCAACAGTTTTTAAGAGCCGGGCTTTGGCTTTGCTGCAGTGATGCCAGGAGGCTCGCGAGGCGTGCGGGAACGCCGGGACGAGGAGCTCCATCAATGTGACCTCCCGGTTCTGCTCACAAAGTCACCGAGAGCAGGAGCCGGGCCACGGAGCCAGTAAATTAATTCAGACAGACCCGGGAAATTATCCGGCAGAAGGGTCAGGGCACCTTTGGGATGAACTGCCTACTTTTACTAATCAATGTGTTCTTTCTTTCTTTTTTTTCCCCTGCACTAAATGTGCTGGGTCTCCATCTCTATTAAGGAGCTGCCGTAATTCAACCCCTGCCAGCTTCAGGGAGAGAAAAATAAACGTCCTTTAAGATCAAAAAGGTGATGCTGCCTCAGCTGGCGGCGATCTCGGGGGAGCTCAGGGGTGGGAAGCGGAGGCACCCCCAGCCCAGCTCCACAACGCCGTGAGGACGGGGCGAGGGCAGCCAGGAGCTTCCCCACCCTCTTGGCGAGCCCTCCCTCTTCCAGCACTCACAGCGCCTGCGGAGAGAGGTGCTGAGCACCTCCACCAAGAGAAGCTGCTCTCCTGTACTCGAAGGTCACCGAGAGGATCCGTGCACGACAGCCTTTCGTTTCTGCTTTTGGTTCTTCTGGGAAACCTCGGCGAGGAAAGCACTGCCTCATTCCTGATACAGCGAGGCTGCGCCACGGTCTCTTACTCGGTCTGTTCTCACCCCGGTGGATTTCTGTTTGGTATTTTTAACTCCAAACTTTCCAAACAGCCACCTCCGGGTGTGTGCTTGCTCCAGTTCTCAGCCCTGCGTTGGATATATGCTTCTAGCACCTCACTGAGGATAACTGGGCAGTCTTGATCTCGCCCAACGTGGGATCTTCGGCCCTTTGATTTCATCTCTGCTTAAAAATACAATGGGAGAAGACTCTGTCTGCTTAAATTCACTAACAAATGCTGCACAGAAAAGGTAGCAGGGGCTTCAGAACACAGTCAGCGCTCCTCATCTGCAAGGGGAATTGGCAAGGGTGGCTCTGCACAGCGGCAGGTGTTACTTTCTTTAACCGCTTGTTGGGTTTAGGGTATTTTGAGTCTCTTTCCTTACTCAAAACTCACTTACCTCTTGTTGGAACAGGGCAAAGGCTGCCCTCAGACTCCTCAGACCTCGAGTTAAGAATCATTTGAACCCAGTGAGGGTTTGGATGTTTTTCTTCCCACCGTAAGCCTTCCCTTCCTTCCGAAGCATAATGGAAAATTTTGGCCAGGCTGCGCCTCCACATTTCTCTCCATTTTTATTTATTTGCCACAGCCTTAGCATTTTCGCAAAGGGAAATAAATAAAGGCAAGCGAGTAAATAATAAATAAAAGCCCGGAGGCGGCCAAGCCTTGTCTCCGGAGATGCACGCAGCTGCCCCAGCCGCCTTGGTGCCAGGGCTGTGCCACTCGGCCAGCTGCGATGCCGGGCACGCAGCCACCCTTGGGGACAGAGGAGGAGGAAGAGGAGGAGGAGGAAGCAACGCAGAGGGGCTGCCAAGCCCGATCTTCCTCTCACGGGGAAGGAGCTGCCCCCTCTCTCTGCTCGCCAGGGGATGTTTTGCTTTGCTCCCGAGCGGAGCAAGAGTTTGGGACGTGACTGGGATGCTCAGAGGAGTCCAGCAGCTGGCCACCCTAAAAGAAGTAGGTATTGCTGCGTCTGAAGCGGTTCATAAAGCATCCCCCATTCCTCGGGACGAGGCAAGCACGAAGGCAGAGCGTCTGGCGCTTCCACGGGAGGCGCAAATCACTCGTGCGCTTCCCTTGGGCTTTCTGCGCCAGCTAGACCGAGGAGCCTTCTTCACGGATGTTCTTCAAGACAGAAGCAATTTTGACTCCCCAACGCAACTCGTCCTACAGGATCTATTTTCTGAGCAGTGTGGGAAGGCACCGGCCCGCACAGCCAGTTATTAGCACAAACAGGAGTGGATGTTTAACTCCGCGGCACGGGTAGAACAAAGGATTATTAAATAAAATTCCGATTAGGGCTGCTGAAAGCAAAATACCAGCTGGAGCCTGGGGTAACGCAGGCACGCTATCAGCAAACATGTGCTGCCGGTGCATCTGCACACGCACACACAGCAGCCGGCCGCTTAGATCCCGTGGCAGGAGCTAACGAAGCCGCTCTGCGGGAGGGCGACCTCCCCGACCGGAGGATAAATGCTGTGGGTACGAGGGGGCTGGGAGGGAGCCGGTGCATCCCTGCAAGGTCATGCTCGAACGCTTCGGTGGCTGGGCTCCGCTGGTAAGCAGCCTGGAGCTATTTATGACTCACGTAATTAATTAATGCCAATGGGCGTCCTGCTGCAGGCACGTGGGAGGCCGAGGGGAAACACGAAGCGAGCAGGTTAGGTAGGAGACGCGGTGGAGGTGGGGGAGAAGGATGACACTCCTCGCAGCAAGACACGCTCTGAAGCGATTACCAGCCGTCCAAACAGCCAGCAGCTCCTTTGGCTACCTCGGTACAGAATCAATGAGGAGTTTTCAGAATGCCTCGGCTCCTGTTTCAGAAACGTAAGGGACAGCCATCCGAGGAGAGGCAGCTGCGTTTCTCCGCTGCTAAGCGCCACGCACCGCGGGACCACGCAGCCCCCAACCCGCAGCGCGATCCACAAGCGGCGTGGCCAGCAGAGGGAGCATCGTTAGTGCCTTCCAAGCCGGAAAGGTTTTTGGACGAGGAGCATTAAGGACGGAGGACGGCTGGGTTTTACGTCCCCCTCGAGTGCGAGGACAAATTTAACATGCACCAGGGAAAGGACAGGAGGGACAAAGCGAAATGCGGACACGCACCTCGAAAGCTGAGTCCCTGTGGGTGCTTGGGGCTTCCAACGTGTGCCACCTTCCCTTTCTGGAGCCACTTTTGGGGCACTAGGTGCTAACCAAACCTCACAGGTCACATTAAAACACAGGGACCGCGTCCGTGGCTTCCCTGCTTCAGCGTGCAGTGCTGCAGTCTCGCCCCGGGCGCGCAGCATGATGCTGAGTCATGACACTGCGCTCGCACAGACAATGAGAGCTTAACCCAGTTCTGTCCCTCCGCTTGTCCTCTGCGCAGGGGAAATCAATCAGCCCCCACTCCCTGCCTTCACGTCCCCATCCAGCGCCTCGTGCATTACACAGGAGAACTGCAAGCACAAATAAAACAGACCTTTTCTGTCCCCTGATGCCCCAAAGTCCTCCCGAGCTGTCCATCCCCCATCCAGCCTCTCTGATGTTGCTGCCAGTTTGTGGCCAGGACACCTAGTGGTCCCCAAATTTCATGCCTTGTCCCGTCTCCCTCTTATCACAGCCGCCTGCAACAAATCCCCTCACCCAACAGAGATTCAGATTTGCCTGCAAGCCAGTGCTGCTTTCCATTTTTGCTTCTCTGGGCTTGCCTTTTCTCTCTGGATACTTGCAGGGGCCAAGCACCGCAGCATCAGCCTGACGCTGCCATCTGGAAGAGCAGCAGAGGCTGCCTGCAGGCTCAGCCCAGGCTGCGGCGTGCTCCTCTCCAAGCAAATCAATAGCAGAGATTAAAAAAAAAAAAAAAAACGAGTATGCGAAATGGCAGTCGGTTTTAGCAGCATAAATACGAGCGAGTAGAACAAGAGCAACTAAGTGCTCCTTTGTGGTGGGCTGCAAATCGACACGAGCCCGAGTCTCCAGGGTAAAACACGAGCGGAGTAAACGACAACACGAACACCCACTTAGCATTCGTGCTACACACTCCTGATCTGAGCCTCACCAGCTTTGAGAACGCTTCTGTTAAATGCTGTAATGCTCCCAATTATGAGTGATCTAGATTGCTTATTTTCTAAACAGATCAACCGCCCCGGGAGATCCCATAAGCCTAAGACAAAAGCAGCCTCAAAGAGGTGTTTCAGCCTCTTTTGGCTGGACAACATCCACAGCTGGCTCCATTTCCCTCCTTGTTTCATACTGACCTTGAGGATATTTCGGCCATTAAACGACTCCCGTTCCTTGAAGGATGATTTACCAGCCGTGGTGTAGTTGCGCTCTTCAGCTGTGAAGGGAAAAGCCACCACCAGAATGAGCCTCAGATGGGAGAACTGTGTGTGCTGTACTTCACCCCCCACTCTTCTCCTCCCCAAAGTCAGCTGCCAGCTAATAAGCCCTCCTTGCCCGGTTCTTCGTGGAAAACACTTTGATTTTAAGGAGAACAGGGCTGAATAAGGCAGGAATTGGTGCCTCTGTCAGGAACACCTGCGTTACCTGGAGGAAAACCCTAAATCTCAGCTACTGCGGGGTGATTCTGTAGGGCTGGTGGCTGAACCCAGCAGCACCCACACACACCTCTGCCTCCAGCTCTGGGAGCACCCCGGGGCACCACGTAGGTGTGGGGCGCACGCTCCTGCGGGGTGGGCAGGCAGCTGCACACAGAGACATCAGGAGCAGCAATCTGGGCCTGCCAAATGCCAGCGTCTTAGATCCGTCTCCCCAGAGGATGCCTGGATTTTTATATAATCCCCGAGTACATGATCTCTTCTTTGTGAAGGACCTCTGCCTCCCTCTGCGAATATATTCAATATTTCTTTTTCATCTCCAGCATTAAGGCTGAAGTCCCACTCACACCTAATACGCTATTCAAATCCCGGGCTGAATATAAAGCAACTTGTGTGGCTGCCTGGGAGCGCTCTCCCCGCTGTGTCTGCATGCCTCGCACGCCGCGCGGGGTTGCTCAGCATATAGACTAGCCGCTACTTACTGCCCCTGTGCCTCCCGCAGCAGAAAGCAGCATCAGCACTTTGGGCATAGGTTCTCACTGGTTTTCGGGGCTCAAATAATCTGTCTTTTTAGGGTTTCTACTGGCAGAGCACGCTTATCTGACCTCGGCAGCAGCCAGCCCCAAAGTCTGCGCAGAAGGCTGTAACACAAACTCCCCGCTCTTATCGCTGTCCATGCAGAGACTCTGAGGCAGTAACTGGAGAACGCTCGACGCTGCACGAAGCTCAGCATGCCAGAGAAAGCTGGGAAAAGCTCTCCTGCAACGCTGTTAAGGCTAGCGAGCTGCCCAGCAGTGCCGGAGCATGTGCGTGTCTGCACATGAGAACAGGGCTGTAGCAGGCTGCCCCTCCCCGAAGGCAGTGCTGCTGAATAAAGCGCTGCGATACGAGCCGTGCTGCAGGCTGCTCGAGCAGACAACCTTTTGGCAGAGACGCCAGACGCTCGCTACTCAGCAGCAGCTCGTATTCAGCCTCGTCTGAATCTGATTTAATGAGAAAGACACGGGAATCAGGTTCCTAAACGGGCAGGCGATCTTTAACTTGACCAAAAAGAAGCAGGTTTTCATCTTGTTTGAGGGTCAGCAGAGCACATCAAGTTGTTACTGAATTTCAGCTTAATGCTGGGGCACAGAGAGCCCGAGACCTCACAAGGTACTTAAACGCATTCCTTTCTGGTCCAGAGCTTGTGAGCGCTACTGGGCAGTAGCGATCTGGAAGCTAAGACAAAGAATCTTTGAAAAGATCCAGAAAGCACTCAAAGCATGCCTGCCTTCTCCAGCTGACTGTTTTTTCATTTTGTCTCAAGTTTTATTTGGCAACACCCCCCCCAAAATCTCAGGTCTGAGATTAAGGGGGGAAAAAAATCACAACATTCATAAACAATTAAAACATGAAAAGTGTAAAAGCCAACAGTTACTGACCAAAGCACTCCCTGTGCAGCAGCGCTATGTGAAATGCATTTACCAGCAAAGAAGAAGGACACGCACCACCTGGATCTTTCCTGAAGAGCGTGTTCATGACCGTGGCGTGCAGTTTCACCCTATCCCACTCTTTAAGCATCAGGCCGGAGGCCACAAACCGCTCCACCAGTTGATCAGCGATCACCTGCAACCTGGGAAGGCAAAAAGAAAGAGAACAGAGCAACATAAAGGAAGGAGAAACTCCTGTGTTGGCAGCTTTGTGCTTCTCTGCCAGTGTGAAACGAAGCCTCTGCATGCACTCAGGAAAAGGGAGCAGGGGGAGCTAACAGAGCCACCGGGACTCAATTCTCCTGCAGAAAGTCCTGGCTGTTTGTGATGTGATCGGAACGTGGAGGACACGTCTCCCTTGAACACAGCGGACTCTCCTTGCACACGCTGACACTGACGGAGCCCTGGGGCTGCTCGGGCCCCGGGGGAGCTCTCGGTGCAGGGACTGGGACCTGTGCGGAGCACCAGGCTGGAGCTCGGACCCTGTCTGCCCCAGATAGCCAAGCTCCACTTCTGGAAGAGCCCAGACCGTGGTGACAGAAGGTGCAAACCCAGACAAGGCACCCTGGTGAACGCTCCGACCTCCAAACTCCTGAGCAAGCAGAACCAGAGGACTTGCTGCCACTGGCTGGGCTTAGTGGGGAGGCAGAGCCCGGGGCTGCCGCCTCCTGCACGGCCCCTCGTGGGCTGCCAGCAGCCACGTGACAGTGCCTGGGCTCTCAAACGTCCGATCGCCATGGTTTTGTGCTGCTTTCTGGCTTTACATCACTGGTTTTTAAAATTAGCAATGACAAAGATTAAATGAATACCATTACGGACAATCCTAAAACAAATTAGCAGAGAATAGCTCAAGTGAAAATGGTGCTTTATTACATTATAGAGTTAATCACGGAAATAAAACAAATTAGAATGAATTATAACGGAAATTATTTGCCATGTGGGAGGCATCAGAGCATGATCTCTCTCTCGGTCTGAGCCATTACATGTGCAGAAGGGCTTGCCAACCTCTAATGCTGTCTGCAGTTATGCAAACTAAGTCGGGCAAATCACATCTCCTGCTTTACAGCTTAAGCCGATCAGGATCACCCAAAGATCAGGAAGGAACTCCACCCCTCAGCCACGCCAGGAGCTACGCAGAGCTAGCAGGACACCTCGCGTGAGATAGGAAGGCACGCAGCTCTCACGGGCTGCAGCAGAGCCGGAGCCAGCACGGCAAACCCCGTGGCTGCCGCTCTCCCCCTGTATCGGCCCTGCAGCTGAGGAATTGCTTTCAGCCTGCTTTGCCCATTTCCCTGAGCAAAACCCAGCGGGTTTTAGCAGGCTAGAGGTGCGTGGAGCTGTTTGGCAGCGATCTGTCTAGCAGAGCAGAAAACAAAGCGGAGTTTTCTGAAGGGATTTCCGTTCATCCCTTCTCTTTTATCACCGTTTGTCCAACCCTGTGCTGCAGTCTCAGAGGAAGCAGAAGAAATGTTCAGTGCTCTCCGTCAGCACAAAAGTATCTTCTTTTCCCTCTGCAAAGCTAAATGTTTGCTTCACTTGCTAACAGTTCGAGAACTATATTAGGAGAGAAGTGCCAAATCCTTCAGCTGTGAGAGATGAATTAATTCACAGGTGAGGGCAGGACCAGCCTGGGCTGGGGATAAAAAATTTACAATCACGTGGCTCTCTGTGAGCCCGTTCCTACGCATAAGCAAAACAGGTGTTGCAGAACACAAGTCTGGCAGCCTCCAGGTGCCTCCCAAAGCACAAGACCTGGGACCCCAGCTAACGTCCTCCGTGAAGGAGGGAGGAGATGTTACCTCAGCAGCGAGCTGTTTCTCAGGGACTTCGCCACTTCCAGTTCCCAGGCAAGGTGGATTTGAAGATTTCATTTCTCCAAAATGGGAAAAGCAGCTCTGCCTCCCTATCAGCCTGCAACGTCAGTCCCTAACCATCCCAGCTGTCCCCAGATGTGGGCAGACATCCCTGCCTCGCTTTGGGCCCTACTTAGGCTCTGCAGGACTTCTCTCCAGTCACAGCCTTACTTTCAGAAGTGCAAGCAGACTCGCAAGCACAGCTCCTCAGAGATGGTCCAGAACTTGGACACCCAGGAGAAAAGAGGTCCACAGCTCAGCTCTGACACTTCAAGTGCTTTCTACAACAAACTGACCGAAGGGTATTTGGGTTATCCAGCATCTGTCTCTGTCTCGCCTTTCTGAGTGCTTCTTCCTCGTTTCTCCCTGTATTTCTCTTCTCTCTCCTGGCTGACGATTGTCCCGGTTCTCCACCCTCCCCGTCTGTTTTATCTCACCTCTTTCAGGGTAGGACAGACTTCAAAGCGGAAGAGTTGAGAAGAGGAAAAGACCACTTCAATTCCTACTGCCTCCCAGCAGTTGTTACACTTTCATTTTCCCACCCGTTTTCTTATCCCACTTCCGATCTCTTACTTCAGCAGAGCCTCCAAAGCGTGGTTTTCCCCAGGGGGTCTTAAGCAGGGGCCCTCCCCCCGTCTTCTTTCCCTGGGGGAAAGGAGATGCCAGAACACGTCCCTCCTTCCCTGAGCAGGTCCCTGCCGACAGCTTCCCTCCTCCCCTGCTAGCTCCTGCTGTCCTCTAGCAAGGGGCTCAGACACCAAAAGGGTAGCACTGCCAGAAAAAAAAAAAGGCCCTATCTCCAAAAGAGAAGGATAAAGCTCTTTTGGCTACTCCTCTGCCCCCTTCCCCACCCACCTCACAAGCTCCTGATGCTTGTAACAAGCTTCCTTACATTTCCCCCAGCTGTTGAGAAAGCATTAAGAGAAAAGATGGTGCTGCTGCTGGTGATTCACTTGTCAAAAATGAGCTGGAGGAAGGTCGTCCAGTCACCACCACGCCTGGAAAGGAGCGTGGAGCCTTCTGCTAAAGGCACCAGCACGCACCGACACCAACCAGGCTTCAAGATTCCTCCCCAGCAGCTCAGAATACAGATATTTCACACCCGGTGTGTGTTTCAGGCTAGATAGAGATACAAAAAAACAACTCCGTAACCAAGCCACACTTTTCTAGGGACCTTCTGGTGTAACTGGGTTTGGAGAATAATTAAATGCTGCAGAATAAGTCAGGCTGCCCAGATTAACCCAGTTTGTGCGCTGGGAGCCAGGCAGCAGAGGCCAAGCTGTCCTGCCTTCTAAGTCACCTCAGAAGTATCTCCTCGGCTGTCTCCTCACCGCCTGTGCCACGCCACCATTGTTCACTCCGACAGACTGCTACGGAAACAAATAACATCTCTCGGCCGCACCGCCAGCGACCGACTTGAAGAGCAAACACATCACTGCCTGAACCGGTTTGGGAAGCAAGAATGACTTCATCTTCCTGACTGCTGGCCCCGGGGCTGCCAGCAGCACCCACCGACTTCAGACAGGGCAGGGATCCTCGGGCAGACGGCTTCTGCTGCCCCGGCACTGCCCGCACGCTGAGGACTGGAAGCAAGGAGCGTGGGGGACTCACCTGTCCGAGCCGTCCTTCATGTGGACCTTTGCGTAGAGGACATCTGTCATGGCAGGGTCATCGTTCATGTACTCCACCCCGGCCACCTCCACTGCCAGGGGTCTGCCTCCGGTGATCTTGCTAGAATGGAAGAGGTCCCTCGTGTTAAAGAGCAAGACATCACACCTGCTTTGGAAATACAATGTGTAGTACTCCTCACACACACACTAAATATATATATATATCTATATTTACTAAGGGAATGGGATAAATCACATTTATTGCTACTGTTAAACACAACTTTGAGGTTACGTGGGGCTTAAATGTCATACAGACCATATCGGGCAGTGAACTCCACTGCAGAGCTCTTTTCTTTCCCGTACATTTAATGTTGTTTGCACTGGGGTGGGGAAACAAACAAACAAACCAAACCAAAACAAAAACCACAGAAGAAGGCTGCCTAATTTCAAGAGCTCAAAAAGCTACAGCTGCTATTGTCTCGTCACCTCAAGAAATACCATAAAAACATTTGAACTCATACATTCACTGTTTTAGGCATATGGTAAGACAACTTGTCGGTATTCACAGGCCATCCCAAAGCAGAGATGTCTATTTACTTTTTACAAAGCCCATCAGCGTTCAAATGGCAGAACTCCTCACTCCAGAGAGGCTCCTGCCTTCCCTGAGAAGAGAGCGATCGTGACACAAAGCCTCCAGTTCATTGATTTTCGCTGGCACAAGCACTCGGAGCAGAATGCAGCTCTAAGTACGTTTCAACATCCACTTACAAACGCTGGAAGTAAACAGAGCCGCTTTAAAATCATCTCCAGCAACTCTTGTGGGGAGGCGAAACCCAAAAAACGTGCACGATGTGATATGCACTCCCACACCTGCAAGCGCGCTGCGCAGCCGAGCCGCTTCCAAAAACACGCCGCCTCCTTGCCTCCGCCACCCGAGCACCGCGGGGAGGCAGGCGCCGCAGCGAGAGCTCCCTGCGAGCGAGTGCTGCTGCCTCGTTTACCGCCGAGGTCTCGCAGAGCATCCAGACAGGCAGGAGAAATAAACAAGAGTTAATAGCACGTGCGTGACTTTGCTCTAACCTTGCTCTCTTCCATTCAGCCCGCCCAAGAGACCAGCAGTGAGGTTCTCTGTAAAACCTCCCAGGTGGGACAGGGGAGTGTGATTTCCTTCTCCAGTTTGTTTTCTGGGAGGAGAGCAGCACGCGTGCGGTCGTGCACGTGAGACTACAAGCACCTGAGGCCACATACCCTAAAAAGGGACAAAAAGGGCACATCTGCCTTCACACAGCATGGCTTGCGTTTACAGAAGTAAACAAACGCTAATGAAGGTTTGTGTGGGTGGAAGGGAGCCTAAATTAATTATAAGCGTATATTTATTTGGCTGTGTCCGGGGAAATAACCTGTTCAAGTGGCGATTCCCCCTCCGCCAAAGGAAGTGGAGGGTAACAATTTTCTGTCTCGGTTCTGCCCACCTACACGGAGGGTGCCAGTTTAAGTACTGCAGGCAGCCCCTGCCCTTGGAAACGTGCTTGCAGTTCTGTTCAACAGCTGAAAAAACAGAGCCTGCACTTTAGGGGAGGAGGTAAGGATCTTGGCTGTGCGTCGATTCCCATAGGTATCAGCAGGCACAGCGTGGCTAATTCTTCTAAGGTAGAAAAGAAAGGAAAAAAATTCAGGAATCAGCGCTCTCTGTGCAAAGGCTTTGCAAAAATAAATAAATAAGCCAATCCCTTAGGTCATCTCCGATTTCTAAGCCGTGCAGAGATAAGGTAATTACAGTGTCCTTCAGCCACGTTTCCAGTTGGAGCCACAACATCTGCAGCTCGGTGTTAACAGGCAGTGAGAAAGCCCCGGTGCTGGAGCAGCGCAGAGCGTTTCAGCCCGATTACTCACACGGCTCCTGCTGGCTTCCCTGCACACAAGAAATGCATGTCAAGGACACCTCGGCATCTGCTCCGAGGCAGGAGGGAAGCGGCGTGCCGGAGCCCGCTGCAGACAACACGCCGAGGTGAAGGAGCTCGCCCCTCCCTCTGCAGCAGGCAGGGGACAGCAGCGAGGATCTGCTCACACAAAATAATAATGGGGACTGAGGGGAGAAGAAGGAGGGACTGGAGCGGGTCTGCAGGGAAGGCTGAGGGTTTGGGCTGAGCCACGAGTTATGCTCTTGGTTGTTACGCTCTTTGGCTGTTGCGTGCTTGGTGATTCCTGCCGCTCCTGCTCAAAACGTTCAGCTTTATTGTAAATTTCTGCAGTTTAGATAGGCTCACTGTTGGGCTGCTCTCCTGCTCGCTGCTCCTCGTTAAAGACAGCTTGCTTCTTTCCCCCCACGCACGCCCTAGGTGTGACAGCCCTCTGCCTCACTTACTCCACAAAGTCCTCCTTGCAGCGCTGCAGCAGGTCACAGGCCTTCCGGATCTCCTGTTCGTTCAGCAGCACCAGCGTCCCCAGAGTCAGGTGAAGCTTGGCAGGGTTCTGGAACAGGCTGCTGCTCACCCCGTGATCCTACAAATCAACCAGATACAGAACCTCACCCCATCGCAGACACACACCTCTGCCGGGGGGATAAACACGGCAGGGAACGAGCACCAAGCCACCAGCACCGAGCCTTCCACCTCCGCGTCGCTGCTCGAGCTGGTGGCGACTCGGAGCTGAGACCGGGCTGGATTGCCCAGGCTCTGCGCGCGAGGCACAGCCCAGCACGGCTCGTGTGCTCTGCCTGGAACCTGAATCGGGGCTCGTTAGGGCAGGCTCCAGCCCAGGGGGACTTCCACGGCCGTCAGAGCGGCCGCTGCCACCAGCAATGGACTCAACGCAAGTCAGCGCAGACACAGAACTGGAGTGAAATGGGGTTTTGTGCAGTACAGTTGGAGCCAGCCGCGGTGACGAGCCCTAAGTGGTCTCTAAATCCTGCCTAAACACAGGCCACACCCCGCTCCACCAGCGCAGCTCATACCAGCCCTGATATAATTACATTTTTCTTGTTCCCGTGTGCCCTATAGTTTGCCGAGATGAATTACGTTTAAATTCCCTTTAAAAAAAGAGCTACGTGTTGTTGCTGGGGAAGAACTGTTCCCAGGTGGAGCAGTGCTTACACTCAGCCTTCAGAAACACACTCTTTTGTTCTAGGATATTTATAAAAATACCTCGAGGATGGTTAACACGCCCATATTACAACAATTATTTCCACTTAGCGGCCATTTCCCATCAGCACATTAAATAACCTCCACTTTTAACTCCAGAAGAAGCCTGCACCACTTACCCTGCCACTGAAGCATTTCTCTGAAAAACAAACAAACAAAAAAGTCCACTGACTGAGAACGACAGCTCTGAAGTTTCTACCTGTGCTTCAGAGTTTGAAATAAAACCTTTCTGGCATTTAAAGACTGCAGCACCTCAGCCCCTCAGAGCTCATTGCCTCACACCTCAGCGTTTTTTCAGGCGAAGCTTGGTGCTCCCCAGCCCACAGAGAGCGTGTGCCTGCCTGCCCCTGCTCCTGATCGTCCTCTTGCTGACTGAGCCCCTAAATCCTGGCGTGGGCTGCAGACCTCAGCACCACGCAGCAGCCTGCAGCAGACTCCTGACGTTAGGCACGTCAAAGAACAGGAAAGGGGGATGCCTCCATCTCACTCCTCCTCACCTCTCGGAGCCTTTTTATTTCCTTTAATTCCTGCTGCTGCTAACGTGCAGGACACGATTCCTCTCCATCCGTCTTTTTTTAATGGTACCCGTAGCCAGAGGACATTTGGCCCACCACGAAACAACGGCTTGGGGAACAGAAACTGGGAGAAAGTTGGATTTACCCGTGCCGCAGACAACCAGCCGGTATCCCTCCCGCAGCGCACGCAGACGACGAGGACTGTACAGTAACAAAACAAGAAAGTCGTGCGCAGGTCAGAAAGCAAAAACCTTGCCCTTGTTTTCTGGGACAGGGAATGCCAGCCTGTACCACAAACATCAAGCTGCCCCAAAAGCAGCCTTCGCCCCTCGGCTTCCAAGCACCTGAGTGTGGGCTGACAGCTGACAGAGCGCTGAGAGCAGCGCAGAGCAAACAGGCCACGACCCAGATCATCTTCCTGGCTTACTCCCCGGTATTTCAGACAGCTCCCCAGAGCCCTGCTGACACCCCTACTCTTCCGCGGGCCGGCAGATCCCACTTCTCCCACGCCCGAAATGGGTGCTGCGTCAGAGGTAGCTCTCCCTGGTGCAGGCGGCGTTTCTGCAGGCGTCTCAGCAGTGTCGTGGTTGGGTTTGCTGCTCGTGGAGATGCAAGAAAAAGCTTGAAGTCATTTATTCTAACCCCACATTACGAGACACTATTCAGTCAGTGCCGTGACGACCCACACAATCCAGTCTGGGGCCTTAGGGACATCTTCCAGCAATCCCTCCCAAGGTAAGGTAACCAGAAGAGCAGAGGTGAGACATCGGAGGGGGGCACAGGGATCCCAGCACCTCAGCCACGCTCTCTGAGTTGTTCTTGGCGCCAAACTCCTCTTGCACCAGCTCCTTCCCCTGCGCCGTGGAAGGTGGGCATCGCCCACAGCACAAGTGGCAGCGAGGAGCGGAGGTGGGCCTCCAGCCCTAATGAAAGCCCCGGTTCCCAGCCCCAGAGCTGGGAAGCTGAGCAGCAGGGAATCCCCCACATTTGACAGGGGAATCTGAAAGCTGTGTATTTGCAGGAACTTGCTGGCAGGTACAAACGCATCAAACAGATCCTATTGTCTCTCCAAAATTCGCTGCTCGAACCCCTGTTCCCTAAGGATGCACGATGTCATCGTCGCAGAACAACAACTCACTTCCACCCATTTAGGCTTCAAACAATCCCCCCACATACTCTTTCCTCAGATCTCCCTCCCACTTCTACCTTTGCTCTCCTCGTCTAGCTGGAACATGGAAAGGGTTTTATTTGGAGTCTTCACCTCTTTGCAAATCCCAAGCACATTGTTCCTGCAAATCCCCGGCACTACAGCAGGGAAAGCACCGACCGAAACACGGCCTTCTGTGTGACAAGGCAAAGGATCAAGCAGCTTAGCTCTTCCCCCCTGGCTGCATCCTTTCGACTGTCTTAAGAGCTTCCAATATTTGCAGACAGCTTTCTCATTTTTTTTTTCCTTAATAGCATGATAGCGCCTGCCAGCAATACGCCCTCTCCCACCCCGATCCCCAAACAAAGGAGTGAGCCAGAAAAACAGCTTCCCCTCAGAACCGACCGAAGGGCTGCAGGCTGAGAAACCCCTCCCATTTTCTGTCCCTTCCTCTGTGAGATCCAGTATCTCGTTAGCAAGGTTGGATATTTACAGGTTGCCACGTATTGCCACGCTCACATTTCTCTTCCATTCTACATCTGCACAAGGTTAAGACTGCAAACCCTGCGTCTGCACAGCTCTGAAAGACCCAGCCGTGGTTTTTCATGGCAATGTGACTGCATGACCAAAGCCTCTTCCCTTCTCCACCTGCATATTCAGACAAACGCCTCAGTTCTCCTCACCCCAACACCTACGTGACTGTGCTAGCAGACCTCCAAGGTCACCCACACATCCAGACCTCCCACATCAGCAGTGACCCCGTCCAGGCGAGCCTCCCCTTATATTTATTCTAAAGTAGCCTCAGAGGAGTCTCCCCTCAGCTCTGCTTCGCCGTCTCACCGCCCTGACGCTTGAGCAGCATGACCGACACCTGAAGAGTTCCGCGCCCCAGCACAAGGCTCGCCTTACAACAGGTCTCGTGGACAAAATAGAAAATAACGTCAGGAAGCATATACCCACCAACACAACCCTAAGCTGTAAAATATAAATGAATGGTTGTCATAGGAACTGCTTCGGAGAGGGAAGAGAAAGTGGCTCACAAATGCTCAACGGCCAGAAAAAATCCTCACACACACCTGGGCTTTTTCCCTCCTTACTGTTATTGGAGAGCTCCGTTCAAAGACTGGAGGCTGCCTAATTCTGCAACGTTTTACACCAGCAAATTGCGAGAAGAAGAGAAGCTCACTGCTATCACCGAAACCTACTCAGATTTCTCTAAGTATCCGGAGAAATCCCGTCGCTTTGGACAAACCTACAAGCTCTTCTTGCTCCGCGAGGCACAGTTCTGAATTGCTGTTTTTCATTACTGACGCGCTTTCCAGCAGACCCTGCTGTGAGATAAAGCGGCATTAAAGTGGCATTACCGGCTGCAGGGTGATGGGGAGGCGTGCGGGGCTGCAATGACTCCTTCAGCTAACACCAGGAGAAGGAAGGGGAGGAAAATAAAGCGTCGTGTATTCCTAGGCTAGGCGAACCTGGCACGAGAGACAGAAGGTCTGGCAAGAGGAGGCAAATGGACTTGTCAGCACTGCTCTGCCCAAACCTGGGTTTCTGCAGCAGTTTGGGGCAGGGGGGCACCCGGAGGTCTGCAGATGTTAGCAGGCAGCTCCTTCTGGATGCAGCTGACGGCGCTGGGGAAAGCACTGAGACAAATTTATGGGAACGTTTCCGAGTGGATGGCAGACAGTGGCGTGATGCAAAGTGATCCTGAAAAGTGAGCAGGAGACAAACAACACGACAGGGACGGATCGGGAGGGGGCCGGAGAACAAGTCAGATCACCAGGGCCTGGGCCAACAGAGGGCTGCGGAGACGTGTACAAAGCAGCGGGCACGAAAAACGAGTGCTCTGCAAGGAGAGGGGCAAGGCCAGGTGAGGCCAGCGTGGGGCAGGAATAAAGACACGGGACGAGGACGTGGAGGAGGGCAAAGACGAATAAAAGAGGCTCCTTCTTGGAGACGTCACACTGAAAGGATTCGCCTGACATGGAGACAGCCTGGAAGCCTGGAGTGAGCAAGAGAGATGGTTTTGCTGCCCGCAGGGAGGGACAAGAGATCCCCAGGGCCTGCTGGCAGACAGCTGGAGGAGGAAGATCGGATAAGCAGGGTCCAGGATGGTCGGGGGGGATCAAGCAGAAGGACTGCAACAGCCACAAGCCCCTTTAGAAGGGGTAAGGGGCAAGAGAAACACCAGGCTGAAAGCAGCAGTCTCAGCCCAGGACCAACGGCACGAACAGGCACTGCCAGAGCCCCACGCTGAACTTAGCAGCCCCCCAAAAAGCCGCCTCTCTCCCCACAGCTGTGGTGTCCCCCCACAAGCACCGGGACTGGCAGCCAACAGAGGGAGCCAGGCCACCACGGCCGCCAGCCGAGGTTTTTGCAGCCAGCTCCTGGGCTTATCGGCCAGAATCAGTTGTATTTAACATCCTGCGGAAACCTCGGTGACAGCCAGCTCCTCCAGTGTCAGGGAAACAGGCAGCTGGGGGAGAAGAAGGAGTTAAATCAGAGCTGCCAGGAAAGACAGGACTGCAAAGCCTGCTGTTAGAGATGAGACAATCGGCACGCAAGCGACCACCGTAACTTTGGCAAGACGTGCACCTTCCCCAGATATCAGGTAATTCACACGCAAGGCACGAAGACCCAGGACAGTGAAGCTCGTGAGCTATTTGCAAGATTGCTTTCCCCTTTGGAAGACACGAGCAGAAGTGGGGGACCTGGCGGTAAATCCATCAGCCCACAAAAGCCCGCTGCACACCCACAGCCTAACCTCCACCTGCCACGAAGGGGGTCTCATCCCCCTTGCCTGGCTGAAGCAGAAAACACAGCAGGGAGCGCGCTACTCTCACTTCGCTCTGCTCCTCCTTTCCCCACGCCTAACTACTGCCCGCTGCTCTCAGCGCAAGGTCTGCAGGTAGTAGGAGGGACCGGCAGCACGGGGTCTCACGGCCAGGAAGAGCGGAGATGAGACTTGCAGGGTGGCATGTGCTACCGAGCCGTTTCTCGCCAAGCTCCCGCAGTGACACCCGTCCTCGTTCGCTGCCAGTAACCACAAGGAAAAGTGAAACACAAGCAGCAGCAAACGTGTGAATTCCTACCTCGTGTTGCAGTTACACAGAAACATATAAAAGAGAGAAAGGTCCGCTACATCATTTAGAGGCTTTCTTATTAAAAACAAAAGCCCCACACGAAACAACCCTCTTCTGAACCTGAGAATATCGTCCCACCTAGGAAAATCTCTAAGGAGGACAAAATATTTTACCAACAGTTAACTAAGGAAGCCGTTCCACATTCCAGATTTCGCAACAAATTCACAGCAGACCCACCAACTTCAGCAAAAGGCCCGCTAAAAACACAGTGCTAGGAAAGGTAAATGAAGAGTGAGGCCTCCCAGGTAAATGCCAGAAAGCTGCTTCAAGAAATGAGACTGCTGAAGGGCTTTCGTTTGATTTCAGTTCCCACGCGGGCGCTAACCTTTGCGCATTTCTCCAGCACTTCCTCCTTGAACTGCAGGAACTTCTCCTGGACCGCGGGCTGGTTGAGAGCGAAGGAGAGGAAGTGCGTGAAGGGCTGCTTCTTGCGGAAGCTGTCCAGAAGAACGTCGATGCGCGTCCGGGCCGAGATGACGCCGCTGCGCTGCTGCCCCGTAATCACTGCAAGGGAACAAAGCAGGACCGGTCTGGCTATCACGGAGCTGCAGGGAGACTGCTGACACCCACGCCCACGTAAAACAAACAGCAGTTAAACAGACAGGGATTTTGTGTTGGATTTACCCACGTGCTTTAAAGTATTGATATTGCAGAGGTAAGAATATTTCATCCCGGAGTCGCCGACGGAGAATTAGAAAAACCTGCACAACAGCACCTCTCTACTGTCATCCCAGGGCTCACCGAAGAAGTGACAGGAATTAAAACCCCCAGCCACGCACAGAGAAATCTTGCCGGACTCCCTGCTCGACTTAAAACGCCTCACACGGCTGTGCTTTCCTCTGCAAAGGCAGGATGATGCCATCAGAAGCACCCCTCTGCTCTCAAGAAAGCCAGCTCTGTGTGTCTAAAAGACAATAGCAAAGGATCACTCGCTTCAGTGGCTCTTCAGATTTCTAGAGCATTATTTCAAGTTTCCAGAAAGGCAGGCTCTCACCCAAAGTGACAAAGGAAATCTATCGAAGATCAAGATGGCCTATATCGGTGGTGCACGCACTTCAAGGCCCCGAACGGAGAACATCTGAGCTCGAGAGGAACGAACTGCAAGGAGCAAGATTTTCTTGGCTCCCTATTATTACACGTTTTCAACATCTCTCAGCCCTCCTGAAAGTCCTTCACGGTTCTCAGGAAGAAGTCAAGGCCCACTTACTGAGAAGTGCTACCACATTCCGGCGCGGCGTGACAGCTGGATCCCCCGGCACCTAATCCTCAGAGCCCTGTCATAAATTGTAACCCTACACAGCACCAGTTATCCGTGGAGTGCGTGTAAGGGGCCCTCTGGGTACCCGCTTTGGCAGAAATCCGCAGAGGCCAGCGCTGACAAGCAACGCCTCCTTTCTCGTCAAGTCACCGGGAGTGATGAGGAGGAACATACGGTACAGGAAAGCCTGCTCTCACTCTGAGGATCAACTGACAGCGCCAGAAAGGCAGCAACGTCATCAAAACACTCCTTGCATTAAAGGAAAGTCCGAAGTTCATTTTGTGCATAAATATGCAATGCAGCATTTTTTTTCTGGATGTATGTTACAGCTCCTTGTTAATGGGAATAGCAACAACTAAAAGAAAAAAAGAAAAAAAAAACGCACGTTTGGGCCCCAGGTTCACGAGCTGGCCATTGAAGTCTAAGAATCGACTTCATTGAGAGCTAAAAAAGGATTTAGTTTTCCCCAAAAATCTTATACTACTTTATAGGGGTTTATAGACAGGGAAAAAAACCTCAGAAGTGAGGTGATTTCCCCAGGGCCATGAGGTGGGTCAGCACCATGCCAGGTGCAGGAACCGAAGGAAAGCACCTCCTGTTCCCTGTCCCCCCTCAGATCGTGTCTGTGCAAGAGCCGATGAGAGAACACTGATTTTAGGCTCACCGATTTCCCCTTCGACTCCCGGCTTGGGAATGCTGATTGAGGTTCGAGTCTCTGTTTCTAGTCTCTTCTTGGTTTCTCCTTTCTTCCCGATTACGTACCTGGAGGCATAAAAGTGGAAGAGAGTCACTGGCCGGGCCTCTCCCCATCAGAGGTGCGCAGGCAGCAGATGCTGGCTTGCTTAAGTCAGCCTGTGACAGCTCTTCCCAGCAAATCCTGCCACTGCACGTTTATCACCTGTGTTTTCCCTTTGTCCCCCACAGTAAAACTATTCAACCCATAAAACTGTCAAAACTAACTGGATAAAGCCTTGAACGCTCCAGGCTTCCCAGTGAACATCAGATTTGAGCCAATAGTCGATTCCAGGCACGTGCTTTCTCCCAAGGCTTTCACAAACTCCCCCTGCCAGGCTGCTCACCACGGTTCCTCCTCCCCTTCTTCCAGCCTCCCCGACGCTTTCATGTTCAAGGGAAGAGATGCTCAAAAACTCTCCTGCCAGCCAGAAAGCACCACCTGCTGTCTCTGTCACAGCAAACGCTCGGAGCCAAGCGCAGCACAACTGCACTAGAAAGGCATTGCCAATACTCCCCTCCCAAGATCGGGACGGTCACAGAACAGAATACATTTCAGAGATCTGCCGCTTACCCTGATCCCCCCCCAGATATCCCGCGCAGAAATGCTTCCCCAGCCAGAGGGGGCTCAAGGAAACCAGAAACACATAGGCTCACTTGTATAACGGGCTGGGGAC
Source organism: Cygnus atratus (assembly GCF_013377495.2). NCBI lineage: Eukaryota > Metazoa > Chordata > Aves > Anseriformes > Anatidae > Cygnus > Cygnus atratus. The sequence goes on along the minus strand of NC_066368.1, from coordinate 24,616,933 downwards.
CTCCACTCTGCACTGGAAACCTTTCTCAGTCTCTTCCACCACAAAGGCATCGCACGGTTCATCTGCACAGTCGCCGGGCCCTGCCAGAAAAGAACAGCAGACCTTGAACAACCGCTGTAAAGCCCGGCAGCGCTTTATGTAGGTCAACAGTCTCACAACCTTCTTCTCCCAAGGTTAAACGAACCCCCCTCCGTTGCAACTAAAGGCTTTTTAATTCATCTTACTACCAGCTGTGAGAAACAGAATGAGGGCTTCTGGATCTGGGAGGCGCAGGGAGGCAATAGTTACAGCCCAAGTTTTCTCCCCACTGCAGTCTCTGGGAGAAATGCCCTCATCCATGTTATGCTCTGCTCTCCTGGCAGGGTGGACACCATCAACCCGCTGAGACAGCGGAGCAGGAATTTATAGTCGCAGAAGAACAAAAATAAAAGGTGAGGAGAGCTTTGGTTCAAGGCTCCAGGTCCAGCGTTTTGGTGCCTGTTATGACCAAACGTAATTTCCAGAAAGAAGCAGGGGTTTCTCTCTCCTTCCAAACGCACATAGGGATGGATCTGGGTTGCAAGCAGCTTATTACAGCTTCGTTCAATCCGCTGACAGGCAGAGTGGAAGGGGGAAATGGGACACAACAGCCACAACCTTCTCTACTTGAGAAATAACAGCTCGACTTTTCTGTGCCCACAACTCACGCAAAACTACAACAAGCACACAGGCAGAAAGATAGCGTAAAGCAAAGCAGGACAAGAAGAGTTCTGCCCCAAAATCGCTAACACCTTCCAAAATGTGCATTGGAAAAAGCCAACTTTTTTAGAGGCCAACACTGCCAGGACAGAGGAACTTTAGCAAACAGCCTCCAGTCCTGCTGTACCTGCGAAGAGTCCCACTACCAAAAAGAAAGGCAATTCAGGAAAACAGATCTGGTTGAAACAGATCTAAGTTTGTTTGTTTGTATCCTTTACCGGAGGTCTTTCATAGCCAGCAAACATGACCAACAGTCAGTAGTAGAGCCACCCAAACCCTAGGTAATCAGGTTTATATCTGCTCTTTGGTTAGCAAGATCATCAGGGGCCATCGGAAAGCATTTCTCTCCTTTTTTAACATCTCACTCCACCACAGAGGCAGGTCCTTGGGCACAGAGAGATATCTGAGGGGACACCAAGGCTGTGTCCAGATGCCACCAGGAGCCCCCCACCTGCGTAGAAGTCTTCGTCCTCCTCCTCCTGCTGGTGGACTTGCTCGTGAACGAGATTCTTCCTGTAGACTCGCCCGCCGATCCTTATCAGGGCGGGCCTCAGGATGTCCATCGCGCTGCTCCTCTGCCAGCGGCACGCTGCAGAAATAGAGACAGCGTGTCTCCCACCCTCCTTTTCATACAGAAAAGCTGAGTTTCCGCTCTAGCTGCCCTGCTATGGCACAACAGGCACTCAGGTAGCTGCATGCTGAAGATATTTGGGCATTTAAGATGATTTAAGCCATGTGGCTGCAGCATCTCGCCGCATCGTCTCGTATGGTCTTTGCACTGCTCAGAGCTTATGTGGTGCTTTTTTTTTCACGGAAATGGCAAAAATGAAAGCTCACTGTGAGGAAATATGGTGAGTTGGAGAGCTGTGTGTAAAATCCTGGCGATTATCCCCCCAAAACGTGGGGAGCTGCGTCCAGCTTTTTGTGTGGAAAACGTGGTATGGTGTGGAAGCGGCAGGGTGAGCTGCAGAGCCGGGTGGCGTGTGTCAGATGTCACATCTATGCACTAAAATCGCTACATGGGGAAAATTTGTTTTTTAGTGTTTTCACCAGAAATTTCTGCTGGAAGCCAACAGATCGCCCTTGCCAGCTTTGTGCCCGCGTTGGCAGCACCTGTGGGGGGACAAACGACGGGGGGCTGCTCCCTGGGGACACACTGCCCCCGGGCCGGGTCTATGCCGAGCAGGGCCGCGGTGCTGGGCAATTTAACACTTTTTTTTCCCTAAAAACCCCAAAATCCCGCAACGATCGCTCCACAGGGAGGGGGGGGGGGGGCGCCCTGGGGCCCGCCCCGCGCGGGCTCCGTTGCCATGGTTACCGCGCCCCCTCCCCTCTCCGAACCGACCGGAAGTGGGCGGAGCCCGCCGCCCGCCCGCCGCCCCAGCATGCACCGCGAGCGCGATCCCGCCCGCCGCTTGCGCCAAGCGGTGCGGGCGCCCAGGTGAGGCCCGGAGCGGGCCGCCGCGACCGGAGAGCGGCGAGAGGGGCGGGCGGGGACAGGGGAAAGCGCTCGGGGCAGCGGCGGGGCCGGCGCCTGGGGCCGCACTCACCGCCAAGCCGCTCGCTACGGAAGCCGGGGAGGGGCCCTGAAGGGGGTGTGCGCATGCGCGGTGGCGCGCCTGAGGCGGCCGCCGGGTGGGCGGGGTATGGGCAGGGGGCGGTGCGGCGCATGCGCGGTGCGGCGGTTGAGGCGGCTGCGGGGTGGGTGGGGTGTGGGCAGGGGGCGGTGCGGCGCATGCGCGGTGCGGCGCCGCCGTCCCCTCACAAAATGGCGGGCGCCTGAGGCGGCCGGGGCCGAAGCGGCTCATAAGGGTTTAAAATAAAAATCTGGGGTTGTCAGGTCTTTGTGATTTGAGGCATCCCGTACCGTTAAAGGTGTCGTTTGGCCAGGCGTGATCCTTCACGGCCCGGCCTGCCTGTTTCGGGGCGAGCTGCCGCTCCGCTCTGCCTCACACGCAATAAAGGAAACAACCCTGAGCTTGCTGCGAACGAGTTCACGAGTTCTAATTCCGAAAAAAAAATAAAAAAGCCGTTTTCTCCACCAAATCCTTGAGCGCTTTCCAAAGCTGTGTAGCTTAAAGAGTCTTCTGAAATGTATTAAATAGGTGGGAGAATATAAACGAATTGAATAGGATAATTGGGAAGTGTGTGTCAGTAGCAAGCGTTGCTGCTTATGAAAGCATAAAAGGTGCAACAAGTGGCATCTTCTGTGCTGTCAGGTACATAACAAGTGCCAAATACTCCATTACTACAAACGTACAGACCTCTTAAAAGGCACAGAAAAGTATACGCAACCAGCGACTGCTCTTGCGTTGTACCGGCAGACGGATGCCTGCCTGCTGCAGTTTGGGGTCAAACACCCTATTTTTAGGAGCTAAAGCGCGTCTGATGCAACGCGCGGAGCGGTTGCTGCAGACGAGGCGCGGCGTTGCTCCACACAGGATGCCGTACGGGAACTGGCAGTCCTGCGAGCTTCCAGGTTTTATGAGGGAGGAGGACTTTTTCCGTGTTTATGCTCCTGGAAACAGGGCCAAATAAAAAAAAAAAAAAATCATCTTTTTATGACCCCAGGAGTGGGGAAAGAGCCAAGCGGCTGAAGGCCAGCAAATTCGGGTCAGCGACCCGCGCCAGGTTATTTTTATGCCCTCCAGTCATCCCGTGAAATTCCCGGGTCCCCTGGCGGAGGGGTCAGCCCGCGGGCTGCCCAGCGTTTGGGGTGCCGCCGTCCTCCTCCCGCACCTCGAGGGCACGGAGCAGCGAAGCCCTTCTCTCCGTCTGCTTTCGGAGCTGGCCGTGGACTACGTGTGCGCTCGCTGGCTGCGTGCCCTGGGAAACTCCAGCGGCGGCGGGGCCGGGACGGATGTGCGCAGGCGGGGGCGTCCTCCCCGCGGCCGGCTTCCTGCTGCCCCGCACCCAAACACAGGGGGCAGGTGCCCTCGGTTGTACCATTAGCACTGGTGTCCTGGCCCAGAAATAAGGAACTTAGCCCCTGAGGCGCCCTTCCTAACTCTGCTCTGCTTCCTCCCCTCGCTGCAGGCTGGGCCGGGGTGAGATGGCCGCCTCCTCCTCCTCCTCCTCAGCCGGCGGGGTCAGCGGCAGCTCGGTGACGGGATCCGGCTTCAGCGTCTCGGACCTGGCGCCGCCGCGAAAAGCCCTCTTCACCTACCCCAAAGGAGCCGGGGAGATGCTGGAAGGTGATCGTGCTGCCTAGCTTCTGCCCCCCGCCTCCCCCCAAAGCCCCAGGGCCCGCTCAGACGCTGGCAAAAGCTGGGGGAGGAAGGAAGCGCCAGGGCCGGGGCAGGCTGGAGCGGCTTTTCCCATGGCCCTCCCTGCGGCCCCACCTCTGCCTCCCTCCCTGCAGCCACTTGCGAGGAAGTGACTTTTCTTGCTGTCACCTCGGTTTTATATCCGTGGCAGCGCTTCAGACGAGGAAGCCATCCACCTGAAAGGGAATATGACAGCGTTAATTGCTCATTGTTAGCCGATCGTTTGATGTCGGGCAGGAATTGCCGTAAAGATAGCTGAGGCAGGAGTATTTTTCTTGGCAAACCGCGTTCTGGGCTTGGATTTGACGGGGCTAGCACAGAAGGCAGCTTGTGTCCCTGCAAGCCAGGAAACGCAAGGCTTGTTTTGGCACTCAAGCCGAGCTGAGACCTTGCTGCAGAGGTCTGCGCGAGTGGCACGAAGGGAAGATAAAGGCTGCGAGGGAGGCGTGCCTCCACAAGCACAGAGGCAAATCGGAACGAGACCTCTCTTCTGATGCTCTGAGGCTGAGCACGTTCCCCTCTGGGGCTCGCTCTGGTCGGTGCCTGGGTTTCAGGAGGCACGGACGTGACGTGACAGCGCGGGGCAGCTGGGAACCGAGCGCTGTGTCGTAACGACTGCTTTTATTACACATCGGAGCCCGTGCGCCGGTCTATTGAAGCAATTATGACTAAAGACTTGTTCATGGAACTTAATGAGCCCTCAAAACAAATTAAAATAATGAAGCACTCCGTGTTACCAAATAGGCAGGCAACTGTTCTTCCTGAGAGCCACTTGGGGTGGGTGGCCAGGGCTCAGCTTCGGGTTAGGTTGTCCCAGCCCCGTGTCAGGGGTCTGTCAGTACCCTTAGCTTTGGGATCGCTTCTCTCCCTCGCTTTTACAGCACAGAGCATTTGTTTGATTCTGCTTGGACTGAGCCCTTTGCCAGTAACACGGCAGTTGGTCTGTTCTGGGTGGCGGCACCAACTCAACGCTCTCCCTGTTACAGGAAACTTTAGCTTTTTAATTTCTGAGACAGAAGGTGATGGCACCCATTCTTTCTTCAGGCAGTTGCTAGCGGGGCAGCTGCGTACCACTTTCCTCCCCAAAAATCCCCACTAACCGACTGGTTTTTATCGTTGCTTCGACTGTCTCACTGGTTAAATGAACCCTTAGGTGCTGGGGTTCCTTTTGGACAGGCAAGCGGCAGAAGCCATGCGAGCGCTGGGCAGGCAATCAGCTGCGTGCTCCAGGCTGCTTTGTTTCTCAGGTAGCCGTGCGATCAGTTGCTGATTTAGCTTGCAAGACGCACGTTACTTGAAATCCCCTACGCAGGGTTATGGTCTAAGCCTGTGGGAGATCTGAAAGCATTACAAGGACGCAAAGTGTCTGAGCCCCGAGGGAGCCAGCGACTGTCGTAATACGAGCTGGCTGCTGCTCAGCTTACCTTCTATTTAAAAATGGCCTAAAATTACTCGACGGAGGGAATGTAACAGAATATTTGCGGATTTGCAGCCTTGCTGCGAGCGAAGCCCCCGTGCCAGCCTGACAGCACTCTGCAAGTTCTTCAGGATAAAAAAAAAACAACACAAAACCCACGGTGGCAGCGCACGATCCCGCACATACCCGAGGGAGGTGCTCGAGTCACCCAGCTCCGTGCGGTTTCCATCAGGCGCGGAGCGGCGGGCGGTGTTCACGGCTTTGTTCAAGCGCGGCGGTGTCAGCGCACTCGGTGCCTGGAAGGGTCAAGCTGCTGGCACCCGCGGGCTTCAGTTGTTGGCTTTTGGGCGTTATTTATAGAAGCGAAGGGAGAACTTTGAGCCTTTTTCCATGGCGCGTGGATGCGGCGGCTCTCGGAGCTGGGTGGACCAGACCTGCTGTCACCCGCGGCGGCGGTCGCTTCGCACCCCGTGTTCTGAAATGACCCGAGGTGACAGCTCCCAGGTAGCACAGCCACCCACCCGCCCCCGCTGAAGCTCTGGGCAGGATTCGAGCGCAGGGCCTGGAAACCAGAGCGCTGCTCGGCGCAGGAGAAAGTCTCGAAAGTAGACAAATGGGGAAACCCACACCTCAAACGTAAAAATAGAAGGAGGGCCGCAGCGCTTGGGTAAGGCTGCTCCGTCCTCAGACTCTGAGAAGAGATTAAACCACCTCCCTTTTTCTGTTTACAGATGGCTCGGAAAGATTCCTCTGCGAGTCTGTCTTCAGCTATCAGGTTGCATCTACATTAAAGCAAGTGAAACACGGTAAGCACCGAGCGCTGCGCGTTTTAGCTCTGCGCTGATCGGGGGAGGCGCGGGCGAGCGCGGTGAAAAGGCTGACATATTCTGGGGCGCCGACCACAAAAAAGCGGAGTGGCCTTTTAAGTTCTCGAGTTAACGAGAGGAGTCCTCCTGCAAGCCCTATGCAAAGCGAGGGGAGCCCACACAGCCTGGGCGGGAGCAGGCTGCGCCTCTCGAACCTTGTTTTTTCCATCGCTCCGCCGTGCAGCGCTGCCTTCGCAAGAGGCGAGGCCAGGAGGGGAGGCTGGGGGCAGGAAACGCCCACGACCTGCTGCTGGCCCGGCGCTGGCTGTCTCTTTGGCCCCGGGCACGTCACTTGACGCTGCCTTTGTTTCCCTGCTGAGCCCTCATGACACCGGCGGGGTCGAGCGAGGTTTCCAGAGGCGTTTGGGAGACAACACGGCGCTCCGCGCGAGTGTCTGGCGTGCGGTGGCAGGGCTCACTCCGCTCTGTCCCTCCCCGAGAGCGTTGCTTGAGCTTTTTTTCCCTCCTCGGATCTCTGCCCGCCGCCCAGGTGTCGGTAACCGAACGACGGGCTTGACCGCACGGCGGCTCTCGTTCTCAGGACGTCGGGCAGAGCTCAGCGCCGGAGCCCAGCTGTCTCTCGAGGGTCACATCCTCTTGGTCCCCACCTCTCGTCAGCTAGAATGGGCACTTCCACGTGTTGTCTCAGCCCGGCGAGGCTTCCTGTCCTCCGCCAGTAGGAAGTCTCAGGGTGTGCTTGCGAGGCCGTGATCCCGTGTTCCTGGCCTGAAGAGCACGGCCGAGCTGGAGAGCCATTGTTCCCGCAGCTCCCGCGGCTCTCACTGCCGGCGGGCAGGCACCGTAACGAGCAGCAGCTTCTGAAACTGGTTTGTGAAGCGCTGGTTGCCTCCCCGGAGGAAGGGCTCGAAATAAGATGGAGGTCGTCCTTCTGTTTGCTTGTTTGACAGCTCCCAAAGCAGCACGTCGCAGGAGGTGGAGTGTGAACAGCCCCCTTAGAAGCGCCCAGCCGCTGCGGGGCAGGAGGCACGAATCCCGCACGTTTTGTGTTCGGCCTTTCGCTGGCAACTCGGCTCCTACTGGGACGTTTTTCCGAGAGGCTGCCGAGCTCGAAAACTTGCCGTGCAGCCAAGGAAGAAGGGCTATTCTCACCTCCGCACCGCCGCAGCTCATTTAATTGAGAATGGAGCCTGCGCGCCAAGCGCACAGCCGGTTTTAAATAAAGCTGAGAGGAACAAGTTGTCCTGGGGAACCCCGGGGAGGCAGCCTGCCTCTCCCGGGTGACATTCGTGTCTTTAGCATGCTCTGGCTGCAGAGCGCTGCTGGTACAATCACCCAGGCCCTTCTCAAAGGCCCGTCATTAAAATGAGGAGTTCCTCACGCTGCACCCAGCCCTGCCCGGGGCTCTGCGCAGGCCAGGCCTTCCCTAAACCTCTCTCTCCTTTTGCCCCAGAAATATTTATGCTAAAGAAGTGAGCCCCACGCTGTTCTCACCTCCTTACTGGCCTCGTGGTTCCCCGGTACGACTTGGATTTTTATGGCAGAGGCAGGGACGGGTAAAATACAGCTTCACCATCAGCCGAAGCAGGAAAGCCTGTCCCTTTTGCTTTCTGGTGTGATCCGGGGAGGTCTTCTCGCCGTTTGCACGGGCTGTAGGAGTGGTTCTGCGTTCAGTCAGCTTTTGGTGGGGTTTATTCTACGCTCCCTCCGTTCCCCACCGACAGCTGGGAATTTACGTCTAATTGAAAGGCTTAATTGCAGTGTCGTTGCAAACCGCAGTTACCTTTGAACTTCTCGCAGATCAACAAGTTGCACGGATGGAAAAACTCGCCGGGCTGGTGGAGGAGCTGGAGGCAGACGAGTGGAGGTACAAGCCAATCGAGCAGCTGCTGGGATTCACTCCCTCCTCGGGCTGAGCGCGTCTGGACGGCTGCTGCCGGGGAGCAGGGGAAAGGCACTCTCTGGCCTGACTTCAAAACACACCACCGTTTATCGGGATGCTTACAGCTGCATCAGCAGGATTGGGCTTTTTGTTGTTCTTTTTTTTTTTTTTTTTAAATGTTGACAGTGGAGATCCCCCTTTGAGCTGCCGGTAAATTGAAATTACGGGACTCTGGAAGTCTTCCACGGTGGTACAGGCTGGCAGGGCTCAGTTTTTGCAGCTAAAAAAAGGGGATGAGTTTTAACGAAGTCGAAGAACAACCTTACTGCGACCAGAGAGGGGAAGACGTACAGCTTGGTGGCGGGGGAGGCAGCCCAGTAACTCAGTCCTGCGCTTCCCGGGGGCCTGCTGGAAGGGCCAGGTGACGGGCTGGCTGGGAAGCGAGCGTTCTTGCCACTCGAGCCAGGCCTCTGCGGAGCAGCAGTACGGAGCCCTGCCAGAAACACTCTTCAGCCCCAGCCCTTCCTTTGGGGAATTGACAGGATGAGACCCGTCCTGGGTCAGCTGAGAAGGGGCAAGCGGTGACGCTTGCTGCAGCAGTACCTCAGGTGTTGCTGAGGCTGTTTTCTCTCCACTGCTCTCTCTGTTGTCCGCGCAGAGTGCTGCTGGGGCGTCGCTCTGTAGTGCGGAAGCTGTACCCTTAATACCCCGAAACCCTTTTCATTACATATTAGATTGCTCTGTGATAATAAAATAATTCTGTCTTTGAAATCATTTCTCTTTTCACAGCTTGGGGTGGTTCCGATGAAAGAAACTGTCAGCTGTTGAGTGTAGTTTAATGAAGTTCTGAGGCACCTTGGCTGTTGTAATGGTAAATTTAAATTCAATTAAAAATATCCTGAGAGAAATCAAGGCGCACTTGCTTTATGCTCAGAAGTGGATTAGGTTAAATCAGATTTTAATCCTGATTTAACTCCACGAGCAGAAAGCCCTTATTTAAATCCATCTGTTTTAGTCATCTTGTTTTTCATTTGTACCTCAGTTCTGTTCTGAAGGAGAACTGGATTTCTATTTTCTGGCGTAACCATTTCAACATGTTCATTTTCCATTTATTAGCCAGCAGGGGGATAGGATCTGTACTGTACTTAAGCAATTGTACAATGTAATAATCCAGCTGGCTAATTCTTCCATTTTCATTATCTTACTTACCAGATGCTTTTTTTTTTTTTTTAACTCAACAATTTCAGCCCAGCCACATCTGGATTGAAACTGAGAGGCAATCGAATCTGTACACGTTTCAGCAGTTTCACCAGCAATCTGCGGTAACAAGAGCAAGGAGGAAAAGCATGCGGCCATGTTTTGCATTTGTTTCTGTTTATAAATTAGTCCTGGTGTCAGAGCCAACTTTTCATTGCTCAGAGAGAGGCACTGAGATTACAGGTAACAGAAAACCCTACAAAACAGTACAGGATGTGATGGAGAGCGCTGCAGGGCCAGCCCCTGTCTGCCCGTGCAAGCAAAGGCCGTGCCCTCTTTGCCAGATTTCCTCCTCTTACTCAGCATGACCCTCATCCGAGGATCCGTTTTGGGGACTGTGCTGCCCTGCCACGGCCCCAGCCTCCCGCTGCCGCACAAAAGCCAGCCCCGACCCGAAGGTGCAGCTCTGCACCCGTGCAAATTCGCCCTACCGGTTCTGAAACCGCTTACAGGCGTTGGTTCGTAACGCTGCAGCTCGGCCGGGACGGGTCCCACGCTTCCTCCCCAGCCTCTGCTCCTGCCCTGAGCTCTCCTCACCTGTCACCCATTTAACTGATGACACTCGCGCTCCAAACTCAATCTGAGATGGGGTGGGTTTTGGAAAAGAAGGGAGCTTTTCAATTCTCAGCTTGTTTGTTTCAAACCAGCTATTTTCAATCCTGTTCCCCCAGCCACCCAACCCCACCTTGGCCAAAACACCTCCGTATCGCCAAGCTGCGACACCCACGGCTCCCCTCGCTACCTGCCGCGAGCTGAGCTCGGGCTGAGCCTCGCCCACCCTACGTGCTGCGATCAGCAGAGTTGGAAATGGAAAAAAAAAAAACTTCGGGTTTTTCTTGCATGAAATTAAACTTTTCCACCCCTGCAGCTGCGGGGGTGCCAGGGCATCGGTGCCTGCAGCAGGCTGGTGCTGAGGCCAGGTCCCCGAGCTGCAACTCCACACCGAGTGCTGAAGGTGAATGTTTGAGCGCAGGTACCCAAATCTCCCTAGTTCAGTGCCTGACAAAGGGTCCCAAGCCCCCTGGGGCTGAGATTTCCCCCCAGAGCCCCACACAGCCCCTTTCCCTTCTCCCTCCCCATGTTTTTCAGCTGTTCCTTGGTGTTTGCTGGGCTTGTGGCTGGAACAAGCAAACCCAAGGAACAACCCCAGCTCCCCGCCGTACATGGCTTGTTTGTATGTGCACAGCACCAAAATAGACGCGTGTGTGTGAGAGCTATTGAGAGGAAGTGAAAAGTTCATCGTGTACAGTATGACAAACGCAAAAACATGTTGTCGGTCCGTCCCTCCTCCCGCTCGGTAAACACTTTATGTAAGGCAGCAAGAGAACCGGAGGGCTTGCTGCAGAGCTCCCTCTGCTCCAAACACAGGTTTGGAAACTCCTGGAGAGCCCCATTTCTGCTTTATGCATCTGTGGGGCGGGCTTGGGGATGACCAAACCTCTCCTCCGGGTTTTGTAGCACCATGCCCACAGCTGGGGGGGGGGGGGGTCTCGAGCTGCTCTGAAATTATTTTGAGGCTTGGCCGCAGCTGGGAGCGGAGGGGGAAGGGAGCAAAAAGTTGAGGCGGGGAGGGGAGTGGAAAGGGAAAAAAAAAAAAATACGAACAAAGAGCCTCGTTCAGGGCTGCTCGCTGGTTTTCCTGTGGGTGCCGGGGGCAGAACGCCATGTACCGGCGCAGCCCTGCGCCCGCCTCCCTCCCCGGGCCTCGCTCCGGAGCCAAGGCACGCGCCGGGACAAAACCCCAACGCCGTGCGTGCGGCCCCGGCACGGAGGGCTTGGCCGTGGGGTGCGAGCACCCACCATGGCCAGGCTGCGTGGGTCGCATTTTGGGTGTACACATGGACAGAGGGGCTGGGGATGCGCCGTGCCCCCTCTCAGCACGCCCATGTTTCACTTGCATGTCCCCAAGCAGATTTTTGGCACTCGCGGCCCTTCCCCTCCCCGCCTCCACACCATCCTGCATGCAGAAATAAAGCATAAATCTGCCTAAACCCAACTTTTTGGGACCTTGGCAAGGACAGGGGTAGCTGCAGCTCCCCTCGGGGCAGAAATCCGTGCCCACCGCCCGCCGTGGACGTGCGCCGAGGCACTCGCCGAGCCCCTTGCATCGCCTTCCCCCGGGCCCGGCCCCTCCAGCGCAGCAGAGCAGCGTGATGGAGCGAATCTAATCTTCGGCGGGGAGGGAAGGAGGCGGGGGGGTCCCGGCAGGCCGGGAACAGGCTGTCCAGAAAGTTTCTGCACAAACAGTCCCGCGCCTCTTGGCCGGGCTCGCTCCCCGCTACGTGTGCACGCCGCAGGAACAGGGGCTGCAGAGCCCCTCGGGCCCCACCGCGGGTGGTTTCGGGGAGGGGAAGCACCGTGATTGACGATGTAGGAAAACTGATTTTGGGCCCAAAACCCCTGTTTTTGGGGCTCTGCTGCAGGAGGGTCGCAGAGAAACGGGGGGGATGTTATGCCAAAGAAAGAAAAATATTTACGCTCAGCGCTGTGTTTGAATTCAAGCTTATTTTTAGCAAGATGTGGTCCCTGTTATCCTTTTTTTTCTTCCACTCGTTTACCATTTTCCCCAGTTTGACCCCATTTTGTTCCCAATCTATTTTCGGCGAACATTTGCACAGGCAACTTGGGACCGAGGAGGGGGGAAAACCATGAGGTAAATTTTGTTAAAACCCAGCTCCCAAGCACCATCTGAGTGTCTCCAGGCACGTATGTGCCCGTCTCGCCATACCGTACGGCACTGCACAAACACCAGTGCATATTTTTGTCAGCTGGGGCTGGGGCTGCTTCGTTTTTGCCCCAAAAAGCGGGGCTGTTGCAGGGGTGCAAACACACAGCACCCAAATCACTGGGGGCACAGAGTTGGGGGGTGTTTACCCCTACTGCTAAGGAAACACCAAAACAATCTGTGGTAAAAAAGCTTTTTTAGGGCATTTTGGAGTGTTTTTTTGGCTGTGACAAGTGGCACTGCCCTCTCCACCGAGCCCCCGGGCGCCACAAAATGGCAGCCCCCCGCCTCGGGGGCACCAGCCCTGACCCAGCACCCGGTCTGACTGCACGGGGCCGAGCCCTGCCGAGGCCAGGAAGGCGAGGGCGGGCGGGGAGATGCGTGAAAACACCGAGTTTTGTGGAAACTTCGGGACCCGACGCCCGACGGGAACCTGCGCCCGCAGGCGGCCGAGCCCTGAGGCGAGGGGCCGGGAGGGGGGGGGGAGGGGAGGGGGGGAGGAAAGGGGGCAGGGGGGGGCGGTGCGTGCCCGCTGTCACCGGGCAGGAGAGACGCCGCGGACGTGCCCAGCACTGCCATTGGCGGAGGGCGCCAGCCGGGGGGCGTGGCCTGCCGCGCCACGTCTATATAAGCTGCTGCGGCGGCGGCCGTCCCTTCAGAGCGGTGCGGCGGGAGGGAGAAAGCGGAGGGCTGTGTGGCGGCGGCGGCGGCGCTGCTAAAGCCCTCGTCATGGCCGGGCTGTGGGAGCGGCTGGCGGGCGGCGACAGGGGCCGCATGGAGAGCTCCGACTGCGAGTCGCTGGGCAGCGCCTCCGGCTCGGAGGGAGGTGAGCGGCGGGAGCCCTGAGGAGGGGGCAGTGAGGCGGCGCGGGGGGTTTCTGAGGGGCCGGGAGGGCCCTGAGGGGTTGGGCCCTGGTGAGGGGAGAGGCCCTGAGGGGATCAGTGTGGGGGGGGGCAGCGCCACACTGCCCTGTTCATCCTCGCATTGCCGCGTGGAGCCCCTCAGGCTGCCTGGTACTGACCCATTCTTCTCGGCAGACCCCGACTCCGCTGACCAGGCCTCGCTGCCGGACCTGGACCTGCTGCTGCACGACCCCGAGGACGAGGTGCTGTGCGCCGAGCTGCTGGAGCTGGTGCAGGCCACCCTGGGGAAGGCTCCGCTGGGTGCCCAGCGCTGCTCGCGCCTCCTGATGCCGGCCCAGCTCGTGGCGCAGGTGAGGACGGAGCTGCTGCGTCTGGCCTGCAGCGAGCCCTGCGGGCTGCGTGGGGCCCTCCTCGACCTCTGCGTGGAGCACGGCAAGGCCTGCCACGACGTGGGGCACATCGCCGTGGACCCCGCTGTGGTGCCCACCTTCCAGCTCACCCTGGTGCTGCGGCTGGACTCGCGCCTCTGGCCCAAGATCCAGGGACTCTTTGCCTCGGGGCCCGCGTTCACCCCGGGCTTCAGCCAGTCCCTGAAGCTGAGCACGGGCTTCAGGGTCATCAAGAAGAAGCTGTACAGCTCCGAGCAGCTGCTCATCGAAGAGTGCTGAAGGGGACACGGCTCACCCAAGTGCTTCGGAAGAGCTGACACTCACCGAGCTGGTTAGAGCGTGGCGGCTCCCAGCGGCCGCAGTAGTTTAGGTTAGGCTGGAGTAGGGCGTAGGTGGATGTAGCTGGGGCAGGCGGAGGCCCTGCAGGGGAGGCCCTGGTTGTGGAGCCCCCCTGCCAGGCGGGCGCGGGGCCGTACGGTGCTTGCCTCACACTTCCGTGATTGTAGGATGATGGCGGTGACTGCACTCCTGGGCTCGGCAGCGGGGCTGCTGTGGGGGCAGGCGGTCTCCTCCTGGTTAATTTTTTTTTTTGTTGTAACAACGATTGTAATCAATGGGGTTTCTGGGGGAGGGTGCGTGTGTGGGAGTGAGTGACAGCGGAGTGAAGCCTGGATCAAAGACAGAACTCCCCTGCTGACACCTGGGCAGCTGTGCTGGGGCTGCTGGTGTGGCAGGAGGGGTCTGGAGCTGTGTCATGGCTCCGTGACACAGGGAGGAGAGCCTGGGGGAGAGGGGCGTGCAAGGTGCTGTGGGGACGGAGGGCAGGACCCCTCACCAATACACCCTGTGCGCTCCATTGATTACAGTTTACACTCATACACTTGATGTTCAAGTACAAGACTTCCTATGCAATTGTTTTTTACTTTTCTAATAAAACCTGTCTAATTGATAACCTGCTGCCTCCCTGTCTTCACTGCACTGTGACAGATGATGCAACTGCCTCCCCGATGACCCAAATCCCCCCTCGTGCCCTGCACCCGTGGGAATCCCTCCCAGCAGCCCCCCTTGAGGAAGGGGCAGGCGTCCTGGTGCACCTCGGCACGGGGCTGTGACTCAGGCAGGGCTGAGTCAGGCCTGGGTGGCAGCACCCCGTCACCCACAGCCACAAGGAAGTGGCCGGGGGGAAATTTGGGAAAAAAACAGGAGTGTCTGGTAAAAGGGGTGTGGTGAGGGGGGGAGGTCGGGGGGGGGGGGGGTTGTCAAATCTGCACTGGTCTGCACAGGCAGTGCTTCCCTCAAAACACTCCTGAGCCTCCTCACATCCACACTGCTGAGTGCAATTACGCCAGCCTGCAATTATAACGACTCAGAAAAGAGGCTTTCACTGCAGTGTAATTAAAGCAGGCACGCTGGGTCAGGCGTGAGGTGCAGAGGCTAAACCCAGGCTGAAAGACGAAATTACACGCTTCCCTCTGAGTGCGAGTCGGTTCTGGCTCAGGGTTGTTTGGTTTTTTTTTTCCCTTCCTCTTCAACCAGATGCTGACTGCTGGAGATTCTCACTGCTTCTGAAGGGGATGGCCCCAAGCACCGGGAGCCGAGGCTACGCACGCTGTGGGGATGCCACCGGGAGCAGCTCACCTCCAAAAGCCAGGTTGTGCGAGGGCATCTGTCCCCTCCGGGTCCCAAAATTTGGGTGCTTCCAAGGACTGATGAGCTGGGATCATTCCTCCCCAGCCCCATGCAAGGGCAGCCCCGTTTTTGGGGTCAGGCGGGCCGTGGCACGGTCCAAAAATCCCTCACGCAGGTGCTCCAGCTCACAAACCCCAAAACCAGACGGAGCAGCCGAGGCGCGCTGCAGAACTGGCAGTCCTTCGCACCGGTGTCACGGGACAGAGCAGGCACGTCGCTCCCCCGGCAGCGGTGTCACCGTCATCCTGGCTGCTGAGGCACGGCGTGGCTCAGAGCTATTTTTAGCTTTTTTACACGTATTTTTACACCGCCCTCTCCTGAGCACGCCAGGGGCTCACCCCGCGCGGTGCCAGCCCCAGCTCGTCCCCTGGCCGCACGCAGGGGACTCGGTGTCACTTCTCAGAGCTGCTATTACAAGGAGTGACCCAGGGCTTCACAGAACACTCAATAAAAAGCCTGACAAAACCAAACCCATCTGCGCCGGGTCCCCCAAACGCCCCGCGGCCACCCCAAACATCCCAGGCACAGATCCAGCCCCGGTAGCTGAGCCGTGGCTCCTATTTATAGCGAAATGGCCTTTCTGTGATCCCCGGGGAGGGGGGCGGATGGGCAGCAAGGTCCCTGGGGCAGCTGGAAGTTGCCAGAAGGCCCCGGCGAGGCTTTATTTAGCTGCCCCATGGGGACAGGGCAGGCAGAGGGGCGTTTGGGGGCCCGCGAGGACACGGCGGGGCTGGTTGTGGTGCCGGCCAAAACCAGGCTCCCCTCTGCAGCACCCAGGCGGCACTTCAGTGATGGAGACCTCTGAATTTATTTAAATAAATAAAATTGGGATTGTTCTAGGGCATGGGCAGCCGTGAAGTGGGCGAGGCCCAGGAGTTGAATACAGGAATACCCACAGACACCTTGATTTCACCTTAAAAAAAAAAAATTATGGTGTCAGAAGCGGGGCCCCATTCACTCCCTACCTGCTGGAGGAGGATGCTCTCAGGGTGCTGCTGGCTGTCCCCTGCTGCCTCCCTCCCTGGGGGAGCCACCCCAATTAAAAGCTTGCCTTCCCAATCAGGCTAACGAAGTGGGGAAGGAACTAATGGGCAGCCCAAATTGCCCACACAAAAGCCACTGAGCACACCAAAACCTGGAGTAGCTCTTGCTCCTCCAGCCTGGGCAGGGCCCAAACCACAGCAAAATCCCCCCAAAACTGCCGTGCTGTGGAGCTGCCACCCTTCCTGGTGGCAAGAACACAGGTTCGTTAGCGGCAGCTCATTAAGGGCGCGGAGGCACCCGCTGGCAGAACCAAGGGGTCCGGCGGCTCAGGGTTTGTTTGCACTGAGTCACTGCCACTGCCTGGAACTCGGCGAGGGGAAATCAAAGCCTCGCAGCCCGGCTTCAAAGGAGGGGGAAAAGGAACGAGAGGAAATCCCGGCCCTTGGGAGCGTGGGGCTGGGCGGAAGGGGGGAACTTTGGCTGGGTCACTGCTGGGGAACTGGGGAAAAGAGACCCAAAGCAGGGCCTTTTCAATGGAATGGCCTTAAGGGGCCAAATTGCTCACTGGGGTGCTGAAAATAGGGAGGAAAACATGAAATTTGCCTCCCCCCATTCGATCTCCCAGCTCCCCATTCGCAGCAGGGTGCTGGGGCTGACCCCTTCAGCTGCAGGAGCCGAAATTTGGGAGGGAGAGCAGTGCGTGCACAGCGGCTGGCAGTCAGGTCTGGCTTCCAACCGACCCGGGAGAGGCTACAAATTGGGATATTAAGTTATTAATTTAATTGCTTACACAGAATGGTCTGTTAGCAATCTGCTAGCAGCCATTAGCAATAATCCCAGTCTAAATAGCATCAGTTTGTTCCTCCAGGAGGATTCAGGATGATGCTGGGATTTTTTTTTTTCCATGTGCCTCAGTGCAGGGGCTTGGGCCAAGATTTTTGGGCTTGCATCTGCTTTTCCCAATATTTTAGAAGCCTAAAAGACTGCTTTCCCCATTGCAGAAGCCTGGAGGAAGAGCATAATGCTAGGAGGAAAATGATGCATCCCCCAAAAAAACAGCTCAGGCTCAGATGGAGGAAAAGGAGCAGCTGAAAGCACAGGGCTGGGGTGAAAAATGCCGTTTTCTGGTCAGCCCCAGTGAGCTTTTCCTTCCTTTGCTCGCTGCAGTCCGCACACGGGGGATGAATGGGTGCCAGCTCGGGGAGGCTCCTGCGAGCTGAGGCAACTGTTGACTCAAGTCTCTTCCCAAGCACAATTATGGAAAGAAAAATACAACCCAGGCCAGCCTCGGGAGGCAAAAGAGCTGCAAGGCTGCCCTTCCTGCCAGGGTCAGGGCCGCGACCGTGTTTTGGCTTTCCCCTCTCTTTCCATACTCCTCAGTAACCTCTCCCTTCTCTCCATCTTCTTCCCAGCATCTTCACACTCCCTGCTTCTCACATGAAGCTCCCAGTGCTCCTCAAGCGCTGGGGCTGGTGGTTCTGCCTTGGTGTAGTCAAAAAAACCCAATACACTAAATAACCAGGGGGTTACCTGTTTTCTGAGCAGTTTGGTGGATGCCACTGCTCCCCTTCTCCTGGGGACAGCACCTCTCCTCCATCCTCATTTCCTACCAAGCCACTTCCACTGCTGCCCAGGGATCTGCACGACACCAGCACAGCCGTAGCCTTTCACGATATAAACATTTATTTATAGATGTACAATTTGATAATTAACTCTAAATCAAGAAATGCAGCTTCCAGGAGCATCCGTTAGGATCTATGCTTTCCCACTCATATTAACCATGGAAATCTACTCGAAAAATCCGAAGGTTTCGGTGGGCAGGCTCTGGGCGAGGAATGCTGTTTCGCAAGACATTCAGCACCTCTTGCAAACGTGATTTTTCTTTTAATCCCCCCACCCCATGAGCTCTGTGTGGCTGTGCCTCGATTAAGAGCTATTTCAAAACACCGTGCTTCCACCTCATGCCTTCCAAAGATGGAAGTACCATAAAAAAAAAAAAAGGAGGAAAAAGACAACTTTTAAAATCAAGTCCATGTTGTGGTAGCTGTGGAATAAGGCTTACAGTTAAAGGGAGGGCTGATGCTTTGCAAAACAAATAGCCAAAGACAGAGCACACGGACTGCTATTGCTCAAGAAAGGAGCCCAACTCACCGCTTGATCTCCCAGCCCTCGCACCCACCGCTGCTCTTTTGATCAGCTCCCCTGGGGTGCTGGGGGATGGCTCTCACAGGCAAAGCCTTTAGGCGAAAATTAACCGCAGGGGACGAAAAAGGATCCAGTTTATCCCGCTGACCTAACTCCGCTCATTCGCTTCTCAGACGGCTCACAGCCCTGAGCGCTCTCATCCAGGTCCTGCCTGGCCAAGCCGGCAAAGCTGGGGCTTGCGGCAGCACCAAGCGGGTCTGAGGGGACTGGGTGCAGCCACTGATGTCCCCCCAGCAACACGTCCTTCAGCAGATGCGATGCAAAGCTCCGTTTGGTACAGACAGCAGCACTTCACAGGACTCCCCGAAGAAACGCAGGCGATAGCGCGCCACGGCCACGTTGCAAACAGGAGCGCTGCTGGGCAAGGGATGCCGGGTGCGGGACAAAATAATTAACAAAGGGACACAGCTCGTGGAAAGCCCTGTTTACAGACTGAAAGCTGCACACTGATTACGAGGCTAAATTAAAAGCAGACTGAAAAAAAAAAAAAAAAGGTTACACACAGACATAAACTGAACAACTGATGAACTAAAACCATCCAGGACAATCCTTTCCTTCGCTGAATGCGGCTCCAGCGCTCCGTTGACCTGCGGAAGCTTCTGCCAACGCTGCAAACCCAAATTGCAAATCTGGGCAGTTTCATGAATTGCTTTTCGCCCCCTGCAGATTTGCAAATGCTTTTATTACAGCCCAGAAGACAGGCATCAACATCCCCAGCCACAGAGCGCCGCTGTCGTCGAGAAAGCAAAGTGCAGTAACCGCAAAGTGATCTTCAGCTCCGTGTGCCAGGCAGAGTGAGATACCCCGGGAAGAGACGCTGCCCGCTTCCCCGTTCGCCAAGCTGGGCAGAGAACAAAATAATTTAATCATCCAACCCCTGCATAGTTTAAAAGTACAACATATATACAGCTATAAATTAATTCTAAATAGATTATACTTCTTTTTGTTTAAAGTTTTATCACCAAATTGTCCGATTTCTCTCTCCAGCGCAGTCACGAGGGTCTCCTTTTGCTTCATGGCTTTGTGGTTGGGTCTCTCACCTTGCACGCCACGCGCTTGTTCTGATGGTTGTGGTACCCTAGGAGCAACCAGGCTAGTGGTGCCGGAAGGGGAGGAGGAGGACGGGCAGCTGTGTTTCCTGTCCTAATTGCTGCCTGAGACATCGTAACGGTGGAGATGGGCAGAGAGAAGAAAGAGGGCAGTTGTGCGTTGCTAATTCTCCGATTCCATTTTAATATCAGGTTTGATTCCTTAAATACAAAGTCCGTCACCTCGGCTCAGTGCACTTCACCAAGAGTCTTCAGGCATTTCCAGTCTGGGAACGAAAGCGGTAAGGGTGTGAGTCCCGGAGAGCAGCACGGCACGCCGCCACCCTGCCGCTCCCCGCCCGGCCCCGCGCTTCGGGAGGCTCTGCTCAGACCGCGGGCACGCAGCAGTGCCGAATTCCTCCTCTCGAAGGAAGGCAGGTAGGTAACACCGGGCTGGCGTGAGAGAGGAGGCGCGGTTACGAAAACAGGAGTGGGAGAAGCGAGAAAAGAGTGGTTCCAAAAACGGGGTGCAGGCAAAAAGGGCCAAACGCGACCCTGAGGATTTGCTTTGAGGGCCTTCAAGCTTTTAGCCACGCTCCGTGAGGCAAGGAGGGTGAAAACAAAGAACAGCTCCACTGCTAAACCTCTTTACTCGTGTCTGGAAGTCAGGTAGCTGGATGTCCAGCGCCCCCAAGAAGTCCTTGTAAGGCTCAGTAGTGTCCATACAACTAAAACTTGGTGTGGGCTTCACCTTCAATTTCTTTTGTACAGAAACTCTGCTTTCAAAAGGTTTTGTGGCTAGATGGGGCCACCCTCAGAGCATCTGGTAGGTGAAATCAGCCCAGATAATCGGGCACAAAAAGGACTCCAGCCTCTGCCCAAGTGTTCCTGGCTTTCATCAGCTCCCCCGTGACCCAGCACTCCCGCCTTCACCTGCGCTATCCGGCTCGCCCTAACCCCAGCTCTCCGACCCACCCGTCCTCCAGGCTCCGGCTCGGCCCCTTTTGTTTCCCTGTGAACACACAAAGCTGCTTCTACAACCTGCCGTGAACTCCAACCCTCTGCTTTGCTCCCCTCGTCAGGGGAAGGCAGAGGGGGGCAAGGAACATCTGTTTTCTACGGGTCCATTCCCGGTCACCACACTTCTTTAGTGCCACGGGTAACGACTTTTTCAATAAAACAGACAATAAAGCAACAAAAAGGGTTCATTTAAAGGCGGCGGCTGGCTGCCGCGGCTGGGAAAGGCGTAGCGAGATAAGGAAAAAAAACTTCAGCCAGCTGAGGCGCGCACGGCCGCTGCGTCAGGCGCGCAGTTGACAGGAGCTCGGCCGAGTCGCCAGCACGCCCGGGGCTTTGCTTTGTTCCTAGAGAACCAACGCCAGCAAAAACAGCGAGCTTGGAGAGAGCCGGGGTGCTGACATGCAAACTAAACAGAATTAATCTCCCAGGTCAGGAGTGCAGGCTTGACAGAGGGGGGTGCTTCCCCCCCGCTACGTGCGCGCATCCAGAGGAGACTCACGAAGACTTGTGCCTCAGAGATTTAAGTATTAAAAGCACTACTGCGCCGTGCTCTGCCGTCCCAGGGAGCGTCACCAGCTCGTACTTAGAGCTCCGCCGAGCGGGCCGGCAGCGACTATCCGTGCAGAGAGGCCTGTACGTCTGACAGTCTGCTACAGCTGGGGGTGCCCATCTTCTGCGCTCGCTGGTACAGCTCCGAGTCCCCGAAGTAGCGTGCCCGGTACAACAAGCCTTCCTCTGCAAAGGGAGAAGCGTGGCGTTAGGAGCACGGCGGGGAAGGAGACCCCTCACCAGGCCAAGTCCCACCGAGCACGGGGAAGGAGAAACGCAGAAGCTCATGGCTCGGCAGGCTGCGAAATGTGCCTACACGGTGTTAAAATACAACTTCAGCGTAGCCCAGTTGTTTTTTTCTGCAGCAGACAACCCTCTCTGCCCCTGAGCCCACGCTACTCACTCTGCTGCTTCTCCTTCCAGCAGTTATTTCGGAGGTTGGCAATGTAGTCGTCCTCCACGCTCCTCTCCACGTTCTTCAGGTTGGTGCCTGTGTACTCCTCGGCGAAGTTCTCAGACACGTAGTAGACGACTTTCAGGTGCTCTGTCACTCTCCTGTGTATGTGACCCACGGACCTGGCTCAGGAGAGAAGTCAGAACAGCATCAGACACCTGAAGGGCACGGCCAAAGCCTCGCGGCTCCTCATAACGCACGGCATGCCGTGAACCACATGCATCACCCCCATGCGCCCACTGCCTTGGAGCTCAGGAGAGGAGAAACCTTTCTGGTGGAAATGAAGCAGCAGCACAGGGAGGGACAAGCCGGCAGGGAGCCCCACGGCTGGTTCCACAGCTCGGGGTGCGAGCAGGCAGCAGGGCAGAGCAGAGGGCAGGCAGCGATCCCAGCTGCCCCTCGGCCAGACCTGGGACCCTGCGCTCTCCCCTGGGGATATCTGCCACCCCCAGCAGTGTCAGCTGCCCCCAGCTCACCACATGCTGCTGCAGGAACAAAATTAGATCCCACTCCACACTCGAGCCTGCACCGACGAGTACAGCAAGCACTTTCTGGAAGGAAACCTCTCTTTACCCTAACCCTACCCCCTCAGATTTGCATTTCAGACAAAACCGCGTTCTTATTTTCTCCCCAGCGCTCCGGCAAACCTAGAGACACTCACCGGGGCGTGTTTGCAAGCCGCAACACAGGACCTGTGCCCAAACACTGGAATCATCGGGAAAGGCTCCAACTGGAGACATGCCCAAAGTCTCCCATAATAAATACCAGCTGGCTGCTGCATCAAACACAAGCCTGACTCCTAAGCCAGGTATAAACATCAACTCATCCGGCTCGCCCTTCAGCCTGCGAGCAGGGTGCACAGGAGCGAGTCAAACACTCCTGCACGCTCCATCAGGGTCCAGCACTCTGGGACGAATGGTGGGTAACCCCACAGACCGAACAGCACCCAAAGCTCTCTCGCCACTTTTCAAGACCAAGGCAGTGCTTGCTGGCAGCTCAGCTCGCTGCTTTACCTGTCAGGACAGAGCCCTGAGGCCTCCACAAGTCTGTATTCTTCTTCTGTGTAAAGACGAACTAAGGAGGCTACAAAATGAGCCCTCAGAGGAGAAGCTTTCTGAGCTCACAGAGCTTCAGCATGCTGCTGGAGCATACTGAAAACAGAGGCAGAAGAAACCAGAAACCTGCTACCTGGAGGCAGACGTGCAATTCGGTCAGGCAGATTCGACGAGGCATTGCTGAGCAGGGTGGCACTGACCTAGGCGGGTCTGTTAACAAAAGCTTTATTTTTGGAAGAGGTTTACAAAGGGAACCGAGTGACAAGTGTTTCTTTACAACTCTGCCATTCTCAGCAATAGCTTCCTATAAACAAGGGGCACTAAAACCTCCCCGTGCCATTGAAACCTCACCAGGTTCAGCAGCTTGCCTGCGGCACGCTGGGTTCGATGCAGCGAGCTCGTTTCCTGCCAAGGAACAGCTGAGCTCAGCATTTTTTCCTTTGCCTGAGTGAGAGCACAGCACCGCCTGCCGGCACAGCACGCTGCTGCTCCAGCTCCTTCCGCTTCACCCAGAAAACACGACCGAGAGGCCTGGACAGTTCGTTTGCTTCTCTTGTCCAAACCCAAAGTGGGAAATCGGTTGGCTTGCTGCCGCCTGAGCACAGCGAGGCTCGGGGGTGATGTTCCAGCTGAGAAGACTGGGAGCAAATCCCTGCCTGCCTCAGAGCTGCCCTGCGCTGAGCGCGTTCTTGCCCCACAGAGCACCTCCTCACCAGTGTAAAACGAACAAGCAGAGACACACACGGGCTTAGTTTCATCGCCCTCAGCCACAGAAGTGACATCCCAATACTCCTTAGCCTCTCAGAACGACCCTTAGCTGCGCCTCGCTCCAATTTGCTCTCTTTTGGCTCTAAGCGCTAACGCCAGAGTCCTTACCTTGAACCCGAAAGCCGAGCTGGGTTTTAGAGCATTTAATGTAATCACCAGCAAACACCGCCGTCAGTGAAACCCAGCAGGGCCCACGGGCCATAACCAAAGCCACCCTCTGCTGGCCTTCTACCTGCACATAGGAAACTTGCACTGAGTGTACGTTAGGGTTCTGGCAGGAGCGATGCACGCAGCCAGAAATCACTCCGTTCCTTGCTGGCACCACAGGGTGACCAAGAACAAAAACTCGTTTCATTTGTCAGCAGTGAGCAGAGCAGGGCATTTCCACAGGGTCTGGAACGAAACCGCACTGCTTGTGCACAGTAAATGTCTGGCCCTAGATATTCCATGGCAAGATCAGAGCTCAAAACCAAGGGATTTCTCTGGGAGTGTCTTTTATTCCCCCCCTCTTCTACTGCTCTGTACTAGACGTAAACCCAGCCGAGGCTTTTAGGACGAACAGATCCGAATTTCGTTTTTCGTACCCCAATTTAATTCTACATCTCAGCCCACTGCACATGGATCTCAGTGTACCCAAACAGCCCTGCTGGGCTACAGCTTCTCAAAGGCATTTACTTCGTCCCTTTCCCATCTAGCTGCAGGCTACAGAAGTTCCCCGTCAGAGCCCCAGTCCGTCAGGCCAGCGAGCACCCTCCAACAGACCCTTCCATCCCAAGACCTGCCTGAAAACAAGGTGGCCTTCTCTGACATGTGAGATACCTGGGAGCAAGAGCAGGAGGAGATAAAGCAAAGAACTGATGGGAAAAGCAGAGCGCCCAGCTCCCTACCCCAACAACGTCAGCCAGCCCTCCAGAACCCACCCCGCTTCAAAAGGCTCAGAGTAAGGGGTACTAACGGCCTCTGGCTCAGGCTGTAGGGAGGGCTGGAGACCATCATCTGGCTGAGAGCAGACACGATGATCAGGATGAGGATAGGCATCAGCTGGACAAACAGCCCGAGGCCACCCTGCAGGAACAGAAACGCACAGTGGAGCATTGTAGGCAGACCCCAGAGCGTCGCTCTCCCCCACTCCGTCCCTCCGTCCGTCCCTCCCTCCCTCCCAGCCCTAACACAGCCTTAATTCCCCTGCCCAACACAGGCAGCGGGCTCAGGAGGCTCCCCAAAGTAACTGGGAGAAGTCCGGCCGCCCACAGCTCTCCTCCAGAAAGGACAGCGTAACTCTGGAGGTCCAAACGTCTCCAGGTTTGACTGGAGGGGACGGGCAGGGGGAACCTGGTGAGCAAATTTCAAAAGCCTCACGCCTGTACTTTGTTTGCCTTCGTTTGACTGTGTGCCCCGTGAGGCTCCCATCCTGCTCGTGCTGGCGAGCAGAACTGGTTTTGTGAAAGCTCTCTCCCCTCCTCGGGGTCAGATGAAAGAAATTCCCCCTCCGCCTCACCTCTGAGCTCCCTCCGCTTCTGGCAGAGTGCGCTTCCCCCTTTAACCCTGAGAAGAACTACTCAGGAAGTTCTCAGTTTTTCTTTCTTTCTTTTCCTTTTAAAGTATTTTACTGGCTATTAAAAGAGCAGGGTTATGTTAAGTCCCACATTCTCATTTCTCCAGGTCAGAGGGCTTGGAGACATATGCAGACTCTGTGATGGAAAACCCCAAAATAGCTCAGGCTATAAGGTTTTTTCCTTGGTTAATTACACATCCCATCTCGCATAGGGAGATAAAAGGGAGAATGGGTACGTGTTGGGAGGAGCCACGTGTATCCGTATTATCCGAAAGCTGGATCTGCCTTTTAAAATTAGAGAATGAAACGAGAGAGGAAATGCTTATTCTCTGCTAAAAACAAGTACGTGTTACTGGTGTCATCTCATTTCGAGGTGGCACAGATTCAAGAACACACCAGTGTTTTCCCTGCTGGAAGAGAGCTCTGAAAGTCCTGGGAGAGCCACCAGCAGTAAATTACAGAGTGAAAATTCTGCAGGCAGCTTACTTCCCACGACTCCAGCTTTCTGTACCGGGAGGTGACAACGAGCAGGGCTGTTGCACAAAGCAGCCCCGCCAGCTCGCTGGCGATCTGTGTACTGGAAAAAACATTCAGGCTCCTGGCCCCCTGCGTGCTCTCCACTTACATCTCCCTGATGCTCTCGCCTGTCCTGCCTCTGGTGGTAGGTGTATCGCATCCGGCCGTTGCTGTACACGTGGACGTTACCTGCGAGCAAAAGGAGAACGATACAAAGAGGTCAGCGCACGTAAGACGGTGCTGGCTGGCTAGGAAGGAACCACAAAAGGTGGCTACATTCCATGCCAGCATCACCGATAAAAATGCAACTCTAAAAGTTGGCTGTGTACTAAAATGCAGGACAAGAAAGCGTCCGCTACTGCAGGCTGTCACGGAGGGATCCCAAAAAGCTCACCAGAGGTGGCTGCAGCAGCTAGGGCACTCCCCAGGAGACTGACGGAAGCATTCATACAAAGGAGTTTATTTTTTGATTAATACCAATTGGAAAAAGAAAAACAAATCATTTTGTTAGTTTTTCCACCTTAGAAGCAGCTTTTCCTCGTTTTAAATGTCAAAACTACAGCTGAAGAGGGAGACCAGCTGCAAAACTGCTCCTGAATTCTCGTGGGACTGAGCAAAAATAGCAACTCGCAGTTTTTACTGGAGTAGCCCTACCTTTCTGGCAGGCAGAACAGGAATGCTGCAGAAGGTCACAAGAAGCCTGTGCATCATTTTCGTTCGAACGTTCAATCCAACCTAGTAATAGTTAACATTTCCAGCATGCAGACAGATTGCTGAACTGGGGAAGAAGTTCATCTCTGCTGGAATTGCCTGCTGGATCCCAAGTTCTCCAAGTTCCCATCTGAATGATTTAGAAAAGCCTAGGTGTTTGGGTCATTTGTGAGGGAGAGCTCTCATCAAACTCGGCTGCGGAGAGGAACACCGCTCTCCAACCAATCCTCGCCCTGCCCAATAAATCCCTACTGCACTGTGACTGTCAAAAGGACGGGGTCCCTCTCAGGAGATCCAGGTTTAACGTGCTTACTGGAAGGAAATCCACCACCAAAGAACATGTTGAAGAGGTCCTCGGGGGAGATGTCCGCCTCAAACCCGCGGTGGAAGTCTGAGTGACTGTGTCCGTGCCGAGCAGGGTTGAGCTTCTCGTCCCCGTACTGGTCATATTGCTTCCTCTTCTCCGGGTTGCTCAACACCGCGTACGCGTTGCCAATGGCTGAAATATCGACAATAAGGAAGCAATTAGCTTCTTTCTTCTCAAGATAATGCGCTGAGCCCTGCGAACGGGCACGGCTCGCCTTCCTCAGCACCCAAATGAGATTCTCAAGCAGCCACGTCTTTGACAGCACAGCTCTTGTACCTGGCACGCTGCTTTGGCAAATGCTGGCAGAAGGAAACCACACCAAGAGACTCAGCCTTAAATTAACTCAAATAACGAAGCTGTGATACGGCTGGTATGGGTTCTGTGCGTGTTCCTAGAGAAACCCTCTCAGGTGAATGAAACTACACATTGCTACGCAAATACTGGCAGTAGAGCTGCTACGCATTTCATTTCATTAAATCTGTTATTTCTTTTGAACAGCTAATCCCAAACCATTCAGCCATAAGCAACTGTAGAGGAAAGTACGATTTCAGTTGATGGATTTTATTCAAAAGTAGCATTAAGTGCACTCGATGTCATAGCCTAAAACCAGAACTACAAAGAATTTAAGTACAGGGTACATCACTGAAAGAGACTTTAAGATCCCAAGTAAAAGCTGGTGAGGAGATGTTGGCTAAAAGCTGTGTCAGCGACCTGTGAATTTCAGAACTTCCAGGTTCCAGAACGAAGGTGCTTAATTACAAGGGCTGTTAACAATGCCTGTGGAACTGAATCCCCCCGGTTTCCCAGCTACCTCTCTGCAGCCTCAGCACATGCAGGGCCTTCCAACCAGACAGCCCGCCGGCCACCCGCCTGTTCTGGGCTCCTCTCCCTGCACATCCCAGCTTACCACTTCCCCTCGGCACCAACCCACCCGAGAGCCTCCGTACGTGACTGCAGAGCACATCCCTTCTCCTCCCCGTGTCGCAAGGAAGTGAAGAAGTTCACAGGACTGGGGCTGACTGGTGTGTTAAAGGCAGGAGAAGAAGCAGCAGGAAAGGGGGGGACACGTGCCCTTTGCAGGAGATTAACTCTAAGATTCAAAATTTTCCCGCAGTGAGACCGAGGTGTTTGGTTTCTTCTTGGACTGGAGATTTGGAGAGTGAAGGACGTAATGTCAATATGCTCGTTCTAAGTCTCGGTTATAATTACTGCACACACAGCTAACGTTGCTACAAGCCGGGAAGGAAGCTAGACCACAAGGACCGGCTCCAGCACACGAGCCTGTCCTTTCACACCATGTGATTAAGCAATGAAAATGGGGCGATTTAGGATCTTGTTCATCGTCTAGCCTTCTGCTGACCAAGCTACATAGAAACACCTCATTCCCAGTCAGGATTTTAGCTCCAAGTAGCTAGGTTCAGCTCTTTCCCCAACGTCAGCCAAAGGCAGCGATGCAAACGTGGTTCAACACAACTGCAGCCACCTGCAACCGCGGCCTGGGACAAGGTCCCAGGACAAGACCTCACGTTTTATCAGCTGTCACTGGGAAGACGAATGTCAAGACTTGAGCTAACACACCAACGTTAGAAAAAATTAACTCAAGCCCTCAGAGCGGTGCACGTTTCCCCCTTCACCCTCTGGAAGGGAGCAGCTGGACTTTGGCGAGCCCTGCAAACCAGCGGCTCTGCTGAAGGCCGGGAGATCCAACGAGACGAGGCTGGAGGATAAAGGGCACCTTGCTTAACGCACGACTTCTGGCACGTAACTCTTGTCAAAGCCTTCGGCAAACATCGTTGTTCAAGATTAGAGGTGAGGAAACCTGCCTTTCGCCACTTGGCGAGGACTGACAGATAAACTATCGGCCGGCGGCTCACGGCACAGGCGACGCAGGCAGATGGCTGCAGATGCTCCCTGCTTAACCTGGCCCCTGCACTAAAAAAGAGTAGCTGAGGGTCAGCTCGCTATCTGCCAACAGCAAGACGCTTATCAGTCATGGATTTAAGCCTTAAAAGGCTCGAACAAACCTTACATAAGACTTTTACTGCTGAAATTTGTCCACTCGGAGCTCACCCCTCACCGCACTCGTGGCAGGCTAGCCTTGCTCCCTGCTCCAGCAAAAGTCTCGGGCATCTCCCTCCCGAGATGGCCAGAATCAGACCGTGGTATTTAAATGGCTCAACGCTGTGAAACGGGCACAAGAAGTTCTGTGCTTATCCCTGTGATAACAATCAAACATCCCCAGCCTGCAGAGGAACGTGCCGTGCTGCTCCAGCTCCACTGCACCCACAGTGCTGCTCAAAATCCCACAGGCAGGTGCCACCCAGGTGAAAAGCCTTCGATTTGGGTACGGGCACCTAGGGAAGTGCCTGCGGGGCTGTTTTTGGGGATTACCGTCAGAAGAGGCCTCATTTTACTCGTGAGCGGAACAATTCCAGAGCCAGCCCAGGGGAGCACAGTGCCACGATCACCAGCCTGCTCCTTTATTTTCCCTCACACAGCTGAACGCAGTTCTCGTGTGACTCTACTGCATTTATTCTAGCAAAGGGGATTTTCCTGGCCCACAGGCAATTACACAACTGCTCACAACCACGAGTCAAAAGCTCAGCTAAGCGGGCTTCCAAACGCCTCCTGCTGAGACTTCTGATGTGATATGGAAGACGAGAAATAAAGGAAGTGAAAAAAATCATGAGTGCTAGAGAATTAGCCACCTTCCCTACAACCTCAGAAGGGTAGAACTACTCCCAGATGGACACAGATGCTTAAGCCAAATTCTGTACGTTCCAAGCAACAGCATTTCTTCTGGAAAACGACTCCGGTTTTAAGCTGCCTGATTGCCCAGGAAACATCCCTGCTGCACACGCAGAGGCCCTGTGGATCAGGCTCCCTGTGGCAGAAACGAAGCTCCTGCTGACCTTTTTGAGTTCTGACGGGGCTCGGTTGTACAGCTGGTGTAGTTTCACCCAGGAAACGTTCCCCTGGCATTTCTATCCAGGAATTCCATGCACAGCCCTTCCTGACGGTCAGGCAGAGCGAGAAACCTGAAGGTTTATGGTCTGCCTGAAATGCTCCACAAGCAGGAGAGCCTGAACACCACTTCTGCACATGAGTTCCCTGCCACGGAGCCCGTCCAGCAATATTCCTCCTGAGGGATTCAGTTACAGCAGCCCCGCTGTGCTCTCGGTATGTGGGAGCTCTCTGGGAGACGTGTTTGTAAGACAAAGGGGCTGCAAACACGACAACTGCCTCTGGTGCTGCACAGCTCACCGCGTTTCTGCCGGGGCTGTCCCTAGGAGGGGAGCACCAAGCACCTGCCGCGAAACCGACCCTGGGGGCTGTTTCAGGCTCCCGGCACACTTTGTCCATGACACAACCAGCTCAGAGAGACAACTCTGCTGACAAGAGCTTTATTTCACTCTGCCTGAATCATGAGGTTGTTTTTAGGGAGTCCTTGCTAGCCCAGCTCAGCAGCATCACCTGATGGTTGTGGGTAAGTCACGAGGGTGGGAACGCACGTTACCTTTAAAGGCCTCCGTAGCCCCTGGCGCGTGGTTCTTATCCGGGTGAAACTTCAGCGCGAGTTTCCGGTAAGCCTTTTTCAAGTCCTCGTCAGAAGCTTCTCTGTTGACTCCCAGAATTTCGTAGTAATCTTTGCACTGCTTTACCCTGCCAGGAGAAAAGACACGGGCAGTGAGTTCCGGCCATGAGAACTGCTTTGCCTCGGATGTGTCGACTCCGCAACGTCACGCGCGGCGCGGTTTCGACCAATGCTGCTCAGCGAACTCTGCTTTACTCATCTCTAATTCCTCAGAGGTGACCCACTTTTCTCACGTGCTCCCCCGCAGCGTGCCTGCGCTACTGGCACACAAACACTCCTACGGAATGACTCAGGCCAGGAAAGGTGGAAGGGCCTCTCCCTGGGCAGTGCTATCACAGGCGGAAGAACACAACCGGCAAACAACCTCCAAAACATGAGCGTGATGGATCTGGGGGTGCAGGGATGACAAATGGCAGACCAGGATCCAGAGGACTGCTGTTTTTTTGGCGTTCCCCCACACCTCCTCAGACCCAGTCAATTCAGACTTAAAAACTAACACGGGCTGAGCTGGAGAGGGAGCAGCAGGCACTGCCCAGGCCTGCGAGCAGCCCAGCTCACACAGCGTGCCCTCTGCTACAATGCCTCCTTCTCACAGGACTTGGAGGAGACAGAGTAGAGCGTGCTGGATTTGTGGACAAACGGGTGGCGCAATTAATCCACCTGGAAGCCAATCAGCCAGGGCGGTCCTTGCGCAACTTGGACCGTACCCAGCGCCTTACACTACGGTTATAAAGCAAGCGTGCCTACGCTTCGGTCCTGTGACTGCCAGCGTTTACAAGGGGTAGAGCTGGACGGAGAGCAGCCGGAAGGGTGCTGGGAAGAGGGGTGATGGATAAGTGTGTCCTGGGAGTTGCCAGCAGGAGCTTTAGGAGCGTCCTGAGCATCTCTCCCAGCAGAGCGAGGGGTCCTGCGGGGGGGTTTCTACTTGGCTGGGCTCTCGGCGTGACCGCAGGCAGCAGCACAGGGGGACGAGGCTGTCCCTGAGGCCCCCGCAGCGCACGCACCTCCTGACGGCATCCGCCTGGTCCCGCGTGTAGCCCCGCGGCGCCTCCCCGGCCGCCTCCCCGCCGCTCCCCGGCCTCCCCTGGGGGCTCGGCGGCGCCCCGGGGCTGGGGTCGGGGTCGGGCCGGGCGCCCGCTGCCTGCTGCTCCTTGTCGAGCTCCTCCAGGAGGGCTGGAACGGGAGGGGGGCGAGAATTAAAGAAATTCGGGGAAAAACAAAAGAATTTGGGGGAAAATAAGTAATTTTGGCGGGAGAAAATTAAAGATTGGGGGGGTGAATTAAAGATTTTTTGGGGGGGAATTAAAATAAATTCAGGGAAATCAGATAAATCTGGGAAAAAATAAATAATCTCGGAGAGAACTAAAAAAAACTGGGGAAAATTAAAGAAATTCAGCAAAAATTAAAAGAAATCCAGGGGAAGTTAAAATGATTTCGGTGAAAATTAAAGCCGTTCCAAGAAAACTGAAGACATCCAGGGAAAATTAAAAGAATTTCAGGCAAAATTAAAAGAATTTAAGGCAAAATTAAAAGAGACCCGTTGACAATTAAAAGAAATTCGGGGAAAATTAGAGAAATTCAGGGAAAATGAAAAGAAACGCGGGGAAAATTAGGAAAAATTGAGGGAAAATTAACGAAACTCGGAGGAAGTTAACGACCCCCCCCCCCTTCGCCCCCCACCCCCCGGACTCGCTTTCCCAGCACCCCCCGCGCTCCCCAGACACCGCGCATGCGCACTCCCCGCGCAGGCCTCCCCCCCCGCTCCCCGTGCCGTCGCCCCCCCGGGCCGCCGGCCGTGCCTCACCGCGGGCGCGGGGCGAGGGGTAGAGGCGCTGCGCCTTCAGCAGGAGCCGCCGGGCCCGCTCGGGCTGCCCGGCCCTGGCGGCCGCCAGCGCGATGCCGACGCAGCGCTCCGCCTCCTCCCGGTTCCCCTCCATGGCGCCCGGGCCCGGCGGGCGGCGCCGCCTGATGGCGTCACCGGCAGACCGCGCCCCTTCGCAACAGGCCACGCCCATCGCGGCGAGACCACGCCCCCGGCCAAACCACGCCCCCCCCTCGCTAGGCCACCCCCCCCCCCGTATTGCCCCGAGTACCCGCGCACTGCCGTAACCCCGCGACGGCGCCCCCCCAAAAAGCACGCAGCTCCAGCACGTTAGTTAAATCCGAGCTCATTAGGGGAATTAAGGGGACAAGGGAGGCCCGGCCCAGCCCCGCCCCGCTAGGGCCGGGGCAGGGTGAAGTCCCAGGCGGTCTCCTGGGCGCACTTCCACATGGCGCGCATGAGGCGGGTGAAGCCCATGTCCTTGGGCTTCTCCAGGCCCCGCATCAGGCGCTGCTTCATGATGGCCACGAACTCCTTGTTGCTCAGCTCGCCGTTCCCTGCGGGGAAGGGGACGGAGGAACACGTTACAGGTGCCCACAAACGCAGCCACGCACCCCAAACCCTCCACAACACACCTCACAGGGCAGCAGCCCACCCCTAAGCCAGCACCATGTACTTCACAGGGCAGCAGCAGCCCACCCCAAACCCACCCGTAGAGCTTGAAGTCCCCCTCACCTTGGGGTCCCCCAAGAGCTGGTCACACACAGCAGCTCACAGCAGTGTTTAAACCCCAGCCCTGCAGGAACAGGGCCCGACAGCAGGGCACCGGCTCTTGGGGACAGAAAACCCACCGCAAAGCCGATGCCCAGGGCATGCACTTGAAAGAAACTGGGCATGGAAGAAATCTGAGGGGCAGCAGCCCCCAAGAAACAACCCCCCCAGTGCCGGCAGCTTCCCAGATCAAAGGGAGGTTATATTTAATGAATGAGTTTCTCCATTTCAATTTTTTTTTTTCCTGCATTGCATCCAAATGCAAATCGGGGCAGGGAAACTCCACTGAAAAATACCAGGAGGGGAGCAGAACTCCCCCCAGCTCTGTGGGCTTTTGATGCATGCCTATAAACAGCGACAGAAAGCCCCGAGCTCTGCGCCTGCTTTTCCACCCAGCACCTTCCTGATGGCGGATTTGTCAGGCAACCACAACCAGTTCCTCCCCCCCCAAAGCTTTGCTATCAAAATATTTATCAGACACCACATGTGGATGCAAATTGGGAACATTGGGATATCCTTGGATTCACTCTGAGCTCCAGTCTGATCACCTGATCAGAAAACGCCACGGAATAAAATAAAATAGATGCAGCAAAGGCACAAGGCAGCAGGTGGGGCTGAAGCCAAGGGGACAGCAGCCACGGGGCAGGACTCGAGATGGGCACTTTTCTGTGCTCATGTGTAACTCAGCCAGCCACCAGCACTGGGCAGCTTCCGTGGCTGATACCCTTTCCCTGTATTTCTCCTCCTCGACTCTCAGGGCCGAGAGTGCCACGGGAGGCTGTTCACTCACCATCGCAGTCGAAGAGCGCAAACACCACGTCGCACACGTGGTCGGAGAGCTCCACCTTCGCCACCGTCCTGGCCACTTGCTGCATGGTCACTGCAAGAGAGCAAGGGCAGGCGGTGAGCGCGAGCCAAACCCCCCAGCTCTGTCCCCATCCCGTCCAGCACCAGGCTCCTCGGAGCCTTCCCCTCCCTACTGCAGCAAACTGGGGTGTGGAGGGGCTGTTGGCAAGCACCAACATGCTTTGGGTTCGAGATCAATGTTCAAAACCCTTAGGTGATGCTTTTTATCCCCCCCTTTGGTTACGAACTCAGAAGTGTCAGCGTGACAGCAAGCACCGGGTAGGAAGCTTCTTAACCTCTCCTGGTGGTTTGATTGAGGCAGGTCCTGCTGATGGTGCTGCAGTAATGAGACTCTGAAAAACTACTACAACAGGCTAGGAATAATAGTATTAATAAAATAATAACAAACAAGAGCAGCTTTTCCATTTAAGCAACCCAGGTCCAGCACAGACTCGGTGCTACCCAGCTCCAATGCTGCAGGAAGAGCTCGTGTGGTACCTCCCGTCAGCAGGCTCTGCAGCAAGCAGACAGGGCTGACCTTGCTGCAAGATCCAGAGCTGTGAAATTATTTCACATCCCATCTCCCCAGCCTCTCGGCTGAGCTCCTCAGCAGAGCAGCAGGCAGGAGCTGTAGGCATGGCTCTAGAAAAGAGCAATCTGTGGAGCTATCAGGCTGGCAGGGTTACATAGCAGATTTTGCTGCATAAAGGGAAAAAAACCAAACCCTCATGGGGCTGGATGAAAAAAAGCTAGGGAGAAACCCGTTTTGCTTTGTAATAGCATCACACAGACCCAAATAGAAGTGTCTCAACATTGCACGGGTATTCACAGCTTATCTACACTTGTTTCTCAGCTGAGTTTTTCCCCAGCAAGACCTTCCACCTGCCAGCTCGAGGTTGCAGAGGTGCTTTGGCACACCTAGACCTTGGGAAGGATAGAGGTTAAGTGCTGTAGGCCATCTCCTAGCCCAGGCCAATCACTTCAGCCAGCAGCAGCAGTCTGTATTTCCTCAGATGGCAACGCTGAATTTCACAGAAATCTTCCTTAGAGGTGCCGGACCAAGCCCTGACGCCTCTTTCCTCCAATGCACGTCCTTCCGACTACAGGGCGTCGCAGACCAGGTAAATAAAATCAAAGTGAACTACGAGTGCCATTTCTTTACCGTTTTGGAAAACGAAACAGGTGCTGTCTGGGGAAACACCTCACAAAACCTTTTCCCAGTTTGGATTTTGTGCTGGCTGCATCGATCTGTATGCAGGGAAGCCTCCAGGATTTGATGCCATTAAATATTAGTTTTATACCTTGAAAGATACCTTTCTTTTAAAATTTCAGGTGTTACAGTCTTACACTAGTTCCTTTAAGGAGCCATCCGAGTATTTTATGCAAGTTTAGCAGACAGCAGCTCTGGTTTTCCCTCCAGTGCCCAGAAGCACACAGTGAGCAATGCCTCACGGAGAGCTCACGAGCAAGGCTTGTCTACGTGCTGCACAAACAGGCCAGAGCCAGGCAGATGGCAAACTGCAGGTTTCTCTCTGAGATTAATCATTTGGCCAAAATAACAGGCTGATGGTTTATCTCAATTTACCTGAATGCTGCATTTCCTCCTGTTGCTGAAGTGCCCCTACAGCAAGGCATTCAAAGCAACCTCTCCCACAGCCTCACCAGCTCGTTTCAGCGACGGTCCTGACTTGTGAGGCTAAAGCAAAGGCTGGGCTGTAGCTCTACCAAGACCAGCTTGCACCCTGTGCAAAAAAGTGCAATTCCCACCCTCGCCTCAACGGGGGAATTAGCGATGAATTCGTCTCCCAGCCTGCTGCCAGCTGGAAGCCCGGGCAAGTTTTCTAAATGATGCTAAGACAATGACAACTGTTGTGGTGCCAATAAAAATCAAAGACGGACTAATGAATAATCTGGGTGTTGTTTTACGGGTCGTTAAAATACACTTTTACCATCCTCTTTAGAAGACGCTAGCTTAATTCATCACAGAAGACAAGTTGCCCAGCTCTAGCTGCTCGGTGCCATCCATTTTTTCCTGTTTCATTTTAAACAGCACTTCTAAAATCCTAATAATCAGTTTGCTACATTAGGTTAGCAGCAATTTATTTGACACAAACTACCCTTTTTTATTTCCTCCTCCTAATAAGATGAGCAATTGGTTGCTTTTCACTAAGCAACCCTACAAGAACTTGACTTTAGGAAGGGATGCAGCCCATTTATTGCCTATTCAATTTGTAGGTGAGATGCCCAGGCTAGGTGAGCGTGCGTATGGGGAGCACAGACAATTTAAGCATGGGAGCACAGATTCCTGCTGCAAAACCCAGGTGTATCGCTGCAGGTTAATTTGCAGCTTCATTAGGACCCCAGTAAAATGCCTTTCGTGTGGCTGATGCTGCTGGAGCACCCACACTGAGGCTTTTTCCCAGCTGGGCTTTCTCCCCCCTGCTTTACACGGTGTCAGCATCAACCAGACCTTGCCCTGAGACTTTCCAGAGCTGGTGGGCTCCTGAAAGAAGAGAGCAGCCCGAAACCTCCCCAGGCTTTCCTCCTCCAGCCACAGGACTCTTAGAGCAGTGACTGAGGCTACAGCACAAATTCATTAATCGCACATAATTAAACAGCAATCACACTGATTTACCACCTGCGTGTAGACCTAAATACTCCAGGAATACATACTCCGTGACCAGGCAGT
This sequence comes from Cygnus atratus, assembly GCF_013377495.2. Classification (NCBI taxonomy): domain Eukaryota; kingdom Metazoa; phylum Chordata; class Aves; order Anseriformes; family Anatidae; genus Cygnus; species Cygnus atratus. The sequence goes on along the minus strand of NC_066368.1, from coordinate 24,580,948 downwards.
TGCTAATTTACTGTAGGTCCTGAGAAAATCAGATTTGCTAGGCTATTATCTCCTCACGGCACACTGCAGAAGCAGCAGCACATCCATATTTCATGTGCAGCATTTCTTGCTTGTTTTTACTTCTAAATGAAAGGAAAAACCCATCGGGTTCTTTTAACTTTAAGCCTTAAGATGTGATGATCTAAAGGAAAGAGCACAGATGATTCCCCGAAAAGTCACAGTTAAGGAGGGCTGTGGACACACGCAGGAAGAGATGTGACACATCTGGCTCCCTTTGCAATTCCACTGCCCCAAAACCTATCCATGCCTTAATATCCCCACAACAGCAACAGCTGGGCAAATAACTTGCTTCTGACACATTTCATTTTGCAGCTGCCTACATACATCAGCTTTGACTTCTTAGCAGACAAGAACTTCCACTAAACTTAAAAAAACCCACTGTTTAATTAGATACCGTTGTTTTCTGTGTTCTCAGAGTATTTTATAAGCAGCACTTAGAAAAGAGGTTTAGACAAGAGAGGCACGTGTTTGTGACAGACCTAAGCAGCAGAGTTGGACTTTTTTTCAATGTACTGTACATTTAAAATAAGTTTGTTTTAATCAGCACGTCAAATCTGGTAACAGCTGTAATGGCTTAGCCCTCAAAGGAAATACGTGATGAGATGAAGAAGGATAGGGATTGGTCTGGTCAATAAACCACACCACGACCAAACACCCCAGAAAACACCCAGCTCTGAGGTTATTCAGCCAGCTCCTTGGCCACGCTCGCTCTCTGGACGATGGATTATCTGAACAGAGCTGCTCTGGAGACTTTAACACTCAGACAAGGAACTTAATGGGATCCCAAGGTCAGAGCCAGTGAGAAAATTCGGGTGCCACTACTCGTGTTTTAGAGCAGAAATGCAGCATTTGGCTCTTATTTCTAAACAAAGCCTCTTGCTTTTGAGCAAAGCCAGGACAGGGCTTGAGCAATACCCACTGGTCATGGAGACCCCTATGGAAGACAGTTGACAAGCTGTAGGAACTTTTCTTGCAATTTCCAACAACTTTTTCAAGTGCACTGTAAAAGAAGAAAAGATGCTGCTCCCAAGACTGGGATGAAGAAGAACCCCTGAATGCCTGGGCTCCGGCACCAGAGCCAGTGGTGTACCCACCAGGTTGCTCTGCCTTTGCACACATCTGACCCGAATGGTTCTGCTGAAGAGCAGTATTGTGCGTAGGGACATGGTTTAGAGGGTGACAGCTGGACCAGATGATCTTGAAGGTCTTTTCCAGCCTTCATGATTCTGTGTTACACTGATGAGAGGCTAGAGCTTGAGCTGGAAAACATCATATGGAACGTGTGGAACCAGGCAGAGGAGGCTGCAATTTGCTAGGTCCTGCATTTTGGCCACCTAACCTTACCCATAAAAGTGGCCTAGAAGAAAGCTGGAGAGGGACTCTGTCAGGGAGTGTAGCCATGGAACCAGGAATAATGGCTGGGAACAAATGGAGGGGAGATTTAGATGAGATGTGACGTGGGGAAGAAATTCTTCACTCGGAGCACAAAGCGCACATGGGAATTAGGGCTGAAGATGCACCTTGCTTCTGTTCTTTTCCGTAAAGAATAGAATGAAATTGCCTAAAAAGCAGTGTTAAAAATAAACCCGGGGCACAGGATGGGAGGTGCAGGGCAGTCCCCGTGGCCGAGGGGCAGCCTTTCTCTCTGGCAAGCCAAATGGCCCGGGGGAGCCAGCCCCAGAAAAGGGGCCCTCAGCCCCCCAACCCTCCTCCTTGTCCACGTGAGGGCATCTTCCAGGCCGCTCCCAACACAGCCGCCTTTGGCCACGCGTGGGCCACTCCATCGCAGAGGCTTGCTGAGGTCACAGTGGCCACCACTGCCCCGCCTTTGCTGCGGGCCCTATAAAACAGGCCCCCTGCAGCTGGCCCAGCACTCGCTGAGCATCTAGGCCCTCTGACTGCCAGCTTGTGCGGCAGGAGGAAGACTAGAAGAGCAAGGCGAGCAGCAGACCTCCTTGGTGTGCGAGGACGGTGATGCCGCCCGGTGAAGCACCAAGAAGGAATGCACCTGAGCAGAAGGAGATGTGTCGTGGGCGGAGGGATAGCGCCGGCGGCACAAGAGACACCAGTGCCCAAGGGACCTCTGGCGCCCAGCCCACAGACACATACAGGCGGTACCACTGGCACCGCAACGATGCGGGGAACAGGCCGGCCCCTCACACACCCAGCGACAGGGGGCCTGGGCCTCACCATAGGAGCAACGGTGACGTGGGGCGAAGGCGGGAGCATCAGGCAGACAGCCGCGGGGAGCAGAGGCGTGCCCATAGTCCGGAGCACAGTGCGGGACCCAGTAATGGCCGTAAACCAGAGGGCAGCGTCGGACCCATGCATGAAAATCAAGCCGACGGTGGCGTGGGACAGAGGCGTGGGACTGGACAACCCCCTGGTTCGGCACCCTGGCCTGAGAACATTCCGGACGGAAGGCATCCCGTTTGGGCAGTCCCGGGCTTGTTGCTCAGGCTCCACCGCAAGCATTAGCTTGGAGCCACCAAACACCACAGACATCCCGCAGGCTTGCCTGCAAGATGTCCTGGCAATAAACAGCTCTTGCCGATGCTCAGGGGTTGTGTGAGTGCTTCTTTTTTTGGGTGGGGTGGGGGGGGTAGGAATGGGCTAAAGTTGCGCCAGGGGAGGTTTAGGTTGGATATTAGGAAGAACTTCTTTACCGAAAGGGTTGTTAGGCATTGGAATGGGCTGCCCAGGGAAGCGGTTGAGTCACCATCCCTGGCCCTGGAGGTCTTGAAAAGACGTTTAGATGTAGAGCTTAGTGAGCTGGTTTAGTGGAGGACTTGGTAGTGTTAGGTCAGAGGTTGTGCTAGGTGATCTTGGAGGTCTCTTCCAACCTAGGTGATTCTGTGATCTGTTCAGGCTACGCGTTTCGGCATTTTTCACTCTATACGTAAAACGAGGGAAGTATAAAACCTGAAATCCCTCTTTATCCATGCACTGCAGAAGTTAAACCTCTCATCACAGAGGAACTGCGGTCTCAGGACATTTTTAATCCATCAGACCGGGATTGTTCAACCCCTCTCTAAACCCAAATACAAGCTGTGAACCGTGCTGCCTGCCTCTTGAGTTTTAATACCTTTATCAAGCGAGGCTCCAGCCATATGGTAAAAGCTCAACGCCGTGTCCACATCGTTTATGTTCTTCAGAAACGTGAAGAAGCTCTCCACCTCCTCAAACGTCAGCCCCTAGGATGGAGAAAAGATGGACTTAGTGATGGGAAAAGGAGACTGTGACACTGCTCAGGTAACAAATGACAAAGGGACTCAACCACACGAGCTTGCAGCTGGGGTCCAGACACTGCTACAAGCAGGATCGTGTAGGCAGACATGCCCGAGTGAGTTTTGCTGCTGGTGGCAGGATACTGCAGGGCTGGATCTGTTTGCTCTATTTTACTTGTACAGTTCTTGGGCTGCAAAACGCAGCAGCCGACTGCATTGACCCCTTCAGCGGAACCACCAGGAGCTGCAGCACCCAAACTGCTCCCTCACGGCAGGAATAACCCCCCAGCCCTCCTCTCCGGAGTGATACATCAGCTTGTCAAGTGGAATTCAGGCTCAGCCTCCTCCTGTACCATCTAGTGGGAGATTGATGTACTGAGATACCGAAAATCCTGACTGCATAACACAGTGGGGTTCCGTGGTCCGGATGGAAGAGCGCACGCTTCAGCTGGGGCTGCCAAATACTAATTTATATCATCTGTTGTAACCCTGCTCGAGCCGTTCCCAATGACTTCCAATCAGGTGAGAAGTGACCTATCTTTTTTTTTGAAATATACATCACATTTTTTACAATCTTCTCCTACAGACACGGTGCCTCTGGAATTGTAAGCAGAAGAACTACAGACAATTTGCAACCTACCTAGGAGTATTTCAGCTCATCCCTGTCCTCAGCAAAACCACGGACGTGGCAGCGCATGGCTGACACGTCGCAGAGCACACCAACAAGTGCAACAGCAGGCTTTGTGAGCTGGATTCATGGGTCCAGACCAAAGAGGATGCACAGTGCACACATGGACAACGTGTAGGAAAAAATCCCCACTCACTGTACAGGGAACTGTTTTCAAATGTAAACCTGCTTTCCAAGCGGTGTGCTAACAGCTGTATGGCAGAATTAAGTAATATTTTTCTTCTGCTAGGACAATATATCACATACTTTTGCAGAAGATAGTGCAAAGATTCCTGTTTTGAACAGCATATCTACAGGAGAAAAGATCTTTGCAATTCAGATACCCATCCCAACATCTCCCTGCTGAGTGTGGGACTGAGCAGAGCACTACAAATTTGGAACCCCTGAGGGAACCAGGATCCCTGTGGCCACTTTCAGGCCAGCAGAAGAAATTACACCCTGACTTACCTGATCAGTTGAGATCTGCTGTTTGCAGCAGTGGCCACAAGGCACCCCAACCACCACTATAAGCAAAGAGCCCAAGCTCAGCATTTTCCTGGATTTTCCAGCAGGAATGGCAAATATCGAGGCCAAGCAGCATTGCTGCTTATGCAGAGTGGCCCCTGGTTTAGTACCGTGGTTCCTGTTGTTTCAGCCAGCAACACGAAAAGTTGACATCCTTACATATGTAAATTTGTGGTCCTTGTCACCAGTTAAAAAGCAGAAGCCACAACACACGGAGGCATCTGCTATTCTAGGCTTTTACGTGGACACACATCCTGAATCTCCACAGCAAAAATCTAGCTCGTGTTACAAAATTCAATGTATTATCGATGAATTTGATCACTGAGGCTGGCATCAGCATCTACTCCTTCCCAGTTACAAAAAATCGGAGAAGGGAACGGGTGCAGAACCGTGCTGACAAGTTGCCAGCTGCGATGATCACCATCAGTCAGCAGCCGGGGAGGGGAATTCATCTGTTCCCTGTCGATGCATCTGTCGGCACTGCTTGGGCTCTTCATAAGTCACTCATGTCTCCGCTGAAAGCCCAATAAACATTAACCTGCCAAAGGGCTCCCTCCCTGGTTCCTCAGGACCGTTTCCATCCCATCTCTGCTTTAAAAACCAACACAAAAACCCTCTCCCCCAAGAAGAAAGCCCTCCAAACCTGAGGATCCCCTCTTGAGGAGCCTCTCTCTTGCTCTGCTGATATCGGTGGAAAAAACGCTCCTTTTTCCCTTTTTCTCCACTTCAAAGCTGCACTGATCAAGCTGTTAATTCACAAGCCTGAATCCATGCTTTCTATTACTGGCACGATGAAAAGGAAAAAGTGATGCATAAGCAGGCACACTCTAGAAACACGTATATGTATATCTGCTTGCAATATGCATCCTCAGGCAGCTCAAACACTTCCTTTCCACCTGGGGAGAACTGCAGGTACCCAGAGCAAGGTGGTATTTTTCCTCAAGACCGATACAAGTGAAGGTAGATTATCAGCTGTACAAGAAAGCCATTCCCCAAGGCAGGAACACGGAATAACAATGCTGGAAAAGGGCTCGAGGTTAGCTTAAAGGCATGGCTGTAATGCCTTGCAGGCTGGCGAGGCTGCTGTGCCCAGGCTGGATGATGGTACCAACAGCACTGCGGGGCAGGTGTCCTCAGGAAGCACTCACAAGGTAAACTGTATTTGCAAGGTAACGCTGGATTAGGAAGCTTGCCAGGTGGGTTTGGTGCAATTCACTATCCAAATCATTGTCCTCCCACTTGCTTTGAAAGAAATAACCAAGCCAAAGCCCCTGCTGCTGTTGACATAGAGCAGGGTTGCAGCAGGTTAGTAAACTGCGCGGATAACGATACAATGCTGCTCTATAAGTGTGAAACAAAAGGATTTGGTAGAACAATTCTTCCTGCAAAACACTCACATCAAACTGCTCTGACCACCATGGCGTTCAGTGACAGTATGAATGGTGAGGTGGCCAAGCAGCCTTAGCATCTCTCTGAGGTCTGGGACCCATGGGAGAGCAGAAGAGAGCAGCAGCTCCATCCCTTTTCCACGGGAGAGGAGCAGACTCTGCAATGGCTCTGCACAGGGCGAAGTCCCGCATGCAGAGGAAGAAGCACTGCCAGCATCGAGCTCCTGCTGCTTGAAGTGAAGAATGCTCTCCAGATTAATCCTGCATCCATCTACAAAGACAACTCTGCGAGCACATCCCTGGATAAATTAGCTAGGAAGCTCAAAAGGCAATTAACGTGGCTCTGACTACGGCAGTCCTATTTCTGAAAAGAAAATTGAAGCTACATAAAAACACCGACAGCAGCATCAGGGTGATGCCGTAAAAGCACAGAAGCATATTTAGACACAAAGTGCTGCACACAAATCTGCAAGGGACGGGTCTGTTAAAATACCCCGGGAGGGGAAATGCTTTCATGGAAAGGTTCTCTTGGATAAAAGATGATGCAAAGTTAGGCAGCAGGCTGGGGGTTTCTGCGAGCTAAAACCTGCTGAAACCGATGAGTTCAGTGCCTGATTTCTGTCCTGCATCACCACTGGCTTTGAGCTGCCCTGGTTGGCATGTTCACCTGCCTCCTGCGCAAAAAAGCCAGCACTTCTTGCATGCTTTGCATCTCCCCAAACCACTGCACACCTTGTTAATAGAGGGGCCGTCTCATTTTGGGTGCTCCATTTCCCCTGGTCTAAGGAACTGTGTGTTGTCTAATAATCCCATTTCTCAAAAGCATCAACTCTTATTTTCCATTTCACAATTTCTCTCCTTAAAAGTTACAGAATAGAGAATAGAGAAACAAGATGCCTTGCTCTGAAGCTGGCTGTTACCTACAAATAGAAACACAACCTGGCTGCCTGGGGAATGAGCAATGAGGTGGAAACAAAAGTTCTTCCTCTGCCACAGATGTCAGGTGTCTGACTGACACATGGAAGGAAGGGAACATCTGCTGGAAGAATCCTTCCAAAAATAATGTCCTCTGACTAATTTCTCATACACCCGGCTACTGCTCGATACGTATATGAAGCCACAGCAAAGACTTGACAGTCTGTGAATGTAACAGTAGAGCTGATGTCTTCTGTCACACAGACATCACAGCTGCCAAGCTGCAAAGCATTTTTCCCTGAGAAATCAACTAATTCCTGCTAAAACTCAAGGGGAACAGAGGTATAGGAGAAAAAATCTGCAGTGTCTTGCTCAAAAATTGAGTAAACAGACTCAAAACTGCAGCCTTGGAAACTCCGATGGTCAAAGAGCTTGGGAAGGGAGATTTCCTTGTATCGACAGGCAATTTCTTCCATTTTTCCACTGGACGCTTTTTGGCCTCTCCTGCAGTATTTACGGTGAAACAATGCATCACGAAGGCACCTGAGCTCAGGCCTCCCCAGGGTGTTAGGACAAATGAGACACTTCCAAAATACCGATACTGCTGACGAGGTTCTGCTTGAAATCAGCACTCTGGGGATGTCCAAAAGTGCTGAGCTTCTGTGCTGTGCAGGGAGAGATCAAAACTCGTTTGATGCTGTACGTTCAGCCCCGAAGGAACAGAGACCACCGCAGCTCTCAGCAGCACCATCTGGGTCCGAGCGCTTCCTGAGCTTTCCTGGAGCTCACAGATGCCAAAAACTCAACATTTCTGACCAGTGTAATGTAAAAGGCTTTGATAAATATTAATTTCTGAGATGAGAAAGCTCGTTCGTGGCAGAGGATCTTGATTTATGGCTTCCACGTTCACTCAAAACTCCTACAGCTGGGTACAGGGAAAAGCCTCCACACACACACAAGCCCTCAGATAAACCAGAGGAGGTTTTCACCTGGCCAGGTACTGGAACACCGTCATCAGGAAAAGTCCCTGCAACCAAAGGGTGACAAGGAGCTGCCCTCAGGGGCTGTCAGAGACCTTTTAGTGTACGTGCCCTGCTGCTTCAGCGTGCCCAAGTTCTCCTCCGTAGCCCCAAGGAGAACAGGAGAAAAAGGTCACTGGTGCAGCTTTGTGTGAACTGAGGATTCCTGAACATCACAGGAGTTTAGGACAATTTTATTTATAGACCCCAAAAGGGATAAAAAAAAGGACTAGACCCCAACACTTCTGTCCCGCAACGTGCTTTGCATTGAGAACTGTCAAAAAATAAACACCAGTTCTAATGTCATCAGGAAGTGGCTCTAAAACAGTCGGACCAACCCAAAACATAGCAAAGACCTTCCCTCCATTCTCATTTTGGTTAATTGTATGTTTACAACCTAATCAATAAAAGAACAATCCATCTTTACCAAAGCAAAATACTGAAGTAACTTGGCACCCCGTGCTTGCCTTACCTGATAAAAGCACATCCTCTTAGTACAGAGATTTTATCCCAAGGTCTCTCACTAAATTAACCGGTACAGAATCTGCAGCCTTATTCCTCTCTAAATCATGACTAATTCAAATAATTTTTCACCTAAGTTCATAAACTAAATAATAAACTGCCCAGTCACAGCATCTAATTAAACCAAGGTCGAGCCAGTAATTAGGTACACGTCTTCAGAGTTTATTCTGGCTCCAGACCAGACTGCCATTTAGCAGACATAAGCTTTGAAAACTACAGCATCCATTTCAATAGGGACAAGCCCAAACCCTCATCAGGACACCAAGCACCGCACTCCCACCTCCTGCATCAGATTTATCACCTGCGAAGTCAGCATGTCTCCCCACACTGCTTCAAAAGGCGCGGGTGCTTCTCTCTACAAGACGGATTGCTTGCTGCAGAGGGAGAGATCTTTGCACATCAACCTGCTGCTTTAGAAAAGTAATTTCCTGCACTCAGCCCTGTTCATGGCAAACCCAAAATCTTTGGGGTTTCTGTCCCTCTCTGCCACGAAGCATCATTCAACCCCACACAGTTTGACACCATTGGTGTCATTTCTCCTACAAGCTTACCCACTGAGCCTGACCACCAGCTCATCTCTCAGCATGGTGAGGGGTGGCTGTCCCCTCTCCCCCCCAAAAAAAAAGGCTTCTCAGATTTGCTGCTAACACCACTGACCTCTCCGTCTTGGAAGTGCTTCTTGAGCTGCTTCAGCATGACGGTGAGCTTCTTTGACTGCACCCCACTGTACGCCAGCAGCATGCTGCCGAACTGCCGCTCCGTGATCCGCCCGTCCACTGGGTCGTGCCTCTCAAACTGGAAGGGGGAAAAGAAAAGAAAACAGTGGTGTTAAAAAGGTTTGGTAATAAAAAATGAGCATCACAGAAAATGCTGCTTATAGAAGAAATTCTAATACATCTGAATATTTGCTTCCACCGGGACTGTTTCCATCACTAAGTCAACATTTTCTTTCCATGGGCAACTTCTTGAGAAGTTTTTGCATCTTCTCCTAGTTTGTCTTACTGGGGACAGTATTTGTAGAGCTGGACTTGAAAAATCAGGATGATTATTTGAACCTGAAACTTAGCTAGTGTCTGCAGGTCTCCAAAAGGAGGGGAAACCAAGAAGAAAATACTAAGGTGCTCTTCACGTGAGCTTCCAGCTTGGACATCGGAATAAACACCCAAACAACTGGGCTGTTGCAGCAACTTTTTCCTGCTTGCTCAAAGAGCTGTGCGGGACTAAGCTAAGCGTGCAGGTAGAAGTGTGATGATTGCTTACAGAGGGGGCTGGTAGCAAATAAACCAGGAAAAAAAAAAAACACTGTAAAAATTAAGCCATGTTGCAGCTTTTCTCTGCTTCAAGTCCCGTACAGGTGTTCTCCTGGCCTTTGCTGCAGGGCAGGAGGGAAAAGCAACTCTCCCATTCTGGGCAGGGGCTGCGTTTGAGCACCAGGTCTCTGCTCGAGGAAGAATGCAGATTTCATCTTTTCCCTCCTCTGTGGCTCTACAGACACGAAACACCAGACTTCAGCAGACTCCACTTTCACAGAGCTCAGCACTCAGAATCCCTTACGTGATTTCCTTAGGATATATCAGGAACTGTGCAGCTGATGACAAGCCTGAGGATGACACTTAACAACACAATTAGTTTTTCAGCTCCTCCAGAACAACCCATTTAGCTCGAGAGCACTGCTGATTTGACACGACGTTGCTGGATACGTTGGCCATTTCTGCCTCGATCGCACTTAATTACACCACTGACACAAAAGGCAGCATGGCACCCAGCTGAGATCAAGGTGGGGAGCACGGGGATGAGAGGCAGCAGCTCTGCCCACGGTGCTTTCATCCCCTGTGTAGGCAGAGCTGCAGAGGCTGCTGACTACACACGGGTCTCACGTGCACGGGTTTGTGCATCCTGGTCCAAGGAGCCAGGATTTAGGAAGATGCACAACAGCTGTTGCTAGCCAGGAGGATCTGTCTGACCTCGTGGACTTCTGTTTGAGTGGTGCAAGCAGGATTTGGGAAAAAGATGGTTCTTGAGCCTGCTGTCTGACGCAGGCCCTGGCATTTACTCAGACCACAAAACGCTGGCCTCTGCCCTTCTCGCGTGCTGTGGAAAAGAAAAAGCTCATCTGGAGGAAAATCTTGTGTTCCTCCTTACTAAGGAGAGACAGCTGTCTCTGCCACGCTTATGAGGCTTGTGAAGAAATTTTACAATAACCAAGAGACGTAAAAACAGTCTGCACTGTTTCAAAACCAGCACTAACTTCTCCTATAACACTCTTAATTTCAACCTAAAAGACACGAACCAGCGCCTTTCTACCAGCAGCCTTCAAATACCCCAAGTTTTAGCACAGCAGGTGCTGCTGGCACCACCTCTCACACAAAGAGAGGCTGGGCAGAGGTCAGCCAAACGTGCACATTCTGCGTTTGGCCACTGCTCCACTCCTGGCACTGGGATCTTTTTGTACTGCAGTAAAACCAAACCTGACAAGTGCTGTTGCATCAGCTGCCGAAGACATGAGCCGTGGCACACAGGGAAAGCCCTTCTGGAGGCAAGTCCAACCTTTTTGCCCAGCATCTGTTAAAAATAAGTAAATATTCAAGTACAAAGACCTCACCAGCTCTGGGCAGCAGTATGAAGATGCGGAACACAACTAGCACACCAGTGCTTGCAGTATTTTTGGTCTTTTACAACATTTATTTTTAAAAAATGGGATTCAGTGTTCCCCTCTGCCTTTTGGTGTTTGAGTTGCCATCAGCACCCATCCTACAGGAAGAGCCTCTCTCACAGCAGACCCACTGCAGGAGATGAAAGAGCTTCATTTATTTACTTATTGATTTATCACACAGTTGGGAGATTGCTTTAGATTTATCTTGATTCTGTTCTTTAAGATGTAAAAAAAAAAAAAACCTTATTGAAATCTCTTTAAAGCACAAGATAATCCTGAGCCCTGGTTAACAAACCAACTCGTTCCCTTGCCCTATGGGCTCCAAAACTGCTTCTAGCTTGGTGTGCATTAACGAGTCAAAATACCACGCGAAAATTATTCACATTAAATCAAAAAGCCTGGAAACCAGGGAATAAACGTTCATTACGCTGCGTTTATCTTACTTTAAATGAATGTCTTTAGCATTTAACCGAAGCACTCCCAGATGCCTGAAGTCAATACCTGGCAGGCAGGCATTGCGCTCATGTATCGGCAGGAGCTCAGCGGTGCTTATTGCATTGGACAGCCGAGGAAGGGGATGGCAAGCAGCTGATCTGCGCCACCGGTCAACAGCCAGGCTCCGACCTCGAATAGAATCACCGCTGAGCTGAGAAAAATTTAGTCACAAGCAATGGGTAAAGAAAGTTCAAAGCTTGCCACCAGCTGGTGTTGGAGGTGCTGAAATTAATTATGGGAGGGATGAGCAGAGGAGATCATTTAAAGAAAAATTCTAGTGAGAAGAAAAAAGGAAGTTTTTTGGCTTTAAATGATTTGTGAGAAAAGCCTTATTTTCACTTCTAAAACCAAATACTCCTCTGGAACAGCCCGTTCCCCAGCTACCTGCCTGGAAGCAGATGCGCTTGATTTATTTTCTCCTGCCTTTCTCGAGTGTCTTCTGGACTGCTGAACACTACTCGCCCGCTGTCTCCAACTTGAAAATGAAGGTGGGTGCAAAGTCCAGAGTGGTTTTCTTTTCAATATGCCATGTACGGCCTGTGAACAGCATTAAAACCCCACAGACACTTTGCAAAGCAGAACAAACTTCCCTTTCCCCAGGCAACCATGTCCCTTTGCCTTCATGCCTGTGACGTTACTGTGCAGGTTCCTTCTCCCATCACTCGGAGGAAAAGAAAACCCACGAGGATGTGATGCAGGGCAGGACACGCCAAGATCTATTACCAGCAAACAAGTTCTCTGATGGCCTTTTTCCCTTCCATCCATCTAAAGAAAGGAAAAGCATGGCCAAAGCCAGCGCAGGGGCAGCTCCAAGCACTGGGACGCCAGGAGGAAGCTCCTGCTCTGCCCAAGGGCACGCATGCTCATGACTAACAACGCATTTTGAGTTATAAATTGAGGCTTAGGAGGGATTTATTCGCTCTGGCGGGTTGGTTATTCTGTCAGGATCACACCAAACACGGCTCTCGGGTGAGCTGAGGGTCCTCGGACAGCTCCCAGCCGCTGCCACTTGGTGCCAGCAGCGGATTCTGCATGCGCACACCCACACGGCCGCAACTCGTAATAAAATGTTTTGATATTTTGATATTCATTAGCACTGGCGTGATGCATGGGGAAACCCAGCGTGCTCCCAGAAGGGTGGAAAGGCAAGGGAAAGGGGCATAGCCCCAGGAGCTCCCAACGCCAGCCTGAAGCAGCTTCCAGAGCCTGGTCCACCACACCTTAGGGCACCCTCTGCAATCATTAAAATGACTAAGCTAAATCAGAGAAGTGTGTTCAACGCCCCTCTTCCTCCCTCCAAAAAAACATGCAGGAAAATACACATCCATGTTTCTCTCAGAGAAACTTGTTACAGATCTCCAACTATGAGCTTTTAACTCAGCTTTCTGTCTGAATAAATATGCCTACCAACTTTTGCTTCAGCACACAGAGGAAAGGTTTCAAATGAGGAGAGCAGAAGGCAAATACAAAGAGACTGTTCTCTCTGCTTCCAGATCCCCTTAATTGCAGGGCTTCTCACAGAAAGGCAATACAAGGATCCACCATAAAACGACAGACCCATAATCCCTCCGCTTCCAGCCCTCACTATTTATTTTGACTAGCCCAATCTACCTGCTCCTGTGGGAAATCAAACGCCAGCCTCTGAGAAGCACCCAGCCTGAACCAATTCAGAGGCAGCACTGCAAGAAGCATCTTTATTAAAGAAATCAAGAAAAAACTTCTTAAAGCAGGGCCATCGGTTTCCTCTCCAGTGCTCGCTGCTGTGTAATGAGGCAGCTCTGACGGCTGACGAGCCACCTGGGGTCCTCTCAAAAAGCACAGGACATGGCAAATATGCCACCACAGACTCAGGCCACCCACCCTGTCTGTGCTGACTCGTCAGGTCTGAGAAACAACAGCAAGCCAGGAGTGAGAGTTTAAATCACAGCTTAAGGCACAAGCAGCATTGTGTCTTTAGGAGCACGGGTGTGCAGATCCTAGGCTCTGCAGGTCTCGGGCCAGGGCTGTGCCGCTGCTTTTCCTGCTCAGGGTCAGTGTGGCAGAAGGAGTCCTTCAGCTGCAGTACTGCAGTGTTGTGGAAAGAGAACTTCAGGTGATACTGGTGTCTTTTTAGCTTACCCCAAGGACACCGCTCCTCCCGAAAAAGGCCAAACTTTGGTGCCAGACACCTCGGGGCAGGTTTCTCGTTTTGGCTGATTCTCCTCCTCTATACATTCGCCAGAAGCAATAGCATTAAAAAGACACGTGGGAAATTTCTACCTAAACCCCCAGTGCTGAAACCCCGTCCTCTGTAACTGCAAGCATCAGGAGGCCGCTTGTTTTTCTGGCAAATACCGCAGGGTTTTTAACTCCCAGCTCCAGCAGGCACAGGAGCTCAGCATTACTTCCACGAGCAACCCTTCCGGCAGCCCAGACAGAAGGGAGAAATCAGTGGGGTTTGTGGTGTGGGACTTGAATATAATGCACTGACTTACCCTGCGAGAGGAATACTAACTGCTGAGCTGCACGGACAGTGCGATGTCCCTAAATTTCTAGGAAGGATTCAACTGAAAAAACAATCCATAAATTCCCTAAAACCTCAATACAAGCACCTATAAAAGAAATGTATGTGTGCCACTTACTATTTCCCATTCACAAAGAAAAAAAAATCTACAGGGGCTTTTGGATGGAGAAAAGAGCATTGAGGGATGATTTTTGAGTTTATTTATGCTTGTTAAACAAACATCTAGAACAGAAATACTGCTGATACTAATTCTGCCAGTATTAAGGGTACTTGGAAAAGGTGACCTGCTTTGAAGGCGGTGTTGTGTGTGTAACAAGGAGTCAAAAGGATCTGGACAGTGATTCGTAGGGTAATATTCAGATTCACAATGTATGACCCTTTAAAGTAGTAGTTGCTCAAAGCTTTATTTGACAGGCTGTAATACATTATTTATCTGCAAACTGCTGCAGCACTGGGCCTGTTTACTGTTCTGAAGAAGCAGGCTGCCAGGCTCTCTTGTCAAGTTGCATATACAAATATGACAGGGGAAAAAAAAAAAAAAAGAAAGCACTGTTAATCTTCCTAAAACCCAGCAACCTCATCTGTCCCACCCCAAAAAAAGGGATTTGGAAGGAAGCTGTGGGGCTGCAGCTCCCTGGACTCAAGTCTAGGTTGTACAGCTGGACTGGGTCAGGAGAAATGCTCACAGTGCTACCAGCATCTTCCACCTCTATAAATACACACATATATATGTGCATGGGGGAGAAAGGGAGCTGTTTCCACAAAAGCAAAATCCGATTTTCGAATGCTTTCCCTGTTTTCCCTTTCCCTCCACTCTCCAAGAGCAGCTTAAAGTGAATATGTAGTAGCAAAGTTAAAAATTTACATCCATAAGCAGCACTGAAATCCCTGCAGACCAGGTGGTTGATAGATGCTTTTGACATTTCATTGGCCTTGGCATGGCAGCACTGCCTGCGAGGGGGAAAAAATTAATTCCAGCCACCAACAACTTGTTACGGTTTAATGAGCAATTAAAAAAGGTTATGTAAAGATGGCTGTACCTTAACTTCATCCTCATGAATCAAAATAACTCCTTGCCAGCTCTGAATAGAGCTGCATTTTGAAATTTCAAGCAGGGAGGGAATGAAATGAAGAAAATGTAAAGGAGAGGAAACTGTAATATCCCAGGAAAGGGCACGTTGGATGAACTGGAAGGAAGCCTTCTCTTGACTGCCTGGAAAGGAAGGGAATGAGCCTCAGCTCCCGCTGCTGCTCTCTGCCCTGCCTGTGTTACTGCCACTTCTGCCCTTGAAAATGTTCCTGGTACCCAAATGTGAGGAATGGAGAAGCTTCTCCATCCTGCATGCCTGCTGAACAAGAAGAAAGCAAAGATCAGAACCACAAGGAGCTCCCGACCTCCCTGCAGCAAGACCCACTGGCCAGCTGCACGCACCCAAGCCAGTCTGAAAACACGAATCAAAACCTGTGGAATTGGCACAGTTTTATTAAAACAGATCTCTTTCACTGCCGGTGAGATTTATGCTGTTTCTGCTTGGCCTTGGTGCTCAATTTGCCACGAGAAAATAAACCCACTGCACTTCCAGAGTAAGGTGACCAAAACGTTTGCTCATGCAGCAGAAGGATGATGCTGAAGTCAGAGACTCCTGATCCCTCTGGGGGTTTAGTTTTCAGGTTCCACTGAAGTGCTCTGCTGCCTGCACCAGAGGAGGGCTCCTCATGCTGCCCGGCAGGAGCTCGGGAGTAGATTTACACACACTTCATAAAGCTGCTTTGTTACAGAGCAAAACCCTCTCCTGGCACTAACAATGCAATAAATAGAAATCCTAATAAAATCCTCAAACAGCTTTCCTGTAGAGCTGCTGCACCAAGCGCATTTCAATCACCTGGTGCATGTTCAAGCAACAAAGCAGCACTGCACAGCTGGGGTGCAACAAACCAGGCATCATGACAGCTGCTGGGATCATCAACCACCCCAAAGGAGGAGATGGCCAAGCTGTCCCCATGCATTTGAGCAATGTCCCAGCAGCGCTCAGTCCCCTGGCAGCTGTGGTGCCCCAAAGCACACGTACTGTCAACCCCAACTTTCCCTGTCTCACGTTTAACAACAGACCAAGCAATATAGGGCTTAGTGGTAGATGAAAATGACCGGCCTCAGCTTTCTCCAGTGACTCTTTGCATTTACTGAAACAGCTCAATTTCCCATCTCTCTCCTTTAAACTACCCAAGCCACAACCTCATAACTTATTATTTTTGAGATTTTTTTCCCCATAGTTACATCCCACTTCAGCTTACCAAATCTTGGGCTGACACTGGACAAAAACAGAGCGCTAAGTTTTCCCCAAACCCTAACAAAGAAGGCAGTATGGTCAACTGGAACACTTCAAAGGACCCTTTCCATTCACATGCCAGGACAAAAGCACACTGACAGCAGCTCTGAATGGCATCAAAACCATGGTGAGTGCTCCAAATCATTGCAGCTACCTGTCTAGAACCAGCTCACATAGCTGGGTGGCAGAGGACCATCGCTGGAAGTCTCCCCTGTTTTCATCCTGCTTTCAGCTGGTTTATGTTCCATCCCCTGCTCCAATTCTGTGCGTTGCCTGTTTTTAATTCTGTGCTTTACCTGGCAGCCACTGCTTGCCTCTCACCGTCCTGAGGGATCAGGCCACCTCCTCCTGCCACAGCAGCTCTCAAGTTGTACAGCACCTGCAGAGGTACTTGTTACTGCGCCTGGCTCCTCCTGACATGCATCCCCATCCTCCGTTGAATCTCTCTTCCCCTGTGACAAGCAGAGGCTCCAAGAGGTGCATTTTCAGCTGTTTTTAACCACCACCAAAACTCTGCAGCAGTCTGCAAGGCCATAGAGCAATAAGGCTGAATGCAAAAAAACCCCACAACTTAACTGAGCTGCTAACATTGTAGTTTTTGTTAATTAGTACAGGACTCAGCTACCAACTACCCCAGTGCAGGGATGCAGAAGAGGAAGGCACTTTGGGACAAATTATTGGACTAAAATCAGGTTGTGAAGCTGTAGAAATGCCTTCTGAAGCCAGAATATTGGTTAAGACAGGGCTGAAATCCAAAAGGACCTAGGGTTTCTAATGAGAAATGAGCAGACGGAACAGCCTGACACCATCCATCACCCCTTTTTGATAGAAAAACAAGCCAAGCAGCAGTGGTATCAGCACTCCTTGTGAAAATAGGCATTTCCAGGGTAAAAGCCGTGCTGCACAACCTTACCTCTCCAGCTGTGGCATCAGCCCCACAGCCACAAGGTGTAGGGTTGGCTTAGTACCTGCTTCACCCATTCAGCTGAGAACAAATGCCCTCCCCCAAGTAACGTGCAGGGAAACAACGTGCTCTAGAAATCTCTCTGCAGGCCCTTTGGAAATAAAAAAAACTTGGCTAAGGTTTTACACCACAGGCACCCATCTCACTGCTGGCAAAAGGAGACCTGAGAAAATAAACCACAACTCAGTACGGAGATGAAATCACTGCTATTAGGACATTTTGGGTTACCTGTCTGGGAAAGCAAAGAGGTGACACCGATGTGTTAGCTCTATGTTCTCTACATCTTGCCTACATCTACTTGCAGAATCACAGAAAAACTTAGGCTGGAAGAGACGTGTGGGCTGGCTGGGACTCCTCTTAGTCCACCAAGGACACGGGGATATCTGGGACACCAACGAGCAGAAATAGCATAACCGATGATGTCAAGTCCTATCCATCTCCCTAACTCGCAGAACAATTTCGGTGAAAAAAACACTACTGAAGCCAAACACAGCATACAGGATGCGATGGCTGCAGAGCCCACACTGCCTTGCTTACTCCAAGCTTGTCACCATTTGTCACACTGACAAGAAGAAAGGGAGTTTTTCCAAAGCTGCTAATACAATGCAACATCAAAGTGGTAAGAAAACGCCAAGGACTTTGTTGGGAGCCTGTCCCACTGGCTGGGTTGGTCCCTAATACACAGCCCTAGCTAACCCACAGCAACTCACAACGCAGCAAGGACTCCCAGTCTGCTCATGCCACAGCTTCCTAAAGGTATTATTTCCTATGGCACAGATAGAAACTCATCAACAGCAGGGTTGGTGCCTGTTAGCGACTCTCTCCTGTAGGAAGCAGATGCACTTCGCATGCAATTTCTGGTCTGGAAGACAATAAGGAAGCAGTGAGATAGGAGCGAAGTCACCGAGGCAGCCAAACCACAAGAAGTGGCAATAAGCTGTTAAAAGCTTCTCTTCTCCCTCTGGCTGTGGTTACTTTGCTCATCCTTTCCTTGCACAACTGAGCTGATTGCTACGTCTTCATAAAGTGAAGCAAAAGGGAAGGAGGCAGTGGCCACGGTTACTTAACCATGCTGTCAGCACTTCACCCTTCTGGGACACTGAAACGTTCGTGGCTTTGTCTCATCTAATCACTCTGAGAAAGTTTCTGCTCAATCTTCGGAAATACACATATAAAATATTTTGGGAAACAGAAAAAATAACCAAGACCAGTAAGAGGAAAGTGGGTGCAGGTGGTCAGAAACTACTGTTCTACCTTCACAGGCAACAGAAGAAACTGATTCTTAAGTGTATTAACTGCAGATATGCCTGGATTCTGAGCTGAAGGGAAAATAGCTTTAAGAAAAGTCTTATTTCAAGTAGAGACCTTTTGGATGAAGAAAAAGTGAGTCCCAGTTTGAGAACAGATGTCCTGTGCCACCCAGAGGCTGCACCATCCCCAGGACAGATCTTCAGACATGTTGATGGTACATTCCCCCCGAGCCTATTCTGGAACTGAGACATTTAAAATGAACACAAATAGGTTTTCAAATTCATATCCCATCTTCAGGCCGCATACTGATTTTGCTAAGCCAGTCAAGAATCAGCAGATGAGGCCAGCAGAGCTGTCACCAACTCCTTTCTGCTCCTCCCAGCCCACTGGTAGCCCCAGCTACCCTGACAAGGGTCCAGAGACGACGTGCACGGGCAGCTGGGCACTTTCTGATGGATCCAACACCACTGTGCTCCCAGGGTCATCACCCAGAGACAGACACACAACACCAGGGAAGCCTTAAAACTTACCTGAGAGCTACCTGTTGCTCTGCAGTACAGCTATTTCCTAACACCACCTCTTAGGCTCTTCTGATTCACACAGATCAGGGTAAATACTTGAGGAACATCCCCTCTCTGACTTACCATGTTTTTTAAGGGGCTGAGTTCATTAGAGCCCTCCTTGGAAAAGGAACGACATGAACCCGTTAGGCACTTGTGTGAAAAGCCACTTAACCGTGAACAAAAACAACAAATGCAAAGTAAGGAGAGAAGGTGGGAGATAATGTCAGAAGAGAGAAAAGCACGAGAGGAGAGCGACTACGTTACATAATGCTGAGGACAGAAATAGGTCTGTTGCCTAAATCAATGAGAACTACGAACAGAAAAATCAGGTACTTTAATACCGTGAACTCAGGAAAAAAAGACATGTTTGGCAGAACAAAACTGTTCGCTTTCCACAGCTCATTTTTTCAGTTCAAATGAGTATCAAAAATGCTAAGCACAGCATGGTACTGTGTTCAAGGGTGCCCTCGTGAATTCAGTAACAATGCTTTTAGGATATTAACTTACCAAGACATCTTATCTTGTACTACCCCAAATTAACAAATACCATCTTAGAAAGGCAGCTAAATGTTCACTAGAAAGACGGACAATTGGCTGAAGTCACTAAGAACTAAATTAGAACTGAACTGTTGCAGAAGGAAAAGAACAAGTACTAAGAAACTAAAAAACCCGTTGCTTCTTAATGGTAACCTGTGGAGGGAGCACATGACTCCAGCACAGGGTTAGAAATAATCCTCGAGTGCCTGCTCATCGCCTGGCCCTGGAGAGAAAGTGGCAGTGGGAAGCCAAAGCAGAATGGCAAGCAAGGACAAAATCTCTATTTCGCCTCCCTTTGAGTTCAAGTTTCACCTTAGGTTTCTTAGCCTTCAACAGTATTTCATTCATTTTCCATTTGTAGAGGAGCTGAGGAACTGACACTTTCCAGTCCATGAAGAACATTCTCCTCCACCAATCTATTCCCCCTGCAGACACACAGCACGCCGCCAGCGTTAATGAGCAGTTAAATGAACTCAGCTAACTGGACAATTACCCTCATAAAAAGCCTAGTCCTTGAGTCAGTTCCTTACTTCATAAAACTCCAAATAGAAGAGGGAATAAATTCAGGTTAGGTTCACAGTGGCTGACTTGACGGCAACTTAATAAAACGCCGTTCATTAGCTGGATCCCACAGCCTGAGCACGTGGACATTCACACACCAGGCAGAAGCCTTAGTGACCTCCGAATGCTGCCTTAACCAGGTTATGGTTGGGAGGACAACTTCTCGAGCACAAAATCCTCACTTTTGATGCAAATAAAAACCTGGTTTTACCCAAGCCAGCTTGAATCTGCTCCAGAAAAGTGCATTGCATTAAACCAAGTCAGTTCCAGCTGGGGGCCGAGACAGACCCCAAGTAATCCCTATTGCTATTCCTACACTCACATTATTCAAAACCAAATTTTGAAGCCTAGTGCTTAAAATCAAGCTATGCAACTACGAGGAGGAGACCGGGTGCTGCTGTTAACTCACGGTGATGCAAAGAAAAAAGAAGGCATTCAATTAAATTGAAAGGCAGAAGAGGCAGAATAGATGGACATTTCTTATTGAATGCTTACACAGCAGAAATGTTCACAACAGTGAAGCAAATGGGGAAAGAGTTTTGTGAAAGTTATAACCGCTGGTCCTTCCAGGCACAGTCCACTCACCAGGACTGAGACAAACCTGCCTTGGTATGGGAGCAACAGCCTGCTGGCCACCTCTTGCCTTTTTCTAGAGCATCTCAGTCACCACTTAGGCAGTGCCAAAGCTAGGCAAGCCCCACATGGAGGGACACACACCAGGACCTGCCTCCTGCTGCTGCAGCTCCACAAGAGCTCCAAAAAGTTCTCTGCTACTGCAAAGAGCTGAAGGTGTTCCTGGGGAGCACCACGCTCATCACAAATTCAGCACGGGTGTGCTGCACTGCCCTCTCCCCGTACACAAAAGTAACTCAAACCTCCAGTTTGAGGATATCGTGCTGCAGCTTGCGCTGGAATTCGAGGAAGTGGGAGATGGTGAGCTTCCCCTTCAGATCTGCCCCGAAGAAGTATGTCGTCAGCGCAGAGTTGAAGCCAGTCTTCAGGGTGTTCCCAGTGGTTGATCGGTCTCTGTGGCGCATGCCCATGCTGGTTTGGGAGCGAATGATGCTCTGGACCTTAAAAAAATAAGGAGAACGTTAGCACCAAATCCACTTGGATTGGACTTATGTTAACCAAGTATCCTGGTTAGCTGGCACTAGCTCCAGCTAGCTCACACCCCACAACGCATCTGGGTTATCAGCAGACGGATATTTGCACAAACACAGCCAAGTGTGAAGTCACGCCCTGTAACAGCGGTATCTTACAAAACCCTCTGCTCTGAGAATCGCAGCAAACCATGCCGTGTGCATGTCCTGGTCAAGTTCCATGGTTGAGAGGCTGAATAAAACACCCAGAAAGTGAGAAGTCATGAGCAGGGATGGGGGAGCAGCTGCAGAGAAGAGTAAATGAACATTGCACACAGCCCTGTCTTTCAAAATGTCTGGAGACCACACAGGAGAGGCGCAGGGTTTACCAGTTAAAAAACTCTTTCTCTCAAGCTCTCGGCAACACGTCATGCCTTCTCAAAGGCATCACGCAACTCGAACAGATGCTACGGGACAGGACAAGGATACCCAGGACAAGTTCACTGCCCCCTAAGACAGGGCAAAAGATCAAACTGAAGGATGCAACAGCTCAAAAAATCCAAGAACTCATTATTTTAAGTGTCCCACGCCAACGTGAGGGGTAACCAAGGCAGATGCTTAGTGCTATGTATTGTAGTGGTAGCCACAGAGTGAGAAGGAGAGGCTCTGAGAGAAGGAGAGGCTCCCAGGGGCTTTCTGGAGCTCCAGCAAAACCCACTGCTTCGCCTTCAGCCTCCTCCTCCTCCTGCCAATTTTCTTTTGAAACAGGCACTGTGATGTGAGGAAGGATCTTGTCCTCTGGTTTGTAGCAGCCCTGTAAATAGCAGCTCCTTATTTTGCTTTGTGCTCCGCTTGAACCATGAGCTCCGCACACACGTTTGAGGCAAATATTTATAAGCTGTCTGAAGCGATGCAGTTTATGACCAGCTTGGAAACCTGCCCCTACTTCTGCAGAAGCAAAATGTTTACCACGCTGCAGACGGTTCGATAGAGCTTCTTCTCCTGGGTGTTATTTACACGGCATCTGAGGCCAGGCAGACCCGTGGCCCTCTTTCTCTCCCCATCCATAAGAAGCCCCAGACAGTCTGGACATCCATCTGTGGGCACCGGAGCCAAACCCATTTGGCTGGTACCTATTTTCGGGAATTCTCCTAATACCCAGAAATGCAGGCAGCTGCCACAAGTTGTTCTCCAGTCCTGCCAGTGCTGTCCTCCCCCACAGCTCATCGATCGTACGACTCTGCACAGGTGCTTTGCTGTCGTCTTTATTTTTAAATGCATTTCAGCTTAAGTGTTTGATCTCTTTCGTCTTTTGGACCAGACAAGGGGAAAAAAATCAAGGAAAATATTTAAAAGCAATGGTTTGTAGAGAAATTATAATAACACTGCCTGCAAGTTAACTACTTTTCATCCAACATTTTAATTAAAAATAGGAGCGTAAACTAACAATTTCTGGTTTACATCCTGAAGGATGAAAAGTTAAAGACGATCCTGATGCAGGCACCAAACTATTTAGCACTATGCACTGTGTATATGCATCAGCAGGAAAAAATCTGAGGCTCTTCAGCGAGGCACAAGAAATTAATATCTTCCTGGTGGGTAGTTAAAGCCTCTCACTTGCATATTAGCTCCATTACCACAAGTGATTTTTTTTTCCTTGATGAACACTCAAGGTTTGCAGATGTTAATGAGAAGAGAGACCTGCTGTTGGCTCTCTCCAAAGACGACATGTGAAAACAGAGTATGAAATTCATTCCCATGTGCCCACAGCCAGCAGTGATGGTAAGATGCTCGAGCCCAATCTTTTCTTTCCCTTTTCCGCAAAAAGGCGTTGCTCTTTTAACCTGATGTCACTTCTAGTGGCGTATTCCCTAGGAAAGGGCAATTCTGGCTGTCCCTGCCAGGTACAATGTTTATGGGACAGATTTTCAAACCCTGCCATCCTTAAAACGTCCTGAGGCATTTCCATAAGGAGTGAGAAAATATTTATTTTAGAAATGATTGTGTATGTGCTTATACAAAAAAAATATATGTGCCTCCCAGTGAAGCTATGTGTTTACCTTAATTCTGTTTGCAAAGTGCAGCAAATCAGTTATGCTGCTATCTGCAAGGAGCAGATGGTGGCAATTTGCTTCAACTAACCACTTGGGTCAAAAGGCTCATGTTCTCCAACGCTTTTCCTGGCTTCGATATTGTCAGGTTCTTCTCACTTCCCAAAGCAGTCCCTTCATCTTCTGACTCAAAAGCTCTGGAAGATCAGTCTTCAATACATTCCGATGCTAAACAGTAATTTTATTCCTTTATATAGATGCAGTGACACATCTAACGAGCTTAACAAAAATATGTTCCCCTTCCTGAGGATTTTTGTGTGACTTAATGCACAGATACCTTCCTGTTGCCTACCAGATGATTTGGGATTACTTAAATCTATTTTGTACTTTCGTCTTCTTAGCACTTCCAAAATATGCATCCTTTCTTTAGCTAGGTATTAAAACAGCCAAGCATGACACCTGCGTTAATACCTTGGCCTTCACTGCAATTTTAGTAGGCAGCTGATTTCCCATTTTCCTTAAACTCATTTATCTACACAACTGATTTCTCTTTAGACCATTAATAACTATCGTAAAACACATCTTGAACAGTTAAATATGAGATGCCTGTGGTGTAGTACTATATTCATGTACTTGGCAAATATAGAAGGAAGAGCAGTATTTTTGACTACAAGAACTTGGTTTCCTGTTTTCCAAGCTAAATCTGTGTTTAGGGAGGCAGCGCTAAGCAGCATGATATCCTGGGCATGGCTAGGTATTCAAATCTGCACTCAATGGAAAAAAGAATGAACTCCTAGATTTATAACACAAGTGATCACTTCAAGATATACCACACTAGAGATAAGCACACCCCACTGTTATCGCGGTTTGAAGTTTGCATCTAAGAACACGCAGTTAATCAGCTCCGTTACACAGCTCCAGAGCAAACTAACAGCACCAAACCCAAAATAATTTAGGGAGGATGACAGCAGAAGATTGGAAGTGGCGGTGGCAAATTTCACAGAGCTGCTTTGCCACTAGTTCTTTCCATTTAGAGCAAATGCCCCACGCACGACCTCTCACAGACTCTTCTGAAGTTAAGCAGTCATTCAATCAACCTATAAGTAAGAATTCATAACTACATCATTTGGGGCTGCTTTGTTCTCATATACCACCAAACAGCTTTCCACTGTCTCCAAACTGCAACACACATGCCCTCCAGCATAAAAAAACAAGGGCAGGTTATTTTTCTGACCATGGAGTCTTCTTTTCCTTTGCCCTGAAGCAACAGCTTCCACTCACCCATTAAACGCACAGCTCCATGATACGTGGGGTTAGAAAAGCATCAGGGACCCCATGATTATTTGGTAGATCAGGAGATAACAGAGGTGGCAACTCATTATTAAAAGTACTGGTGATGGGAAAGTTGAGTTGCATTACAACTGCAGACGCCATTTTTTTCCCCACTGACAGCTCAAGTCTTTGATAAATTCTCACCAGAGCAGTATCACAAATCACATCTTACGTGAAGGGCTCACTTGCATCAGACAGCCAGACTAAGCTCCTTTAAGAGTCAGCCTTCAGGCTCCCTGCTAAGCAAACTGCATGAAGCAGGAGAAAACAACTAATGGGGACATCCTCTCAATAAATATATGTTTTTAGATTACGTTAAAATAAATGGCTAAATTCTTCTTTGAAGCTGACCGACCAGTCCTGGTTATTCTCTGAACACAAAAGTAATTAGTAAAATAAAAGCTATGGAAGAAATTAGGGTCAGAGCCCTTTGATACTAGTTGAGCAAAAAAATTCTTTGCCTACTTCGGAGGTGACACCTTGTAAAGATACCTTTGGGAGAAAATCTCAGGAAACCGGAATTTGTACTTAAAGTTGTCCTGGTTGAATGAAAAAGTACTTTGTGAAATGACCAATAAAAAAAGCAGAAACCAAGGCACAGCAGCAGAGCACAGGAGGAAAAGCCAGAAGCCAGCAGTAACCAGAAATATACATCACAGTAAGAGAAGTGCTGCAGAGACAACCAAGGTGTTGCAGCACGAAAAAGTCACCCTGCCATTCAACTCGCCTGCTCGAACTCTTCCATGTCCACTTCGCCATCACCATTCAGGTCAAACATCTTGAAGGCGATTTCAAAATTCCTCTGGGGAGCTGCATTGAAAACACCCAATAACAAAGACCAGTTAAAGAAAATAAAAGCACAAAAAGGGGCACGGGTTACAAGTTCAGAACAATTGTATCCAAAAGCAATTTTCCACAAGTTCTACAAATGCCCTGGTGCTGCTTTTACCAAAGGTCTAGACGAGGACGTTGAGGGGGAAGGAGATGTTTCTTGAACAAAATTTATTCCATTTACAGATGGAAAAAGCAAGAAAGCGAGACACCACCTCATATTTCTAATGAGAAATCAACAGAAAATGATTGCAGAGCAAGAGTTGAAGCCTTTTGGATGTGGTGTAATACAAATTTGGCCAGCTGATGTCCCTCTGGTGCCTGCAGAGTGCTCTCTGTGCTTTGTGAAGCAGCTGGTGGCAAGGAACAGGCCTGGACTTTGGGTACTTCTTTCCGATTCAGCTCTTGTCACTGCAAATTTAAACAAATCATTGCCAACCCTGTCTCAGTCCAGTTATAAAACCAAGACAACACACGAGCTGGAGATCACCAGCTGAAACCCAAACGAGACAGCACAGGACCTTATTTTTCATGACATTTAGTCTACACTGTTCTGGTTTGTTTAGCCAGAGCCGTGCAGATGCATCACGCTGACAAGTTTGCTTCAGAGCCACCCATGGCAGCAACACCACGCTCCTTGCCATGCATCCCAAGGAACATCAGTGCATTTCCATTTCAGGCTCTGTAACTTGTCAACATTTCAAGCCACACCACAGTGCGACAGTGTTTTTTTTCCCCCAAATTCAGCTAGTACAAGAGAATCTATTTTGCTCTGCTACTTTGAAATACGTGCCACCTACGTGGATTATGGTGCTTGCTGGGATTTCCAGGGAATCTTCTGGGCTGTAACGTGTGCTCAGGTTATACGAAATGATCAGCTGAAACTCAGCCCTTCGTTGCTCTCAATGTGGTTCTTCCCCCCCCAAAAATCTGGCAGCAGGGTGCCGAGAAGCATCCCCTGTTAGCCTCATTGGTTTCCATCAACTTAAACATTTCTTGAAATGCTAAAAAGTGAGAAGATTTTGTGCAACCACCTTTGTGTTAGGACCTCTATCAGACAGGGATGGGGGCAGAAAAGAAGAATCACTCAAAAAAAATTAATAGGGAATTACCTGAACTGGATTTTGTACCTAAGTTACAGCTTGAATCTAAGGCCGGAAGATTTTTATGTTGTTTTCCCCTTGGCATAATAAACTGGAACACTTTATGGCTAGAAGATTCAGCAAACACGTTAATGAGATTAGCTTTCCAATCACTTTGAACCTTACGAAGACACATAACCCCATTAAACTCGATTGCATGAACAACCTGTCACTCACCACTTGATCTATGCAGCACGTACAGCCCTGCAGTAATCAGCTCAGGATCTCCAGTTTCCTCGTGTTACGTGCTATTACTTGGGCTTCAAACTCCAAACATCAAAACATGATAGGTCTCCTACATCCACAGCCATCACCAGCAGCATGTCGCGTGTTATTTCCCCTTTCCTGCACTGTCCTGGAGCAGAAGTGATGCCTGATCTGTCCCACATGCAGGGTGGGGAGACCTCGTAGACCTCTCATCCCTAACACAAGCCAACTTCACATTCTCTCCAAAAATGCCGTCTAATGAAAGGATTCACACAAATTCCCCATTTTCTCGAAGAGCGACAACGTTAAGCACCTTCCAACTGCCCCTCTTAATGTTTAAATAATGCATCCAATTTCATTCCCTCTAATTGCAAGTACTGCATGAAAGCCTGTGGGCAATTTCTCCTCATTAGCCTCAAAATCTAGTGCTGCATTGAAAGTCATTTGCTCTGTAAGGAAATATGGGAATACACAAAACTAATCCAGTTACAAGATGCTAGGAGAAGAGTACTTTGCAGGTCTCTCTTCCTCCCATCTCCTCTGCCGGGACACACGACGTGTACGCTGAGATTGCAAAACACGAGGCCACATCCCATTCATGCAGACACGGGGTGAGCAGAGAAAGTGCTATTCACTTACCCCTCACAAAGGCCGTTCCCTTCCTTTCCCTTCTCTAAAGGCATTTTCAGAGCAGCTTATCAGAAGCCCCCGAGGACGACATCGCTCGCAAAATTAAAACGGACAGTTTTGCATCAAAATTCTGCAGGGTCATTATTTTCTAAGGACAGGAAAGTCTTCAAATTGGTAAATCTAATGACTTCATTCCTTTAACAAGCGAGACAGACTGTTTTGTCCTCTGATCCGTGCACCTAACATCAATTATTTGTAACAACTCTCCCACCCCACAGCTGTGAATCAGGGA
Organism: Cygnus atratus; assembly: GCF_013377495.2. Taxonomy (NCBI): domain Eukaryota; kingdom Metazoa; phylum Chordata; class Aves; order Anseriformes; family Anatidae; genus Cygnus; species Cygnus atratus. Next base: position 24,553,204 of record NC_066368.1, on the reverse strand, counting down.
AGGCAGAGGGCAGCGGTGACCATGAGCTCATCCGGCTCCGGCTCACGAAGACGCGTCCGTCAAGTCACATGTCCCTGGTCTCCGGGCAGCCAAAATTTATTGGTCCCGAGTGAGACGGTTTCCTGCCTCTCCTCTTGGGCATAATGGTTCTGACCAAGATTTATTTATTGGGGAAGAGTTGTCCTGAGAGGAGCTCAACCCAGCCCTTTCAAACTGCATCCCATCACTCGTGGTTACATCAGCCTCTGTGACTTGCACTTGGCTTCCTCTTCCACTTAGAGCTTGCAGAAGCCTGCAGACTGTAAAACCAGCTGCTCTCCGTTTGCCTGGCTAACTTCAGCTTCTTTTATTCTGTCCCCCAATGTTCTCTATTGCAGCATCTCTAAATTTCCCCAATGTCTCCTTAATTAGGATTGCTCAAAACGAACGCAGCGTTCCTCGTGGAATAATCACCAAAAGCATTTAGAGGACTGTTTGCTTTTAATACAGCCTAATAGCTGTCTTTATAGGGAAAAAAAGGATTTCTGGCTTGTCCCAGGTGCTACGCTGAATTTCCAGCTCTTGATTTTGCAAAGCATCTCCTCTCGAGCCTTTTTGACATTATTAAGAATCAAGGGCTTTTATTACAACTTATTTCCCTTGGGCAGCTAGGCAGGGCAACTGCATTTTCTTCTCCAACTTCCTTTCCAGTCTGTATGTGTTCGGTAGGATACAATAGAGTACTATTTGCTCACATGAACATTTTAAAATTTAAAACTGGTTCACCATTTAAAACCTTCTTGAATTGTTTGTTCAAATAAAGCATGTTGAAGCAAAAACGGGATATGGAAACCAGAAGGCACACGCAGTAGCATTGAGGAGAAGACCAGCCTTCACCAGATGACCAACACCTGCCCAGACCATCAGTAGGAAGCCCCAAGGGACCTCTGAGCAATTAGATGGGTTGATTAAGCACCTGTAAACTGATTATGTCATTTTGGACTATTTTGAATTATTCAAGGGACCGATTTGCAGCACTCAATTGCTCTTTATTGCCACTTGCTGTCACCAGAAGCAACACAGCCTAAAAGGCATTAAATGCTTGCTGATGAGAAATGCCAGCTTGCACTATTTCTGTACTTGTTGGATCTTCTTTTTCTTCTCTTTCACCAGAAAGCCATGCTCCACACTTAGAGATGCCTCAAGTCCTTCCTCCTGACTGCTGTAGGAGCTGACGCAGCACACGGTTACAGCCACCTGATCGTACAGCATCTGTCTCAGAGGTACCAAACATTAGGAAATTATTTTGAGCACTCTTTTGTGCTCACAAGGTCAGCAAGCTGAAAGTTGATGCAAGCAAGATCAATCTCCAAGCACTCACAACTCCTTAGCAAACTGTAGTCATTTATACTCGTTAATGTGAATTAATACACGCACACTGATGAGGAGACAAATGGAAAAACTCTGCTAGAAGCAGCGGCATTGTGGTTTTCTTTTAGATGACTCCCTACAAAGGCTTGATGAACAGAGAGCGCTGAGAAGAGAGAGATGCTTTTAAAGTGGATCTTCATCCATCCATTACAATTATAAATTAATAAGCAATTACAATCATAAATTACTAACAAGTAGGACCACAGTTAAAGCTTTAGGAATGGTGATTTCTGCATGAATGCTTTCCTGCAGGTACAAAATGGGTAGCGTTAAGGACTGGAGCATCCTCATCCCAACAGCCACCTGCAACACTCCCCACCAAGGAGAACAAGCACTGCTTCCTTCAGCTGTATTTGAAAAAGTTATTTGTCAAGGCAGGAGGTTTTATTGGTGATGTTGCTTAGAGGAAGCAAAGCTTCTGGCTACTCCCATACTCTTCTGGAATATCTTGTCTTTTGGTGGGAACTTCAATGCAAAGCAGCTCAGGACATCAGCATCCATCCTGAAGCCCAGCAACTCCGCCAGCAAGTCCAGTGTGAAAAGAAAGATCAAGATTCCAACTGGAGAACTCTTGAGGAAAAATTAGTCATTAAAAGTTAAATACTCTTCTTCTCCTTCTATCCCTATGTTAAAAAAAATGATTTTCTTCAGCTTCAGAGTACATATAAGTCTATAATCAATCCAAAATTAACACAGTCCTCCTAAAGCAGAGGGAAATCATCTGCAGAGGTGGCTGTTCAAGCCTTGCAGCTATAATAATTTTTCAGGCCACATTAAAAAGATCTTACCTTTTTCCTCCAAAGATTAGTCAAAATTTCTTTCCCTTAAGTTACATGAATCAGCAGGGCCACTATTCTGTCTGACTCTGCACAGCAGTCTTTTAGCCAAGAAACTTTTCTGTAGGTGTTGGAATTGGAACATTTTTGAAGGAAAGAATCAGGGTCAGGGAAAAGCTCACCCGGACAAAACCATAGCCAGCAGCAGCTAGTTCATAGCGCATGATTACACTGGTAGCAGGGAAAAAACTAGATGATGCCGTTTCACATAACGATCTCCAAATGGTGTAATATTTTTTGAGAATGGGGTAGCAGCCTTATGGGGAAGCAACTATCCATAAAATATAGGTGTTCGAGTCCCTGCTGCAATGAATATGGAGAAAGAACAGAATATCCTCATATTCCAGATATTTTCCTCTTGAATTACTCCCCTACTTCTGAAAAGGAACTCAAGTCCCACAAATCCAACTATTTTATTTTCTTTTATTTATTTTGTATGTTAATACAGTAGTGGAAATGTCATACAGAACTAAAGTAATCATCCCACAGCCTGGAGACCCAGCTGTAGTAACCTGCCATTAGACCTGTTGCTACTCTAACTAGGGAAGGGTTACTTCTTATCGCAAGGAAGAATTACCTCTGACAGAAATAACAAGAATACATCAGTGTTTAGCCTAGTACACAACTGGACTAAAACACAGATTTAAGCTTTAAAGTGGACTTGAAACCCCAACAAGAGCTGAGTGCCTGGCTGCATTGCCATGCCTGGCTTGCTCTAAATCTGAGCTGGATCCAGGCACATGGATTCAACCCTCCTCGAGCACTGAGCCCCAAAGCCATTCAGCTGCATACAGCCACCCTGCCACCTTCCTTGTGCTGACACCAAGTTCCTTAAGTACAGGACTCAAGGGATGAGGAGTCCACAAGAGGAAGGGGTTAGGTATTTAGGAGCGTGCCTCTCAGATATACTAAACTGTAGTTTTGCACTGAAATGCATGGATCAGCCAAAAGAAACAGCCAAGAGACCCACCAGAAGCACGAGCACCTGCTATGATCCATCCTTTTGGAAAGTAACTTAAGCACGTGCTGCTTACAGATACAGAAACTGACTCCAGGCATGCAGCGTGCTCTTCCTCGGAGCCATGTCCCAGCTGACCCCATTTTTAGCCATTTTTAATATTCCATTAAAGGAAAATAAATATATTGCCACTTCATTTTTTACTTGTTAGCTTATGAACCAAGGAGACTACTACAACATAAAATTTTGTATTTCAGCTCTAACGTCAACAACAGATGTGCACCTCAGTCTGAGATTTAAGAGAATCTGACAGCACCTAGGCTAGAGTACAGGGCTTACCTTTCAAGAGCTTTTCATCACTTACCACAGGGCTGACAGAACATGGCTGGAAATCAAGATTCTCTTTAAATGCTCCTCTGTAATATGAATCCGGAAACCAGCTGTGGAAATCACAGCCCCAAACAAAGGCTGTTCGAAGCCATGCTCTCCAGGGAACCCCTGGGGGAAGAGGACATCCCAAACCTCTGCGGGTTCTGAGATACTGCCGCAGGCAACAGCAAATTGTTTTATTTCCTGATCTATAGAAATAATCAGGAGGAAATCATTGGAGTTTCTCAATCAGGAGATCTTCTGTTCCATCTTGTCCAAGACCATTCCAGTTCCTTCCCCTGCATTAATTACCTCCCAAAATGCCAGCTGAGACCTCATTAAAGACTAAGTCACACAGTAAACCATTAACAGGTGTTACAATCACATTGTTTTGCTGTCCAGTTTTAAGAAAAGTTTTTCAAACCAGAGAGATCAAGCTCTGCTTGGGAAGATCCCGGGCTGCCAGCTGGGAGAAATCTGCCCTGGTTCTGCACTGCTGTCCTTCAGCACAGCTACCAGCCCCTGCCAGAACTGGGATGCTGCACCAGAGAGCCCTTGGTCTGACACGGAGCAGCCAGATTTGTGTTCGTAACTCAGGCCATCCCTTGGGAGAGGGTCTCTGTGCTGCTCAGATATGACTTACAGACCCCGCACAGCAGTGACTGGGCTAGCAGGAGCGTCCTCCTCCACAGCAGCTCTCCCAGGGAAGGCAGGATGCTCCCTGCACCATGCCTGAATTTCAAATAACAGCACTACCTGTGTTTGAGACGGTGGTGCACTGCAGTGACCCCTTGTGCTGCAAACCTGCGTGCTGTCTCAGTGAGATGTCCAGATCAGCCTGGACAGACCCTCGGGCATGTCAATCGTTATTCTGGTATAAAAACAGCACAGCCTGAGGCTACGGTATCGAAGCCATCCCTGCACCACGCACTGTGGATGAGACACACCTGCATACATGTGTATAAGGAGATTGAAGGGCTTGAAAGTTGGAGTATTGATACAATTAACCACAGACAAGTATTCTTAGTAACTCAGAGCAAATGCATCTCCTTCTCTTACAGGAGCAAGCTGTATGGCACTTGGTGCTGCTGTGCAGGATTAAAACACCATCAGTAAGATCACAGGTCTCACTTTTGATCAGAGACCCACAGAATGCTCACGATGCAGTCAGAAAATCACTTCCAGAGCAAAATGGCTTGCAATTTATCTTCTAAATGGGAAAAAAACAAGGGAAGCCAATCTGTCCCATGCGAGAGGCTTCTCACAGGCCATTACCTGCAGGGGTGCTGGGAATTTGGGTCACAGCCAGGGACACGGAGCAGGGAAATCAGAAACGCCACTGGCTGGCACACCGTGCTCCAGAGAGAGCCTGCAGGGCACAGGGAAGGAGCTGCGGGACAGCTCCAAGAGCACTGGCAAAAGAGTAATTCCTCTGGCGTGAGCCCACGTTATTTAAACCTCCTTCCGTGCGGAGTAAATCCAGACACAGTGACAGTCCAATTACAGAAACAAGACCAACCTATTATTCTAATGCCCAGCTCCTTTCAGTGCCCGTTAATCAAGCAGGCATTAGCACACCTGCACAACGGACCGCATTCGCTCTGAAATTGCGGTTGCTGGTGATGGAAGAGCTCCCTCCCCTCTTCCTCCAGCTGTCCTTCAAGCCCAAAAGCAAAAAGCTCTTTGGTTTTCCTTTGGTTTCCCTTGCTTTCCTCTAGCACTTGAAGGAATGAGGTGAAACCCATCCACATTTTGCTCATCTGCCTACTTCTGCCCCAAATCACGGGGAGCAGCGGAAGCAACAGAAGCCCTGTGGTCTCCTCGAGGCCATTCAAGCTCTAATTGCCTTTAACGGAAGGCTGTCTTTCTGAATGGTATTTCGTTAGCTTTTTAAAAATACATTGTCACAGAAACACAGCAACTGATGAGAACAGACAGTGCAGGAGTGAGAAACGACTTCTAAATAGGACGTGGTGACAGACTTAATCTTCTGTACAACATGCAAACAGACCTTGGCAAGCAACGTGCAGGAGAAGTCTTCAGCCCTCAACTGCTTTCCTTCCCTGATAGCTGGCACTCAAGCCTACATTTCACGGCAGATAACCCAAATGAGCTTCAACTGCAGCTACAAAGATAAAGGAAATAAATTTAAACACTCTGGGAAAGCTCTATCAAAGCCCAGCAGTACTTTTGCAAGATGGGGACAGGGAGCGCAGGATGGACACGAGCCATCTCGGCGCTCACTGGGCATCACCTCCCCGAGGAGCATAACAAGGTGCAGCCCTTTCCCTTCCTTGGGTGTTGTGTTTTCAAAGGGTATCATCACTGATCAGTTCTGAGCTCAATAAGCCAGGCCAGACCACGACTGATGTCACCCCATCGCTTCTGAGCACTGCAGAAGAGCACCTCTTCCACCGCACAGACCCAAGCTCATACTCCCTTTCTGATGACCTTACTGCTCAATAAGCTCTCTTCCTTTTTCAATATTTTGAGACTTTTAACTGTTTCATGTAATCTACAGCCCTTTCTTGTCCAGACACATTCGCAGTGCTGTTTAGGTAACTCAAACATTAAGAAAAATGATCTTGACCCGTCAGATTTAAGACACACTCTTCTTCATTCTATTTCCTGGAAGAAAAACCAAGACCTACTGGATTCCTGCAAGGCAATGGTTACTCCAGGCAAGTGAAACAGGCAGGGTGGCATAACAGTGAGCTTCCCACCTTAACAACAGGGCCAGGTTTAGTTTATTTTAAAAAAGCAAATGCTTTAAAAATGAAAGTGAGAGTCTTACTCGGGGGAACTGAGTGTTAACAGTAGCTCTAGAGACATCCAGCATGATCCAGCATGGCTCTCAAAGGACAAACCACCTCAAATACCTAAAATGTAGCCCTGGAACATTCTTATTTTCCCCAGTTTTGAAATCTCCTACCTTGCCCACCCTACACATAACTCTTCAAAGCACAAACTAACCAATCCTGTCTCCTCTTGTTAGTCTGACTCCCCAGTAATTGTGCCCATGCTTAAAAACCTGAGAATAAATGAAAATACATCCTGCCTGCAAAACACTCCAGTATAAGGTTGGCTGCTACTCTAATAATGCAGGGTGGTAGTTTGTTTTATTCTTACAAAGACATTAAACCAAAGCAAGAAGGAGTTATCTATTTTTATTGTCTGTGGAAGCACATGCAGTTCATTTTGCATCGTGCATACTTGATTAGCAGCTTGTTCGTAACAACTGGTACAGCCATAAAAAGCCAAGGGCATCGATGTTTTCTAAGCCACATTCGGTAATGTGATATGAAAGATTTGAGGCTGTCTGCAGAGACTCAGATTAAAAGCCCTTGCTATAAACGTGAAGATACACCTTAGATAATTCTGGCACAGTCTAGACTAAGAGAAGAACAGAACAGCAAAAATCTTGAGCCAGTTCTGAGACTCAGAAGACAGAAAACAAACAAAAAAAATCCTTGGCTCAAACAAGTTTTATCTATCCGTGTTTGTTTTTGCGACATGAAGGTCACATACAAGCCTTCCCTCGCCAGGTCAGTTTGACAACAAACAAGACCTTGAAGCTGGCTTCTCCCCTGTAACAGAGCCTCCAGAGCAACGTGTTCAGTAAAGAGCTGCTTCTTTCATGTGTCCGTGTTACAGCAGGCAGGAACACAGGGAAGAAAAAAAAACACTAAACACCATAAAACACTCGCTGTTTCTACAAAACATAGTGAACTATCCGCCTGACCCCCCTGAACAGCACAAAGCAGGCAGTAGTGGGGACTTAGAGTAAAACGTCAAGAGCCCGGATTTGGTTTTTAATCAGGCCATTACACACAATTATAGGGCCACACTTTTCTTGTATAGAATTTATGCTTTTTTACTCTTTTTTTTTTTTTTTTGAAAGTCTGAAAATAAATTGTCTCGGTTCATTTGAAAAGCAGCACATTTCCTTCTAACAGGACTGGAAAAGTACAGATTTGTAGACTTTCCTATTGATGATACAGCATCGTCTGAGGCGATCTACCAGGATGGCTGTTTGCCTTCCCCCTGAAGAAAGGCCAGAAATGCCATTCCACGTTACCGAGGGCTTCGGTTTCACTCTTTCTTGCCAACAAAACAAACTTAAGTCCCAGCACTTCCAGAGAAGAGACTTTGCTGGGACAGATTAGCAGATCACCGAAATATCACAAACTCAAGTCAAGCACAGCAGTGTGAAGACAGAAGGCATCTGATGAGCCTTGTTGAAATGTAAACTGCTTAACTTCTCTCCTCATTGGATTACATCAAGCATGAGTGTGAGCTTACCACATACAGCTGGAGAAGAGTTTGTACAGTTTTGTAATAAACAGTGAAGAGCTGGAAGACAATATTCACTCAAACATGAGAATATCACATAGTTAACCAGAGAATATCTCTCCGTTTACAGTTTTGAACAGCAGGTTCAATGACTCATTCAAAAAAGCCACATTTTTTTAAAAAGAAATACTTCTTTGGAAATCACAGATAAGCTTATCTTTCCGAACTACTTGATGCTAACTCTAAAATAGATGAAGTAGCAATAGCAATTGTTTACTCAGCTCAAGTTTCAAGCAATCAACAATCCCTTCTAGGGAAAGGCACACAGAATACATCAGAAAGCTCACTGCTGGTAAACCTTCAAAACTGAAAAGCAGTGATTGCAGAGAAAAAAGCTACTTACTGGATAGGACTGTCGTGAGGAAAATGTAGTCAGAAAAAGAAATGAGTCCGCATTCTCCAAGTGCATAAAAGATGCTGTCTTCATCAGCAAACTTCTCTCGCTCCTGGGACAACTTCTGTTTATTTGTCCAACCCGAACCCCAAAGGGAGAAAATAAAGCAATCAATTAAACACAGAATCTGAAGGCTTTCTTTGTATCCTTACTACCAAGCCATTCCACATACACACACCCCCTACTGTCACCATTGATATTCAGTGGACCTTTTCCAGCCTTCAAATCTGTCAGAAACAGCCTGCAAAGGTCAGTGCTTCCCTATCTCAAATCAGGGATGAGGAATTGCACAACAATTGGCTAAATTTAGCTGAAATACAGATAAACTAAGTCAATTCGGCTTAATGTTGTCTGGATCTGAGAGAATATAGAGCTACAAAAGTCACATTTTTATAATATAGGATCCAAAAAGGAAACCATTAGATTTCACTAATAGCATTTTAGTTTTAGTTGTACTTTTTAGGAGTAGCCAAGAAGGAATTATTTCACGAGTATAAAGTATGATTAAAGTTACTGGAAATATGTAGTGATCAGAAGGATCCAACTCAGGAGTGTGTTTAGCAAGCTCACTAAGGAGGACCAGGACCAAAACCATACCTAAACTTCCTCTCTTGCTCCCACTTTACTTCCAATACCTTGAAGTTTAATAGAAAATATCGCGTGTTTGATCACCTCACCTCCCTTACTAAGCTAAAAGTCCAAGTCTCTTTGATCCGCTGAAGCTTCAAAGACTGAAAAGGATCCGTGAAACTGTTAGGAGCTGAATTCCACACTGGTGACCCATTTTAAGAACAAGGCAGGAGGCGGCTCACACGCACACAGGAAAACAAAATAAATATAAAGAACAGGCGTGGATGAGGTTATTTCATAGAAACCAGATCATGCAGGCATAGAAGCACGGTCAAAGCAGGCTGAATTTAGGAACGGTTTTAGGAAAAACCACCAACAAACAGCACCACACGAGGGTCCAGCTACACAACTGTCCCCCACCATTACCTCTGTCTAGCGGAGATCCCATCATATACAAGACAAAGGAAAGAAAACTGGTTAACCAACAGTAAAACAAGCAGGCAAAACACAACATCAAGTCGAACAGTTAGACTTGCCAAGAGCAGGAAGGTTCTGAAGCAACCAGGTGGTTGCTTTGACCAGAGGCTGCTAAGAAGCCTAGGGCCATGTCCCAGCAAGAGTTAGCACTGAGCCCCTCAGGGTGAGGCCCCCTGCCTGCAGCTGACGTCTCTCATCTGGCTTAGTTTGGGAGAGAACTCACCATTTCGTGGGGCTGCAGATTGGGGAGGAGCTCAGCTAATAATTTAGATGAAAACTTAACCCGTATCTGGCTTGGAAACCACAAGAAAAGAGACAAAAATACAGTTTTCAGGAAAAATTTTCAGCTCTGTAGATCCTATACAACTCTTCGCAGCAGCTCTTCCTTTACTCTCAGGCCAGCATCAGGAATTGAGTAAGAGGCGGATCACTAACAGCAGACAACATTAATGGCACTCATTTCATGCAAAACAACTGATTTACGCTTGCAGGATACCAGGCTGAAGTATCATTTACTAAAAGGCTTTTGCCTCCCCTTCCCATCAAGGCTGATCCTAGGCAAAACTGGCTTCACGCTGGCACGTAGCTAAGGACAAGGCAACACCAGCTGGCTTTCCTTAGAGCTAAGGGAAGGACCTGTGGAGAAAGCAGCTTTCTGCTAGCGCTTGATTTACTGCCTCTGATCACCTTCAGCAGCATTTACCATCAACTAGCTGGTGGCATCCACCTGCTTCATCCGCTCTAGGAGCCTGTGAAGATGCTGCAGAGGTCGGTTTATTAATTTTCACGGATCTTGTTTCTGCACTTAAAATTCACATCCAGCAAGCAGCTCCAAACAGCCTCCATAAGCTTAAAACCCACATCCAGAGACTAACAATAAAACGGATATTAAATTGGCTGCTCTCTGAAATACAAAGGTTTAGACAGATGGGAGAGAGAAGCATTTCTTCGTTTGCATTTTACTTTGGGCAAAGTAAAACAAATTTCAAGCCCTTACTCGCCAGGAACCTGGGGAAGGCACGGTGCCACCGCGGTGCTCAGCCTGCCTGAAGCTAGCAAGAATTTCTCCCCCTGAACTTAATGGAGTAAATAAAGTGCACCCAAGCTGCTGCAAAAAAACTGACCCAATCAATAAGGTTTTCAGGCTCCCAGTGCTGGGAGGACAAAAGTTTAAAAAAAATGTACAGCTCCCCCATTTATCTCCTCCTGGCCCATTGGGATGCTGTGTTTTATTGCTTGGAGTGGAGGGAAGCTCTCCCCACTACAGCAAAGGCTAGCACCATCCTTTTTCCTCCCTACATTTTAGGCCATATTCTCCTGAATTCTCTTAAAATCCCTACAGAAGAATAATTAATAAAACATCCTTCACTCACTGACAGGTGGATTTGGGATAAGCTGCTATCCCCTGTCATCAGCTAACACAGCCCAGCCACTCCTCTAAGCAGAAGTCCAGCACAGAATTACGACGACGGTTTGGATGCCTCAGCCCGGCTCACAGTTTAACGCTAGCTGGGAATAGAAGAGGATCTGTGACGGGCATTTTGGGAGATTTGTAGGGAAGATACGCAGCAGTACACACAGCCAGGCTGCTATCAGGCCATACCCCTGCTGCCACCGCAGCGCTGAACGCCAACCCTCCACCAAAAGGGTCATGAGTGGCAGCAGGAATCTGGAAAAAAAGCTTTCCATCCTCTTCTGGAGACGAGTTACCTTCATAAATTACGCGTTCAGTTATCCATTTCAGCTTTCACATTTCTTGCCCTTTTGTATCTGATCTGTATCTAATCTTCAAAGCGCTCAGTGACAAGTCAAACATCTTCAATTAAAGTTTTTTTTTTTTTTTTTCTGTTAAACCCATTCCCAGAACCAGCATATTGATTAAAATCATTCAGCACTGCCCAAAACACATCCACAACTCAGCATTTGCAGGTGAACGAGGCCCAGGAAGGGTCGACAGTTATGATGTCTTCTTTAACCAGGCAGTAAATTTGTATCAAACGAGCACACCAGCAAGCATCCAGGTTAACACGGACAAAAGAAGGAAAAGAAAACCAAATATACCATTGATTTCAGCACAAGCATGGCTCTAAGTTCAGTGAGAAGCTGCCAGTCTTGGTGGAACAACTCATTACACTCAGGCCAATTATCTTACAATATCACCAAACACCAACAACAGGTAAAAAAAATACGTAGCTGGTTTTTGAAATACAAAGCTTGGTTTTGCCCTTCCCAATCCAGACCCAAGCCCAGCAATCGGCAGCTCAAAGACAAGTGCCTCTAATGAAATAACTGATATTTTTCCCCCAGTATTTTAAGCCATGTGGGTTAAACATACATTTCAGTGGCACCCAGTAACAGCCAACAGCCTCCCCCAGATCCCTGTGCTGCAGAAAATGAAGTTGCAAGCCATACGCAGACAATCCCCCAGACTTGTGTTTATGAACGGAGATCACAAGCAAGCAAAGCACTCAAAGATATAACACAAACTTCACATATTCTGCCCCAAAACCAATGAGTTACTGGAGCATCCCTCAAGCCAAAGACATGATACAGCTCCCAGGCACGGGCAAACATACACGAGCTGAACCGAAGCTTCCAGGTACAAACAATTTTTTTGGGAAAAAAAAAACACTAACATTTGTTCATTCCTTTGTTTGCTAAACATGACCTCTACTTTGGGTTAAAAAATGGCTTTTCCAGGGCTGAATGAAGAGTGAAACATGTTGGGGAGGGATGGAGCCCTGCGCCAATACTGCCGCACAGGGCGAGCACCGCAGACGTGCCATCACTTGGGATAACCTGTGGTTAAAGCATCAAAGCACATGCCCAATCTGTTTAATGCTTAATTAAGCAAATCCAGAAAAAGACATAGTTTTGCAAATTAATGGTTGCCTTCTCTGCAAAGGCAGAGATGGTCACCAAGCTCAGTGGCAGTGCTTGCTCTGCACTCCTAACGTGCAGCTAGAAAAGCCCCATCAGCAAAACCCTCGCAGATCCATTTCGAAAGCTCCTTAACGAGCAGCACTTGATTGGCCTCTTTGGGAAGAACATATTCTTGGTGAGTCACTTAACATTGACAGTTTGTATTTCAATCTGGAGGAAAAAAACATGCACGTGGCACATTTATTCACGTAACGTGGTTGTGTTTCGCTATCACCTTTGTACTCACGCGCACCAGAGCTTCAGGAATTTCTCGCCCTTGTGTGAACACTTACCAGGGACTGATGCCTTCCCAAACAACAGGAAAAAAATCTAAGTACATGCAAGATTTTGTAAATAAGTGAGGAATTTAGGGTGAGCCATAACAATCTCCTATTCACAAGTGTCATCATACTGCGTTTGTTCCCTTTTTCAAAAATAAATCTGAATGTTACCAGTACTGCCTAATGTAAAACCAGGAATATTTTGAATGGTGAAGTCAGCTTGCTGCAAAGCAGTTCTCTTTCAGTCCCAACTGACCACAGTTTATACAAACTCTTCAAAGACATCTCCTCGTACATTTCTTTTATGGGTAGCAATAGACAGAGGAAAAGTAAAAATGCAGTGCTCAGTGTGAAAAGAAATGGTCTTTTGTTGTCACCCCACAGTAGGGGTTGTGTAAAATCTGTATTGTACGTTTGCTCAAAAATTTCTTCGCTTGTTCTGAGTTTGCTGGCTTTATAAGGTGAACATGACCTTCCCTATTACTGCAGTTTGGGGATATGCATCTCTAAAAATGACGTACCTCTACGAAGCAAGGGGAGATGGTAATCTAAAGGAGTGTTTGTCTGAGATGTATTTTATAGAGAGCAACCCCCTGAGACCTCACAAATCTCCTGCCTACTTTTATTTCCCCTATAAACACAGGCTGCGTTTTAAACTCACTGCTTAAATACTCAAGCTTAATACAGCCAATACTGATGAGCTAGGGAATTTTTTTGGGGGGGGAACACCCATTATTGCTTGTACACAGAACACGAAGCAGTACACGTGGTGATTGTGCACTATTAGTGCATGATGCTGGTGTATAGCTTGATGATCGGTGCTTAGCATAGCAGACAGCTCCCCTATGAATAAATAACCATAAAAAGGCCTTCAGAAGCAGATTAAAATACGGAGCCTTTCAGCCCAAATATTCAAAAGCCCTATGGGGAGAAACAGGCAGGGCAGGTCCCTCTGTGCTATGAAACAGGGACAAAAAGGGATTTGGGAGAGAATAAGGGGGTTTAGCATTGGGTTTGATTTCCTTTCTTTAAAGCTAACTTTATAATGTGGATGTGAAATGTCATTTTACACCCCTCCTGGGATTTTATATCACTTTTGCATTGCTGAAGAAATAAACATTTTCGAATTGAGGGTTGTGATGGAAGTCATTACAGCCCAGGAAACCAACCCAAACCTCTTTTGGCAGTGGAGAAGTTTGCATTAGTAGCAGCTCTAGGTAATTTATTATGAAGTCTACATATTAACACAGGCAAATGCAAACAGAGCCTGCATGGCAAATGGAGGTGGGTGTTAGAGCACAGGAAGATGCTCATAACTTGCCCTCAGCTGATAAATACTGCAGCTCAGGACCTCTCACGAGTGCATTTTAGTAAAGAGCTTTTAAAAACTATCTCCTTCTGGGGTTATTTTTTTATCTGTATACACAGCGGGGCCCAAATTCACAGCTGGACATAGATGAAGTTGTTCTGCATATATCTTTCCCTCCAAATTTGAATTTGGACACATACAGAATCAAAAATTAGGCAGCAATGATTACTATGGGTGGTCTCCTGGGTCTGGAAAGAGACATTTGCATTCGCTCCTTCCAGCAAGGCTGTGAATATTCACCACCTTCAAAACAAACGGCACCTGAAACGCAAGGCCAGCATTCTGAACAACCAAGGAAAGAGACACAGACTTCCCAGACCCTTCACAGGCAGCAAAACCAGTCATGCACAGGAGGAACCCCTGCTGGGAAAGCAGAAGGGAATGCCTCTGAAAAGGGACAGTCTACACTGCTGCTCCCCTCCGCTGCGGTGCCGCAGTCCTCGGCAGGGTAACAAGGTGGGCTCCCTCAGGAATTAGGGTCGTGCATCCCGTACTCACTTTCTGCTGCTTCAAACAAACCACTGGAGTCTTATTTAAGGTCATTTTTTGCCATAATGGCTGCTTAGGAATAGCTCCTTCAGAGTAATATTTGATCTTTATTGACCACACATTTGCGATTTATTCAAGTTGCCCAAAATCTCTCATAAATAGGAACTTAAAGGAGGTCTCATCTGCAAGCGTGGATTGTTTTTCACACAGGGGAAAAGAAAAAAACCCTCAGTGCTGAAGACAAACTTCTGCAGCCCATAGATTTTCTACTAAAAATCACAGGAGATGAAGCTCTTCTACTCCTGTCGCTCGCACGATGGCGGCACGGCTTACCCAGCCCTCCTGGCCCCCTCGCTGCCCTGATTACAAATGAGAAGATCTCTCCAGGAATGACAGGCTTTGCTGCTTTCCTACAGCTGGCTCAGCCCTCACTTCGATTCTGCCCAAAATGGAGCTGTATTTTCAAAGTTCCTCTCTCTACGTCAAATAATCCAAGCAGAGGAGGTACAGCGCTTGGGTTGCTTACACAACAGCAGTTTCCCCATGCTGCTGCAGCCCAGGACTAGTTTTATTACACCATCACACGCTTTTTTCCCCCCATTAAGTACAAAGGGCAGGCAATGCTCGGGAAATGAAGCGATGCTCCAGCCCAGACACAAGGTGCCTGTAGGACCACAGCAGCATTTGCCATGGAAATTTGGTGGGGGAGGATTAAAATGAGGTCCCCGGTGTCCCAAACGATGCTTCTAAAATGAGCTGACCTCCGACACCCTTGAATTTAAATGGCTGTTCAGGTCCCCAGATGGAATATCAGGATGCTGCCTTACCGCATCTCAGGCTGCAGTACGCTTAGAAATGTCCTTCGCCACGAACAAATCCAGCGTGAAAGCACGTGGGGAAACAATTCTGCATAGAATGCTTTTAGTTTGCCCTCTAATATTGTGAAATCAATGAAAGCCAGAGGAAAGTTAGCAAAAACTACATATTTAGGGTACATTTCCCTCTTTACTTACTAACACTAAAAGATCTTCCCTCTGCTTCATAGTTCCTCTTCCCAGAAACCCTTTTATGAACTCTAGCATCTAAATATCTTCCTGATAAAGTATTTCTGAATGCAGTTCACCCTATATAGTTCTGTACCTTTGAAAACCTCAGGCAAGTTCGCAAAAATCACCTTCCCCAAATTCACACATATTCAAGTACCTGACATTTCCCTAAAGCTTTTTACAAGCTTTGGCCAGGGCAATGCCTGTCCTTTCTCACAAAATAAAAATAATTCCATGGCTTCAAGCAAAAAATGTCATTTTCCAACACAGACAGCCCTCTGCTGCTTAATAAAACTGGAAACAAGTCAGAGGCCTCAAAAGGCAGGAAGAAAACAGGAGGACAGGAAGATACACCTTGGAGCATTGCTCGAAGATGCTTCCATTAGTACTAGACGTTACCCTGAGGACTGTGTTCTGAGCAACCCAGGCTGGAGTATTGGCCATAAATCCTTTAGGCCACATATTGAGAATGCCTTCAGGATTATTTCTTAAAGGAGCAGGGAAAAGGGGTCAGCATACACTGTCCCTTTTACATGAAAAGTGCGTATCATGAGGTCTGAAGCACAAAGTAATTAAAGCACATGCTGTCTGCTTTGTACCTGCCAGAAATCCTGGTGGAAAGGGAGAGGGTTAGAGAAGGGAAGAAAACGAGGGAACGCTTGGTTACACCAAAACCAACGCATCATTAGAAATAAGAAACAAGTATTACGGATTAGTATCTGGAAGAAACCCCGCTGAATACCTAGAAACCAGAATAAAAGAGCACAGACGGCAACCAGAGCATTTTAGCAGGATCTGCTCAACGAACCCTGTGAAAACGAGCAAGAGGATTAATGGTACAAGACAACAGCAAGTAGAGCTCCATCCATACAAACAGGCCACAACTATTTGGTAGAGGAGGTGGGAAAGGATGAAGTGTTTTGTATGTGGAGGTAAAGCAACACACGTGTCTACAGGGATGTTTGTGTGCCATGCATTTACCTATGCTAAATATAACTAAGTGTTCTCTTTGATAAATATATATATTCTTCAAAAAACAAGAGAAGAACCTGCAGGTTAGCGCACACAGGTCCTGGTGAACCACATGCAGTAAGAGGCAATGAGGATCAGAAAAGTAAACTCAAAGCTGCCAAGCAAAGCAGTCGAGGACCACATTTGGCTGGGAGAAGAAAGCTAACGAGCAAACAAACCCAGAAACATGGGCAGTGGTGTCAGCAAGGTGGAAGAGAAGCACGTCAGTTCAAATCTCAGGTTTGCTGCTATTTCACAAGATCAGCATCTCTGCTTGCTTTTGCTAAGTGATGGAAAGGAGTAATCTTCCGCCAGCTAGTCACAATGCTTTGGGGGATGGCAGAGAACTTAGGTTCAGAAGAGTGAGGTTATTACATATACAACATGTTCCTGCTTGTTACGTAAACATGACTGGCACTACGTAAGATCAAAAGGTAAAGAAATTTAAAAGCAGGAAATCTGAAATTAGACACTGATGTTTTGCATGGACGACAGAGCTGGACAGGTGAACACCTCGAGGTATCTCCAAGGCATAAACCAGACAGCAGCTGAAACTGGTCACACCAGGGACTCTTATTGCAATCACTCTTATAAATGACTATGGCAGGAGTTCGTACAGTTGAGTTTACACAACTCCTCGACTGTTTCACTGCATCTAAGGAAAAGTACTGAGGATCTCGCTCAGCTAATGAGCTCAGTAAGTCAACTGCACATGCACATTACACTGCATCCTTCTGAAGGCAGGTTTCAGAGGCACTTAAACATCACAGTAACTCAGAGCTCTCATCCAGCGTCAGGCTCCTGAATGAAAGCAGGACTTGGAGCTTGTCTCATGGCAAGCCTGGGTCTACAGCAGCTTATGTCACTCTGCTGGGTCCCATGCCCCAGCCTGAGATCATACACAAAGCAAGGGACCCCAGAAATTCTAGCTAATGAATAAAGGCCCTTTTTTATTCTACGTTTTCAAAATTAGCAGCAAGATCCTTCAATCCACCAGAAAAACCTGTACTAAGGATGATCCATCTTCCTCCAGTCCTTTCTTGGGGGGATTCTTCCTGGCACCTGAGATGCTCTTTAAATCACCTGGCATGAAATCTTCCTCTTGTATTAATTCCCAGCAGCCCTACAAGGCTCACTTTCAGGGCAACTCCTTCCTAGACCCACACCTGCAGTTACAGGGCCTTGTTTAAGCTAAACCTCGTACTAGCCCCTTACACAAGCCTGCCCACCTGTGTAACGGACTGAGCTATGATCAGAGAGGCTCTTCATAGTGGAAGTGAGTTTCAGATGTTTCAGTGATCCTTACCTGATTCTCCTCTCCTTACACTTCAAGCTCAATGAGAACATCAAGGATAATCAACATGGAAACAGGTGTACTTTGAACAAATAGCCAAAAAAAACAGAACACAAACTTACAATGTAAGTGAGCAGCCAGAACATCTAGACACGCTTAGAAATTGACCACCTTCCCCTGTGTGAAGTGGTGAGGACTGAAATGGATGTCTGCAGGCTACTGGCAACCCTACCACCTCTGGTAGGGCCTGAATTCTTGCTGACCAGGGAGGGAAAATTTCTGCAACGATTAGGCACAGAAACTCAAGTATTCGCCCTTCCCTTCATTTTGTTATCGCTGTGTGTTACTCTAGGGCATCCCAAAACATCTACGGATGTAAATACAACTGCTGGCAGGAAATACTTAATTCATAAGCTTAATTAGAGGGCAGTGAAAGCCTCTATTACTTCCTGTAGCAGTGGTTGCATGAAGGCAAGCTGTTGCTGGTAACTCAGGGGCTTTTGTTCATATTAAGCAGCAGCAAGACATTTTCCCAACAGGAGAACGAACAGGGCAAGTCAAGTTTACTCAGTATTGAAACTAATAAGCCAGGTAGGTTTTTTTCTATGCTGCGCCTCCACCACATCCATTTTCTGCCTCCACTCACCCCTTTAGCTCAGGCTATGCTGCTGAAAGCTCCCTCCTGTGGCTCAGCAGGATGGGGACCGCAGCAAGCAGAGGCTCCCTATCTGCACAAGTGACAGACAGGTCACAGCTTTGCTCTGAACAAGGTGGACGTGCAGCTCACTTTAGACGAACACTGCTAACAGCATCACTTCAGAAGATGAAGCTTGTCAATCATTAACGTGTGAGACAAGAGAACATGAAGTAAACAGTGCGTGAAAAAGGACATTTTTTTTTAACAAACCCCATACTACAACGTGCGTAACACCAGAGAAGCTTAGGCCACATGATGGGTGCTATAAGACTTCTGTTTAGTAACGTGAGAGCTTGTTTATCATTATCATCTTGCTAAGCAAGGATGCAAGCAATTAGTGGTGAAACAGTACAACACATCGATTTTAAAGCCTGATGCAGGAAGAAAAGCTCCATGTCACTCTCCAAACTGCTTGCTCTGAAGCTCTGATGAACATGACACAACGGGGGGAGCAGCACATCTGTAATTAAACAGGACTTCGCTCTGAACAAGAGGGACACCTTTCAAGATGGTACAACAGCAGGGACAAGAGATTTCTGCTGCAGCGCTGATGAGCACAGTGCTTTGCTGATAGGTTAAAGAAAGCATTTACTTTCCTGCAGCCAGACTGCAAGAGGAAGAAACAGTTTTAAAATGGCGCAGATGAACAGTTGCAGTCTGAGCACCTTAACTTCACAGCATCCGAAGCTGCAAGTTAGATTTTACCCGGTCTCACATCAGCCTTTGCACTAAAACTGTCACCAGCCTCCATGCCTACCACGGGAAGGTACTTAAACGGTGTTCAGGCTTAATATGAACACTCTGAAATGTTGACAAACTGATTTATTTCTCCCTCCTACTGAATGAACAGTGACCAATACCTCTTCTCCTCTAGTTTCCTGAGGCTTGCTTGCCTGGGGGTGAAACAAGCAAACAAAAATGGAGCCAGGGACAGTGCTGCCTCCCTGAGCATTCAGCATTTCAAAGAAAACTGAGTTCATGTAGGCAAACAGATCTGACCAAGGATTTTCACTGGATGAACGTCTCTTGGGTTTTCGGTCTCATAACGAGTGAAGGAAAACCATCCAGGCTCAGATTATAGGAGCCCAGCTCCCGTTAATAAGGCAGTAACATTTACCTCCCTCCCCAGCCACTCTCTGAATTATCACTAAAAAGGAGCAGGAAGAGGGGAAAAAAAAAAAAAGAGGTACTGTAGTCTCAGCATAGCACTCAATCCCATGCACAGCAAGATGCTTCAGGAGCCCCACACAATTACAAAAGAGGCACATCCCTGAAAATCCTTTGGCAAGACCAGTCCCACTCACTGCACAGCAGCCACTCAGTTGTAAATAACACTTGTGCTGTGAAAGGAGCAGTTCGTATCTGTATCCTAATGGCGTGGCATTTACATCTCAACCATTCACGCTCAAAATTCACACCAATACTTGGAACTCTGTACTGTGTTATTTATGTAAAATGCAACTGGCTGCACAGCTGTTTCCGTTAATTTATAGAAAGAATCAGTGAAAAAGATTATTTACCTGCAACCCTGGGCACAAACCTCTGCTTGGAAATAAAATTAATTCTCTTTTCTACTCTTCAGCAGTACCTAGCTTGCATATTCCCAGT
The DNA here is from genome assembly GCF_013377495.2 of Cygnus atratus. NCBI lineage: Eukaryota > Metazoa > Chordata > Aves > Anseriformes > Anatidae > Cygnus > Cygnus atratus. Next base: position 24,533,120 of record NC_066368.1, on the reverse strand, counting down.
GCTTTTTAGCAGCACAGCTTGTCTGTCTGAAAGCTCATAATCTTTTCACCTTAAAAAGGCAGAGGAAATTTCCAGTGCACAAGCCTATTACTTTCTGAGTGCATGCCTGTGCCACAGGTCCCATTACCTCCACGTGACATCTGTAAGGACGCTTAAGGAAACAGCAGACCTCTCAGCCTTCTGAGCTCATCATCTCTGCCAACGCACGAAACGAGAGCGCCAGAACGGCATCTCTACCAAGGCAGAGCCGCAGCTGGAGAAGATCATCTCCAGGTAGAAGAAGGAGGATTTGCCTCCCAGGAGGAATAAGTAGGTGGAAACAGGCAAGGAGGAAGAGATGCAAAAGAATTTTTATCCCTCAGGTGCCACTATGCGACCCAAACTTGGATGAGGAGGGTCAGTCTCACAGCACCTCAGGTGGTACTTCACCGAGTAAAGGCTGTTTGTTTTAAGCTGAAACCCAAAGCACGCAATAAAGCGAGGAGAAGATGCTATCAGACACATCAATCTACTGTCAGCTTCTTCCTTTACCAAGGGAGAGCCAAGGCCAATTTTTTTTTAATGCTCTCCTCACATTCCTGTCTCACCTGGACATTACCACGACCCTAACAGCCAGAGGCAGACTCAGCCAGTCCCAAGGCAGCTGTAAGCAGACAGCCAGCCAAACAAGAACCTCTATTTCTTCGCTTCCCACAGAGCACGCTGCTTCCAGGATGTTATTAGACCATGGAAAAATAGGTCCCGGGAGAAGATAATGAAGTCTGCTGCAGTACCCTAAGCCTGCTGCCTCACTTTCAGACTCCCCAGATCAGAGCATGGGCATGTCCAAGCACAGCTCTGACACCTCCAAGTTGTATAAAACAATTTCACTTGTCTACAGGTCAGAGAGGAAGATGGTTAGTGTGTAAGGCTACCAGTGCAAAGGGCTCCACCCTTCAGAGATGTTCACCACGCTGAAAGGCAACAGCCTGAAAGCACGGCTGACGATGCCCAGCCAAGCACGGCACCTCAACCACCAAGCGGGCTTCTCTGCAGTAACTGCGTTCATCACCCCTGATGGGGTCGTGATTCAAGTCCTCGTGCTGAGACACATAAGAACAAAAAGTTGAGTCCAAACTGTTTGCCTTGATCTTGTCCCCAGTATGATAAGAACTGATGGCAGAGTGCTCAGGAACAGAAGAACTATTAGCAAAAAAAAGCGTGGCTTTCAGCGTTTCTGCCCTACAAACAAATCTTGTTTATGTAAAGCCTCAGGGAGGAACAAGACAGCTTGACAAGATAAAACGATGCAAGCGAGCTGATGTAAACCAGCCACAGAACAGAGAAACTTTTGGTACCTTGCAAAGAAAATATGTACTTTATTTTTTGGAAGCTTGAAAAGCAGATATAATGATTTTGGTGGGGGGGAAGAAAACAAGTCTTTGTGATTCAGTTTTTTGCATCAAAACCAGCTGCCAAACGACCACTTTCCAAGTGCCTGGTTTTCATGCAAAATCTTGCTTTGCTGCCTGGGTAAGCAGAACACTTGCACACCACAGGTGACAGGGACCTCAGGTGTTTGATCACCTTTCTTTACCTTTCCCTACTAAATGAAGGAAGACACGGAACTGCAGGCATTCAGCCCTTGCTGCGTTGTATAAAAATCTTTAAAGCCAAGTTTCTTTGTTGAAGCTTTCGGGAAGCGCCTGACGTGTCAGGTACATCACTGCAGCAAGGAGGGGATCAGGTGCTGACTTTGCTTCGGAAAAACGCAAGTTTGATTTCCAGATGATGCAGAGGAAAAGAAAACATTGCTGAAAGCTGCAGTACCAGTACGTGCCCACGGTGATATAACAGAAAACGAACCTGCAGTCACCTGCAACAAGTCAATATGGGCTGGTAGTCCTGGGGCCAGAGCTACCTCTGTACCAGTGGGGTTTATGGTGTGGTTAATCAAGTCTCCCATTTGTATAACAACAGGTCGAATGCTACGCGCCCCATTTACACTACATCAGAGCATGCTCAGCATTTTACCAACACGTATCACGACAGCACAAGCATCCAGAACAGTTGTGTACCACTGCAGAAAGGACCTAGGGTTCAAAAGGGGAATGAAGTGAGGGTATTCGGTGGGGTTGAAATACATGCTTGGGATGCAGAAAGAATCAAGCGTCTCCAGGAAACTGGAGACAAATCTGAAAGGGAAGAGTCAAGTGAGTTTTCCCTGAAAACGCATAGCTTATGGGGCTCTCGGTCATAAAGCAGCAGTGAGGAAATGTGATTACAACATATAATTTCCTGGCGTACCAGTACTTAAAAGAGGCAGAAACATTTTGGTTGTAAACATTGAGTGAAGTTCCCTTTCATAAAAGCATTTCTCATTCACTGTCATTATATAAAAACACTGCAATGCTACCAAACAACGGGAAGCCTAGACAATACTTGAATTTACACCTACATTGAGATAATAAAGAACTCTAGGTTACAAAGGTTATTGAATAATATTTGGTCTGATGTGCTCACCTTCCCGTCATAGCGCTTCACTATGAATTGATCCAGCCCCAGATCTGAAAGAGAAAAGAAAACTATTTTTAAAAAATGGTCTTGGAGCATAACAGCAAGCATTTCTTGTGCTTTCTGGTTCAATAGGGATTAGAAAGTAAATCAGTGTGAATACCATCACTGGGAAGTACAAGGTGAAAGAAATGTTTTAGTCCCTTGCACATTGCATTTTGATCACAAAAGACAAATTCATAGCATCAGAATTCACAGCATCAGAAAAGAAAATCCTCATCTAGCAGGGACTATAGCAGCAAGGCTGCCAGCACCTCTCTCAAGTCTGAAATACCCACCTCAGAAAGGGAGATTTCTGCTGTTAACAGGTAAAGATTTTGCCCACGATGCCCCAACTAAATGCACATTGATAAAACTTTTGTTTTCAGTAACATTTTTTGAATGGTTCACAAATGGAAAAACAGAATCGTTTCCATAATTCGGAATTCTTCATATAAATCCAAGCCTTGTTTGTATTTTCATATCAAATTGTTCATAAGTAGTCAGGTGAAGAGATGCAACTGCATTCATGAGTGCTTTAGCTAGAAGGGTATTTCGGAGGGAGGTTATTTGTACTAGTAAATTCAATCTCATACCATGACGAAAGTATTTCTTCTTACCCCTGTTAAGGGAAAAAAAGCATTTGCGGAGTTAAGGAGCAGAGCCCTCCATCTATTCAGCCATGCCCAGAAGGCTGCACATATACTGACGAATGCACAGATGAGCAAGATCACAAAAACATCAGAAGGATTAATTATTTGAGCTTTGCAATACAAATTCAGAAAGATGCATCCTGAGAAGAGATTAAGCAGAACTCGAACCAAGCGCTTCCAGTAATTCAGGAGCACGAGGGCCAATTTTCAGTTCTCTGAAGAATAAAACCCCTAGGAAGCCACATCCCCTGCATTTTCTGCCACTGTTTATGATAATTATCGCTTGCTCGTTTCAACTTAAATTAGAAAAAAGATGGAAAAACTAAATAAAATCTCTTCTATCTCATTTGGAGGAGCAGTGAGCAGCCTGCTGCATCACCTGTGTGTGAAGGAAGGTAATAAAACACTTCTCATCTATTGAAAAGGTTCATAATGGGTACAGTGCAGAAAATGGAGTTACTCATCACTCCAGCGTGACCTCCTCAACCTTTCTGAACCAAAGCAGCTAAAACTCCCCCATCACCAATTTCAGAGGTCAAGACAGCTGTCAGAGGGCTTTCTGCACTTGTGAATATTCAAGCCGGAAAGCACCTTCTCACCATTTTGTATGCCTGAAAACAGCCAGAAAATTGCATTTTCAAGCACTTTCTGAGTTTAATCTTCTTTTCTTCAGAAGAATTTGGTTCCTCCTCAAAGTTGCGCGCATAAATGCAGTAGGATATATACTGTCACACTTCGAGGCAGGTTTTGTTTAATACAATGTGCTTATACATATATACTAGATGCTACCCTAAAACATATCCCTGACAGGCCAGCATCGTATACATACTCACTGAATGCTAAAAAATGACATAAGTTAAAGACAAAAACAGAAGGCACATCTTAATGGCAAAACCCCTCAAACTGGGCACTGTTAGGAATGCAAACAGGTTTCAAAATGACCCAGAATGAATGGATGTTCATGGAGATGAACGGGAAGAAAAGATGAATGAGGACTTTCTTTGATATATACACAAATCCGTATAGGATTTTGTATGTACATATAGGAAGTTATTAATAAACAGCCAAATAACACCTAAAAAGCCCCAAAATGCAGCACAAAAACGTGTCACTTTTGCTGTCCTTTTCCATGTCGCCGTATCAGCACGCACTGGAAGACAGCATTACATACTGCTAGCACAGGAATATCAGTTCACGTTGGTGTTTTATGCTCATCCTGACTCCCAGCTATGCACAATATCCCTTCTCTGCTGCATTACCTAAGCTCCACACTTAAATTCATCTATAAAATTCCCCTTGCAATAGCTCCTGACCAAGCTAATACAAGAACTGTGAAAGTTGAGCCACAAAGGCATGTGTACGTTCAAGGCACACAGTTTTACTGCACACACTTCCCCTTTCCCAGTATTTTTTTTTTACAGAAATAGCTATGTGTTTTTCTGCAAGTCCTTAATCTTGAAAGTGAACAAAAGGAAACCAAACACGCCTGACACTTGTGTTCTTCCTTCTTTACATTACATACAAAAAAACAAAAGGCTTTTCATCAAAGAATTTTACAGCAGAAATTCAAGGTATGCATAAGGCTGGAAAGCCGATGTGGGAGCCAGCAAAATGGAAGCGCTGCATCAAATCTGAACAAGGAAAGCAAAGAACATTAGTTACTAGATTTCTGTTATTCAAAAGGCAGCGTGCTAAGTTAAAACCACTGCAGGATTCAGTAAACGACATGCAGGCTGGGTTCATGAAGCAAGTATACCCCGGCTGGCCTATTACTGAGGAGCTGCAGGAGCACAAGCTAATAGGCACACTTCACAGCAGAAGAGCTTTTCCAGCACGCACTATGAAGCAGGGGCTGAAGTGCCATTCTCCCAGAAGAGGATTAAAGGATTTCTTCCAGGAGATGACAATGAAAGCCAGAAATTGTTTCAGGGGGATGCCTGTCATTAAATGCCCCTGCTGCTGGAAGGCAGGGCAAGGTGCACCACGAAGGCTCCCAATGGTAGAGGAAGACTCTCCAGTTCGGCTCCAGCGCTCATTTTGGCATGACACAGCCCCTGCACCACACACAGAAAACACCGGGAGCACCCGAGGCATGAGATGGGGAACGATTTTTTGGTACGAAGCCTTCAGCAAGCCATTCAGACGAGGTAATGGACTCGAACTCTACGAAGAGAAATGAAACAGCTCCTTAGCACATTGTCTGAAACACACAGTATCGCTTGAACACGAGCCCAGTATGAACTCATTTTGCAGGCTGAGATTTCTCCTGCAAAGTCATCCCATGCCAAAGCCCAGACCACAGCCTTCCTCAGTGTGATCTCATTACAGCTCCTTAAGCCTCCTGAAGGAAACAAACGCAGAGCTATGACCTATCCTGAAATGCATCTTTTATTTCCATCAAACACCACGCAACGCCTTGCCTTTCACCACGTACCCAGATTATCAGCGCTCCTTTTGCTTACCCAGCCTCAGGTTCTGCAGGAGCCTGAACGACTTGCAATGATTTCCAAATTCCCCTGCCATAGCCCGCTTATTTGTGGTCTTTAAGTACCACTTTGTATTACTGCTACAATTTGTGACAGCACCTAAAATACAATCAGGATCTGCCATGGAGAAGCCAAAGATGTGGCATCACCATTAAGTGGTGCTTCAGGTTAGATTGACACCACTCCATCACCAATATTAGGAATACAGGACTCCGTTCTTAGTCGTTTGATGGCAGTTTCACAGCACTAAAAATAAAAATGTTTCCAAATAAATCAAAATGACTTACTGCCTGCCACGCTGGGGGAAAGAGGCCGGTCAACAGCAGAGCCGTACTCTGTGTGCTTGCTTCTTTCATTTGGAGGTAGGAGGGATGGTTTAGAGAAAGGGAAATAGATATAAAGGGAAAAAACACCGAACAACCTGCTGCTACTCTCATTCAGTTCTAATAAAAACCTGAAGTCAAATGCTTGCTATATTTCTATTGATTAACGAAAATGCGTGTTCCACAGATCCACTCAAAGCTAACTAATTACCATGCCTGCTAAATACCTAACAGTTACTAAGCTCTTCTTGTTACCTTGGAAAGAAAGCTGTAGGCAGCAGCTTATAGATTGCAGGTCTAAAAATTATTTAACAAACGAGCTTTCAGAAGAACGATTAATGTTATGCCAAGGAAACAGTTCAGATGAATTAGAAACCACCATGATTTCCTCTGGGATGCCAACGATTTTCCACTGCGATGGAATAATCTTTTCAACTCCCTCCAGTCTTCATACCTTTGTCAGATTTTCCACATTGTTTGGGTAACATTTACTCGACTGCTTTTCCTTTCCCCCTGGTTATTAGAGCACGGACTCTTTCTTGCAAGGAGATGAGCAAAAGGGCCAATTAAGAAGACTGAGGAGCCTGCTAGCCATGCATATGCAACATGCTACGTTAGGGAAGGAGAAAATGCTGAACTGAGTTTTCCTATCCAAAGCTGTAAGCCAGCTTTGTGTTTCCTATGAGTATGAGGGCTCAGAGATGATCCTGGCCTAAGAAGGATATTTCTGCAGCAAAAACAACGAGCATACCGCTCTTGCAAAGGGCTGCTAGGAGCCAAGTGCCCCGGCAGGAATCAAAACCCAGATAAATAACCACCACAGTTGAGTGTAAGTGATGTTGAGGGAAATTAGGGACACTGCTTGGCTTCCGAAGAGGGACAGTGTAGACAGCTGAGTTCCCCAAACTATACTCAGCTCCAGACAGACATGAAAGCTGCTACACGCATGTTCCTGACATTGCTGGCCAGGTTCACAGCCCTCTGATGAAGCCAAGGAGCAACAGTTTATACTGGAGATACCGGATACCTCCACCCACTGGTACTGCTTCTGTCACTGGCAGCCCCTGGACTCACCTGTTCACCCTCCTGCTCCGTGGAGGCAGCCACCGAGTCACCTCTTCGCACTCACATCCTTTCCCTGCAGACCTCTCCAGTACCAGGGGAAAACACAGACCTAAGTCTCCAGCAACAAGCCAGAAGGCAAATTCGGCACCCCTAGTTTCCTTTTGAGCCTTAGAGATCCTAGTTGCATACATTTAGGGTTTTGTACCAGCCCAAGGAGCCCTTCCCCTCACCACAAGAGGGGGTGAGCACTCACCACAGCTCACAACTGCTCGTTCCACATAACATCGGGTCTGTACGTTAGAAATCGAACTCAAAATAACAAATAAACCACTCAGCTTGTGGCAATTCAGAAGCTACCTTGTGCTCAGCTGTTCTTTAAGTCCAGGTAGCAAAAACAAACCACTTAGAAACCTGGAATTAGGCTTCACAGTCCAAATAACACCTTTCTCCTTGCTCTGTGCGGAATTTCAAAGAATTTCTTCCAGTTCAGCCACTAGAGCTCTACCCTCCCCCATGCATCCACACTGAAGCATGGGATTTTTGCTAGGTGCCAAACAAAACTAGAAGTTTTTTTTTTTTCTTTTTTTTTTTTTTTTTTAAGTCCAGCACCAAGCATTTCATAAGGTGATTCTACGTACTCCAGTGGTACTATACCTGTTGCATGAAGCTGAAATCGAACTATTATTATTTTTTACCTACTTTGTTACATAAACCTACATATTTTTCACAGATTGCACTCTACAGAAATGTAGACCAGGGCCACAATCCTGCTCCTGAACAACGTGGCCTCTTCAATCAACTACTTTGAAGAGATCAAGCCAGAAGACATCAGCTCTATTCCTCACAGCTCCTCTCCTCCAGCACGGCACTGCATGCAGAGGTTGCAGGGCACAGCTGCTGCTTTTGGCACAGCTTTGACAGCGTGTTCCTGGTTCCTTGCAGGCAAAAAGAGAGAAACCTGCCAGGTTCTGCATTTCCAAGACTTCACATTTTTGAGCCACTGCAGAGCAGGGTGGATCCTGAAAGACATCTTTCATGCAGCAGGAGTTTGGGTTAACTCAGAACGTTAACAAGGATGGATGAACAAAACCAGTTTGGGTGTAGCATCTCTTTGTTACAGTGTGCTGCTGTAAGACACAAAGCCTTTTTTTTCTTTTAATCCTTCTCACAAAGACCAAAAACTCCTGGTACTGGCTGGAACAAGCACCAGGCAGGATGCTCACACAGCCTGGGAGCCAAGCCACCTCCCGGGTAGAAGAGAAGGTGGGAGGAAAAAGACAGGACTGCAGGGAGCAGCTATCACTGCCCACGCTTCTGGTGGCGCTTGGACTTTACAGACAGCACAACAACAACTTTTCTTCAAGCAGCTTCCCAGTCGGATGCCATTCTTCTTTGGCTTGTTCTGGCAGACACTTCCCAGTTGGGCAGGAGCGTGTCAAGCACGGCTTCTCTGCTTGCTTGTGAGCAAACGGGAAGCCAAAGCCAGGGCAGAAAGTTTTACTGAACTATTAAGAGGAAGCAATCTATGCGAGCTAATGAGTTAGCATTCATTTTCCCCAAACAAACAAGAGAATTTAAAATTAAGTTGACACTTAATTGACAATAAATCAAACTTTCTCATACATAATCTGTAGAAATTTGTCAGGTGTAAGACCTCTCTGTAGATCAACAGTTTAAAACTAAGTGCAGCAGGCACTCAGATGCACCGTGTTCTTCCACGTGGCTTTTATTCCACGGTATTCGCCCTCCATAAAATAGCATAGACATCAGTGAGAAGGCTCTCGCTGGCAACTGGCAGCTTGTGCGTTGTGAGTCCTTTAAAACTGAACGGATTAGGAACAGAGGAATTCATGTTCAAGGCCTACTGTAGAAAAACACTACATAATACCTCTCACAGAAAACCTTGGGGTCAGTAGGGCTGCAGAGGAGTCAGTATTTCAGTTCCAGCATTAACCTGTGATTACAGCAGACCATGCCACCACCCGACGGAGATTTCCAAGGAGTGCCCTGGGATGAAGGCAGGATGCTCCAGCCCCAGTGGAGGGCACACCCGAGTCATGACTAAGGGAGAAAGCAGCCCCAGCACTTCCTCAATAACCTATGATCCAGATTTTCCTATGAGTCAAAAGTACAGAACGGATGTTAAGTACAAAAATAAATCAGCCAGCAGGTAGCAGTCTTTGTCTTAATGTAATTTCTAGTTTTAAAGCTAGACCTATCTTCTTTTACTACCAGCTTTTAAAACATTTGGGAACAAGGTTATGGCTAGTTTGACTTTACTGTAGCACTAAACATTTTATTCTTCTTGAGTTCATTACATGTTTAAAAATCACTTACCATGATTGGCATGATCTATAGTGCTTATAAGGAACACACAAGCGAGTTTTGTCTGCAAGCAAATCCACAACAGTAACAGTGGTCGGATTTTCAAGCCAACAAGCTGTAACGCTGCCTACACCCAGCCAAGGCCCACTACCTTCCATCTCACTCCACTTTCCAAGAGTGATTCCATCAATCACAAAGGTAATTTCCCTTATAGGCTGCTTTGTGGCACTGACTGGTAGCTCTTGCAGGCACTTAAAGGCCATGATGGGCTTCACAGGGCCATTTAAGCAGCTCACCTAGCCTGAATAATAGTTATGGTGGAAAGTTAGCTGCTCATAGGACTGAAATTTGCTTGTCACCGAAGTAGACGTTGCTGGGCACTCTTCCACATTCTCTGTGCACACTTTGAAAAGCACCAACTGCACGTATTACACAGTAGAAGAAGAGAAGAATCAAATGGCTTAAAATTAAGCATGAGATGGTTTCTATTTTTAAGCAGGCTGACAAAAAATAACTTACATTGGAAGCCTCACACTCAGCCAGGTGCTACTGCAAGTACTAACTCAAAGAGCTTCAGATGTATTTTACACATCTGAAGCTCTTTGAGTAATGCATTTTCAGCATCTCTGAACATTATCTTCTGTTCATTGCTCAAGCCACTCCATCGCTGAAGGTGAAACCAAGTACTTAATATGAAGAACTACTGCCATTTTCAGGACTTGAAGACATTAATATCAATTCACCAGCATGTTTTAACACTAAGGTAATGATGAGATTATTCTTCCTTCCCTCCCGCACGCACGCTTCACATGGTTGTTTTCTAAGCACAAGTGGATGCAGTATTTATTCAGCAGCTGCCACAAGACATCAAACAGTTTCCTAGTTTGTATATAAACCCCACTCTCAGAAAGTGGACATTTGGGGGTTGAGGTTCCTCATTAATGCCTGCAGAGAGAAGAGGAGTTTTAATTTGACAAAACGTGCTTCGTTCTTTGAGATATTTTGTGGGAGACTAATAAATCCAATTCCCTACACCTCACCCACAATACAAGTCTCCTCCAAAACAGAAGATATGCAAAACCCTCCCCCCACCCTGCAAAACCCAGCCTCTCAAACGCTCAAGACAGTTTTTCAGACTAGAAAAGGAGCATCTGCTCTCCAGCCTGTTGCCTCCCAGACCCATCCAGGTACCAGGACAGATGTGCTCCAGCACAGACATCAGGGAATTTGAAGCAGGCAGAGATGAGGCCCACCCTGGCCGGCAGCATCACAGCTCAGCTGGGCATATGAAGCTACCTGTACTCCTTTATTCCTCAATTTCCCTTGCCAAAGCGCCCACCTTTTGTAGGTTTAGGAACAGTTCTTACTGTGTTTCAGTTGAAAGTAATCTTTCTCTATTAAATATGCATGCTACCTTCAGGAGGTGCTTTCTAAGCCCTAGCACTCCAGGGTTCAAAACTCCCAAGAACTCAGAGCAACACTTACAAACTTGAATTATCAACATTATTTGGCAGCATTGCAAGACAAACACTTATAAGCTTGCACAGACACATTGCAGGCTCTGCTGCAGAGATGAGTTTGCCTTGTACGTCAGTAGCCTTCTGCCTTCCTCCTCTGTTCATTGCACCTCCCTTGTCCTCTTGCACTTCATCCCATTGGCATAAAGCATGGGTTGAGAACACCACTTTTTTATTGTGGCAGCAGCCCAGGCACTAATTGGAGAGCAAGCCCCCATTTCTGTGCTGTACGGGTCAACATAGAGACAGATGATACTCAAAAATGTAACTGTTTGATGGGAAATTTGAGGATCAGGTAAAAAGAGACTGCAGAGTTTACTCCCCTTTGCTGGGTTAGTTTCTGCAATCAGCACACACATACATCACTTACTTTCCGGTTGTTTTTCATTAGGTGTTATCGATCTCACAAAATCCTGCGGCGTCATAAAAACCTCAGATTCACCGTGCTCATTTATCACTTTCAGAGTGGCAAAGTATCTGAAGATTTTGTCTGGCGTGGAGTAGGCTCTGATCCTGTTCTCGTACTCCATCACCTGGGAATTAAACGTAACCAGCATGAGATGTGCACAGTTTCACCCCAGACACCTAAACTAGCAGCCTCCACCAGTCTGTGAAGGTTTTGCAACAAGGTTGGGGGCAGCAGCAACACAAATAATGCTGAAAGGGTCAAAAATCCCTATCCTCAGCCTTTGAGGTACCAAGAAAATTGGCATTACAGCTCCCAGTGTCATAGGATTACACTATGAGCCTTCACTAGTGGTGAGTTTTGTTTCTCCTCTGCCATCATGAAGAGTCAAATTAAAAAACCCTGAAGACACTTTCAAGTATAACATAAAAAAGCACTAACATCAAATTGGTTAATCTAAAGCATCTCAGCACTTCTAACCAAATTCGCTGTGTCGAATGGTCTGGTTCATGACTAATATATGAACTGAAAGAAAAAAAAGTCATCAAGAGATGGGAAAGTACTTCCCTTTCAAGCTGGGCCTTGGAAAAAATTACTTGGAGCCACAGCTGGTTGCTTGGTCATCAAGCCTCTTCTGTCCTCTTTCCTATCACCTTGGCAAAACTCTGCAAAAGTGTTTGTTAGCCAGTCTTCTCCACGCTCATTTGCCAGTTGCTACCTCTGCCAGCAGTGATTTTGCACCTAGAACTATTTTCCCCAAAATATATGACCAGAACTAATCAAAGAGAACAAAGATTTTGTAATCAAAATCACGACGACCTAGGGGGAAAAAAGGCACAAAGCCCTACACTTCATTATGCGTTAGAGCAGACTACTTCTCTTATTAGCTTAGCTTGTTGTTTCTGCATTATTATACACCCTGTTTAACAGTCCATCTTGTACTTGAAGCTTTCAGTACTCCTGGCCAAGAGCCATAAAATAAAACAATAAAAAACAACAATCAGCTGGAAAAAACCAGGCAAGATCAAGGGTGCTGCCAAGGCATCTGTAAATAATTTACTCCTTTGGTCCTGTTTCAGCCTTGCCCTTTAACTTGAACAACTTCTCCACCCTGATGTTTATCAGGAAGAAAACACCCTCTCTAATTTTTCATATTTCTAGGACGAAATGAGGCTTCTAATCCCTCCAGGGAACACAGGGCCTTCCTCTCAACACGCAGTGCAGCTCCGCTCTCTGGCAGCCTGTGGCTGGGGGACGAGTCAGAAGGTCCCACCTGCACCCGCAGAGGTACTGATACGGCTTTGACATCATCTCACGCATTCTCCCCACGCCTCCTAACATCACCGTAGCTTTTTTCTCATAATGAAGCCCACCAGGACCACAGAAATACCCTTGCATCAACCCCTACACCAGCTCCCTCTTTCCTCTTCTTCTTTTTTTTACACAACGTTTTTGTCACCTGTTCCTTCTGTTCCCAGCCTTTGCACCTACAAACGTAATCCCATTTTTATTGCCTCAGTCCACAAGGTCCTCTAAGACACGGGACTGAATGAAGACCACTTGTTTTATCGCTGAGTTACCAGAGAGCGCCTATCAGCCAGACGCAGTAAATGGCAACACGCACTTTCCCAGCTCCTTCCAAAAGCTTTTTGCTTAAATCCCCACCTGACAGGCGCCACCTCAGTACGCCAAAGCGATCTTTTGACTTGTGCTCACAGGCCTGCCTCTGACTTTCCCGTAGCATGACCTGACCTTGTTAGGAGTGAAACCGCACCCAACTTGATCAGCCAAAACGCAGATAAGTGCTCCTACCTCACAGTAGGACAACCAAAACCAACGGCAGAACCAGGAGCAGACATGGCAGACCACGGCTGGCAGCTCCCTCCATCCACGACGCCCTTTCCATGCAGCCTGCTCTCCTGTTTGCCTGAGACTTTGCATTACTCCTGATTTTCCAAGCCTGAGGAATAATTTCCTGCAAGGCACAACCAAGTGCTTTCATTTAGCACGTGGGTTGCACCACTTTTGCTCAACAACTCAGCTCGTGCACCACAAACATTACCCTTGGTATTGCTGGCAGCAAAAGCACACTGCATTTTATCCCACTTGACTTCGCATCCACGACTGATCTCTGCTCTGCCTCTGTTTTAAGATCTTGCTGAGATGATACTTGACAGCCTGTCAGGTGCTGCTCTTGGTTTTGGAAGATGGGCTCTGCACTTGTCCCTCTCCCACTAAAGGTACCAAGCCCAACCATTTCCCCCTTCCTGGGCCAGCAAGGTCGCTGCCAGTTCTCTCACCCCAGCCCCAGGGAATACAAGCAGCATGAGGCGGCTCACAAAAGCAATAATGAAGCAGCAGCTTGAGTAACTCGGTCTGGAGAAAAGAAGTCAGATCTAAACCACCTGTTTAGCATCTAGCAGGCTGCTCTCATCACAACTGAAATCACACTTTCCCAAACTTCCCAGAGAGATGAGCAAACACAGCAATCCATCTTCTTTTTGCCCACAGCTGAACTCACAATTACCTCATTTTCGCTAACATCATCTTCCTAACTGGCAAAAATTAGCAAACACACCACGACCGGGCTGAACACAAGGGCAGCTCGTGAAAGGGATGGCTGGGGCTCGCAGAGCATTAACAGCTCGCCTGTTTAAGACCCAGTGCTAAGCACACCCCCATTTGGAAGGTTTTTAAGCTAATTCTAAACAACCTTGATAAAACCATCCTGGACAGCCCTCCTCCACAACCCTCTTGCCTACAAGAGGCTCCAAGACACTTCTCTGGCCAAGCACGCATTTATTTTATTATTATTACGGCATTTCTTACAGAGCACGTACTGGGGAAGGAAGATAAGCAAGTAATCCCTTCTGCTATACGAAGCTGATGCCACTGTTGTGTGGCACCGCTGCAGTTGTGTTGATGCTAAGCTTTGTGTTAAAAGGAAAAAAATCCCATGCAGACATGAAAAATAAAGCTCTAATTAGCATCTGAATTCACCGCCAGAGCACCACCTCCCTGACCGTACAAGAGAATGGGATCTCGGGCTGTCCGGCTTCACTGCACACCGTGGGCATGCCGAGAGGGCTGATTAATTAGGATTCGTTTGCGTTGGGATGCCTACTGGCGTGCACAGCAAAACGAAGTCTCAGCAGAATTAAGACTCCTGAGGCAGCATACCTGCAGAATCCAGCAGTCGCTGTTCAACCGCATCTTGATAAAGGATGCGAATTCTTTTAGCAAAGTAATAAATCAGCCTGCTCACGCCATGGATTCCTGTTCATTAGCCTCTGAACTATAAAAGGACTTCGCTTTTTTCCTGCCCTGTGCAGAGAGGACCTATACAAGCATGCATCACAACACGTGCCCCGGCCTCACCCATGCACTGCCCAGCACCAGCTCCTGTGGACACCCAGTGATTTGTATTTCGGCTTCCTCTTCGCTGAATCACTGCCCAAAATAGCAACGTCACATCTAATTTATTGCCTCATCGGTGATCAACTGCATTAAAAGCAACACTAGGATAACAAACAAGAGTTAAAATTAAGCTTAATTGAAAGTATTTGTCCTCAAGGAAAACCCCACACTATTTTCAGTTAATAACAGGAAGATCTGGAAGGGGGTTTGCTGTGTTTTTTCCTTTTTTTGGTAACAGAGAAGAGTCGGGAATTCCCTAGGTGACATGCATGAACGGCAGGGGAAGCAGCACGCCCTGCAAGCAGCCCTGATTTTGAGTTAGGAGCCAGGGCACACCTCGCTCTGCATCAGAGTAGAGAGCAAACATACCTCCTGGGCTGAGTCACCAGGGCAGCTGCTGATTAAACACCACCCGCAACGGATCCGCTCAAACCCAGAGTTCAGCACCTGGCAGGCCACCGCTCACATCCTGCCTTAAATGAAGCAACAGCAAGACCAGCACCTGGTTCAGAAAAGGCACATTTGGTCTTAGGGCTGGAGAGAGACGGGCTTCTATTTGAAAAAGATTGAGAGACTTGTTTTAATCTGTGTTCTTCCCACGGAAACTGCTGCTCCCAAGTCATGTAGGGACTGGAAGGGACCCTCCACGCCTGGCTCGTGTCTTATTTGGAAAGCAGAGCCACATTCCTCCCCGCCTAGTATGGGAAGGAAAGAGCTGGTCAGCACAGGCACGTCTCCTAATGGCTGGAGTGAGAGTCCTTGCTGGCAAGCAAATGTTCCCTGGCTTCCCCAGCAACCAGCCACGTAAGACGAACCAATCATTATGCTCGCTATACTAACAAGTGCTCTTTTTGAAAAATAGGAGCGCGCAGGAAGGCAGATCGTATCTTTGCTCTTTGCAGCCTGCCTCCATCCGTCGACACTGAAAAAAACACAACAGTCTACTTCTGGCAAGAGTCAAAGTTTTGCTGAAGCTGTCAGACTGCCTGACACCCCTTTGCCAAGGAAATTATGAGGAGCTGAGAACTCACGTTCCCTGGACAATTCTGAATTCTTAGTGTAGTAACTTGCAACATAACTTCACTGAGTTGCCACCAGAATGTCCCAACAGGGAAAGTTCATAGCCCCAGACAATGAAACTTGTATGATCTAAGAACAGGATATGATTCAGCAACTTCAAACAAAACAGTTATTTTTTATGCAAAGCCGTTAAGCCAGCCTACAACAATCCACAATTTAACATATAATGAGATGCAGCCTCCAGGATACGGTCTTAAAAATAATCATCAGGAGCAAACCATACAGAAAAAGAACTGGGAAGAGCACACACTCCTGTTCTCCTCTCTGGCACTGCAGAGATATTAAATCAAGCACAGCCCAATAAAACCAACATCCAGACAGGTTTAAAAAATAAAATATCGCGGCCTGCCAACTCTGTTACAGGACTCTCCATCAGGCCAAACCGTACATCTTGTAATAACAGCGATAACAGATAGTACCAAACGAGTCGTTGGGCACTTCTGAAGAGCCCAAAGCTCTCGGGATCACCCAAGAGTGAACACAGGTCACAAATTGATGGTACAACTCATTACTCAGGCTTCTCTCCTCTTGAAAACACGCCTGATAGGAAAGTTAAATGGGCATGTATTTCAACAACTGTATTTATGTGGAGTAATTAAAGGAAAAATTGAAGCATCCATTTTGGAGAACCCTCCCTTCCACACTTATCCTCTACTTCCTTCCTACACACACTGCCTGTTTGCCTATGAACACCTACACGTGGACGGACTCATAGAGAGAGAGGTGGGCATTTCAACTGCAGGTGGTCCCATCTCAGAGGATGTGTGTGCTGTGTTTCCCAAAAAGGCAGGCTTTGACCCAAAGAAGCTCAAGGTATCATGCCAAGAAAGCAGGTTCCCAAAATACCAAAGTCCCACAGAAAATAAAGACAGGTACAGACCACAAGCCAGGCTCAACACATGCGGTACCAAACACAAATAAGATGCTGTGCACGTTTTCTCCCTTCGCTCACTGCAGTGCAGCAGCTGCAGGTGTAACATCACCAAGTTGCGCACCTTGCGGTCCCTGAAGCCCGAACGTTTCTTCTTCTTCCCCTCTGCCTGAGCCTCCTCGCTGCCCGAGGCGACGGCCTTTCCACCCTCATCGCCACTGCTCTCCTCCTCCTCAGGGTGCTTCGCCTTCTCACTCGGCTCTGTCCTCGTGTCGTGTTTCACAGAGGATGAGTCTTCTGCATAGGCTCTGTGATAAGCAAAGAGAAAACACCAGTTTAGGAAGCTGAGAGGGGTGATAAAGCTATAGAAACCTGCCCAGCTCTCCCTGAATGAAACCTGTTACAGTTCAGTGTGGATGACTGCAGAGCAAAAAAAAAGCAATCTCCCTGGATTATTGAGTGCATTTCCCCACTCGGATCAGATTTCCCCCGTGCACACCGAAAACCAGCCTAATAACCACAGCAACTTTTCTCTGTCCAAGAAAGTTTGAGCAATTCGCTCTACTGTAACCTCTCCCAAAAACTACACAGATTGAGATTGGGAAGGGGATTCAATACTTCCTCTAGCTTTCAATTCCACTTTTCCCCAAAAAAGACCTATATAAAAATGACAGAAGCGTTCCACCACAGCACTGCAGGATTCAAAAAGAACAGGCTCTTTGTTTCAGCATTTTTTTTTGATTTCTAACAGGTGGCAGGCTGTTTTATTTCCTTATCTCCCTCTTCTGTCAGGGACTTCTCTAAATCCCAATGCTTCAGGATTTGCAACAACAAAACTGAAGTCACTCATCCCCCAACTGGGAACGTAGCTCAGCAGGCAGAGCAAAGGACCCCTTGCTGCTGTTCAGATACAAAAACCTTCAGCAACCATCCACAGCCTAAGACAAAACTTGAAGTTGCTCTGTCTGAGCAACTCACAGAATAACCAATTAGCAGGGGGGTGGTTAAATCAAAAGCACGATCAACCCATAAGCCAAAAAACGCCACAGCTTTCCTACGTATTATTGTAAGGCAGTTTATGAGCAGACAGAGCTCAGACATCACCAGCAGAGAATTTATCTTCTCCAAGGATATGCTAACATGTCACAGAGCTAACTGACAAATTATTTCGCTTGCTAAAGGAATCTGACAGCTCAGGCAATCATCCTGGCTTGCCTCTGACTTCAGCTAAGGTGCCTTCACTTTTGCATTCCTGGTGATTTATTTTGGGCTCAACACAGCGTACAGGGCTCACGCTGCTCAGCAGCCTTCAGAAGAGGGCTGATGCTTTGTACTCCCTCAACTATGAACTTGGTTATTTACAACACAAAGTCAACATGGGACTTTATTCAGAAAAGCTGCCTTCAGAGAAAGCCAGAAGCTAAACAAGCTCTTGAAGTCTGCAAAAGGATGTGCACGTTTCATCCTGCCAGCCGCCTGGAAAGCACAGATGCGGTGTGCAAAACTGAACGAAAAATCTGTGTGATTCTCCCCAGCAATACCCAGCTCGGCAGCAATCTCAGCACACCATATTCCAAGAAGAAACAAGGGTTGGTGCTCCTTCAATTAACTTACACGTGACCAAGATAAACAGGACTCACTCCTTCCCTACACCTGACAACTCACCACCAGTTCACGACTACAGGATTAACTGCTAAGGGCTAAAAGTCTCATCCTTCCCCTGCACTGAGGGGAAACAAAGCTTTCTAGAATAAGCTACCAAAGAGCATACTTAGGAACGTGCCATCCTTTCCTTTCTGAAAAGCTCCCGAGTCTTCCTTCGCCAAAAGATTTCCTTAAGACTTCGAGCAAAACACCACCTTCATGACTTCCAATGAACCAAATTCGGTTCAAGTTGAACAGCAGCTTGATATGCAGCGAGCAGCTAAGTGACTGCACGCCCTGCTTCTTCAGGAGCACAGTTACACTCGCACATACCGAACCACCTTCCTTTTCTCAGAGACAGGATCCAAGCCTGGGCCCTCTGTGAGCACCCTGAAGCAAAGAAATGAACGCCCCAGAAGAGCCAGGCAGCTGATCCGTCACTTGGAGCATGAAGTCCATGCTGGCACTTCTCCTGAAGCCTTCCCTGGAAGTTTAATCAGCACTGGCACATCCTCGCGGAGCTGTGGTTTGGGCTGACTGCAGTTTGCTTGAGGAAGCTGTGGCCAGCAGAGGCTAACACAGCGGCACTGCAAGGAAAGCCCTTCTGTAGGGGACGCACCAGTCCTAAGAAGCCCCATGAGAATCTCTTGGGAAAAGGTCCTGGGGACAGAAAAGCAGTAGGAACGGTTGCTTGGCTACACAACCACGCTGCCCTGTATCAAACGTCCTGGAGAACAGCCGTCTCAGTGAAAATGTGCTCCTGCAGTGCTTGACTGACAGTCAGCAAACCAGGGAAGGGAAAGATCAAACTTCAAAACCAAACGTTTTCAGCGAAGCCTATGCGTTCCTTCAATTCATCACGCTGTCAAACCCGTTGGCTACTGTGATGCAGACACAGGCTTTGTGAATACAATTGGCTTTTTTCACCCCCTTTAGTTTATCCAGGTAATTAACTGCAGATGGAACACCTTCCCACCACACAAGCAAAACGAGAGATGAGAATAAAAGCACAATTCAGAGCCTACCTCACAAGCAAGGCTTTAAACCATATGTTATTCCTCACCTCCAGGCCAGACTCCAAACTCCTCGCTGAATTAACCACGGAAGGATCTGCTCTGCACATACAACTACGCGTTTTACATCTGCACAATCACCCCCTGTTTAAGTTCTTGGCTTCCATCACCTGCAACGTCCATCAAGGCTTTCAGTGCAGCTGCCAGCACGGCTGGAAGAGCCCTGCAGCTCCAGTAACACATCCTGCTGCACTGCCATCTGCAAGCGAAGACTCTCCACGTCCCTTTTCGGGAAGAAGGGTTTTCCAGCCCTGTTCCCTCCCTGAGGCTGGTATGCCTGCTCTTATAGCTTCTAGGCAAAAGGGAGAGGAAAACAATAAAGACTCACTTCACTGCGTGCCAAGGTAAGCTGCTAGCCTCTCTCCACAAAGAACACCTGCCCTGCCTCAAACCTTCTGGTCTCCTCAGGTTTTTCCTCCATAATGATCTGAGTTGAAGGCAAAGAGTATTTCCCACCTACTTCCAACTCTCTTCTTTTAATCCTTGGAGAAGGCCAACAACAGAGCCTAAGACTGCGTTGATCCTCGCCAAGGAAAGCCACTTACCCACCACAGCTGACTGCTCAGTGCTCGCTTCTCACTTTGCAAACTGTTCTTCGAGGGAGCCAAACACGTGCAACCATAGGACACGCATCCACGAAGGATCCTGGGACTCATACCAGGGACTGGCTAAATAGCCTACAATTTTACTAATTAAAGAAGTCACAATCCCTCACGTTAAAGTATTTTCCTTCAAGAGAGAAGCAGAACAGTGTGCTGAAATAACAAAGCTTTGTGCCACAGATAACAGTGCTTAGTTATTCTAATCCTGAAGGCAGCAGCAAAGTACTTAGCTACCAGATGCTATTTATTCTGAGAAGAAAACAGGGAATTATTAAGAACTTGGGCACTCAGGAGTCGTCTAAGACCTTGCCATTGAATGAGAAGCACGAGAGAGGAATCCTGACAGCTGTGTTCTTCAGTAGACTGGAGCTGCAATGCTCCATGCATGTAAACATCTCTTCTGGAGACATCCAAGGGAGGTTTAAAGCCAGGTAAAGCTTCAGGCTTTCATACTGAAATGCAAGAGAGAGCAAGCTTTGTCTGGTTTGGAGATACGATACACAATTATGCATCCTCCAAGGATGGGGAGGCTAAGCAAGGAGCTCTGTCTCATCCTCAGCTCAACCCCAATCAGTGATTAGTAGGATATTAACCTAAAATGAAAATCCACAGCCAAGTTTTACAGGACTTTGTCCCTCTCTCAGAACTTTTTACTACCTTGCATCCTTCCTTCCTTAACTCTCATAGAACTTGGCCCTGATATAAGTTTGCACAGAGTTCGTGGCCAGAACTGTAAGGAAAGCACACCAAAATTAAGACAGATTCCAGAGTCTAAGATGAAAAATTAGACGGAGGAGACAGCTCTGGTTACCAGCCACAGCCCAAAGTGGGTCCAAGAACATAAGGAAACAGCAGCATAAACTGCGAGATGTGCACGGCCTTCCTTCCACCCAGCCAGCAGCAGGAACGTCCCGCAGAAAACACTGAAGGTGCCTTCAAGGAAAAGCTGCACCAGCCAGAAAAAAAACAACAGAGAGCAGGGCTGGTTAAGGGTCCTGAACAGCTAGTTCAGGGTCCAGAACATGCTGTGAGGAAAGCTGACCTAAGGAGGTCAGCTTGCTGTGAGAAAGCTGGAGAAGAGGAAGCTGAGATAAGCACAATATACATAAAACAGCCGCTGCAAGACTTAGCTTGGACTGGTGAGGACACGACGTGAAGCAGATTTGCTTCAGGACATGAGGGAAGAGACTTGTACCCACCGGGAAGAGGGAGAAGCCTGTGTACACACACACACACACACACAGACACACAGACTGATTAACGTGAGGACAGGGAAGCACTGAAATCAGCTGCTGGGGAGGATTTATTCCATCAAAGCTCTCTCCATCACCAAAGTGCTAAAAATAGGTGAGACAGCTGCCTGTCAGGAGCAGGCAGGAGGCAGCCAGCCCTGCCTTGGCAGCAGACTAGCTGATTCCTCACGCTCCCTCCCACTCCCCTCCGCCGCAGCCCAGTTTAGGCACTGGTACCAGCACGCAGGCGCAGAAAGACAGGACAGAACATGAGGACACCTCTGCTCCAAGCCCCTTGGAGGGGACTGTTCTGAAGAAAGCGAACCTGAACCATTTTAGGTCGGTCTTACTGCTAACTCGGCTCACACAGGATAACATCGCTCCTTAGAGAGCTCCTCCTGCCAATCTGCAGAGGAAAATAACTGCTTTGCAAAAGGCTTGCTTGGCAAATGGCATCACATTGGTTCTTAGTTCTTAAACCACAAAACACTGCTTAGGTTTCCAAAGGGAGCTCCCCAAGTGGGACACAGGCAGCTGCCCCCAGGCTGCCGCTGACCGATGTGCAGGGCTGCAACTCGGCTCCACCCGGCACGCAGAGCAAATCAAGCCCAGCCTGCTCTCCTCACCTCCCAGTCATGCTCCTCACTTGAAATTCCCTTAATCCAAGTTGTACTTGAGAGGCTGACAGGCTTGATAGGTTTTTCCCCAAGAGCGACAGCTTTCAGTCGCTGCTGCAACTCCCCTCGTGTTTGCTCCTGGGCATGCAGATGGTGCAACGTGGTCCTGCAAGGCAAGATAATTCTGTAAAGCTGCGAGGCTGGCAGAGACAGCAAGCAGCACGAGGTGGGGCGACCATGCGGGCTCAGCACGATCAGAGCTGGTATCCCATTCTCCGTCCCTGGCACTCCGTAAAGACAGCAAGCTCATCACCCTTCAGTCACCAGTCTTCGCTTTCAAGAAAAATAATACCTTAGGTGGGAAAGCAAGGGAGGACAACTCCAATTCTGCAAAGCTTTCCAGGTGCCCTCAGTAAACACAAAGCAGTACACTCGAGGCTTGCACAAACCTGACTTTTACAGCTCAAACTGAGCCAGATGAAGAGACAAGTAAGTGAGATTTGGAATGACAACCACCAACTGCTGAGATTGGTTTTTTGGATATTCAAAGCTTATACCCAAGGGTGAGAGGATGCCAAGACTACAGAAAGATACAAGTGAAAAAACAAAACTTCAGTTCCTGAAAAAGCAGCCCCTGTAGAAACAGGGAAAGAAAAGACACAGGAAGGCTGTGCTCCATATAAACTCCAAGCTAGATACCGTACAGGACTGGTAAGGAACACAAAAACCCAAGCAGGAAGCAACAACCAGCAGAACACGGGCCTTTTATTGCCAAAGTTATCAAAAGCAACAAGGAATGCCTAATAAATCGAGACAGTTTGCTGGGTTATTGGAAGTGACAGAACTATACAAACAAAGGAAGTGTTCACTTGGAAATATAATGGCTTATATTCTGTACATCCTGATCTCCAGAGAGATCCCAGAGGCTCTCTCCACTTAACTATATTACACAGCAACACTACAGACACGTATTTTTCTACCTCACTTTTAGTCACTGTTAAAATCTTTTGCAAAAACATGAAGCTCAGTTTTAACAAAAGTTGGCTGCCAGCTCGTGCCTGACTGTTGTTGACGCTCAGTGATCCTTTCCTCTTTCCAGGTATTGATAACACCAAGTTAACAGGGCTACAGGTGTAACGACAGGCCTGCTAGACTTTTTAATTAAAGGAGGGTAAGAAGAATTTAGTGACAAGCGCATCCAGAAAACGAGTCTTACGCTAAATAATGACATTAATAAATGTCATTTCTGGATGAAATTACCAGTGTTTTTGATAATCACAGTAACATTCAAGCCATAAATGCAAGTTCCCATATGGTATTCCTCTTGCTACTAAGTGATACTGTGATTAATAAAGCAGAGCAACAAAAATCAACATGACATAGCCAAACAGTTACAAACTGGGAATCCAAATACAATCGTTTGATCATCATCGAGTGGCTGAGCTTCTCCCAAGCCCTGACAAGGCCAAATTCCTGGCCGTATGCCACCTTTTATTAATGACCTAGAGGATAAAGTCCCAATATTAAACATTGCTCCTTTTCAGCACCAGCGCAGCCCCTCCTAGGTCGCTGATCAGCCTCCTCAGCATCTTTTTTTCTTCTAAATCTTATCCAATCAAAAGCCACAAATTAAATATTTAGCGGGGCAGAAATAACAAATATTTAGCTTTTTTTTTTCCCCAGAGTCAGAGAACTTACTTCTCACGGGCTACCAAAATGCAGATGAAGTAAATTCATCATAGCCTACACTCCTGCTGGAGGGACAAGCTGGCGAGCTCCAACCTAATAAAAAGCAAAGAAATGGCTGAAAGTGGGCACGAGCTTTCACTGAGCCAGGAACACCACAGAGCCTTTGTCACAGCGCAGGCAATTAACAATTTCCCTAATGTTCAGATTCTCTGCCCTCAATGCTTTCTAGAAATCTAACACTGAGCAGGGTCCTTGCCATGAAGCAGGGGAGCGACAAGCCCCGGTCCATGCAGAGCTAGCAGACGAGGCACGCGGTAATTCGTGGAAGCTGTGCGCGTTACGTGTATTTTCACCTTCAGCAGCCACGTGGCTCGCTTGCAAGGACGCAGCATTGGTTTAGCAGGCACATTACACACCTCCCATCGCAACTCAGGAAGAGCCGATGTGGTGTTTGACTTTCGGTGTTTATTTACTCGGAGCTCCTTGACAGC
This sequence comes from Cygnus atratus, assembly GCF_013377495.2. Lineage (NCBI taxonomy): Eukaryota > Metazoa > Chordata > Aves > Anseriformes > Anatidae > Cygnus > Cygnus atratus. The sequence goes on along the minus strand of NC_066368.1, from coordinate 24,509,097 downwards.
AGAGTTTCTCTGAAGACAGACAAGTCAGGTTGCTATAACGATGTAAAACGTCAACACAAGCTGATTAAACTAAAGCACATTATTTTCCATCAAGCGTAATGAGCCTGTATTACTAATTAAGCATCGTGAAGAAGTTTTAAGCAAGACTGACCCCACAGCACCCAGTTAGTAATTCAGAACGTGAATTCTCATCGACACTTGTGCACCAAGCCATTAGCTGGAGAGGTACGACAGCATTTGTCACCGCAGCTTCTGGTTCTGCTGCGCCAATGACTGGTGCAGCCCCAAGGAGCAAGAAATCGGTGAACTGGTCCACGTGCACAGAGCCCAGCACGTGCTGCCACGCCACGGCCAGGTAAAACAGGCACCCAGCACAGCCTCTGTCTACCTGACCGTGCGACTCGATCCATCTTCATTTCCATCAAGGAGGACATGAGAACACGGAGCAAATATAGAGCTCACGGAACTGGTGGTGCCCGAGGGCTACGATCGTCTCACATCGCCTAGAAATGAAGACAAACTCAAGCAAATCCGCGGGGAAAAAAAGGAAAAATGCTTCAAGAATCTGGACGATGATAGTTAACTGCAAGATGGAGTTATTTAAATGCAGGGAATCTTGCTTTGGGTACCTAAAGGAGTGTGAAATCTTTTACTAACTTACTGGAAAAGGGACGAGGGCCACAAGATCCCCTGTTGGGGAAAACGAGACCCCTTCAGGTTGCTTCATTCTCTTGTTCTTAGCTGAAAGCAGACAGCAGGGGAAGACCACAGGAGGTCAGACAGATGGGGCTACCAGCTTTCAGGCCGTGCAATTACCACATCTGGAAGGCCAAATCTGGCGCCCCTATTTGCTCCCCAGCTCGTGACACATTCAGTTGCATCCTGCAGGTAATTTGGCTGCATGCTCCCTAGACCAAAGTTGCAGCGACTTCAACTGCAAGTCAAGGAGGGAGCAATTCCCCACTACGTCTCTATTAATAACAATTAAACTCTTCTGCTGCAGCACAAATCTTTGTAGAGTACTTAATAGCATTATTCCCTTCCCAGGCAGCACCTCTCACAAATCCCTAACCGCTTCAGCAGACTGGAAGCAGATGGGCCGTGTCACATCAAATGCAGCCTCCTCGGCCTCTCAAGCCTTTTGTTCTCTTCAGCTGGCCCCAAGAGCAGCAGCAACACACCATCCCATATGTGGTCTAGACACCAAATAAAGAGCTTATAGCTCTTACCAGCAAGTCTCAGCCACAGCCATCTGCAGGAGACAGCTGAAGCTGTAGAAGTTTGCCAAAGTAAAAAATAAATAAATAACAAGACCCAAGGTTAGCCTGACTTCTCTTCTAAAGCCTCCATTCCCGAACAATATGCCCAGCCCCAGCTTTTCTTGCTTCCTCCCCGCGGTGAGCAGGCATTTCCAGGTCTTCAGTCTAAAGGGCGGGGGGCAGCAGGTGGGAACGTGGCCACCAGAGGGCACCCATATTGTTTAAAAAAGATTTCAAAGTGCGATTTCATGTGGCATTAAAGACCTTGGGTTCCAACGGTGCCTATCATGTTATGAGACAAGATTCAAAGCGTGGTCCTGTAGGAGAAGCAAAGTCCCAAGGCAGTTTGGGAAGAAGCTTCTTGCACTGCCAGCAGGCTTCTCTGCACAAAGCCCAGAGCTGTTTTGCTATGCAAGATTTAAATAAGATGCTGTGAACGTGCTCATGCCCTGATCCAACTCCCCGGCTGCGTGTTCAGGACAATACCTGTGCTCCAAGCTTCGCGGTTCAGCTGAGGTCACTCCCCACGGAGCAGTTCAGATGTTTTCCTAATTGACTCCAGTTTTGACTTTGGCTCATTCCCCAGCATCAGATTCTTTCCTTTCCCCTGATACTCATGGGTAAAAATAATACGAAGCCAAAAGCCACCAGGAAGGACACAGTGCTCTTTCAACACACCACTCATAGATCAATGTGTCTTCGAGCCTGAGAGGAAAATCCTCAGCACAGCAGTCCCAAGGATAGTCCCTTAATTCTGCCACCTCTCACAATGAGAATTAAAAAATGGAGCAGAGCTCAAAATATAAACAGCCTAAAGCGGGTACTATCTGTTCACACCCCCCCCCCACCTTCTCTCCTGCATCATGTTGAGTAGCACCTGATACAGCTACAACTATAAACCAGCTCTCTCTCCTCTTGACTACGAGTTGCGGTATCCTTTGTTTTGCTAGAACAATAAAAGTCAGTTTCAGCTGACATAACTTATTTCCAGCAATTCTGCCATTAAAAATGTATTCTAAGCAAATTATTCTAAAATCCCTACAACTCTGCTGGAAAAAAGCAATGCATTCTTAAACAGTTTGCTAAGGGCTGATCGAAGCTTCAAAATTAATTCCAGAAATATCAGGACAAAACCCACACGAGGAAGACAAAAAGCTGTGAAGGTCAGCAAAGCAAGGAAGAAGAACGGGTATCCCCTACGCAGCGACTTCCAGGAAACAACTGGAGAATCAATATGGGATAGCTCAAGGAGAACAGGGTGGAGGAAGAAGGGAAGAAGAAATTTTGAAGATGAAATGAATTCTCAACCTATTTCAGCCAGCACCAAAACAGCTCAACTTGCCAACAAGGAGCGGAACCTGAAAAACAAGAGCTTATAGCAGCAGGAGGATATACCTTCACAGCTGGGAGGCACGTAACTCACACTTGGTTGCTTCAACTTATGCACAGGATGGGGGAAAGAACCAGAAGAGCGTGGAATAAAACCAGGGGGATGCATTAAACAAACACGCTGGTAAGCAAAGGATCTCATTGCTGAGACAGGACAACGCAGGTGTCTTACCCTTACCACCAATTTATTTGGAGAAGGATAAGAAGGAAAGCACAGCTAAATACTTCCAGTCAATCAGGAACGGCACTGGTAACACTGCTTGCAGAGATCCCTCTGCATCCCCAAAAGGTACCTTCGCTCGTTCCTGTCACTCAATACCGGGTTGATTGGAGTGACAAGCTTCAGCACCGAAATCCCAATCTAAGCACTTGCAGATGTCCACCGATGCAGTCAGCATGGCTCGTGAGATCAGTGGTCATTTAATAACACACCAAATGGGTATTTGGACCTTGAAATAGAAGATGCGAGTTTTACAAGAGTACCACTAATATCTTCTTATAACCACTGAGCGTGCTGCAAACTGTAAGGCTCAGTAGCTCCCATACATTAATGCCTTCCTCAGATTAGCCAATGACTGCACCACGATTTATTGCCATTAATTCAGTTCATTATACTAATGCCCAGATGCTTAATTGCTTCTGTTGCCAACTGGCAATCCTTTGGGTCTAAGTTATTGCTTAGAAAGGGTAAACTTCATTAGTCTTCCAAGCGTAGTTATTTGCACTGCTGGAGTATGCTTCACCACAGCCGAGCCGAGCAGCACTGGCTGCTCGTATCGATACTTCGGCGAGATGTTTACCACGGAAAGCAGCAGCAAGAGCTCCTGGAGGACAGCGAGGGCAGCAAGCCCCACACCTGCAGCAGACAGCTACGCAGAAAGCTACACGCTGTGTGCTTGGGCTGACACAGCTCAAACATGAAGATCCCACCAAGCCAGGAGGACACAGAAGAAGTCTCTGTCTCACGTCACCCAGCTGCTGGGGTTTATGTCTGTCGCTTTCATCCTTCACTTCTACCTGTGTGGGCCTGCTTATCCCACCATTTGCTTCTGACCATGCTCAAAGCATATCCTGCATGATTAATCTGACACATGCGGGTTTCAGGCTGCACGTGATTTTCATAAGAACCACCTGAAGAGTCCCATCTGTCTTCATAGCACAGCAAGTTCAGGTACAGGCACCACCTTAATAATCCCTTTTTGCAAGGTTCCTCACCACTAGAAGCACAAGAAACGTTTTGAAGCAGGAAGTTGTGGCTTCTTTAAGTACTGATCAGTCGCAGTGCCGCTTCCCACAGGTCAGGAGAGCAGTGTTAGGGCACTGACACGCTGCTCCACGCAGAGGAGCAAAAAGAACAAGTCAGAGAGCATCTTTCTTGCATTACTGCTTTTCTCTAGTACTGCATTATCTCCTAATTACCTAGTCCAAGAAGCATAAGATTCTCAGCTGCTTCTTGATTTAGCCTACGTCTAATGCTTTAGCTCAGAAAAAGAATACAGGAAAGCAAAAAGAGGAAGACATACCACAAAAGTGTCATCTTAAAGAAAATTCCCTGATAGCCTGCAGAGGAGCATCACTTACTATCTTCCTCACTCAAAGGGCAAGGAAGCACTCCAGCTCCAATAAGGGACCATCTCAGGCTACCCAGAACACTAGCAAGCACACAATCCTCATTAGTGTCACCTACCATCAGAGGGACGTTACCTCTTTGTGATGCTAAGAGAGCCACACTTAGGAAATGCCTGGGAAAGCCCTCAGGAGGCTAGCTGTGCTGCACCCAGAGGTTTCACAACAACAGCACAGTTGCTTAACTACCTGAAGGAAAACCAACATGACGTCTGTCTCGCAGACTAACTGCGCCAACCGACCTGGTCACACAAAGATCCTCCCTAACCTGCCCCCCTTTTCCATACCAATTCAGCGTTTAATAAATCATAATCCCTCGTTAATGTAAATATGGGCACGCAAACAGATGGGTGCATGTTTTGCTCTGTAGTTTATAAATAACATTTTCACTGACATTTGGCTTATTCAATCCCTGTGCCCCAGCTAGATGTATTATGTATTTGCCTTTTATAACTAATTCATTATACTTACCCCTTACTGTAATATCCCAGGATATCATTATAAGTGCTTTGAATTAACCTGTGCTTATTCTTCATCTCTAGTGATCACCCAATTTATATTGTGAAAGAAAGAAAATGTAGAGATTCTCATCTCCCATTTATTTAAAACGTTAAAATGCTTATTTGAAAGTCTGGTGAGAAGTCCTACAGGTGCCCGTAGGAAGTATTTTCTATACCAAGCATCAGTTTTGTTCTTCCTTATCTAACAGCTATATGCCGAGTAATTAAATGAATACCGTATGCCTGGACGTACTTCTGTTTTACAATTACAGGCATTGTGGATTTACTTGATAGCTCAAAGAAGATCTTCAAAGTCCATACAAATCTGTTCAGTGTTTTACAAATTTATAAAAAAAAAAAAAAAACAGAGCAAAGAAAGGAAAAAAATCAGAGTAAGTCGCTGCAGACTGATCAGGACTCGGGAGATCACAGACCACGCCACTGCAAAGATGCTGCCTGTCTGCTGTATCTGATTTTATCGGTGCTCTCACCTGCGCAAGGTCGCGCCTGGTCACAGCTCCCAGGGGCCTGAGGGGCAGCCAAGTACTCCTGGAGCTAAGATCACTCCTGCAGATTACCCAGCCCCAGCACTCATCATACCATTAGCAGCTCTGCTGCAGGCAGCACCGTCCTCCTGGTAAAAGGTAACAACTCGGCTGTTTCCAGAAGCAGGGGTGAACCTGCTGCAGGAGGGAGATGCTACCTCAGTGTCTTCGGGAGAGCTTGAGGTAGGACGTTACGCCCTACCTACTTGGTGATCACACAGAGGATGTTTCAAGCAGAAAACCTGCTCGATTCCCTGCCTGCAAAGGGCGTTATCTTGGCCATCACCACAGAGGCATTCAGCCTCCTCCTCTGCACGGCTGCGCATTCAGGTCCTGCAGATAAGGATGCACTATGTAACTGTGGATTACTTCTAAAATGTAGCGTAAGCTGACACTGCTGGTTCACAGCATTCTCCTTGATCCAAGCAACTCTTAAAAAGGCAACATCATGGTTGATAACTCTAGGAACAGCCAGAACAATTAGCATCTTCTTTTTCCCATTATATTAAAACTAGAGCCTTCTAGCCAAAGAGGCTCGCAGAGAGCCAACAAACCACCTAACACTGGAATGAAACGAGGTGGGTTTTCAGCAGTGACTTCTCTTGCAGGCTCTAATTGCAGCCAGGAACTCAAGTGGCACGGCTGGTGCCACACTGCTTTCATGTTTCAAGACAGGTGAAGAGAGTCCTTGATTTACTTCAGATGTGGCACGGGCCCAGGGTTCAGCAAGGGGCATCGCAGGCGGGCACAGAGATCACCATTCTCCTTGCAGTTATGAAATCAAGCTTTGAGCTTCGTCAGTAGGTACACTGACTCCAGCCCTTTAAAAACCACGAGTCTTGCTTGCAGCTACCTTACCAGTGAAGGACGGACCATCCCCTTCGGCTCCCCCTTGCTGTTTTATTTGTGAAGCAGCCAGCAGAATATAAAGAAAAGCAGTGTAGCATCCCCTGGCCAAGCACACCGTCCTTTGCAGCCCTGCCAGAAGCTGAAAGCATTGCGTTGTCACCCAGCTTGGCTGAGTCAACTGATTTGTTTGCACAGCACCACAGACCCAGGCAGCATCACCACGCAGGAGGAAGCCTGGCAGCAGACCCCATCAAGGGCAAACAGCCTGTGTGGGAGACGGCTACAGAAGGAAACTCTGCAGCCCTGAGCTTTGTTTTATCTCTCTGACCACTCAGAACAGCAAGAAGCTCCACAGAGGGTCACCAGCAGCACGTCCTGTTCCTTCCATGCAGCAGACGCAGAACCAGCAATAACACTTTACAAAGTCTCCTGCAGATCTGAAGCCCATCTGCAGGCACTTACCACAGGACCTGGAGCTGCAGGAGGCCTGAGGCAAGAAATAAGGGAAACGTTACCTCTGCCAAAGGAGCCTGGCGCTTGCTGTCACCGCAGTCGTCCCTATGAAAGCCGCCACCACCAGCCTACGCCTGGTCCTGGGGTGATGTGCTGCCCCGTGGTAACGCCGCGAAACAGCAGCCAGCCCTGCTGCGGCAGGAAGAAATCGAAGACGAAACATCCTGTCAAGCAAGAACAATGTATTATTAAAGGAACAAACGGTTTTGAGCAGCCGACTCTCACGCTGACCCCCAGCCTGGAAGGATGCTAGCGTCCAACCAGCAGTCTGTGTTTTCCTGAAACGGGAAAAATGGCACAAAATAACTGTCACAGCTGATCATTAGCTGTCCAGAAATAGGGGTGTAACCTGTCTAATAAGCAGCAGATTAGAAGTATTACATCTTGGCACACACCTGGCTAACACACCTTGCTGTCACATCCTACTTAGCTGCCCTTACAGCATTTTTTGAATTCCTCTTCAACCTTTCCCCATCAGATTTCATTAAGAGGAAGTACCTGTATGCCCCTGTTCAACTGCCAGGGCATAGAAGATCTAAGCAGATCTTGAAAGCAACTACACCAAGTGAGTAATGGCCATTTGCCAGAGGGAAAGACAGATGGATTTTAGAAAGCAAGTTAAACCAAATAACAAGCAAACTAACCCAGTAGCAAAAACCTCATTCATTTTAAGCTTCCCTAAGAAAACCCTACTGTTCTTAAACCACTTTTTTTTTAGCTAGCCTGGAGCAAAACATTTATATTCAACTTTAAGTAGCAGGCAACTTTCAAAATGTCAAAGCTCATAAAATACGATCTGTACCCTGTTACACACACAACAGTTTGGAGACAAATGAAAAACCAGACCTACAAATCTAAACATTATTACAATGGAGAAATTTGAACTGCAGAAACATCACCTGATAACGTACCTGAGCTATAGGAGTCGAAGCAATTTCTGCTAGCTCACTAAATTGAAGGCTAAGGGCAAATGTTCACTTCAAAAAGCAAAGCTGCTCTTTTTTTTTGGTTGTTTGGGAAAAAAAGGCTTTAATTTAAACAGATGCAAATTCAGTCTTCTGATCACAGAGGTCAACCCATGCATGACAAAGCATGGAAAGGCCTTGATTTAAGAAAAAGTTGGGAGCAGAATTTTGGAAGAATTCCCAGGGCCAGCAAAAACACCAAAAATGGAAAGCGGTGGCCTGATTTTTTTTTCCACCTTCATTACCCATTCTCGCTGTTCTGCTCAAATATTGCCAGGCAGTGAATAAATAATCACAAAATACAAATATAAAGTTACAACTGGTAGTTTCTACCTGCTTGTGCAACACAAAATGCCAGCAGAGATGCACCCTGCTCTCCTGTCTGCGCCGCCCCGGTCCGTGGGCACGCTATGCCCAGCTCTGCCTCTCTGAGCAGCACGGAGTTTGTATTCCTCTGGGCACACGTTAACAACTAAGCCTGCAGTCAGCATCACCATTTTGTTGATTCCTTTAAAAATAAATAGGCTTAAAATCAACGTTTTAATGGAATTCAGCAAGCCAGCAGTGCCTGTTCTCCAATCCTCTGCAGCTCGGAACAATAGAAGATTTTGTTATGAAAACCAGCTCTTATTTCAAATTATTTCCATCCTACACAAACCTGATGTTCCCGTTTCTTCTCCAGGGATGAATTTGTTACATATGCAGAGAAAAATCTGCAAGTGTTATTTTCACAGAGAAGCTAATGCGGCCCTCACTCGAGTTTCCCTTCCTAATTACAGCTCCACATGCACAAGATGTAATGGATAAGGGAAGCGCTGCCAGGATCATTTCATCAGTCAAAATGAAAAATCAAGCCCCACCGTGCTGACTCTTGAGCTGCAAAAGATTTTACAAGATTTCAGCCTGGTGGCTTTCATACTGCATAAACGCACTGAGCCCCAAGAAACACCGAATTACCAGCTTCGTCCAAGTTATCCCCACTCTTGGCACTGGGATATTCACCCAGACAGGGCCCACGTGGTAGCAGCTGCCTGGGACTTGCAGCAGACAGCTTCCCTAACAACTCAAAAATGAAGAATATGCTTACTGTAGATCAAAAAAGCACTTGGGAGGCTGAGTTTTCCATGCTTCCCATCTGTAATTCCACAACGTCTCAATTTTTTAATAACAATCACCATGCTATCACAGGTAGGTTTTGTTAAAAACTCCAGGCATTGAAGACAAGATCACTCAAATGCAGGTGAGAACTTCCGAAGAGGTTAAAAATAAGCATCTTGCCCTACAGCGGCTGGAAGCTTAACAGCACGATCTCCACTCGGATGAGGACTAGAACTGGGATAAAGAACAAAACTCCCAAGAACTGACGTGGTTACAGCTTGCTGTAAGGAACGGTCCCACAAGTTTTGTGTGGTTTAATACAAGAAATGATTTTTTTGTACAGAGTAGCTCAGAAAAGCCTTAACCTGAGAGCAATGAAAACTGGGACTAAACAAGTTTTCTTGATGTGCTAGCAACCTGTTCAACAGATTACTGCTACAATCAGGTCATTTTGGATCTACATGTAGGTCATTTTTTTGTTTGTTGGCGACTTCATTCAATATGCCTCAAAGCTCACTCCTCAGAGCCACTCCCAAACACCCCGAACCAACCCAGCCAACAAAACCACCAAATCCCAGACCCAGAAATGGATTTCCCTTGCTAAGAGACCTGGCAAAGCACCTCGGTCTCTGGCTGTCCCCATGCACATCACTGCGGTGCAGCTCTGTAGTTTAACGGGTTTCTGCCCCAGCTCCGGCAAAGTAAACCCTCTTGTATTTGTAATTTAACATGAAACGTGCTGGCATCTGAAATTCAGGAAACCCACAAACCCGTTAGAAAAGCACCGCTTCCAAGCCCAGATACAACGGGCATCATTCAAGCGGAGAACATGCAAATAGCTTTAAAAAAAGAAATGCAAATTATTTCAACAGCTATACGCGTTCTTGCTGAATGCGGATGTTTTATTTTCCATAAACGACCCTCTCTCTGGCAGCGTGTTTCGCAAGGAAACTCAGACAGGCTCTCTGCTTTCCCCCTCGTGCCATGTCTACAGCATCAGGAGTCCAGCCCTGGATGTTTGCATGCAGGATCTCATCTCCCCAATTTTTTTTTGATACATACACCAAAAAGAACAAAAAGACCTGCTGCTGCTTTGCTTTTCCAGTGCGCCAGTTAGCCGATGGCTTCAGGACTGAGAGCCCAGCCTGGGGAAGGGGGACTTGTCTGATCCACAGAGCTGAGCGTGGTCCTTTTTGAAAGGCAGAGCACACCTAAAACAACTGCTTGGTGTTGAAGCTGGCCTCAGTGGTGCAAGCATGTGAGAGGAAGAACAGGAATTGACTAAGCTGACGGCTGTTTAATTTTTAATCAGGGAAGGGTTCGCAGGCACTTCTTATTTGAACAATTTTACCACGACATGGCAAGCTTGCGTGTTAGTGCAGAATGTCAATTGTAAATTTAAATGAAAAATATTAACATAGTAAGATCATCTCAAAAAAAAAAAAAAGATTTGCATTTACAAGGCTTTGCTTAGGCATAAAGTCTTCTGCAGGGACTGGCACAGACGGAGCCACTGGAAGGACTTTCTTGAGCCACGTGTTTATTAAAAACCCAAGTTTGACATTGTCAGAGCGCACCAAGACAGCCCAGCAGCCACCAGAGGAGAGTTCCTCACCTATTTCCATCTCAGGCAGTTTTACCATTTTTTTTTGGCCAGTTTTACCCCACGAAAAGGGTCAGTTCATCTCCCGCAGTAAGCACAGGCCAGTGAAGCGCACTGCTGCTCACAGCTCAGCTGCATCTTTCCAGCCCCAACACATGCCTTGTAACAGTACTGTGTGGGTCACGAGTATTACTACCCCGTGTTAAGTACTAACCCTGTAGTTGCAGACTGCCAGCACCGAGGTTTTCTTCTCCATCAGACTCACACCCCTGGATAGTCTGTGGGATACAAAGCCCGTGGTTGAGAACCACAACAGCCGGCATTTCACTTGGGTCATTTAAGAGAAGAACCCGGCGCAATGGTTTTGGGCAGCACAACCCAAAGGGATGGGGTTTTTGGGTACCCAGAACTGATTCACGCGGAAAACCCAGCGGGGTTTCATGCAGCACTTGGAAAAACCGCACAACAACTTGGGTGGTGTTAAAGAAACAGACCCACTGCAAAAAACACATGAAGCCACCAGGAGGACAAGCTCTTCCCTCCTCTTACAGGGACCTGTGCCAGGGCAGCTGACCTGCAGGAGGCACCTTTCTGCATAGCTCTGAAGCTGCACGGAGTAAACCTGCATCCAAAAAGCCTTGAAAGCACCTCTGGATATACTACTAAAGGCATTACAAGTATTGCCCTTACTTGTTCCAGCATCAGACACGCTCTGACAGGGAGGTCAGGGACCACAGCTCTACAGCGAGCTCTGCCTTTGTTCCGCAAGCCCATCGTTTAACAGCGTCACAAGGATCAGTGGAACCGTACTGAGGTGCCAGAAGCTGCCAACTTGGGGCACATTTCTCATCCTAAGGGCCAAGCAGAAGGGATGGCCAGTCCCCTAAAGTTGTGTTAACCAATTTAAGCTTAAGACCACAGAATTAATAACATGAGTGTGCTGGCTTGATATACTTAGATGAGTCTGCGATGCAAAAACCAGGAAGGATCAAACCTGCCCCCACCCAAACACTCGAATCATGCACCTGCCCAAACTGGGAGTGGCATTAAAATCTAACAGGAAAACCAGACAACGAAGGTACCCTCGGGATATAGAAGGCCACTCGGGCTGAAGGCGTTTTGGTTACCTTTGGTGAAAATTAACACGCTCTGTACTTTTGCAGCAGGCCTAAGCTGCAGGTTTCTCAAAATCACATCTGCGTGTGCATGTTTCACTCCTGTCGATGACCACTATTTCTGTAACCTGTGTAGCATGAAGTCAGCCTGAACACAAGTTATTTCGACTTCTCCTCACTTTCCATTTGACCCTAGTACTGTTCAGAGACCTGCAAAAGTGTAATTCATAGGAAGGTTGCCCCAGAGGTGAACTCGACCTACAGAAGAGTCTGGATCCATTTCTTCTCCCATCCCCAAGACAGACCCGACTCCTCCTGCTTTTTTCCGTCCTCCAACTCCCAATTTTCAGCTTACCTAGTGCTCCTTTCAGATGAAGGATTACTCACGTTACTGAAGTTATTAGCTTACCAAGGCTCATAAATCAGTTTTGAGAATGAAGATGAAACCTAATAGCAAAAGTAATTTCTTCTCGGGTTTGAGTTCGGGGCAACACTTGATCACATCCATTTCACCAGGGAGGGGAACTGCGCTTGCTTCAGAGCACATTTCAGGCTGATTGATTGTCTGCAAAGCATCAATTCCTCGCACAGCCAGATCTTTAACAGAAAGCTAGACCACAGCTTAGCAATTTCTTTTTAACTGTCATTACAGCAATGGCTCACCTCTTCCTAAACGCCTCAGTCCTGGAAGTGAACCAGTCAGGAAATAAATCAGACAGTCTGAGCTCAAAGATTGCCCCTTATGCTATCATTTACGCCTGCACTCCTTCTTTCTGGACAAACTGTGGAGCAGCCTGCTCTGGAGCTCGCCTGCCATGGTGGGAAAGGCACAGGACGAGGGCTTCCTGGCCATATCTTCCTATTTGTGCACGTCAAACCTGCTCCGGCCAATCTCTAGCTTCAGCACAGAGACTTCTTGGTAGCTTTAAACTGTCAAAGATTCATGCAGAAAGCCCTTGGTGCTGATTAGGAAGCTCTTGGTGTTTAAAATCTCAGTTTAACGTTGCACTGGAACACATTTGAGCGTTCAGCAATCACCCTGCCATTAACACGGCTTACTTAGTACACCCATTTACCCAGGTGATACCCATCAATATTCCATTATTTACGGCATCCTCATCTCATGAGTTGCTTTTATTCTGTCAGATGGATCCATTCAGCATTATGAGGTTCTCAAAGCAAAAAATAAAACAGCAAAAACATGGCTAGGTGGAATCAAACCTGTACTACCACCACTTTTACACGTATTCTCCCTCGATTTAATGTGCACAACCATACTGTTAGCAGTATTTGAGTAACAGAAACCTCCATTTCACTTAACTATCAGCTGCTCTAAAAAAACAACAAAACTGGAAGTAATTTCACTGATTTTTAGTGCTGAGTAGAGAGTACAACACATTGGGAAGATGCACACAAGATTTTCAACCTAGCTTTAATACAGCATGATTAGTAATCACAACGGGTTTATTTACTAGGTAACCCACTAATTAACTTGGTCCTGACCTTGCCTTGGAAAGGGAGGCAGGAACTTTTACCCACTGGGAACAGATCTTCGTCCAGGCACCTTCAGACACCTAAGGCCTCCTTAGGGTAAAAGCTGTGGTGCCAACTTTTAGTTTAATTAAAAACTAAACTAAGTTTAGTTTAGTTTAGGCCCCATTTAAGAGCACAGAAGCAGCGCTGCCTGGCAAGCTGAGCAGCAACATCCAACCTGCTGGCTGAAGAGGACTTGGGAATGCACGCAGGCACCAAGAACTGCAGCTTCCGAGAAATAAAAGAAAAACATGCTCAGCCACATATAAACCAATTATATGCTTTACAGAGGCACTGAAAATATCTTATCCCTGCTGAAGGCGCTATCTAATTGCTGCTTGAGACAGCAAGACTCCAGGAAGGCAGCAGAGCTTTTTAAGGGCCAACTACAAACTTCCACAGAAACGAGCACTGCTAAATACTGGTTTTCCCTGGTTAAAGTCCTCCTTTTCTCTCCCCCTGCACCCAAATGCGGCTTTTCTACACAGAAAACATGACCATAATCTCCAGAAAAGACAACCTCAGAAGCCTTTCAGTAACTCTTGGAGCTGTAAAACATCTTACCTCATCCCTTAATAAAGATAACGACCCTGCTTATTGAGCTGCTTCTACCTTTATCAGCCCAAAGTGAAGTTTTCTTTTCCAAATAACTGTTCTCAAATAATCAGGCCATCTCTGCAAACGCCTGAGCAGCCACAGAAGCAGGCAGCGTAGAGGCATTTTCACAGGAGGAAAAAAAATTACACTGATTTGAAGGAGCAAAGGTTTGTCAGAGAGCTGTTGGTACAGGGGTAGGAAACATTTGTGCCTTTTTTTCTGCAGAAAATCACAGCCAGCAGGAAAACATTTGCTTAATGACCCCAGTGATTTAACTTGCCTTGCAGTTTGTGTTGATGGGATGTGATCTAGCAATTTGAACAAAGAAAGCTGATGTTTGGGACAGGGAGAAAGCGAACTCTACCCGGACACGCTGGAACAGAGTAAAGCAGTCCCCCTGGGCACCCCACGGGGAGAACACAAACAGTAAGCTGGGCTGAGACCACGCTCAGAAGCACTGCCAAGGACCCATTCTTAAACAGCCCGTTACGAAATGATAACAAAAAGGGCTTCAGGTTTTTTTTGCACTCATTGCCCCTTTTTCCTGAGAATTCCTCACTTTCACACCAAGTGGAAAGACCCTCCCTGAAGCTTCTGCTGCTGACAGGCACCTACCTGTACATCATGCAAACCACAAATCCCAGAGCAGCTAAAGGAGATTTAAGAGGTGTTTACAGCTTACTTGGCTCTAAGCAAAGTGATGTTAATTCTCAATGAATAAACATTTCAAAACAAAATGATGCTGGGAAAAAAAAAATAAGTAAACGGAAAAAAATTAAAGCTTCAGTACACTGTGAATGTGTTAATTTAGACGAGATATCTGCTGACACACATTCAGTTCCTGAAAAAAAAAATCATTTCTTTTTGTAGGTAGACAAGCAGAGGATCATCTCACAATTTGGTACAGCACAGTCTGTACCTTTTTTCCTCTGCAATGTGGAGGAAAATGACTTGTTAACTCACTGAGAATTTCAGTTCACCATACAATCATTTCTCCCTGCTACAATGTCCGCAACAGAAACATCACCTAACGCAGCCAGGACCACTGGCTTCTTTAGAAAATTGCTCTCCTGGCCAGTGAGCCACACTTTAAAGTACCCAACAACTTTTAAATACAAATATCACCAAAACAAACACAAAGGTCGCAGCAGCTGCATTTCATCTACCAGGCAGGAATTACTTGCTAATTCAATAGAAGAGCACTGACTGCCAAAAAAAGAAAAAAGAAAAGCAAGTCTGATCTGCTGCAGCTGCTTTTCCAGCAACAGGTTACTGGGCTAATTTGAATGTGAGAGGAGAAAAAGGAGACTGGTTCCCACCGCATCCCGCACTGCAGGATGACATCCAGGCGAGCCAAAAAGCCTAGTGCCCCTCAGCAGGGGTTTGACCTCGCAGTCCACCAAAACTGTCTACTTGATGGTCTTTGGTTTCATGTTAAAGACCTAAGAATTCTAGCAGTAAGGGGAAAAACCCAAGGGTTTGAGTTCGAGTAACCCTGGAGACTTAAAACGAAACCACCAGAGAAGCCAACTATCTCCTATTTAAAACGCAAAACCTGAAAACCACTACCTGAAGGCACAGATTTGTTTGCTGGGGGACAGAAGAAGGGTGACAAGCTGTCGGAGGCCACAGGGACAGCGAGGAAGCCCTGCAGTGAAACAAAGGCCATTTACACAAGACTTTTCAGGCTACACATCCATGGCTATCATACACCAGCATAAGCAGCACACCTGCCCCTGGCTGTGTGTTCCCACCCCAGCACACCCAGCTACCCCATTACTCTCGACTGAGGTTCAACCCAGACTGCACGAAGGAAAACTCTACGACAGATTTCCTTGGGGAAAAACAGTCACCGCCGTCACAGACGAGGAAGCAGGCCAAGGTAACTGAGAATTTACTAGTCAAGGACTTTTCAGACAGTTTCGCAGAAGTTGCAGTGAAATACTACATGATCTGAACCATCCAACTGCCTCTTTTTTCCATTTTATAACACCTTAAATCTCTTCCACTGAGGACAAACCTGTCAAAGACTTTTGGATGGTATGTGCTTAGATAGTTTGTTGCAGCTCAGACTTTACGGTCTCATTTTGTGGCGCAGAAGCGTTCCAAGAGACACCACGCTGAACTGTGTTAAAACACCATGCACCAACAAAGGCACTGAAAACTGGGAAGAATTAAATAAGTATTTTTATATCCCGGTTCAGTCCATCTCAGGAAGTGTTACTGCAGCAAATGGAACAGCATCCAACAACATTTCTGTAATAAATCTAACACGATTGCTACACGACTTATTTTGCTTGAGAAATACAGGAATAGCTGTTTGCACATTCTGGATCTAAACATAACCGACGGGTCCCTCAAATACCAGCTGAAAAATGTACTGCTTATGGAATACTGCCTCAAAGCAAGGCTCGTTCTGGCCTTTCAAAGTAACGTAGTGATATTAAACGCTAGTAATTGAAGATTATTCTGAACAGAGCACACCCCTTGCCAAGGGGAAGAAAGCCAGCTGGTAGGGGTGGCCCCGAACGCACGCAGCGGGGTCCCCCAAGGCTCTGGGTGTGCCAAAAGGTGGAATCGAGTTGGTTTTAAGCTCAGCACAGGGTTCTGCACCCTAAACATATTATTATCTTCTTATGGACAAAAAAACTGCCCACAGGTACCAATAAACCAAACACTGAAGTACTTTGCTAGCCTGTAACAAGTGCAGCTTACATACACTGCTGAGGAGAAGCACAACAGACAAAACAAACTGGTACGAACCCTGCAGGAGGCAGATACATGCCTTCCAAAAGACACTAATCTCCAGAAACACCCGCAGCACTTATCCCAGGCCTCCTGAGACTCCAAACTGTTCGCAGGTCTTGCAGCTTGTCCTGTTAAACTGCCCGAGGGTAAAGGTCTGATTTGTCCTCCGAAAACGCAACCACAACCAGCAGCTTATCGGGGAAGCTGACTTCCCAGCCTAAGAGGTACGAGAGGAACCTCTCCTCGTCCTGAGAGCAAACACGAGTTGATAACAGGTTACACAGACTTAAAACACACCGTTGAATATGTCCATTAGACTAGCATACCACTGACCAGCACAGAATTCAAGCAGCCGATTATAAGCCTAAAGGCTTATAAATCTATAAATCTGAAAAGGTTTATAAACCTATAAATCTGAACAGGTTTATAAACCTATAAACCTGAAACCAGTGGCCACCCCGCCAGATCCCGGAGAACTGGGCATGGAAGATGCCAGAACGTGTTTGCTGCAGAGCACATGGTTTAAACGTCTTTACTCAGCTTTTTTTTTTAAATATCTCCCTACGCTCACAAAGTTTACCTGAGCACATACAAACAGAGAGTTGTTTTTCTGTTTTATGTCTTATCAACATGGTAAAACTGGGGTTGGGTTGGCAGGGAACGCCAGGCAGAGTTCTTCCACCACTCGCTCCCACGTCTGCTTCATTCCTGTTCCCACATCCAACAAAAATGTCAGCACAACTCTTCACCCTGCAGAAAGGAAACCTTGCTTCCTGCAGCATGGGGGAAAACTCTGGGTCAACACCTCAGAACAGGAGTAATTTCAAGCAGGGCAGCTTGAGGGGTAAACGTCAGCCAGATAATTAGTTCAGCACAATTAGAAGTAAGGGAAAGAAGGGCCCCAACAGGCAGCAGCACCATCCTTACCTGTCTCGTAAGCGTATTCACTCCCTGTTGGTGGGTCAAGCAGTCATGAAGAACGCAGGAAGTTCTCTCAACGATTGCAGGGCTGTGTTCTAAAAATGAGAGAAAACATAATAAAGATTAAAACTCTCAGCTGCAGCAGGTTTCATACAGTTTCCCTCCCGGCAGTCGGGCTCTGCATAGCAGTGCTCACACACATCACGCCCAGTACTCCTGCTGTGGCACTCGCACCTCACACTGCCTGCCAAACAAAGCCAGAAAAGGAAAGAATGGTCATGCAGCTGAAAAAAAAGGCCAGCCAGGCCTTTGCTTTAACTCAAGTCTGAGCTGGCACCTGGGTTTCTAGAGGAGAAAGCCTAGCAAAGCCCTGCCTTGCTTGGTCTCCGTAATCCTAGTCATCGGACCCGACTAAGACGACTTTCTGCACCGAGCCACTCGGCGGTCTCTGTCTCATTAACACTAACGAAGCTCGCAGCAAATTCCCCAAAAGAACATCAGGACCTTCTTGGAGATCTTCCCCAACACCTCAGGCTTTTTTGGGTGTAATTGGGCAGGCTGCTTGCTGCCCAAATGCACGCGGCTTCCCCACACACACAGGTACTTTGATGGTCAGGACCTTAAACCCTGCACAAACAACGAGCCAGGGCCCTGCTGAGCAAGAAATCCACAAGCTGTTTGGAAGAGTAGCCCACTGCATTAAGGAAGATCTCAAATATAATATACATGCCTTATTTATTCATCCTTAAGCAGTCAATATTAAAGATCTTGGCCTGCAGCACGCTCTCCCACTCCGTTCTAGTCCAGGCACCCCACGAAGCTCCAAGGAGAGAAAACCCTTCCCTACAGATATCGACTCTCCAACACCTCAGCACTTAAAATTGTTTCCCCCACCCTGATGCGTAGAAAAGCCTGTCAACTGCCCCCAGGGAAAAAAAAAAACAAAAACACACAACACACTTTTCCTAATCATTAAATACTAAAAAGTTGTTTGGTGTACGCCATGATATACCCTCTCCAAAGGAGGTCAGGATAGATTCTGATGCCCTCACTCAGTTTTCCCACCTTTCCCAAGTGGCTAATTAAACTAAAGGCAAATACAGTGTAGGTAAATCATGTTGCGATGAAAATCAAGCCTTTCTACGCTCTCAGCAGTTTATTAACCCAAATTCACCCCGGAGGTCCTTCAAAAGACAAACTGCACATCAAATGGCTTGGCCTTTCAGTGAAATCAAAGCTGTTTAACAAACAACTATTAAGAAAAACGTTTTGACGTTAGCTTTAAAAACTAAATTAGCAACAATTCAAGTAGCCCTGGCAACAACACTGTTGGCAATTATTCACAGCAACAACAAAAATACATCAAAACTAGAGAGCAGAGACTCCACACTCAGCACGACGCAGCACATTCAGAGTTATTTCTGCTCCCTGTCTCCCTGCCCCTTCCCCACCGTCCCACTTGGCTTTTCCAGCAAAGTCCAAAGACAGGTGGCATAAGAAAATAAATTTTTCTCTAAGTCTCACGTGCGACTCAGAACAAAATCAAATCCCAGCAGTGATGAGACAACCCAGCGCCCTACAAAGGAGCCCACGAGTGCTGCGGCCTAACCAAGCGTGCTTTCAGACAGTTCTGCTGCACGGGGCTGTAGGGGAAAAGCAAAGTCACCAGACAAGCTCCCAACAGCCTTCGGCTGTTCCTTGCTTTTCATCAAACGCACATCAGATGGAGGTTTTTAGAGGGATTCCTGGTTCCTCAGCCGGACCTACAGGTTGATTTTCACTGTTAGGTGACTCCCCGAGCAAGCTGTCACTCCTAAGCCACCAGCAGCTGAGCACGTGAGAGCTGCACTCATATTTAACGTGCTCGCCTAAGCCAAGCCGTGCCCGCCTGGGCTAGGAGCCACCTGACAGCAAGGGGACACCTCCTGATTCCTCCTCAGCCAGCCTGCGGTGTTTTCAAAGGGAGACGAGATTTCCAGCTGTCCTGCCTGCTGCGATGTTTTCACGTCACGCTTTGGGACAAAGTGGAAGAGTCAAAGAGCCAGGCTCCTGAGCCAGCACCCACCCCAAACATCTCCCAGCCTCTCCTCAGCCCAGCCCCGCACGCCTCACCTGCGGGGACACGACGCTCGCTTCACCTACAGGCTTTTCAGGCCGGAGAAGCTGAGCGCTGCAATCTAAGCACAACCCCTATGATTTATTAACAAAGAAGAAATCACAGTTACCGAGCAACACTAGCAACTGGGCACAGGGGAAGAAGCCACAGCGTGCCAGTAGCTCGTTTTGCCAGCACAGCTGCCATCCTATAAAACTTCCCGAATATGCTGCAAGACCTATTAAAAGCTTTTTTCCCACCTCTCAAAGATGAGTCACTTCACTACCACCAGCTGCTGCTTCTACAACTGCACCTAAAGGCCTCAAACCACCGGAAACCCACAATATACACTCACATAGCACCCAGCTGCTTCCCTACAACACTTAGCAGCCGTGCACCCCAAAAGCATCAGTGCCAGAGGCGTCTCACCAGCACCGTAACCGCTCATCTCGCACTTTCGCCTACCTCTCGCACGTCGATACAGGCATTTATCAGCTCGATGGCGCGCTGGGAGC
Organism: Cygnus atratus; assembly: GCF_013377495.2. Lineage (NCBI taxonomy): Eukaryota > Metazoa > Chordata > Aves > Anseriformes > Anatidae > Cygnus > Cygnus atratus. Next base: position 24,489,226 of record NC_066368.1, on the reverse strand, counting down.
TGCCAAAAAGCAGGCAGCAGGGTTTCAGCTACTAAAAGCTTTTAGGATACCTAATAACATAAAAAAAGAGAAAGTAAGCTAATTTTAGAAGTAGCAAGGACTTGAAGAAAACCTCTTTACTGGCTCTCAGGCTCTTTTTCAGACACGAGTCACCAACCCGCAGCAAAATAATCTCAAGTACCTGGCTCCCAGGGGGAACTTGTTTTAGCATCCAGCACCCAGCCGCTCGCTGACACACAAAGTTTGTGCTCTCGGAGGACTTTTACTGGGAGAACACCCTCCCGGAGCCCAAAGCCAGGCTGTGCCCCGGATGGACGCCACCCACAGCGTTTTGCAGTGTCAGGAGGGGAAACAGGAGGCTTCAGGGGGCTCCCCCCTCATAAGATGTGTTTTAAAGGGGCTGGGGTTTAATTCCCTGGGGGTTTAGGGAGGGTCTCCATTCCCTGGGAGTTTAGAGAGGATCTCCATTCCCCTGGGGTTTTAGGGGGTCTCAATTCCCTGAGGGCTTTGAGGGGAGTGTCTCGATTTCCTGCTTTTTTTTTTGTGTTTTTTTTTTTTTTTTGGGGGGGGGGTAATTCCCTGGGGTTTTAAGGGGTGGTGTCTCAGCTCCCTGGGGTTTTAGGGAGGGTCTCAGTTCCCTGGGGGTTTGGGGGGGGGTCTTCGTGGTGTTGTAGTTCCTTAGGGTTTCAGTTTGTCCTGTTCTGAGACGGAGGGGTGTCGCTAGGCTCTCACCCTCTGCTATTTTGGTGGAGCCCACACAGGAAGCTCCACATGCCTGAAGCACCAGAAAACTTTAAAAACTGTGAATCTTAGTGGGGAAAGAAAGGGAAAAAGCACCCAAGAGCTCGCTGCAGAGCCCACAAACCCCACTCTGGGGGAGCGCCCCACAGCACCGGGTGCCAGCGTTATCCCCCAAATCCCCCCCCTCACACAAACAGCTGCCGGGCCGAAATCAGGGGCCGGGATGGGGAGAACCCCCCTCAGCGCCCCCAAATAACCCCCTCACGCCCCCAGCTAACCCCACTAACGCCCTCAATCCCCCTCAGCGCCCCCAACTCCCCTCAGCGCGGCCCAGCCGCAGCCCCAGAGCCCTGCCCCGGCCTGCGGGGGGCTCCCAGCGCCCCGTGCCCGGGCTGCACCCCCCGGCCCCGGCGGAGCCCCCCCAGACCTCTGGGTCCCGACCCCGCCGCCCCCCGCCCGCCGGGCCCCGCTCACCTCAGCGCGGTCCCGCCCCCCGCCGCCAGGCCCCGCCCCCCGGCTCGAGCTTCCGCAGGAGGCGGGGCTCGGCCCCTAGCCACGCCCTCTCCCCTCCCGCCCAGGTTGGGTAGGTCCTGGAAGGGTTGTAGGGAAGGGGGGCGCGGAGGGGGTGGAAGGGAGGAAAAGGGAGGCTGAGGGGCTGGGGAGAGGGGTTGGGGGGTTGGGTGCTGCTGGTGGAAAGGGGGTGAGGGGGGGCTGAGGGGGGTGAAGCTTGAAAACGTCGGTTGAATGTGGGGAGGGGGCTACGGGCAGGTCCTGGAAGGCCTGTGAATGAGCCCTCAGGGCCTTATTTTTATACATTTTTATATATATATAGCTAATTTTATATCTTTATATATATAGGTTATGAAAGGGGGGTATGTGGGGTTGAAGGATGGGTGTGTACATCCTGTAAAGTCACTGTGTATAGGGTCTGAGGGATTTATATCCAAGACCTGAGAGGCCCCTCAATGGGGTCTGAGGGGGATATATATATATGTCCTGTGTCTGTAAGGTCTAAAACACTTCATATAGATCCTGAAAGGCATAGTGATGGTTTCTGGGCAGTTAATGTATAGGCTTTGAGGGACACATATAGAGTTATAGGGCCTGAATGGGCCTACGTGTATATATGTATGTATATAAGTCCCTAAAGGACTATATAGGGTATAAAATTTTAACATATTGGCCCTAAAAGGCCAATATGTTGTATCTCAGGAACCCATACACGTGGTCCAAACAGCCTGTGTGTAGGGCCTCAGGTGTATATATACCAAGTCTCAGCAGCCCCCCAAAACAGTTGGCCCATTTCTGAGAGAATTGGCCTAAACCTCCCCAAAACTGCTCCTTGGAAACCAGTCTGAAACATCCCAATTTTGTTGTGTGACAGTGCCTGAGCTGCTTATCACACTCCTGGTCTCAAAACACTTTATTTGGGGCAATGTTTTTTCCTTAGCTGTGGTGAAAAGTGTGGAAATTCTGCCTCTACTATTGGTCCATTTGTTACCTATTCAATTAATGTGCCAAAAACTGCGGTGGAAGTCTTTGGTTTTTTTTAAATCATTAGACAAATGGCTATGAAAAGTCTTTAAAATTGGGATAAAATTTGTTGAATTTTGTTTAGAAACAACCTTCTTGAGAAGAAAACAGACTGAGCATCTGTTGTCTTGGTGTTCTCAGAATAGAAATCCCTGCCTGAGATGACGTATCTCCCTGATCTTTCCTCTCCTGGAGGAATATTTAATTTACACGCATTCACACCTGGACCAGAAGGATGACGGGAGTAGCCTCAGCACTTAAAAATGATCCGAGAGCACGGAATAAAAAGAAAAAAAAACACCATGAAGAGAAATTGAACTCTTGCATCGTTGTAGAAGTGTGTAACTGGAACTGCCACACCAAATAATAGGTCCATGACTAGACTTCAGCATTTGTGTAAGTTCATTTAGTTTTCAAGCATTTGATTTATATTAACTTATCTTTATATTTTTATGTACTATCTAAAAATTATATATATATATATTTTTATTTGACTTTCAATTGAAGTGCAAGGTTTTTAGTTGTATATGAATGTATATGAAAGTGCTTTCTTTTGCTTTTTTCTTTTTCTGGCATATCTGGTGGGACCTTTCAATGTGTTTCCAAGAATAATTCATTTAAACAAAGGGATTCTCTAGTGAGAGTTGTGTCCCCCGAGCAGGTAACTCTGCAGGGTCCAGATGAGTACTTCTCCAGACCTGAAGTGAGAGCCAACGTTACTGCAGTGCAGCAATTCCTGAATTAGGAATTAAATAGAAATTGTGCCCCGTTACAACTCTCTTGCACTCTCAGAGCTAAGCCAGGCTGTGCAACATTAATGATGCCCTACTATTTCTTCGTGTTTTTCCAGCTGCTGCTCTGTAGTCTCCCTTTTCTTTTCTTAGAAAGAAGAAAGGCATTTGAAGATGTTCAGTTGACCTGTGCGCGTTCGGGCTGCTTTTGCAATGTGGACACCAGCTAAAATCTTTGTACATTTCCTGATCAACCAAACCTTTAACTCAACGCAGAGAAGAGTGGGAGCATCAGGGCAGGACCTCCTGGAAACCTCCCCCAGCAATGGTGGAGCTTGATGATTCAGAAAATGTTATGGAGGGGGAGCTTTTATCTGGGGGCTGGGAAGGAAATGAGACAGATTGAAAATAAATCATCAGAGACAAGGATCTGGGGAAGTGGGTGTTAGCTCCCCCAGGTCAGAAAGGTGCAGGAGGAGTTTTTTCTTTTCCCTTTCTGTCCTTTCAGCCTTATCTAATCATTTTCTGTGTTTCTCCAGGACATGTCTTTGAAGCTTCCTGCTCCCCTGGATGGAAGAAAGCTGATTTATAAAAGCAGACATTTTGCCCCAGAAGCTGATTTCATCCCAAGATGGGCTTTGGCTCCCGATGCTGCTGCTAAAGTTTGGAAACCAGAACGTCCTTCAGCATGGCTCAGGAAGTAAGCAGAGAAACTGCTGGCTTGTGTCTCGTGGGTCTTGCTTGCTTAATTTTCCATCACAACAAGCTCTTCAGTGGCTGTCCTGGGAGATGAGCAGTGGAGACGAGGTGCGTTCTTGAACATGGGCTGAGAACCTGGGGGCAATAAAAGCCAAGTTTTGCTCTAATCACAGCCCCTTTCTGAAATGCTGCTGCAGAAATGCTTCCTGTGGCACCACAGATGGGCTCTCTAGTTATATATAGTGGCACTTACAGAGCACCTGCGCTGTGCTCTGTGGCTGGAGCAGCGATGCTTTCGCAGCAGAGTCTGCAGGGAGGTACCTGAACAGGAAACCCCATTTGGGCACTTTCTCCGGCAGAGTGTGGAATTGCAACTTGCAGTTGTTTGCAAAACAGCTGTGGGGAGAGCCGTGACTCTCCACACTGCTTGCGGCAGTGACACTGCTTCATGTGCAAACTCAGCCCGGCGCGTGCTCAGGCGTCTCCATCGGAGGGAGGACTTGCCATGGGTGAGGTTAATTTTAGGCCTTCAAGATAATTTTAGTTGCTTCCAGATGCATTTTAGGCTGGTCTTCCTCAGACTTTAATGAACCCCCATTAAAAAACACATTTTCCAGAGGCATAAATAGGCAGTGATGACTCTTCAGGAATGCAGGAGGCTGCCAAATCCCAACGAGCCCTTTCGTAAGGAAACTTTGGCAGCAATTTCTAGGACAAACCTGGAGGAGGGCTTTTGGCGATGCCAGGGAGACTTCAAGCGGCTGCTGTGGAGCAGAGGCTGAAGACTGGTGCTGGGCACGGGCCTCTAAATAGCTGATGAAGATGCTGGACCCTGAAAGATGGGAGGAGAAGGATCCCATGGGACTCTGGGGCAGGGAGAACACATCCCAGGGAACTCTTGGAACAATTTTGAGTGTGTTCTTTGAGTGTATTTACAAAACTACATTAAATTCTGAGCGTATTTGCCAAAATGAAGGAGGGCTGGTCTGGAGGAGCTTGTGCTTTGCCTTACATGTGGTATGCATCGTGTACTTTTGGGATAGCGAGGAAACGCTGTTTATTTGGGTAACCGAGGCTTGTGGCCAAGGTCCTGTGAAAGGCCAGGGAGGTTTCCCCATCGTGTTTTATTGCCCCGCTAGCAGCTGTCGTAGTCCTCAGCTTACGGAAATCAGGCAACGATTTTGTTTATCAGCCAGTAGAGTGGATTCAGACTCTGCCCTCCTGCCTGCGCTCTTCACCCACTCGCCCACGTTACCGTGAGCGCCCCAGCCCTTTGTCTGCACCCAGGCAGATCAGGTGCCCTCGGAGCCGAGCGCTGCAGCCCCGCCGCCCTTACCCACAGCCCAGCTGCGTGCTGCTATTTCTGTGTGCTGCCCCAGGCCGGGCCGGGGCCGGGGTCCAGCTGTGTGCTCAGCGGGGCCGAGCGGCGCGGCGCCAGCAGCAGCTCCCAGCCCGGTGCCCAGCACCCAAGGGTGCCGGGTTGGCCCCCTGAGGGCGGGGCCCCCGCGGGCGCGGGGAGCCGAGGCCACGCCCCCTCCTCAACGACCACGCCCACGCATCAAATAACCACGCCCACCTATCGACATGGCCACGCCCAGTCACCTGGCCCCGCCCCCGAGCCCTCTCCCTGCCCTCCAGCCCACTCCCGGCCCCGCCCAGCCTCCCGCGGGCAGCGGGCGGGGCTCCCGGGACGCGCCACCCAATCCCCTCTCTCCCCGCGGCGGCCGCCGGCGAAGGGGAGGCGCCCGATTGGCCGGCACCCGCCCCGCGGCCCCGCCCCCCCCGGCGCCGGCCCCGCCCCGCCGGGCGTGCAGCCGCCGCCGCAGCGAGCCCGGCCGTGCGCGATGGCGGCGGCGGCGGGCAGGTCCCTGCCGCTGCTGCTCTGCCGCCGCGCCGCGCTCGCCGCCTCCTCCGCGCCCTCAGCCTCCTCCTGCTGCTTCCCGGCCCTGGCGCGGCGCCGGCAGCAGCAACGACACCGCACGGTGAGTGGGGCGGGGGCGGGCACCGCGGGGCTGTGCCCTTCAGGAGCCCCCCGGCCTTCCTCCTCCTCCTCCTCCTCCTCTTCCTATTTTTCCTCTCCTTCCTCCTCTTCCTCCGCCGCCGCCTCCCCCCGGCCCGGCCCGGCCCGGCCCGCCGGCAGCTGCGCGTTATTCTTAGCGCCGCGAAACTTGAGCGGGGCGGCGGCCGGGCGGCGGCCGGGTCCGGGCTCCGCCAACTTTTCCTATGGGGACGGTGCTGGGGGCCGTGCCGAGCCGTGCCGTGCCGCTCCTAGCCGTGCTGAGCCTTCCCCAGCCGTGCCGTGCCGTTCCTTGCCGTGCCCAGCCGTGCCGCTCCCTGGCCCCGCTCGGAGGCGCCGCCCGGGGGCCGCCAGGTGGCGCCCCGGCAGCCTCCCGGGGGTACCGGCCCCGAAAGGACGTGGGGACCCCCCAAAAATACCGAATTACCCCTCTGCACCCATGTTTGGCCTTTGGGGCGGATTTAGGAGATGTGGATGCGCGCCCGGCCCGTTGATGGGGCTCAGCATCGCAGGATGCAGGCAATAAAATTGAAAAGTAAACAATAAAAACGCCCCGAGTCTCCCCAATTTAAGTGGGGTGCTGTTGGGTTCAGCATCTGTCCCAAGGGGTCTGCCCGAAGCACGGCACGTACGGGGCATGCTGGAATCGTGCAGCCGAAGCTGCCTCCTGCAGGTGCTCAGGGAAGAAGAAGGGCTTGCTCGTGTCCCGTGGATCACTGATTAGAAACTGCTTCAGGTTTTTGTCGTGGGTTGGGTTGTGCCCCCGGGATTTTGGCAGCTTTGCCACTGTCAGTTCGTGGCATTGCAGTGATGGGGTTTGGGGTTTTTGCCTCTTTTCAGCGGGGAACTTGTACAGGAGTCAGTTCCCTGGTGAGGTACCACTGAGTGTAGTGGTGAGCTGAAAGCGTCCCTGAGCAGGTTGGTATCGGGGCACTAACCGTGACTTTTGACAGCGTCTATACAGTGCCTGCTCATCTCCTCCTGGAAAAGATGAATTATGCTTTCGTGGAGCTGTGGGAGAAGGTAGAGACCCGAGAGCTGCACAGTCCTCCAGCAAATGATCTCTGAGGAGGAATTACAGCAACCAGAGCACTTCATAATAAAGCAGGAGGCTGCTGCAAAGACAGAGTAGAAAATTTTGTTATGTGTTGGGTAGGAGAAGAGGTAATGGCTTGCAGTGCAAGAAGAGGGCTTCTCTTAGGTGCTGTGGATCCTTTTATTGCTAAGAGTAGTGAAAGGCTGAATTATTTCCTGGGGAAGCTGTTTAATCTCCGTTACCAGACAGGTTAGACTAGCATCAGTCAGGTAGGGCTGATGAAGAATCGATCCTGCTCTATGAGAGGACTGGGCCATATAAGCTTCCTGCGTCTGTAGGTTATATTAGAAAATAGGTATGAGGAACTTGTATAATATGGGCATAATTAATAGAGTGATTTTATTGGGTATGTCTGTGCAGTGTTGTTCTTAGTACAGTAAATTCTGCTCGGTTACTTCTCAGAAAGGCTTGTTTCTAGCAGAGATAAATGAGCTCTCTTGAAAAAAGGTGGACATGGTAAATGGCCTTATGGAGGAGTCCTTTCAAAAGGAACATACACTGCTCTGGAAGAGCCGCCACCAAATGACTTTACTGTGAGGGGACAAACCAAGGGAAAACCCTCTCAAAATGGGTCAAGGGTAAAGAATGAGGTGGTGGTAACATCGAACAGCAGAGAGGTCTGAACTCTTGGATAAATACTTGGTTGTGAAGCTTGCGATGGCGATGCTGGGAGGTACAGGGCTCAGGTGAAGTACTGGGGCTTGCTGGAGCCTTTTAGAAGCCGAGAGGGATGGGGAAGGTTTGTGGGCTGGGGATGACTGATATTACGACCCTATTCAGACCACGTCTGCCCTGCTGATAAGGTGGCTGTCCTGTACCAGCTTCTGCTGTTTAAAACTCGCTGCTCCTTTCCTGTCAGACACCCTGCCCTCGTGAGCATGGTGAGAAAATCCAAGAGGATGTTCTTGAGAGGAAACTTCTTTATGAAGTGAGAGAAGCTTGCTCCAAGTGGTGTGGGTGTTCAGGGTGAGCTGCTGGAGGTACGAGCTCCGCACTGCTGGGATGCAGTGCGGGTAGGAGGCAGCTTTTTGTGCCAAAAAAGCCTGCTAGAAATCTTTTTCCGGATACCTGGTGGTAGACAAAGGGCTTAAATAAAATTCTCTGGGTTTGCATGTCAAACGCTTAATCTGTGTGGCTTTGTTTCTATAACAAGGGACTAATCTTCATTGTGTTTCTTAGGGTATGTAACCAGCTGGCTCCGCTGTGTTGGATTAGTGTGTAATCAGTTGTTTCGGTTCTGGAGAAAAATACCTGCGGAGAGGCAAGGGCTCAGCTGTATGCGGTGTTCCTATGGTAGTTAATCCCAGTGACTCTGGGTGGGTAAGCGTTGTTCGGTGGTAATGACTCAGTGACTTCTTTTAGGCCTAAAAAGGAGCATGGGGGGCTATAGAGATTGAATTGAACAGCAGTTGGATTTCCAGGAGCTAGCAGACAGCAGGCGGGTTGTAAAATCTGCATGAGATGAGGACCAGGGTCACCTATGCAGTGCGGGCACTCCTGTGGTAAATCCCACAGAGGAAATCCCAAGGAAAGGTGCCCTGGGGTGTAGGAAGTCTCGGGAAGCAGGCCAGGTGGGTGCTGGTAGGTAAAACCGTCGGCTCTATTTTCCATGCTTTGGCTGAAACCGTTCCAACATCCCCTTTCAGAGGATCTTTTGCTCACCATAATGTCCCTGGCGGGCCCTGTAACCACCTCGTGCCCTCGCTGTGACGGGCCATGGTTCCCTCTCTCTCGGGCCATACTTCCCTCTCTCCTGGAACCAATTTAATTAATGAGTGAAGCCTGGGGCTCACGAAATGCATGCAGAGGTGGTGACTGACTGCCAGGATAGTAAGAGCTGGAAGAACATTTTGGTGTGGTGTCTGTGTTTTTTGCTGAGGAGGGAAACTAGAGGGCTTCTTTAATTAACTGGGCCTGTGTTTTCCTGATCTCACCTACTGCTGATCGTAACTTTCAAATGAAAGGTTAAAAAGCTGAGGAACTGTTGGCTGTCCAATGGATTGAAGGGGCATAAAACAATTACGCTCACTGGATCGTTGCCCACCCTGACCTCAAGTGTTTCCCATGCTGGGATGCAGAATATTAAATTAAACCCTTCCCCGGGACTTTACTATAAAAGCCCACATAGAGATTTGACAACAGTTTTGTGTTGACTGTCTTTTGTGGTCTCTGATTTTTTCCTTCTCATTGGATGGGTGATGTATTCGTTTTCATAGCATCGGTGACATGCATGCTGTATGACAAGAGGAGGTGCATCTGGTGTCACTTTGGAAGTCAAGATAGGATGTGCTTGAACTAAAATACGAATATATCCCAACACAGCAGCACTTCGGTGATGTAGAGAGCCCCAGCAAGTGTTGGCTGAACTGTAAAATGGGTCTCTCCACCACAGCTCCCTTTTCTCCTTCTCCTTTCCTCACCTCCTTCCCACACGCGTGTACTTGCTGTCCTGCTGATTCCTTGCTCTCCTCACCCTGGCAGAGGGTGGTTAAAAGGTAACAATTCCAAATAGTTGTCATTACCACTTGCCCACTTCTGTGCTGCTTAAATTGATTAAAATGCAAGACAAACCAAGGTCTGCTGCCTCATACCAGATTTTCTGTTACAGCAGAGGCTACGGCCAAATGCTATTTTGAAAGGTACAAAAGTAAAAGAACTTTTCCAGCATTATAACCTCAAATGAGAAAAGGGAATCTGCCTGTAGTTAATTATACAGCAGTGGAGCTAAGTTGGAAATCTTGTACTGCTTTAGCTTTTCTATTAGATTGCTTTGGGATATTTTGCACAACCCAAAGGTTAAAGGGGCATGACCGGAGAGACTTGTTCGGTGTATGAAAGTGGCTAAAACATTCTCTTAATCTCATTCATTCTTATGGAACAAAATAGGTTTTGAAGGGATGCTGAACTGGAAGAAAAAAAAAAGGCATTTCAGAGCTTTTGATGTGCCCATGGCATCCTGTTCATTCAGTGAATAGGAAAAAAGCTTTAGTTGGTCGTGTTCAGAAAACACCCTTCTGGGGCTGCTTATGTAAAAGATGTGGTATTCAAAACAGGGTAAATGTTACTTTTTTTGTTTGTTTTGTGACAATTACACGATGATAATACCTTTTTTATAGCCCAGTCTATGGGAATAATCAAGACTTTGTATGTAGGGTCTGTGATGGGAAAGGAAGTTACGGTCATGGTTGGGTTGATCCAGTCATTAATATAAAATTCCAGGACAGATTTCTTTCCATATGGGGAGTGTTTCTCGGCTAGCCTCAGATAGGAGGGGTACGGCTCTGCTTCTGAAAGGCAGGCCTGAAAAAGAAAAAAAAAAAAAAAAAAAAAAGTTCAGGGTTTTCATTTTTCTGAGGCTGTTTTTAGACTCATCTTCAAGATAAGATTTTCTGTGAGATTAGGTCACGTGCAGTCTTGAGGATGAAACTTAACTTTTATGACTTCATTTCAGGCTCGTGCTGCGAGTCGCTTGCCATTCTATAAAATAGCATGCAGAGGGGACAAACCTGTAATCTAAATTACTTTCCTCTTTGTAAGTGCTTGCTGTCCATGGAGGCATAGAAACGTTTTTAGGTTTTGGGTGGTTTTGTTTTGTTTTTTTGAGGTGTTAATTATTTGTTTATTGAACAAGTATATGTGCTGTGTAGGTAAGAGACCGCCTTTGATATTGTTGTTTTGGTGTTGATCCTGTTCCGGTAGTCCCTTTTTGAGGGCAAAGCAGAGTGAGTTGGCTTTAAGGACTGTTCTGTCCTTGAGTATTTAATGTTAACGATGAAAAGAAAATGGCTTGTCCTTTTTCCATTAAAGTTTTGGCAAAGGGTTTTCTTCCTGGTATTAAGGTCTCAAAATGATATGTCATCTTAATGAAGACGAAAATACGCAGTACTTGAATGTGACGTGGAATTATTTTCCAGTAGGGCAAGCCTACGGGACATTGCTTATGTCTCGTGTAAAATATGAAGCATGGCCGCTATCTCTTTCTACATTCTTGGCAGCTCTTAAGGAATTAAGAAACATAGAGCAACTTGCATAAGTAGACGAAAAAATGTGGAGGACGAGCTCGTTTCAGTGAATCACTTTTATTGGCTTCCCTGGGAGGAAGGGATTGCCACGCAGTGAGGTAATTGTTAAATCTCTGGAACTGTTTATTGGAGTAATTAAAACTAGAATTCCATTTGCTTAGATAACTTATGGGGGACGGGCTGGAGGATGGCCATGGTTCAGCAATGCCTTGTGGAAGGGGTTGCTGTTGGGCGAGGGTTTGGGTTGGAGCAGTGCTGTGGTAATGGTGTCCACAGCTTACGTCATGCAGGGCCCAAAATGTGTGAGGTTGTGGAAGTGGAGCAAGGGAGAAGGGTTTCCAGATCAAAGAGCAAAGCCAATGCTTTACAAATGTACGTGGGAGCAGGATTTATTCCTCTGTATGTGTGCAGGAGGTGGGGATGTCTGAGCTCCCCACAGGCAGGTGCTGCATGGAGCTTCTTGCTGCACAGCACCTGAATACGGAGTTAGGCGAGGACTCCTTTCCTACAGGACTTCACTTCAGTTCATTGATATACATGGGTTGGAGGGAGGAGCCCAAAATAACTGGATTTATTGGATTAATCTACATTTAATTTTAGGCAGGGGAACTCCCCGATAGGCTCTTGAGAGAAGCGATCGCCATCAGCAGCTGGCAAACAGCATCCTTTCCTTCAGGGCTGAGCAGGCCTTCCAGCCTTTCTTTTAATTTCTAGGCCTGCTGCTGGAAAAGAGTATGAAGTTACTTCATCTTTTTTCTGTTCTACATAACCATATTACCTTGAAAAGCACTGAGCTAGGTAAATTTTTCATTGTTTTATTTTGTTACGAAGAATGCCATGTTTCCTTCAGCTGCGTAGTGAGTTTATTTGGATGGTCTCATGCCAATTATTACTGTACCTTGGAGTTGCTAAGGGGAAATGTGTTTCCTAAATTTAGTAACATGAATGTTTTGTTTCCACACTTGAGACTTGTGTGTGTTTAGAAATGGCCAAAACAGCAACTTGATGAACACTGGTCAGAATCTGACCTATGTTCACACCCAAGTAACCTCTTGAGAAGCAATCGTAGCTGTTCTGTGGCAGGTTTGCTTTCCTAGGCTCATTTCTCCAGAATTTTCTTCCAGTTTCTTCTCATCATGGCACTGCAACCATTTGACAACTCAGAAAATTACTGTATATAATTGTCTTATACCCTAATTTTCTTTTTGCCAAAAATGCCTCCTAATGATGCTGTGTTCCTCTTACAAGTGACACCTGTAGAGTGAAGACCAAACGGGTCTTTGTTGGCCAGAATTTGGGTGTTTGTTGGCTGTGAAATTTAATCAGAATAGTGGGCTCTAAGGTATATCCTGAAGTAAGAGACGAGTTGTGATGGGTTATTGTAAAAGGAAATAGAGTTGATGTCTCCATTTAAACCATTTTTTAAACTATCTTCTCATAACTTGTCATCTTTCTTGGATGTTTGGAATTAAATGACAGATTTCTGCTAGGCAATGTACCTCCAAAAGTAAGAATTTTATGTTCTGCTCTGACAAATGAGGATTTTATTTTATTATTTTTTTTTTTAGAGAAAACAGGCTGTCCAAGACAGCACAGGAGTGACACAGGAATATCTCAAATTGTGTGTTAGGGAACATGAGCTGAACTCTGGATGTTTTTGTTTTTTCCATATAGTACTTAATTCTGTACAATGGCTGTGTTGCCATTGTGCATGCAATGCTTACCATTGGGAACTGTTTACATACCGCATCCCATTTATGTTTTCTAGAAAAAACGTGAGCAGAAGCAATACGTAATGTAGCAGCAGCCTTTCTAAAGTCACCTAAATTAATTGGGGACCCATCTGAAATGTTGCAGAGGTTCCTCTGTGCCGGAGCAGTGAGAGGGGAGGCTGGTGGAGAAAGTGCTCGTCCCTCAAATAACAGGGAGCTGGGAAAAGTGCAGAGAGTTCCTGGGGGGAAAAATGTGTTTCCTTTTTTGGAATGAAAATGCTTTAATTCATCAAGTTACTTGGGAAATCCTCTTGGCTTCCTGCGGAGGGGGAAGGAGGAGTCGCCGAGTGTTTCACCGGATGATGGAGCACGGCGTGTCTGTGATGCATAACAGCATCTGCTGCGCAAAAAGCTCCCGAGGGAGGCTGCTGCTTGCTGCAAGGCTATTCCCCCTATCCAGGGACTTGTTTCGAAGGCAGCAATAACAGAAACTGTCGTCCAAATATTTGGTAGATTTGGTAATTACGCTAATACAGCATGGTATTGTTTCCTCCGAGTTTGGGGATGTTGTGTTAAGAGGAGAAGGGGATTATTCATCTGGACTTGGGTAGAAGTGATTGAAGAAAACCTGCTATGGTCTCTCTCTCAGGCAGGGAGTTGTGTTACGAGCAATGTGTATTGCTAATAATAATTCCAGCTCTAAATACTCCCCTCTGAATTAAAGGAATATATTAAAGATTTTTTCCTTCCTGTTGCAAGTTCCAGATGAGCTGTTCTTGTGCTTTATGAACTGCCTGGGAAAAACACCTGGAAAAGTGGGGTTGAAGGGAACTTGCATGTGTAGAAACATCCATTCCTAATTGCTGGATGGGGTGATGCGAGTCTGGCTGCCAAGAAACGAGAAGCTGAGGGTCCATAACAGAGCTTTGGTTGGAAGCCAAAAAGCCAGAGGCTTTTGTGACCGCAAAGCTGAGTAGAATTATGGAGTCCAAGATTAATTTCATCTTAAGAATAATTTTATCCAAAGATAAAGACCATGACTCAGATTTGCACACGTTATTCATTAAAAATATATCACAATTCTGAATCAGCTAGTCACCCTGATGTGTAGGAGCGACCATTTCCATATTTCCTCTTGGCATTTAATGCTCAGGAGAGTAATTTTAAACAAACAGTTCCACAAAGTACTCCTCTTCATTATGGAGCTAGATTGAGTAGGGCAGGATATGAGGCTGTGCAGGTATGGTCTTCTGAGTTGGCAAGGATGCTGTAGGAAAGTAATGTGAGAAAAGCATTAATACCATGTAGGCACTCGTGAAATGAATTGTTTTGTAAATAGCATTTTGAACAGATGTGTGTTTTTTTTTAATCTTTCTCCAAAGGTTGTCTGTTTCTGTTGACTGTTCTTGCACGCAATTCAGTCTTTGTCTATATAGCAGCTCCTTTTCTTGTGCTGAATGTCTGCTTATAATTAGAGCAGTATGATTTTCTTTTTCCATTTGCAGCCAGCGATATCCCCGTCTCTTGCAGGACATCCTCCTCTCCTCTGTCCCAAGCACGGTGAGGACACACTGAGGGCTTCGGATCTAGGGCAGTGAGGTTGGTGGAGCTGCTGCTTTCATGACCTACTTCTTGGGCAAGCATGAAAGTAAAAACTGCTCTTGGTGACACAGATGAGAGATCCTGCCTTTTTTTTTTTGGGTCTTGGGCTTAAAAACCGTCAGGTTTATACAGCCTTACTCCTTGAGGTTTGGAGCTGGTGTCTCCTAAGTTATTCCAGTATTGGTGGAGAAGAGAAATAGACAAGAACACCTAAGCATACTTCAGTTTTGCTTTCAGGATATAAAACAAATACTCTATTGTTGTGGTCAGTCAGAGGTAATTAATTTACTTTCTCCTTTGAAGAGAGGTAGGTGTGTAATTGACTCATCCTAAACGCATTTATCCACGTTTATACTTTCATTTGGGAGATTTGGCAACATGCAAAGCAGAATTGCTGTGATTAGACTGACATTTTATATAACAGAGTGCACTGTAGAGGGCTGTTTGTTCTTGGAATTAGTGTCGAAGCGCCATGGTACTTCTCGAGGCAGTATTTACATAATTTGTGTGCATTTCTCTGCTAGGTGGTATGAGTCTGCATTGCTGTGTGACAACTGATAGGTGCCTTTCCGTGTTCGCTGTGTATCTGAACTAGTTAGTGCACGGTGTGAGGGCAGCGGAGCTCTGTTTGCCTCCTTCGGGATGTGATTTTTTTATAGCTACACATTCGAGCAGGTGATGCTTCAAGGAGGGTTCTGACTCAAGAATATTTACAATTTTTCTCACAATGTTGGGGATGTGGAAATACACGGCTTGCAGGTGCGTGATACCGTAAAGTCCACAGAGGCTGTACTGTATGAATGTTTGAGTAAGCTGCCTGGAGACCCTCACTTCACTGGAGGTGCTTATTGGTACTTATATCTATCATTACTGAATTATCTTTGCTTAAAAGTGAAGCAAGTCCTTATCTCGCTTCCACTGAACACACACCAAAAAAAATCACCCTGATCGTTTTTTGTGTTTTATGGTACTTAAGTTCTCAAAAGTATTTCCCTTTTTTCCTCCATTTGTAAGCATGAAGTAGTTTAAAACACGTTAAATGAGTTACTTTGGCCATAATTTGCTTTAAAAAAAGCATTCTCTGAAACATTTCATTTGGAGATGGTTAGATTTACTCGATAGTGATCAGCTCTGATTCCACACGAGACTTATTTAATCCAAAGTGGTTAAAACTTGTGTTTTATGAGCTGCGTTTACAGTTTTAGCTCTGATTTGCCTCTGCACCTCGATATCAGTTGTCAGCCACGCTAGTCGCTGGGTTGTGCATGCCTTTCCCCTCCTCATTAGCAATCTCTCCAAGCTTTCCAGCCAGGAGCTTGTAAGAATGAACAAATCTGCGTGTAGCTTGTCTATTCTCTGAAGAAACAGCACTCTTCCAATTAGAGGAAAAGCTGTATTTTTTGCTGCTGTTATGGTATCTTCTCTCCTACTGCAGGAGCCCTACAGCTTCTCCTGTAGGCTGCTTGAGATGCATGAACTGCTGGTGCATAGACACGAGATAAGTACTGGAAATCTGCATGGCTCCTTGCAAGAGAAATTTTTGTTTGTTGTGTATTACCTGAAGGTAAAACCCTTCCAACTTCTTGCTGTGAAAAATATCTACATAATTGATTGCAGAACTGAAAACTATTATGCATGCTGAAAGGGCATTGTAAGTATAATACCTT
The DNA here is from genome assembly GCF_013377495.2 of Cygnus atratus. Classification (NCBI taxonomy): domain Eukaryota; kingdom Metazoa; phylum Chordata; class Aves; order Anseriformes; family Anatidae; genus Cygnus; species Cygnus atratus. The sequence continues at coordinate 24,473,406 of NC_066368.1, read as the reverse complement.
CATCCTCTTGAAGTCAGTTAATGAAGTCCGAGTTGAGCACCACTGAAAGTCAACTTGAAAACTTGCTGGTCTGTATAAATCAATCTCACTGAGTCCCAAGCTGCAGGGCAAGGAGAGCTCCAGAGAGAGAAAATATAGTAATAATGAAAGAGTAGATGAATGGGATGCGGTTGAACTGTTGTCATCTCTTCATATTCCACTTTGTGAACTATTATAATAATAATAGTTCAAGATTTTGATGGCACATCAATGTGCTTCAGCGATTTCTGTTATATTCTTGATTTGTACTCTGTAACTTTTGTGTGAAGATGCTGTTGTTAGCCGGGACTTGGTCTTTTTGGTGTTATTGCTGCAGTGTCATTTTTTTCTCCCTGTTTACTAGCGTACTCATAATGAGAAACACTTTTTCTGCAGTGAGGCTATTGCGTAGTGATGGAGGCTTTTCTCTTCCTTCCAGTAAGAACGAGACTACCAAGTCGTTGAGGGGCTGTAAGTTGCACTTAAAAAAAAAAATAAATACATAAATAAATAAATCCTGAAGGAGCGCAATCTTGCACCTAACTCAACATAAAATGCCTCAGCTTCCAGCCGTTATAATTGCTGGTTGCAGGCTTAATTGTGATGTGGCTTTTGCAGATAAATGGTTTGATAGGAGAAAAATAACCAGACTCGGACTGGACACTTGCTGCTTTTCCACCCGCAGGTCTGATCAGCCATTAATTATCTCTTCTGTACACAGTAATTAGGATTGAGTACATTAACCATTGTGTCCTGGAGAGGAGAGAGGCATGCCTTCATGATGACTTCTGATAAGAGTGGTAGGGCAATCAGTCTGCTTTTTTTGTCAGCTGTAGCTGGAGTGAATACAAATATTTAACGTATAGAGCAACTTTAAGTCATCTCTTGGTAGAACTTAGAATTATAAAGCTGAATAAAAACATGTGTCAAAGCAATGTGACACTTTGCTACTAAGAGTTGCCTCCAAAACAGGCTCCTCAATGCTCTTGCAGCCTGCGAGGTTGACTGAGCTCCTTCCAGCCCCAGGATGCTGCAGGTACCCTCGAGGCTACCATTAAACAGGTGCGTGCCAAACGAGGCACATCTCACCTTGTGCACCAGTCCTTCTGTCTTTCTTCCACTTGTTCTGGGGTTTCCGAGCTGCCAGGACTATCTGTGGAGCCGCCGACTGTGATTAATACCTGACTTGCTGAAAAAGCTAAGTACCAGTAGCTGGCAAGATTAATTGTATATAATGTGCTGACTTGAAGCTCTGGAGCCAGCAGTGATAAATGTCTTTCTTGCGCCTTTCCCTGTCCCTTTTCTTCTGTTTTCTACTTACAGTTCTTCTTCTAGTTTGTGAAAGGCAGAGAAACCCCAACAGTGTGTGTGGTGGTTCACAATGTCTGTGTAACCGGCATGTGAAGATTATTGTAGATTGCTCCCGTTATCAGTGTTTCTGCAAATTGATTTTTGATTAATAATTGTCAAAAAGCTGTTTTAAAACAAACAAATAATAAAAAAAACACAACCAACCAAACTGTTTTAAAGCATTGTTGATTGACTCATATTGTTTAGAGCTTTGATAATCTTAGGAAATAAACGTACTCTGTAATTCTTAGCCCAATACTGGGGGGGGGGGGGGGAAGTGGGAGCCTACAACTTCTGGGGATAGTTTTCAGTCCAAATACGTTAAAACCAATTTTTGGGATACCAAGTTGATGATAAGCACTTCCATACGTCTTGTCATTCTGTGCTTATGTTAAGATTGTCCTAGTTTAGAAAAATAACATGGACTTAGTGTCAGTAAAGCAGTAATCTGGCAGGCTCCTGTAATACCGATGCAGCGATACTGATGGTGTGTGTCCATTTAGCAAATCACTTGCAGTGGATTGCGCAGAGGTTCAGCATCAAATGTTTCTGGCTTTCTTGCTGCTTTGTAAATTCAGATGAAACCAAATGCCCCATCTCTATTTTTGATGCTGTAAAGTGGGAAGCTGAGGTGCAGATTTCTTCGTGTTTTTCTGATTCCGCACTCAAGCAAATGGAGACTGACACCTAACTTGTGCGCTTTAGGGCCACCAGGACTTTTTTTGCCCTCTCTTGGTTTCTTTGAAAGCGTTTTTTTTGGCAAGGAGCTGTTTCACAAGGCATCCATCATGAAGTTGGAAACGTCGGACTGCAGACGACCTCTCCAATTTTGTGGTCAGTTACAGCACCCTCTGGTTTGTGTCTGTTTTCTGTGGAGGAGTTAACGTTTGGGTGGGAGGACGGCTCTGCTCTGAGCCTTTTAGAAGTAGAGGTATGAGGGCATCTTGTCTCGATCAACCAAAAGGAGAGCCACCACGCTGCTCTTCGCGTGCTAAGAGAACCAGCTTGTAGGAAAAACCACTATCTGCACATTCCTGTGCCAGGAAAAATGCATGGAGTGACTAACAGGATGTTTTCCAGGCTGACTAAACCTGGGTTAGTGCACAGGAGCTGCAGGCTGCCTTGTCTGCATGCACAGGAGCTGCTCAGAGCGCGTTGCAGCTGTGGCGGGGATCCTCCCAGGTATTCCGCAAGTAAATATTTGGTTTCTAAAAATCTCTGCCCCTTGAATGGCAACCTCTGAGTCATTGCTGGAATGATGGTATGCTTCTTGGACCTCTTAAAGGATATTTGACCTGTGATGCTAAACTGGCTGTTTGTTCTGATTTTAAAGCTGCCTTTGGGATCGAGGATTAGTTCACATTGCAGGTCCAAGTTGGAAAGGAGGAGGTTTATTGGAGATAAGGCTGCAACCAGAAGCAGGCTGCCTGCCTCAGGTCTCTCTTCCTGCTGGATTAAGCACATGCATTGACACCAGGCTGCCTTGCCTGGTGTTTCTTGGTATGCAGCTCTTGTGGCCTGCCAGGGATAAGTGCAAATAGGTCTTTATTTAATACCGTTTAAATGAAACAAATCTAGTTAGCATCATACTTATTAGATCAAGATGTATAGTACAGAATATACAAACTGAGACTGTCAGAAGCTGATTTTTTCCTTGAACCGATGACACGTCTACCCCTGCAACACAGCAATGAAAAGAAATCATGTTCAAGTACAGTATTAACATCCTTGTGCTTTAGGAAGTATTTTTGTGGCATACATACATGTGGCTGTGGTAGCACTGGGCTTACAGCTCGATTTGTATGCAGAGCACTTCCAGCAGGAGGGTTGCTGCTGCAGAAAGTGTGCTGCTGGTGTGTGCTTCCGAAAAGTGCAAGAAGCTTGAAGGGCATAAGTGCTTCCCAGCTGGGGAAGTGAGTTCGTGGTGCTTCCAAAACTGCATGTCTCTTCCAGCATCGTATTATTTAACAGGGTGTTTTCTCTGTGTAATGTCTGATAAACCTTTTTTTTTTTTTTAAGTTTAGTGGTTTATGGCAACAGTTCTCAAACTGTTAGGATAGAGATTAAACCGATTAAAAACTTTTCTAATATATTAAGGAAATTTGGTTTTCAAAAAATAGGAATACCAAGGGGAATTCAGTGCAGTCCCTCCTGTTGTGCCTTGTCTTTCCTTCTGTACTAATGGGGGATTGAATTTTCCACCCAGCAGCTTTGAGCAGCTGGGTGGAAAATAGCTGATTTGGAGGGATGAGCCCCACCTGCCCCAAGGGCTCCTCTCCCTTTTCGGAGGGGCTGGCTGTGTGCACGAGGAGCAGCTGTGCTGGCTGCAGCAGCATCAGAAGCTGGGCAAAGGGGCTGAACAGAGCAGCCAGGCTGCAAGGACAAACATCCCTCGCTGGGCTCTGCCGTGGCTCTCCCCATCCTCAGTCCGGAGCGAGCGGTGAGTAGGATGTGTTATTTCTGCCTAGGGAGTCCTGGGCTCCTGCTGCAGTGCCCTTCCAAGCTATTTAATGTGTTGTGTTGTAATTAGCTGGCATTTTAAGTCCTCTGATATTGCTCAGGCTGGTGCTTGGCTGTTACGAATGCCCGGCAGCTGGGGGAAGGAACAAATTATTCGTGGAGCAAGAATCACCAGGGCACTTGCCTGTGGGGAAATATTCTTTTTTTTTTTTCTTTGCAAGCTTAATTTTCCCTTTCAGCCTTTCTCCAAACCTCTAAGAGTTCATAGGAAATGTGAAAATTATGAAATTAATGTCTTCAGTGCCTTCTGTACTTGTTTGTGCTTTATTAATAACTTAATGAAAAATCCCTAATTCAGGAGGAAACATTTGGGAGCTTTGCAGCCAGCACTTGATGTCTTGTTTGTTACGTGTGTACTTAGGGCAGAATGAGCAGGGCATTGGCAGGGCAAAGGACAAAGATTAGCTTTTTCAAGCATGCAAGTGGTTGGATAATGTAAATAAAGATAACGCTACACAAATATTTATCTGCTAGTTGGATTGTGTGATGGGTGTGGTGTGTGTTTAGATATATATTTAAAAACAAAACAGCCCAAACCTGACGGTGCATCCTAACTCCTTAGGGCAAACACAGAGAAGCGCTTCCAGCTTTTAACAAGGGAAAGCTGACTGCCAGCTCTGTGCTGAGTGTCCATGGGGTAGCTGCTTCTAGGTGAAGGTTTGAGCAGAAGCTGGTGCATTTTCTGGTAATTTATCTTGGGAGTGGTGCTTCCTAGTGAAAGGACGAGGAGTTCAAATGATTATCACGTGTACATAATATATATGGCTAACGAAGCTTTGTGGTTTTCTTTTCTACTGGGGCTCACCACTCTGCCCTGGGGCTTACGGATGCGATGGCTGCTTTTTTAATTCTGGTTTAACAGCTGGGTGAATACGTGGCTCCTGTTCCTTGTATATAATATCATCTATAGCTCTTCCAGAAATAGTGCTCCGTTGATAAACAGGTAAACACGTGTTGTTTAGTATTCGTATTCCAAAGCCCACGATGTCTGATCTGAAGTTATGAATCCCTTCCTCTTGTTTACAGTTTTATTTTTGGTTTTCAGGCTAACAAATAGGTCGATGTAAAAAGTTCTGCAGTCCCCTCTTCCCACAGCGTTGTGTGGGCACGGTTATCTGGATTTTCCTAGAGATGGAAGCCTAAACAAATGCTGCTAGCAACTGTTTCCAGTAAATCTTCATTCAAAATTGAAATTGTTTTCCTTCTCATGACAAATTTCAAGTCAACTAAATAGCCTGAATCTGTACATGTCTTGTTTCTTTTCTTTTTTCCCTAAGGAAACAAGATCATGCTTTCTTTAAGAAAGTAAACACCATCTAGGCATAAGCAGGAGTCCAAAGAAATATTTCTTCTGCAAGTATTAAGTACTGGCAGAAACCTAAAGTGTAGTTCCTTCATGAGTTTGCCTTAAACTCAACAGTTCAAGGTGTTCTTACTTTGCAGGTGATTTAACTTGAGAACGAGGGGGTCCCTCTTCAAAATAGGCTCATGAAATGGGGCTTTCCCTCTTCTTTTTCTGCTAAGGGATGGAAGCTGTGGCTGGTGAGCAGGGAATGCAGGGTTTGAATGATGTTAGGGGATATGTTGGTAGCTGTGTGATCATTTGAGTGTTACAGGGAATGAAGACTGAAGTAAAATGTACAGGCAGGTTATTAGAAGTTGAAAAGGCACTGGGAGAAATCCAAATATCAGTGGGGTGGGATAGTGGCTTTTAAGAGTTACTGCAGACATCTATGTGTCCAACTAGGATCTTCGGATGGGGTTAATTTTCTGATAAAGTAAATGATTGATCACGTGTTGTGGAAGGAGTGGTGTTCATAAGCTGGTGATTTTGCTCACAGTGTGCATGAGCCTGGGAACAAACTTGTTGGGGTTTTTGCATTAGGAACTGGGAAGGGGGAACTTCATCTTTTTGCAAGATGTTGATATACTTTCTATTATATTTATCGTGATTTTGGTAGTGTTCAAGTTGGGAGAACGTGCAATGCTGCAGGTTTTCCTTATGAATGTGAATTGGTGGTAAGCCTGAGCAGGTGCTGACAATGAATGGGAAACTTGAACCGGAGGCCACCTCTGCAGGCTGGCAGCTTTGGTGTACTTAGAGCATCATGAGTACCGAGCTACATCAGGTGGCTCGTGGCCTTGTCCCGTTGTGCTCTGAAAATCTCCAAGGATGGCAAGTCAACTGTCTCTTCGGGCACCCTCTTCTAGCACTGTGCAGCTCCCAGGGTGATTTTTCCGCCTTTTCTGTGACAATGAAAAATCTGCTCGAACAGTTTGTCTTGGCCCTTTGCTGTGCAGCCCAAGAAGTGTCAGGCTCCATCTTCCGTGCAGTTCTTCTGTAGGTGACAGAAGGCTGATGGGATCCTGCAGCAGCCTCCAGCTGATGGACCTTCTCCTGGGCGCTTTCCAATGTGAGATTCCTCTGCTGTGCTGTGGGTGCACACGACAGGACACGCGGTGCCAGGTGGGGCAGGTAACCTGCAGCCGGAGGGGAGCAGCACTGCTTTGCAGTGCAGGGCGGTATGTGGTTGGACTTGTGATTGGACCTCCTGAGCTGCGTGCTGACCCAAGAGCTCCAGGTTAGACTTCATTTAGCCCATGGAGATTCCTGAAGTGGCAGCCTTGCTCTTCAGTGCATTGGCTGCTGGCCCTTGTTCGCAGCTCTACTTTTGCTCTTGTATCTCTTTCTTTAATGGCACTTCGATTGCCTTCAGCTGCCTGAATTCTTGGGCCATATACCATTAGTTCAAATATGTATTTACGAAGTTTAATGTCAGAATATGGCAGTGCTGTTCTTTCCAGACTTTAATTAAACGTGCCTGACTAATGAGGTGCTTTACTTCGCTTCCACCCCACCATGTTTTTTTGTTCTTTGTGGGTATCTTTGTTCATCCTCTCAGTATTTTACTGTTTCTGAGCTTTTGTCTACCAGCGTGAAAGTAAAAACCTGAAAGTCAAGGTTGGTAAAGGTTTCCCTTCTTAGAGGTATGCTAAGAGGTGTTTAATACAGTCATTGATTTCAAGTCTCACTGTGTTAATGGCAATGAACTTCTAAAGCTTTTTATTTAACATAGACAAAAAAAAAAATACATCTTTGTTCTCTGTTGGCTAGTCTTAAAGCTTCATCAAAGGTGCGAGCTATTAATGTGCTTTGACAGTAACTTGAAAAACTGTGCCATGTATCAGGAAGTCCAAGAGGTTTCTGACTATATTGCATATATCCTGCTGCTTATTGGGAAGATTGACAAGTAATTTGGGAGGAAATAGGCAGGATTTATTCAGGAAGTACCATTAATCTGCTTTTATTTAAGGTTAGCAGTGGCTGATGAATTTCTGAGCAGTAATATGGAATAAGATGTGAATTGTTCTGGCTTAGATGTGATTTTCTATGATTTTATTATCTGCTGATGAGAGGAATGATCAGAGCATTTCTGAATGAGGTTGGTACAGGAACCAGTCTGCACATTTCATGATATGCCTCTGTTTTCTGAATGAGTTTAACTCTATGCAGACATTCCCAAGTCTGACAAAACATAGGTATCGTTAAAATATGTCATAGAAGTCTCTTTTTCATGCAGGTATCTTGTTTAACTCCCAGGAACCTGATTCATGTATATCAATCATGATTTCTGTGCATTTCAAGTGTTTTTTGTAGTCTCCAAGACGTAATTACTGAAGTCACTCAGAGGTCCGTGTCTGTTTTGTGGCGGGGAGCCTGAGGCTGGGCGCTGTGCTCCAGGTACAGTCAGCGAAAGGTACAGCAGGAGAGTGTCTCTATTCAGCATTCTGCACTATTTCAAGACCCACCGAAATCAGCTGTCAGCTGATTAACACAGCTACTAATTCAGCACTCATTCATTCAGTGGCTGATTTTTTTTTTTTAATCACGTTTCCCTGTAAATACAGCCGTGTGTTAAGCTTCCTGGCAGCTTAAAGAGGAGACGGTAAATGCCTGCGACTCAGGAACTGCTGAGCGCGGCGGTCAGAGCTGTGACATCAAGTGGTTACTCTGCTGCCTTGCTGCCACCGCAGAAAACAGCGTGCAGCTGAGTAACTGCTTTCATTTAGAAACTGCTCGCTGCATGTTGAATGCGTGCTTTTCTGTCCAAGGAACCAGCTAGAAAATATGTTAGACCAAGCGCAAGCTTTTATTTAAATTCTTCCTCTTGAGTGGCTGTCTTATTTTTGCAGGTATTTACTCAGGCTCTTGCAAACTTGTCATAGTTTTCCTTCTCCGGGTTGTAATACTACCCTAGATCACTGTTCAGTGTCCTTTCAGCATGCAGAAGCTTTAGTCTGATACTCTTGAGGACCGCAGAAACCCACGTTTTTTCCAGTACAAGTAACCAAATGAAAGGAAGTCATCAGGGTTCCCTCTGAAGTGTGAGTATTGGGCAGAAAAATGTCTCAAGGTGCAGCACGGCGGGTCTTGACAGTCACATTGATGACATTCCTTAAATTTACCCCGATGAATTATTTAAAACAAACCAAATGTTCAAATTTCTCAGTGAAAAGTAATGACATGGAAGATATAACTGCTTGGACTCCTACTTTCCTTCCTATGGCTTTAGTTCGGGTACGGTTGCACACTACGTGATAAAACTGTTCTGGTAGCATAAAGGCACACGCTTGTCAGTGTGTGCCAGTTTGGCACTGTGGAATTCCTTGTTCTTTTCCTCTTTTCAAGATAGGCAGTATCCTGAAGGCTGAGCAGGTGGTAAGGAGGGAGTTTTTATAGCTGCCACACTTCTGCTGTCTATAAATGGCAAGAGCAGGAGGACTGGTGCTGGAGGAAGAATGCACGTTCTTGGCGTTTTGATGTGTATTTAGCTGGCAAGCTTGTAGGACCTTTGAATACCGTTAGGATTAACTCGGTGTTTCCTGCATATATTCCCTAGTACTGCTGTACAGCAGCCTTTGCTGTTGTAACAGCAAGATCTCGAATGCAAACCTGCAATTTATCTTTTCTCTCTAACCAGTTCCAGCTTTAGAGATGGAATTTCCATCACTGTGTCTTTGAAGTTACAGCCTGTCTCATGTCTATGGCTTCTGTGTGTTCCTGTCCTAGACAGCAAGACATATTCTTGAATATCTGGTGGACTAAAATCTACCTTCTGTAAGTCGAGAGTGTTATTTCTTGAAGGTTAGCAAATGTCACGATTAACAACTGCCTTAGCTGGTATTCTGTAGCAGGTCAAGCATTTGGAAAAAATTCTGCTCAGCAAACTTCTTTTGAATGATTCTTCCCTAGAAGCAAAATAAACATGCTGTAGTGTCTTCTCTACCTTTTGTGGTGGATCTTTGCAGTAGATGCAAATCCAAAAGCACTAGAGCTAGCTGAAATAAATGCTCTTGATGATACCAAACTGCAAGGTGCTGTCCTAATGGTAGATTTGGTTTTTGAAGTTACGAATGTGATCAGTTCGTTCTTAGACTGGCTTTAGCACATGGGGTAGCAGTCATATTGTAAATGGATAATGTATAGTGTACAAGCTACAATTTCTTTCTTTTAAGACATCTACAGTTTTCCTGCTGCTTGTCCTCACTGAGATGTTCCAGGCCAGCATACCCAATGTGATACAGTTGGGCAGGGGACAGTGGGATCAGCGTAGGCAAGGAATGTTTACTTTTTTCTCTGACTGTTTTTGCTTAATTTGGATTAAACTGAGCGCAGTGGGAGGTTTGACAGACAGTCCTCTTGGGTGGCTTTCTGTCTTCCAGCTGTGCCAGTCCTGTCCAAAGTTGAAACTTGCGATTTATTTATTTATTTGTGATAAACACGGTTCACTTACCAATGGCTTTAGAGGGAAAATCTTTAATAGGAAGCAGATCTGGTGGCTGTGGAGTTGGCTCACTGTTTCCTTGAGGATCTCACAGAGTTTGTTTCCTTCAAGGCTGAACTTGTGTGAACCTGACTTGTGGCTGCATATGCAAAGGACTGATTTGGCGCTCCTATGAGATGTTAATGCTCAATGCATACATCAGCTTGGCAGCTGTGCTCCAGAAAACAAGCTTTTTAAATACCTGTTGTACAGCTAATTGAGCTAACCTCACTTATTCAGTGCTTTCATTTCAATGCCAAACTCCTCTTCAGATAAACATCCAGAGGAAGCTGGTGGCAAATACTTGTGGTTGCGTGCTCATTACGAATACACCAGAGCAAATTATCCTTTGGGATGGAGAGCTGCTCCTATCTGTAGATCTTGCTAATCTTGGTTGGGATGTTAGATCCTGGAAGGCGTTGCCTGTTTGTTTTTTTTTCCTGCCCCCTGAAAGTATGTGTTAAACGTAGAAGTTGCTTTCTCAGTAATTTTTTAATGATAATCAGGATTAGATCTGTGTTCACTGCTGCTGTTACACACGTGTTGGCCTTAAGGCTATGGCTGGGATAAGATAGGCAGGAGGGATACATCCTGCTGTCCCCTCTGTAGCTCTATTCCTTCGTGGATTTATGGACAATGAACAGACCTTCATCAGCAGGTGAGGTCTGGGTGCATGTGGCTGTTGCGGTATGGGCTCAGGGATGTGCTGTGTGTGTGTTTTTCCAGGCTGGGGTTAGCTCGTGGTGTCTCCTGGTGCAGGCAGGTGGCAGGGGGGGTAGCTGTTGATGATGTGAATTAGGGGAGAAACAGGGTTACGGGGGCTGTTGTCAGCACTTCCAGCAGCCTTTGTAAAAGCTACGTTAGAGGGGCTCCCAAAATATGAGACGGGATTGGAAATGTGCTTTCCTCGTGGGCTGGCTAGTTCTGGTGCAATTTTAATAATTCTTGACCATGATTTCTGTTTTTCCACACTGCTGTTCATTTTTCTCCCTTACCATTAGTATAATCTTTGATAATTTCTGCCTGTGGACTGACCTCAGACAGGTACAAAGCATACTCTGCAAACTGAGGCAGCCAAAGCACAGGAATTCAGGCTTTGTTCAAACAAGTCTGTCTCACAAACGTACAGCCAGATGATGTTGGGCACGGAGCTGTACGTGGATATGAAATGTGCAGCTTCATTTCATGCTGTATTTAGGGATTGTTTTATTTAGGGCTTACCAAAAGTTACAGAGAGCCGGTGTGAGAGTGCTGTGGGCACCCAGCCTGTAACAGATTGCGACCAGTGGAGCTGATGTTTTTGGGTGTGATGTTTGCTTCTGTGTTATCCCTTGTACCGCTGGGACCTGTCCTTTTCCAGATCTTTTTGCAACCTCTTCAGATGTCTCTAGGTTTTTGGAAGTGGTTAGCCTTGTTTTCTTTTGTAGTAATCTGTTCTGTGTAAATTGGGGTTGCTCAGCATTGATTCCACTGTCATCAGCTGATGAAAAATGGAAGAGAAGAAAACCGACTAGGTAACTCCAGGTCTGCTGTGATGGCTCTATTTTTTTTATTGTCATCTCCAGTCTCCTCCTCTGCATGTATGCAGTGATGGGGAATGGACTCCTCCCAGCAGGAACAGCAACCAGGGCACGGTGCTACGTCTGAAGGTGCCAGGAGGTGCATGTTGGAGGCAGTGGAGTCATGGAGCAGAGGCAAGCCGTGACCTGGTGGACACGGAGTCATCCTCCAGAAGCAAAGGATGACCCAGAAAAGAGCGTTGGGAGTGGTGCAGGGCTTGTGAGGGCTCTACGTCTGTCTGCAAACCGCTGCCTGTGTCAGGTTGAGCAGGATCTTGCAGTAGCCACAAGAGTTGCGTGGGAGAGGGATTTTTGCAGCAGCACCTTGGAAATAGCTCTGCTATTTCGAATGCTGGTGCTTTATGTGCTTTCCTAGAACTCCATGTGAACTAAATGGTGAGGATACAGTTGCCAGCTGGAAAGTGTTTTTCATCTTTTGAAATGTACGTATATATTTTATTGCTAGCCTTGCAGGGGTTGTTACTGTGCTGGGGTTGTGGGAAGGCAGAGTAGAGGAAAAACAGATGTACTTTGCAATAAAGGGCCGTAGAGGGGACACGCCAAGCCATTTTCTGCTTTAATGGGAACAGATGGGTCCAGATTTCTCTTCTGAGTAATGAAGTCATCTAAAAGACTGAAGAAGAGTTGCACAGACATGGCAGTGCTATGCAGTACCCAAACCACAGCTGCTTACTCTCCCTCAGTTTTCTTCTGCAATTGTTGACAGGAATGGACTCCCGACAATTTTAGCCTTTGGCTGTAGGACAGCTGCTGTTTAGTTAAACACCTGGGTTCTTCAGGTGGAAATTTCGTTAATACTGTCCAGACTTCCTGCAGTAGCTGTAAAATGAAAGGCCTGGCACACTGGAGGCTACTGCAGGTGAGGATCTCATTGACTTTAACCTTGCGCTCTCCCCTTTCCATCATTAGCTGGCCAGGAGCCTCCTTCCTCCTCCACTCTTCCTAAAAGCTCTCACACAGATGTGATCTCGAGGCTGGGGAGGACAAAGGGGAAGTGTTGTTGTTAGACATCTTTTTAAGAGAAGGAAAGAAGTCTTTTAGCAGCATTAGGTTGTAATGCATACACTTACTTTCCAAAAACACGACTACAGGGGCTTTTCTAGGTCTTACAACTGAGCGCTGACAGAGCTCTCCAATTCCCATTTGGTACCCAAGTGTAAAGTTTATGCAGAACACCTCCACATTACAGAAAATTTAAATACTTAGATTTATTTTCATGGAAAACCCTGTGGAGAATGGATTTCCTCTGTGAATCCCTGTGGTTGTAATCACGATGTTCCTGTGGGGTAAAAGTAAAGTAATTTAATCCTGTTTAATGCTTCATCATGTGAAAAACAGGTGACCAAGGACATGCAAATTGGTATGTTTGTTTTTAGTGGGGATAGGATATGTCCAAGTGTAGCTGCTGACAGGTAAGATGAATTATATGCCTTGCTCCAGTGTTCAGTACAGCTTAATGTAGTGTTGCACAAAGATGTAATGGAAATCTGGAGCTTGAGCAAAAGATTCAGAGTCCAAATACATTTTTTTAATCTAGCTTTTGACCATTTAGTGAGTTTTAAGTGTTTAAAATGTCTTTCCTCGGCCTCCCTTCAGACTGAAGGGCCAGGTAGTCCTTTGGTAGGGAAGGAAGAGGTAGGATGTGTGGTTAACTTCATTTCTTATGAATACCTCAAGGTTGGCATTAAAACCCATCACTGCATGGCTCAGGTGTGTTATTTTGCTTGATAAAACTTCTCCCTAGTAAAACCAGATGCAATTGATGGGCTGTAGCTACTGGGAAATTGTGGGGCCGTCTTCTGATCGAGGGGGAGGTGGAGTGACCCACTGTAGTATTACAGAAACAGCGCGCTGGCTGTCGTGTTATGAGCGATCACTCTAATCGGTTCCTACCAGCTTGCGCTAGGAGCCTGTCAAAACATGCAGTGAGATTTGGGTTTTCCTCCAAGGGTTCCTTACAGGAGCTCTTTGCTGGATAGTTGGGTTACATGATGTCTGGCGTGGGAGCTCTGACTGTTCTGGAACAAGAGGAATGCTGTTTTATTTCCATCAGTAGGACTCACTGGGACGCCCAAGTGACTGTGGTACATAACCATACGGGCCCGCTGGGTATTCTTAGTGTCTGTTCTCTAGCCAGTTTTCCCTGTAGCTTCAGTTTGTGTTTTCCTGATAAACCTGTAGACAAATGAAAATAGGAGGGATGCTGTCTAGAGACTGTTGCTGGAGCCGTTGTAGTGTACATGTAGTGTGTATGGCCTGCTGCTTAGCCAGATAAAGGTATTGGAAGACCAGTCTTGCCCATCGCATGGGGAAAAGGAAGGATTAGGTGTGAACATAGATGCTCTAATATGAGAAGAGTTCAAATTGCCACAGAGCCGTGTGTGTTTGGCTATGCGATTAAAAACTTGGATGCTTTGCACCACGTTGATGTAGTGCTCTGTTCACACGAATGTCACTTCCTAGAAATGACATGTCTTTTATCTTGTTCCCTTTCTAAACACTGGGGAGACATGTGCTGTAGTACACACATCTGGAGGCCTGTGCCCTGCTTCAAAAAGCAGTTCAAGCTCCTCATCTCCTAGGGCATCTCCAGCCGGGAGCTCGTTCAGAGCAGGGTTCTTGTGAAAACGGTGTGCATCTAACTAGAAACGAAGACTCTGTCGAAGTCTTTGGTATGAAGCTTGGAAGCAAGCATCCTGGGGCTTTCCTGAGTGTCTCAGTCCTACCACCCATTCATTCAACAAGTTCTCAGTGATCGGTGTTATGATTGTCACTCTGCAGAAAGTGTTTTGTGTGGTTTGAATCCGTATGAGGTGCCTGCTGTCAAAACCACAGGAATCATTAAAGGCCTCTTTCTGAAGGGGAGCTTCCGTAAAAATGTTTTTGAGATTAGGCAAGCTGGTTATTTTTGCAATGCTGGCATCAGTCAGAGCTACTTGCTCTGAATTCCTCTTTACAGAGAGGCTGTAACTAGTTCAGATTTGAAAAACAAAACAAAAACAACCTCCCCCTCGAGTTACTCATTAGAGAGAGCTTGGAAAAACAATTACATCTCTAAATATATTGGACAGGAAGCCTTATTTGAGGGCCCCTCTCTTGAAAAGAAGTATTTTTAATGTCAGACTCTGCTTGAAACTTGCCCCTGATAAGTCGTGTTGGCCTGAACAGAAAATGCTACGTACAGAGGTATGTGTGGGGAAGAGTTTGTGTAATTAAAGCAATGATTTATTGTGTGTTCTGATGACCACTACTCCAACTTTTCCTTCCGTTGGAGTACTACAAAGTTTAATAATATCTACTGGAAATTTCACATCTGTCCTGTGTCGCTGCAGCCCAGTAAAGGACCAGGCAAACGTTTCATAGTAAGCTGCTGTTCTGGGGAGATAAAAGCTGCGGGCACCCCGTGCTTGCCTCATCTCTTAGATAAGGGCAGACATTCTTCCTTTCAGTCTGCTAGATGTATTTTGAGCTGTTGTGCTCGGTGTTAATGCTGGGGCAAAGCACACCTGAGGGAGAACAACCTCAGGGGTCTTTGAGGTCCCTTCCAACCTGGGCTGCTCTGGGGTTTTCATCCGGCTTTGCCTTCATGCCTGGCTGTAGCCAGTGCATCGCAGAGTTGTTTGTATGGAAGGGAACATCCCTTTGGTCATCACGGCCCTCCAACAACTTGTATTTTTGCTGACAGTTGATAGGATAAGAAACCCTATTTTTTCCTTTGTCTTAACTTTATGGGTTTACCAAACTCAGATGGACTGCTCAGCTGCTGGGTTGCTTCTAAGTTGTAGCCAGTTGGTGCCAAACAATTACATGTTCTCAGCTGGAAAGAAGCTCCTTCATTCCCTCCAGCAGAATATAAAATTAATTTCCTGTGATTGTTTGCTCAGCCCTGCTTGGATATTCTGTTTGGGAGTTTTTGGACTGTCGAAAGGGTGAAGTCAAGGCCAGTGATGTGCTCCTCTGTGTTGTGCACAACTTGAGGATTTTCTAGCCCAGTTGTAATGTAGTCCTGCAGCTCCCTAAACCAGTCTTGCCAAAAATGAAGTTAAGATTTTCTGTAAATGGGAATCCAAGCTCTCGTTAGTGTTTTTTACACTGTTTATTACACTGCTTATTTACACTGTAAATATAAGACTGCTGGTGTAAATGGATGAAGCTGCCAAAAGAGATCTAGAGAAATGATGGGTGTTGGTGCTTTGGGCACGTTTAAGCATGCTGCATGCTCCTTGAAGAAGAAGGCAGGTACCTTCATCCAGTCTGCGTTGCATGCAATGCATTTTTCCTCATTGACTCTTGAGATGACTTCTCTGAGGATGCCAATGCGGAAAGCACCTGAATATCTCGAGGAGCTCTGGCATATCCCATCTTCCTTGCCCTGGAGAAACTCATTTTGCTTCCCTGTGAGGTAGGAGTGGAGCAGACAGGCGGCAGAAGACCTGAGGCTTGATAAAGTAGCAGTGTGGTTGTGTTCAGTGTTGTCTGTAGTCTTTTCAGCTTGAAGTAATTTTCAACTTGTTGCATACTTTCTTCCTGGTATGGCCAGAGGGCTACAGCACTTGGAAATGAATGCAGTGCCTCTCCACGAAGCCTCAGAAACTCTCAGGTGATTAAGAAAACAATTATTAAAAGGCCTACCAAAAAACACTTTTGCTTTTCCTTAGGACAAACTTTCCTTTGTATAAACTCCCAGTAGAGAGAATTAATTCTCCTGAGCTAATAACTGGTGACAAAGGGGCTTGCAAGCTTGCAGGCTTTGCTTCTAAAAAGCAAGCTTGAAATATGTATGCTGGGCACTCTGAAAGGTTGTGTGCCTGGGTTGTGGGACACTTCTTGTAAAACATGAATGAAAAAGAAGTGGCGAGGAAAAACCTGTCAATCACACGGCATCCACTAAGGGGAAATAACATTATTAACAGTTCGGATATATCCAAAAGGCTTTAAAATCCTGTTTTCTCCTCTTTGCTGAGCAGAAGCCTCTTTCTTCCCAGGGAAAGCCTAGAGCACTGTCCAGGCTGGGGCTTTCCCTTTCAGGAGCGTATATCTAACTGTCCCTGTATGCTTGTAGGCATTACTAATCTTGCAACATGACCTTCTGTTCCCTGGAGGGAGAACCTCTTAACGGTGAGATTGGTTTCAGTTGTGCAGCATCCAGTTCCTGTTGTGTACAGCAATAGGAACCGCTCGCGTTTTATGGCAGCTGGTCATCTATATACTGGTCTCTAATGAGCTGCTTGGTGAAAAGGAACTCTGAATTAATTTTCAGGGAGGATTAAACTGTTGTCTGCGCTAGAATTTAAGCCTCTGAAATTTTCGGCGATACTAAGCCTGATGTAATTCTTCAATTAAGATGCTCCAAACCGAAATGACTTTAATTGGGTTTAGCTTTCTAGCTTGTGTTCCCATGTAGAAAACCCTTAGTCAATTTGTAGCCTGATACCCTAATTTGTCCTGTCAGGGGGTTTAACAGCTGGAATATACTTGCCATAGGGTTGTGGAGTTAAAATGCTGACTTCCTGTGCGCTGTATCTTTCTGGAGGTTTTTGTAGAGATGCTGAATTGTGTATTAGGAACTTAATTGTAGGCTGAGCTCTGAATCAAAAAGTCTTGGGCGACTTTGAGCACTATCCCTTTCTTAAGGTGCTTTACTGGAAAAAGTTTGAGTCATTTCTGTGGTTTCTTAGGCTCTTGAGAGAGCAGCAAACTGTTGCTGGGCCTGCCCCTTCTGGCCAGGCTGGCTGCTTGTGACTGTGGCCTTTACAGAGCAGCAGGGACAAGGTATTTGCCTGGCATTAAACAACTAATATATTATTAATAACATGACTACTGCCATGACATCACCCTGCTGTTTTCTGTCATACGGGGTTTCGCTTTCTATTTTTCTCGGGTTAAAGATATGTTAATGGCAGCTTCCCCTTTGTTTCTTCACAAGGAGATTCTTAAAAAAAATAATATTATTCTGCTTCTGTTTTTTTTAAACAGGGTGGAAATATCAGTACAGCCTGGTGACTGCCAGGTCACTCAATAGTACGCTGTGAAGCGAGGTAGTAAGCCTTGTGTATGATAGGTTTGTTTAGGCAGTCCTTCTGTCAACACACACAACTGGAGAAGCGTCTAGTTTTGTGCCAGTTCTGAAATTAAGGAAATAGTTCTGCTGAATAATGGTTTTTAAGGAGAGAAATGAGGACGTTATTTCCAGTAGAACTCTATTAGGGTGGTCACAAATGCACGCGTCTTACAAGTTTGAGTCAGTCATGCAGCACTACTCTAATATGAAGTGAAGAAGGGTCCTTGGGTGTTGCTTGGGGTGAGAGCTGGCACCTTAATCATGCTCTGGTATCGATATCTCTCATGTTTAAAGGAGGACTAAGAGTGAGGCTTTGAGCTCCCCTGGGACTGCGCATGGGCACCTTCCCCTGGCTGCCTTGCAAGCCTCAGCGCAGCACTCCAGGTCAGGGTATTTCCAGAAACATGTAGAAGGAGCTGATTACATATCTTCATTTCTTTCCTTAGCAGATTTGAACCTCGAAGGGCTTGTTAAGGGGCATCAGGTCGGAGATGTGCCCAAAGCAGCAGCCAGCCTTGCGGGGCTCTGACCCAGCAGATGTACAGGGCAGGAGTTGGAGTGCTCAGCTTTTTTCATCGAAGCACTACTGCTTGGGCTCAGCATCACAGCATGCTCACAGCTTCGGCTCGTCACTGTGAGCTGGGAGAGCCCTGGCCCCCTACCCTCTTTCTCAAATACAGGTCTGTAGTCTCATAGGATATTTATTTACCTTGCTGCTTGTTACGTGCCTTAATCCTGAGACGCTGTCACACCTGAAAGCTTGGTCTGTGGGTGTTAAACCTATTGTGCTAGCCTGTGAAGTCTTGTTCAGACTGTAACCACAGTTTCCTTTCTTCTGTTTCAACTGTGTGATTAATTGCCTGGTTAGAGAGCAAGGATGCGTTGCTGTTTGGAGAAGGTGTTTCTTTGTAAAATATAATACTTCCATCTACCTCCTCTCCATGTAATTGTTATAATTGTCTTCTCTTTGTGAGACGTGAGAGCTTTCTCAAGCACCGTTCTCCATTGCTTTGTTGCTGATTTCCTTCCCTGTATGGTACTGCTCCTCAGTTCAGACTTCAGTGTTCCAAGCTTGGAAATTATTTAAGTGATGAGGATTTCCCAAAAAACAGAGAACATTCTTATTCTTGTTTTTGTGAACAAAGGTAAGTAATGTTATTCTTCTTTCCTGATGAGAGAGATGAATTTTGTGCAACTGATAACATAGCTTTTTCTAAACTTAGTCTTTCTTTCAGACTGCTTCTGGCTCTCCTCTAAAAACTTTATTTCCTCCTGCAGGGAAAGGATGGGGATGAGAAGCAATGCTGCCAAGGCATTGTTTGTTACTGGGTTATCAGAAGTCAGGTTCTGCAGAGCAGTTGCATCAGTAAGACTGTGTGCTTTAAAAATGGCAGGGCAGGCATTCCTCGAATAGCAGAGCAGTGTTTCTTCACCTGGGTATTCCTTGGTGCATGTCTGGAGAACGTTTGTTTCATCATTCAGTTGTTCTCTTGATGCCACTGATTTATTGAATACTGCACCTTCTAGTGTCTTTTAAGTTTTTGTACAATTCTGCAATACTGTCATAAGTATTTTTAGCCAAGTTTCAGAATTTTGTAAGTCTTTGCTTAAAATAATCTAGCAACAGATCCAGGAGGAAGAGTCGAGTGCAAGGAATTTCGGTTGTTCAAGTAATGTATCTATAAAAAGATCTGTCCTATGATGAATAATGCACTGTGCTGGAAGAAGTTTGAGAGGCTTGTCATAGCTCTGGGTGCAGCACAGATTGTGTAAGTCATAGTAGTTGATAGTGCCTGGGCAGTGCCCTGCACCTGCTGCGGTGTCAGCAGGCGTGAGCAAAAACCAAGACATTGTGGCATTGCCAAATGTGCAGTGGCTGATGTCATTTCTTTTTTAAAACAGAGCTTGTAGCATTCTGATCCCTGGAAAAATGTATGCAAGTATTAAAAAAAAAAAGTGTTCTATCAAAATGCTGTAAGAGAGGAAACATTTCACTTGAGTCAACAGATTATGTACAAACTCGCTCCCTGTTCCTGTAAACAAACGGTGATATGGGTTTACAACGTGCCATGAGGCTTTGATTACAGGGACAAGTGAAGTAACAAATTGTACCCTGAACGCTTTGAGTTGTGATGTGGGATGCCAGCGAGCAAATGATAGTATATCATGAGTTAATATTGTATTAAGGGGATGTTATGGCATATGGCTGCGTCGCAAACCGAGCCCAGGCTGCATTTAGTTCCGTTGCACTATGAGAAAATGGGCAGGTTGTAGAAGTGCTTTCAGTGTATCACTTTAGTCTCCTTCCTTCAGGGTTCATTGTTAGGTAATCGGTTGTCATATGGGAGTGAAAAAAGGTATAAATATACTCTAAATTCACGCTCTGCATCCAAGGCTTCAAATGCAGGTTAGCAGCACTTTTTATTTCCCAGGTGAAATAGTCAACGTTCAGCTGGGGTCTGGGTAGATCTGGGTACCTCAGATGTCCTGGAATCAATGCATTGCGCTTGAAAATGCAGCTCGGTCAGGTACCAGGACCATCTGAAACAGATCTAAAGAAACATTTTAAAAAAACAAGTAAGGGCTTGAATTCTACTGAGAAAACAAGAAACCTGAGCAGTAGTTAAAACACCTTTTTGAGAAAGCTTGAGTCCTGTTTTTGCCTATGTGAATTTTTCAAAATTTATGAAGTTAGATGATGGCTAACAAAATGGCTTTCTTGCCAAATCCTTTGTGTGCTGCCAGTAACCTGACAAAAACCTCCAGTTCTGTAGCACTCTTGTAAAGCAGTTACATGCACGATCCTGGAGGGAGCGTTTTAATTGCGCGCCATAAACACTGCAAAGACCAGCTTCGTGCATTGTGTTCTCAGCTGTGCGTGGCTCGAGGGCACCTAGAAAGAAGCTTTTGGTCACTGAAGTTGCATTGCTGGACGTCTTCCTACTCCGTTTTGGCTAGTCCTCCTGGACGGGGAGGGTAGAGAAATGCCCCGTGCTTAAAATTAGCAGGGCTAATCTGGCTTAGAGCAGAGATGGAGCTATTGATTTCATATTTCAGAGCTGATAAATACCCATGCTGACTAATACTTGGTTCATGAAAACATCCTGTGGTAATCTTCTGCATCTCCCTGAGGATATGCAGTAGTAAGGATGGAAGAGCAGCCGGTTCTTCAGGGGCAAGTTGTTCCCCTTTCCCTGAAAAAAATCTCACTTTCTCTTCCTGCAATGAAAATTGATAATACTCACAGCTTTATTACAAGGCAAATGCTTTTTGTTGGTTTTAGTTTTGGCTGTAGGTACATTAAGCTGGACATAGTAAAACCCAAGAAGCAATCAGTTCTGCTACCGGTAGAATCGATATGCTCCGCTTCCCAAAGCGTATGCTATCATTTTTTTTCCTATAATGACCTGCGTAGTAAGGTGTTTTGTTAGTTCTTTCTGCGTGTCATTAATTATAAACGATGGTTCTTTTTGCGTGCCATTAATTATAAACGCTGATAGTAATGAAGATAAAGTGAAGTCAAAACTTACTGAGATTTCTGCAAAGCATGTGCAGCTGGTGGCTGGAAGAGCTGTAGTGGGTGAGATGCTTGCCTAAGCGACCTGTGTTTGAATCTCCTTTCACATTACTGTGTAGCAATTTTGCATTATTTATTGAAGAAGATGCGTAATCCACTCCTGTTTTTCTATTCCTGTCTTACAGCACCAACGCTGTCACAGTGAGGGGAACCTTTCAGAACACCAAATGCAGAATGAAACACGTGTAACGCTTCCAAATCTGCTTTATTCTGTTAGAGGCAGTTTATTCCTCTAAAGCCCAGAGTTCACAAATCACACGTGGAAATATTTGTCTTTTAAAACATTAGTTTCCTACTTCTGTGGCTGCAGCAAAAATGATTAAAGCATGCCGTAATTCTCCTCCAGTAAAGACACGCCGGGTGAGAACAGCATTAATGCTCTTGTCATTTTCATATTTTTTAATTTACAGGGATGACAGGTGTGTTTAGAATGAACAAACGGGATTTTGGAAGCTCTCTTAGAATTGACTCTCTGCATTAAACTTGGCCGGGGCCTTTCACTCGGCCTGGTGGCCTCTGCCAGTTGCTGTGGGAGGAGAGGCAGAGCTTCGCTCCGTTTTAAGCTGCTTAGATAAAAGACAGAGCTGATAGGCTAATTGCCTGCTCCGTGGTTTGCCATATGCTGCTGCTCTCTAGAGTGTTATTCACTATTGGCATTTGTCATCCAGAATTGTTTAAAAAAAAAAAAAAATTCAATTTAAAAGGCTGTCTCTGGAGAAGTGTCTGTGTACAGGAGGAAAAGGCTCGCTGAGACAAATAGTTTAATTTGAACCCTTGCAAAGGGTGAAGGTGACTGCAGGAAGAGATTTAATAAAGGATGTTAAAAGAAAAATCATTACTTTATTTGGCAGGCAGCTGCTCAGCGTAGAAATTTGGCTTCTGGCATCCCTGACCCTGCAGGAGTTTGCCTTGGACCGCGGTTGGGTTTTCCGTGCTGGTAATGTGCTGTGAGTCAGTCTGGAAATTGGGAATGCCTTCTGGTTGGAAATTTTTTTAATGGGACTAGGTAGTTTTCAGCTTGGCTTTTAGCATTCGCCTGGGCCACTAGGGAGCTGGAGGATGTAATGTGGAGAGAGCTTGGATGGCTTTGTAAGCCTTAATGGAAAAAGTCCAGCTGCAGTTCTGCTGATGCTGCCTCATAATGGGAGGGCCGGAGAGCGATTGGTCTGAGAAAGCGAGCTGGAGAAAGTGCTATTTATTGCTCGTGCAAAGCTATAGCTTGTCTAGGGGCAAACAGGCATGCAATGTGGGCTGCAGTTTGGCTGCAATATAGATGTTGCTGTGCACAGGAGGGTATGGATCCTCATCTTCCTTAGGTGGTGTAAGGGAGCCTAGAGTACAGCAAAAACAGCAATAACTTTTGCCAGACCTAATGCTGTTTTTCTGGCCCTAGCATAGCAGGACCTGCACCAATTCCCTGCTTATGCTGCTCTTCTGGATGTTGGAGGTAGCATAAAAACACAGCAACAGGTCTGCAAAAGATAATTTTTTTAACTTGTTTGTGTCATCTTGGATTGAAGCTGAAGGCAGAAAATGGTCTGTGATTGGAGCTGTTAAAAATGCAATCAAGTGCTCTTCTAATTCATCAGCTCA
Organism: Cygnus atratus; assembly: GCF_013377495.2. NCBI lineage: Eukaryota > Metazoa > Chordata > Aves > Anseriformes > Anatidae > Cygnus > Cygnus atratus. Next base: position 24,450,882 of record NC_066368.1, on the reverse strand, counting down.
AAAGGAAAAAAAAAAAAAGCATCGCTGCTTTTTTCCAAAAAGTAGGTCCTTCAGCTTCTGAAATGGGGAAGAGCGAGGCTGGGCCCCCTGGATGGTCACACAAACAGGGAACAAACTCCGTGGAGCCGAGAGTGACTCCAGCTCTGTCTGGTGCTTAGCACAACAGCACTGGCATCGGATTTTGCTTCCCAGCTGTTTATGATAAGTCCTGGCCAAAAATGAGTTTCCACTGGCCACTCAGGTTTTGTACGTAACTAGTGGAAATATGGCTAGCTTCTTCCTGGCAGATTCAACCACAAGACTCAATCTTACCTGGCTCACTTGGTTTTGTTCTTGGTGCTAGTACGAGAGCTGAGAGATTGCTTCACTGCTTAGCCTGAGAGCTGATGTTCCTCTATGAGCTGGAATAAATGGCCTTTAAAATCTGGGTCTTTGGGGCAAATTGAAGATATTTTTATGCAGTAGCCAACATAACGGGGTAGTGTTTTGTGTTGTGAGGTTGCCCAATGTCCATGTGTGAAAAGAGAATTGGAAATCCTCACCTGGGTATCAGAAGATGGAGGAACCGAGATGGTTTCTACATGAACATACACTGTTAGTGGAGGCTGCTGCTGAAAGCCATCTCAAACCCTCCCCAGAATCACACAGAGCACGTCCCTGTTTGCTGTCCCCTCCAGTTTGCCCTATAAAAGCCTCGGAGGCTGCTGCTTCTGCCCCGCTGCATGTGGGTGATTGGGAAGTCAAACTGAGGAGCTCCCTGCAAAAACCATTTGGATATAGTCTGTAGTGATGGGTGGGAAAACTGTTACTCAATCAAGCTTTATAGCAGCGCTGCATAAGTTCAGAACTTAGCTTTTTGACTCGTTAACAAGAAGGTTTAATTGCCTAGAGTACTTATCCATGGGGAGATATATTTGGACAGATTTCTTTTGTAAATATTGTGAAAGAAGCTCATGCTTCTGTTCGTCCCGTTTAGCTGTGTCACAGGATGCTGTGTTCTTTTCATGGCCATTGATTGAAGTATTTTTGTATCTCTGGTATTCCAGTTAAAGCCATAGCAAAAAGATGCTAGAAATAACACTTGGAGGGAGAGGGGGGGAAAAGGGAAAAAGCTTGTGTCTTCCTTGTTTTTTCTCTGAGCCCAAGAAAATTTCATGTCAGCTATAGCTGGCTTGGATGGGGTTGAAAGAACGGGGTGGCAGACATTAAGCAGTTAGAAAATGGCCAGTGATTTATGGTTTGGTGGACCAGTTGGTCATCCCAGCTACATCACATAGTCACCTTGTCCCTCTCTGTCCTGGACGTGTATGAACCCTCCAGGATGACCAGGTGGCATTTAAATATACTCGCTCACATAAATGAAGCCCTAAGAATGGATCTCCTCAGCGCTGCATGGATAAATACCTGGGTTCCCCACGTCCCTTCTGGTGATGTTCACGTTGTCTTTTAGATGCCTTCAGGAAAAGATAAAAGCTTTGGTAAGTGAAATGACTCAAAAAAAACAACTGGTTTTGGTCCTCTAGTACCCGAGAACTCAGCTGGCTCTGCTGGAGACTGACCGTGGGTGGCTCTTGTGGTAGTAGTGCTCTCCTCTTCCCCAGGAGCTAAGCATTGTAGTCTTGGCATTGTGGAGACAAACTGGTAAGAGCTGTTAGCATCCTTAGCAGCCTTCACTGTCAAAGCAGGTGCCTGTTGCAGAGGAAAGCACCGCTTTAAATGGAAAATCTCTACCCCTCATTTCATTAAAAAAAAAAAAAAAGCTTTAATAGAAGTGTTGCTTTCATGCATCTGCGTGATGTGAAGGACCCAAGGTTGGTTAAGCCTCACAGTGGGGAGTAGCGAGATATTTAGGGACTGCTGCTTGTCTGAAATACGGATGCCATGATGGGGTAATAAAAGAGTGCAAGGGGTTTCTGTTACAGCAAAGCTAGAAAGCCGTGTGATGTAAAAATAGAAGAGACAGAAGCAAAGAGGAGGTGTCTTTCTGCCTACTCAAAAGAGTTCAGAGTCGAGCAAAAAACATTAAACAACTCAAAAACCTGCAAGATCTCTAAATATGGCTGGCTGTTTTTTCAGCCCCGTGGTATATTTGAAATCTTTTTCCAGTGGCTCTGTCATCTCAGCTCTAATTCATAAGGGGAAAAGGCTTTTCCTGTAATGGTATCAGAGCACATTGATCTCCCCTCCCTTGGCCAGGGGAACAGGAGCAGTATAGCCAAGAGGTGCGCTACCTCCTGTAGAGCAGGTGGCACCGAGTCCCTTTGTCTTTTTCTCCAGTGTGCTTCTGTCTGCACGTCATTCCTGAAAATCTCTGGTTTTTTTTTAGGAGAAAAAGCAGAACAGCGGCACGAAATGGTCAGCTTCAGAGACAGCAAGAACGCTGTGGTCCGGGAGCAGCGAACCTCTCTTCCTCTCTTCCCTGAGATGGGAGACCCGCTGCTGTCTCCGTGGAGAGATGGCTCTGTAGGAGACATCTTGGGGTGGGAGGGAAGTGTTTTGGGGTCGGTTCTGCTACGTGAACAAACAGCATCATGCTTTTGAGGCTCTGTGGCTCTGTTTGCCAAGCAATGGGAGGTGGTGGCTGAGATTCAGCACTGGCGTGGGTTTTCTAAGTACACATGGTTAGTGGCTGAGGAGGAAAGAGATTCCCCTAGAGCAATTTCTGCTTCATAACTCCTCTTGGAGAAATGAAGAAACATTCAGTGAGCTTCACAGAAGACCGGAGCTTGTATTTCCCTGTGTTCACGTGCCTGCAGACTGAGATGGCTTCTGTTGAGGCTTGGGACCCTCAGGTCTCTTTGGCAAGGAGGAGAGGGGCTGGGCTTTCATTCATGGGCTGCACAGGGCTGAGTGTTGTGAGAGCAGCCTCAGTAAAACCTTCCCATCGCTGGTTGCTATGAGCTGCTTGTGAATCCAGGTTTATTTCTGTACGCGCTTACGAGCTCTGCCACCTCCGTAAGCTGAGCGCAGGGCTCGCCACCGGCGACACGGGAGCAGGATCGTGAGCACCCAGCAGCCTTGTCTGCACTCGGCTTGCTCAGCCCTCGTGCTCAGCAGCATCGCTCTTGTGAACGTGCAAAAGGGGTGGAAAAGGCTTGTGGGCAGGGCTGCGGGGCTGGCGAGTTAATGCGTTAAGATGTTTGCTGGCTGCCGTGCAGCCAGAGTGCTAAAATACATGAGTTTTTCCCCACATTTTCATGCTGTTAATATCTCTCTGACATAGATAAAGCGTTTTGTTGTGTGCGTGCTCCCCCAGCTATGCGATGATCTGAAAGCTGCTGCCTGTAGGGAAATGATGTAGGAGAGCCTTGTGGCCGTGGTTACTTTTGCTCCGATTTCTACAAGTGTTTGTTACAGACGGGAATGAGTTCATCACGGAGCATATGCCGTTTGCTTAAGCTCTGATACTGTGAATGTGGATTTTCCATTCTTCATGCTGCTAACCGAGCTGACTAAATAGGCACATCCTCGTATTGAATGATTAGAAGTAGGCTATTTCTTTTCCTGCCTCCCAAATTGTTTTTTGCAAGCGTAGTACCCATAAGGTGGCTGGCACCCGTTTAGCAGTGCCGTGCTTCTGTTCTCCCGGGGTGTTCGTAAAGCAAACACCAAGCAGGGTGCTGGATCCAAGCAGGATACACCTGTACCTAACACGCTGGCAACAACTAACAAGTGGGCTGTACAACATGGTTTGCTTTGCGTGCTGTCTTTGAAGCTTGCCTCTGAGTTGTGTTTTCTTCTCCAGAGCACTGAGCATCCTTGGGAGGACAGGCTGCTTGGTGCTTGACAGGTTAAAAGCCTGGTGCAAGCCCTCAGGTCATTACGTGCTGCTTTGCTCCCTGTATTTTTCTTATTTTGCACAGGGAGAAGCGGTAAACATCAGTGGTGGTAAATTGCTAAATTTGTGGCATCAGTGCTCGTTGTCTAGGAAGCTGTGCTTTAATTAAATGTGTTGCAGAGGTGAGGGGCCGGGGTGGTGCTGGACACTTGGTGGGGTTATGCAGCTAGCTCTTGTGCCATTCCTGCAGCGCTCTGCTGGGGAGGAATACGGGTGGTGAGTTACAGTCTCTGTTTTCTGCCCTTGACCCACTCGAGTTCCCCAGAGCAGGTGTCGCTGCACAGGAGGGCAGGAACAGATGCAGTCCCCAGGGCTCACGGTGCTGTGTCCTTCCTGGAGCTGAGCATATCGTCTGGGGCACGGCTCCTTCCGCGGCCAGCGGATTTTGGCAGAGGTCTCCAGCAGCCTTTTGGCTGGTGAAGCAGCGACGGTGGGAAAAGCAGCGTTTGCTCAGGTCTTCTGTGGGAGAAACGGGCCTTCCAGGGGAGCGTGGATGTTCAAGAGAAAGGAAAATCTCCAGGAACTTTCTGCTTAGGTGAAGACTGTTGTTAATTGTGCAAAGGATTGTGGTACCTCAGTTTATTTTTTAGCTAAAATCCTCCTTGGGTTTAACAGAGCGTTCATCTCGGCATTAACACCCCGGTCCCACAATGAGTTTTTGAATAGTTTAAAATTCCAATTTCTCAAGCCCAATTATTTTCCTTTTTAGAAGGAGAAGATACCTGTTTGAGCAGGAAAGTGCTGTTGATCTTTACTGTAGTAATTAGCTTTCTGTAATTAGCTCAGTTGCTTGGTATTACACGTGGATAGAAGCAAAACTTCCTACTTGCAGCAAATGCTGGAGCAAATTACAAAGATTTGCTTTGGAAGCAACAGCTACCATGTAGTATAAGAAGCATTTGGCTGTAGTAGAGGAGCAGAATGACTTCTGTAGGAGTAATTCATAATATTAATGCAGCCCTGGATCGTGCTTGCGCTCGGACAAATGCATTAGTCGCAGAGAAAAATGATTTGTTTTAGCAAGATGGGTGAATGCAAAACATCTTGAAGGGTCAGCAGTGTTCAGCTAACATTCAAGTCCACGTGTGGATGTGAATGTATGGATTCAAGGTCCGTACAGGGATGCAAAAACCCATGCCAACTCCTGTGTGAAGAATTCCTGCATCATTTTGGGTGGGTAATTTGGTGCAGTCTCAAATCACTCAACCGCTTTTTCAATGCTGTCTTTTCTATATGCTAATTTTCTGGTATTGTGTGTTTTTTGTTTTTTTTTTGGCTTTTGTGCTGGGAGCGATGTAATTACCTCTGACAGCAAATAATTTCCCAACAGAAAATGGATGAGGCAGAAGCGTAGAAGTGTATTAACGTATTTGGTGGTGTTGCCTGCTGCAGTGCACTAAGAATTGGGGTAGATGAGGGGAAAATAAATGCTGGAAATGCCCTGAGCCCTTCTCTTACCTGGGTGCCTCGCTGCTGTTGCATGTGCTGCAAACCAGGCTCGGGGCTCCCAGCACCTGGGGGAAACCCCTGTGGTGAGACTGGGGATCTGCCTCCTGTTTGTGGTGCAGAGCACAGGGCTTCCCTGCAGCACAAAAAAAAGGTAATTCCCCGAAGCAGTGCTCACGTATAGCGGGAGGAAAGCGGTGGACTTAATTCCAAAGCTGTTTTTTAGCATGCTGGGTAAAAATCTGTTCTGCAAAGGCACCTTGCGGCCAGGGAGCTGGGATTCCTCGTGCCATGTCACTGGGTCCCCACCTGGGCACGGGGGAAGCGCTGCAGTGCTGCGAGGTAAGTGGTGGAGAGGCTGTTGGAGTAGCAAAATTTGTGCTAGCGAGCCTGCCGCTAACCAGTAGCTTTCCTTATTTAAAAGAGGGAAATACGGAGGTAAGCAGCCCGGAACAGATGGTCTCAGTGCGGCTGCTTTGATCAGCAAATTTAGAAACAATGGGATCCGAGTGCTCAAATGTTAGCTGTTCTGGGGTCTGCAGAGCAGGGAGCCAGGAGAGGCGCCTAACGGGGAAGACGTGCTTCCCATGCAGCTGCCGTGGGGTGGAAATCCCTTTGTTCACGTTCCTTGTGCCATCCCAGTCCTCCTTGCGTGGGGATGCAAACCTGGCTGCATGACCTGGCTGCTGGAAGCGATGGCTGTGTGTAGGGCTTCCCCGGAGCAGCCATTCCTCTCATCACCTCCCTTTTCATAATCTGCCTTTTCAAAGGGGCTGCAATGTTTTCACCTGGAGGTAATGCAAAAGGAAAAAATGTCACTTAACGAGATTATTGCCCATCTGCATTTTAATGTGGCTGTCAGCTGTGGGCTGTCTTGTGGGTTATTGGTGTTAGGTGGCGGAGATCAGAGCGCCTTTGTTTAGCTAGACTTCATTTTTTTGTTCTCTGCAGACCAAATAAGATTTTATGTGACTTTAGGTTACCTGACACACAAATCTGAGTGTCAAACAGGTTGTCGGAATGAGCATGGCTTATGCAGATATTAAATACAGGCTGTGCACTGAAAAATGACTCGAGAAACGTGTTAACTGATGCGAGCCTGTTTTCATCCGGTGTAAGCCACCGATGACAGCATGGTGTTGCACTGCCTTTGGGGAAGGCACTGGTGTACAAAAAACAAATAAATGACTGTGCATCTAGTCTAGGGTGAGGTTGGTGAGAGAGCAGTGAAAGTTACCCTTCACTGTCAGCCTCTTGGTGAGGGGAAAACTAGGTGTGTTTTTTTTTTTTTTAAATGCTCAACTTCAAGGGAAACTTGGGGATTTGTTTTCAGGTGTATGTTTATGCTGAGGATGTAGGTGTGTGTACAGGCACTTGGGATGTGAACCCTTAGTTGCTATGCACTTATACATATTCATTGCTCTGAAAGGTGTCAAATATTTCTGCACGCTCTGGCCAAACGTTTTTACATGTGAGGTGCAGGCCGATTAGTAAAATCCCTGCTGGTATTTCTGCCTGCATCCTTTCCTGACTTCCTTGTTGCTGTGTTTGTGCCCTGGTGTTTCAGCCTGGAGTTCATCAAACTTGAAGGTGTTTGGCTTTATCGGTGCTTCTCAGCCTGCGACACGAAGGACCTGAAAGAGGAAACAAGGTGGAAGAAGCATGCCCTTGGCTCATCCTACAAGTCACTCGGAGGAGTACTGGAAGCACTCTTGATTTATTTTAAGCACAGAATGAATTTGAGACCTTAAAACGTGATTGTTCCAGCCCTCTGACATCCAGAAGCACAAGCCCTGAGGAGTCACTCAGGGGCAGCTGTCAAGCTTGCTGCGTGCTCCTTCCCCCAAGTGGAGCTCCCTGCATTTATTGGACGCCCTGAGCGGTGCGTTAGGCGCTGGGCGTTGGGCAGAGGCCGCCGTGGGAGGGCTGGGATGCCACACTGGTGTGCAAATGGATGGCTTGGCTGTAAGGCGAGAAGGCTGGAGAGGTGTAAAGCACGTGCTGCAGTCCTTGCCCTCCTCTCTCTAGTAGAGGGCTTCAAAATAGCGTGCTTTAGAGCTGGATGTTGGCTACAGGAGAGTGTGTTCAGTAAATCGGCGTGAAACAAAGCTGCAAGTAATAGAGCTGGACTGGCTACTGGGCATGAGTAGCCCATAAGCAGACTGGTTGTACTTTGCTTTATGAGTAAATGCTGGTTGTACAAGTGTCTTTGGCTGTTTTCTCATTTGGGGCTTCCCAAATGTGCTGGTTTTCGAGGGATGACCGAGTACTGCAGCTACTTGAGGTGTGCTGGTGGACGATGCCTGGCAGCTCAGCTGGAAAGCAGGGGCCCGGCAGCAGTGCCTGGCTCTCCACATGGGGTGCTGGGCATCTTTAAACTGCCTGTCTCTCGGGGATTTTTGGTCACTGGTATCCTAGTGCACGCCTGCAGAGAGAAATAAGTAGGGGTAGGTGATGAGTTAGGGTACAGCAGATTCAGGAGTCCTCCAAATCCTACTTCATTCTCTTCCTGGAGCAGGGTCTAGGCATTTGGACGTGAAAACCCTTTATAGTGGTTATACAGCATCAGGCTACGGTGTTTGAGGCTGACGTTAGCCTTGGGGAGAGGGCTGGGATGTGGCAGGACCCCTGTCTTCAGCAGGAAAGCAGGAGCCATCTCAGTTAAGTGTTTTGGTTCCTCTGAAAGATGCTGTTCGTTTTTCCTGTCCATCGAACGCTAGGAAATTGGACTGGGGAAGAAGGGAAAGATTTGGTGTTAGTTTGGGGTAACTGTAACCCTGAATTTGGAGGGGGAAGCTCAAGGAGTTTCTTCTCCAGGTTTATGCTGTGTAACGTGGATCTCGTTTTGCTTCGATGGCTTGCAGCATTGACAAGGGGAGGTCTGTTAGATGCTCGCAGGAAATGTGTGCAGAAAAAGAAAGATGAGTTCGGCCGTAAATTTGGGTTTATTACAAGGTGATGCTGGGGTTAATGAGGACGAATAGCTTTTCTGTGTGCATCTGTAGAGGGCTGATGTATTGACTGGACTCCAGAAAGAGTTAAAGCCCCCAAATTAATAGTGGAGCTTTTATTGAAATGAATGTTTTTGTAGCTGTTTAATACAGTGCTCTTTGAGAAAGCTGGGATCTGACTGAGCCACTTGGCAACCCCTTTGTGGGGGCTGAAAGGTTCCCCTGTGCTTTTATGGAAGTAAAAAAGGAAAATTAATCTGAAGGATGGATGTCCTTCCTTTGTGGAGAACAGAACCCTTAATGCAATATTGGAGACTTTACTTTTTCTTAGCTTGATTTGATTTAAGCCCTCAAAGCTTCAGCTGCCACTTTCAGCCATGTTTCTCTGATTTTTCATTGGGGAACAGGGATGAATGCAAATACAGACCTGCCAACAAGTGGCACAGTACTTAATAAGATTAAGCTTCCAGTGATGCTAGCCTTAATTCCTGGTTAGACAGAAAACGTCAGTTCCAGATGTCAGCAGGGATGATGGAGTATTTCTCATTTCCCGGTTGCAAATTCTGCAAGGAGGAAAAGCAGCGGTCACAAGGCTGTATTGATCACACCGAAGCTCTTCTATCCAGCGTCATAACATCAGTGCCCAGCGAGGAGTCGTTCCCAAACAACTTGTTTGGGAGGCAGTCTTATTTTTTTTATGTAGCATAGTTAGATTAAATTTCTAGGATGGAGGACACCTGTATTTTTTTTAAAAGCTATAATCCCAGGGAACTTCTGTTTGTTCATAGGTGAGATCTAAACAAATCTCTTTTCCAGATGAATTCCTGAACTGTCATGCTGCAGGGTTTGTTTGGTTTGTGCAGCTGGAGCCGCTTACACGACGGATGGAACATACTACATGCGGAGCAGGAACAGGTCTGTTGTGGTTGCTGGCGTCCCTGAGCTTTTGGTGTGAGGACAAGCAATGGGCTGCTGCAGGCAGCACCTCTGTTTGTGAAGCCAGCCTCTTTAGAAATTTCTGCATCTCTGGCTGTTCAAAGTTTAAAATAATAGATGAGATAGTCTTTAGAATCATTGTTAGATAAGTAATGTTTTTGAAAAATCCTGTCCTGCTTGCAAGCTCGTGTTTCTCAGTCCCTTCGCTGAGGTCTCTATTTATACCCATTGAGCACTGTAACTACAGTAATGCTTTGGAAATGGAGTCTCTTGCTAGGATCCAAAACTATTTTAATGGACTTCTCAGTTGAGTGCCAAGCTGGGAGGATAGTGGATTATTTGCGTAGCCTGAACCGCAGGTCAGCACTGCCTGGGGGAGCAATGCGGGCTTTGTGTGCTCCTCTCGGTGCCGTTCGCACAGCAGCAGCAATCCCCAAGTCTTTTGGACAAGGTCTAAATTGTTGGTGACAATCTGCTCTGGTCTGTCTCCTCACCTCTCAGCACCCTGGGTGTGCAGGGAGCATGGGGAAGCCTATCCTTGCCTGCTGCACGCCCTGACCTAAATGGAAGCGGTAACATGCTGAGCTGCAAGTCTTGCCCCGAGGAAATCCTTGCTCCAAATCACAACAAAGGAAGGAAACACCTGCCCTGGGGCTTCCCCTGTGTGCATCCCTTCAGGTGATGGTAGCAGAGTGGAGGCAGCCTCCAACCCAAAATGCGGGTTCCTCTGGTCGGCCCCGCCGGCAGGCAGAAATCCCAGCCCTGAGCGTTGCTGGGACTTCCTGCTGGTTATTTATTTACAGGCTTCAAGCACCGCTGAAAGCAATCAAAAGGAGAACATCCTTGGGCACTGCAGTGACACATGGCTCACCGTGAGCAGGGCGTGAATGGGATCTCTCCTCCAAGATCCCATTTAATATCGATTCAGTTATCATAATAACGCTCTGCCAAAAGGCTATGGAGATCTCACATGGAGATTTTGCAGATGTAAATTTCAAGTCACTGTGTCTGAGCTGTGGAATTGAAGATGTCATGGGTCTGCTGAAAGATGTCGGCTTATTAAAACCTGGGAGGGTAGCAAAAAAAAAAAAAACACAGATTTTTATGCAATTAAATGGGCAATGATTGGTTTTCTCACTCACGGGGAACTCTGTGCCAGAGTGGGAGGAAGCATCTTGCATTTTCTTTCGTCTCAGGCAGTTATAGCTCTATTTTTTTAATCACAGTGCAGATAAAGTCAAAAGCAAGGTATTGTCTGGGTCAGGATCAGAAGTCAGCTCATAGGCTTTGAAGGTTTTGTGATAAGGATGCCTAGATTATTTTTGTGCATGTTAACTTTGAGGCTTATTTTAATTACTGTATTCTCTGAAGCCTTGAAATGTTAGCCTTTTAAAGGCAGCTGCTTCTAAAAATGCAGCCTGGGAGAAGGGATTATATCTAATCAGTAAGATCACCTTCCAGTCTTTTAGAGCTGCATGTATCGTGTTTAAATACATTTTTTGTCATTGCAGCAGGGAATGCAGGCAGTCCTCAGGTTTTTGTTTTTTTTTTTACAGATGTGGACACTCTTCAGTTCTCTTCTGCAAGACAGCTTTCCTAATTCTTTAACTTCACTTTTTTTTTTTGCCAGTGTATGAAAAAACTTAAGAAACAGGTCAAGCTTCTCAAGGGAGCAAAAAACGGAGATGGGGACTAGGCTCCTAGAAATTTAGGCATCCAGAAGACAAATAGGTTTATGTTCGTTTTCTTCCCCTCTTCAACTTCCATGGAAGTTAGTTAGCAAGTCTTGTTTATTTCTTGTGGAAGTTGCAGAGGTATCTGGTTCCAGGTTTGGTTTTGGCTTGTACATGCTAGATTTTTTTCTCTCCTTACAGTGAGTAGTAACTTTGTGTTTTTTTTTAAAAACTGAGTTCTCTGACCAGGTGCTTGGAGTATTTGTTGATCTACCGAGTGCTCTTACGGTAGCTGCATTTGACTTGGATATTTATATTTCGTCTTCAGTTGGAATAAGTCAGAAAAATAGCTTATTTAGTAAATATTTTTTTGATTTAAATGAGTCTTAAAGTATATGACTATTTGCACGTGTACTTTCTGAGCTAGTAAGCGCAGTGCTATGCTTGGAGCAATGATGATTGCCTCAGGTCAGTGCTCTGGTGAACCAGCCACTGGACATGAGCATCGTTTCAGGTAAATAATACAAGTAGAAATGGTGAATACATTTAGGATTGATTATTTCAAATGAGTTTTCCTACTCAGTGACTTGCCTTGTTATTGAAGGTAGAGATTTGGGGAATTGCTTGGTCATATCCCAGAGATATATTGCATTGCAGTATTGTTCGGCCAACCACGAAGATTATGTAAGGAGGCTTTTGCCAGGCTTGATTAAATCCAATAACATTTATTCTTTGTTAAAAGTGGGGACAACAGCTTTTCTGCTTTTTTTAAATCTTCAAGAACTCCAGCTGATGAACTGAGCATCAATTGCTGTTCCCTAATACCTACATTGAAGCTCTGTTCCTTTTCCCTTCTCTGCTTTTCAAACTCTTTCTTTCTTTTTATTCTAGTTGTGCATTTGAAGGAAACTGGGTTCATGTAGATCGAAGCCTTTTCCTTGTCCAGATATCCTTGCTGCTATGAGCACTGGGGATTGAAAGGAATGATATGGTTAAGAAGTCATAATTTGAAACTTAGTTTTTTTAGCTAGAGCAAAGATTAGCTTTAGCAAACATGCTTCTTTTCCCTCACATTCCCAAATGATGGCTGGTGGCCTCTATGAAGTTACTCATAGGTATAGGTATTTCGGGAAAAATACCTAAAATCTCAATAAATACCCCAATTACAGCCTGGGCAGTGCAAAATGTCCGTTCTCTTGGCAGTGGCGGGGATCACCTTGGCATCCCGGAGAGGTCCTGTCTTTGCACAAGTTCTGCTCTTTTTTTTCAAAAGCCCTGAGAAATATCTCTTATGTTCAAAAGGTAATTGAGAATATTTTTCCTGAATTTCAAGTTGCTTAGTTATCTGTGTGCCCAGTCCTTCTGTGAAACAAACTGCGTGGAAATAACACGGATCATAACTGGCTTAAGTGATTTACCTTGGCATTATTAGGTGGAACTGTGTTGTGGTACCCATTGTGCTCCCTGTGACCTCTGGAACCTCAGTGTGCAGGTTAAATGAGGTGGGCAAATGTGGGGTAAATGATCTGTGGTGTGCTTTCTCTGCCTGTGATTTTATTTTAACAGCTAAAGGAAAGGATCGGGGAGGCGGGGATGCTTTCCTAAAGAGCCTGAAATCATACGTTCCCAAGCAGAATTATTAACTTCAGGCATCTGTTGAGGAGAAAATCTGAAGTTAAACTTGAGAAAACACCTTGCTAAGTGGCATACCAGCTTTAGCAAGGTTCTGCAGGCGTGTGCTGGAGGGCACGCCGAGGTGCAATGACGCTGCAGCCAGAGGCTTGCCGAAAGGCTGGAACCCAAGGGTGCAGGTAACAGCCTGAGCACAGAGCAAACATGCCATGCAAAGCAAGCGTATGTCCTGCAGCTCCCCTGAAGAGAAGAGGGGCTGTAAGCACAGAGGGTGGCAAGTTGCTGCTGGGTCATAGCTATCCAAAAAGAAAATAATATATATATAAATGGAGCTTTTGCTCCTCATGTTGGCGTTGGTTGTTCTTTGGTTTAAGTGTGAAACCTCACTGAAGCTGTTGCAGGCATGAGCAGGTGTTGGCAGTGCGTTGTGTGGATGCTTATTTCCCACCTTCCACACCCTCTTCAAGCTCTGCCCTTGCAAGGGCACATGCTCTTGCAGGAGTCTTTGCTCAAGACTTTGTTCAGCTTTAGCCTTTTTCGAATGCAAGGACAGGTTTTCTGCCTGCTGCCCTCCCTTCATGTCCTTGGGTGAAATGCAGACTAGCAGATAATTCCAAATGTTTAACTGAGAAATTACTCTAAAATATTTATTCTGTAATTGGGTTGAACAGCTTTTGCACTCCAATATAATCAACTATTTTATACCCACTTCAGGCTGCAGGTAATAGACTGAACTGCGTACTTTATATCTTACCTCTTCTGCATTATTCATAGCCCATTGTCCCTGTTCCCATCTTGTGAGATAAATGACCTCTGTTTTCAATAGTTAAATTTGATTTATTCTACCTTCAGCCTGTGTAATATTTAAACAGATCCCAGAGTTGAAAGATAATTTCTCTGAGACCCGAAGTGCGGTATTACATTGAGCTAGTATCCATTGATGCATCACAATGATAGCATCCATTTGAGGGGAAAGCAAACCAAGAAGAACACATTTGAGGATTACAAGTTCTATCATCCACAATCCAATTTTTTTTTCTGCTGGCAGTGTTAGAAAGCCGGTTCCTTTTAATCTTATCCTGATGATTCATCTACTCTTGGATTCTATAAAGCTATCTAACACCAGAAGCTCTGTGCTATGCTTTTGGAGAGGAGAACTACTTGTGCGAGTTCTGTCCTTGCCATTTTTCCTGCCTAGCACAGCTGTGGCTGCCTCCAGTGCTGGGAATCGCCCCTAGGATGAAATGGAAGGTCATTGACAGGGAGCAGGACAAAAGCAAGGATTGTGGTTTGCAGTTGGATAGCGTATTTTGACCTGTGTACTTTGAGTCAGACAAGATTGGTTTGCTATCTGTGTCAAGTCATGCCTAGGAAGGAATAAAGTTTCTTGAATGGAGGAAGAATGTTCCTTTTATGTGAGGGAAGCTGATAAATCACTTGGTATTTACCTGAACTCCCTCTTTTGGCTTAAGTAGCAAAAATAATTCAGTTGAGAGATGACTTGAATGGCTTCTTACACGGGCTGTTACCCCAGGGATGAAGGGTATGGGGGGACATCCACGTGCGTGTGTCAGGGACAGCTCTGCAGTGTCTGCTGTATTACTTCTCTGTCCTGGCAAGTTGTTTTGTGACTAACTGAACTGATGTACATCATAAAGGAGTGATCTCATGGATAAATTTGCTTAGAAAGTACTTTTTCAAGTATTTTAGCAAACTTAGACAAGCGTTGAAACGCTTAATGGTTTCTGTGCCAGAAATATTTTAACTCCATTAAATATCATTGAATATTTTTGTGTGAGCCAGTGATAACTTTTTCCTGATGTCCGTGAGCCAAGAAGCTAATGAAGATGGCTCAGTTCAGTACAATATTTTCTTGGCCTTGCTGCTGGAAGGAAACAGATGTGCAGGTTTCCCTGGGTTGTGATGAAGACCAATGGATTGCAGAAAAACAAAACAGCAAGCACACCTGAAGAAAATAAGTGTGAACACAGCACAGTCACAGGTGATGGGAAACTTGGGGTCCTTCCCAGTTTCAGTTTGTATCTGGCATTTCATAGCAGATTCTGTTCTCCCTCACTATTCACACTCCACTTACACTACCAAGTCTATTGACACAGATCTGCTTCCTCCCTCGCACTTCACCACCCTGAATTTGCTCCCAGAGAACTGCAGCTGAGCCTCTGGTTCTGATGTAAGAGCAGGAAAAAAATCTTTCCACTCTTATTCCCCCAACAGCTTCACAGAGAGGAAAAAAAAATAGTTAAAATGGAGTACCTGAGCCCTTCCTGTGAGGGAGTTAATATTTCTTAGATGACTGGTGACAGCTGATGAAACAGCTGCAAATGTCGTGTTTGAGGCTGCCTAATATGTGGCATAGCCCAACCATATATCACTTGTTGTATTTTAGATTTGCTCTGCAAATTTATTATGAATAAATCCAGGCGACCAGGCTTATTAGTCAAGTTTAAGGCTTGCTAGCTCACTGCTTTCCCAAGATGATTGTCTTTGTGTTTAAGAACTCCGTCTGGGAGTTGGTGATGCAGTGGAAATGCATGGAAAGATCTCTGCTTTCTTCAGCTTGCTTTGGTTACAGAGAGCTCCTGGAAAAGCCCAGGAATAGTCCTCTGGCGACTCCTCAGAGTTTGTTTTTGGTATGTTAATATTTATAACCCTTTGGGGAGACTCAGTCCCTAATTCTTGCTTCATGTCCAACAAACAATTGCTTTCAGCCTGTGTGAAGTTCTACAAAATTGTTCAAATGTTAGTGGCGTGGCCATCTTTGAGCTCCTCCAGTAGTGCTGTCCTCGAAAGCTCGTGAATTTGCTCTTTACCTTGTTGCTGATAGCTATTAAAGCTGGTATCGGATGATGGATGCAGAAATGATGGTGGCAGAGGCTTTTGAAATGCTACCACTCTCCTGCAAAATGTTGTAACTATGCCCACAGTACAAATCATACGTGCTGTCGGCAACAGTTCTAAAATAAGCCAGCTGACTTTGAGCGCTTTCTCCTGCTCGTGTGGTTTGTTCCACGGCTCTGGTAGCAACTCCTGCGATGGCCACGGTGGTTTCTGCAGAGATGCTTGAACACAGAGCTCTGGGATGTGCCAGCAACTGGACTTGGCTGGCATGGTGAGGCGAAGAGCTGCTGTAATGATCAGCACGGTGCTTGCAGTCTGTATTTAAGGTCAAGTCAGCAAAATGTTTGTTGTGTTATACTTCAGGAAGCTCTGCTGCATGAGATTCCCTTGAAGAGACAGCCTGTCTTTGCTTGGTCTCTGTCAGACTCATCTCATTCCCAGGTGCAATATCACACCAGGGGAAAGGGGAAGGTGCCAGCCACCCAAGTGGCTTTTCTGAAATGTGCCCTCTGCGAGGAGCAAGCACTGCCACTAGCTTAAAACTCCATCATTATCTCAACCTTCACAACAGCTTTTGCTATGACCTGACAGTTGTAAGCCAGGGCCTTTACAGGCCCATCTTTGAAGCGGAGGCTTGGCCACCTGCTCTTTCTGTATCGTATTAGGCTGGCTTGCAGTGGTATTTGGTGAGAACCGAGCCTCAGAACTAGGTGAAATGTGATACAGGGGAAGTACCCGTGGATTTCGAGGAAGCAGGGAGGAGCGAACAGGATCTGACTGAAGGAAGGTGTTCACAGCTCCAAAATAGCGGTATGTTTTTAGGTGCTTTCCAGTCACGGGCAGGACTGCAAAACACCTGCTGTTGAGGTTGTACATCCCTTGCTACAAAACCATGATGTGGTAAGTGCCTTTCCTTCCTGCACCGAGGAGGAAGAAAGATTTAATGGTTCAGACGCAAGGTGCAGGGGAATTGGCTGCTGAGCAGGTGGCTGGCCTCACTGAGGCTGCTGCTGCATCACCAACTCCCAGACTGAGTTCTTAAACACAAAGACACCAAGGCTTGGTGTCACAGTTCTTCTGGGCAAGTTTCTTCAGACACGTCCTAAAAGGAGCAAACAGTTTTTCTACACTTGCCTGTTCGTGACTTCTTGATGCTCTGGTTCTTGATGTGGGCACAATGACTTGTTAAATGATTTCTTGTTGTTTACTTAAATAGTTTAGGATCCTTGAAGGAGTTGCAAGGTGGAATGGGGAGAAAAACGCTCCCTTTGTAGAACACTGCCAGCCATTGTGTGTTTTTTGAAATGAAATAACCTTCTTGTTAGACACTGTACTAACTCTGTGTTTGTTTGAATTATCTGCTTCCAAATGGATGTGAGGCGCAGGAGGCTTTTTCCAGCAGAAGCACTGACTGAAGGTGCTAACGTACTAAACACGTAACGCACAGCATCCAAGTTGGAGCTGACGTGCTTTAATACCAATTGCTAGAAAATGTCACAGGGAAGTCCCAGGCTTCAGGGTTGTAAAAATGAATTAGGAAGTGTCTCTGCACAGTCATTGCTTAAGGACAGAAAAAATGCTCTAGTTGGCTGTTACAGCTGTGAACGGTGGTGCTGCTGGAGCTCCAATGCGAGCTGCTGTGTGGTCCTTCACAGGTGACCTTGGGTGGCAGATGCCACGTGGGTTGGACTAATGTCACGGCTGCTTGTCCTGCCTCCCTTAATGACAAGGTGTGCCGGGCTCCCGTGGTGTGTTAGCAGCCGTAGCTGTGTGCTGCTGTGATCTAAGGGTGTTTTTTTGTCTTTAGAGTTCTCCCTCCCCCTGCTAAATCCGAGCATTGCTCTGTCAGATGGAAAAGACACCACGTGTCAGCTCCTGATTTGCTTAATAGTGCAGTTAAGCACCAGTGCAATCAATCTAGTGACAGAGTTAAAATTATCTCCTAATTACGTTGAGAATTGAAGAGGTCTGTGGGGCAGGGAAGGAGATGGCATTTACTGCAGTGCTAGGAAGGTGGGGGGGGCACGTAGGGAGGGTTGTGTCCCCCATTAAGGTAAGCTTCATGCTTGTGTTAGTTATCTCTAGCCAGACCAGAAAGAGCGTTTAATGCCTCTTGGAATGGGGAGGAAATCCCTCTCCCAAAAGTCTCCTCAGCCATCATGTGCTTTCTTGCAAGCTTGCCAATAGGTTTTCTCACCAGCCCTGCCAGAAAACGAAAGGGTGGTGGCTGTTCAGTGGTCTCAGACATAATGCATCTGAATTGTTGTCTGAAGATTAGAGGTTTTGGCAAGCCTTGATAATCCAGGGAGTCATGTTGTCAAACTCATTGAATTTTAACACTTTAATGCTTTAAATTTGCATCCATCTTGCCTTTCTACAATAGGCAAGTAAGAAGGAGAGGAGAGCAGTTATTACTGATCAGTCTTATTGCTGTGTAGTGTTTTTCTGTCAAACTCTCTGTATTGTTAAATATACTGTTGATATTAATAACAATTTCCACCTACAGTGAAAAATAACACAGGTCTCAGTTACAAACGACTGTAAACAGACTACATTCTAGCCTGTAAAACTGTTCCTGTATCTCCTTACAGTTATTAATTAGTGTGCTGACATACTGTCTCTTGAAATACGTTATGGTAGTAGCCCACTGGCGTAAGCTGAAGCTTGCGACAACTTAAAGTGGTGATGGTCTTGATTTGAAAGGTCTGAGCAGCGTTTTCCTGGTCTTCCCTTAGGAGCCTGAACTTCCTGAATAGCGCTTAGCTGCTGCATGCTGAGAACCTAGCAGTGCCACCAAAAGAACTGATAAACTTGAACTAATTCTTTTGTTCTTGATTCATTGCAATATGCCTAAAGACTTCCTCAGTTTCTAATACAGGAAGGAAATGCCTCCTCCTCAGAGAGCGGTGTAGCATGCCTGTCTCCCACCGCACCGTACGTGCCTCTGCAGACTGTAGTCAAACTTTTGCAATTACAACTTGATTTTAATTCTTTCTCACACGTTTTTTTCAATTTAATATTTATCTCCTTGAATTACAAGAGTGCAATGTAGAGATGACTCTTGCCTTTTTTAATTAGCTAACTTCAAAACATCTTTCAAGTACACTGTGCCCACTATGGGAAAGAGCAGGGTAAAAAGACTTGTTTGCTCTCACCTCCTTATTGATATGGCACAGGATTATTCCTAATGCCACACAGAAATCATGCTCCTCTGTGGACTGGCCATCTCTTCTTGGGTGATTCACGTGGAATGCAGTCTGGCTGAATAGATTTGCTGTGCATTAATATTCCTGAAAAGTACCCCATGCGATTGGTGTTGTGCCCTGCGCCACCACGCAAGCACTGGAGCAAGGCTGTGCCCTGTACTCCTTCTGTTACACCTCTCGATTGCTGTGCTAGCTATTCTTTTCAAGCCATGCCTTGTGAACACTTCTTCTCCATCATGACTGTTTTCCTTCAAAAATTGAAGATCTTAGTTATTTAATCTGCACTTGTTGTAAGTGGTACTGCTCCATGTGTCTAAAATAGGGGTGTCTGCTTTCTCACTGATTTTTTTTTGTATCTAGAGCTATTGTGGTGTTACCTAGTTTCAGCTGGACAGCCACTTACACTGCTTACAGCCAGCTATTTTAGTACTTGTCTTTTAATGCTGTTTCAATGGCTAATGTGTTTCCACTGCTGTGCTGAAAGCTGAAACTTCGCCTGCTATCAGGGGACTTGGTCTCCGCAAATACAACTGCCAGTAAAACATGCTGGGTGGGGAGGGTCTGGGCTGGGTAGCTGTGCTCTGGACTTGGAATGCCTTACTGCCTTCTGTCTTGGATTAGTGATAAGCTTTGTCCTTATTTAAAAAAAAGAAAAGAACAAAAAAAAACCTGTGTTGAAAGAGGAATCTGCTTTCTGTCTCATGGGAAGGTTTTTGGACATGCAAGCTTTAGCAGAAGCAGTGGGAAGTAATCATGATTAGCAGCTGTGATGGCTGACTGTGATCAACCTGACAGTTATGATGGGTGAACTGGGCCAGAACAAGTGACGCAGGCAGGCAGGGATGAAGGAAACCTCTTGGAATGGAATCCTAAACCCGAATCATCCTGCCTTTGCATCTGGATCTTCTAAGCTTGTTGATACGTTATTTTGGAGATGGTTGCAAGCCAAGTCTGGGTGCAAGTACAAAGTTGCAGAACTGTGATTGCACAAGCACAGTGCTGCCTCGAGAACAAGGCAGTCTTACCAGCCGTTGGAAGCTCTCTCCATCCATTGTTGGCTTCATGCAGCTGAAAGGTGCTTACAGGAAGACTGAGGTGGAAGCTGAGTTGCTTTAAGATGACAGCACCTTAAAGTGGAGTGGCCTTGGCGTACAGGACTTCAGCTTTTCTCACTAAGGAAGGACCTAAACGGACTGTTTGGTCCTGGTGAACATCTTGGTAAGTCTTTTGGTGCGTTCAGTCTGCTCCCACAGGTGTCAAGTCCCTGTAGAAATGCAGATGACTGAGCATAAGTGCAACTTGTACCTTCAGCACTGTGGCTGTTCTGTAGGGACTTGTGACACCTGTGTGGTTGGGGGGCATTCAATTCAGCTCATGGGGCAGTTCGGCTCGTGGCCTGGCACCTCCTGTCAGAAGCCATAACAGGGTGACCGAGGGACTTGCACCCAGCCTGCTCAGGCTGTGGACTTTGGCCTGCTAAGGCTATCCCTGTAGGGGATGAGAAATTAAGGCTGAAAGAACTCCACATAATTAGCATTGTATCAGAGGAAAAATATGGGTTCCCAGCTCTACTTACTTGGTTCCTAGCTCTACTTACTTCAGTGAAAAAGCAGTAAGATGCCTGGAAATAGAAGCAGGGAGAGTCCTATTCTCCCCTACCTGGGCCAGCCTCCTTGCTTGGGCTAAAAGAGCATGTTCTGGAGTCCTTACCTTGATGCCCGTCCTGCCCTGGTTTTTCCAGGGAGGCTTTTTTGCAGTTTCATGTGTATATTTAGTTTTCCTAAGAGGGATGATTCAATTTTCATTAACTAGCTGAAGCTGTCAAAGAAAAATACAAACTGGAAAGGTGTCTCTGACAGCTTGTGTAATTCAGAGCCAAATGGTAAATTGCCTTCTTCTAGACCACTGAATACCTATTAGAATATATTAAACCAGTTTAATTGGTTTGGAAAAGCTTTAAGGAAGTGACCTAGCCAAAGGATCTCCATTGCTTTCTATTCTACTCCCACCTCTCCTCTCGGATAATCTATTTTCTCTAGGCTGCTCATACGTAAATGGTCTCCATTTTTCTAGCTCTTTGTTTACAAGGCTTCTCAATCTCTTAATAAGAATTAAGCCTCAGTGTTCATAGTGAAAAGAAGTGGGAACTGCAAACTGTTTGTAGCATGTGTTTGTGTGGCTTACAGATTGTCATTTGGAGAGCAGATGAAGTTGGCTTTTCAGGACTGACTGCTGAGAACTGATTTTGCTTTGTCTCGAGTTTCCTTGTGTCTAATTCTTTGGACAAACCTGCAACAGTTTGTGGGAAAACATTTTTAGATGGTTAGAGAGATAAACACACTAAATGTTCTGAATTTCTTTTTTAAAAAAAGGCAAATACTTATCTGAAACAATTTGAAAAAATTTAAATTTAAATTCTACTGAAATGACCCTTGTAATCTGGATGAGAGAGAATTAGTAGAAGCCAGGATTTTTTAAACCAAAAAACCCTGAACCAAATGTTCAGGAATTCTTTTCATAATATTGTGTATACTGGCAACAGGTTGCTTGATGACCACTGAAAATGCATAAGAAAGTTCTTGGTCTGCCTTTTTTTTTAATTGTTCTTTATGTAACGATTGAACTTTGATCCTCTGACTTAATTGTTATATGGACTTGAGGTGTGTTTTGGCATAGTGCACATGTCCATAAACTCAGTTCCCATTAGTTTCCCCAGACAGAAGAGGGAGGTTCAGGAAGTGACAGAACGAATGGCAGTGACAAGGGTCTGGCCACAGGCTCTGCCCTGGCACCTTCCTGAGGACGTTCAGCCTCTCCCTGTCATGCTTGACCTGAAGCTGTGGCACCAGTGACTGAGGTTTCTCTGACAACAGCTCTGGCCTCAGATGAAATGATGGACTGAAGTTATTAGCTTTCCCGAAACTTTAGCTGCTAGTGCCTCTGTTGCTCTTTCAGGCTATTAGATATAATTACGTTGTTTGGTTTTGTAGCACGGTGATTTCATGCAAGGGATGTTGAAATGAATAGCTTTGAGCTAGTGAGACTGTTAGGAGATGCCATTACCATCATTGTTCTTCTCAAAAATGAATGACATAAAATCCCCTTGGTCTCAGGGTGTTTTCCTTATCTTCCTGGAGATGACGGATGGTGAAGCAGTTGGTGCAGGGACTTGAGTCCCAGCCAGATCCATTTGCGGCTTGGGTTAGGAATGGGTGGTTTGGGGTTAAAAGCTCGCCTCTTCCAGGGGGGATCTGTCAGGCTGCAACTGTAAGACCTCAGTATTGAGGAACTTGGGGAAATAGAGCAAAGTTTGCTTTTCTGAAACCATGCATAAAATGTGGTGGGGTGTCATATGGCTGTTCCTTGCGCTGTGTACAGAAGGGGTCAAGCCTGCTTTTACCTCTTGCAGAGAGGGCAGGTGAGAGGAACTAAAGCAAGTCCAACTGGGAAGCCTTCAGAGCTGAACCCGACATGCTATTAAATGTCAGATTTAAAATCAGCGTGTTCTTACTGCATTGGATTAGTATGCCAAAGATGTGCTCCTGCAAAGCACTGCTGTTCACTTGTTTAACTTATGCTGAGTTGCCTCTTTAGGAACATCCTTCTAGCACATGTTAGGTGACCATGGTGCAATTTCCTCTTTCAGGGTGGAGGTGGGAGGCTGTCCTTAAAAATAGGTGCATCATTAACTGAGGGGTAATTAAACATTAACGTTATAGAGGTATTCACTTCTCATATAAGTTCGTGATCTGTTGTCTGGTAGCACAGTGAAACAATGCTCTTTAGTGTCTTTAAAATACTCTTTTTTTGTTGGTTTTCTTTTTTGTTGTTCTTTTTACAATGATAATGTGCAAGGGAATGTAAGTGATTTAGAAGTCTGAGTTGCACAGTAGCAATTCTTATGACAGGTTGCGTATCTAGGGGAAAGATGTCAGGCATCCACTCTTAATCCGATGGAAGATTTTTGCAGAGCTTCATTAGCGTAGGACTAGCTAAAGTATTTTTTTGATTATTTTTTTACTGTACTAATCACACCCAGTAGTCAAGTAATGCGAATGGAATGTAGAAGGTGAAGAAGCATTTTAAGCTGAATGTCCTAAGCTTTGGTATTTCTTACAGGAGAAACTTGGCCAATAGGAATTAGCCACAGGTATTTGTAACCATTTACCAGAGCTATGGCTTTTCTCTTAGAAGCTGAACTTCCGAATGTGAGAGTATCTATGAAATATATGTGGTGCTTCTGGGTAATACTTCTAAGTTCCCTACCTAAGTAGCTCATATGGGATCCAGTCCTAAAGATAACTGGGTCTCCAAGGTTCCCCTGTAAGGCCCCTCATGTGGGAGAGGGAGCTTTTTCTCTTTAATGCTTGTAGTGACTTGATATGACTTGGTGGGTACAAAGGACCTGCCTTGTTCTGCCCAAGGTACTCCTCAGCTGCAGCTCCTTGCACTTCTCCTGTGCCGGTTCCCTTTCTGGACCAAAATCAGGTAAGGTTGGTTAGATGAGTTTTTTCCTTTCTTGTAGGAAAACAAGTAGGGAATTGATGGTGTGAGTCCACCCAAGTACTGAGATGTACTGAACTGCTGTGTTTTGCAGGACATTACCTCTATTTCAGAGTGTGCAGCTTCTCTGAAGCTGTACAAATGCTAGTGCTGACTGAAGTCTGCAAGAGCCTGGTGTTTCTTTTCAAGAGCTGAAAGCCAAGTTCCCTCATGCGAGTTTATTTCCTTGGAAAACCAGTGCGAGTTGGCTGCTCCCCAGTGCATGCTGAGGCAGAAGGAATTTCTGTGCACTTGTGGAAATTTCACTTCATAACTCAGCTTATTGTTTCATTCTTGATCTTGTATATGCCAGGGATACATCATTGAATGCTGTTTCCTCACCAGGAAGCTCTTGCTCCTTTTTATGCAGAATGGCAGCCAGGTGGGAGAAGAAAGGGATCAGAGCTTCTCTGTAAACTAGCTATAACATAGGGAGTTGGCTAATGTGGTTAGATAAGAGCTAGAGACAATAAAACCACCAACAGCAACAACAATTACGGTAAGGTGCCATGCAGGAATCAGTCTGATTTCTTCTCTCTGCTTATACAGTAATCAGATGTCAGTGGCTGATAGAGATGATCATGCAGCAAAGAACCCTGAAATGAGTGGAATAAAAATTAAGAAAATTGTTTAAACTCCTTCCTAAACCAGGATTTGAAGCCATTTTAATTTGAGAAAAGTTAATAGAGGAAGAATCAAGTAACAAGTTTGGAAAAATTCAGCTTTGAGCTGTCTTTGTATGCAGGCTGCAAAGCTGACGCAGGCTTTAAATATGTAATGGTATTTTGTTTGCTTTGTGTTTTTTTTTCCAAGCCTTGAGATGCAAGGGAATTGAATTCTCAGCTTTTTCCAGTAACCACGGGGGCTGTACTAAAGAAATGGAATTCAACTGACCTACTCTGGTATAGCAAAAGTATTTAAATAGTGAAACCATGATCTGGCATCACCAACTGCAAGGGAGATGTTCCAGCCCCAATTTTTGATGGCTATAGAGGTAGGGAGGGCTGTGCCAGGTTGGGAAGGAAGGACTGTGGCAGTCTGGTGTACCATGGTTGTCATCTGTTTCAAGTAAAGTAGGAGCAGTGTAATTCTCTGCAAGTTGTTGACATTTACAGGAAAATTAAGTATGTAGCCTGAAATATTTTTTTTGTTGGGGGCAGAAGTGGGTGTGGATGGTGGGAGCATGAGGGAAGCACCTGTTAAAAGCAGCAGGGACTGCTTGACCAATGTGCTTAACGTGTCCGTTAAAGTTTTTCATCACCTCATCTTCCCACTCCTGCCCTCAGCTCTGTCACAGTGACTGTTAGCAGTGATGTTCCTGTTACAAAACTCATCATTGCAGCATCTCCACAGCAGCAGTAATGCTGGGAGAAAGATGCAGTGAAAAGAGGGAGCAGCTGCTTCATTCCGTTACGTTTCTTTTGCAGGGGATGCATCTCCTTCCTCCTACCCCCACCTCTTCCTGGACACTGTGGATTACCTGTTTCTTTTTAGGCAGATGGGCAGAGGAAGCAGGATGAGAAGGGAGTATTTATAGCTCACCTCCTGTTTGCGTTCCTCGTAGCAGATGTGATCGAGCTCTGTGCTAATACTGGAAGAAGAGAAAATTCAGGCAGGAGTGAGAAGGGTGGCAACCGAGGACCATTTGCTAATGTGTAGGTCGTATGAAGTGCTTCAAAATGCCAAGATTAACACTTCCCACATCTTACTGGCATTGCCTTTTTTTGTGTCCGTCTTCTCAGCCTGTTTAAAAAAAATCACAAAAAACAGTACTGTTGTTCCGACTGGTTCTCATTGGCTTGACCTTCATCCACAGAAACATTACCCTATGGAGGCAGTGGGTGAGAAGTGTTCTTTTTGAGGCAAAATCTGACTTTGCAAGTGGGATAGAAGCAAGGTTGTGCTGATAGAGAACAAGAAATGAGTTGAAGGCAGTGGGATTTAGTCAGGCAAGCGATCAGATCCTGGGAGACGAGCTGTATGGTGAAAAGGGCAGCAAGATCTTTCACTGCCACTTTCTAGTTTCTGGTCAAACGTTTGGGGTATTTGCTGCTGGGTAGCAAAAACTTGTGGTTTGAGTATTGCTCTTGCAGCAGTAGGGGCTGTATGAGGGTAACAGTGTGTGCTTTATTGTGTGCCACATGCTCAAACAGTAGCAGTCTGTTCCATAAAGGAAACGTTTCCTGAAATATTTACTGTGTGAATGTATCCAGAGACTGTAGCAAAAAGTTGGAGGAAGCCCTCCATACAGGGTTACTCTTATTTGTTGAGCAAATCCATGGTGAAGTAGAAAATCACAATCTTTCTCTGAAACTGATCCCAAAGGGAAAAATCCTGGAAGCAGGCCACAGAATCCAGATGTCATGGAAGAATGGAGGTAGAAAAGGAGGGGGGCAAGAGAGGTGGGAGAAACTCTCTGATGCCAGACTGACCTATTTTTATTATCTCTTTGGAAGTCTCTGGAGGGTGCTGAGGGAAAGCACCCAGCAGGAGCAGGGCTAGATGAGGCACAGTGCAGCGCCATGGGCATGAGGGACTGCCAGAGGTTCATCCTT
Source organism: Cygnus atratus (assembly GCF_013377495.2). NCBI lineage: Eukaryota > Metazoa > Chordata > Aves > Anseriformes > Anatidae > Cygnus > Cygnus atratus. The sequence goes on along the minus strand of NC_066368.1, from coordinate 24,425,244 downwards.
GTCCAAAAGGCATTTTCCTGCCTCCTTTTGAGCCTGAGATGTGATTCCAGGGATGTCACATTGATATCTTTCACTATTATCATTAGCTCACTTGCTTTGGTTGCGGGATTAGAATGAAAGAGAAGGTTAAGGGAGGAGAGAAACCATAGTAAAAATGGCGTAGAGCCAATGAGAGGGATAAGTATTTGTGGTGTCAACAGTGAGTGCTGAGGGCAAAATGGAGCAGAGAGCCCACAATGGTCTTGTCTGTGTCCAGAGCCCTGCATACATGAGGGGCTGGCTCCCTTGCAAGCTTTGCTTCAGTAGCTGCTGTGTTGGGTGCCTGTGCCTGGGTGCTGGCAGTGGGGCCGAGGTGTCTCTGAGAGGAGGTCAGGGTTGGTTCCAGAACCTTCTGGAAGGTTCCAGCAGGGGTCCCTGAGGGGAGACCAGGGCTGTCCCAGCTGGTTCCAGAATGTTCCACGAGGGTCCAGTGGGGTTTCTGTGAGGAGAAGTGGGGCTGCCCTGGCTGGTTCCAGAACATTCCAGAAGGTTCCAGCAGCCCCACCACAGGGCACAGCGGAGCCCCTTGGCACCCCTGAGGAAATAAGGAAAATGTGCAAAGATGTTGGAAAAAGAGGAATGAGGCAGGAAAAGTGTGAGGAACAGCCCTGCGAGCCCTTGGTAAGCTACATGTCATGGAAGATGGATGAGAGATTTCTGGTCAGAACGCCATTTTACTCCATTTCCTCCGCTTTGCAAGTACCCAGTGTGAGGGGGAGCAAGGTGGGAGGGCAGGACCTGATGACTAACAATGAAAGCACTGTTGGAGAGCGATAAAAATGTAGCAGGCTGAGTATAGGAGCAGAACTAGTTGGAGCCCTGAAGTAAGATTGATGAAAGGAGCTCTTTGGCGCTTTTGAGGCGAGTGGCTTGGGTTACTGTGATTGCTCGGGGAAGCTTGCGGCAATTCTTGTCACTGAGATACAGGCCAGGAGGTTTTACAATAACTGCTGTTACAGCCTGAAAAGATGTTTTTTTTTCATGCTGTGAAAGCGGGGCTAGAGGAAAATAGCTGTTGCCCCCTGGAAAAGGTGAGCTGCTTCATGGCTGGCTTAGGGCAGCCTCAGTTCAAGCAGGCCCTTCAGGGACGAATGTTGCGGCTGGCGGCTGCAAATGTATCTTGTAAAATGTTTTAGCATGGGTGAATTTTTTTTTTTGCACGGAATATTCTTGGCATTTCACAAAAGCTCTGCAATGTGATGGTTAACTGCACTCCAGGTAATGACCTAGTAGCATGTCTTACTTGTGTTTCAGATGGAGATTCACCTTTTAAATGCTTTCTTATATTTCCTGGACAACTCTTTTTAATCAGACTTCAGAGACTTGGTAGTCTGTCATTTGGTAATTACACAAAATGTAGAACGTGAGTTCTGTCAGATTGCTCCCTCTTTTCCTGTCAGAGAGCACTTGCTGGTAGCTACAAGACTGTTCTTCTATTACAGCTTTGATTAACTTTGTCACCAGCATAGATTTGAGATAGCTATGCCAGGACCTCTAGAGATGCTGGTATCTGACATTTGGATTGTCCAATATAGACCTTGACAAGGCTGGAGAAAATGCTATTTTAGACAGAGGACTGGGATTTTTTTTCCACTCTTGCTCCCTTAATCATTCTGTTGTGCAACCCTGAGTCTTAAGGTGTATCTTAGCACCAGTGAGACAGGAAACGAAGGATTCAGTGGTTGTGAGAAGTGAATTCCTGCTTGTGTTGTCTTCAGACTCACCAAGTCATGCTGGTGCTTAAAGCTCCTCATGTCAGTGTTTGGGATTTGGTGCTTTTCATACTCCACATATCACTTTGGAATTTGCAGCTGAAACCCTGGTGTAGTTATTCTACATTTCTTTGAAGCAGTGAGCTGTTGACTGCAGACAAATTGTCGTGAGATCTGGTCAGTGAAGCTTGAAACAAGTTCCTCTCCTCTACCCTGCACTGCTTCAGTCCCAAACTTCAGCCTTCTGTCGCAATTCTGCATAAAGCTGTTGAATTGTAGACGTGTAGGATAAAGGGTTGAGGCATTTCTCTCCATCTTAATTCTAAAACAATAGTCACCCTTCAAGAATAAAACAGATTGATGGTTCCTCAAGCTCTCGCTAACCTTGGATGGCAGGAGATGATGTTTGGGTCTGTGCTGACATGGAGTTCATTTGTTCCTCTTTTTCCCTCTAACCAGTAGAGACTGCTTTCCTAGATTAGAGGTTTCTGACAGCAGCATTGCAAGGCGCAGTTCAGAACTGCAGCAGTGACAGATATGATAGGTTTAACCAATGTCTCTTTCTATAAAATGCAGCAGTGGTGTACGGCTGTGTGGTTAGCGAAACGTAGAGTTGGGGCACACCTTCGGGGGGGTGAAAAAATTGTCAAAGAGGCTGCATCTGAGGACACCTCAACTTTTTAGTAGTCATCTAACAAGCTCTGTTTTTCAACTTGTTTTGCCTGTGTCATGTAAAGGCAAGGAGCTTTTTGGAGCTAGCTTGTACCTGTTAAATGTTCATGGCCTTAAGGTAAGTCATTACAGATGCTAGCTGATAAAATCTTTCAGTTATATAGCTGTTTTGTGGTGAGATAAACCTGGGTTTAGTGGGTTGTAGGATTTTTCTGAAAACAGCTACTAAAACTTTTGGGCTGCTGTGCAAATCTGGTAGGAAGGCAGGCTCCTGGTGTGCAGTATTTCAAAAATAGATGATTAATGCCATATAAAAGGGAAGAGTAAAGCTGTGAGAAGCACAGCTCTGCCATGGGATCGAGTGAAATAAATACAAAACCAGTGTGTTGTGAAAGTGCTCTCACAGATGGTTCTGTCTCACTGAATAAATTCTGCACACTTAGTATCACACCAGATAGTATAGTGTTTTCAGAAGGATTACAATTCAGGTTGGTGGTTTGAAATAGGAACTGGTCAGGTGTTTGGGGATTTTTTTTTTGCGTTCTTATGGAGGTTTTCCCTCATCCAGTAAAACTCTAAATAGAAGCTCAAATCTGGCTTGTACGTGGCATGCAGCTTCTGACTTTTCCATGATGTAGTAGTGATGCCAAGGCTGGGGGGCTTGATTTGTCCAAAATGTGTGGCTGTACCTGTGTGGTTTGCTCTTCTTTTTTCATTAAAAAATTTTTTTCTTCAGGTGGGGTGGATTCCTGGTTGCTCAGCAGTAGCACAGGGGTGCTTATCGGTCCAGAAGACTTGCTATTTTCAAATGTCAAAAGGCAAATTTGCCCTTTGGTTCCCAATGTAGTGTTGTTTTTTTTTAACTTTACCCGTTCCAAACTGTGCTGCTGCTGACTTCTGTTACAGCTGTTGAACGCGGAGTTCCTCTTTGCTGTTAGTTCCCTGACTCCATTGTCAGAGGCTGAAAATGCTGTTGCAGCAACAAGCAAAATTGAAAATGACTTCAATGATTTTCATTGTCAAGACTGGGAAAAATGGAGTGTCAATACAACATGAGCTAGAGTGAATTCCCAGAGCTGTCAATGCCCCGACTGTCTGGGCATAGGTCCTGCTTTCGAGACTAATGCAGCTGAAGCTGTCCTCGATTTACATAGCAGGCTCCAGAAGAAAAGTAGCAGAGAAAGCTTCTTTAAGTAGGTTATTGAAAGCAACCTTGCAAAATGTGGAAATCTGGACAGTTTGGCAGAGAAATAATCAACAGCCTTTGATTATTTCAGGGCTTTGTTTCCAAGCTTCCATTAGAAATTTACTTAAAGCAAGCCCTACCTGTGGGATACCTTTATAGGAATGCAGGCTTGGCAGCTGTAGTTTAAAAACAGCGAACAAAAATCCCCAGGAATGCCTGTGTTGGACCATAGCTGTTGAAAAATCTGGGTGGCAGTCACTTGAATATATACCTCTGAGGCAGAGGGGAGCTGGTGTTATGCCTTACTGTTTTGGTAAAAATGGAGCTTCTCTTTGCCAGAATTGTAATTTTACTGGGGGGGGGGGAGAGTGGTCTGTTAGTGTATAACTAATATAAAGTAACTTATCCTAGAAGACAGGCTACAATCAGGCTGATTGTAGGCTTTCATGAACAAATTAGTCCCTTGCCAAGGTTGAAGAACATATGAACCATTCACGCGCTTCCCTCTCTTATTAGGCTTATTCTTTTTATAGCTTGGTATCGCAGTTTTTGTTTCTGTCTTGGACAATTTGTTCTATCTATGAACAGGCATGTTTACTACTTGTATCTTAGTTTGGCTTCCATCTCTGTAAGGGAGGAAAAATAATATAATTCAGCAGAGAAAACAACCTAAGAGAATGAACCTTGTAATCCAGAACTCCCTAAACCTTCCCAATGGTATGCTGGATCTTAACTTTTGAGAACTGATGTTTGTGGGATTTCTCCTTTCCATGTCTGCATGGTAGTCTGAATTGAATTTCTAAAAACTAGCTTACTGTGGCTTTTTTTTATGTTAAGGGGAGCAAAACCCCAGCTGTTCCCTTGCACGTTCTCACTTGAAACTAAATATGCTGGGAGATGTGTAGGGTGAGCTTGGCCGAGGGGCAGAGCCCTGCTGGGCGGCAGATGGCAGGAAGGGGCTGTTCTCGCCAGGTCTCGGGTTTGTTGGAGGAAATGCCCGGGCGTCAGGGCAGGGGATGGCGGGAGAGGGGACAGGAGGTGGCAGTGGGGTGCGATTCTGCCGGATAGCGTGACTGAACGTTTGTCCTTTTGCTGTGCTTGTATTTTCTAGGTGCATCAGAGGCTTTCTCCTTGGCAGAGTGTAAGAGTGGTCTATTGCAGTACGGTAGTGCCCTCTGATGGTGAGTGACACAGAGAAACTTTTGGCTTGTGTTCAGCTTGAGTCATGTTCCTTGACCCCTTTTCTGGTTGAGGCTTTGCTGGCTGGAAGGTAATTCACTTTCGAACTGAGGAAGTGACAACAAAGTCAATCAAGAAGAATCAAGGAAACAGTCAACTTTTCTAATAACTGTTCTTACAAAACTGGACAGGCTTTCTGGAGAAGGGATGTCATTGCATGCAACTGTCCAAAATTTTTGCCAGGTTTCCTCCTGATGTAGCTGTGAGCTCTGTGTGATGCCTACCTTTCAGGATACTGCATGTCTTGTTAACTTTTTAATGTGATGAAAACACAGTTCATACCAGCCACTCAAACGGTTGAAAGCATTGCGTTTGCTGCTGTAAATGAGTTGTGAAACCAAGGCAGTGTTTTGTTCCTTTATTTAAATTCTGGGACAGCTCAAGCATTAAGCTTTTTGTGATAAGGTCATAACATAAAGCAAAAGAACACGCTGCTGAGGTAGGTGGAACTTTAAAAATCTCCCTAAGCAAAGAGGGAAACAAACAGCTTTGAGATGCCTGCCTGCTTAACATCTGTATGCTGAGCACAGAGGCTGACATGCTTATGCTGACTGACACCAGCAGTTGGAGGGTCCTCTTCTCATTAAGGCTTGTTAACAAAGCCTGAAAGCTAACAAAGTGAAGGGCTCAGCCACAACTGCTCTCCCTGCCAGGAGAGTGACTGTGTGCAAACACAAAGGGAACAGCACTGCTATGGAGACCTCAAAATAAGAACTGGACGGTTTAAATAGAAGTGTAGAGAACAAACATACGGTTGAGAAGATAATTTAAGTGTGTAGATACTTGCCTGATTTGATTTACCCCTTCTTATGTTATGCTTGAGTGTTTCTCTTATTTTTTCCAGTAACTTTGCATTTACCAGCAGTAGATGTTCAATGCTGATCTCTCTGACCACCCCTTTTTTATTGTAGCTTTTTTCTTAATGTGTTGCTTAAGTTGTTCTTGACATCTTTTTTTTAAAAAAAAAAGTACTGAAGACCTGCGCACATACAGCTGGTTCAAAACTTTGTGGCGTATGGATGGAATTCATGCCTCAAAGAGAGCTCATGCTTAATACAGCATGTAAAGCTTTTAAAATCCTCCATGGTCTTATTTAGCAGCATTCTTGGCCGGCTAGTAGGTGTCTGCAAGTGCCGGTATCAATTACCTATTTTATTTGTCCCATGCACCTAAATACTGGCTTAAAACTTGATCAGAGATGACTAGCTAAAATGACTAGCTAAAATCTTACCTCTATAATTAGTGAAATGCCAAGATGCTTTGTCCAAATAGTTGGAGTTTTCCTCTTGCAGGCCATCCATAGGGCTGTCAGAGCAGAAGAGAAGGCAGACAGCTTTATTGCTTGTTAATAACTTTTACTGCGGCTGTCTGTTGCAGTTTGCTAGGTCTGTGTTATTGACAAGCCCCTTGTTTTGTTGGGTTTTTGGTTTGCCTCGGAGCTCTTCCCCCTTCAATGCAGTAAAAATCTGACCAGACATAACTTGTGTGGGAGGCAATGCGAGGATCAAACTGGAATTATAGACTTTCTCTAGCATAATTCACTGGTGGGAATGGCTTCTACAAGCTTTTTGCAGGGAAAATGTAAAACAGCTGTGATTCCAGACTTAGGGAGTCTGTCCTCTGAAGAAACAGTTGGGTCTCTGATGCTTCACCTCAGCTGGATCTGTGCACACTTCTGGTGCTGGTGACACACAGTGACCCACTGCATTTGTTGCTGCAGTCTCCAGCTGGTCTGTGCAGGGTAAAACATGACCAAGCTGGAGCTGCGTGTACTTCCCTCGCAGCAGACAGTCCTGGAGCTGGGTTTTTCTCTCAGGAGAAACAGAAAGGAATTGGTGCAAGCACTCTTATCTGTTCCCTTCTACAATGAACTTGCTCACTATATGGTCAAGTGGTGTTTTAAATAATGTTTTTCATGTCAGTTGAGCTCTCTGCAGCAGTCTTGTGGTTATATAAGCAGTACATACGTTAATGTTGTACGTGCTGCTCACAGAATCAATGAATTCAGTACTTTGTTGGCTGTTTTAAGCTTCTAAACATGTTGATCATTCCTTTTGAGCCTGCTATCTTATGTGGAAAAATCACAAGTGTAGTTAATGCTCTTACATTTCTTACCAGCCCCTTGCTCAAGTGCTGGAGTGCATGACTGCAAAATCTGATAGCTCGTGTCACAACAGCTGCTGATGTGGAGCTTGAAATTTTGTCTAACTGTCCAAATAAACTGGCAGCTTGCTTTATTTTTTCCAGTAAATATCTGACTGAGTTTTAAGCAGTGAAACAATAAAGCTACTGAAATTCTGTCAGGTGTGACTGAATCTTGAGAATAGGCACTTAGCGGTTTCCAAGTACTGGGGCCTGCTGAGATTCTTCATCTATTTTAGATGTCCATATCTAGTCACCTCTACCTACTCTTTCAGGATGACATGAGGACATCTCTGTCAGCACTGGATAGCAGTCCCCTGGAAGAGGGAAGAAGGCTTTATATGCTTTATTCAGTTTATGAAGGCATGTGACAATAAGCTCAAAGCCTGAGAGAGCTGCTCTTCCTTGTAAAAGTGTGCGGCACTTGTGCAGCCTTTCTCAACATCCAGGAGCCTCCCTTCCCAGAAAGGCACGTTGCCCCAGGACATGTCCTGGTGTGTGAATGATGTTGCTATATAAGAGTTCATCATCTGGCAGCAATTGACCTGAACAGGGAGTTACAGAGGCTGTGGCTGCACAACTTTCTGAACAGCAGGATGCTGGGAATAGCTGCTTTTGGTAGATAAAACGTGTTTATTTGCCTCTACTTTGTAACTTTGTTAGCTGCTTGAATCAGCTTGGAATGTCAGCACAGGAGCTGGATGAGTTTGGATGGTATGGTTTGTGTAGCTGGCCGTAGCTACAACAGGTGCAAGCACTAAGCCAGGTGCAGTGTGGGTGGGTGCGACTGCATAATCCTTGAGACATGGCAAATGCTCTCTGCAACAAAAAACAGTACGTCTTTACATAAGAAAAATACGCAACAATCCCAAGTGAATCATTTTTAGGTGTGCTGCTATATCTTAGCAACTACTGCATTTGGGGAGGTTTGGACTGTTTGTGACTCAGTGGAGGGTTTAGGGAGTTTGAACTTGGAACTTTTCTTTTCTATGTATGGCTATCCTGAAGCACGCAGAGTGGGCTGTCTTGCTGGCAGTATAATAATAACTAGCTTACAGTTCATACAGGTCACCACAATTTTAGAAAGGTGCAATGAAATCCTTAAGAACTCTTTTGAAAAAGCTCCTGACAGCACTAAAGAAATGGAAAATATCGTTTTATATACACCTAAGAAGTAATGTCCGTCTTCTGAAGTAGGAAGTGTATTGATCCCATGAATTTTAGATGAAATGACCTTGAAGCTTAAACTCAGACTGCTGTTTCTACCACCTAATACTCCTGACTGCTCTCTTAAATATTTGTTGCCTCAGGACAAAGCAGGAAACCAAGCCATTTTATTTTTGTTTAGGTCTGAAGTAGGTCCTTACTTGATGTTTCCTAATATACGCAATCTGCCTTTGTCTTCTGGGCCGTAAATCCTGCTAAATTGTGTAGTTCCGGTCTTCCCTCGTCCAAAATTTTCTGGTTCTCAAAATCTAGTCATTGTGCTTAGAGGAACTATCTTCTGTTTTTACTTTTCCACGTGGCACTGAGAGCTTAATAGACACTGCCAAATTAATGGGAGAGAAAGCTTCTGATGTGTCTCAGGTTTTTGTCAATGAAGGACACATCTCGTGATAGAAGATGAACCAAAAATTTCAAGTTTGTTTCATGTTGATCTCCTAACCGTATTTGCTTTGTCTCTGTAGGACAGACACAATTATTATGAGAAGATCTGTTCATTTTTAAGGATAATTTTTGTTTTCATCTTTCTTTTTTTTTTTAGAAGTGACGGTGGTTTACCAAAACGGGTTACCTGTGATCTCTGTGAATCTTCCATCTCGGCGTGAACGTTGCCAGTTCACGCTTAAACCTATCTCAGACTCTGTCGGTGTGTTTTTACAACAGCTGCAAGCAGAGGACCGAGGAATCGATCGGGTTGCAATCTACTCAGCAGGTACTGTTGTTTACAAAGTAATTGATTTACTCGCTTGACAGATATTTTTATCCAGCCTTTCCCTTTTTAAGTAAAAGCTTGATAAGGTGTGAGTTCTCAGATGTTCCCCAGAAAGTAGAAATGTCACTTCTAGAGTAGGAGTATTTGTCTTTGGTCAGGTTTGCCAAGGAAATTGGATTGCAGAGTGATAGAGGAGGAAAACATTCTTAATGCTTAGCTTTCAGCCTCAAAGATTCCCTAACAATAAGGACGTTATCTTTGTTGCCTGTCTGCTTGTATGGAATGACTTCAAAACACGGAATGTAGTAGTAGCCTGTGCTGGAGCACTGAGAACTTACACCAGCATACTGGGGGACTGCTGCCCGAGGCTGTAATGGTGGTGGTTGGTAACATGAAGTTAGCATTCAGAATGCACAGGATGTTACAAAGAAGTGGAAAAAAGCATTAGCCTGTGTTCAAGCTACTGATGAATATGTACACAGCTGTTGCTGGTGGTTTTGCCTGAAGGCCTTAAATTTGCCACGGACGTGTTTTCAGTTTACCTCCATTAGGTCTAATATCTATACTTTAAGTGAGTTTCCTACTATGTAGCCTGAAGGTGAGGGTTACCAAGTAGTTTATAATCAATTAGAAAGTGGGTGTGAAAGGTGGTACAACGGAAATATCCTAGCTATGAACTCCATCATATTTCACTTAATGGCCTATTTCATTGTGTTTTGTTCAATTATTATGTATTTGTTAGTCACCAAAGCTCTGAAACATTAGTAAGTCTTAGAAGAGAGTCCTTTCAAAGCAGCCACTTCCTTGAAAGTCTGATCATCTCTAATGCCAGTGGGGAAAGGTGAAGGTCACGTAAGAGGATTGTATTGCAGAACTTGGTAATATGTTCATGCTGTGGGGTTGAAAGGAGCTGCCTTTTACAAGATGACCCAAAACATCACAAATACAGGAAAGCAGATGCATCATAGCTTAGCTAGTGTTTGCCATGCAAGATCTCCCACTCTGTAGGTCTGGCTTGACAAAGAGTATTGTCTGCAGGAAAATGTGCAAGTCCCCCAGCTGGATGGCATTACAGCTTGCTTAGCTGTGACATATTTAGGTTCTTTGCCTCTACTAATGAGTTGTGTTTGCCTTACAGATGGCACACGTGTTGCCTCCTCCACAGGCATAGATTTGCTTCTACTGGATGACTTCAAACTGATCATTAATGATGTCACGTACCATGTTAGACCACCAAAGAGAGGTAAACCAGCGTGGTTCTTGTGGATGTCAGAAAGGCATTTCAGTAGTCACTTGCCTGTTAAATTGCAGTATGTTTTTCTACCTTGTTTAAGAACGCAAAGTTTTTCTCTGAAGGAAAGCTCGCAGTTTTTAATCCAACCCTTGTAGTCCTACTGAGGTATTTCCAAGTAATCGTAGAGTAGTGATGAAAAGCAAATATTCATTCTTTACAGGGCCAGCATCCCTCACAAGAGAAATAAATGAATAAGTACAAGAAGTAATTTAACCTTTAAGTCATTATGAAGTATTTGAATATAAAATGGGAATTAAACTTATCTGATTTGGAAGAACTGTTATCCCACTTGACAGTGAAGATTTTTGTTTCTGCAAAGTGTGGTACTTAGAATGTTGGAAATAAAAATCAATTCTAGTGTTCTTGTTCACAACATAAAGATAGCAAGTAAAAAATCAACTTCTGATGACTGAGAGATCTGTGTGCAGCCACTTGTCCTTAGCATCCTCCCACTCAAATCTGGGAGTGCAGCGTTGGGTGAGATGCTGCTTCTCTCCTGTCTGTGGCTTAGGCTGACCTCTAATAGAGATGTTTGCTCCTCTCTCCTTAAAAGCCCTTTAAGAGAAAACTCTCCATTAAGACGGGATATCTAACTGAGATGTGAACAGCGCAGAAGAACAGTTGCTCTCTCACTCTGCTGCTCTGTGTCCTAAGCGCAGTGTTTTCACATGCTTAAGACTTTGTAAGCCAGAGAAGTGGAGTCCTTGAGGATTTTACAAAGGCATCTCTTCCAGTTGTTAGCACCTGAGAGCAGGCATTGGTATCAGGCCTAGCTGGTGTCCACTCTAACTTTCAACTCAACTTAGTGAGAATGCAAATGTTGTGTCTGTTTCTGCACTGGAGAAACTGCTGTCCTGGGGCAAGGCAATTCATACAGCCTGCTCTCAAAGTGTTGGAGAGAGCCAAGTCTGTGCCAAGGAGTTGGCGTGATTTTGGTTAGCTTGCTCATATGCTATACCAGTGTTTTGCTGGCAGGTGAGCTCTGGGATCGCCTAGGTTATGTGAAATTGCCGCCTCTGATTCATTTGTCAAGGAGATTTCTATAGTTAGCTTGTACTGAAATGGATGTGCCTGTAAGGAGGCACTGAGATGAATTCTGTTCAACTTTTAGCTATTGCTTTTCCTTCTTTACAAAATCACGCTGTGTATTTTGAAATGTGTGTGCCCAGACACTTAAGCACTAACTATCTCTTGATAGTCACTTCAGTAGGGTCACATGGGCTGCTTCTTCACAGTGGAGTAGAAGATGCTTAGCTGGGATGCGTGCAGTTTGCTTACTGCGTACCTTGGCACAGACCACTGAGTCACTTCTTTCTCTTGGGCTGCAGCTTAAGCTGTCCCTAGCTTGTCATCTGCTTGTCATCAATCGCTCTTTTGTTTGCTGCTCTTTCAAGAGTTATAGGCCAAGTCTACCTTCCCAGAAGGCAGGTTGCTGCAGGTTTTCTGTTGGTTGTGTTATCTCTGTTCATAAATTTGTTCTTCGTAACCTAAGGTACAAGCCCAAGGATGCTACTTTATTTGCCTAATGTTGAGTTATTTTGCTTTATACTTACTTTTTTCCCATGTGGGCTGTGTAGTACAATGTCAGTGGTCACAGCTCCTTTATAGGCTGCTTTCCCACAGGGATCCTTTTTGTGCTGCAGTGCAGGGCTATGGGCTGTTTCAGGCAGTGGCTGTGTCACTACCTGTCTTTAAATGTGGAGGGGAGGATTTCATCGCCCTGTAGGCAGCTCCTCAGAGAGTTGCCCCCTGAGTATTGGGAAACAATTCCTGGCATCAGTACTCAAAATAATTATAAGACTGCATATTCTTGGAGCCACTGACCTAAGATCAGTGGCTGCCATAGTCAAGGACTAGAGTTGCTGATGGCCTGGCAGCTGATGTGATCGATCATACTAGTTGTTCACTTGTCTTCGCTGAGTCTTGCATTTAACTACAGATCAAAAGTAGCTGTTGATATCTGGCAAGCTCTTAGCATGCATCTTCTTCCTGTTCTTATCAAACTTTAGGAATATCCGATAATAAAGCCTGGTTTTCTTTGAAAGACGTTGCATTATCTTAGAGTGCTGGAACTCTTCCAGAGGCTTTTGTGTTAGAAGGATTGTTTCAAATGTTTCCTGTGCGGAGTAATAGCAGTTTCTGAATTGTGTGCAAGAAGTCCTGTGGATAAATGCATATAAAGCAGTCTTTTTCTTTCCTAGAGCTCTTGAGCCATGAAAATGCAACTACGCTGAATGATGTCAAGACATTGGTTCAGCAGTTGTATACCGCCTTGTGCATTGAGGAGCACCAGCTGAACAAAGAGAAGGAGCTCATAGGGAGACTAGAGGAACTGAAGGAGCAACTAGCACCGCTAGAAAAAGTGAGAAGCTTCTCGTTTGTATTTTACTTATCCTCTAAATGCAGTCTTAAGTCATGTCGATGTTTTAATTAAGCCCCGGCATGCTTCAAATATGTTTGAGATCACTGAAGAAGTTGCCTCTGTGTATACCAAAGTACATCTGTTTCTGATGTCTGTAGAAATATTGTTTCCTTGCTTTATGTGAAATGGAAATGAACCTGCTAATAGAGACTGGGGCTAATACAACAGAATGTTTCTGAACACAGGAATAAGCAGCTTTGCAAAGTATCCAAAGCATGCTCAGAGTGAAATATGGATGATGGCAAGATACTGATGGAAAAGTCTAGAGTTGTCTGCATAACCTAGACTCGATCATGTCCCAACTTAACATTAAATATAGATACAAGGTGTTACTTTTACCTTACCTATCGATGTATTTTTCTGAGAATAAAAGGCATGTGCTTCTGTTTTTTGCAGGTTAGGCTGGAGCTCAGCAGGAAAGCAGAGAAGAGGACGACCTTGGTGTTGTGGGGAGGGCTGGCCTACATGGCCACTCAGTTTGGGATTCTGGCCCGCCTCACCTGGTGGGAGTATTCTTGGGACATTATGGAACCAGTCACCTATTTCATCACCTATGGTAGTGCCATGGCAATGTACGCTTATTTCGTAATGACTCGCCAGGTAGGACTTCTTGTGCTGACATTGACACTCTACTAGAAGACTTGATATGAGCTCTACTCCCTAGAAAAATAGCAAAATCACACCTACTAGAAGTTGCTTTGCTGCCTCTTTAGCCGGCTGGCACTTAGATGCTGCCTCAATTAATTTGTACTCTCCAGGCTGCTGATGGGGGGTTTTCTGGTGGTGGTCATTATTGATTTCCTGATGTCTAACCATAAACATTTGTATGCTCTGTGACTGACTGCCTCAGCTATACGAGTTCACTTAGTAGCACAAAATGGTTTCTGCATGCACACACACACTGGCTTGCTCCAGGGGGTCTCTAAACGTTATGACTTACCAGCCTAAATACACCAAATGTGTGATGTACCTTCTGAGTTCCAGGGAAGCACACAAACACAACTCTGATGTGAGGTGTTGGCCTTTCTAAGAGATAGGAAAGGCTCAGGAATCGTGTTGGAAATGCTTTTGTTCGGGTGTCCTGGCCGCCTATCCAGATGAAGCAGATCTGTTTGAACGCTTTTTCCTTGGTGCAGTTATGGATCTATTGGCTCTTTATTTGGCTTTTCAGTATTTTTAAAAGTAGACTAGCTCTTGTGTTAGAAACTCTTCACACAAAGCAAGAGCTGTGCTGCTCTGGGTCCTTGTAGTTGTGACAGACTCTCAGTGGGGATTTCTGTGATGTGGTTTGTATTACCACTCCTATTCTAACTAAACAATCCCACCTAAATAATGAAGGAGGAAGGGCTCGGTCTCTGCTGTCACAAGACCATCAGAATAGATGCCACGGGTGTTCCAGCATAGGGTCCCAGGGCTCTGTTAGCTGTCGTTTCGGGGGCTGAGGAGATACGTCCCTGTCACACTGTTTTCTGCTAAGTGCTGTTGTAATTTCTGCCATGTTTGGACTCAGACATGATGTTTTAATTAAGTCATCTGTATCAACTAGCATGCTTTTCTGTCACTAGAAATCTCGTTGTTTCAAAGTGGCTTGACTCTGAATGCAGTTTTTCTTCACCTGACAGCCCAGTTATTCCGTGCGTACCAGATGGAGACTGGGTGATTTTCCAGTGCTTTGTAGAGGCTGTGTGGGACTTGGAGTTAACTGCTCTGAGTTATCTGTCTTCTAAAAGTCTGTGGCTTTTTGCAACAGCGTATTTCTGGCAAGAGTTGTGGTACTGGACTCTTGTTCTTGTCTGGGTAGGTTGGTTATGAGATGAACTCATAAGCAACTAATGTTGTTTTAATTGTTTATAAAATTAAGGAAAGGAGAGTAAGGGCCATTTGACAAAGGCTTATTCTGGTACTTAAAGTTTTTTCTCCCTTTCTCCTCACGAACTGTTGGTGTTGCAATCCTGAAGTGTCCGTTTTTGTTCTCTCTGTGCAGAAAGGCGCACGCGTTCAGGAGCGTGGTGATGGTAACTTAGCATTGGGGTGTAATGTACTAGTAGAGAAGCGAACGGCTGACCTCTGGGTCTGGCTGGGATGGGAATTTTCTTCATAGCAGCTCCTGGGCTGTTTTTTGGATTTGTGACCAACATAGCATTGAAAACACACCAGTGTTAGCTATGGTTGAACTTCCAAAACATCTGCTGCGTATTGTGCTAATAGTATACTGCTTTATTCTGACCTTCTCTCTCCTATTTTTTCTCTAGGAGTATGTTTATCCAGATGCCAGAGACAGACAGTACTTATTATTTTTCCATAAAGGAGCCAAAAAGACCAGATTTGACCTAGAGAAATACAATCAACTCAAGGATGCAATTGCTCAGGTAACAAGAGCTTTTTCCAGAAATAAGGCAAATTACTGCTTGCTAGTTCTTCATCTGCTATTAATAGATGCACCTCCAACAAGAATGGATATCTCTTAGGTTTTCAGCCCATTTTCTTGTCACAGCCCCAACGCAATCACTGAATTGGCTTTGATGTGCCCAGGAATAGAACTGCTGGATATATAAATCAACATGAAACAGTTGACTGTACCTATCTGTAAGGGCCTTTTAGAACCTGCTAGCAAATCTTGAGTTGCTTCAGGCACTTCATGCCTCAGAGGAGCCTAATTCAAGAATTCCTTTCTTCTCAGCTCCTACACACCAGATGGATTTAGTGAGAAATGGAGACTCGCATCCATTCAGTTCATGCCTCCCTGACATAGCACTTCAGTGCACTGGGTAGCAGACCTGGAAAATCATGTTCAAAAAAGCTGCATTGTTAGTGCTGATGGGGGCAGATTTATTGTATTATAGGGGAAGACCCTTGTGGCAGACTGTCCCTAGTGTGGGATCTGATCAACAGAGGAGTCGAGAAGAGATTTGTCCTCATTTTTGAGAGCCTTTCTGATAAAAGCAGGCATGAGCAGAAAAAGCAGGGCTACTGCATTCTCTTTTTCACTGTATCATTCCCTGTTTATTCCCAGGCTCAGGAAATGACAGTGTAGGATATACAGGGCAAGATGTGTTATCCCCCCCCCTGCCTTGGAGAAGGAGCTGTGTGAGGAGTAGAGAGAGCTCAGAGCCAAGACTCTGTGAAAGACTTCTGATATTTTTTTTTACGCTCGAATACAGATTGCCTTGGGTGGCTATTTCTGTGGTGCTTTTCTTCTAGTATTGACCATTCCTGTTAATCTAGCTCCTCTAAAAAAGTTCCATTGAGTTTATGGGAACATGTTCTCTTCCTACCATATCCTTTAAGTGGCTGCGTGTCAGCAAGTTCAGAGAAGCACAGAGCAAGTAAGAGTTGGGAATGGTTTGCCCGAATCCAGTCCTGTGACTGTTTTGTTCCTTGAATGCCTCAATTTTGGACAGGAAGAATGAGGAAATAAAGAAAAATTTTCCCTTCTGGAAAGGGGCATGGGGTTGGGGAAGGTGTATCGGGAGCCTGTTCTTTATAATACATCTTTTACTTTTAGGCAGAGTTGGACCTTAAGAGGCTTCGAGACCCGCTGCAGGTTCACCTGCCCATCCAGCAAATTGATGAAAAGGACTGATCAGCAATGAAGCTCTGAACCCCGGCGAAAAACCTGTTCATAGCTCTTGCCTTTTTAATTAAAGCATTGCAGGTGTAAGCTGGGAGGTGGCATGGGGGTGGAGGGTTTTTACCTTTAATCAAGACAAAGGACTGTAGGGGGAAATCTCTTAAATCTGAAGATGGGGGCATTGTGGAATGTTAGTTCTGAAAAGGGCTTGGCAAATAGTCATGTTTAAAACTGTGTGAATGGCAATTGTGTACAAGTACAGGATTGTGGGGGGTTCACAAAAAGAATGTAATGCTGGGGTAGGGGCGTCTTCTTCCAGCTCTGCAGGGTCTGCCTCTTGATAAGACACCAGCAGCCTGCTTAGCTTTTTAAATTTTCCTTTACCTGATTCAGATCTCTCTTTCTCTCTCAACAACAACAACAAAAAAAAAGGGATAAAAAGAACAAAGAATCCAAGCCACCTGGAGCTATGGCTGGTGATCAGAACTTGCACTCCACCGCCATTAACGCGCACACTTCTGATCAGACCTGGTCTCTTTTATAAAGTTACTACAAGACTGCTTTCTACTGGAAAACCGTGAGCTTCCCCTCCCCAGCCCCACCCCGTGTGCTCCACTGACTTCCTCCTTTGCTTATTTGTAGCACAGACTGATTGTAGCCATGTGAGAGAAGGAACAAATTCTCTTCTGGACATTTGATAATTGATATTTTGGATTATTCCATAATAATTATATAAACTTTGCGTCCCGATGCCCTTGAGCTCCTTCTAGAAATCAATGGCAGCATTGCATGAGAGTTTTTATATTCAGTCTTGAGAGGGCAATTCCCCTCTTCCTACACCAAATCTGATAGCCACCTGGACTATGAAATCATGAAGGTTTAAAGGATTATGAAACTGTCTCAGAATCAGGACTCCTGCTTAACTGAACAGTTTTGGAATGTGGAATAATTAAACTTGATGTTTGACCGTTTGTGTAACGGGATGAAAGGTTTCATATATGGTCAGAGCATTTTCCTTGCCCAGAGGCTTTTCGAAAGCCCAGAGCTCTTACAGTGCAAGACACGGAACTACTTCAGTTTTCTAGCACTTTCCCCTGCTTAAGTAGCTTTAAACGAACTTTGCACCCACAGGTCACAATTTCTTAGGAGTGGCTAATGACATCTTTAGTTCTTAGCTAAAAGAAATAGAGGAAGGAAAGTCAACCCATTGTCCTCTCTTCTAGCCAAGGCTGGCTGATTTCTAAGCAGATAAAACACCTCTTCATTCAAAGCGGGTCAGTCTCTTTTTAGCATCCTGCTGATAAATACTGCAGGGACAGGATGGAGCACTAAGCTTTATACACAGAAAAGCTGGCTGCTTTTTTGATGTTTCACTACTACTCCTCACTGTGTCATGGAAAGAGGCTTCTGTTTTTTTTTTTTTAAGAACCATGTTTAAAAACAAAAAGAAAAATTAGTATTAACTAGATGCCAGGTGCCTTGAAGATGTGGAAACACAGCTGGGATTGCTGCCTCTTCTCACTCAATGGCATGTTGGACTGAATGGGTGCATGTTTCTAGTTTTTTCTCCCTTCCCCTTTTCCTTTGTCTTTCAATTTAATTACATTGTGTGATTATTTTTATCTGTTTTACCCTGTTTGTGTGATGAGTTTTAAAGGGGGAAAAAAATGAACACAATCCTGTAGCTGAATCCTTGGTGTGTGTTTGGGATGAGGGAGGGAGCATGGAGAAAAGTCCTTCTTTAAAAAAAGAAACACAACAAAAAATAAAACCTGAACATGTGTAAAATCCTGTATCATTTATGAAATATGTATAAAAGAGCAATGTACTTCTGGAACAATAAATAACTATTCAATTTTTGAATTGGTGCTCTTGAATAACATCATTTTCCCCAGCTATATTGCATGTGTGGCAGCCGTCTCCTGAGTTTCCTCCATTTCTTTCTGTTTAGGTGGTTTCTTCCTGACCTTCCATCACTGAGGCCGTGGTGGTGCAGATAATAGCTTTCCTGAAGAAGCTTGGATGGAGATCTTCGTGCTATACCTAGCCGCGTAACACAGGGATCTCAGGAGCAGTCGAGGTGGTGAGGTAGAAGTAGAGATGTTTGGTCTAACCAAGGGCTGCCTTGGTTTGACCAGCATAGTAGTTCCCTGTGGAGTCTGACAACATCTGGAGACTTGTGGCAGGTTGCAGGATAAGAACATGTATGAGCGTGTAACACCTAGCAACCTAAAACATACCAAGTGTTGTTAGCACGTTTCTGTATTGAGTTCAAGTGCTGTTTGAGAGGAAAACTCTCAAGTTTTGACCTTTTATTCCTTCCTTTCTAAACCCTTTGTTTGTTCTGGTCTGATTAGTCCTGATGGCATATCTTCTATTCGTTAACTTTAGGAACCAGCAGGCTGTGTACTTTGTCCTAACTTCATGGAATGTTAGGATGAATGTTCAGTGCCAGAAGATTTTTTATCATGTCCAACTGTAAAAAGTCATGATTGGCCAGTTTTCCAACAGCCAAGTCTCTCATGTGGTTTTAAAGACAGAAATGAAGGACTGGAAGCTGTTAGTTATGACCTGCCTTTAATCACTGTTTAAATTTAGTTCAGCAATGCTGACAAACCCTCTTCTTCCAAGCAGCCCTTAGTCTGCTGCTGTGTACAGGCAGGCTGCTTGGAACAGTTGTGTAAGAACTCTTCCATTTTGTCATCCAGAAGACCTGAAGACTGTGACATCTAGCACCAAAATCCCTATTTTGAAAGCAAAGAAATGCTATGGCAAAATTGTTCCTGCGCATACTTTGATGTTGTTCTACAGATGATGTGGGGAAAGGAGGGGTAAAGTAAGATTCTGTAATTGTACCCTGAAGTAGGGGCTGTCCTGGGGGTCCTGTCAGTTTGTACCCCTGGAAGCCTCCTGTCTCACTCCTCTGACACCTGGTCTCTGCTGGGGGTGGGTGGCACCACAGACCTCAACCTCTAATCTCCATGTCCCTGCTTTTGTTGATGTTCAAGGGCATGACGTATGTTTTTGTTCTTTACGCTGTTGTGTACCTACATCAACAGTGTTTTGCAAGAGCTACTTCATGCCTGAAAGACAGGCAGGTAATGGGGTCCTATCACACTGGCAGCGTTTTAAGAGCAGGCAGTGCTGCCTGAATCTTAATGTAGCACAGTGTTCTTAAGCTCCTATGAAGGCTGAACAGCAGCATGCGCTGCAGTGTTCAGATGCCTCTTTTTCTACCACTTTTGGTGTTTTGTTTTTTTGTTTGTTTGTTTGACCTCTCTTCTCTCCTTTTCTGCAAGGGAACTTTTGAATAAATACATATCAAGTTTAAAATTGTTTGGAGAAACTTGGTTCTCCTCTGCTGTGCCCGAGAGGCTCCAGGGAAGGTGTTAAGGGCTTTTCCTTGAAGACCACAGAAAAAACCTTTTTCTGTGTCCCTGTAATTCTTTATCTGGCAGGCAGTCACAATAAACACCCTGCTGCAACTTCTTACGCTTCCCTGTTGGTTTGCATGGTGCTCTGAACCTGCTGTTGGCTGTCAAATCTTTGCACTGCATCAGTCAAGGAAAGCCAGCCAAGCTGCCTTGTCTTTCTAAGCCAGTGGAGCAGTTTATTTGACCTACTGTGTGCTTTTGTGTGGAATTGTAAGTACAACCTGCTTTCCTCTGCCACATTCTGTAACTATTTTGTTTTCATATAAGGAAAACAATTTTTTGCATCTGAAGTATTTTTCTACCTATTCCAATTATTCCCTTTAAAATCAGTTTTATTTCTACATTGACATAAAGGATGAGAAGTAAGACAGGCATGGAAACCAAACCTGCATTGTGTCCAAGTCCTGGAGCATCTTGGAAGCTGGTGTTACGGTGTGTCACTGTGACTCCGTGAGCTTGTAAAAGATGGTTCAATTCCTATTTCTGCCTCCGCTGAGTTTTACAATTGGGGTTTGCTGTCTGTGTCCATCTGGAAATTGAGGATCATGGAAGAAACACTGGGTCCTGTAGGACCTCTGGAAAAACATTCTTAAACACCAAGTTCAGTATTGGGGGGGCTCAGTAAGGGAAAGGAAACTACTATTCTTCACTGAGAGTTGTGTGCTTGGCTGATTTGTCTGTGGTCTTGGTGTTTTACTTGTGTTGAGTTTGCTCGTAGTTGACCAAACCTCACGTTTGCTCCCTGATCTCAACACCTCTTCCCATTGGCACTGTGTCCTGGGACAAACTGTTTACAGAAATGAGGACTATCTCAAAGTCCTTGACACTCTGCAATCCATCTCAGCAGCCTGTCAAGGCTTATTGTGAGCATACATCCTCCAGTTAATTGCAGATGGGTCCTGTCACGTGTGGTGGGCTCTCCTCGCTCTCGGTGGCAGGAAGCGTTGATTAGCTCTTCCGTCTGCCTCCTCTGGCAGGCTCCAGGAGCTGCTCCTGCACCAAGAGCTCTTGACACACCTCGCTTTCACCAAACATCGATGTTTGACAAAAAGGCCAGCCTCAGCCAACACTGATCGTATTTATTCATCAGTCCGTTTCATACAGCATGAGGCTTTCCAACCTAGCTAGCTGCCTTTTTCAAGATTTTGAGCTCCTGAGCAGATTTGGAAGGTCCCATCTCTTGGGTACCAAAATAAAATCCCAGCCCTTTAATATCACCTTCCTAGTTTATATCATTTAACAAAGGGATCATCTGTTTGCAGCAGAGTTCTTTTCCCCCTCAGGATTAATTGCTCCAGCTCTCAGAGGCAGAGATTGACAGTGGCCTACTCCACTACCAGCTGCTCTTCTGTGTGGGGCAGCGAGGGTTGTGTATGTCACCTGGAGCAAGTGGCAGAATAACAAAAAAAAAATGCTGATAGAAGACTTGCCTCTGCTCATTCTTATTCCAGAAGACTCAGTCTTTCTTTCTGTGGATGTTCAGAGGCAGCATGCTGAATCTTCTCCAGCTTTATACTTTTTTCTTGAACTAGATAGTTACAGTGATTTGGGTCAGAGTCAGCAATGAAAATGCTGGGGCATCTCTGTCTTTAGTCCCTTTGGGTAACTTGAAAGGGACTATTTGTGAGACCTTCGAGGCTCAAAGCTGCTGTGATGCAACTTATTTCCTTATGTTAACTACTAGTTGTCAGTCACATATAATTGTCAAAGCAGTGCTCGTGTCAGTCCTAATATACCACATCCAAAATAAAATCAGCTGGTGATAAAATGGTTCCAAGAGAAATATACACACTTCTAACATAAATAGAAAATTAAATTCAAACCTGTCAGTTTTATTTATCCAGGAACTCAGGTATGAATCAACCTCTGAATGAAAATGGCAAATATAACTTCCCTTGCCTTGCTGTATCATTCTGTGTTCAATTTTAGTTTCTCTTCTGGGAATTCACATCATTCACCTTTTGAGGGTTATCTGCCTTACTAGCTTGACGGAGTGGATGTGTTCTTCTTTCCTGTTGCTGAAAAAACTTTTCTGGTACCACAAGCTGTCAGCACAATATAACCGCAAAGATTTTTTTCGGTGGTGGGAGCAATGACAGCTGCTTTTGTTGTTCACTGTAATCATTCACTACTGAAAAAGGCTCTACCGCTGGGGTGGAGCATGCTGTGCTTCGACACCAAGGGAAACACCCAGGCACAGAGAGACCAACCATTGAGAAATTTCTATAACGCACAGCGTAGGTGCTCCATCTCCACAGAGCAGCCAAATACTCAATTCCTTGCCTCATGCAAACTTAAAGTGAAAAGAACAAAGCCTTCTTTTCCCCCCCCCACTGAGATTTGAAGCAAGCACATCAACTTTGACATTCTTCCTTATACCAGCCTGCTGCAAAAGCGAGGAGTGTAAGGGAAATGGGGAAATCCTTTGTGCCATTGCTGTAGGGTTAGCTGCGCTCTGCTGATGGAGACCTTTCTGCTTGCAGATGATATTTGGGGTAAGCTGTACAACCCCTGTTCAGAAGCAGGGAGGGACTTGCCTATGTAGAGATGTTTATGTATACATACACGTTAAAACAGATTTTAATCTAGTGTTCGTGGTAGGAGCTACAGCTTAGTGGGAAGAAAGGAAAGATCCCTTTGTGCTCGTTCACGTTGTCCTTGGTGTATCTCATTGCCAACCATGGTGTTTGGTTTGCCTTCGTAGAGAACAGATTTCAGAAAGCTGGGAGCTAACGTGGTCATCTCATCTGTAGGCAGAGCACCTGGTTCTGACCTGCCACATGGCCTGGTTTTATTTGAACAAGCAAGGCAGAGGTTCTCAGTTACTCAGTTTTGCATGGAAGGTAATTCAGTACTGTTGGTTTTCTTGCCTTTTTTTTTTTTTTTTTAAAAAGAAGACAGAGAACATAAGACTACTGCAGAAAGATGCCTTTGTCTTCGTTTGATAATCTCCATGATGGCTGGGTTATGTGACCAGAAGTGGAAAGGGTCTTTGTCTAACATAGGAACAGCTTACTTCCTTGTGGGGCACCAGCCCTTCACTTTGACTGATGTTCCCATTGTAGGCCTAGTCCCAGCACTCATTTGCAATCTCTGCTCAGAAGGCTCAGTTCTCCTCTGGCCACTATTTCCTGCAGTTAAAGCTCCCTAGCTGGCGTTTTCTGACTGAGGGGGAGCCATGAAGTCGTATGACTTGGGGAAGGAGCAGAGATAACAATGAGCACCCATCTGCTCCTCTCTTCCATCCCTTCGGGATGTCCGGGTGTCCCCTGGTTAGAATTCCCCTCCAGATAAGATAGTGGAGGTGTCACCGTGGGGCAGTCAGGCAAGAAAACAATAGCGAGTTGCGTCCAAAAAACAAGATCGATCAGTAACTGCACCTTTGTTGTCAGTAAGGGGCAGAGCTGCTCTGGAAAGGTCAAGGCTGGTGTTGTACCCCACATCCCTTCAGCTTCTTCCTCTGATAAACTTCTACAAGAGCTATCCCAGTTGCTTTTCAGAAAGCTTGGGGTCAGAAGCTGCACTGAGAGGAAGGCTGCAAGAGCCACAGCGTGTGCAAGGGCTTCCAAGGCTCTGTTACTCAAGTGGTAACTGTGCCTCGGTTGAGTGGGATGTTCCAGTACTTGTTTTTCTGCCTCTGCTTTGTCGTCCAGCTGCAGCCAGTGTCTTTAATGGGTGAGTGAAGAGGCATTGCCTTCTACCTTATTCTGTTCACCATCTTTAAGGTTTGTGCTGAGCATTGGTGTTCTTAGGTGACAGACTGGGAGATGTGAGAGAGATCCTTTTTCTTCGAGTGTGGTGTGAAATTTCTTCCAGGTGGAAAGGTCTTTGTGACAGAGCGTGGTGCCTTCCCTCCTGGGAGAATCTTCACTGCTAAGCAGTGGGGGATTTTCTTCTCCTCTAGCAGGAGAGAGTCTACAAATAGCTGTTAAGCTACTTTTTCACCTCTTCTCTGGCAAATCTGAACTGAATTTAGAGTCATAATGCAGTGCTGCTTGTTTCATTGCTTATTTGTGCCAGAGCAGACCTCCAGTACACAGTGTATGTAGGATTAATTTCTGGAGAATGGTGGGCTTATGAATGCCTGCTAGAGCCTGATTTGTCATCCAGTATATATGTTAGCATGTCAGCTAGAGAGCTAATGATATCATCAGGATTACAAATTGTGAAGCTTTACTTGATGGCTGATGCTTGTCAGGCTGAATTGCTCAGGCCATGCAAAAAGCGTTGGGGAGGAAAAAAATGGAGCCATGAAAAATGGAGAGGACTGGAGACAGTTGTATGTCTTGAGCAAAACCCCAGCGCCTTCAGCCTCTGGGGAGAAGAGAAGAGAGGTTGATTGGCTGGTTCTTTATTACTGTGGAGTTTCTTCGTAAAAACTCAAATTAGTTTTCAGTAAGCTGTGGCACCAGAGCGCTTTGTGTCTGTGGGGAGGTTGGCCTGGGGCAGCGTTGGCAGTCCGAGGGGGCTATGCAGGTCTGCAGTGCTCTAAAGAGCAACGGCTGCTTTTCCTGCTTGTCTACCTGCTCTTTAGGCCATCCTGAAGCTCTCAGAGAAGGGAAAGAGGGTAGGGGGTGCTACCTCATTTCCCTGAAGCACCTGCTTCCAGCTCCCTCTGAGCCACTGCATCTTCATCTCAGTAAATTTTGTCTTTAAATTATCTCCTGTCTGTTTAGGAGACAATGTGATTTCCCCACATGAGTGTTCGCAGAGTCTATCTACAAAGAGTATTTCATGAAGTTAATTATACTGTATAAAAGCTAATGAGAGTGTGTGTATTTTTGGTGCTGCCCAGCTGGGAAGCTGACAGGGCATTCCTTGCTTTGCCTCGTTTGGCTTTTAACACAAAAAGCTTTTAATCTTAGTCAGTGACTCACCCTAAGGCCGTACCAAATCAGGTTGTGGAAGCCAAGAGCGTTACACCGAGGGAAGCCCAGAGGAAGCTATTTTCAGCTGCGTGCATAGAAAAGGCAGGACTAATCTTTTCTGGTCTTGAGAAGTAAAGTGAGCTTTTGGAGAACAGGATTGAACAGCACTGCTGCTGTCTGTGGGTAAGGGCAGGAGGCAAGGAGAGGCAGGTAAAAGAGAGAGCTCATGAAGAAATGCCTGCCAAATCCCAACAGAGACTCCTGCTGCAGTCCTCCTTCTGCTCCTTGGGAGACCTGAGGGCTGCTTGTGGTGAGAGCAGATCTGCTCCTCTGCATATCTCATGAATTATGGCACTGGAGAGCACCTTTGTAACCCAGAGCTGCTCTCCTTGCGCCAGCTTACAGCTCTGCAGCACTCTTGTGGCTACAGCAGCTGCTCCTGTCTTTTATACTGCATTCGAGGCCAAACAAAACGTGTCTGTGGCTGAGGACGGCACAAGGATTTTAGTCTAGAGAAAGGCCGTGTTTGTGGGGAGGTACAGGACAGCACGTCAGTGAGGCAGATGTTTACAGAGGGTGCAGCTCACTAAGGATAACTTGAAGTCCTTGGGCAGAAGCACATATACTTCCCATTTTCAAGGCAGTGAAGCACATCAAAATACTGAACCAAGAGGGTTTGTCTGCAGCCAGAGCATTCTGGTAGAAACAACATAATGTGTCCTCCCCACCCCAAATTGCATCAGCTATTGTTCAAGCAAAATAAGAGAGGACAGTTTTAGAACTTGAAATGTGATGCAGAAAGTACAGTGTATTCCAGGCTGCCAGCGGTTAATCAGAATGATTGGTTTTATTAGCCTACTTCTAGCAAATGATAATCAATTCTCCTTACTCAAGACAATATTAGCATTCATTTTGCTTAATAGGGAATAGTTAGTCACAGGTAAGTGGTGCTTAATCAGGTATTAAATGTATGTGGAAATGAAACCTCTGGGCTTGTAGTGAGGAAGCTGCCAAATCAGGGTTAATTAGGAGAAGACTGAAAATGAAGTGAACACTTTAATTCTTCATTTTTTTTCTCCCTGTGCCATTCTTCTGTAGTAATTATTTGCAGAAAGTTCAGAAAGGGCTTGAAAAGGAACACGCTCCTTGAGCCTGGTGTGAACAGACGAGTACCCACCAAGAGGTCCACATGTTTGTATCTTGCCCTCACAAACAAACACTTCACTCGCAAGCATCTCATCTCCTGTGGAGATCAAGAGGGTTTGTGGGCTTGCAAAGAACGTGACTGTGTAGAGCCGAACATTTTGAAGGTCCTGATTCAGACCCTTGTGCTCTCTAGTTTTTAAGATAATAAATATAGAGATATGGGGAAGCTGGGTCAAATGCAGGGAGGCAACATCATCCCACAAAAACACAATAGATAAATCGTGAAGGTAGGCAGCACTGGGCAGAGGGAGAAGTGGGTGATGGAGTCCCTGCAGAAGACCAGGGTGGTCTTACGGGGGGGCTACTGCTTCTCCCTCTTGATCCACTGCAGCATTTTCCAAACTAGATGGATTTGAGTTATAGCTCTTTAAACTCACCGTGGCACAAGCGTACACAGCTATACAAGAGGCAATGAGGAACAAAAGTCCAGTAAATGGAGCAGGGTCACTTTCTCCTACCTCACCTCTCTTGGTTAGAGACAGTCTGCTGGGCTATAGATCAGCTCCAGTGTGACCTGGATAGGCAGTTCTTACATTCCGTTGTTTAAAATTGTGCCCTGAAATGAGTAGGAGCTGATAAATTATGCTTGCAGATTACTTGCAGTTATATTGGAGTCTAATAACTGAAATTGCATATTTTCTTTCTATACGCCTTAAATGTAGCGTTCCTGTCCTATGTCCTGCAGTTCACGTTTTAACTGACGCTTTGCAGGGTGATCTCTGGCTGTGGTTATGGCAACTTGACTGTGAGGGCTGAAATGAGCTGTAGGTGGATTTTTAGAGAGGCTGTGTAACCTGTTTGAACCCTTGTCCTCTTCTCCAGGACATCACCAGTCACTTCAGGAGGGGCTTGCAGAGGCTCAGTTAGCACTTGACCAAAGGGTGGATGTCCTGGGCTTGACCCAGTGCTCCCAGGACATACTTCTTGTGGTAAAAATCACTCCTCAGACCTCAGGTTTGCTTGTATGTATTTTTTTTCCTCTTATACTCTACAGCAGCTAAACAACAAGTCAGACTGTTGCATAATGGTGTCAGAGCTCAGTTAGTTCACTCCTTCCAAGACATTTAAGCCAAGCTGTCAGAATTTTCCATGAGGCAGTTAGTTAGCTGGTACTGCTGTCTCACCCCAGGGATCTCTATCTATCACAATGATTCTGTTAAGTCAGGAATAGAAAAAGAAATTTTTTTTGCACTCCTTGCAATTATAAGTCAACAACTCAATCTGTATCTGCTAGATGTTCTCTCTTGTGTCTTGCTGCATGTCTCAGCCCTGGACCCCTGCTCTGCCTACATCAGCCTGAACGAGCCCTGGAGGAACACAGATCATCAGATAAATGGCACCCACGGCCAGCCCACGTGCGACAGTCAAATCGACGGAGAGTGGTATCGCTTCACTGGCATGGCTGGCGACGCCATGCCTACCTTCTGCATCCCCGAGAACCACTGCGGGACCCATGCTCCCATCTGGCTGAACGGCAGCCACCCGCGAGAGGCAGATGGCATCGTCTCGCGCCAGGCCTGCGCCAGCTTCAATGGCAACTGCTGCCTCTGGAATACTACGATAGATGTCAAGGCGTGTCCGGGAGGGTACTACGTCTATCACTTGACCAAGCCCAGCGTTTGTTTCCACGCGTACTGCGGGCGTAAGTAGCTGCAGAAAGCTCTTTTCTGAAACCCACTCATCCCCATAGGGCAGGAAAGGTAGTGAGGATCCAGACACCTGCAAGAGACTGACTGATTTTTGCTTTCTCACCCAGAGCACGTCAGGTGATGCAGTGCCTGCCTACACGGTGCTGATCAGCCCCCTTCACCTACATGAGTTCCAGCCTTCAGTCAGCTAGCGGGAAGCTTCCGTAGCTGACCTGGCTGCAATTATTTAATGCTCACTATGGGCCCTGTGGTTTGTCTTGGCATGCTACCAAAGCCACAATTTGCATCTCTGACTTACAGTAATTAAACCAGATTGTTTCCGATCGGCTTCAGCAGTTCGGTTTCCTTGTTGTGGGCCAGGTCTGTGACTGATGGACTGGCTGCAGGGCGCGAAGCTGACGGTACAAATGCAGTATTTTCAGTGCATGCTCAGTGGTTTGTGTTGACAACGCTCTCGTTGTGCCCTAGATTTTTATGACATCTGTGATGTGGTGGATTGCCAGGACTCCTGCCTGGACACCAATGACTGCACATGTTCCCTGGGGACAACGCTAGGACCTGACGGACAGACATGTCTGGGTAAGTGCAGAAACAAGCTGTGTCAGTCCCTGATAGTTTCTTTCCATTTTGTTTTTCATTGCTCACATCTCAATCCCCTGTCTTTAAATGCAGTATACAAAAGAGTAAGTATGCTGGATGAATTTTCCCCTTGCTGCTTAGAACAGGTCCTTGACTCTGTAAATGGCTCCTGATCCCTTCCCACAGGGTGAGATGCAGCATCCCAGGACTGAATGCATTCTGTGCCCCTGGCGCTGCAGTTACAGAGGCTGGACTTGCTCTCTGCGTGGTCCAGCAGCAGGTTGCCCATGCTGAGGGCAGCATCTTTGCTGCCAGTAGCGGTCTCCTTGCAAGATCTTGGTACAGCGTCACGGGTTTTCAGGAAGGGCTGTGCATTCTGTCACTAGAGAGATCCTCCCAGACTCTTTCCTCCAAGAAAAGACTCTTGGCTGGCGTGGGGCTACACGCTAAGCCTTGCTATACTTCCTGCCCTTGTGGGGCATTGGCCAGGGCCTGGGACTGGAGGAAAGCAAAAGGATTGCAGGCTGCAGCACAGCCTCAGTGCTTTGGGCAGTATGACAAGGCAGTGCTCAGGGGGCTGGCGCTTGGTGGCTGTGCTGGCAGGGACCTGCACGGCCAGGAGGGGTGGAGGTGGAGGGCAGCATGTGAAAGCAGAGCAGGGAAGGCGGCCTTCAGGAATTTGGGAGTGAATCTCCATCAACTCCTGAGGAGAGGACAGCTGCTGTTGTGCGTCTGGTGCTGAGCACCTGGGCTGCGAGGTCTTGGGAAGAAAATGGTTGGTGGGGCAATGCAAGGGGCCAGGAAGGGGTGGCTGCTGGGGACCTGCAGATCCACGCTGATGGGTAGGAAGAGGTGATGTGGGGGGAGGAAGGGCTGCTAACATCTGTGGGAAGTGGGATCTCATCTTTGTCTCCGAGGATTGATTTGGTGGAGAAGTTGAGAGCAGAGCTGGTCCAGGAGGCTGTGTGGCAGATGAGTTTTTTCCATACAGACTCTAGTTGACAAAGCAGGTGTGGGTGGTTTCTTTCTTCACACTCCTCTTGTCTGTGGGCATCAGGGTAGGGGCCGCAGTTGCTGTCTGTGGAAAGAGCAGCCTGCCCCTGCTGCAGATTTATGCTTGCTCACACTTTCTACAGAATGGTTTTGCTAAAACTGCTCCATCTCTCTGCAGCCAAGTGACTGTAATTTGCTGTGAGACTGACTTCGCTCTCACAGCAAATTAAAAGCATCTATCGGCTGCTTCTCTGCAAGACCTGCAGGCACAAGTGCCCCTGGCAAGCAACAGCACTCGATAAATGTGTGGCAGGCTCATGAAAGGCCTGCCAGCACGTGCTGGCGATACCTTCATCCTGCTGAGGCCAGGTGGGGCAGGATTTCTGCACTGCTGCTTCTCCTCACGATAAGCAGATGGCACAACAGTTCAGCTGTAATGATCACATCCGTTTACCTGCCTGCATCCTCTCTTGTCATATGGCTCAGTTTTCCTTCTACCGACTTTGTGTTGTGCTGAGGAATTGCACATTCATGCCTGCTTTGAATGCAATCCCGCTGGCCTTCCAAGGAAAACAAACAAGTCTGTGTTAGCCTTTCCTGTGCCTTTCCTCTATGGGGAATATTCTTCCCTTCCCAGCTCGCTGGGAGCTGAGGATGCTGCAGTAATGCGAAGCAGCTTGTGTCTGCGAACCTCCCCTGCGCGGGGCTGACTTCTCTTCAGTATGTTAGATGCTTTGAATCCCGCAGTAGAACTGCTGATCCCAATTTATATTGCCATTTGCAAACTTAGCCAGGGGTTAAAGTTAGCTCTTACGTTTTGTAACGGAGCCACTAGTTCCACTGAAGGTGAATTGCTGGGTACAGCCCTTTCCCAAGCCAAGCTCGAGGACATCCTAGCAACATTTCTGAGCCTTTGCTTGCAGCCCTTTTGCTGTTCACCCTCTGTTTTTTAGCAGCTTTAGTTTTATTTTTTAGAAGGGGAAGCGTGGAGCCGGTAGAGTTGTGGAAAGGGAAGTGTTTGTGTCTCTCCTGGACATGCTTCCTCCCTCCCAAGGCTGGGTAGCAGACATTTCTTTGGCTAAAATACTCAATTCCTGTCACCTGTGGAAGGAGCCGCCACCACGGCTACAAGCTGCAGATACTGTCCTATGTCTGGGACCTCTTTTACCTGAGAGAGAGGATCTCTGACCTGTCTCTTAAAGTGGTGTTTGTCTTTTCTTGTTTTTAAGCTTCTGACAGCTAGTAAATGGTAGCTCCTAAGCTGTTTTGGTGAAACCCCATGTGAGCAGTGATTGATAACCTCAGCATTCTGGCCTGCCTGCAAGAAATCATCAGTTTTGTGGCTCAGCGATAGCAATGGCTGCACCTCCCTCTCTCCTATTTGATTCACTTACTGGACACAGAGATTAAATAAGGCTGAAGAATGAGAATCTCAGAGAACAAAGTACTTTTCCAAAAAAAAATGATAGATGGACAGAGAGGAACTTTAACCTTTAAATAGAGAAAATCAGGAGAAGTTTTCACAGCTTTACCGAGAGACTCAAAAGCATCTTGTGTGCTTTTTCCGTTAATAAATACCTGTTTCTGTTCTGCAAGAGCACTTGAGCTGTCCAGGGCAGGGAGCAGCCAGAACCAGGGCAAGGAGACAGAATGCTGAAATTTCTCAGGATGTGATTTTCTTGGGGAAGCTCCGTGGAATTCATTGTGTGTTTTGGTTTGATTTCAGCTTTGTTTATATGTTTACAGCTGTTTTTTATTCTTGTGTCTTTATTATGAAATAAAGGTTGAATCATTTAAAGTTGCTACAGGGTAATTGTACACATGTAGCAGTAGCAGGTGTGATGCAAAAATAGATAGGGTTTATTTCTGACAGATTCTGGTATTCACCTGCTTTCACCATGTAGGGAAGTTGCGTTCACTCCGTTGTAATGTCTTTGTGAATGGGGGGGAGTGGTTTAGGATGAGAAGATAAATGAAAGCACGAGCTCCCTCAGGATGTGGAACCAGTTTGGAAGTTTCCCAGTGGGACTGTGTCCATCTTTACTCTGAAATGGTTGCTGCATGCATGCAGCTTTTCCCCATGACTGCTTTGCTCCTGAGCTGGACACAGCATGACAAAATAATGCTGCTGTCACTAGACAGAGGTCTTTATTGCTTAGTGGGATATCATGGGGCTAGGAAATTAACTCCACAGCCCAGCCAGCGCTCCCCCATAGCAGCCCCTTTTTGCCAGATGTGTCTACCAGCGGGCACGTTCTGACAGTTTGCTTTTTGCAGATGAAAATGAATGCGAGCAGGGCAACGGAGGCTGCAGCGAATTTTGCGTTAACCTGAAGAACTCCTACCGCTGTGAGTGTGGGGTTGGGCGCACGCTGGGAAGCGACGGGAAGACCTGTGAAGGTGAGGTTTCAGCTCTGACAGCCTGCTGGGAACAGCGGAAATCATTCCTTTTCCCTGGCTGTGCGAGTTCTGTCTTGGCCCCATGCAGCTGGGATGAAATGTCACTCATATCACTTCTCTGCTTGCCAGTGGTGCTGTTACTGAAACAGCCTTCTAATCAAGCGGAGAGGAGCCTCCTGGTTGTGCTCCCTGCCTTGTTCATTTCTGTTGGGATTTGCTTGTGTTTTTCTCTGCAGGGGGAAAGGCAGCAGTGCATCTGAGAGACTGGTTGTCTGAACAGAGCCAGTTATTGCAGGAGGTGCTGGGATGTGGCTCAGGAGATTTGTATGATAAGTGTGGAGGGGAAGATTTAGCATTACTCTTCTTTCACAGCTGACATTAGGTGTGGGGTAATGTCATGAGATTAGGCTAGAGTATGAGGATCTCTTTGCCTCCCGGGACAGAGACTGAGGAGAGAGGGAGCCTGTGTGTGAGCAGAAGCCAGAGCTAAGATGAGGGCTGCATTTGGCCTGTTTGTTTTTTGTAAGGGATTAGTTGTGGGCTCTGCTGTACGCAGCTACTGCAGTTACCTCCCAGTAGTGGCACGGCAAGGTAGAAAATCTTTGACGAGTTCAGGCTGGTGGCTTGGCAAGGACTTAAAGACCAAACTGTTGTTTTGGGCTGTTGTCACTAGCAATGCACAAACATCTTTGGGCAGGAAAAAAAAAAACAACAGAAAAACCTGACTGGTGCCTGACGTTTTCTGTGGTCAGCCCAAGCATGTTCATAGAAACTGTGGGGCCTCAGACAAGACTGATAGCTACCGAAGTGCCTCACTTTGGAGCCACTTAACTGCCAGAACAGAGTACATCTGCAGCTTGCATGCAGCCTTACGTTAGCTGCTGAGTGGCAGGCATCTGTAGTGCAGAGAAAGAGAGAGGGGTGGACATTGTATTTTTGGGCTGGCTACCACTCCTCTTTATGGTACACTGACAGATGGTTCCAAGCTGTGGGTTTTGTCCCTTTTTCTCCCCTTCCATAACAAAGCACCTTTCATTTCACTTCTGTGAAAATGTCCTCTCCGAGCTCTGTTAATAAAACATCAGTCATCCAGACAACGACACTTCCCCAAGGAAAGCCGCTGCGCAGAGTGCTCCTGGAATAGTTGTTAAGTTGTATGAAGCCCGAAGTGATCAGCAGGCTTTGTCCCTTCTACATCCAGCGCTGAGCTGCTGGGGTGTCACATAAACCAGCCGTGCTACGTGGCAGTTTGTATTCTTGAGCACTGCACGCTTCTGACAGGGCTGGAATAGCCTGCGCTTGGAAACTCATTTGTTTCTGCCGTTTCCAAAGTTGGAATCTAGGGCCTTTGATATATCATTTAACTTACCCTTCTGCAAGAAGGATGGTGCTTTCCATCAGTTTAACATTGCTGCTGGGGATTTTTACAATCTTGTTAGTGAGCTATATTTTTGAAGATGTGCCCTCAGCTTTGTGAGCCATTAGAGTGTGTGATTTACTTGTGAGCCACCGCACAGCTGGTGCTGAAAAGAATGAATGCAAGAGGTTTAGCTTGATTACCTGAGCTGGTCAGACTGCGTGGGGTTAAGAGTATCTCAGTGTTTCCTTTACAATGTTTTACCCGTTACTTTGACTCACGTGGAGTGTTGAGGCTGTTGTTTTCCATGCAATGTGTCAGATTGAGTATGGGTTTTCCGTTGTTTTCTTTACATTTCAGTTAAAACCACACAGTCGTTTGTGATGGCAAGCTTAGGGAGAAATATTTTGTCTTCGTGATTCATACACGTTATATTTACTCCTATTTTGCTGAGAACATCTAGCAGTATTCTGCTAGGTTAAAAAAAAATCAGGGAAGATTATTTAAAACAACCACTCCCTCCATCCATGATATATTCTTTATAGAAAATCATAGAAGACCACCAACAACTGGAAGTGATCTTATTTCCTTTACTTTTTCAAATCTTCAGAGTATGAAAGGGATGACCCTTTCAGACTCTTCTGCAGCTGTAGTGGCTGGGAATATGTTTTACATGAAAATTCAGATTCTCAAAGAACAGCCTCACCTGAACAGTAACAGTGTAAGAAAAACCATGAGAAATCCCCCAATTAGCTGTGCTGCACTCCCTCCTCTGCACTTTAGACGGGAAAAATTTAGGAGTGGAACCAACCTTACACCATGAGCTTGCATCTTTCTGTCCCTGTAATAATGCACCTCCGGGAGCAAGCCTATAAGCCAAAAACTCACTCTTAAACAAGCAAAATTCCTGGTAAATAAACTCCTACAAGCAGAATTTCATCCTCAGCTTACAAAGGGGATGCAGCAGTATCTGGTATGCCACCACCTCATGTCTTCCCTCTGCTGTTCCCAGCTGGGGATAGGAACTGGCTGCCTGGGAGTCTGTCCTCCCTGAGATATTTTTCCCTCACCTTTCTGAGGTAAGAAACAACATAAACACTTAGATTTAGAGAATGTCTTGGAAGCTAGGAAGGGCCAAGCTGAAGATTGCCTATTCAGCCTCTTTGTGTAAGTCAGTTACACCACGTGATTTAAGTTGGTAAGCTTTTTCATGGAATTCCTTGTTGACTTCATGATGAAACGGCAAACACAGGAATTGAACAATTAAAAATAGGTTTGCGCTGCATCTTCTTGGAAGCAAACTCTCACCATGCTGTTGCCTGCTAGCTCTGTGCTGGTCACGCTGTTAGTCAGTGAATATGCTGGGGCCTGCATAGCTTCCTGTGGAGTAGGGTGTGCTGATTTTCCTTTCTTTTGCAGAAATCGAAGGCTGTCACAATAACAATGGAGGCTGCAGCCATACCTGTATTGAAGTGGAAGACTCATACCAATGTGAATGTCCGAGGGGACTTGTTCTGTCAGAAGACAACCACACTTGCCAAGGTAGGTCAACAATTAGGAGACCAGGCAAAGAATCCTCCTGACAGCCTGTGGTCCCTGCACATGAAAAGCGTATTTGAAGGGACTTTTCCTCTTGTTTTTGTTGTGTTCTGTTAGTCTCTCCTTTTCACTTTGGTTAATGGAGCTTTGTCACGAACGAGAGACAGATCATCCAGAACTGACAGCCCAGGGACATGGCTCTTTTTACCAAGCAGAAGAGAGACACAGGACCCAGCTGGGTGCATCTTGCATCACAGGCGGGTTTGGCAGTATTTGCTTACAATTGAGATTGCATTACACCTCCCATTATATTGTTCTGCTTCAGCTGTTTATGCCTTTGCCAAATTTGCGCTACTAGAACTGAAATTTTCCATGCCTCAAAGCGGGCTTTTGAAATTTCAGCTGAAGTGGTTCAGTCACTTCCAAGAATGAGGTTAAAAGAAAAAAAGAGAGGCATTTTTTGCCCAATTTCTATTAGCCACTCCAGTAAGCATTCCCATGCCTTGTAGCAAGGCTCTAGTTCTGTTACTGGTACTTTTTTTCTGCTGTCCCATGGAAAAGTGCTCAAGATTGCATCTGAAAATTGACTGTTGCTGCTTCTACATAGAGGTAAGGGCAACACTGTTCTTGGAAGGCGTCCACATGAAGCCTACTCCATTCCTGCACACCAGGAGTAAGTCCTCGCCGACTCACGTGCATCTATGGCATGCGCCTAGAATAAACAGGTTCCCTTTCCTGGGTTGTAAGAGCTGAGTGAGATTTCCTGTGCAAATACCTCCAGGCTCCCAGGTGACAGTCTAGCTCGAGCAGTGAGTGCAGCGGGCAGAGGATCAGGGAGGAAGGTCCTGAGGCTATTGAGAGTTAAGCAGAGAGTCTGTAGCTGCTTATGCAGTGACTTCTTATAATCCAGGACTTGCATCCAGGAATCTTTTGGGCCTCATAATCCTACATCTAGCTGACCCCCTGAGGTGCTGAAAGCAACGAGCAGCCTGCGTCTCACAGAGATGTCTACTGTGATCCTCTGCTGAAGGGGCATAAAGTTCAGAACTGTGCGCTGAGAGAGCGATGTGGGTGCACAAAAGGCAGGCAGAGGTCATGTTCTCTGTTGGCCTCGTCTGACTTACCAGACCACTTTGTAGTCCTGGCAGACACGGCACAAAGCTGGAGAAGGGGCATGCCCTGGTAGGGACAGACCACGCTGAATCTCTGGTGGTCTGATGTGTTGCAAACTGCCCAGGCATCACTTAGAGAAACAGATCCAGACTTCATGGTGGCCAACGCGGCAGATCAGCCCCAGAGGGGCTGCTGGAATCATTCTACTTGGTGCAATTTCTGCTCTAAGCTTTGTAGAAATTCAAGCCATGCAAGGCTAATTTTGCAGTCATATAAAATTAGCACAAGAATTAGAGGGAAGACAGGTATTTATATATATATATATATATATAATGATTCCCTTTCATTTCAAGAAATGAAATTAAATTCATTTCAAGAATGAAAGGGATTCAGCAGTGTCTGTTTTATCCCGTGCGCGTGTGACTGTTAAACCACATCACAAGCACAGTCCTGCAGGGCAAGGGTGGCTGGTGGCCGTGCAGGAAAGGAGGCCGTTTAGCTGTGGGTCTTCTGGGTAGGAAGGTGCATGGTGAATGATGTAGGGGCGTCCCTGGAAAGGAGCGAGCCTTGCAGTTGGGGCAGCTGGTTGTTCTTCTGGAGTGCCACATCCCAGCCTCACTCCCTTGGGAGTGACACAGGAACAGTGGCATCTCCTTATCCCCTTCTCTCCCCACCGCTCAAATACCTAAGTGCTTGGAATTGCTTATGTAGCAGAAAAAGACTTGCCAAGAGCCTGGAAGAAAGTGCTGCATCTGCAGAGATCCTGTCTTTGCTGCCCTGCAGGCAAAGCTAAGGCTGATGGCTGCCTGCAGCAGGGCTGAGTTGCCCTCTGCTGCCTGGAATCCCCTGCTTTGGCATTTTGAATTCATTTGGGTGCAACCTGAGCTTCCTTTTCACACCTCGAGTCTGTCATCCTGTTTCCAGGGGTGAGCACTGCGCCCTTGGGATTCGGTGCTGCTTACTGCTTCAGCAGAGCCAGGTGGGGATGGGGATTTCCAAGAGCTGTGATTATTCTTGTTGCTTGAAGGTGTGATTGATGGATACAGGCCAGAAAGGAGCAATGTTCTTCAGTCTGGCTCCCCGAGGCAACCCCAGCAGGGATAGAAGGCCACACGTTTCCCAGCCAACATTTCTCCTCCTTTGGAGGCTGGTAATGAGACTGGCAGCGCTGCCGGTTGCTGAGCTAGGGCTCGGGATATGACATCTCATCAAGCAAGATTGCTTGTTCTTTTGCATTTCATGAATTTATGTCCCTATCCAGCCGTCTGCAATTTTGAGGAGATATGACAGAATATATCTGAAACCGTACCACACAATTCTTTATGGATTTAATCAGGTTTATAGTGATACAATTAACGGTGCAGGGCAGGCACAGTTGCCTGGAGCATTGGATCTGCACCTTATCAACCCTCCCCTGCACTGCCTATATTTTCGGAACAAATATTAATCTTCCCCCACAGAAATCACAGCCTGGGTTGCCATTTTCCCACAAGGATCCCAGCCAACCATACCACCTGGAGTTTTGTAGACCACCTTCATACCCCACCTCTTTTTGAAGTGTGATGGTGAAATGCTTTTCTCCTCTCCCATGTCCAAGTTGTGTGTGTGTTCCACAGGGAATGATGGTGTCGCTTATTTGTGTTTGTAGGAGTGGTTCAGGGCTCCCCAGCAGCAGGGAGCCAGTTCTACTGAGAAAAAACGATACAGCTTGTTCTACTACACAAAACGATAGCCCCTGCTCCAAGCAGCTGTTTTTTGAGAGGCTGAGGAGGGAGCCACGGGCTGGATAAGGATCAGGGTGCCAACTGCTGGCAGCAATGTAAGCACTGGCCTGGCCACAAGCTTCCTCCCATGCTCAGGGTACCTTGCAGGGAAGGACAGTTGTTCAAGGTGCGTAACAAGGAGTGTGTCAGCACTCACAGATGCTCTGCAAGAGGGTGAGGAATCGACCCGTTTGACTGGCATAGCCTCAGTGAGGCTTCGAGGAGCCTCACAGGCTGCACTGAGCCAGGCCGGGGTGCACCTGTGACAGCAAGACAGGAGAGCGCAGCTCCCTGAATGGATGCAAAGTTCTGTGACTAAAAGAGGGTTCCCTGGCACCCAGGATTACTCATTTCTGCTGTGCATCTCGGTCCTGGCAGTCGGGAGCTCATCCCCTGCTCTGGAATAATGCCTGCACGCGGTCACCACTGCCTTGCCAGCTCCTCATCAGCCGCCCCGCGTCCTCGTTGTCTGTCCTGGGGGAACCAGGAGTGCTCAGAGCTGAATCACGCTGCTACAAGCGGTCTCTGCTTGCACCACAACGTGAAGCTGAGAGAATGGAAGCACGGTTCCTAGTATTGATTACTCCTCGGTGTGCAAATGTCTAACGCGGTTTGAATTACATTACAAGTTCTTCTGAGGAGTTTCCCAGAGCGCTTTGCTCAGCAGCGGCGAGTGAGCTTGAATCACAAGTAGAGCTGCTCACAGGAATAGCCACACCTGCTTTCATGCACTTGTTTCTGTGCCTAGGTGGTGGGAGGCACATGGGCAGTGCCAGAGCAGTGGTTAAATAGCGCAGTTGTTTCTCCTTTCTTCCCTTTAGTGCCAAAGACATTTAGAAGCAGACACAGCATGAACAAAAGTGGTGCTGAACTCTGCAGAATTGCAGTTGGGATCCAAACCCTCTTGCCCAGAAGTACACCCTTACGAAAGCATTGTTTGTATTCATCAAGGAGTCACTAGAACAGTGAAGCTCTAAACCCGCATCGAGCCATTCCGTTCTCCAGGGGATATTCTTCTCTCTGTCTGCATTGCACTGCGTTCTCCAAGTCCCTTTGTCTCCTTGTGAGCTTTGCCATTTGACTTGCTCAGTTATTCCCACTTGCCTTCTTCTGTGGGTGGGGGAAAAGTTCAGGTAATTCTTAGTTCATTAATTTTCCATCCTAACCCAGTAATGTCATTAGGAGAGCGTATTGCTTTGGGCACGCTGCATATATTTTAGCATATTACCTTGAAAATAATGAGCTTTTAAAAAAATATATTCCCTCCAGATACACAGTAACTGTTACAAATATACTTTAGCTGGGACAGGAGAATTTTCTTTTGGAGGGGGACAGGTTTTAGAAGTGTTCCTAGTGTCCAAAATCCATAATCCTAGATTATATAAACTTGATCAGAATTAGGGGGAGACAGATCATGGGAATGTCAAGGATGGGGAGTATAATTAATTTTAAGGAAAAGCTTGGGGAGCAGGTATATTTGCAGAAAGTTTTGTCATGTGATTTTAAAATATGTTAAATGATAATTCTAGAGAGGGTTTATTTTTCTGGTTGAGAAGGGACCAAAATACAAGCAACAGTATGCTTGCCCTGTATCTAACTCAATAGATATGTATCCAACCAAGGAATACGTGTAACAGTTACTTCTATAATGGAAGTTATTTCCCGTTCTTTACCTTTTTCATTTTGTCCAGTCTGTGCACTTTCTCCCACTTCTTATGTAGTAGAATTTAAATGAAAAATAAAGCTCACTTGGAAGTCTTTTATGAAAATTAAAAATAGTTTGGTAAGAGGTGGAAGGAGCTAATCGAGTTTGTCAGAGCTGGGTATGTTGCTCATAAAAATACTGATTATTATGTCATTTTGAGATGCTTCCATTTTGGCTAGGCATCCATATGGAGTCATTCTGCCTTGTTTTGACACGTTCTGTGTTTGATGTAAAACCTGATAAAGGGTCTTAAAAATGGCTTTGCCTGGGGTGTTGTGAATTTGATAACTGTTTCTGGGAAAGGCTTTTCGCAGGACAGCAGTGCTGGGGCTAATCAGTCAGACCTGTGCTGAGCATAAAGTGCAGCTGGAAATGCTGCATAGCTAAGTTTCTGCTGCTGTGTAGCTGTCATCATTGTCTTCTTTTGTGGCAGCCCTGCACCAGAAAACTTGGGGCAGTGGTAGCTCAGGAGGTCTGTTGCATAGGTGTGAGTTTAAGATAGGTACTTAAATTACTACAGCAAGATAGAATTATAAATGCAACATACGATCCCCCTTTTTTCATAGTAATTGATATAGCCCTTCCCCAGCACCCTGGTAGACTTGCAGTGCGGACTTATTTTGGGCCTTTTCTTGTAGTTCCAGTGCTGTGCAAGTCGAGCTCTATTGAGGTGAGCATCCCAAAGGACCTGGTTGGAGGCCTGGACCTTTCCCTCATCAACACTTCCTGCAAAGGGGTATCCAATGGCACTCACGTCAACATCCATTTCTCCTTGAAGTCCTGCGGCACCGTTGTGGATGTATGTACAACCATTGCTGTCCTGCCTCTTGGGATCTCTCAGATTTGGGGACTTGTTTCATGGCCTCTGGGGAAAAAAGTTGCATCAGCATGGGGGTGCAGGCTCACCTACTGCTTCACAGAGGTGGCTTCACCATCATCCTGGTGTGGAAAAGGCCAGTGGTGCCGTTCTTGAGCCTCCTGTTGAGGCAGTATCTGGTCCCAGAGCACGTTTTGGAGGTTGCACTGGCAGCTGGTCAGGAACCAGAGAGTGCCTTTCACCAGGTGGGTGGCAACTTGGAAGCCAGCTCCCCTGCTTGGTGCAGGAGTCCAGTGCATCCAGGTTAGCAGCAAACTGGCAGAGGCCCTTGGGTAGTAAGTGAAGATGAATATCGCTCTAGTTGCAGTGGATAAATTCATAAGCTCTATTCGCAGTGGCTCTTTTATGTCTGAGTTTTCTGCACAAGATAAATTCAGCTGCTGATCTGACCTCAGAGAGGCCTTTCTCAGTGACCTCCCCTTTCCTTTAAACCCCCTTTTTTGCTGCAGGTGATAAATGATAAAATCATTGCCACCAATCTGGTGACCGGCTTGCCAAAGCAGACTCCAGGGAGCAACGGGGACATCATTGTCCGCACCAGCAAGCTGCTGATCCCGGTGACCTGTGAGTTCCCGCGCCGGTACACCATCTCCGAAGGTTACGTGCCCAACCTAAAGAACTCGCCCTTGGAAATAATGAGTCGCAACCAGGGCATCTTCCCCTTCACTCTTGAGATTTTCAAAGATAAAGACTTTGATGAACCCTACAGGGGTGCCCTTCCCACCCTCAAGCTTCGGGACTCTCTGTACTTTGGGATTGAACCCTTGGTGCATGTCAATGGACTGGAGACGCTGGTAGAGAGCTGCTTTGCCACTCCCACCTCCAAAATCGATGAGATCCTCAAGTACTACCTGATTCAAGACGGGTGAGTTCACTGTTCCCTTCCTTGCTGGCTCTTGGATGGAAAGTGGCAGTGGGCTAAGTCACGCTGCCTGTGTGAGCTGGGAAGTGCTGTCACTTCTGCTGTGTTCCTCGTAATCACCAGCAGCCAGCACCCATCCTGTCATGCTGGGAGAAAGAGTGGGGGGCAGTAAAAGAGGGTGCTGCAAGTGCAGCCTTTACGGGGCATCTTTTTCTGTAATTAGACCTGTGGATAACTGACTTGGCTCCCGTAAAAGGGAGATCCTTGTTGACGTCCTCTCTGCCAGCCCGCAGTTCCTGGTCGATCAGCAGCGCCCCAGTGGCTATGTGCCACTGCCATGCAGCTGCCCAGGAACTGGAGGAAGTTTCTTAATTTTTTCCTATAGCGTGTGCCAGAAGACTCCGTGGCTGGTGCTGGCTGGAGCTCCAAGAGCTCCCCGTGCTCTGCTCTCTCCCTGATGCCTGTTATCAGTGCAGCAATCCCCGAGGGAGGACCCTAGGCCCACTGGGGTTGGTTTGGGGGCAGTGACATTTCCAGGAGGTGCTAGTGAAAAGCTCGGGGAATCTGGTCACGTCAGAGGTCGGGGTCTGCTCTGGCTCCTAAGGTGATGCCTGTTTTCATGGGCTCGTTGGGGTGGCAGCGCCGTGATGCCACGTTGCTTGTGGCGTGTGTGCACCCAGCAGTGCCTGGCAGCCACACCAGACAGCGAGTCTGCTCTCCTGTGGGCAGGAAAGTCCTGCCAAAGGCATACTCGAGTGTCAGAGCCACCAGTTAAGGGACTGGCCTCGTGTGAGCCCTGTGTTCTGCCAGCCAAACTGTCTAATAAGGACGACAATTGCTTCCTCAGCTGCCAGGCTGAATCACCCACTGTCACAGCTGGTGGTGACAGGTCCTGTGCAACTGTCTGGTAGCAAAAGGGAGTACAGCACACAAAGATACTGCTTTCGTTTCTCTCTCGCAAGGGTTTCAGCATTACTTGCTCTCCCTCCAACCGAGGCTGCGGTCCGTCAGTACGTGACATTCTGGGGGTTTGTGAGCAGATTTGTAACGGGAGGGTTGATTTATCGACTCCCTGGCTGTCCCTGTGGACCCTGGCAAACTCAAGGCTCCAAACATTCCTTCCTTTCCCACCACGAGTAAAAATGATGGCCCTTCAAAACAGTGGCCAAAACCTGAGCTGAATAGAGATGAGAGGAGGCAGAAAATGCCATCTCTTTTATTTACCGCAGCACTGGTTTGAGGAATTACACAGCAAGCAGCCAGGACCTTTCTGGTAAAGAAAGGTTTTCCTCCCGGTGGGGAAGGCAGCAGCAGCCCCTTTGGTGCTGTTATCCTGCAGAGGGCATTAAAACTTCACGGTAGGGAAAGCTGGTCTGGAGGAGGCTGGCTGGAACTCCCATCCAGCCTGCTCAGCTCCGCGGCCATCACCACATGCCTGGTGCCCCGACAGGCCAGCCCCCGTGCCGGGCTGTAGTTAGGTACCGCTCGTTTGGCCCAAGGGCTAAGGATGTGCTGCCGGGCTAACTGGAGCTCTTTGGCTCTCGCTGTGCTTGCAGCAATTAAAAAGTCAAATGAGCTACAAGCTCAGTCTGTGCTACGAGCAGTTCTGCAATTACCCTGTTGCCTTCCGTCAACCCAGCCCCAAAAGCCCAAGGCAATAAAGACGAGATTTTTAAGTCAGTTTGATTGCTTAGGATCAGATCCACAGGAGTTAACTGCAGCTGAGACTTCCAGAGGGACACGCTGTTTAAATTTGAGGGGCTATACTGCAGGCTGAGGGATGGGAAAACTCCTCTCCTACTTTCGTCCCCCTTAATTCCCTCCTGTCTCCAGCTGGCAGGATGTGCCACCCCTCAGCACCTCTCCCACAGCTGTCGTGTCCCCCCTGGAAATCAGGATTTTCCCAGTGCCTTCTCCACAGGCTCTGTAATACACCATACTGCTGCTAGCCCAGCCAGCCCCCAAGCAGCCCTCTGGCTTCTGCCCTTGCCCTTCCTCTTTCTCAAAAATAAATAAAAGGCACTGACCAGTGGCACGGGCGATAAGCACTGCAGCTCCCTGGGACATCCGGCGCGAGGTCATGTCACTGAGGGCAGTCCCGTGTGAGCTGACGTGGGCAGAGGCCGCAGTTTATCTGTGCACAACGTGGTTAAGGGGGCTCCGTTGCAGCGCTCTTCCTGCTGTGCTGCCCCACGTTTGCAGTCTGGGTGCTTATCGTGGTCCCCAAGCCCTCCTCTCTGCCCTGCAGCCCCCCAGTAGTAGGGTCAGAGCAATGCATTTGTGGCAACCTGTGGTAAGACAGACTCGGGGGCATGGCAGGGGCTCTGTGCATCTATCCCTGGTTCCTCCATGTTCATTTTTCCTTCTCCCTGCCCCAGACTGGTAGGTTTCTTGCAGCCAGTGTGGAGAATCTGCAGAGAAACTGGGATTCAGGAGTCGGTTTGAGACAGCATCCAGGAGTCATCAGAGTTTATATACTGACAAACAAGAATGGGCCTCTGAGGTGACTTTGTCATTCTCCACAATCGAGTGCCTTTAGG
Organism: Cygnus atratus; assembly: GCF_013377495.2. NCBI lineage: Eukaryota > Metazoa > Chordata > Aves > Anseriformes > Anatidae > Cygnus > Cygnus atratus. Next base: position 24,382,146 of record NC_066368.1, on the reverse strand, counting down.
AATGCTACTTTTAAAGCAATTTTCTCCTAAACAACATCTAACATTTGGCCTCAAGCTGGAGAATCCCTGTCACCTTTTCTAGATGCACAGTGTTAATTTATTAGCTTCCTACGGATGCCTGTGTTTGCGTCCCAGACAAGTTTGCCTCCCTAGGCTCAGTCCAACGCTTAGCACTCCCCTGACCATGCACTGCTGTTCTGCACACGTAGCAGGGGGGCAGTTCTGGAGGAATTGCAGCAGGCTGACCCACGGAGCCTAGTCAGTCGAACAGCACAGAGATATCCAAGCACAGGTTCTAGAGAAGGCAGAGGTACGTGTAGGTGTGGGGTTTGCTGCTCTTTGCTAATTGAGCCTGTCAAATGTCAGCATTTCTGACAATGCCTTACGTATTTCTGGGGCAGAGAAGGAAGCTGAGAGAGAAAGAAGCTTCAGGAGAAAGACTTGGAGCTGCCACACTGTTACCTCTTGTCCTTTCCACCACCACATTTTAATATATGTATGTCTGTATGTCTGGCGAGGTCCACATTTCCGGGGTTACCTTTCTAGAAGGGCCAAGCTGTGCTGTGGTACAGTGTAACAGCAGCATCCGTGCCCCTCAGAGCACCTAGAGGATTGTGTTAGGCAGCGGTAACTATCGAGTCACCATAACCTTTTGCCTTGCTGCTTCTCTGTCAAAATCCATCTAGGCTTTAGTAGTTTATAAGTAGACCGGACCAGAAATGTGACCTTCTATAGAAGTAGTTTATTTTCTTGCAGTTCCGTGACCCTTTACACATGACTGTAGTCTAGTACTAGTGATGGAGAAGCTGAAGTTAAGAATTTTAGCTGTAATTGGAGCTGACCAACCAAGCCCAACAGGAAGAAAATGTACATGGTGTAAAGCAAAATAGATCTGATGTTTTGTGTTTGTCTTCTGCGATATCTCAGTAACGTGGGTAAAGGCTTCTTCAAGCATAAATTACTTGCATATATGTGTGTATACAGAAAGTACCCAGTGCAGTATGTATGTATCACAGCTCCACTGATCACTGCAGACTGTTGCAATAGTGAATTGAGAGGAGGGTGAAATGAGGACAAATTTGACTGCAGCTCTCTGGCAGTCCCTCCGCCAAGGGGACTGGACCACGTCCTGCCAGCTCTCTGCTGCTGAGCTGTTCTTTGTCTGGATATGCTATTATCATCGCTGTTGTTTTCCCCATCATTCCCGAATTTTCTCCTGTGGCCAAAGAGGAAGTAACATGGATGGTAGCTTAGCTCGAGAGAGCCAAGCCCTCCTTTCCTTTCTATGGTTTAATAGGCTGGGATGTTTTTTGGTCTCTCTTTTCCATTTCTGGGAAACCCATTAAATCCTTTCTCTCTGCTTTCCTCAGCTGTGTTTCTGATGATTCGGTGAAACAGTACACGTCAAAAGACCATCTTGCCAAGCATTTCCAGGTTCCTGTGTTTAAGTTTGTGGGCAAAGACAACAAGGTAAGCTCAAAACCCACCTCTAAGACATTGCATCAGCCCTGATCTGACCAAGGAGCCTCAGCACAGAATTGGCTGTATTAGAGTACCAAGAGGAGGGATGCCTGGCTCAAGGCAGATACTGCTGTGCCTATTCCAGCTGCTGTTTCTTTCAGGAGCTTGACACAGGTACTTTAAAAGAGAGTGTTAAAAACAAGTAAATTTGAAATAAATATGAAGGGACAGCCATCGAACATAAATGGTATAGCAAGCTAAAATTGTTATTGTTTCCAGTGTAGTCTTTGGGGTCCCTGGTATGCTGGGAGAGAAAAGTGTTTGTGTTTCCAGTCACCAAAGAGAAACCCAGGCAGTTAGCCACATTGCACAGTGTCCTGTCTTTAAAACAAGACGATTTATAGTTTTGAATCTCTTCAACCTTATACCTTCTCGGGCTGTTTGAACAGATGCCCCTCAGGTTTCGAGATATGAGGTTTCCAGGTACTGTTTAATTCAGTGTGAAACCAGGCTGCCCAGGCTGGTGGCAGTTTGGGGCAGAAGCTCTGTGGTAGCAGGACAGCAGAAGGATAATGCCGTCTTCCTAAAGCAAATAGCATTCCTTTTCTGTGCTGGAAGAAATCGGGTATTTCTATCACTGTTGTTATGCTCAGCCAATGCTGCTTGCTCCAAAAGGCATAAAGTTTCCTCTCCAGCCCCTGCAGAGCCTCAGTATGGTTAAAAAGGATGAGATCTTCCAAAATTCACAAATTTTACTTGGCTGTCTGGTTAACACTGCTGCCTCCAAAATCCACTGCATGGGAGGATGCACATGCTTCAGACCTCACCATTGACCAACACTCAAAACATTTGCTTTCCTAATCACGGCTTGCTTTCTGTCCTTGTCATCTAAAGGGCAGGGAGCAGCAGTCTTGTCACTGACTGCCTTGACTGTGCTGAAAGAAAGAGCAGCTGTCTCCCTGCCCTTCGTGCTCTCTTCCCCTCTGCTGCCAGTTTTAACCCTTCATCAAGCTGCATTTTCCTCCCTTGCCCATCAGTCTCTTGTCTTTATGTTCCCCACCTCTTGTCAAATTCCCTTGCACGTTTCTATCATCCATCTCCTTGTGAGGCTTCATGCGTTCTTGGCCTTCTTCCTGCCACGCAGCTCCTACCAGTTCACGTGAGCTCATCCAAGCTTATTCCTGGCGTTTTCATCCCTTCATTTCACTTCACGCCTTCACGTTCCCTGTCTAGCCCTTGGCTAAGAGGCAGACTCGGTGCTGGGTGCAGATCTCGGCTGGGTGCTTTGGAAAACGTGCCCTCTCCTAGGCACACAGGAGAACTGATGGCTCGGCCAGCATGGCTGTGGATGGCAGTGGTGGGTAAAGAGCTCGCTGGTGTGGAAGCGAAGGGGCTGTTCCCTGTAACTCACGCCTGCTGTCTCTCCAGGAGGTGTTCCTGCACTGCCGCATCCTCGTGTGCGGGGCGCTGGACGAGAGCTCCCGCTGCGCACAGGGCTGCCGGCGGCGGGTGCGCAGGTCGGCTGGGAGAGAGGAGGAGGAGGGAGAGGAGGAGGCCAGTCACGTGGCAAAGCACATCCTGACGGGCGGCCCCATCAGAATTGACTTTGAAGACTAACACCCATCCCTTGGAACAGCACCTCCACCTGAGACCAACCTTTCTTATCGATGCCTTCTTTCACGGTGGTCTGAGAAAAGAGAGGTATTTGGCAAAGCCCCACTCGTACCTCAGGCCTTGTTTCCTTAGCTGCGTGCTGATGATTTGTGAAGTACGCTCGGCACACAGCCTTCTGCAGAACAGTTTGGTTTTACCTCTGTTTCTCTTGGTTGAAGGGACCCTGTTGCTTTTCAGGCTTGAAGCGTTACCAAACTTTGTCTTTCCCTACGTCCACCCACAGGCTCCACAGGACTGTCCGTCCTGGACTAAACACGTTACTCAAGCCCTTCTCTCTTCAGATGATAAAAACAGTGTTGTAGCTGAACATGTTTGCTCTGCAGTTCTGTGAGTGATGCTGAAGCTTTTGGGTGTGCTGTGATTTTGGATGACCATTAATAAAAATATGTATAAAAATATGTATCCTGTAACGTGCAAGTCCCTTGGAGCTATGAAGCAGTTGTCATTACAGGCAGCTAAAGCTCAGGTCTATCACAGGCACATCTTAATGTTATTTTTAAATAGCAAAAGGTATTTAATAACTTTTTTTTATTGTCTTTTGATAATTGCATGCAGTTTAACAGTGTTTCTTGTTGTATTTAGCATCTCATTATTTTTCTCTCTCTTCTCCCCCCACATCCCCAAGCAACACGGTGCCTTTTGTAAGTGCTGTAGCACCTCGATTGTAAGAAAAAGATCATTAAAAATCTATAAACACCTGCCCCCGAGCATGCTGCTACCGAGTCTGTGTTTGAAAGCTGTAATGGATTACCCTGGACTAAGAGGCTGTGGCTCTGACAAAGGGATTTGAGCACGGCACATTACAAACGACTGCTGTAAACGTGGATGGTTCTTGGGACAGGGTTGTGACCAGTGAGCCTGGTGGCAGGAGATGTTGCAGCATCGTCTGAGTGACTGTGCGTGCACAGCCTCCTGATGGGGGAGAACTGTCTAGAGACACAATTACGGTGACAGCGGCAACACGATGCTTGTCAGGAATCCCTTTGGGCCACCAAACTCCTTCCAAAGAAAATAAAATGGATGATCAGCTTGGGGTCCTGTGGGTGTCACGCCGGAGCAGGAGCGCTGTGTGGTGAAGGATGAGGAATGCGGGATGGAAGGCAGGAGGCACAGCGAGCAGCGAGGGACGAGGCGAGAGAGGCAGGGCTGGAGAGTAAATGTGGAAGGACCTTTCTCCACCACTGGCTATGGCAGTGCAGTGGAGTCATTGGGTTTTCTGCAGGAAGTTTCATGTTGTGCGGGTTCAGAGATGTGCTGGAAGTCCCCCCTAGTCTGCATTGCCAATTTGCTGCTTCAGTTGGAAGCAGCCAGATTGCTGCCAAAGCCAAAATGTATTGCTGCTCGCAAATGGATGGGGAGTCTGTGTGAAGGGACCATTTAAAAGGGAGGCACAAATCACCTCAGCAATATTCCATTTCGCAGATTTATTTCTGCTGGTGACTGACATTTCCGTGATGAATGGGCATTTGATGGGCTGGGAGTTTTGTGGTTTTTCTAGATGGCTCCATGGCTGCTTTTCTGATTTGAGAATATATGTGTGTGCACGTGTGGTCGAATAAATGAAAAATTTCCTATGAAAATAAGTAGGTATAAGCAGAAAGGCATTTTTCATGTGTTATCTAACCATATGTGAAAGAAAAAGAAATAAACAAGTCCCCTTCTCGTGTTGCCATGCCCCCCTGGTTCTGCTGATTCACTTCTGCATTAGGACCACACGGGCAATTTCCTGCTGTCACTTCTTTGTTCAGACAGCCCCTGCTGAATGTACTTGTTTTGCTAAAACAAGAGCTGGGAAATGAAATTAATTAGTTGGAGCCTTCTGGAGAGGCAACTGGTGTTTTTCGTTAGTGCGAGAGGGATGTGGGGAGTGGAAGATTCGTTTCCTTGCTTGTTTTAGTTATTGTGCACGTTATCTGGTTCTTTCTGACAAATCCGTACAAAGCAGCCTAGCTGCTCCACAGCTTTTTCTCTAAATCATTTGGAGGAGTAATGAGGAAGAAGCACTGGTCTGTGTGGCCATGTGAACAGAGTGGTCTGGGAAGGTGCTCAGTTTGTCCTGCAAGCGCAACAGTAGCTCTGCTATCTGCCACTGCCCTGTGGCCATTTCTCCTCTGACGTGGAGGGGAAGGCTCCTGGACAGAGAACAAAACCATTTTTCAGTCTTTTCTCTCTCCCCAGTTTACCTTTTGCTTCCATCTGTCTTTGTCAGCTTTACAACCTGGACGTGAAATCAAAGGCCAAACTAATCTGAGAGCCAAGGGATTTGCTTTTCTCTTTAAAAGTGGCTTATCAGCCACGCCACGGAGTGGAAACAAAAGGCAGTGCACAAGCAGGCACTGAGTGTGCGAGACGCCCGGCAGCAGTGCTCCTCAGGGTCCGGCCAGCTGCCAACCACGGTTCAAATCCAAGCCACATCGGTGCTGCCTGATGCGTGTGGCTGGGATTCGGCTGGCACCGCCTCGTCCTGTCATAGGATGCAAAGTGAAAGTCAGACGGTAGGTGTCCAGGAGGAGACACCAGGTACCTGCCTTCCTAGTCCTCCTGCCTTCGTGTCCTTGGTGGAAACGTAGAGTTCAAATTTGAGGCACCACCACTGGGAGAGGGCACGCTGACCGAGCGGGCTGAACATCAGCAAGAGTTGCAAATAATCCTGCCAAAACGCAGAGTCAACAGGAAGTCACTGGGTGAGCACGGTGTCTTTGTCCCGTTCAGAGCAGGGTGGAGATGAAGATGACCCAAGCTGGCCCTCAGCTGGACACCGCTGAGGAGCACGAGCAGCGTGTAGGGGAAGCGGATACTAGCTCAGCTGCGGAAGTTTTACCGTAGTTTATGCGCTGTCTCTGTCCTATGCAGGATTATCTGGTGGTTTTCTTGAGTCACTGCCATTACTTGAAGCTTTAAAAGTTTCCTTGTAGAGCTGCTTGGGGGATTTTTCAGATTGCCACAGCTTAACTTTGTTGTGAAACGTGCTGCTTGTAGCTGCCCTGCATGCAGCAGCCTGTAGTGTTTTGAATGAATGGCAGTCTGAAAGCACAAAGACATTATGATTTATATCAGCTGTGGCTCCAAAGTGTCAGTGTGTGGAAAGAGATTTCATTCAGAACCCTCCAGTTTCTCCAGTGTATGTCATTATCCATCACCAGTTGCTTGGCCTGGCTTTAATCTGGTAGCAGGCTATTGAGATTAGACAAGATACGTTTTTAAAATTGTGTCATTTAATCATAAGTGTGTGCTCCCATTTAGAACCGACAACAGGCGCAATTTCACCAACGGAAGGCAAAGGTTGGGAAGTGTCTGGAATCAGGAATGTTTCCTTCCCGTCCCTCGACAAAAATATGTATTTCTTAGATGAATAATCAGTGTCCAGTCTTGTGCTCTGATAGCCACATACTGCGATGAAGCTTGGCAGCACAGTCCTCACTCTCCAGTGGCGTTAACACAGCTAGGAAAGGAGGCCATTACACCTGGTGAGTGTAAATTCAGGCCCTCCTTAATGGAAAACATCCCAGTGCACCTCCTGCAATCACTTGTGGTTCCCTGTTTTCATACCGTTGGGTCTTGTTGTTGCAGTCCCTATTAGCAGTAAAGCAAAGATGACTGGCAAGAACAGGGCTGAAATAATTTATAGCTCCGTGCATCCATTTAAACACAAACTAGAAGAAAGGTAACTAAAACAGACTCTTTCCATCCTTGTTAAATTACCCTTCTGTAGCCTTAACTTTTCTGTGACAGATGGAAGAACATAACCATAAATGTGTTTGCAGAAGACACTGCAGTATTTATGTGGCACGGCACGCACACCCGATAGCAACTTCCTTTCAACAAGAAACACAGATGAAAGCTGTCTGCAAATGTTGCATGTAGATGAAATTCCATATACCACTTTAAATTCTAATTTTACACGCAATAAAAGCTCCCGATAGCAGATGGAAGTATTAACCACGTTTTAGAAAGGGTGCTGTCTGAAACTGCCGATCGCTCTTCAGCTGGCAGTGTCTCTGCCCCACCGAGGTAGCAGTAAGCCCTGCCATCTGACAGATAAGCCTCCAGGATTTTGAAAAGCTCATCCAAGACAACTGTGAGCCTCCTGTTGCCTTTGTGCAGAAGATGGAGGTGGATACCCAGCCATTTTGTGTGAAAAAGGGATCTGAAGGGAACAGCTTTGTTAAATGATACGGGAAGAAAATAATTAAACAGATGCGGTCTGGGTGGCATAGACAAAGAAAAGCAGCTTCCTCTCTTGAGACGGGGAGAGTGCTGTGGGTGTGTAAGAGACACTGAGTATTACTGCAAACAAAACGTGTCGGTGTCATAAACACAGCGAGTCCTTCTCATTCTTACCAAATCCCTGAATATTTTAAATTGTTTTAGGATCCACCAAGTATTTAAATAAGCAAGGTTGTCAGGGTGTGTAACGATAGGGTGGAGAATGTCAGGGATGGATGTGAGCAACATACCGAGAGCAAATTACCCCTCTCCTTCAGTCACCAGAAGTGGGAAAACATGAATAGTGTGGCCACAGGCTGGGACTTTGCGGGGCTGCAGAAGCCTCATGCTTCGCACTGCAATTTGGAAAGGTAAGGGGCAGGGGATGCTAATACAATCGTGTCTAAGGCAAACAAGTGATCCCCTTGTTTACAACCATCACTGCATCCTGCTTGCCTTTCCTGATCAGTCTGTGGAGAAAATTGGCATCAGGTCATTCAGGTTGATGGACTTGGAAAGGGACAGGGCTGTTGACCTGCAGCTGCGCTGGACAGCAGGCATCGCTGCCCCGTTTCCACAGGCTGCCTCCTCCGTGTCAGCCTCCTGCCCGAAAGCCGTAGCCGATGCATGTTGCTCGGCCCAGGTCCCCCTGGCCCGAGGGCTGATAGAAGGCGCTGTGCGGAGAGGGGACGCTTGGCAGCAGGCTGGTGGAGGCCAGGGGATCTGCTCTTCCTCACAGTTCATCTCGTTCTTCCTCACTGCAAATGCAGGCGCTCCTTTGGCTGTTCATGAAGGGCCGGCAGCCCAGGGTCCAGACGGCGTTGAACACCGTGTCTGCGACGGATTCACAAGCTGTGGAGAAAGAAAAGATCAGGCATGTGAGTAACAGGCACCCTGGGATGTCTGAGGGCTGGCGGGAGTACTTACAGTTGGAAATGTGGGCATGTTCTCTCTGGGTAATGTGTTTTTATAAATCCAGAAGGTGCCTTCTTCTCTACCTGGGGTGGCACTGACTTCCCTCCCTGCCAGGCTCCTTTCCTGCCTCTCTCAGCCTTTTCTCGCTGGTGGAGCATTTGGAGCACTACAAACAGCACCGTGTACCAAGCAGATTTCCCAGAAGACCTCCACAGCACGGTCTTTACCAGCTCCCTCTCCTCACAGCTGTTCATAGCTACTACTGGCCAATCTTTTCTGTTTTTTTTTTTTTTTTTCAGAGTTACAATGCCAGCATGAAGCATCCTGCTGTGGTTGCACCAGCATGCCTGACTGCTAGCCCCATCCCTTCCCCCAAAACAGCCCTGAAGCTGCGTATCAGTAGTTCAGGAGACTGCTCATTTGGCAGGTGCTACAAAGATTGCAGTGAGTCAGTGGGGAAATCGCGTTTGGGGTTTACTGACGCGGCTGGAATCGGGCTAGGGATGTCTGTATCCACACAAAGGGAGGGCAACCGCTCTGCCCCACCTGCTTGCTTTGGCCTCTGGTGCCTTGGTGGAAAGGACCCCCGTAAGAGTGGGGTGGCAGTGGAGGAGACTCGCAGAAGGCAAGAGGAGGTAGAGCAATGGGAGGAGAGGACAGCTCAGAGGTTCTCGCTAACAGCCCTTGTGCCTCCTCTGGCCACCAGGATGTGTGCTGGAGGCATCTGCTCCTGCTTGGCTGCAGGTAAAGGTGGCTTGGGTCAGCCAGGGCCTGAGCTCTGCTCCCCCTTAACTCCCCGGGGCCTGCCTGTTGGCTCCACTGCTGCAGGCTGAAAGGGAAGAGGGCTGACCTGAAAAACTGGCAGAGGAAAACAAAGAGATAGGAAGAGGTTGGCTGCAGGAGGACCCCTAGATAAGAGTGACCATGAAAATTTGGCTGTGCTTGGCCTGTGGCACTTATGTCTCAGTCCACAACTCTTTCTCTTGCTGGTCTGCAACTCTCTAAACATTTATCTGTGATCAAGTACAAAGCCACCCACACTAGTACCGGGGTCACGTAGACTTCAGCAGTTGTTCTAGTCAGGCTGCACCTCTGGAAAACAAATGCAGCTCAGCTTCACCTAACGACAGACCTTATGAGCCAAGAGGGGCTGTTCTCAAGGGCTCTGCCTGTTTTTAAGCCCAAAGCTCTTGCAAACATCTTTAACCATCTCAGTGCCACCTTCCTTAGGCACGTCTTACCCTGGCAGCACGCAGCAGGCACTGTTCTCTGCCTGTCCCAGATTACTGCCACGCAGCCCTCTGCAGGAGGCAGAGGCCAGCCTTACAGAGGACGGGCGTAAAAATAATTTTAGTTGTCCAGTCTTGGGGCAGGAGTGTGTGTGGGCAGATCCCAGGCCCCCGTGTTGTCTCTCAGCTCTGCCCCCTCTGTCACGCTGCAGGACAGATGCGCTGCTCCCTACTGCAGGTTTTGGCTTGGTTTGGCAAGGAGATGGCTCCCTGCATGCACCCCACCCACCCCCGCCACTGCTTGTTCCCCCGCGGGGATGCAAGCTGGGGAAGCCTACCTTCCACCTTGGAGACGAACCCCAGGCTGCGCTTGAGGTCGGAGCAGATGGAGTGGAGGCACCAGCGGAACTTGGCATCGCAGCGGTACTTGTTGGCCCCGCAGGTGTCGTAACAAACGTCCAGCTGGTTGCAGCACTTGGTCATGGCAGGGATGCCCAAATCTAGCTGGGGACGGAAAGGAAAGAGCGTCCCTTGGACTCAAACAGCTGCAACTGGGCGAGATTTTACAGGGCCCCGCTTGCTCCTTTGCCCAAACCAGAGGTATGGCAAAGCCCCCTTTCCTCCTTTTCCCACAACCTGCTCCTTGGCCTAATAAATCTGCTATAAGTGTTATTAATGCCTCATTTCCTAGAGATGCGCTCGTGATACCAAGGATAAATACAGCATGGATCGGGAAGGTTCTGCTCCCTTGGAGGTAAGCCGCAAGCTTAGCTAATAACCATGGGGGTGATGGAGCAGGGCCTGACTCCTGGAGAGGCTGGACTCATTAGCTCGTTATGAATTCTTCCCCTCATCAGCCTTCCTCATGTAATATTTAGGGGATGTGTTTTTTCTCCATTGCGCTCAGCACTCACGACCGCCCGCAGAAGGAGGCGGTACCATAGAAATGCCCACAAGGTTTGCAATGAAATGTGATTTAAGGAACTAATCTAAGAAGAAAAATGGGCTGTAAAGGGAGGTGTTTTCAGGGCAGGAATCGGCCTAATTGCTGCAGGCTTCATGGGCAGCAGTAATGCACCTGCTGAATAGTAATTTCTCCTCTTAGAGCCTCTCGGGAGAGCTTTTCCTGGTGATTCCAATATGATTTCATTAATTGCCTTTAAAACAGCGAGAGGGTGCAGCATTAAAGCCCGCAGGTTTATTTCAGTACCCAGTAGAGGCAAAAAGCTTGGGAGGGAGCGTTGTGGATAATGCATCCAGATATTGCTGTTTGTGCATTATGCTAATGCATAATTAGCATAATCACTGAGCTGCCCAGCATCAAATGTGTCTCACAAGGGCACAGGGTCGATAAAAACACATTTCCCCACACCGATGCTCTGCTTGGACATCCCTTTTCTTCTTCTAGCACTCTGCTCAGGAAACCTGTGGTGCCTATGGAGACAGCCAGAGCAACAGGCCAGTCTGTCATGGACAGAGCTCCTATCTACGTGATCCTTGTTCCGCTGCCACCAGCCCCTGAGGTCTTCCTGCTTCCCTGAGTGACAGTGAGCTCGGCTGTGCTCAGACTGATGCGTTCGCCTTGCCTGCCGTCGGCAGCCAGCCGTGTCTTTTGGCAGTCCCAGGAGGGCAGCGTGTCCCCTAGCGCAGCACAAGCGATACTCCCTCCCTTTTGCAGAGCTCTGCCCTCAGCTGTGAGGAGAAGGCATCGCACAGCCAGCATCTAGCACAGCTGAGCATTTTCCCTCCCCCGAATTATTAGCTGCTTACTGTGATTAGAGAATTGCATTATTTCGGAATGGTGGGTGTGGCAGTACATACACTTTGGGGTACCTTGAGCCCCAGAAAATAGGAGCTGCAGCCGTTCGGTTCTTGGGGCTTGTAGTGAGGTCGCGGCATTGGAGCCTTCCCTGAGAAAGAAAGGAAAAGCGTTAGGAAAGCTGATCTTCCCAAGAGTTGTACCAGAAAACATGGAGAGTCAGGCAGCTCCCCTCTGCTCTGCATCCCCAGGTGTTTCGTTCTTCTCCAGGAGGTGCAAAGAGCGAAGGACGGGTGCCACTGACACACTCTGCAGTTTCATCCCTTTATATCTGCCCTCCCTTAGTATGCTTCTTAATAGCCATAGAGAAGCAAGAAGTTCCTCCCTGAATAATTATTTACTCAATGCTGAAAGCGTGGAGAGAGGGAGCGTGACGGGACTGCCCTGTTTCCAGTGCAGACCAGCCCTCGTGGGGTTTGGTTTCTCTCTGCTGTCCCTTGGTGCATGTTCAGTGCTTGTTGTGTTTCTGCCCCAGCAGGGTTTATGCAAGGGAGATCTCAAATGCAGGATGCGGTGTTAAAACAAGACCTTTGAACCCTGCTTTGGGAAAACTTTGTAAGCTGTGTGAATGCTCCAACTAAAGCGTGTTTGAGTTAAGACTTCTGTAAGTCCATCACCTGTGTCGTGAAGTTCCAGCTTCCTTGATCCCTGTTAGAGAGTGTGTATAGATATATAGTAGATGTAATTTAGCCTTTCAGGATTGGATCCTTTTAAACTCCATTTTCTCTTTTTCTTCTTGTCAGCACCGATAGCCATGTAAGACACTTTTCCGCTTTTTTTCTGACAAGGTACCTAGATTACCAGCGGTTAATATAGCCATAAATCTACTAAATCTAGTATGGTTTTGGGAAGACCTCACAGTAAAATGCCTCAAAAGGTCACGTGCAGAAATGTTCCCAGCACCTTCTAAATTACAAATTGCTAGAGCAGTTTTGTTTAAACAACAGGCTTGCAACAAATAACGGACCAAAATACCATCCAGCTGTGAGATGCCAATAGGCAGTTTTCTCCAACCCTACAGAAGTGCAGTATGCTTCAAGGATTCAGCTGTCCACAAGCCAAGACAAAGCTCTCCAGCTGACATTCCCAGCAGGTAGTGGCATTTGTGTGGGAAGGTATTTCTCAGTACCGCAGCTACTCTTGTTTCCACCCTTTTGTCCTTTTGAATAGGTCAGATCTGCTTCCTGCTCCAGATGCACTTTTCTAGTGCAGAAGGCATTGTTATTTGAGCAGGTGGAGCCGAGTTAACAATAGATAGAGAGCACAGGTCAGTTGGTCACAGCACACCACCATTATAGGATTAGCTTTGCACCAAAACACAAGTCCATTGAGGTACGCAGACACAAGGTAACGTCTGAGTTCAGGACACGTTGCATATTACGCTATTTTGGTGGCTGTGCTGTAGAGAGAAGGGATTGTGTCTATAGATGGGCTGAATCTTACAGCCAACGGCTCCCAAGCAACGCAGTGAGAGGAGGGCAGCACCCAGGTCTGGCTACAGCCTGGTTCCTTTTCTGGAAGGAGCCAAGAATTGGGACTCAGAGTCAAATGTTCTTGAGCTGAAGAAGGAAGCAGCAGCAGGTTCAAAATCTAAGGTAGGTTTTGCAGGATGGGATCAAATTTTAATGACTTGCTTGTACTACTGATGATAAGTTGTGTTCCTGCAGCCTGTTGTCAATTACAGGATAAGGTGGCAATTCGGAGTAGGAGTGAGGCTGCTTTGGTATGTGGGGATAGCTGTGTTTCTAGAGAAAACCTTCAACAAGCTGAAGTTCCAGCTATTAAAATGTTTTACAAAGGTGACCAGAAAAAATAAATCTTGTGAGAATTGTGAAATCAACAGAACTGCCCTCAAGATGAGCCTTTGTAGGAAACCCGCCTCCTCCTCTTTGAAAAACAAAGTTTAATCATTTGCAAAGTGATCAGCTAGATCAAGCCTGAGACACCACAGTTAACTTGTCTCCCACATCTTGTTTGTAGCTGAGAGGAAAACAAAAACAAAGGCAAGGCACTAGCGATAGGGCTCCTCATTCTACATGAGTGTTTACTCAGCGCCTGTTATTATTTATTGCTTGCCCATCCCACAGGCAGGTCTGTGCTGGGAAAGGGGCTCGGTGGGTCACGCTGGCTGTTTTGCTGCCTGTGTTTCACCAGGCACCTCTCGTGGTCTGCCTGGGGGGTGATGCTGATGTACAGAAGCACGGCCCTGCTGAGAAAGCCTGTTCTCTGGAAGATGTATTTCAGGGCACTGCCTCATTGGCATTGCCTTAAAGGAGAACCGAAGTCATGTTTCTAATGGGAAGCGAGTTTCCCTGATGCATTTTAATATCCCCAAGCTGTTGTGGCTGTGCCAAGAGGCTGGAAAACAGCCTGCTGGCTAGAGGAGGTTTGTGGCCCACGCAGGAGGTCTGAGACACTGCAGTACTGGGGTAAGGTGAAGGGAAGAGATTTCCAGGTGAACAGATGGTCCTGGGGTCCCTTGCTGTGGTGGGGGGACCAGGTTATTTCTCTGCTTTGGGCAGACACTGTCCTTCCTCATCATGGCCATTGAGTGCTGTGGTGGAGGGCCTTGGAAGGTATGCCTCAGGACCACGCACTGTGCAGAACATCAGTGTCCTGCCTGGCCAGACAGCTGAGAGAAGTTATCAAGGGATTTACTCCCACTTGAGGCTGTTGTTCCCCCTGAGATGCCCAGAGAGATTTTATAAAGAGGAGGAGGTATTTTCCTGCAAATACTTGGGTAACCATGATGTTCTGAGTTAAGGGAGCAATCTGTCACCTTGTTTGTTCTCAGAGCTCACCAGGTGCTGATAAATCGGGAAGAGAGGCTGGCAGCCAGACCAGCCAAGTGTTTGTGCTCAGCTGAAGATGGATGTGGCAATTACAGGTGAGTCCTGACCTTTATCATGGCAAAATAAGCTATTATCAGTATCTCGTGTCTGAAGTGGGAGAGTGGAATGCACCAATTTTGTTTCTTGGCTGGGAAAAAAGCAATCAAGCCCTGATTCAGCAGCACGACAATAAAGATGGTTGGCATTCGTTCTTCTGGGCACAGGCATCTGGTCTCATTGGTTGGGAATTGTCCCTGCATCCCCTCTGCTTGCAGTTTGCGGTGTCTGTGCTAGCGACCAGCACAGACAAATGGTCCTGGGAGGGTGCAGCAAGGCCCTGGGAGGCATGCGGGTAGCATTTTAAGTTTCTTCCTTCGGCCAGTGATTAATGAGCTGTTCAGCAGAGGACGAGAACAGGGCTAAAGAAGTGTGTGTTTGTTTTCCTTTCTAGGTGAAGATTTCTCTGATAAGAAGCAGGATGCTCCTGGGGAGCGGGCAGGTATTTGCACTGCTCTGTGGAGGTGCACAGAGAGCACAGGACCAGGGCAGGGAGAGACCTGGTCTGAGAGCGGTAACTTCTCCAGGACTTGACAGTGGTGAGTCAAAATGAGCTTCCTTCCCAAAATGAGCTCTGAGTGTCATCAGCCTTCCCTAATTTCGCCTCAGGCACTCTGTAGCATCTGTGTTTCTCCCGGTGCCCTTCCTGTGGGATGATCCAAACCCTTCCTTTTTGGTAAATCTCTCAAAGTCCAAGGTGAGCAGTGGCTGCCTCATTCCGCCTTGAGTACTAAAGGTTCTTCCATGGTGACAGTGGGGCTCGTTTACCTTCCTGTTATCTCCGCTCCTCCAACCCCTGCTATTAGCCAACTCGTGGCTGCTGAATAACCACGCTCCGAAGGTTGCCGAGATTACGGCCGCTGCCGACACGAACAGCCCCTTCTGAGTCAGGCCTGCACCAGCAGCTCATCCTCCCCGCCAGGGCCTCGTAACTGGGTGGCCGGGTCACCCCCACACCCTGGCTGTAAGACCCGTGTCCTCTCCTCTTGTCCCATTGCACCCAGCACAGACCAGTTGCTGCTTAGGGGGAAGGATGAGGGCTGGGTTTCTGGTGCTGGCACCAGCAGAGAAGTCGTGGCTGTCTGCGGTGGCCTTCCCGTGCCACCCAGGGTTGGGTCATGGGCGGCCTCGGGAAGGAGAGCTGCGAGTTTCCACAGAGGAGGGAAGGAGGCGAAGACAGGGTGGGGAGAGAGGAGCCAGGAAGAGCTAGGTGGGGACGTGGGGGCCAGCAGCACTACTCTGAGGGCCTCCTTAGCACCAGATTAGGAAAGTAACAGAGCATATACATTGCTGGGACAGTGTTAAATGCCTTGCCAGGCCACTTTACTGATAGCCCTTCTACTGTCCCCAAGGGCACTAACAGACAGTGCCTGTCCTAGCAAAGCAGCCAGTAGCCCCAGGCACAGAGTGTTCTGCCCCACGTCCCCAGCCCCCAGCGTGGGGACGCCCTTCACTTACCATATCGACATCTGTACTGACAAACGCCATTTTTCCCCCCAAGCAGTTCCAAGAAGGAGTCAAAGTAGCTGTTAACTGTTTCAAAGCTGTCCCGGATGGCCCCGATGCCCCATTCTGGAAAGTACGACTCCATGGAGGAGGTTTGGTGGGCGGCGTTCTCCTGCGTCGTGTCCTCGGTGCCGTGCCCCAAGCCCAGGGTCAGGCACAGAACCGCTGCCTCAAAAAGCAGCCGCATCCTGCAGCCCGGATCCAGGCCCCGGAGCCTTTGTGCGGGCCAGGAGGAGCGGGGCGAGCTGTGCTGCGTCGGAGGCAGGTGAGCGCCCCTCTGCCCTGGACTTTAAACACTGCGGGGGGAGCCAGGATGAGGTCACAGCAATCAGGGTGCAAAGTGCGCCGTGGAGATTTGGACCGGGTCTGTCTCACGGAGAAACGCCGGGGTTTGCGTTTGCACAATCCCACTGGAACCGGCTCGGCCCCTGCAGCACCGGGGCTTGGGCTGCTGTCGGAAGGTCCCGGAACGGAGCCGCCGGGCACAGAGCAGGGGCCACTCGCCCAGGGTGTGCAGCACACGCACCCTGCCCAGCAAGGCAGCCAGCGGGCTGCCCCGCTCCCGGCCCTGCTGGGTGGGAGGTGGAGAGTTTCTCTTCCTCCACAATTCCCCCTGCCCGGGCAATGGATCAGAGCACCGTATCCTGCTGCGATGGGCCTCCTGGGGGTGGTGCAGCAGCTAGCAGTAATTCGGGTTTAGAAACACTGGATTCAGGGCAACCCCTTGGTGTTTCCCTCCTGTTATGGGATCAATGATGCAGATATGTGTTTGCCTTTAGCGGGACTCCCGAAGGCTGACGTTAGGCAGCTGGTTGTTGCAGCTGCTTTTGTGTAGTGCCGATGCTGCTGAGTTCAACTTGTAGCCTAGGTGGCTCGCAGCACAAAGGGCTGGCACCAAAACCCAAGTCAGGTTCAGGGGGTTGCAGCAGGCCCTGGCTCGTGGGGCCTGCATGGCCTGCGGGGGTTTCAAAACGTTACTTATTAAAAGAAAACAGCCAAACAGACCACCAACAAAAGACAATGCAAAGCACTGATAAAGACTAGGGAAGAGAAACAGCACAGGAAGGTTCCGGCTTCACTCGGGAAGCTTTTCAGATGTGTCCCAGCGCAGTGCTGCCTCCAGAAACAGCCGCTCTGCAGCTGCCCCTTTGCTGTGGCCTCTGAGGGCAGCCCCAGCAGTCATGTCTGCTGGAGCACGGGGCGCTGACCAGAGGCAAGGGGAGCCCGGCTGCAGGTCTCTCAAATACGTGGCACATGTAAGTGCAAGTTCTGACATTTTGCTGTTTTGCAGGAGACTTGGCCCCGCAGCATTGGCACTTCGGAAACGCCAGAGCCCCGCAGCCCCTGACTGCCTGCGCCTTCTGCACGCTGCCTCCGTTGGGTTCTCCAGGCATGGGATAAGGAGCAGGGACCGCAGCCCAGCCTTGGCTTCTCAGAGAGGTGAGCGGAGCAGGAGGGCTGGGCAGTCCCCTTCTGTGAAATAGCGTGGGGCTGGAGCCAGCTGCTGCCTTCTTGGGTCTGTTCTGGCGTGGGGCTGGAGCCAGCTGCTGCCTTCTTGGGTCTTTTCTGGTGCCCCCCACCGCCTGCTCAGTGCCCCTCAGGGACTCTGAGGGATCTGCATTGCTACTAAATGGTCCGTTCCCTGGGAATGGTCCGGTCTGTTGGCTGCGCAGTGCCGCTGGAATTGCTGTCAGGAAGCCCCAGGAGAGGGAAGAGCAAGTTCCACAGCCCCACGCAGTGTCGCACACTGAGCGGAAGCCAGTCGTGTCCCCGCTGGCTCCATCACTGCCCTGCGTGACGTGCTGGTTTGCAGCCTCAGTGCTCCCCGCCCCCAGGAACAGGCTGGCAGAAATTAGTGTTAAAAGAGTGAAACAGCTGTTCAGAAATAACTTGGAAACACTGAGCAGAGCCCCTGGGTGGCTGTGCCTGGTGCCGTGCTTTTTAGCAGAGCCTTTTAGTTGCCCTAGTGGCAACTCCAGAACGTGGCTTTCTTTGTCACCCCTTACTCCCTGGTGGCTGATCCATGTGCCACCGAAGCAAGGGAAAAGTGCTGGCAGGACTGCAGGGGGTGCAAAACACAGCGCCTGGTGCGTGAGCTGTGCGTGCTGTGCCGCATAGGAGGCCTCTGGGCAGAGAGCACAGAGCCAGGGCCATTTGCAAAATCAATCAGGATTTGTTAGGAAAGCTGCGCGGGGCAGGGGGAGCAGCTGGCAACGTGCGGAGCCTGGGAAAAGAGGAGTCAGGAACTTTCCTGCTGGTTTGTCACTTGTCCCGAAGTAAAAGTTTGTGAACAAAAAAGCAGTCGTTTCTTGAAACTGCTTTCCCAAAACGTGGCAGCTGCTTTGCCCTGCCCCGGGGATAAGACACCCTTTTTCCTTCTCCTGCTTCCTTCCAGCCCTCTCCCCACCAGTCCGAGACGTTTGCAACCCAGCTTGTTGCACCCAAACTTCAGGATCTAAAGACCAGGAAAAAATGTGGGATTGAGTAACACGAACAAACCCTACGCAACACCTCCCCCTGCCCCAAGCCATCGCAGGGAGTCGCTGTCCAGGCCCAGCAGCTGCAGCAGGGAGGGCTTCTGACAGCCATCAGCCTGTACCTGCGGGTCCTCTGACCTGGCTGTGGGACACTGCCCGCTCCCTCTGCCAGCTGTTCTCCCTGAAGGCGAGAGGGGGGGATGTTTGCATGATGGTAAACCCTGACAGCCAGGATCTGAACCTTGTCTTGACCTCAGGATAGCAGCTCCCAGCTCCACGCATTCATTCCTGACTCTGTCATGCCTAAATATAGAGCAGCCCTCGGGCCGCGGTGAGTCACTGCCTCCTAATGACACTCTCAGACTGTTGGCAGCCTGCTCCTGCCGAACCCAACGGAGGCAGAGCTGAGGAGGGACGTGCGGGGCAGACACCCGCCCTGCAGCAGCCCCCTTCTTGGGACTTTGCCAGGGCCTTTCCCTTTGTGTTCTGCTGGGGGTGAGGGAGGACAGAGGGGCTGCATTCTTTCTGGATGAATTGCTGATGTTTCAGGAGGGAATGTGCAGCTTGTGGTTGAATTTCATGCATAATCCATGGCTGGTTCAAAGCCTGATGTGGGAGCCAGACGAGTCGCTGAATATCGGAAGAAGAAATGCAGCTCGGTGGTGAATGCCCAAGTCCCGCCGAGAGGCAGATCAGAGCCCAGGGGCTGGAGGAGGCTCCCGCAGGTCGGTGGCCTGGTCGGGTCTCTGCAGGAGGCCCCACACAGATTCCTCAGCCCTGTGCTGCCGTGCCCTCGCCGCGGGCACTGATAGCCACCGACCCTTTCCTTTCTCTTCATCTTGTCCTGCCCTGCAGCTACTCGCAGGCCCTCTCCCCCCTTCCTGTCGCTATCCGGCCTGGCCTCGTTTGCTGTAATTATTGCAGTTCTTACCCGGTGGGGTCGTCACAGAGCACCAGCATTGGTTGGGGGTGCAGGGCTGACCCACAGCCCCCGCCTGGTTCCATGGGAGGGGGCAAAGGAGGCCCAGGGCCCCTGATCCCAGGCAGGTGCCTCAGGACAGGCAGGGCAGCCATTCCACAGGCTTCTGACCTTGCTGTGTTTTTTTTTTTTTTTTTTCCTCCAGATTCCCGATGACCACAAGTTATGTATGGGCTCCACTGTTTAGGAGTGAGGCACAGGAGCAGCCGTAGTGTATGAACTGCTGCAGAAGTCTTGGTCATGGAAGAAGTCAGCCCGCACATCACATCCCACAGGTAAGTGCTCTGTCTCCTAGCACGCTGTGTCACAGGACAGCCTGAGCTGCCTTCCCCACAACTCTTCAGTTAACTGCCTGTTTGACCTCTTGGCTCAGGAAACACAAGCATTTATCCTCTCTGAAAAAACAGGTCTTCTAGCAGCCGACCCTTTGCCATGCTAGTTCTGAGCACTGAGCCAGATGCGCATGCCGCTCCATCCCTGTGAAACCCCGCAGCAGCTCCTTCCATAAATCGAGAGCACGGTGCTGAGCCGCACCCCTCCCGCAGAGCAGGCCAGCTCCTTTCCTTCAGTTTTTGTGTTCAGCATGCTTCTAGCCCAGCCTATCTGCCATCCTCTTGTGCAGTCCATCAGCACTGTGTGTTTCCAGCTGAGACAGAAAGTTTGGGCCCGAGAATGTGTTTTACAGTAATCTGTGACAGGAACATCTTCCTCACCTGCCCGCTTAATTATGAAGTGAAACAAGTGAGCTGTTTCCAGGACACACATGTGGTGTGATCTGTATGATCAGATTTACAACAGCCATATATGACGAGAGTGTGATGTGGAGGATTTTTCACTGCTAATGGCAGTGGCTTTTATTTCAAGCCCATTTTTTTTTTACATTAAAATTTTTATTACAAAAACTGTAACAGTAAGGCAGTTTCTCAATTGTCAGTCACTGTGAGCCAAACAATTTTCAATCACCTTTAATACAAAACTAGATTCACACAGGAGCCACGCTCTTGATCCAAAAGCCCTTTGAGAAATGAGGGGATAAGGCAGAGAGGAACACCACCACCTGTGTCATCACTTACACGTTCGGTATGAGGTGTACGAACACTATTGCAGTGGAGAAAGATGACATACGGATTGTCTGCAGGTTAAAAAAATAAGCTTGCCCTTTCTCTTCTGATAATCTGGAACATTTCAGTCTGATGTGCCTCAGCAGAATTGAAGTTGAGTTTTGGGGGATTTTCCTTTTAACCCAAGTGAAATTTTCCACTGCCAAAAGACAAATTATTTTTCTTCCCTGAAGAACTGCAAGTCATTGAGTAGTTCACAGATTTAAAAAGTCATGCTCTAAAACTTTTTTACTCCCCAAGCGATGCCTCTTAGGAGACCATTCTTAAAACGCTAGTCAACGCTGGAGATACATGATGGTAGGTGAGGGAGGGAACTGTTTAGCAAACTGCCCTAGGCATTCCACAAGTTCTTTCGGGCCTGTTGTTCATCTTTTGGTGTTGCTTGAACAGAGAGGAAAAAAAAACTTTGCTTGATATAATGAAATTAGGGTTTCTCATCACATCAACCCTGCCTTTTTCCATCCAACATGTAAGAGCCCCATGTGTTTTTTTCCAATGTGGCAGTACCTGAAGTAGTCACTGGCAGCTTTTATTCAGTAATTCTCTTTTACCTCACATCAATTCTAGAATTGTTAGCTGTTAATTATTTTTGTGTGTCAAGTAATGTGGCTCACTTGAGAGAAAAGCAGCTGTCTGTAATAGCAAAACCAGATGCTGTTTTCCAAACATGCTCGCGGTGGTAATACACGGATTTCTTTTTGTGCTCGTTAGCTATCCAGGGCTGGCTCATCTAGAAGCACTTATAGATGCCTCAGAGCCAGCAAGAGGAACTTAATGCCCCCAACTAAGGCTCCTAACTCCATGTTGTCCATTGCGCTCTTTTACGTGCAGGGAAGTGGCAGGACTCACTGCATCCATGGTGACCTTTTTTGGAGCTTAAGAAAGCCAACAAGATGGGAAAGAGAAAACCATGGCCAGGAACAGAGATGACTGTACTGACACCACATAAAAAAGGAGAAAACTTGGGTAAGTATGGTCTGTGGTTGTTTTTGTTCGTTTTTAATTCTTACATCTTTGTGATCAAAAATATGCTCTGATTTCTTTGACTAATCTGTATCAGATACTGCTCTAATGGTACCAGCAATTCTGACTGACTGAGCAGCACAAAGGGTGGTGGAACTGTTTCTAATTGGTCTTTTCATTAAATGCTGGCTGGGCTTTGTTTTGCGTCTTTGAAAACACAAGCAAAAGGCAAGAAGGTATAGGGCTACGGATAAACAGTTATGTAGGTCCCATTGCTAACAGGCTCAGTAGAAATTTAACAAAACATTTTTCCAGGAAAGGTTTTAAAATGTCTTCTGAAAGTATGTAGTTTCTCAAACTATAGTACCGTAACTGCATTCTCACTAGTCCAGAGGTATTTTCTAACGTATTAGCAGTTGGTTTCTTCTACGTTTTGGCTCAATTTTCAAGATTTTATTGAGGCAGAAAACCCAATTAACTAAAATGGGAATTTTTTCCTTGGTAAAGACTTCAGGCTTGACCCCCTAAATCAGTAAAAACCATCATCATCCAGAATATTAGACTGCTTAGGCAGCGTCTGGTGCAGCTCACTTTGATTCTTGTCCTCATGCTAGTGGAATATTGAGACATTTTGCTAAAAATCCTGCTTGTTGAAGAGAAATGGCTTAGGGAAGTGAACCTCCTGCAGCCTCTCCCCACCCTGCTTAGGTTTGTCTGTGCTGGGGTCAGCAGGGATGGCAGTTATTCCTCCTGCAGGAACCTGAAGAACAGAACAAAAGTTCAACAGCTACAGCAGCCAGTCTCATCTCCCTCAGAGGTTTCAACGTCATCTCAGTGTCAGGCCGCCTCACCGCAAACTCAGGACCTGAGAGCCCCTGATGGTAAGTGAGCTCCTCCAGCGTGGGCACTGCTGACGTGGGGACTGCGTGGGTGGTGTGCATCACAACAGCCCCAGCCTGGCTCAGGGAAGGGAAGCAGTGAAGCAAGCAGCACCAGGGCCTCTGCAGAGGCCCTTTCTCAGCCACAGCTGAGGAGGGGGGAGGCAGCACAGGGGGCATCACTGCAGTGGAGGCAGCCCCTGCCAGGTGAGCAACACCAGCCATCGAGAGAGGGAACCTCCTCTGGTATCCAAAGGTATGGCACTGCTGCCAGCTGTGTTCAGCATCCACGGCAACGAAAATATTCGCAAAAAAAAAAAAAGCATCTAAAAAAGATTTAGGATTATAAATAGGCCAACTATTTCTCACAAAAACTCAAGAACTGGGAGGACAAGGGTGGAGAGTGTTCTGTGATAACTCTGTGTTACCTCATCACCTGAAGTCTCATAACCAATTTGAAATTCCAGTGTCCTAAGGCACAATTACTTTGATTGATTAATGAAGATGGAAACATTCCCATCCCCACTGCCCAAGGAACAGATGTAAGCGGTTACTACTAAGAATAAAAGCAGCATTTGTTTCTTTTTATGTGGACAAACAATAAAGGAAGGAAATAGAGAGGAGATGGGCCATAATCTCAGTTGTCAGGCTGCTCTGATGCAGGTGTGTTTGACATTACACTGCTAAAGCATCTCATCTAAGCATACGCAACTGCTGGCTCACATTTTCAAGGTTAAGAGCCAAATTCACCACAAAGTCCAAGAAGGAAGACAGTTAAAAAAATTGGGCTTTTGTGGAAGTGGAAAAAACAGGCTAAAATAGACTATGATATAACCTGTTCCCCAGAGAAACACAAACCATGCCCACGGTTTTCAACAGTAGTGGTCATGTACTCTAGAAAAGCAAGGAGTCAGATGTCTGGAAGTTGAGGAATACGAACTGGTTTAATTCAGCCTTCCTTAGAAAGGAGCCCTCCCCTTGACTCTTCCAGGCAGCGTTCATCCCGCCATCAGCAGACTGACAGTTGCGAGGACTCTAAAGCGAACGATCACTGGCTTTCCGCACTGATCCAGAGGGGTGTGGTGAAGGAACACCACACGTAACACACTGTCAGTTGTGGCCCTGATCTGTATTTTGTCCTTATTTTCCTTTCTGTAACACTCATGGGCCTTAAAAATCAATATAATCCATTTGTAAAACTTTAAGGGGGTATTTTAGAAGGAACTAAAAGTATGTTTGTTTTGTCCACAGATGAAACACTGGTGTAGCTGGAGACTGAACCTGTAGTGGAGTGTTAGTCAATTGTAAACTGTAGGAGATGTGTGCATTTTACACAGACTGAATACAGAAGAGAAGAAAGAAGAGTCTGCATCATTCCAACTCTGATAAAGTGCACGGCCTTCTGAATTCCTGTCCTCGCTCATGGAGCCACTTATTGGATACTGCAAAGACATAAAGGTACATGATCACTGCATCTGTTTGGCTCGTCCTTCTAGTTAAGCTACATTTGTGCTATTATTGGTAAAGAACTGGATTTTCCTAATTTTCTTAAGTATTTTAACACACACACAAATAAGTAATATATTAATATTATATTAAATAATATATAAATCCAAGACGAAAAACTTCCAGTAGATGTAAAACTATGAGAGATTATTCAGCTAGATGCAGAAGTACGTTGTATTTTTTATAGATGTATAAATATGAAGATGGGATATATATATATATATATATACTATTTTATGTGTGAATATATATATATATGTATATATATATAAAAATATAAAAAAAATAATACAGTGTTGAGAGAGATACAGAGATAATGACATAGATATCAAGTAGATTTCCTTACAAGAGTCTAATGGCTCTCTCTGCTCTTCATTCTGTCACAAAGCCCAAAGGAAAAGCAAGCCAGAGCAACCCCCAAACAAACCCCAGAGCTCCAGATCGCAAGAAGCGAGAACAACATAAGGGACACTCACCCCATTTGTTTCCAACTAGTACTGGGCAGGCCGCATGCCGCGTGCTGTAATCTCCTTCTCCACTTGGAAAGAGATTGTACCAGAATACAGCTGTTCCCTGGAAATTGCAGTGGAAACCCTCAGCGTTTTGCTCTACTTGCTACCAACTTACTTAACGCTAAAGTAAAGATACATTCAGATTTCAAACACTCCTTGCTCCTTTTAAATTGAAGGTTGTTTTCCACATTCGAACACTTGCTTTCCTATGGAATGAGTCTCCATTGACTCACTCTGTGTATGTCCTTGTCTGTTAATTATTTTTTTTAGACCCTAAGCCATCTTCATTCAACTGCAAGCAGTTTTAGAAAAGCGAGGCAGTATATAACTATAAATGAGCAGCAGCCTTGTTAGCAAAGACCAACCTTATTCGTGAGCCTTCTGAAGGAAAAGCCGTAGTGGGAACACAGCATTTCAGGGAGAATTCCCTGTGAATGCCCCAAGGCTAATCTACTTACACAACAGCATCTTTTTAAAAATTGTTTTGAAGTATTATTTTCCTCAAATGCTTTGCAAAGTCTGTGCATTAGCAGCAGTTAAGCCCAAAACATTAACTATGAGTTAACACGCAATAGATCAGAGGGCCCTGGAATCACCAGTACTGCTCCAGTAGCTGCACTTGTAAGTACCCCATGACTAGTGCTCTAATCTCTTTTATATAAAGTCAGTTTAAAGCTTCCTTTTAAATGCTCGAGTATACATCCACTGTATTATTGCACAGGTGGAGAGAGGAGTGGTTACACTGGATAATAATGGATAATAAACTCTTCTTACCTTTTTAGGCCAAACACTAGCTCCTACTTCAGGAAAGACAGTAGCTCCCCCTGCTGACACATCACTCATCTGGAAAGGTGGGAACAGGCACAGGTAAGCTGCAAGCCACTGCATTCCCCAAATGTCACGTGTTAGTAAAATAAAATTAGAGTATTGAACAACTTAATTTCTGCCTCCCACATAGTGATCAAAGGCTGCCTGATTAACAGCATTAAACAGGGCTACCCCCCACACTTGGTTCAAGGTGCAATAACCACCAGCCTTCTCCCCGAAAGTTACATGCTCAAATGTTTTGACAAGGAGCATGCTATAAATACTGATGCAGATATGAAAATAAATAGACAGCCAAATATTTTAAGCTGCTACTGACCCTTTGAGTGAAAAAACCCTCCTTAAGCACATATGTAAAAACCATTACTTATGGGTAAGGAGATACCCGTATGTGTTACCACTAAGGTACTGGCTGCCTTCATTTGCAAATCGCTTGAGTAAAAAAAAAAAAAAAAAAAGTAATGAAATCATTCAACTCTACAGAATACGCAGCAACAGATATTTTTGGCAATAGCACATGACAGAAATATATCACTTACATAAAACAACCAAGTAGCAATTCTGTTGCCTGTTCCCAATTCCTTAAATGCATCTGGCTCATCTTTCTGTGAATAAAAGCAAGTAGATTTAATAAGCACTTCATTTTGATTATTGAGAGGAACCAATGACATACAGCTGCAGAGCCAGCAGCAGACAAACTCATGCAGAAAAATTAATTTATTCCCTATATTTGCAGCAACGGAGGGGAGAATAGAAGATGAGTGTACCTATTAATTTAGATAAACAAGGCATTTTAAAATTCTACAGCACAGGGAAGTCCTAAGCCCAAGTTGGTAATAGGTAAGAACTGTACTGCCAGAGCATATAAATCTTCTTCACAGCCACAAAGTTAATTATTTAATTACAGTGACTTCTGCCTCTTGTCCTTGGCAGAGAGGAACAGCAGTGAGGGCAGCTCCTGGGTCCCATGTCCAGCAGCAGCAGCTCCGTGCACCCTGAAGGTGGCTGCCAGCCCTGGAGCTTGCCCTGCCCTTGTCCCGGCCCTTTCCCAGGAGCTGCCCCTGCTAGCAGCTGTGGCAAGCAGGCTGCTGCCCACACCTGACACGCAGTTTTCAGAGTGCCCTTAAACACCTAACGAGTGATTCATTAAGCGGTGCGCTCACCTAGCCACAGAGTGTCTGTGCCAGCCATTCCTGAAGCTTTCCACAGGAGTAAGATATGTGCGCACCTAAACGCATGGGAACAGGCACTGTGTGGCTGTGAGGCCGCCCGCCCAGCGCTGTGCTTAAGGGCATCAATCGAATAAAACAACAAAACCCACACAGAAGGGTTATGAGACCAGCTTTTGTCACACCTCTGTTTCTTGCTTCCAGAGCCCTCCTCCTGTGACCACTATTCGCATGTGCTAACATTTCAGCACTCAGTCATTATTTCAGAAACTAACCCATGCATTGCCAAACAGCAACTGCTAATCACTTGCAATGCCTTTGAGCATGTGCTTACAGAGCAGAGATTCTGATTAATAGTTGGTGGCTTGGATTCACAGCGCAAGGTTAATCTGAAAGTGTTAAATCACAAATAACTATGCCCAATAAATAACCAACTGAATTCAGTGCCATTATTTCCATTAGTTTGCTATTTAAGCTGGAAGAAAAATAGGTTGGGAATTTAAGTCAAGTCAAATAAAATAAGGATTGTACAATGAGAAGAACTGAGTAGGCTTTTTCCACTTTTAGTAGTCTGCTAGCAGGCCACATGTAAAGTACAATAACAGAGCACTTGTATTTTCAAGATTTCTTCACCAGCACATGGAAGATGCCTGTCTCAGCTCTGTGAGAAGAATTTCTCTCTCCCCATTGCAGGTCTGCATGGTAAGCTGCAATGTAAGTTTTCTTACGCTGCCTCCAAAAACCTTCCTCATAGGAAGGAGCATCGAGCTCCTGCCCCAGGGCCACGTTTGCCTTACTCAGCAATGCCAGCCCTGCAGACATGGGCACAGCAGCTTCAGTGCATCGCTGCATGTTAGCTGATGGCACCATCTTATGCACATCAGGAACACAGGATATACACCATGCACTTACACAGTTTGACTGTATATCCTTCAGTGGTTTGAAACAACAGGGCTCTCCCTTGCCAGCCAACAGTTCTAAACGTTACTCCGGTTTTAGAATCCAACTAATGCCCTTTGCTCTGTTAAGAAGCATCAGTCATCTCCTTAAGAACAGCTCTTTTTAAATTAGGGTTCTGAAGAAAAGCTTGTTGCTCTGTAACACCTGTAATGTTTCTCAGTTCAGCTGGTGGTTTAGAGGGCTTCTCCACTAACATAGATTAGAGAAGTTGAAGAGCTATAAAATTTAATACACGTTAAAGATTAAATATTGTGCCACAGCCAAGAGGCCCAGGCTTCGCCAGGTGACTATCTCTCCTCCATCTCTTTACTTGCCCGTGCAAAGTCAAAGTGGGGTTCATACTGTCCTCCCACTCCATAATTTGCCACCTGAAAAAGAGAAACACAGTGCTTGTGAAGAAGAAAGAGGTGGAGACTTTAAACAGAACTTACCCTTCCGAAATCAAAATGAGGCTCATACTGGCCTCCTACTCCGTAGTTGGCTACCTATAGTGAAAGGAGAAGCACAAAATCTGGTAAAGCTGCATTTTATCCAGACAAGAATGGGCAAGAGCGTGACCATCAACTACAGCCTTTTGAGGGATGATGCTTCAAAATCAAGCCATAGGAAAGCACAAGTCTGTCAGTAAAAATGCACCATATGCAGCAAAGTCCTCCTGTGTTTATTCAGAAATAAGCTCAAGTTCTCTGAGACATCGCATCAGTACGGAGCCAGGACGTGACTGCACTTTGGGGTCTCTCCAGCCCCCAAAAGCTCCAGCTGCAACCTCCCTTCCCCAGGCCAGCCTTTCTGAACGCTCCCCTGACCACCCCAGTCAATGGCTCACAAGTCTCCTGTTACTGGGTGCCTGCTCCTGCCTGTTCTCATGACCTTCAGATCACAGAACTTGCTTGTCTCCTGAGGGGAGAGCTTTCAGAACTCCTGAAGACCTGGACAGCGGCAGGCTCCAAGGAGCCTCACAATGTCTGGCTGCAGAGCGTCCAAGCCTGGTACTGGACATCATTTACTCCAGGTACGGAATCCAGTACTCTGTACAGCCGCTGTTACTGTAACCGGCTCCGGGCCCCTCCCCGTCCTTCCCCATCCTACAGCACACTGGTCACCGCTGCC
Source organism: Cygnus atratus (assembly GCF_013377495.2). Lineage (NCBI taxonomy): Eukaryota > Metazoa > Chordata > Aves > Anseriformes > Anatidae > Cygnus > Cygnus atratus. Next base: position 24,353,948 of record NC_066368.1, on the reverse strand, counting down.
ATCCGTTGTTCTCTCAGTTATGCGCACCCCTCTCTGCACCACCCTGGCTGTAAGGTGCAAACTGTTTTGAGCATTGCTGCTTGTAGCAGCTCACTCTGTTTCACACCAGCACGTCCTTCCCCCGCCTCCCAGAGCAGAACAATATTTTTTCTCTGTAGAAACTTCACCGGCTAAATGCTTTTTAAAATAGCTCATGGCACTTTTACAGCATTCAAATCTGAATCACTTTTTGACCTCTATGTCTATAACAAAGACTCACTGTCCTTTTTGCTGATTTTTTTTTGTCATCTTTGCATTCATAGCATCAATTTTCAGCCAGATGCTTGGGCATTTTATCAACAGCAGGCTTGATGGAGCAGTACACCAGTTTTCCTGGAACCACAGCCCTGCTTTCTAGGCACTACCACTGTCTCAGAATCAGTGAAACAGCATACTAGCTGTTCATTTAAGAGCCTTGAGCAAATGAGTAAAAGCACTTTTAAAATCAAGGTTACTTGGGTTACATTACAGAGAACAGACAGACACTGTTGGCCCTCTAGGCCCAAGGATGGCAAATCTAAACAACCGTTCTCTTCCCATTTCCTTAAGCATCAGTCAAGCTGAACTTTTCACCGTCATCCCAGAAAAAGACTTTGACCCTACAGCAACAAAACTGCTTTATTAGTATAAACAAAAACTAATTCATTCATTTCAATGCATATCAGGGGGTTCAGTTATTGTTATTTCCCTGCAGCAACAGCAAGCCATTCCATACTACAGCAGGTGCCACTCTGCAAAGACAACTGTTTCTATCTCCCCATAAAAAGAACAGTCGTTCCTCCCCTGCACTTGGCTCCAGCCAGACATCAAATTAGCTGCTGCTGCTGGACTGAACAAGCTTTTGTGCCCCCCTCACCAGCGAGTGTACACCATTCTGCATGCGCAGCCAGCCAAAGTGAAATGCTAGCTGACGTGCACTGCCATACCTGTAACAGTTAGTTATTACCTGTAGTTCCTCTGCTGTGGAGACATCAAGGCCTGTTAAGTCCTGTATCCTTGTGTTAATGCGAGAGACCACAGGGCTTTCGTATCCAGACAGCCACGCACTAAGTGAAATAACCAATAAATTAATAAAATGCAGTAGTCATAGCCAGTCAGCTAGCAGTACAAGGCAACATTTGGGATTACTTCAAATTTGAGATTTTTTGGGGCATAGCTTACTAAAATTTAGTAGGCTAGTCAGAAATATTTCCAGGGCATTACAAAGGTCTGCATGTGATAAATGTGCTTTCTAGAGAGAACACGTACAACACTGGTTTAAGGCAGCTCTAAAACTACGAGCCTTACTTCCCATACGAAACACTGGTTTAAGGCAGCTCTAAAACTACGAGCCTTACTTCCCATACGAGACTATGAAATAATCGAAGCAAGGGTTCCAAGCAGTGAACAGCTCTAGCTGTTTTTCTAAAGCAGGACACTACGGATTTGCTCTTACCCACTCCAACCAGCTACTTCAGAGCACACATTCGATGCAGCAGTAGGGAAGAGAATAGGTAAGTTATTTTAGCGCACACAGGGTCTGTGGGCCTGTAACTCAGCTCTTCCACATGTCATCATCCACTTACAGGCGAGCGCTCTGTGTTCTGCCCTTTATGTCACATTATTTACCTGTGCGATGGTACTGTACAAAATCATTATGAAAACAATTAAGTAATGCCTAAAACTCTTCACCATTTCCCTGTTGAACAATTTCTACCAGAACAGCCCATCACAAATTTGGTATTTAGCATATGTTGTAGGTACACAGTGATTTAAGGGAGATTTTTTTTGTTGTTGTTAATATGAAAGTGAAAGGTCAGCCTCTCAGTTCCAGAGACACCTTCAAAATGTCTGCCTCTGGTTTGTAAATTAGGACTCTTCGGCTAGAAGAGCTGCCTTTAAAATACTTGGTAAGCCTGTCAGCAGCTAAAGGTGTGAACAGATAGCGGAGCAGGGCTCCACAAGAAACGCTGCCTTAACCCAGACCCAGCGTAGCATTTTGTACTCTAAAGCAGTCTCTCAGTCTTGAGGCTGCATGGCTGGGAAGCAGCTACGTCACCGAAAAGCAGCCACATACCAGTGGCGCATGGCAGACGAGCACACGCATACATAGTATACAAGTATAACCCGCAGCTCCGCGTATCCCTACCGGGCCCTTACCAGCTGTGAACACATCCAGTTGTTTACACAGAAACACACACACATTTCATCTGGTAACAAGATAAACACTTTGTTGTTCTTGAAAAAAAAAAAAAAAACACGCAGCCATTTCATCTACATCTACCTTTTTTTTTTTTTAATTAAAAAAAGAAGCTCTCATCTTTTTGCATGTTTTTCTTATTTTACTCATCCAGTTCTAGCCAATGCATCTTCGTGTTAGCTGGTCTTCTCTGTCTCTCAGCATGCTACACCTCTTCTCTGTGTAGCTTGGGAGGCCTCTACTAGTGGCTACTATGGATTATAAAGTTAATGATTTGGACCCATTTGTCCCCTTTTTGCAGGAAGATGGAGCCAGCTAGGTCTGCCTTTTCTCTAGCATCTGATTCAGCCTTTTGGGCTCATCAGTGGTTCCTGCTGCTTTTACAAGGCTGTTGGACAGAAATACCTGTGCTCAGAGCCTACCTGGCAAGTACATACTAGTGGTTATACACAAATGAACTTTCATGTATGTAATAAATTAAAGGTTTGTTTGTTTTAAGCATTTGTATTTAAAAAAAAACACCAAACCACTTTGCTTGGGAGGAACAGTAGCATGACACGTGACACAAGACACTGACACAGGTTACAGAATCTCTACGAGCATGGAATTGTTTTTTGAATTAAAAAAAAAAACTGTAGAAGACTTGCACAAGCACAAAGAGTCATCCATTTGTGAACACTGTTAGCATGAGAAAGTGTTACAATGCAGCCGCACTTGATTTCAGGAGCAAGCATAAAGACCACTCATGGGAAGCACGTCCCAACCAGAAAGCAGCTACGTGGCCCCACGGAACAGGCAGCCCCCACAAGCAATGCGAAGCTCCGACTCCATAAACCAGAGAAGCCCCAGTGCAGCTGTCAGGCAAGCCTGCCAAGCCTTCAGAGGTTATGCTTTAGTTACGTCTGCCTAGTCCACCATACAGGCTTTAAGAAACAAAGACAAAAGCAAGCATTCTTACTCCATCGATTACTTAGAGTTGTAGTGAACGCTCTGAGTCCCTCAGCAGGGTGAATACTGCATCCTTTCATGAAATAAAAGCACTATACATGTTTTAGAAATAAAGCAAGTTAATTGCCCGCGGGTACAAAGAACGTCTATGAGAGGTGGAGGAAATGGGGAATTGGAAGCACAGTTCGAGTGCCAGCCTCTCTGCTGGAGGCAGCAGGACTGGAGGAGAGGCTGAAGGGGAGGCCAACAGGTCTCCACAGCTCCACCTGCAGCCTCCCAGCACGCGCTAACCCTGTAGGCGCCAGGTCCCGCTGCCGACAGGGTGTGCAGAGCCTGCACTGAGCGTCCAGTGTCACCAGGTCTCCACCTGCTGCCTTCAGGTACCACAGGCTTTGTCTGGTGGCCCCCAGCGCCTGTGGCGAGTCACCCTACACTGTCCTCCTTTGGGGCCAGGCTCAACCTTAGACCAGTGCTAACATCGGCCTACCTCAAGGCCTCTACAGCAGGTATGCCGTCACCCTGAAGACGCTTTTTTCCTGCTCCTGTCTATCAGAAAAAATAAAGACTGCCTCAGCAGTGGCACATGCTGCAGAATTTATAAAACCCTAAACTGTGCTCAGCAGGGTTTTTTTTTCCCCTTTTAATATATGCCTAGTCCACGCTCAAGTGCACACAACCTCTACTCTTCAATATAAATTTCGTAGATCTGGTTCCTTTGCTGACAAGGTAACTGGCAACAGAAAGCATTCCATCACTTTTCACCAGCTGACCCCCATAAGCCCACTGTGGGCAGAAGCCTTATTAACAAAAAGGGAACAGCTTATTTCTTGCAAAGTCACAAGCACAGGAGTTCAAGCTGTGACTTTGCTTACTGGAGGCTTTGATATTTCCTCAATAAGCACCGCATCAAACCAAAAGCTCGTCGTCTCCTTCTCCAGCTGCACAAGTCAGACTTGGACGCAGCCTTTGTAATGGCTGGTACTCAGTCACAGCACCAAAATGTCAATGCTGCTTTTGCACAGTTGTCAGTCACACAAAATACTCATTTCTGTTTAAGTTTCTAAAACGTACTTAGTAAGTGAAAAAATGTTAGTAGAGGGATAACGAAATGAATAAAAGCACAGTCTAGTATTTCTGAATTGGGACTTGTAACATATGCTACAAGTTCTGACTGGCTGCTGGGAGGAAAGGGAAAAAAAGCTTCTTTAAAAGCAGTGTCAGAGTGGCCAAATTTATTCTGGTACTGCACACAGCACGGCTCGACGGTGCTCCTCGTCCTGCTGGCAAGATGCCCCCTTTTATACAGCCTGCCACGTACTGCACAGCGAACAGTAGTCCTCTCAGGGAGGAATGCTGTAATTTAGAAGTGCATTTGCTAGGAAAGAATGTTTGACAGGGGAAAGCAGTCAGCTATTAAAAAAAAAAATAAAGAAAGCATTTTTTGGTTTTCAGGAGCAATGATTCATCAGGACTCCAAACCAGCTCAAACAGCCCTGAACAGGGAAACATTTCTACCAGTGGCTCCCCACAAGAAGTTCAGTGATCCAGCATTAACAGCAGGAGCCTTCTACAGCAGCCTGGTTTTGTGTTTTTTTTTTGAGGGGGATGGCAATTTTTCTCCCCCTATAGTTTGAGGTGTCGAGTTTTCTCATCATAATCAATCAGCACAAAGAAACGCAAAGGTGAGGGGAAGAGGCATGAGAAGGGAAGTCCCCCACATCCCTCCCACCTCTAAGTCCATTGCTAGCCTCAAAAACTTGTCTTCACACGCAGCAGCATGCTATGCCCCATTTACTTGTACTTCTCTTCACAATTCTAAGTCAGTTTTCAAGGAGAAAAGGATTTTAAGCACTTATCTTGGCAAATTCAATTGACTTCTGAGTACCACCAATGTGGTATATTAGAAGGAAACCCCCGAGCAACACCTTTCTGAGCAGCATACCTTACAGGTTCCAGGTGCCTGCTCATCTGGTACTAGCTAGGTGCCAGCTTTATTCCACGTGTGCAGCACACCACGGAGCCAGCAGCACAGTCCCTAGGCAAGGTACAGCCTAGTAACAGATTAAATCCTTCAGAAGAATACTTATTTTGGCATGTCACAAAGCCAATGAGGAAGTGATGCCGAACGGGACCTGGCTGCACACCCATAAGGGAGTCAGCTTTTAGGGATGAGTATTGTCTAGCTGTGGTTTTTTTTTCCTCCAACTATGGCATTTGCACTAGTCCCAAAGCATAACACTAATGAAAAAATCAAAACTCTAAATAAGAAGTCTTTTCATTAAGGATTTTTGATTTAAATAGGGGCCTCTGTATATATCTCAATCAATTTAAATTAGTAATCTGCTCACCTTCCCTAATTCCTCTTATTAGCACGTCAAGTTTGACAGAAGCCATGAGGTTACGTTGAAATGGATTAGCAACTTTGTTCAGCAAAAGCCCCCCTGTGGTCTGGGGCACAGAGGACAAATCCTGGGACTTGAAAAATTTGTTTAAATAAATTGTCACAGATAACCAGAATAGGACATGAACAGACTTCAAAATAATTTAAGAAAACGAGTAAATACTAAGAGCTCACTTAGGGCAATTCCCAAAGGACTCCCACAACCTGCAGGAGCTCTGAAGAGTTAAAATGCACGTTGCTGAAGGTGCAACGCACCTTTCAATGTGCAAAAAAAAGTTTTAACTTGCCACTACTTGTAACAAGCGTGATTTTAAGGAGCACTTTTCAGCTACAATGTTTTTCTAGTTTCTGTGAAAGTTATAATCATTTGTGAATCAACTTCCTGTTGTGCTGTATTTTGAAGCACTTCTTAAAGAATTACATAAATAAAAATCCTTAAGCTACTGGCCATTCTAACTTCAGGTTTATGTTCAAAGAATTTGAAGGAACACTGGTTTTCTATGAAAGCACCTACTTTCATTTAACGTCAAACAAAGAAATCCTTTAAGGTTACCGACTAGCTTTGCCTCGCACTACTCCTGTGAGTTACAGCAGCTCCTCAATGCCTACGTTTACGCAGCAATCATCACCACTGCAGATCACTGGTACAGGTGAGTGACACATGCAGCCTTCCACCATTAGCATAAGAAGAACCCTGTGCTTTGCCAACATTTTAGTACATTAGTCACACCAGACAAGCCATGCTAAGCAAACGTGCTAGCTTCCACTTTAGCTACCACTAACATTTAGAAATACTTTCTGTTTCAGATGACCACATGCTTTGTTATAAGACAGCTCAGTTCAGTCCAGGCCATTCTCTTCTAAAGAGAGACTAACGAAAAAGTTGCAGAGAATCCGTATTTGCCCCACACATAGAGATGAAGCACAACAGCGACAGAACAGACTTCCTTGGACTGGGTATACCTTTGGAAGACGTTCCCCTTACCTCTTAGAGACTCTGTAATGTGCTGTGGTCAGTTTCCCAGTCTCGGGGTCATGAACAGTAGCACGGCTCAGCTACAAAAAGAGAAAGGACAAGGGCTTACCCACCTAGTAGGCTGCTTTTTGCCAAGCCACAGGTGTTCGAAAGGGTTCCGATTGGTCTGGATGGTATGCAATGCTCTTAAATTAGCAATATTTGAACGGCAACAGAAGCTGTAGCTGCCATGTCCAAATCAAAACAAATTGGTTGGAAAAATTTGGTTAGATTGTCCTTTCACTTTTTTCCTCCTTTTTTATTTTTTTCCTTTAGAGACTTTCTGAAAATAATTTATGATGCTGAGTTTCACAGACAGTTCCTGTTCATGCAGAAGTTTAAATCCATTGAGACTTTTGGTGTGATGCAGAAGGAAGGCACAGCCAATCTTTAATCACCACTACTGAAACGGGAAGGGTGGTTGGGGGGGGATGACAGTTTCTTTTTATAACCAGCCAGGCTTTCTCCTGAGGCACACTTTGGAACACATTTGCTAAATTCAACACTTGACGTACTTTATCAACAAATTGGAAAGAATGGGGAGCCCAGTGAAAAACAAGCTTGCTTTCTACCAAATCAGCAGCAGGTAAAAGAGCCCAGGTAGGGCTCAGGAATTGTACTGGACAGTGATATTCTGTGAGACTAATGAACATCCATTGAGCGTGCCGCTCCAGCTGTCATGCATGTGGCAATGACTTCAAGCATCTCTTACATCTGTAAAGGCACTTGAAGTGGGCTGCTAGATTTTGCAGAGGAAAGGAGGACAATTCTGGGCTGTTGAGAACTGCAAGGGGAAAGGGAGTATAAAGAAAGTGCAGAGCCTACACTGAAGGTTCTGTAGCATCGTATATTTTGTACATTGAATTACAGACCTATTCATTATGTATTTTATCATTTGAGAACACACACTGAGAAGGTGACCCAAATAATAATAATCAAATATACCCCCAGAACTTCTAGCTGAAGGAAAAGACTGAGAAACTCAGCAGTAACAGCCTGTTACAGGATCTGCATGTAATAAAGTGGTGGACTACAAAGCCAAAGTTGTCTTTTTAGACCACCTCTTTCTTCCCCATAATGAGCAGAATCTACGTACTCATTACAGGCCCAAAACATCTGGCATAGAGCTCTCTTACCTTTTGCTAATTCTGTAATGTGCCGTCTCCAAGGCTCCTGTTATGGGGTTTGAAATGGTGGCTCGCCTCAGCTGTGAAGCGAACCATCAGAATAGTTGCATTACAAAGCACATACTGCATCACAGCAATCCGACCATTCAGAAGCCTAGGGGGAAATGTCACGCTAGGCCCCACGCAAGCCACCCGGTCACCTGCGGTCACCTCCTGCGGTGGTTTTGTCTTTTATGGAGTGGGGGTAGGAAGTCATAAAGCCATGACAGGGCAGGAGGGGGAGTCTCCACTTTTACTAAAAGAGAGCTTTTGAGGTTTTTTTTTTTTTAAATGTGTGTGTATTATATATGTATGTGTGTATACATACATATATATATATATATATATATATTTCCGAGCATTAGAGAAGATCAACTTTTCCAGGAAATAATGTTTCCACTTCTGGAGCAAGAAGAGCAGCTGTCTGAATAAAATAAACTAGAAACTTTCATTTTCTTCATACTGCAACAGCTGCTGGAAACGATTCAGCATTATGACACATGTACAATCGGTCCTTTGTTCGCGCTCTGTCCAGTGCATGTAAGATGAGTTTTACAGTTAACTTGACTCCAAGCAATATTGAAATCTTGTATACATGAAAGAGGAATAAAACCCTACCTTCTGAATCTTTCCGTACCAGTATCAGCACTGAGGTGAACTTCTTTAACACTGACTGCTAACAAAAACAACTTGCTACGTGTATTTTACATTTAGGTTGTGTTCCTACGTTACAGAGAGTGAGATTCTTGGCTCAAGGCTTTGCCCTGCCCTTTACTGCGTTCCATTTACTTGACACCATCCCTTCTGTTAACATTGATCAAGAACCTTAGGTGCACTATTTTACTTTGTTCTTGTAATGTCAGGCACTCTCCATACTTTGGGAGAAGTTCCACATTTCGGTGGGCTCTAGGCTAAACACAGCATACCAAGTCCCACGCCAAAAAGAAGTAATATTTTTCTGTTAAAAAAAGTAAAGCAGGGCCTCTCCTTCTCTACTGACAGGAACAGGTATTAAGGACTCTTAATACGCAGCCTCTCCTCTCATCGTGTGCAGACACATATAGGAATCAAGTCACAAACTGTGATTCCAGAGAGACTCCCAAGGTGAATAATAAGCCTTCCTCCTGCCAGCTTATGCCAGAGCAGCAAAGGGCTGGGCACAGATTATGCAGCCGTGGCTTTCAAGAGGCAGCAGTAGAACATCCCTGGCACCAGGAAGGCAGAAGATGATCTTTCTGCCTCAAAAACACAATCCTCCTACTGCACTGGTTACTAAGCCCTACAAGGCCTCAGCCATAGGAAATATGTGGAACAGTAACAGCAGAAAAATGCTTCCACATAACTGAACTGTGAATCTGCAAGTCTTTGCCACAAGTTGAACATCTGATAGGAAGACAAGCGTCTCGGCAAGTCCTGAAGTTTAAAGTCACCACATGTTCAGAGATCCATACAGGCTTTATTTTCAGTGCTAAGCCTTACTTCTACGCCATAAAGATATGATTCAGTCACATTCCACAGACGTAATTGCCAGAGCTTTTGCAGCAGTAAAGGGGCTTCATCAGCAACAGACAAACTGCAGCTCTGATTTCTAGACCCGCAGCAAGGCTGCCTGCAGGAGGAGATGTTTTACAGGTTACTCATACTTCCTTACGGTTCCAAATGCTACCTCAGAAATACGATGCATCAGCCTCTAGGAAGCTTTAAAATCTGCTTCTAGTTTCCTAGTACTCGGTGTAGTGACCAAGGGCAGACCCATCTGTGATGTGCCTATGTGTAACTCACGGCTGCTTTACTTGGCAGCAGACCAAGGTAACAGTTTGTCCTGTATTTGATGTATTTATTCCCCCAATCTTCGTTTGCTCAGCTCTCTCTGAACAAAAAGACATTTAGGCTAAAGAAAGAAAGGAGGAAAAAACTGTTTAGACAAGTTTAAATCTTATTTTAGACGTAATTGGTAGAAAAACAAATCAAATTCACTAACTGCCTCCTAAATGTACATCTTGTGATGCACAGTCACGCCAGCTGGATACAGACGGCCGCTCAGTCAGTTTCTTGTCCATGTTGGACACTCCTGTTTACTTTGACAGCTGATGTGGCCTGGCTTGTTTGGCCTTCAGAAACAAGAACCTTGGGATCCGGATTCAGAAATAGGATTTGATGAGTTGGAATTGTGAGTCAGAAGCAGAGCACCGCTGGCTAAGTACTGCCTTGTTAAAGCTCCTTCACTTGCAGGTAATTTCAGAACCCGTTAGTTCAATTTTACGCTGAATGGACCATTCATTATTGTCTACACAGTAATACGGCATTCCAGGACCAGGGGAATGCCACCTTTCCCTAGAAGGCTCTCTTCTCCATGTTACAACTTTGGCAACTACAGACTTCAAAAATAAAAGGAAGCCCATCTGATGCCAGGTACACTTCAAGGCAACCTAGCTGCAGTATGTTTGTTTTCTGTTGGACAACACTCTCCTCCTCATCTGAAACAGTGTGCACCAGAATTGTGTCTGCCAGAAGAGCCTGACAAGTCTGCACTGCTGTCACCTGGCTCTCCTAATTACAGAGTTTCCAGCTTCCCCACAGTCTCCTATAAAGAGTGTATCACCCAGAGCTACGAGGTGAGAAAAGCAATGTGTGAGCACACTGCACACACATCTGCATTCAAGAGGAGATGGTCACACCCACTCGCACGGAAAACTACAAGCAGAACTTGAGATTCCAAAAGGCAAAGAAGTGTAAGGCATTTACCCTCGGCTTTGCTAGCTCTTTCACAGTTTCAATCTCTTCATCGGAAATGATATCAAGGAAGCGAACAATTCGAGGTTTGTCCCACTCGTCTTCCTGTTTGACGGGGCCCAGAATGTACCTAGGATTCCTGTTTCCATCATAATAGCGGCAGAAGAGTCTTTTCTGTCTCCGAGGGGTCTGAAAGCAAGATGAAACAAAATAATCAGGAAACTTCCATAATATCGCTAACAAACATTAGATGTCCTGAGAACAAGAGACAGGAGCAGTTCACATTCCCTACCTTAGTATTATGCTACAAAAGTAAGAGATGCTTTAAGCTTGAAAAATCAGTACTTTAGGTAAATTAATATTACTCTGTAATACCGCAACAAGCAGTACTTTACACAGTTAGTGTTATTAAAAATGATTTGTCACTGAAAAAAACACTTTTGTTCAATACCATACATCAATCTAGACTTCCAACATCCATATTCAGTTAATTACAACTGTTTAGTGAATTTCAGTTAGCCTACAGTAATACTTTTTCTCTACTGGCCAGAAGGAAACAGGGAAGAAATCCAACACACACTAATCCTCAGCTCTACGTACTCAGCCAACTGCTACAACAACTTCCTTGCTTCCACACCACATACAAATTCTGGACATTGTTTTGTTACGGTTGGTGTCATACATGCGAAAACAGTCTACTCCACTTTACCATTTTGAGACCCTCCCCACGGCACAGCATTTCGTACTTCCTTCTCTCAGGCAGGTAATCCTTTTTCTTAACCTCAGTTTCCTTCTCTGTCTGGTCTTCTGCATCTGTACTGGACTTATTGGCTTCTTTTTCTTTGGCCATGATATATTCAAAATATTTCATGTTCCCATTTGCTCTTTGATGCTCAGGATCTGTTGAAAAAGAAGCAGACCTTTATCACTGACAGGCCTACAACTTGCAAAGAAGCATTCAGGAGAGGTTATTTACTAACCCAAAAACAACAGGTGCACACCACTGCTATTCAAACAGAAATCACAAACACCTAATCTGGTTTGAGAGCCCTCACAGGAGAGTTAAAACTCTCAGACAGGCTGGAAGCAATGCTAGCCTGCAGTATGCACACATCCTTACTTATCAGCAGAAAATCACCCAATGCACTGTCAGAGCAAAGCTCAACTCATTCACAGCTAAGAAACTGCTTACTCTAAGGCCGGGATCCTCTGAGGCACAGGGGTCCGAGCACTAAGAGACCGGGGCTGGCCACTGCAGCCAATCTGACCAGGGAGGGAGGGACAAGGAAACAGCAATGGCCAGGCAGAGCCAGGACAGTGTGACTGGCTTTAAACTCAACAAATTCCCTGATAGGAATTAAGAGTTCTGGTGACAAAGCTTCTGACAACCACTAAACTTACAAAAATTACTCCAGTTCTCTAATAAACAGTTCTCACTAGCCTTCACTGTAAAGATTAGGTTTAGCTCTGAATGTCCTAACCCATCCTTTACATAGTCAATCACTGGAGTATTTACAGAAGCATGAATACTTTTGATATTTCATAAAATGAACAGAATCTTAGCCCACTGCATTGCATTCTGTATTTCTTATTTTTCCAAGTTTTTGAGCTCAAGTATGCTTGATTTGAATTTAAATAATTTGGAGAGATTTTGGTATTGGAAGGTATTTTGGTATTGGTAGTGGAAGAGAGCGATCCTTAACCATGACACTTTCTGACATGGTCATTTAGAATGATATTGCCCATTTCAGAGCAAAATAAAATGTATGGTAACATAACTCTTAGTTGACTGAAAACTACATTGAGATGTTAATGGTAAGCTCAGTAACAATCTATTCCAAAAGCACGTGTACAAGCCAGGAAACCGGTAAGACCAAGAGTCCTCAGTACAAATCTAACAGATGCTCAATCACGGAGCTAGACCTTGCTGAGCTTCAGGCCTCTTTTACATACCCAGTTCGAGAAGGCGTTTGGTGAGCATCATTGCTTTGCCCAGATCCCCCTGCTGATACACAGCGTAACTCAGGTAGTCCAGAATGTAGACCTTATCTGCAGAAGACACTTCTCCCTCATCAAGCTGCTTCAGAGCTTGTTCCATCCAGAGCTCAGTGTGGTAGTAGTCAGCCTCCGTGTATGCAATCTTTCCCAGCTCAAAGCAATCTTCGGCTGTTAAAAAGGATTTGTGCTTTACACCTGTATTTGAAACAAAACAAAACTAATGATTTTCACTGAATTCAGGATCACTCTCCAGAGTTACATTCAGTTATTTCCTATTCTTCACAGCACAGTTTATTGCTGTTCCTGTTGTGGTCTTCAGCATCTCCCTTTGGTGACAGCTATTTGTTGAAGACTCAATTTAAGCATTTAAAACCTGTAAACCCTTGACAGAACACGTAAGTGGTTACATGCAGTTTTCCATTGTCAGGAAGCCAGCGACTAGCTAAATGTCTTTACAATTTGTGGAAAATAAAATAAATCCTCTTTCCTCAAAACACAAAACGCTTTAAGCCAGAGCAATAGTAAGCTAAATAAGAAGTTTCAGAGGTCTGTTTTCAATGGCATTGTATTATTGCTTTCAGAACATTCCTGAAGCACACATTGTTAGCAACAACTCAGGGGAGGAAGAAAATGTCCGTACATTCCCAGCTACTCAAGATTTTTGAAGTCAAGTTTAGAAACATTTTAAGAGACCTCTGAAAGATTAAAGCACTAGTAGGCAAATTATAGATTCCTATTTTTGCCACTGTAGATGAAGGCCCATTGAAAAACCAAATTTCATCTTGTAAAAAGGAAACAAAACACATGAGATAAAGTAAAAAAAGGAAACTAAGACAAGGAGGGACTAAGAAGGAATTTTTATTCTTGCCCAGGACCTGCCAGTTCTAGAGCTAAAGTTAAATTTCTGATTACATCTTCATCATCCTGAATTTCTAACAGCAGCTCTCACTGCTGTGTTCCAACAGGGGAATTCTTCTGTTGAAGACATGCCTTAAGAGATGAAATAGCTGAAGAGACAGTCCACCAAAAGGAATATCCTGCAGAACTTTGTTTCTGGTCACTAATTAAACATCTCGTGGTCCATCCTGGGATGGCCAGTGATTCCAGGTTTGAGCCTAAAGCCACCTGCAAGCTCTAAGATAACGCAAAGCTTAGGGAATCAGGTACAGTGGTGGTGTGTGCTCTCAGGGAGGCACAAAGAGATCCTCTGGAAAGAGTAGCAGGTTGCACGGTCATATCCTGGTACATTTAGGAGCAATGTAACATCCACAAGTGAAAAGGCAGCTTAGAAGGGTGCTAAGAAAATATGCCTAATAATTAAGGTAAAGAAACAGCATAGCCTGTAACACACAACAGAGAATTAGTAAGCAATACAACAGTAGTTAAGATTCTGATCAAAACTTGGCCACCTAGCAACTGGAAATTCCCTGGGAAAGGAGACAAGGAGCACAAACAAGTGACTGTGTGGGATGTTCCTCTCTGTATTTTTAAAAGTGAAGAGACCAACCTATTTTCTTCTGTATTCTAGAGTTCTCGGGTTCTGCGATTACACTTTGTTATATGCAGTTTGGACAGCTCGTTGCCTCACAAGAAGCAAGAAAATACAGTCCACCCGAAGCATTTTGTCTTTATTTTTGTGCTGTTTTAAAACAAACAAAAACCCCTACTTATTGTAGTAGGCTGAATCTGTAGCTCTTTGAGACAGTCTTGAACTACACCCAAAAGCAAGGTTATACATCATAACATATAAAGCCAATTACCCTTAATTTTATTAGGCATCTGACCACAATGAGCGCTTGCAAAAACACAGATGGATTGTACAAAGCTCATTTTTTGCCAGTTGGCACAGTACTGGTTTTGAACAGGGGAAACGAGATGAAAAAGTAGCAGAGAAGATTCTTCTGGCAAGGAAGAAGAGTGTCCTCTACATATAAACCTGTTAAAGGTTACCTTGGTAGGCTCAGGTTCTTTGCATGCACATAACAACGATCCCTGTCTTTGTTTTTTCAGTTTATGAAGCTTAAGTTCAAAGAAACAGAAGTTCTAACCTGAAAGGCCCATCTTTTCAATGGGAGGGACAGGGATATTAAACAATAGAATTATTGTTAAAATACCTTGCATTGTGCAACAAAACATGGTATCTGCCACAGCCCAACTACTTCAACACAAGGAAAATACTCAACCAAGCATACTGATTTTTTATTAAAACCTATTAACGCTAATTTATCTTACCATATTTACTTACTAATTTATCTTACCATAACTAGAAGGAAGATGCAGATTTTTTTAAAGAAATCTTCAAGTTCTAGCACAAGCAGATAATCAGCACATGATTAGTATGACAGAACAGAGTGTAAATTCAGAATGAAGCCTGCATCCTGTGCAGGGCATTTCAGCCCCATGAACTGAGAGTGCAGGCATGAAAAAGCCCCGCAGGTGGGGAAGCCACACGGCTGTAGCTTCCAACAGAACCAGCGCAGCAGCGGACCTGACAGGACGCCAGAGCAGGTCAGGCCTTCCTGGGTGCCTCTTTACCAGCACGGCCTGAAGCGACAGGTTCCTTTCTCTTGATGTGTAGCAAATTAAAACTTACACCTGCGTCAGCCTATAGTCAGCAATCCACATCACACCACATTTCATAAATCATTAGCTAATTCAAAAGTTTCCTGCTGCTACCTTCACACAGCACAATCAAACAAGGTGGAACACAGTGAAAGGATTTGTCATTGGGACCCCGAGCACAAGTTCACAGTGTGTTCTGCAAATAACACCCGTGACTCTTACCTGGGAGATTCCCTCTTGAGAGGGTGTCTGTATCCAAATTATACGTGTCTTGAAGCCGCAGGAGGGCTTTTGCTGCACCAGTCTGATCTTCATCATTTGGGAAGAACTGCCGCTGGATAGTCATGTTGGAGATAAAGCCTGAAATGACAGGGAAACTCTTGGCCTTCTTTGTCCCAGGAATTCTACGAACGCGATGCATGAAACAACTCCCTCCTCCAGGGAAAGCTAACATTTAAAGAAAGGCCATTAGCCTTACACAGCACCAAAAAATACTGTAAGTTTGTTTCCAAAGAACAGGAGTACCCCTCAGGTTCCACTCAGAAACTATTTTTACCTTAACATGGAAAAAAAATTACACACACCAAAAAGACCACCCCCACCTGGGAAATGTTATATCTATAGCTTTTGTAACCATTCCATGCAATCTTCCTTTCAAAAGGCTTTTCATTCAGTAACATGGAATTTAAAAACAATTTAGGATGCAAAAAAATAAACTGTATGAAGAGTAACCATGTAAAGATTAATGCTGGTCAATATAAAGATGAAAAACAAAGATGCTGACGTCTAACCTCAAACAGCTTTTCACAAGAGTTGAGGCAACTAACAGGCACTAGGAAGCCAACTGCGTTCTGGGGACTTGGGCATTAATGTGCTTACACAGAAACTTGAGAAACACACAGTTACAAAGGTTTCTCAAGCGCCATCTTCACACTACGCTGAACTGAACTGGAAACACATTTTGAAAAGTCAGCACTTCAATTTTTTAATGTGTATGTTTGCTTCTCAAAATAAAGCAAAGGAACAGCCAAAAGAAAAACTTAAAGAGGTTTCGGGGCTTCTCTAAAAAAGCATTAGGGTGACGTTTATGGAATGAAAGACAACCAGGTTGCATAAAGTGAAACAATATTCTCTTTAGGGACTGTTGCCTGGTCATTAATCACATGCAGCCATCTGCCCTGCTACAAAAGGACCCCACTTCTTGCTGGTGAACGCCTGTGCAACCTCTGCTGCTGCTTGCAGAGCCCTTCAGCAGAGCTGACACGTTACCCTCGCCTCAGGAGAGCTGCCCCAGTTTCCCCCTTCTGCTTTTGCACAGCCAGGAGGCCCACGGGCTGCTTGTGCTGTGGGGGGAAGCAGAACCAGCGTCTTGATACACACAGTCACCAACAGGAACAGCACGAGCAGTCAGCCCTGATGACCACCGACATTTTCAGAAAAGCGACTTTTCTACTTGACTTCCTTGTCCCAAGACAAGTTGTATAACATTACCTTGCCTAGTGCAGTGCCAATAAACTGTCAAGTTCATCTAATATCCTCCAGTTGAAAAATATGCCGCACGACCAAAAGCAGACAAATGCAATTCCAATTCCTAGCAACAAAGCACAGCTACACAACACCTAGCTGCAAAACCATCCACAAAATGACGAACTAGCCAAATTTATGATTTTTGCCCCACTCTTAATACTCCTTTTTAACTATTCAGGCTTGATAACATTATCAGTTTATGGAAAGGTTTTGTACTTTAAAAAAATACCGTATCCTTTCACTCCCTTGCAGCCTTACTTCTACTACACTCTGCTTCCCCCAGTATTTTCCCTTTTCCTCACAATTCAGTCAAAACAATCCCCTCCCCACTCAGAAGGAGGTGTACTGCTCCAGGCTTCTGGCCAGCAGGTGAGGCATCTTTTCAGTTGGCACATTCGGTCTCTCACAGCAACAACTGGGAAGCTGAATGCACTGAGTTCCTATCAGAGACTAACACTTGGGCTTTTCTGAAAGCTCCATGCTTCATTAATGTTTAACAAACCTAGGCCTGATGTTAGCTACTTGTTGAAACAGATTTGCACAGCTGAAATGTAATTAGCCCAGCTTCCTTGCACTAAAATTCTTGTTCATGGTCAACTGCTGTTTTATATCCTGTTACCTACTGAAGAGCTTCTACTCTTGTGCAGGAAAAGAGGCAGCAAAGTGTTTTCCACACTAATTCAGATCTGTTCCACAAATGCTCGGTCTCTGCCAACATTCGGGTTTCACGCCACCACACCTTAACAACACCGGGCACGTCAGCAGCAACAGCACTTGACCATACCCAAAGACAACCCCCGCTGGTTTGCACTCAAAAGAGTTTTTTGTTTGTTTGTTTTTTTCCCTTTTATGTTTTCCATGGAGTTGTCAGACTTACAGACGAAACTTTCTAACAGACTAGTTTCCTGGAACTGGAAGTATACATGAAGCAAGCCCTGGTACCTTGCAAAATTTGAAGCCTCCGAAGAGATTACTCAGGTTAAACGTCCCAGTTTACCTAAATATTTGTAGAACTCAAATGTCAGCACACTGACAGCAAAATGGCCAGACTTCTAGGATTTTTTTTTAAAACATCTTTTATGAAAGCATCTCAAAAGCAGACTTATAAATTTAATTCAGAGCATCACCTGTGAAAGACATGGTCCAGTAAATTCAACTGTAATGTGATCATTGCTTTTACTATGGGCATACTCACCATCTGACATGTCCTTCAGAACCAGGCTCTCCAGCTCACCCCACTCTGTGTTAAGCCGTTTCATCAACTTGAATGCATTTACAGGATGTCCCAAAAACCCCTCTGGGTCTTTCGTAGCAGTGTCTGTCAGCTGATCTAATTTCTCTGCCCATCTATAGTGAAAATATATATTCATTAAAGTCTGTTGTAAAAAGCCAGACAACAAAGCTGATGTCAAGCTATGCAGCAGCCTTGGCTAATAAAAATCCCAAACTGCAAACTTTTACATTTTCTATATTTAAAGCACTTCTGGAATGAACACAAGGGCGCCTTTTTTTTTTTTTCTTTAAATCTTCTTTAGGGACAGCCTAAATCTCAGGCTCAAGAAATTGGGTTTCTCTTATTTTTGCATATCACAGAATCACAGAATCACCTAGGTTGGAAGAGACCTCCAAGATCACCTAGTCCAACTTCTGACCTAACACTACCAAGTCCTCCACTAAACCAGATCACTAAGCTCTACATCTAAACGTCTTTTCAAGACCTCCAGGGATGGTGACTCAACCACTTCCCTGGGCAGCCCATTCCAATGCCTAACAACCCTTTCGGTAAAGAAGTTCTTCCTAATATCCAACCTAAACCTCCCCTGGCGCAACTTCAGCCCATTCCTACCCCGCCCACCCCACCCAAAAAAGAAGCATTCACACAACCCCTGAGCATCGGCAAGAGCTGTTTATTGCCGGGACATCTTGCAGGCAAGCCTGCGGGATGTCCGTGGTGTTTGGTGGCTCCAAGCTGATGCTTGCGATGGAGCCTGAGCAATGAGTAGGGGGCTCGCCGGGCACTCCTGCGATGCTGTTGGTGCTCTCGGATGGCAGAGCACAAAGACATGCCGCAGTAGTCCCAGGCCTGTCCTGGCAGAGGCGGATCCACTTCCACCCGTTCCTCCACATCTGGTGGATCCAGCTCCATGGGCTCCACGGTGTTGGGCACAAGGCTAAGCCAGTCCTTGCCCGGGACTGCCCAAACGGGATGCCTTCCGTCCGGAATGTTCTCAGGCCAGGGTGCCGAACCAGGGGGTCGTCCAGTCCCACGCCTCAGTCCCACGCCACTGTCAGCTTGATTTTCATGCATGGGTCCGACGCTGCCCTCTGGTTTACGGCCATTACTGGGTCCCGCACTGTGCTCCGGACTATGGGCACGCCTCTGCTCCCCGCGGCTGTCTGCCTGATGCTCCCGCCTTTGCCCCACGTCACCGTTGCTCCTATGGTGAGGCCCAGGCCCCCTGTCGCTGGGTGTGTGAGGGGACGGCCTGTTCCCCGCATCGTTGCGGTGCCAGTGGTACCGCCTGTATGTGTCTGTGGGCTGGGCGCCAGAGGTCCCTTGGGCACTGGTGTCTCTTGTGCCGCCGGCGCTATCCCTCCGCCCACGACACATCTCCTTCTGCTCAGGTGCATTCCTTCTTGGTGCTTCACCGGGCGGCATCGCCGTCCTCGCACACCAAGGAGGCCTGCTGCTCGCCTTGCTCTTCTAGTCTTCCTCCTGCCGCACAAGCTGGCAGTCAGAGGGCCTAGATGCTCAGCGAGTGCTGGGCCAGCTGCAGGGGGCCTGTTTTATAGGGCCCGCAGCAAAGGCGGGGCAGTGGTGGCCACTGTGACCTCAGCAAGCCTCTGCGATGGAGTGGCCCACGCGTGGCCAAAGGCGGCTGTGTTGGGAGCGGCCTGGAAGATGCCCTCACGTGGACAAGGAGGAGGGTTGGGGGGCTGAGGGCCCCTTTTCTGGGGCTGGCTCCCCCGGGCCATTTGGCTTGCCAGAGAGAAAGGCTGCCCCTCGGCCACGGGGACTGCCCTGCACCTCCCATCCTGTGCCCTGGGTTTATTTTTAACACTGCTTTTTAGGCAATTTCATTCTATTCTTTACGGAAAAGACCAGAAGCAAGGTGCATCTTCAGCCCTAATTCCCATGTGCGCTTTGTGCGCCGAGTGAAGAATTTCTTCCCCACGTCACATCTCATCTAAATCTCCCCTCCATTTGTTCACAGCCATTATTCCTGGTTCCATGGCTACACTCCCTGAGAGTCCCTCTCCAGCTTTCTTCTAGGCCACTTTTATGGGTAAGGTTAGGTGGCCAAAATGCAGGACCTAGCAAACTGCAGCCTCCTCTACCTTGTTCCACACGTTCCACATGACGTTTTCCAGCCCAGGCTCTAACCTCTCATCAGTGTAACACAGAATCATTAAGGTTGGAAAAGACCTTCAAGATCATCTGGTCCAACCATCACCCTGCTACCAATGTCACCCACTAAACCACGTCCCTACACACCAGCTCCAACCTTTCCTTGAACACCCTCTGAGGATAGTGATGCCACCACTTCCCTGGGCAACCCATTCCAATGCCAGCAGAGCCATTATGAATTTTCAAGCAAGACCACCAATCAAAACACATTTATCCACATTTTTGATAATTTTTTTTAAATGCACTTGACTTCTGGACACGCGCTCTTCAATCTATGGTAAGCACCCCTGCCTTCCACACTGTAAGCTTGCATTAAAGAACATGTAGCTCTCAGGATCTCAGATGAGGAGCCCAGATCCAAGTTTCTGGTGCTGTAATTCTAAGACTGCAAACCTCTCTCACTCTTCCAGTGATATGATCCATCCACAACCACAACACACTCTGAAAAAGGAAAGCAACCACTGTTGCCCACCTCCAAATAACCCAACTTCCTCTCCTTGCCCAAAACAAAGCTGACCTACAACACGAAGACAAACAACAAAAGCCCATCTGCTATTCTTGTCAGCAGCAAAGTGGCTGACAGGGTTCCCTCCCAAACAGCATGCTCGCAGTGCTCCTGCGGACCAACCGCAGCTTCTGGCAAGCTGAAGACTGAAGAAAGTCATTTCAACAACTTGCCCATTCACATTGCACACGCACAAACCCATTGTACGTCTCCCACTGCATGATGATCAAACCTAACAATGTGCTGGAAATCCCTGCAACTGTCAGCCACAACCACAAGGCCAAGATTTCTTTCACGTAGTCTCGTTTCACATAAACCTCAACCGCAAGCCACCCACAAGGTGTGAGCCATCCTCCCCATCTCAGTTAATTGCCAGCTTTCAGCGAGTTTAAGTCTGTGCAAGCTACCACCAATGTCCTTGAGCTAAAGCACAGAGCCCAACAAACTTAAAAGATGCTGGCATTTTTTCCAGCTTCTCTCTGACAGTTATTTCAATTTTTTCTCCCCTGAGAGCAGCCACCTCCAATATAATTAAAACAGAGCTGTGAGGCTTACACGATAAGCTATATTTACATAGTTTTGTTATCCAGTCTTCATGTTCCCAGCTGTAAAGAATATACTTATGACATTCCAAACCTGTGAGCAATTCCAACTCTGCATTTTAGGTGACAAAAATAAATGCAGTCCAACAGAACTACCTTTCCTCCTGGATGGCAGAATATAATCCACAAGGGCTAAAACAAAATTCATGCATCTACCTAAAATCGCTTAATCACCTTCACTGCAGATTTATACACATTTTTGAAAGCCAGGAAACCATCCTGTTCTGCGATACAAAAACTTTATTTCTAACTCTGATAAAATCTGAGATATTGTGCATTTTACATTTAAATCAAAATATAGCACATGGAAGGAGACTGTTCTTGTAGTGGGTTTTTGGTATTCGTTGGTTCAGCACTCATGGGCAATACAGCCACGCCAATGCTGATCAGAGCTTTTGCATCTGGTGTATGTGTCAGTGCAGCCCTTGTAACACTCACTCCCAGCTTTCAGTTTCCAGTGAGCACATCATCAGGAAGAACTACTTCCCCTTGGGGACTACATGCAACCAGGAGCTCTGAGGTGAATTCACCATACAGAAAGCAGGTTGATCAGATTTCATCATCAGAAAGCTCCATAAAACAAACCTATGGCTTGGAGATAACTTAGGACAAAAAACAGTAAAAGCTTCTAGTTCAATCTTTGCCTCAGAGGCAAAATTCCTCAAATTTAACGAGCCTTGAGAAACACTTTTTACATAAGGGCGGACTCAAATTATTAACTATTAGCATTACGAAATAAGCTGCTCACTTTTTGATCTGTTCCAGCTTGCTTTCTTCTGCCTTGATGTAGTCTTTTAGTGACACCACCAGATCTTTTTCTGTATTAATTAAGTCTGTCATATGTCCTAGAAAAAGGAAGAACAACTTGGTTAGACAAGGAGAAACAAAAAAAAAAAAAGGGAGAACTGAGATTAGAGGAGTTCTTCCTCTCTTCTGCTTTCTTCCCTTCTTCCTTCCCCGAAGTCCTTCCATATTTATTTAAATAATCCTGAAGGACTATTTGAGTAAGGCTGCTTGCCATTTTTATGGAAGAAGAAAATCTCATGTTGGACAAAGCTTGTTGCCATGGCAATTAGCATAATATCACATATTTATTATTAGAACTAATTTAGGATTCATTTGGAAAAGGAAGCAGTTTGCAACAGAGTAAGCTTTTATCTGAGCATACATAATGTAGAGCAAATAATGACAAAGCTAAGGAAATATACAAAGACTTCATCTTTGATGCACAATACTAACCCGGCATTTTATTTTTAAGATTACTTGCATGACATCAATGGGACCTCGAGCAGACTTTGTTATTAGTTAATAGCTGCTTCATTTCCTGCAAACAGGCTGCTGGCAGGTTCCCCATGAAGCGATGCAGCTGTGTCACACGGCATCAGGACACAAAAAAAGGGTATGCTGACAGACAGGTATCATTAGGTACCTCCAGCAGTTGTTTTGCTTGCTTCTACGTATCTGCAACAGGCCACACCAAAATTTTGTCTATAACTTACTACCCATGGGAATACGTAACAAATACAAAGCCTACCCTTGGTCATTAGACTGACTGGACCAAATGAATTCAAAGCATCTTTCTCTCAAAGGCAAGAAGTCAATCAGGTCCTGAGAACTAGGAAGTGGATTTGGTTCTGTACCAATTAAAGCCTTGCACTCCGTTAACAAGTCCTCGCAGGATCAGCTTTGACAGCCATCAAGAAATTCTTTCAGCCATGTAGCATATAGACCGAGGCATGTCTCACCAATGGAAGTGAAGAAGTCCGTATGGGCATAAGAAAAAGGCAGCAGAAATCCAACGGCTACAGAATACCAAATCTTGGGGAATGCCATGGCCATAGGTCAACAGCCGTCACCGCACCACGGACCTACAAAAGAAACAAAGTAGGTAAAGCATCACTCTTCACCCCAGATTTGACTCTGCTCTGGAAGAGCTTATTCCCTCCGGGCTGCCCCTAGCTCTTGAGGCAGCAGAATTTCAGCAGCAATTCCACCCTCGATAAGCTTGAGCATCCACAGCAGCTCCCAAAGAGGGCTGACACCGTTCCACCATTCTTCAGACTCGCTGGTGCTTTTGGCTTTTGTAGCAAGAGATGAAAGAATAGCTTGGTGACAGGGCCTTTCCAAGCATTCTTCATCATTTTGCCATCTAGGAAACACTGCAGACAGAGCCAGGGCTGCGTCACAAAAAGCACAAAAATCTCAGGACAGCTAAGAGCAGGCACTCAAGGAACACATCCTACCAAATGAAAACACATAATGACAAGTTTATCACACAGGAAAAAACAGTTGCCTTCTATCAAAGGAGGCCAGTGGAAGGGGCAGGAACAAGCCCCTGAAGAAGCAGCCCAGAGTAAGGTTGTTGCACGCTCCTGCCCTTCAGCTGCCCGCTGTCACAATGCCAGCACCCCACCGAGAGCAGACCCACCACGAAAGGATTCCCCAGGGGCTGCCCCACAGCAGCCGCTGCAGGAGCCCAGGGCAGGCACACAGGCAGCGCTCTCTCCCACGGACGGCTGCCAAGTTCACAGCCTTCCAAGAGCCTGAACCCTCGCGACATACCAGGATTTCCTCACTACTGAATGCTTTAGAAGTAATTAGGTTCTCTTGGAATTCACGAGATTTAGTTTTTTCCATATGCAAAAGTGTATTCTATCTCCTCAGATAAACCAAAACGACCATATGTGCAAACAGAAACTGTTCTAGAGAAACTCTTCCAAAGGCAATACAATTAATGAAAGGAGGGGAAAAAAAAAAAACATTCCAAAGTGGCTTGGCCTACTTAGGGAGGAAAGTGATTCGCTTTTGGTTGAATTGACAGCACAAATAGGGATCAATATAAAAACCGGCGTGCCGCTCCCACATGGTGCAAACAAACTCAGGACAGTGCCAAAGTCACACCCGAAGACAAACCATTCAAGCCCAACCCTAAACACCACAAACAAGAATCCAACTCTGCAGGCAGCCTGTAATGCTTACCTAGCTGTCAGCATAACCCAGGGCTGCTGATAACATCTGTACAACTCTAGCTACTTATCCTGTGACTAACGTGAGCCTCATTAAACCAGGCCTCCAAGTGAGTAGCTGCTCCAAGTTAACGGGTCACATCCCAAAGTTTTCTTGCAGATGAATTTCTCCTCACTCTTTCCTTAAGGAAAGCTGTACCCACGCGCGCAAGGCCACTGTGTGCACCTGCTCTCTTACTACAAACTGCTCAATTCGCATTTTGCTCTGCAGAAAGCTGAGCCTCCTGCTCATTCAGCAGGCACGCTACTACATCTGTGAATCAATTACAAAGCACAAACAGTTCTACTACACGGTAAATATTTGCTCACACTATCAGTACTCAGAATTCATTGAGCTATTTGTTTACTGCGCTCAGGAAAACCCAAGGAAGGCTCCGGGACATTACTTTTTACTATTAAGCAATAGGAGCCCTGTTTCCTAAAACATAAGTGACAAAATGAAAACCCAACTGACGACAAGAGCAACGTCTCCTCCCCACCACCGCTCCCGGTGACAGTCTCCCACCTTGCATGACAGGAGGTTCCCTAACCAAAACCTGTCCAAGCATCATGCTTTGGGAATGTTTTTCCTCCTCTTTACAGCCTGTTCCAGCACTGGGCTGGCTCTGAACACTGTTCCAGCCCTCCTCCCTTCTCCCACCTTCACCGACACGCTGCAGAAGAACGGGTGGCGACAGGCACAAACTGCAACAAGGGAAATTCTATTTAGGTACAAAGAACAAGTTTGTCACGGTGACAGCAGCTGAGCGTTGGAAGAGGTCGCCCTGAGAAAAAGGATTGCCCATTCTTGGAAGAATTGCAAACTGCACAGGCCAGGCCTGTGTGCAGCCCAGCCTACCCTCCAAGCTCACCCAGCGTAAAGAGAAGGTCAGACCAGATGACATCCAGAGGTCGCTCCCAATTTCACTCTTTATTTTGTTTTATTTTGTGTCTCCTGCGAGGCCTCAAGACTGCTGCAGCAGCTTTCAGCCACCCAAGATGACTTCCCTCCGGCCGGAATTCAGAGTTGGAAGCAGAGCCCAAGGCAGCGGCCAGCCAAGCGCTCGCTGCCCTAACAGCAGTTGCTAAGTAGCACGGCTTTCAAAACTTCTGCAAAAGGATCGGCTACAGGTTCCCGAATCAAAGAAAATAAAGCTCAGTTAAGAAAGATGCTGGGAATCTCTCAAACACACAAGCTGCCAAATAAGTAGGCTTAATTTCTTCCTGTCAGAGAGATGAAAATCCTCTCCATGTTATTGCTGTCTGGCTCTCCTCCTCAGCAGCGTCCCTCAGGCACAGACAAAGATGGCATCTGAGCGTGGCGGAGAGAAGGAAACCTACTGCCCACACGCAGGATGAACGACTCTGGGCCTGATTTCAGTGGGAGGCCGGCTGACAGCTTTCGCACAGCAGATTCCTATGCTTCTGTGAGAAGTATATTTGCTAAGCTTTGAAACAGTAAAATCTGACTGAGCATGAAAAAATGATTGGGGAAAACAAACAAACATGAAGATACAAGTAAAACAGAGCAGCAATGAGATGAATGACACTGCCACGCATGGCCCAGGATTCCCCAAACAGTAGGGAAAGGCAACAAATATAATTTCAAATAATGAAACTTTAAGGTGTTTTTTTTCTGAGGGCTTTTACAGATTTTGTCTCTGCTCTAAAAGTGGAAACAGAGCTGCCAGAGCCATGTCAGAGCTGACATGCATGTAGCATTCCTGCAAAGAAAAGTGTAACTAAGGCGAACTACAGAGTGATAAAACCTCACAGCAACCAAAGTCATGCTGAAGAGTTTGACCTACAGTACTTATTACACAGCTCTCCTCGCCATCAATAACAAGCTCCCAGGTGCTCACCAGGATCCAGAAAGAAAGAAACTGAGGGCTGCCTTTGGTAGGGAATTAACTCTGGAACAGCTCTAACAGTTCCAAAAGAGTTTTTTTTTTTTTTTTTTATTAAGGTAAGAACTAAGTGACCTACTCTAATGTAAAAGTATCAGTTAAAGAGAGCTGAGACTGGGGGAGAAGAGGACAGTGCCACAAACAACAAACACTGCCCTCTGCAGCAAACCTCTCCTCTCCAAACAGGGACCAAGCGTGAGCCTCAGGACAGGGCCTGCCAGGTAACACCTCCAAATCAAAGAACTTTCCCACGGTCCTTAGGTACTAAGTACCAAGAACATGCAGCTGTCACCGTTATTCAACGGTCACAGTACAGAAGGTATCAGAATCCCGCTCTTTAAGTTCTCAAACACTTTTAAATCCATTTTTGAAACAATGGACTCAGCAGCCAGAGAAAACAGACTTTATAGAATCACCCCTCCCAAAAGAACATGGCATACTTCAGGCTTCTTTTTAATTACAAAGTTGTAAGCTAAGTACTCCTTTCAACAAGCCTTCTGCTGGTGTGTTGGTCCTTTTTGCTGGCTGGCAGTACATACGAAGAACTTGGTGTTTCTACTTTTATTATGAAAGGAATATAAAGCTGCCACTATATCGCATCTCTAAGATCTTAATTGTCAAATTTCTGCAAGACAGAAGCTGTTTGCTAGTAGGTGTTGAGAATCAACATCCGAGTTAACACTGGTGAGGTGTGTTAAGTTTCATTTATTATCAGCTTGAAGACAGCCCTCTGAACAGGGGTGTTTGTACACAGATTTGTAACCAGGGACTGGAAGCCAGTTTTTTTCTAGGTTTCTTGCACAGTAAGGCTGAATGGACACAGCCCTCCCAGAGCCCACTTGTTTTGACTTTGTGAGCCAAGACAAGGAGCACTGGCAAAGCAGCAGAGCATTTATCTTATTAGACACAACAAGCAGAAGGCTATCCTGCTATTTATCCTTCTGCTCAAGGATTAGCAGAACATCTATAGAGCTAGAACATTTTCAGACACAGAGGGTGATTACAAAGAAAGCAGGAAAATCCCAGTGACCAACAGCTGAAACACATTAACAGATAAGAGCTCTTTTAGGCTGAATTTGGAGCCTGCGGATTGCTCAGCAGCAGCAGAAAGGCTGTTCCTCCCAAGGGGAACAGCGAGTCCATCCCAAGTTACTGGAAGAACTGCCCAGAAACACAGGGTGCAAGTGACAAAGATACTGTTTCAGCAGACTTTATTTACAGTTTTTCTTCTGTTAAACAGACAAAAATAAAAATTTTTCACAAGTTTTTTTCACAGGTTTGAAAAAAAGTTTTTTTCAACAAGTATATTCTTGCATATATTTCAATTTGTATATTTTTGGATGTATTCAAGTATATTCTATATTGGGACACTTTAAAAAAAAAAAAAACAACAACCAACTTTGTGTCTATATGTCAACTTGGAGGCAGAGCTCTCTCAACTTCTGTTCACCCTCCCACTTTTTCCACAGTGTCACTCCTAATGTCATTTACGGGTTTCAACCTGCAATGGGTATTTTCTAATCTAAACGCACACCTCAAAACCATAACCAGAAAAGCTAGGCTTTAAAGGCCCTCATCGTGCAAGTGCGTTTAAACCTCCCCGGGTCTAATAGCTGCCTTCTCTTCTGGCTCCACGCACAGCTCTCGCTGTTCGTTAGTGCTGGTGTGAGAGAGGAGCTGAGCAGCAGCTCTGCCTTGTGCCGCCGCCTCAGCTGAGCCAGGAGATGACCCATCACAGACAGAGCCACCCATCAGTCAGCAGAGGGAACCACCCCACGCCAAACAGCTAGTTTTTGCTGGGGGATGAGGCGGTGAGCCCCGCTGCACAAGCTTTCCATGTGGTTTGCCAGATGTACCAGCCCATGTGAAGGGCACAGATCGGGAGCCGCTTATAACAGGGCAACGGTTCATGAAATGGTGCTGCTTGTCCACAGCTAAATGAATTAACATCTAGAAGAGACTGATACCACAGTCACTGCTGAAGTGGCAGAATTAATACTCTTAGTACAGGCAAATTTAGGCATATTCCTGTTGCTTTGAGTCCCAGGAAAACAAAGAAATCAGTACCGGTTCTGTCAGCGTGTGACTAAGAAGCAGTGCAGAGTACTCTAGGTCAAAATGAAATGATCTGTAGAATGGTCCAAGACATTTAAATGCATGCAGCAAGGATGCTGAAGTAGCCATGGGTGCTGAACAGCACAGTGGAAAACACCTCTTAGGCCAAAGGCAGGTTTCTGCTTCCCAAACCACCGGAGAAGTCACTGCCTTTCCTTCCCATTCCTGCCAGAGCACTGTCTGCACACTTAGCTGAACAGCCTTTTGCCTTAGAAGAAGCTGTCAGTTACAAGAAGCAAATAACGTTAAATGCAGCTTCTTCCATCTGCCAAAGCCTTGAACAGGGAGTCTTTACCTACCCAAAAGAGCGGAACACTTCACAGCACCTGAGTGCCTCTGCAGTACTTCTCCCTAATCCAGGGGAAAAAGCGTGCCAAACTGAATACTGAGCAAGCCTTTTCCTAACAGCACCACCTTTTCTCTGTGAGCCTCAAATATCTTTCCTCCAAAATCGCCCAGCTTTGGAGGGGAGCTGGAAGGAGACTTGCATATCCGCCACATTTATTTTCTCTTTATTCAAGAGCATCCTCAGGGCTCCACGTTGGACTTTTCCCTCCAAGTTCGGTGCCAGCGAGCTACCCGCTCAGGGTACAGGACCCCAAGTCAGACACCCAGCAGCTGCCTCACCGCGGCCCAAAGCCGGAGAGAGAAGAATCAACCACGGCTTTACCCCCGGTAGGCGCTTACCACGCACGGCATGCTCGGGCCCTGCCCCACACACGGAAACTCCCCCGGGGCGTACGATCTCCTCAGCCGCCCCCCGTCCCTCACATCCCCGGGGCAGCCCGGCGGCGCCCTCCCGCCCCCCTCCGGAGGCCGCCGGCTCCCGTTACGTAACGGCTGGCAGGGGCCGGGACACCGGGGCGCCTGCCACGTATCGCCCCACTCCCCTCCTCCCTCTCCGCGCCCACGGAAGGCGGCGCGGCCTCACCTGAGGGAGCGGTCGGGCGCTGAGGGGCGGGCAGCTGCCGCGCAAGCACCGCCAACGGCAGCCAACGGTCGCTAACCGCCCCTCGCGGCCGCCCGCCGGCTTTATAGGCGCGCAGGCCCCGCCCCCTGCCTCGCGCCCGGCCCCGCCCCGCCCCGCGCTACGTGAGCTCGGTCACAGCACCGCCCGCCGCAGTGCGCAGGCGCCGTGGCGCTGGGCGGGAGCTGCCTGAGGGGGCCTCGAGCCCCTGCGGGGGGGGGGATGCTGAGGCACCTGCCCCGTGTGAGGGGGCAAGGGGCAGGGGGCTTCTCCCTCATGGCGGGTCCTGCTGGGGCCGCACCGGCACAGCCCGCTTTGTAGGAGCTGCCAGAGCTCAACATGAAGCGTTAGCTCCCATCCCCTCAGCAGCACCCCTTGAAGCGCAAACCCCCGCTGTCAGGGGGTTGGAGGTAGCACACACCTGGCACAACTGACAAACGCCACCCTCTGTACGTGAATTCAGTCACTTCTTGTCCAGAGGTGGCTGCAGATGCATCCACGCAGCCCCTGTGCCAGAGCAGGAAGAAAGCCAGTTGTTAGTGGAACTAGCCATCAGAAAATAAACCTTCCTTCCCGCTCGTTCTGGTCACCTTCCAACAGAAATACAACTCCTACAACTAGCAGGAAACGCGGCGATGATATACAAGCCTCGAGCTGAGGCAGCCAGTTAAAGCCCTGTTATCCAAAGAGTCCATAATAGCTAGGCAGAGATTTAACTGCAGCTTCTGGAGATTTGGCAAAACCCAACACGCTGTAGAGGCGTTCAGCTTCCTCCTAGTGAGACTGACTGCTCTTCCCCTCATCTTTTGCGCCAGTCAGATGCATTTAAAAAGGTAGACTGGAGGAATACAACAGCCACGAGTTTATTAGCTCATTTAGTAGCAGGCTTGCTTGTATTTGTCAGCATGCAGCCAAAAGCTGCCTCCCCTGTTGCAAGTGCAAGCCTAACAGCATGCTGCTTCCTCTTCTGAGCAATCCTGCAGAAGCACTCTGCGGGTCCTACGCTGAAGGGTACTAAAATAAAGATCCTTCTAGAACAAGAACGAGGCACAAGAGACCCCCTAAGAGCACAACTGCTCTGACTCACAGCAAAGCATTATTTAGTCCCTGATGCCTAGAGTGCTGACAGCCTCCAAACACTTGTAACTGGGATTTTCTCAGCCTGATGTGGTCCAACTATTTATAAACCCTCAGCAGAGTTCTCTGCACAGCGCTCCTCCTCTCAAGCTAGAGCTGTTTGCACCCACACCACCCTTCACCTAGCAGTTGTGCCCCTCCAGCCAGGGCACAGAAAAACATCTCCATTTATTCCCTGGGAACTTGGCTCCACTGTCTTAGATTTGATCAACCAGGTTCCTGCACAGAAAGAGACAGCAACAGTTGATATCTATCCCTCATGCAGGCTGCAGCACCAGAGCCTACCTAGCTTCTCACTGCAGCAGCATGCCACATCTTCGTTCTCACTTGTCCTCTCTGAATCTTTTCCGGCTCTTCAGAAACCTTCTGGTGACACCGGGCTGTGACCTGCATGCAGTGTTTAAGACACAGGGGAGTCATCTTTATATCACACCGACTTAGAGCACAGTACTGCTTCGCTTTTCCAAGTGCATTGACAACTTAGGTTTATCCTCTGGAAACAGAGGGAGCCTCATCTACTTCCAAGCACATTCATCAAACACTGTCAAAACCAAAGACTACACTGCTGACAAAATTAAGTTACCAACTGCAGATTTTATATCATCAGTTGTGCAGTGCAAAAAAGAAAATACAATTGTGTTTTTTGGCCAGGGTTTGAGGACCTTCCCTAACCAACAGCAGAAGCAGGGAGGAAGACAAAGATACAAGTGATCCCAAAAAGCTGAACTGAGCAAATCTTTATAAAAGGTTACTCAGATGTTAATGTGCCCTCTACACCTGTAGAGTGTTAGGAGCGCAGGCTGTCATCAGCTGTATGAAATTAAACAGTATCTCTCTTCTTAGCCCCCCACCTTGAGTATAAGAAGCTGCAGAAGTCCCTTATATACATAATATAGACTACAAGTCTAATTTTAGAGCAAAGCCAGTTTTGGTTAGTCTGCATCTAAAATTTAATGATAGAGGGAAAGACTACTCATTAACTTTCTCTTTAAAGAAGTGGCTTGTCTTTCCTTGGCCTCTTCCTAAAAAAAGAAATATTTTTTACCAAGAGGTTTCTTGTGGCTTGACCATAAGTTTTCAATGTGAGCTTACCAGTTTTAGGTACTTAAAGCAATTAACAGTTGTTGTGCAAGAGTCAGCTGGTAGCAATTCTGATGCTTGTTTCTGCTTATTGAGGGCAGCTGGAGAGACAAAACAGAACAGCAAGAAAAAGCAAGATTGCTAGTGTAACCGTTATTAGGTTAGAATTACATTTTCCAGCCACTTCTTTGGCTTGAAAATCTTTTACCAACTGCTAATGCCAATACAAGTATATCACAAACCCAGATTAAAAAAGACTCTTGGCGATACCAGAGTGAAGATTTGCCTGTTTTGGAACCTCCTCTATGTAACAAGTATCTGTTCCCACTGCTTGTGGCCTCCTTGCCTGCTCCTTTTCTTCGCTCTTCTTGCATCAGGCGAGTCTCAGGGATTCGCTTCCTCTGGTGGCCTGCCAAAGCTCAAATTAGTAAGCTACAGGAAGCTGTCAGAGATGCATTTGTATGGCCAGGCCTTCATGTCACTCACAGGATTGTTTCTAGCATGGAGCCTAATGTCTGCAGGGGACAAATACAACACAGACAGTTTATAGCTGTAATCTACATAGCTTGGAGCCCTGCTCAGAAACACTTGCAAAGAAGAAACTCAGTGCTAAGGTGACAACTAATGTTTGTGCTCCTTAAATACTTATGAGAATAAGTGATGAATAGAAATCATAGAATACAGTAATACAAATTTCTTAAATGGGGTCCATGCAAAAAAATCAGGTTATAAGAAAGATCAGATAGTTACTTATCATACAATACACACAAAAGAAACCAGCAGAACTGAATTCGGTCAGCTTGCCAGTACGCAGGCTACAGAGAAAGCTTCTGTCGATTTTGACGTTGTCTGCCCTACTTACGTGCTTCAGAAATATTTAATTTGGCATTGCGGTATCACAAGCTGGTGTATGGACCCTTAGAAAAGTTCCAAGGAATCTCTCTCAGACTGCATGGCTTCCCACCACTCACGTCAGTCACAGAACTGACTAATTTTCTCTGCATGTCCTAGCACAGCACAGAGGCCAGGTATACATGATTGGGCTAATCCTTGATTTCTGTCAGCTGCACATGGCAATGGAAGGCTACAGCACTGCAGTACCTTTGGGGGAGTCTTTACGCTGCAACATCGTGCTCTGGCCTTTCGTCCTTGCTGCGGATAGAGGTGCACTTCCAAGCGACCCGTTGCCTTGGGCTGAAAAGGGTTGAGAGGCTGTCCCAAGATTTGAGGTCCAAAGTACCACCTCCAACTGCTGCCCTCTAAAACCAGCACTTCTTGCAACCTTTCTGCAGGCAATTAGGGTCAACAGATCTGTTTAACAGCAGGGTGGATACTTCCCTTAGAGATTATACTTCAGTCCTTTATCTTATTAAGGGAAGATGTGGTTTGTCCATTAATCCAATTAGCCTAGTGGATTAGTAAAATTGGGCTTGCTCTGTTTCAGGAAGCATACAAATAGCAGTCAAGCATAATTAAACCTAAACTTGTAAGTAATGCTGGTAACAACGGTGGTATTTCCCTGCATACTCCACTCATTATTTTTACAAGCTCTGCTCTCAAATTACATGGCCTGAGCCCTCAATTAAAATGTCTCAATTCATGACCAAAAAGCAAAAGGCTGTGCTGAAAACATTTATAGGTTTATAAAATTCTCTTTGTGCTAAATATAGGCACAGGTAGGCTCCAACCCAGAATAACGTTTTCAGCGCTCGAGAGAAATCTTGTTTGTTCAGTTCTAAAGACATGAAAAATATTTGTCATTATTCTGACATGTCTCTTGGCAGAGTGCACTTTCTAATCAAAGCTATTCACTTGTAAATTCACCTGTAGGCTTGGGTGCTTGACCACTTCACAGCTCCATTCTTTAGATATATGCAGCTCTTGGCATATTTTCCTGTTTGAGGACATATGGTCGTCAGCTTTATACAATGCTCTTAAAAAACAGAGAAGCTTCTCTAAAAAACAGAGAAGCTTGAGGGAAAAAAAAAGGGGGGGGAAGAGAAGAAGAAAAAGAAACTAACAGAACTAAAAGGAACGAACTCCCGTGCTCTGTAAGAACAGCTCAAATTACTGCAGTAGCATTGTTCTCGTAATAACTTCTGTTCGACAAAATGCAGCTGTGAAAAACAGAGTTTACTCTCAGTCTCACTAGCTCTGGGAGCTGATCAGAATCCGGAGCAGGCACCCGTCAGCCACCTAGCTGTGTCAAGGGTTTCTGAGCAGCCCGCGCAGAACTACATTTCCCAGAGCTCCCCCGGGGGGAAGAGCAACTCAGCAAGACAGCTGCTCCTCTGTTTGCTGTAGGAGCAGTGCTTCAAACTGAGGTCAGCGGGGGACTTTCGGAGTGGTTTCCTGCTGCTGGAGGTAGCACACCTTCTGCACAGAGCGCAGTAAGTTGGAAAAATGCTTGGGAAATGACAGACCTAGATGCACCTCCTGCCAGCTGTACAAGATAGATGAGATTTACAGGCACGACAGGGAAGTTTGGGCTGGCCTCCTCAGATCGAGTTTTTACCTTCTGAGTTTTCAATGATCCTTACCCAAATCTGGCAGCGTGTGTCTGAGAAAGGAAGGGGTTAAAGCTGTGCGTGTGCTGCATTTCACCCTTCCAGGTACAAGCCTTTCCTCTTGCCCATTCCAGAGCAAAGTACAGAGCTGTTTGTAAACTCCCCCTCGATACAACACTGGCTGCATGTAGCGCTGGAGGTTTTCGCAAACTAGGCTATGCAAGACGCGGGGGTGGAGAAATCACGGACACGTAATCGCCCCGCCACAAAGCAGCTTCAGGCGCGGTCTCTGTGACAGCTGCGGCCCTCGCATGCGTCTGCCCGATCCGGGGCGGCGTGCCAAGCTCCCACTGCGGGGACGCTGCTCTCCCAGAGGCTTTTACAGCAGGCCTGCCTCCCCAGGGACCGTCCTGGTGGGGACCACACCAGTGGGAGAGAGACATCTGGGGCAGAGATGTCGGAAGCCATGAGGCAACGTGACATCACCTCTCCTCTCCATGCCGCTGGGTACAGAAGCTGCCTCCCCTTACTGACAGGAGCCTCTGCTCGGGCAGCGGGCAGGCCTGGGAGCCATCACTGACCTTACTGAAGGGAAGGACTCGCAGGCTCTTCCTTGGCACGGCTTACATGTCTCAGTCTGTGAAACGAACCAAACGTAACTTCCTCCTCCTTCCAGGGCCTCGAGACCTGTGGTTGAAAAGCAAAATATCCAAAATAATTGTTAAGGATTGTGAATCATAGTTCACTTTTATTTCAGATGAGTGCTAGAGATGGAAGCATTTCTGGCTGTTTTCTGACATCCTGACGCTGAGTTCAAACTGCAGTCTGTGACTGCCTGAGCTGAAAATGTGGTAGGATCCTTTGGCACAAAAAGCATTGACAGTTGGAGATGATCCAATTCAGCTGCGACTGCTGTCTCTCGTCTAGCTCCAGGAATTCTTTTCCGCAGCTGATATTTTGTCTTTCATTCTCTTCTGGCATTGCTGCCTTTCCCACAGCCCTACTGTTTGCTGCAATAGGATGTTCAATTGGATCGAGGCCATTACAACTGCGTAGGAAACAAACAAGAGAGCAGCTACTTTCGCTGCTCTTTATCCCACCGGTACAGGAGTTGAGGATAGGAATACTTAACCTCATCTTACAGCACCCTAAGACCTTCTGTGCACACTCACAGATGGCAACAAACCGAGGTATCTCGGAATTAATCTTAAAAAGTGCTGGAACTGGGTTTGATTTGTGACTAGAGACTAAGACCAAAGTGATCATTTTAAAAAGCATTTAAGAAAGCAAATACTAGCGTTCTGCAGACACTGTAAGCGGGAGATTTCTGGTGGCATTGGGTTGTTGCTGCTTTTAAACCAAATGCAACTTTGCAGGGCCACAGTTTCTATTCTGTGCTTCTCTTTTTAGGCAGAGACAGCTGCCTGTGGGCATTGGTCATGGCTGCGATTTATCAAGCAGTGTACAGAAGAGCTTCCTCTCTCTTCTGCAGGTTTCATTCTACCTACGTTAAAAAAATGAGGTAAGTTCTCACCTAATTCTTGTTTACACTGAGAAGACCAGCGTTTGGCACTCCTGTCCACTGTCACAAGCAGCCCTACCTAAATCTAACCCAGGGGTTTATCTTGTAACAGTTCAATGACTGCCTATGCTTGCTGTCCTACCTAGTAGGAAATGCAGTATTTTTTGCCAGGTAGCACCTTTGCTGGAAGCTACAGGCCACCAAAGAGTAGATCCAGCTGTCAAACACCCTAGAAGCTTGCAGAAGACAAAATCCATACCGTCTGCTCTGCCTGAAGTAAATGCGTCCAAATAAGTGCAGCACAGGTAATCTCAGCACGATCTTGAATTCATCTTCCCCATTCTTTTCTCACTGCAGATACTTAAATGAGCTAAAGGAAGATGATGGCTTTTGTAGACAAGCCCAGACCTCAGGAACTTTCTACCTCTTTCACAATCTCTCACCCTTCTTGCAGAAGGTTGGGAAGAAATATTTGCTACCACAGCTCAGTGCGGCAGGTAAGCAGGAGTCCAGAAAGAGACGTCTCCTGGATCACGCAGCTCAAACGAGACAGGCTCATGTGCAATAAGCAATACCTGACATGGGGTTGAAAATCTATCAAGATGTGCATGGAAGAGCCCATTATATGCAGCATGCTATTTGTTAACAACTAAAGGCTATTTAGAGTTAAAACCTTAGCATGTGGACATGAGCTCATGCCCTTCACATACACACAGTATCAATACATGCGTGATCTGGTTTGAGATTACCCACTTTAAATATTTGGGACTGCAACTTCTGAAGAGAAAGAGCTGGGAAGAAAACAAGCAGCAAGGTTTTACCAGCTAAGCAGGAAGAAGTTTTGAGAGAAAGGTATCAGCTGCTGTAGGAGAGAAACAGAATGGAAAGCTGTTCCCCAAGCATTAAAACATTTGCATCTTTAATTTAACACGGTCAAAAGATACAAACAACTAAGGAGAAAGCCAGGCTTCCAGTCTCCTTTGGTGTGGGACAATTTCTCTGGCACCTCTCTCACGTGAGAGATGCAGAAAGAGCATCATGTTTGCACAAATTCGCTTTCCTTACAGCTTTTTCTTCCCCTTTCTCTTGCTGTTTAGAGATGAAAAGGATCCTCGAGAAATTGAAAGAGACTGAACAGTGGATAGAAAAATCAGTGCTGATCGGCTGTTCAGACGAGCATGTACCACACTTTGCCCTGGATTTAGGTTGGGATGACTCCTCTTCGACCTGCGTTGGCATCACATTTGATGCACTGAGATGAAAGTGCTGCTGAGGCAGCATCCTTTTTCCACGCTGGGTCAATATTTACTGCTCAAGAGAACTCAGTCGAGTCTCTGCAGGAGCTGCTGTGAGCACGGTGGTTGAGAGCCACAAAGCTGCCCTGCTGTCCCTGTGTGCGCGTTAGTAAAGGTGGGCTGTTTGCAGGTCACTTAACATTTGGGCATGTGTTACCACTGAGGTGATGTCACTTCCATGGGAACTTCCAGAAATTGTACACCGGAACAATGAAGGGCGTAAAATTGGGATAAGAACTGCAGTTTATGAGATCAGAGATTTGTTGTTGTTTTTTAAGCAGGAGCCTTGGAAAAATCAGTCATTGAGTCTGAACTTCAGGGATCGTTCACTGACTTACGAAAGGCTCTCTTTGTAGTGGATGTGAAGGATTCTCCTTTGCTGGCCTCGGTACAGTACAGAATTACTATTATTATTTTAACCTTTTTGAAGTGATTTCTAACATTTCCTTGTCTCCTATATTGTTCCATGATTCAATACGTACTGTGGAGGTACCTACTATGTGTTTTCAGTAGGCACTAAAAATTATAGCAATTCTCCCAAATTTGCTGTCCCAAAAGTAAGCTGCAACGGGAAGAGACACAGACAAGACGTTTAAAAACGACTGCAGAAATTAGCCACCTAGCATCAACCTGCTGTATGCCCAGCATGAAACGTACTGATCTCAGCAGCAGCAGTCACAGCAATCCCACTTTGTACCCAGTTTTTCTGTAGTCGTCTTGGCAAACTGAATTCCAAGAACAGCCTTACAGGTCTTCTCTCAGAGCTGCTCTTTTAAAACTGCTCACTTACAACCTGTGAGTTCCTATCCAGATGCCCTATGTTTGGAAGCCCTAAGAAAAGCCCTGTGTGTGAAACTCAACTACTCCCATTACATCCCAATAAGGAACAACTCTTCCCCCACCTTCCCTTGACCTGCTGAAATTTGGATGCTAAAGCAATAAACGTGAAACACCGATTCCAAAACCTGCCATTTTTCAAAGCAGTGCCCACATCTTGTTTACCTTTTGTAGACTTCCAGACGTAATCAGAATTTATCCATATAACAGCATGATGGGGAAAAGACAGTCACTCAGGGAGACTGCTCCAGGTGTAAATTTGTATTTCTCTTGGTGTTCACAGGCCCAGGCCCTTCTCCGGTGGCACGAGTCCCACCAGTACTGTAGCAAAACTGGGCAGCCCACTCAGAAAAACATAGCTGGCAGCAAGCGAGTCTGCCATGCCAGTGGAATAACTTACTATCCACAGGTAAGCACCTGAGCAGTTGTACGGAGAGGAATCTGTACAAGGCAGCAGGATTTCTTTCCAGGTAGTTGGACACTCGTGGAGCTAGGAAAAGGAACCACTGGCACTTAGTTGTTTGGTCTGAACTTCTTCCTCTGCATTTTGATGCATTTTCTAGATGTCTCCAGTGGTTATCACCCTGGTGTCTGATGGCAGCCGGTGCCTCCTTACACGACAGCCCTCGTTCCCTCAGGGGATGTACACCGCTCTGTCAGGCTTCTGTGACCTGGGTAAGGTGGGCTCTCATCCACTGCGGTAGCCTCAGACGTGCAGGGTGTGGGGCAGAACCGTGGGACATCAACCGAAGGCCTGTTGACAAAGGAGGAAGGGCACAGAGGTGATACCAGGGGGAAAAAATACTGAATCAGTGTTGTTACTCAGAGTTCAAAATAGCTGTATACATCTGAAGAGAACAGGAGAATTACGGGTATGTATCAGTTGCTGTAGCCCATGGTAGTATATTCAGGTAATAGACTCCCCAGGTTAAAGCCCCCAGATACTTCTTAGCCTATTTTGTGTCTCTGGCTCAGAAAAGAAAGAAACTCAGACCTCTTAGGAGGGAAGATGGCTTAAAAAGGGAAATGATGAAGAGGGGCAGCAATGTTCTGTCCACCAGATGCATACAGACAGAACCAAAAGTGTGTCTGATGCCTCTGGTTAAGGGAGGTAAGCATGGTTGATTTAATCGAGCATCTTGATGGCAGGCGTTCCCAGGTCAGCACAATCAGAGCTCCTGCTCGAACAGCCAGGGCTGGAACACCTGAGAAAGGAGCCTATTTACATCTTCTTGCCACAGTTTGCTGCCCTGAGGCCAGGCTGTCCTCACCTACCTGTGGTTGCTTCCAGGTGAAAGTGTGGAGGAGGCACTGCGGCGGGAGGTGGCCGAAGAGGTGGGCCTGGAGGTGCAGTCCTTCCGCTACTCGGCCTCCCAGCACTGGCCCTTTCCCAGCAGCTGCTTAATGATAGCCTGTCATGCGTTGGTGGGGGGAAAGCAGACTGAGGTGAGCAGGCTCGGATTCCCCTGAAGCATTTCACTACCCACCTTATACAGCAAAATCTAGTTTGGTGCACAGACTTTAGTTTGGAGAGCATCAGAGCCTCTAAAAGTGCTGTTTTCAGTTAGCTTTCTACAAGTGAATACGAGACTTGAAAATCATCACGTCTTCTGTTGCAACACACAAGGTTTGGCACAGGTCACTGTATATACAAGCACAGAGCACAGCGTCCCTATGTTTTTTTCCTCTGAACTTTGCAGAGGAGGCACAGTCTAGTATTAATAACACATTTGCTATAAAAAAAAAGCAGCTTCTGCTACATTAATTACTGTGCTCATTGGTCCTTTGCAGGCCAGTGCCACGATGGAATAGGGCTAACTGATTTGTGGCTTCCCTAAGGAAACCAATAGTCACGTCCTGCCCTGGGTTGGCATCAACACTTAATTCAGGCGTGGATTAAGCACTCCAGGCATTCTAGCTTGGGATCTTTGTGGGTGCAAGAACAAGGCACTGCTGCCCACATTTAAAGCTGATTTAAGGAACTGGCACTCTCCTAATTCTTTCCAGATCAGTATGAACAGCCTGGAACTGGAAGAAGCCCGTTGGTTTGGCCTGGAGGAAGTCTTGGAGGGGCTCAAGAGAGATCACACATCTTCAAAGCAAGACGACGGTAGTTTTTTACCCTGGTTTCCTCCCAAGCAGGCCATTGCTCACAAGCTGATCAACGAGTGGGTTAAACAGCAGACCTCCCGGCCGACCTAGGTGTAAAGACTTCATCAAGTCTGTGACTCTGCCAGAATTATAAAAGCTTTATGTAAAAGCTTCCAAAGCTACTGAAGACAGTGTCTTACGGTGGGGGTAGCACCAGACTGATGGCAGTCTTACACTTGGATACACAGACGTACAAAGCCATTTCTAAACTGGTCGTCTCCGGGCAACTCCTTGTACGCTGGACCTTGGAGATCCCATGACTTGCAGTAAATATGCAATAAAATTCTCAGTCCCAAAGCACAAAACTTAGTGTCATCTGCTGCAGGTGTTGCCCAGCAATCAGGAGAACAGTAAGCCCCTGGCAGTTACGTCCCCTTTTCCTCCAGTTTATCCATCTGGAACTCTTGGGTGGATAGTTGAACCCACAATTTTCCTATATTAAGGGAGAGTGGCCTTTCAGTGTTCACATGTATATGGAATGACAATCAAAAAAAACAATAGAAAAGCCACTGCCTCAACGCTCTCCCTTTCTTCTGTTCCCCTTCCCATCAATTCTTCCAGTTTTGTATAAAACATGTTAATTTTTTGCAAATGTTAAGCAGACTCCTACTTTGATGGTTTGTCTGAGCAACTAAAAATACTTGTGGAGACACCATTTTCCCTACCAGTAAGGCACAGCGTGATACTTCCATCCTGAGGAAGAGAGAACAGAGCTACCTGGTGGTAGAGAGTGGAAGAGCAAATCAACCTACGAGCACGTTAGAACCCAAATAACGCTGAGAGGAACTGCTGCAAGGAAGACTGCACTTCCAACAGAAACAAAATCCCGAAAGGCCAAGTGCCTCTTATCCTGTGCCAAAAATCTGGGGCTTGCCTGGAGAACTGCTCTTGTTTTACTAATAAAGAAGTATCGCTTCTCTGAAGGGAGAGAGAGTGACAAAGAGAGAGCCTGGGAAAGGAAAGCCTAGTAAAAGAGGCAGATGGAGGGATCTGCTGCTGTTTCAGGCTGACAGTCCTTCCTGCTCGCTTGGCCACTGCTCAAATGCCAAGACTGCAAAGCCATCGGTACAAATACTTGAAGGGGAAACAGGGCTGTATCGCTGTCTGCCGGCACTAGGATCTATTGCAGGTCAAGGACTTTCTTGAGCATTGTAAAAAATTTGGAGTCCTGACATCTGAACAATAAGTAAAAAGACTGTCTCACACAGTTCAGACACGTTTCGTTTCCTCAGGTTAATCTTACTTCAGGAGGTTGGGAGGGGCTTCTCTCAGGCCATGGTGGCACGTGCAAACAGCTTTTCCACCCCTACTAACTCTCAGCAATAGAAGACCCGTGTCAGAGCATGTTTTTCACGTTTGGCAGATTTGGCATTCATCCCAGTGGGAGTGTAGTCTGGTACACAAAGGCACTGCTTATGCCTCCCCTCCAACCCAACCAGACACTCCACACACACCCCCACACCTCTGAACTTAACTGCAGCTCTCCTGCCTCCAGTTTCCTTTGAAATTTATCTCGCCTCCTCTCTTTGTGGTAGTTCCTCCTGCTTTCTCTTCCATCTCACCAGTTTAACCCCCCATCATTTCTCTCTTCCTCTGTCATCTCTGGAATGTGCCATTTGCGTTTTCAGCCTCACTCCTTTCTTCCCCTTGTCTGCAGTGAAAATATTGAAGAGTTAGATACGAGCCAGCAGGATATTCCAGCTTCTCATGCCCCTTCCTAGTTCTTCTTACTGGCCTCCCAACTCCCTCTATGCATTCAATAATGTGGCCCAGGCTTGCTTCCAGCTTACAACAAACATGTTGATGATGTGCTCAGTACTTTTTGAATATCCTGTGATCTGCTCTCTGTGGCAGAAAGAGGACTGAAAAGTAAAAGCGTCAAAAAGTAGTACACGTGAGAGAGAGGAGGAATGCCTGTATGAATTCTGCAGCAATCTGAACTTGGTGAGTATGCGGCTGTTTTTCTAATTTACAGTATGTATTTGTAGATTTGAGGCTGCCAGATACCCACACGCTTGAGTAGAGCTCTAAGAGTTGCAGCTCTACTCATATTCTGACTATACCAGGCTTTTTCTGATTTCATCAACCTCTTTTGTTCCTGTTAGAGGAAAAGCATTTACTTCTGACTCACCTTTTAAAATTCATCTTTAAATGTCTGTATGTTCCTTTAGATTTTCAATAAATCACTTCAGTCAATAAATCTTTTCAATCTACTTTTATACATTTTTGTAGAGCAAGCACAACTCCAAAGCAACATTCCTACCATACCATTTAAAGGGCCTTATGTTTTAATCTGCTTTTAAAAAAAAATCTTTAACCCATATCCTTTTGACTTAGGCATGAAACAATCAATGGTGGCTTCTATTCCTGATGTTAAGAAAGCAGGAGTGAATTTAGGCAATATACAGTTAAGAACAGGACAGAAAAACAAGATCAGAGAGACATTGTTCTCGCTTGAATTTGCCTCACAAACCTAGCAATACTCACTGCAGTCAAGACAGAACACGCACCCTAAAGGGAGGTGACCTGGAAAAAGGAAGAGGCAATTCCTGACAGATGCTTCTGCAACAAAACACAACAGGGATTTTCCCTGTAAAAGATGTCAAGCAGGCAAAAGGGATGTAGCAACATAACTCTCTCAAAAACACATCTGTTAAATGAATCCTCACTGGGGACAATTAACTTATATCAATCACAGAAACACTGTGGCTTTCAGAGAGTGCAGGGACTTGAACTTAGAGCAAGAGCTAGCATTAAAAAGCAGTCGCCCTGTGGCCCTTCACGTTGCTCCCCAGTTGTTTACATGGTGTTATTCCCAGTCAGCAGGATACATGGGCAGATAGAAAATACCACTGATCTGCTTCATTACAAGGCGTTTTTTTTAAACAGTGTTTCAGAAACACAGGCAGGTTCAGAGCAGCATTCCTGCCTACTGACCTACAGCAGCAGGGCATAAAAGTTATGTTCACCTCCAACAGGTGCCAGCAGAGGATTACAGTAACCAAGCCACAGGACACCTCTTGTCTACCTCTGACTGAGGGAGCTCAAAAAATCCTACCTGGTTACGATGAGGGCTGAGATTATTTGCTTCGCTTAACACATGCTCTCCCATCACCTTGGGTGCCCCGCTGCTGCACGGAAAGTTCACAATTTCCTGCCAGGAGGGTTACTCATCCACTGTGAACGGCAGACAGCACTGGAGGTCGGGGAGGAAGCTCTTATATCAAGAAATGAGCTCACCTTAAAGCATGCTCTGAGACACGAGGGACACATGCTGAATCTAGTGTTCAGCCTGAGAGGACAGCAGCCCTTAATGGAACACCCTGACAAAAGGGCCATGTTGAAGTCATTTTTCAGGCAACCGTTTTTCAAGTTACCATGAGCAGCTCAACTCTGGCAGCTGCAAGGGACAGGTTGTCAGAACAACTTGTAAATACACAAATGGCATTTCTGTGCTTCAGTTTGAAGCCCTGCTGAAGTGAATTCAGCTGCCCCAGCCTTCAGCTTCCATTTCGAACTTGTTCACTCTTCAGCTTAGGAACAGATGGCACACATCCGTGTAAGGGAAAAAATGGTGCCAGCTGTCATTCATGCAACAATGCACACACCTGGGCATGACCGAACACTGCCAAACCTACTTCTGTTAAACAGAGTCCAGGCTGCTCATCTAGAAACGGTGTCACTTGCACTTTCTTTAAGACCCACCAGCGGTATTTTGTAGACAATCAGATGCATTCTCTCAGTGAGATCCAGAATCATCATCACATGGAGACACTGGAGGGAGCATCAGCTGCCTCAAATAAGAGAAAGGCCACGGGAACAGAAGCACAAAGCCTCCCCAGCTTCCTCACAGGGAGAGCAGTAGCAGCACGGGAACAGAGAACGCAGATGGAGCATCCTTCCCCACTGGTCCTCGTGCAGGTATTTGACAATTCATGGTGTCTTTTACAAAGCACTCCCTGCAAAACGGCACACTGGAACAAAACACAGCTACAGAGAGAAATACCAGAATGGGAGGTTGGGAAGCAAGGCACGGAAGAGACTTTTCATTAAGTTTTAAAGTGAGTGGGAAAAAGAGTGATACACAGTAAGGTCTTTGTAATGGCAGGAAATGCAAAAAGGGCCTACTCTGAGTGGAAACACTGCAAGGGAACCCAGAAGACTTTCTAGGAGATTAGCAGCAGAAGAGGCAAGGTTTGGGATAGGGACAGCAGCAATTTCACGCAGAGTTTTCATGAAAAAGTGTAAGAATCTCAACAAGATCATCTAAGGAACGAGAAGCTGAATATTCATACGTAGCAGGGGACGCAGCGGTCTGGATGCTAAATGAGGATGTGTTGGACCAGGATGAGAGCAGTTAAGCAGCTTCATCTGTGAAACACTGTTGATTGATTTGTGTAACATGAACCCAGCAAAAGCATAGGGAAAGCACACAAAATTCAGCAACTCTGCTATGAAAAACAAGAACCTGGAGAGTTTTTATTAGTGAAAGAATTCGTCTACATTCTCGAGGAGTACGCAGCAGTG
Organism: Cygnus atratus; assembly: GCF_013377495.2. Classification (NCBI taxonomy): domain Eukaryota; kingdom Metazoa; phylum Chordata; class Aves; order Anseriformes; family Anatidae; genus Cygnus; species Cygnus atratus. The sequence goes on along the minus strand of NC_066368.1, from coordinate 24,309,814 downwards.
ACCTGAAGGAAATATGATTGTTAAATATGGCTGTTGTCAGAACACAACCTGGAGAACGCCAAAGCTGGATTATATTCCATTTCAAGACCAAACTGGAACTGCCAAAGGGAGCGCTACTGCTGAAAAGTAAACTAGAAGAAAAAGAGACAAGAAAGATCTACAGAAAAGAGAAGGGATAAAACCACGTATTTCTTAAATAAGTTCTCAGCCTTTGGGCATCATCAGTCAACGGCATACAGTTTCATTTCACATTTTAATCCTTCATCGGCTCTGTAACTTTATGGCCCTATAACTGCAGGTAAGGTTAATAACCCTTACCAAGTGAAAAACAAAGGAGCTAGTCTGAAATAAGTTAGATTAACATCACTGCAGCCATTGGATTTCATGACTCCTTTTTCCCAACCAAATTATAACGTCTCTACTGGAAATACCTCTTTTTCTGCCTCCTATCTGCACACTGCTCAAGTCACCTGCTTGTTTTTTTTTATCCTGGATAAACAAAGGCCTACCTTCCCATGAGCTTTGCTCTTCACTTCCCATCCTCATATGCTTGCAAAGTCCTCCATCTGGGAGGACCGACCCGCTTCAGTACAGGCTCTATTTCAAACAAATGGCAATCCACACTCAACGCAGAGGTAACACACAGGATTTCTTCTATCTCCACGGATGACTTAGCTCCTTAGCTACAGTCTCACATTCGAAGAAGTCACAGCACTGCACTCCACAGGACGGTTTTCCTGCCTGGAAGCTCAGCCAGCATGTATGTCTGCATCTGCACGTTTCTGTCCTACTTCTACGGGGCAGGTTGCCTGTGTGTTACTGTAAGAGTTCATACACAAGACAAACTGAAACATGACTGCATCAACAATCTCAGTCATTTGCCCTAAAGGCACAGATTTTGCTGTTGAGTTCATTATCAGCACCTGGAATCTGTAAAAGGAAATCTTATCCATCCTCACGAGGTGGGAATCTTGCTGGTGGCTGAGGAACACAGTCAACACACATCAGTTAAGGCTTCACACTCTGGACTCTTTGTATTCTTGAGCAGTTCAGGTTTTGTTTTGTTTTTAAAGTGGGTGTGTATTTAGTGGTTTATACCAAGAATCCCAACTGCCCTCCACAGTAATATTTTCTTAGGGGAATAAAACAAAGTTGGAGAAGGACGTAAGTTTCTATCTTGGACCTGCCAGCACAGATGTACTCGTGTTCCATTCCAAGACATAAAAGCCGAGGGGGGGGCAGTTGTTGCTGCAGCATCCCACGGGATGGTACAAAGGGCCTACCCTGGCTCCTGCTGCTGTTAAAAGTAAAAATCAGTTTCTCAAAAAAATTAATGTCAGTAGCTGCAGCAGGAGCTGTGCAAACATTCATAAAAATTGCTTTGCCACCACTGCAAAGAACACGTCCTGGTGGTAATTGTTATTACTACGTTACATTGGAAGGGTTGGAAAGGCAAGCAGGAGAAAAGCACCGTGCTGGGAGGAGATCCTTCATGGATCAACAGGGGAGGCTGACATCCACTCACACAGCAAGGACTCTGCAAACAGTTTACTTACAGGAAACCGATTGAAGCACCAAGCTGCATCTGCACACAGCCAGCTGTACTTAAACACTGTGCCTCCTGAGCAGCCCCTTCTCCGCAGTGCCCACGAAGGAATTAGACTCATGCTGAAAGCACCGTGAGCCTGCGAGCTGCTGAGCTCTGAGCTGAACTGCACGCCCTCTGCTCAGAGGAATGAGAAGCTCTTTCTTAGCTTCCCGTCTCCTCCAGAAAGCTGAGCAGCAGGAAAAGTGGCAACAGCCAAACTGCCCAGGTGTTCAGAAGAGTTTTCACAAGTTAAAGGTCTCTCCTGCCTCCTGGGATTCATTTTGATCTCATCTCTACAAGATGAAAGACGCATTACTTGTTTATTTGTTTCCTTGCTGGAAACGTACCAGTCAACAACTGCCCCATTCAGAACCGGGGCTCCAGAGATCAAGCCACAAACAAGAAAAGTGCATTTCCGGGAAGGGTCAGGAGTTCTAGGATAAACAGGGCGGTACAAAAGGCAGATACTCAAGTGAGCAAAGTGAATAAATTGTGCTGGAATGCAGTACTAGTTAAACAAATGTAGAATATAATGGAAACTTTGATAGCAAGCCGCTGAAAGGGAACCATGCTGCACTTGTCTTCCCTAATTAATTCCATCAGGCTTCCTCCGCCGAAAATATTCTTTCAAAATTGAAAGCAGAAATGCCTCATATACTACTTCAAAGCAGTGGAAGTGCTTATTCTTAGATGGCAAATTCTACTGTAATTCCAGTCCTGAAGGTCTCCACTGTGAGACTGCTAAACAAATGGAAAGAGTTGGGATAAGCACAGCCTCACAGAAATAACAGTCCAGCTGATGGAAAAGTAAGATTACCCAAGAAGCATGAGCAGCTAAGTGCCTCCAAAAGAGCTGCTTTGTTCTGAACATCAGCTCAGAAGTTCTTTTTTCAGATAATACATTAGAAGAGTCTTTTGATCCATTTTTTGACCTTTTGTACGGTACAGGCCAAGGAGAGTTCAAACTTGATCACATTCTTCAAACTGAACTTATTTTTGGTAGTACGTATTATTTTTGAAAGTGTCTAAGTTGATTAAACTACTCGGTGGAGAAAGTTATGTAGCTTCACCAAATCCTTTTCAACATTCAAGTATGCCCATTTTCCGCCACTAACTGCTGGTTATCCTTGCCTGCTCGATTCAAGAATTGTTACTCAGTTTCTGGTTTCCAGCGTAAAGTTGTTTAATCCCATCCTATTCCACCTCACCACTCTGCAATCCAAACTCCTCTGACTTTAGCAGCATCTTTATACCCCCTAACTCTTGCTTTCCATCTCTAATCCCTGCCCAGCTCACCAGTACTCTCCTTAAGCTGCTGACAAAGTATCTCACACAGCATCAACAGGGGCCAGATGTGGAGGTAGCACAGCCACCACACTCCTTGTACACATTCACTTCATTCATTCATGTACAGAAACTCCATGCTTTTGACACTGTACTGGAACATTTTACAAGGTATTCATTATTTCCAAAAACAAAACAAAACAAAAACCACCACGACCAACAACAAAAAAAAAGCAAAAAAAAAAAAAAAAAACAACCATAATATAGATCAGTAGAGAAGTCAGCGAGGAAGTGTTCCATGTAAATTGTCATGGTCTCATGAATTTCAGTGAAATTGTGCTGATGTGTCGCATTCCAAGAATTTTCTGTCAAGTTTCATTGGCAAAGGAAGCTTCATGGCATACTGAAACCTGTCATCCAACAAGCCTCCAATTTGAACAGGGAAACAACTTTTGCTACATTGTCAGGTAATATAATGCCAAACATTTAAAACAAAGACTTGAACTGAACAGACTCCAAACCTTAATACCAAGAATAACAACTCGGTCCTCTAAAAGCAGTTAGGCATACCTTCAGGATCAATCAAGCTTTTGTATCATTGAGCACTGTTTTTTCTGAATATGTTGCAAAAATAAAATATAATTGGTTCACCAAGTAAGCTTCTCTTCTACTGGCTAAGATACTCCATTAATTGTTGTGCAGAAGGAAAAATAGAAAAGACTTGCAGAAACCCAGTTCAACTCTGGCAGGTCTGCCTTCTTGCTCTCTGTAACACAAGAATTTCTACGTATTTTCTTTCATATTTATCTGGTTAAAACTAAGTCTTCATACCCAGAATAGATTATTTGTTCTATGTGAAAGCAACATACTGAGCTCTTGGCTACATTTTCTGTATTTAAAAAAAAAAAAAAAAAAAAAAAGAAACAACCCACACACAACTGAAACCATTCAGACTGGGCTCATACATTGCTGGCACACTACCAACATTCAGCAATAACGGAATCCAAAAAATACCCAATTATGAAAATGCTTTAACTCCAAGAACTTCCGATACTGCGCTGAGGAAGTTATGCATACCTTCAAAGAAAAAAGGAGCTCCAGCAATCCAAGTTGCACTTCTGTTTTTATTTAAATAAATTCAAAAAATACTTATAGAAGTATTTACATATTCAACTACCCTTCAAATACTCCTAATTAATAAAAAAAAAACGTTCTTACAGCAATTATCAGAAGTTCTTACAATGAAGCATTTGTACTTTTGGAAAAGCCACAATGTTCAGTGTCTGCTGAACATTTATTTAATCAGTGTCCCCAAATCTGTAAGAGAACACTGTTTCTATCCCATGGTATTTCTCTGTCTCCCTCTATACGCAACAGCACTTCCAGAACATGAACTGCTTTCCAGATACTGAAACCACCTCATAATGGGCAAAGGACATTTTAGAAGTACAGCAAATTGGAATGTCAACTTTAAAGATGGCTTTTGTAGTAAGACTTTCATTCAAGTCACATCATCTTGCAGTTTTCTGAAAACTTATCAGCACTGGAAAAATCCTAATCCTGCCCATGGCAGTATTCAAATAGACAGCTTTTCCAGGTAAATTCACTTTGCATCTTTAAAGCCACACATAACTAACGCATAAAATGCTTTAAATTCAAACCTTTTGTCTCTTCTTCCAAATACTGCTACTCTTTCTGTGCTTCCTTCCCCAATCAGCCATGTCTTCTGAATGAAGACAGTCTCTTATTCCGTTGCTCCCTTATTAAAACTGATCTGATCTGCGTTCTCAGGTAAATATACCCCCATGCTCTGTAAAATGTTGGAGGTGGGTCCTGCCAGTCCAGCTTGAGCACTATAGGATTCAAGCAGGTTAGCTACTAGGTTCATATCCACATCAACTGGTGTCAACTCAGCATCTTCAGCTTCCGAATCGGGGCCAGCATCTTGAGATGTAGTTGCTTTAGCAGAGCTTGCCTGTAGTAAATACAAAGAAAATGTTTCATCAAGAGAAGTCGTACAAACCACAGGAGAGGGGAAAAAAATAAGAAAAGAAAACGCAAAAAAGCAAGCAGTTCTGCTGCCAACTAAGTTCAGAATGTTCCAACCTGCCTTGAGAGACAGGAATTTAATCAACAAATGCTCATGCCAGTTAGAAATCAGTGCTTTCTATCATACAGCTTAAGTTCCAAGAGAAGGACACAGAGCGTGAGTGAGTCCTGGCTCAGTTTCCTATGGGAGCAATCTGCTACAGAAACGTAAGAAGTCAAACTGCATCTTGCAAGGAAACGAAACCAAGCCTTGGAATCAATGCAAGTTAAAGCTTAGCTAAGATTTTGTTTCAAAAAAAATACCACGGTGCAACTGCAGCAAATTTGTTTGCACATAGGATTTTTTTAAATTTTTTAGTAATTAGCACGTGGTTAGAGGACACACGTTGACCGCATTACTTGGAATGACTACTTTTAGCATATTTCCTCTTCCTGCTAAAGCTCTAGAAATTACTGTGCTACAAACAAGAACTCAAGGGATACTTACCCCTTTCTTCTGGGTGGTGAAACTTCTCCCAACATTGGTGTGTGCCAGTTCACGGTCCATCTCATCCATATATGACTTGAGACTGCCTATAAGTTCATTAGGCAATACCTTCTGCTCTTGCCTTTGATTTTCAGCATCTAAGTCTTCATCATCCTCATCTGAGAAGTTAAAGTCCTCCTCTTCATCCAGGTCATCAGAATCCAGCTCTTCCGAGTCCGCCCCTGTTTATTATTTTGTGTAAGTACAGACAGCAAACAAATCAGCACAGTTCCCACAGGTCATCAGAAAACCCAGAGACACTAAATAACCATAGAATATTCTGACAAAAGAAACAGAGAAGCAATCTCACCTAAAATTCTGTCTAACGCCTTTGTAAAAGAATCTACATCAAAGGTAACGTGGGCCTCATCAGATGACCTGAAACAAAAGATATTTTTTAATAAACTAAGCTTTTATGCTTGCATAAGCCTGACACAGACTAAATGATATACTGATTTCTCTCAAGCCTAGATTAAAGCTGGGACATTTGAACTGATGGTCCAGGAAGGGCTTAAAAGCCTGCGGCCTGTATGAACCAGCAATGAAACAGCTAGTGGAGGAACGTTGGGCTGAAGGAGAAAAGAAAGCCAACAACTTTAATTGTTCTAACTGGCCCAACAAAAATCGCACTGAATGTTACCAAAATAAGTAGGCCTGGCATCCTTGTGGAGTCAAGTGGTGGTGTCATAACCTAGGTAAAGAGTTAAGTAACTGAGAATCTCTGAGGTCTCCTGCCTAGGAAGAACACTGAAGGCTTCATCCTGGTCCCTCATCAAGCTCAGTGTTGGCCTTTTTTTGGTTGGCTGGTTTTGTTTTTTTAAATAACTGAAGAAGCTTGCATTACATCAGACATTGACACTAACGCTATCAGAGTCAAGCTCTCACACCACTTAGAAAGGGCCAACCAGGTAAGAGCATAAATTGCCCCCTCACGCCTGAGGTAGCTTACCCAGCAATACAGAAGTTATTAAGAAGAACCTGGACAACATGCTACTTCCTAGCTCTGTTTTTAAAATTAAAGGCCTGTCCAAACAACATTCACGCGCACTTTCTTAACTCCACCAATTAATTTATTTGCATTCTGCTGTTGCCTACATAGTCAAGTCTCTTCAATGAGCACTTTCCCACTGTTGGGAACAATGAGAGGGATCCACGGTGATTCTTTTTTCCTGCTTCTGGGTGCACAGTATGTGCCTTGGTGCAGAGACAGGCACAGTATGTTCAAAATTCTTTTCTACAGGACATCTAGATAGAGCTGTACCACAAAAATCAAGTCGTAATTTCAGATTCCCTGAAAGTAAGTTACACTTTATTTCTGTACAGCTTCATTAAAGCCATCTTAGCAGCTTGAATAGTTTTTCTTTCATCATCTTAGAAGCTTGAATAGTTTTTCTTTCATGGCAGAAAAACTTCAAAAATGATCTGTCTTAAGATGTACATTTTAATAGTGCTAGAAACATGGTAAGAGAAAGCAGTAACCCTTCAAGTGAAAAGGGTTAAAATGAAAACAAACCCACAAAGCTAAGAGCTCTGAAAAATAGAGCATCTTCCACCATTTTTACCTGCACCAGTGTCAGAGTGGTCACCAAGTTAGTTTCAAAGTATGTAGGTATCAATACTTTCAAACATCAATTCTCTGTGTTACAGATGAAAGGGTTCTAACAGAATGAAAACACATCCCACACCAGATCCCAAACTTAAAAATACTAGTACCATGGCATTTCTGCTCCTTCGTGCGTTGACACCTTGGACACAAAAGCCTTCATACTTTCAGCAACTGTTTCCAAGTCATATTTCTGCTCTTCTTCATCATCATCTGAGGAAGGATGGAACTCATTTGTTGCCTCCTTCAGCATCTTATCTAGATCATCTGGAGAAATCTCCAGCCAACTGTCATCTGAAAGAACACAGGACATATTTTCTATTTGTGCACACGTCTTACAGCCCACACGTCCCAACCTAGATGGTAGAGAGTACCACTAGCATTTGCGGCTCACTTTTTTTGCAGGATTAAGTTTTCATGCTCATACTTGATAACACAAGGTATAAGGTAGTGAGAGGCTGAGAAAAACAGAGCTCAGACTTGGTTTTAGTGCTTTAGAAGATCATCCAGAAATACAGTTGTGACCTGTACTACACACTGGCACCAGCTATATTTTGATTAAATGAGTCAAACCATCTAATAACAACATTTACGCTGGTCTTATGTGGGCCATCAGAATGGGCCAGATACAAATTAACTTTGTACTGTCAGTACTGAAATCAGTTTCATGTCGTGTAATGTTTCAAAACTTTCTATCTGGTAGACAGATGACACAAAGTACTTGATCTGGTATATGCGTGCATGGTGTTCCTGACCCAGCGCTATCAAATCAGAAACTGGATTGCATATCTTACCAATTAACAACCCCACGCCTTATGGCTTATACAAATACACTGGCTGCCCCAATCTTAAATGGCTGCCCTCGAATAACACCTCTAGCAGTCTCAGGACAGGAGATGAGTTAAGCAGATACAGAAATTGTACAGTTTTTGAACATTCCCCCTCTCTCCCTACAAATAATCATCATTTGGGATAGAAAGACACCACCCCTGCTCCATCCCGCTCACCATCCTCCAAAGGAAGGCAAGCTGCTTCTCTCTCAAATTCCTTCACATCAAAGGTTGTTGTCTGTAGCAATGACAAGGTTTCATCACCTGGGCTCACTTCAACACAGCTAGAAGGAAAACAATTCAGTTTACTGAAATGAATTTTTACTCACATTACAATGCCAATGGCATCTGACACTCTATATGCATGTTTTCATGCAAATTCCTCATTACTCCTTCTATGCAAATATGTCAAAGATGATAAGCAAATCATGGGGAAGTACCAGGTCACTACACAGACAGTATCTGCCAAAATAAGACACAGCAGATTGCTGTAATTCCTCGATGATGACTCTAAAGCCCATTTCTCTTCCGCTTCCTTTGTTCCTAATGTTTACTTTGTCTTGATAAACTTTTGGATAGCCAGATCCCAAACAGCACAAACTGGAACTTCAAGCAACCACAGTCAAGATATTATGAACTGGCAAATCCTCAAATAGTTCTGCAATGATTTATTTTTTGGATTTGATCTTCTGGAGGAATCTACAGCCAGCTGCCTGTCTCGACTAAAGGAGACAGATTACTCCATATTTATCATTCACTGGGATTGCTTCTCAATGAAACTTAAAACAAGTTCCACAGCCAACCAATGTAATGAATAACGCTTTTCCATCACCTCTTAACTCACTTTGAATAGCTTAATACTTTAAAAAAAAAAACAAAAAAACAAGATAAATAGCTACTCAAGCAGTAGCTTCTACTAACAGAGTGATCCAGAGGAATTAATACTCATATGCCCTAGCCACAGCAGCTACATTAAGTGTGCAATGGAGAAAAAGGTTCAGGTTTTTTTTTTTTCAATACTTTCTCCAAAAACAACCTTAGCTGAGATACTTGTAGGTTCTGTATATGCACTGATTCCAAGTTGCTCTTACCTTTCTGCCTTAGTTACAGATTGCTGGAAGTAATCTTCTGCCATACGCAACAGCTCCATGTACTTTGCAGAGCCTTCCATTTCTCCCTATTTAATGCAAGTCACACGTATGAATCTAAGCAATTCTCCCTCCGCTTCTTTTTTCACAGCCAGATTTCGTAACGACAATTGTTTGCCTCACAGAAATTGAGTGCTGAGAAAAATCCAAATAGGTAATATTGCTTTCCAATTTATACTTGTAATAATTTACATGGGTCCAAATGGGATTTTTGGGGGTATTACACATAGATTTTTAAGACCATTTAGTTATCAATGCATGCAGGTGAAAGAAAAAACAGTGAAAACATCTATATTGACACACAACCACACTGTGGCTTCCTCTCTTCCAAGTGTATTACCCCTTTCTTTAGACACAGGAATTCATACCCAAATCCTGCTTTTCCCTTTCTAATTTCCAAAACAAATGTATTCATTTCAAATAGGAACAAACTGCACATACTTCCTTTAGAGATACTCATTCACTTTCCATAGACAGAAACATTAGATTTCATAGAATCATAGAACATCCCAAGTTGGAAGGGACCCATAAGGATCAAGTCCAACTCCTGGCACCGCACAGGTCTGCCCAAAAACCTTCTTAATCTGCTTTAAGTACTTACACAAGCTCAAGAGCTAAAATATTGGTTTTTGTTTGTTTGTTTGTTTCCTGGAATGCATAAAAGATGCATGCATGTGCACTTGCGCACACACACACATACACACACATTACTTCACCTTGAAATAATCCTTCTCCTTCAGGCCGTTGAGGAATCTCTCCCAAACAGGACCACTACACTCATTTCTCTTGGAATCAGGAGATGCTTTACTGGACTTGGAGCACAGAATTTCAAAGCCATGAGCCTGTATAAGCAATGCAACAAACTGTTCTCAAGATGTGAAATTTAAGTGCACCTTTACATGACTGCATGAAGAACTCCCTATCACTGAGTTCCTGATTCTGCCATTTGAGACACAGATGCCAAAGATGGTTGCAAAGTCAAAATGGTTCATTATTGCTGCAGAAAGACAGATTCCAACTTTCAAAGCAAGACACTGTGACCTGACATACAAAGCTTGTCTACAGGGGCAAGTCACTGAGAAGCAAACCAGAATACAGATCTATAGTTCACCAGCTACTCCTCAAGCAAGCGCCAATACTTCATCTGTATTTATATTCTGTGCTGAACTGCCAAGTTGCCTAGCCTGCACATTTTGTGGATACAAACCTGGTGCACTGAGGCACAAATCTCAGGACAGGAAATTTCAGAAGAAAAAAAAAAAAAAAGCTCAGACTCTTGCTATCTGTGAGAAAACACGTGGCTGCATTTCTATTTGCAGCAGGGCCCCAGGGCACACTTCTGCACTTCACACAGACAAATCCCACCCCATTTCCATCTCGGCTATTGCTTATGTTTTCTCTGTGCAGCAAAGATGCACCGTAAGAAGCTGGACGTGCCTGGTGCAGGAGGTGCAGGACAGAGTCATGGGCTGTACTGGCTTTTAAACTCCTCCTGTGAGCTCTGGCACTTGAGGCACGGCACTTGCAGTTTTGATGCACGCTTAGCACACAGGAGGCAGAGCTCTAAACTGAAATGTAAATTCAGTCCATAGAAACTTGCTGCTTATGGTGTTTGTGCAAGAACTTTGAATGTGAAAGGATGCACTGCTTCAGACAGAGGCTAAAACAGATCTCATCTATCCTAAGATGGAAACCATTGTTGATATTACTTAAAAGAAAACTAACTGGGTTTAACACCAGCTCAGCAACGGAAATAAAACCATGTGAATCCTGACTGGGATGGTTTCCAGGGGTGAAGGTATAGGAGTTTCCTATTCTGTAAAAGAAATCGCCCACAGTATTGTATTTACAGAAAAACAGGATCTGCTAAGTTGTTCATATTTTTCTGTACAATCAGACAACTTACAAGCAAAGAGTCACTTCTCGGACACATGTAGACACCAAACTAAACAGACTAAATACAAAATCCATACAAAATAATTACCAGTTTCATGCCCAGCTCATAGGCTTTGTACTGAGGGTGAGATGGGAGGGGCAGGGTGTATCCACTGCGTCTGTCTGGGACAAACTTCTGCTGCACAAGTTGCGCATATAAACACTTGGTGAATGTAACCTGAAAAAGCCAAAGCAAAGAAAAAAAAAAAAATCACTGGTGAGTGTGCTCTGTATGGGCATCAACTTCCCACCAGTTCCATCTGAATTGTATTTTAAAGTACCTATATTAAGACAATACCTTGGATGATGATATTCAAAATACATGTATTTGCCTAAGATGTGTTACTTTTCAGATTTTACAAAGAATATTCCAAGTTTCCAGCATCTCCTAAGTAAACATGCACTTCAATCTAAATACATTAAAAAACCCTCAATATTTATTCCAAAAAGGCGTGCGTAAATTTAAGGCCTCCTCAGTTCACAACACCAAAGCTGAGATTTCAAAACCAAAATCATCCTAAAAGTTGAAAACAAACTTGCGAGTCAAATTTTAAAGAGCCTAGGGTACAACACTATATGCAAGTGCATCAGGCAACATTCTTTGGTCAATATTCCACTTCATGTAAGAGCTTTCGTGGAGCCACTGTGAATAGGTATTGCTGGGAGTAACCATCAAGGGACAGTTAGGGGCACCTCTGTGTTGGCTGGCAGTGCTTGCCAAGCTGCTCAGATCACAGAATCAGACCAGTTTACTCAGCAAGCCCTTCAGCAAATGAGCTGTTAGCAGCACCCTCTGATTTCAGAGAGGCTTAACTTGTGTTTAGCCATTTGAAAGTCTAGCCATGCCAATCTAAGGGCAGAAAAGCTATTAACAAAATCAACTACACATTTATGAAAGGAAAAAATACATCAGAGAACATGCTATTTTAAAAGTGAAATCCATGTATTTATCTAACTCGATCACAGAACTTCATTAAAGGAAGTTTAATGCAAATGAAGTCTAATGCAACAAGTTGCATTAGAGGGATGACTTACTGTGGTCATCACACGCTGCTCTGGAGGGAAAGTTTGAAAAGTGCGACATGCTCGTAAATCTACGGGATCCCGCAGGTAAAAGGCTTGGACTGCTGCAGCCACCAGCGAAGGGCGCTGCTTCAACACTGCCACGATGCCTGCCGGAAGGTAGCAGTGGGCTCGGTGGAACGAGGCCTGAATTTTCTCTGGATACCTGCATCATGCAATAGCAACATACAGTATTAAGTATATAGCAAGCCGAAACCAATCCTTTTTAATTATTGTTCCCAATTTCACATTAACATTAAATTGTTCTGTGGGCCATGTGCCAGAAGGTTATTTTGAAATAAAGTTAAAATTCAGCTAATCTACCACTTGAAGTATCTGTTTAAAAAAAAAAATCTGAAATACATGGCTAATAAAAATTTAATCCCCACATTGTTAAGATGAATCACTGTGAACTTGACTACCATGTCCAGCAATACAGTATCCTTTACTGCACTGAGGGCATCGGGCTCACACTGCCAAATCCTTGCAGAAATTAATGCACAATGCTGACCACACCTGTAACTAGGTGATGCTCAGAAAAGCACGTTGTTTCTACACAGCAGTGTGCAATCCTTTTCATTTCCCGAAAGAGCTCCTAAAGACTCACACAACTTTCAGATTTCCTCACCAATCAGTACAAGAAGTATGTGAAAGAACAGAAATTCCTGCCACTGTCAGGTGTGGTATTGCAGCAGTAAACCACTACCAAAGCCCCCAGATAACGCCACAGCTTACAGGACAGCAGTCCCCCCCTTAGCAGAGAGCCACAGAAAAACCTCTCGCAGGTGGCTTCTGAAAAAGGAAGCAAATTTGTCACAGCTAACAGGAAAATGAGTGAATGCAATAAAGTTATCCAGACAGCCCAAAATCAAAACTTACTGCTACAAAACACCAAATGAAGCCATCCACATACCCACTGATGCGTTTATACACCGCTGCTCGAATGGGTTCTGCAGCCAGGAACTCCTCCGACCGGGTGGACAACAGCCTTAATGCCTGTGAGATTGTTGGGCTGGCAGCAGATGGCTCACAGTCCTCCTGCTTTTGAGTCTCTGACAGCGGAATGATGTGCAGTTCTCCTTTATAAAAAAACACCTGACAGACAGTAACAGTCTCATCAGACAGGATAAGAACAGTCACACACCAAGCAATGCAAAATTTTGTTTCATACATGAATCTATTTGTTTAAACACAGATTACTGAAGTACAAATAATGAAATAACACACGAAACAACTTTTTTGTTTTTTTTTAAATGGGAGATGATATAAATACAGGTGCCAGAAACCATGATCTAACCAATAAGTTAAAAAAAAAAAATAATAATACTATTTCAAATTATGTATTTCACTAAATCTGATTTCCTTAACACCAGCAATACCAAAAGCCTCTCTTCAACTGGAGACCTGCTTCAGGAGAACAAGACAGCCTAACCTAACTGCTGAAGAACAGGACAGGGGATAAAACCATCAGTCCAGGCAGTAAACCCTCATGTCTGAGCACTTGAGAACACGGGAGGAAAAAACATGAGGGGCTACATCTGAGCTAGGAAGCTGGGGTAGATGCAAGAGTGCTCCTGAGAAGAACACTGCCAAGTCCTTTCCAGACCACTTGGGCTGAGGGGATCCAAGGCAGCCCCGGGGCCGTACGCACCCTGTTGTCGCTGTTCTCAGGACTGAGCCACTTGGGGAGGAACTCGGCCGCCTCTATCAGCAGGAACTCCCCGTCGTTGTCGTCGACCCTAGCCAAGGAGAAAGGGGTTTACCTGAGGGTGAAGCCGCCCGGGGCCAGGCTCAGGCCCCTCGGCGCCCCCCGCCCCGACCGCCGCGGCCTCAGGGCCGCCCGCACCTGGCCGCCAGCAGCGGGAACGCCCTGGTGATCTCCCGCAGCAGGTACACGACGAACCACTCGTCCTCTACGTTATCCCCGAACAGCGTGCTGCCGCCCAGGTGCTCCGGCGTGTCGCCTGGCCGGGCACAGAGAGAAAAAAAGATAAAACACGAGAAACGAAGCGGCTCAGCACCGCCCCCGCCCCCCCCGGTCCCCTCTGCGCCCCTTCGCCCCGTTCCCCCGGGCTCACCCCGCGGCGGCACATAGCGCAGGCGGAACGGCTGCCGCTGCCAGATGTAGGCGGCCAGCAGCGGCGCCAGGCGCTCCGCGATGTCCCGGGCGCAGCCCCGCAGCAGCTCCTCGCCTCCAGATCCCACCGCGAAGAGGCGGTAGCGAACCACGTCCTCGCCCGGAGCTCCGTCCCCCGCCATGAGAGCCGGGCCGCAGGCCGCGCTCCGCCTCTGAGGGGCGCTGAGGCTGTCGCGACATGGCGGCGCTGAGGCGACCGCGTCATGGCGGCGGCGCTGTGGAGGCGGTGTCATGGCGGCGGCGCTGGGGAGACCGCGTCATGGCGGTGGCGCTGAGGCGGTCGCGTAATGGCGGCCGCAGCGCTGAGGAGGCGGTGTCATGGCGGTGGCGCTGAGGCGGCCGCACGATGATGTCGCGATACACGCGGAAGGCGCTGCCCCCCAGCGCTTTGGAGTTGTGAGTGGCCGGCGCCAGGCCGGGTTCCCGCGGAGGGCTGGGGGTGGCGGGGCCGTAGCTGGGGCTGGGGAGAGGGGATGGGGACAGCCCTAAGGGGTGGCCGGGACATGCGGCACCCCTGTGAGGCGTTTGTACCCGTCGTGGGCATCGTATTTAGTCGCCGACATACGATGCGGAACGTGGTTAAATCTCGAGTTTAATGTCTTTGAGCCGAAAGTGAGCTGAGGGGAGGGCTCCTTCGCTTACAGATCCCTCAGCCGATGCTCGGGATACTTCTGTGGGCTCTCCTCCCGCTGCTGGGACTTTACCCATCTCTCTTTCCAGGCTCCTAAACTTCATCAAAGTGATAAGCTAGCAAATAACTGCTCCTAATTTGCTTAGTGTGGAGGCCATGCTTGTTCTGCCTGATCACAAGTCCCCTTTGGGGACAACAACATGATAGCTGCTTATAGAGAGCTGCGTCAGGATTTACAACAGCGCTTTACGTTTAATGGAAGACACAGATTTTTTAAGCAAATACCTTTTAACTCCGTGTTTAGCCTAGACTTAGTTTTGGTATCTTAATTATAAAGCCTTGGTAACTTGAATTACCCTAATAATAACAAATGGTTCAGGTATGCAAATCAGTGCATTCCTCGAAAAGCAGAAAGCCATGTAAAACTTGGGAGCTGTGTAGATATTTATTCTTGTCAGTAACATCAAGTTCTACTCTTTCTTTTAGACAAGGACTTACAAAACATGCCTTGCGGCATCATCCGCTGCCGGATCCACAAGATGAGGGGTGCCCAGCCACACCCACGTTGGAAAACTACGGAGAGATCTCAAGGTATTTGTCATACCAGAAAACGGATCTTTTTCTGAAGACAATGGAAAAAACAATACCCTTTGTGTCGAGCTATATTTACAGAAGTAATACATTCGGTACTCCTAGGCTTTACCTCAGAACTGTAGCATTTCAGAACATGTCCTTTCCATTTTGGACTTCATGATAAGTGTGTAGCCATATTTTGTTCCCATTTCGTAAATAGCCAGGGTCATGTAATTTTATGACAGAAGCAAGTGGAAAAAAGTAAAAAATAATTCCTGAGCAGTGTAGAATTGGAACTAGAAATAGTATTCAACTTAACTACAGTAACTAGGGGAAAATTGATGTTCTCCTTGACCCGTAGATGTCCTACATCATTGAGGTTATTAGGAGTTAGTGTTAATACAATTACTTGTGTACTGTGGCTTCTGCTTAAATGCCTCTAAAGTAAACATTAACCCTATGAAAACTCTCTTAGAGAAGGATTTCTAAGAACTATTCTGATTTTTTTTTTTTGTACAGAATGAAAAGGCTGTTTAACTGCTTTCTTGTCATTGTGGTGTTGTTGCTTTTTATTCCTTTTTTTGCCTCAATGTGTGCATTTCAGTGAGTCTGAAATCTCGAAGGAATCAGATTACCCTCCTGTTACTCCAACCGATCAGGGGAGTTCATGGTCTGCTAGTCAGAGTTATGCAGGAACCTCCACCGAAGACAGCTCGATCTTCTCTTGGGGCTATGATGTGAGTAGAACATGATTGTGCAAACCAAATCTACCACTGTGAGTAAAAAGATATTTGAAATATGATTGTAAGTACATTTCATAATAAAAACAAGGACCAGATCTGTAAATAGATTAAAAACATCCTGTTGACTTTTTCCCTATCCTTCCATACTCTCAGATCAAAACTAGGTTCATGTTATTCAGTTAATATTCTACATTCCCAATCTAATAGAGGAATGCAAATTATAATAATTATTCAAGACAGTCGTGTAAGAACTCTATTGTTAGAAAGCTGTACAAATCAAGAGGCGGGCAAAATGGCCTGGAAATACAAATCGCTTAGTGCATAAATGTATATATACAACATAATAAATACTGTTATTGTGGAATCCAAAACATAAGTGGATGACTTGCAGATACTTGATGTGAGTTTACCAAACTTCATTTTGTTGAAAACTTCTGGAACCTTGTATGCTTCTTAAAATGGAGTAAGCCTCCAAGAGGTTATTTTTGCTACTTTTTTTTTTTTTCTAATTCCCCATCTGACAAAACAAAGCATGCTTTTGCCTTCCGTGAGATGGAGATGGGTACTGTTTAGATTTAAAATACTCAGGAACGAACCCCATTTTCTAGCTACATGAGAACACGTGAGGTTCTGAGCATCCTTCACTTCCCCAGTGTTGCAGACCAGTCTGCATCGTGTTTTGTTTTGTTTTCTCTGGTCATTATGAACAAGAAATTTTCTATTTCATTAAAATGTTGCTGAGAATTATCCTTCCTGTTTTGGTTTATGTTATGTAAATTAATATGCTTTTAATATAATAATATAGACATTTCAAAACATTTTAATAGCTTTTGTGTCACTGTAAGCTTATTATGTGGCTGCCATGAGTCCTAACAGCAGCCTGCCTTATCTCTAGGGGTAAGATTATTTAATGTCTTTCTATGCAAAAGACTGTATAAATCAGACTTGCTAAGCTTTAAACAAACAGATGTCTTTTTCAACATAAAAAAAAGAGTTAAATCTTCCAAATGCTATTCACTAAGTCTTTATTGGATAACTTTCTTTTCTAGGAATTTGATAAAGCTGCCACGCAACAAGTTCAGCGCATGTTCAGACAAATTGATGAGCTGCTCTATGAACAGAAAGAAAATGTACATGTTGAGGGACTGCAGGAAGAATGCCAGCAGTGGACATCCAACTTTCCTCATCTCAGGTATTTTATTAATAGGCTAATGTCATTAGTGTCTCAGATTTATAATGGGGTAGGGCTGGTAACAACTGCTTTTAAAACAACATTAACAGCAGGGTGGTTTTATGCAATTATATAGTACATAGGGATAAAAAGGTCACTCTGTTAGTATGTCTGCCATTGTCATTAATAAACAGTACGCTATCTTAATTCGGTTCCTTGCCAGGGGGATTATTGCTACTTGCAACTGAGTTAACCTTAATACAACAAAATTTTCTTTGAAGAGATGTATGTTATAGCTAAAACCCAGGAGCTTAAAAATAATTAAAAAAAAATCCTACTGCCTCGCTCAGCCAGTTCTTAAGGCTATCTGGAAGCTTCAATTTGAAATCTTCATTACATATACTTGAACAGTTTTGTCCATATTCAAAAGTTTTACAATTAGCAGGGCCTGAAAAGACAAGCAAAATTTTCTTAATGGATTTAACAGACTTGAAGCAACCTGTAGTAGGAAATACTAAAACCACACTTAACTATTCCCAAGAATACTGCAGAGCTTCCCAGTAGAATTTTTAGGATTTCTTGCTGTGTGTTCTTACACGCTGAAAGAATCTTACTTTCTGTGTTTTCTGATGTATTTATCCTTTGCTTTTGCCCTGGCAGGGTTGTGGGGAAGCAGATAGTGATCCCCACAGATGAAGGGTATGGATGGTATTCGAGTTCACCTTCTGCCAGTTTAGGTTCATCGGGTGTAAGCTCATCACAAGAAAAAGATTCTAATGAGTAAGTATCAGCAGTTGGTCCAGGCTTTACAAAGGTGTGAAGGTAATTTTTTTCTCAGTGGACTGCAGCAATTGGCTTCTTAAACTGTGAGCAATATGTGAAGATTTAACTTTTTTTGTTAGGCTGAACTTTGAACATAGCATACTTTATTTTCTTTTCCTTTTTAACTGAAAAAAGTACGTTCATAATAGCAAGACCATCTAGGTGTCCTTGTTGCTCACTGCAGTAAACCAGTCACTAAGCGGAAATACCTTTTGTTACTGCTGACTTCTAAAAGGATATGTATATATGTATTATATATGTATATGTTGTAGCTGGTTTTATTGTTAATCATGTGCTAAATGTGTGCAGTACTTTAAAAATACAAAATAGTACATTAGTGCTGCTTAATTTTTTTATTTTAAAATGTTTTAGAGATTTTTTTTTCCATTAGCTTTTATTGCTTGCCTGAAGTTTCAGGTTCCTTAGCAAGAATTTAAAATATCCAAACCAAAAGAATTTTTTTACTGTAATGCATAAAAGTGTTCGCTCTCCAATACCTGGCCTTACCTACCACATTGTCTCTCAGTCTCTTGGCTCACCAAATGCTGCTATCAGAAGTGGAATAACAACTTCTTTTCA
Source organism: Cygnus atratus (assembly GCF_013377495.2). Lineage (NCBI taxonomy): Eukaryota > Metazoa > Chordata > Aves > Anseriformes > Anatidae > Cygnus > Cygnus atratus. The sequence goes on along the minus strand of NC_066368.1, from coordinate 24,291,133 downwards.
TTTCTGCTTTCTGAAAACTGTCGCCTGTTCAGATTTAGTGTTTTTGGCAAGAAGGTGCCTCTTTCTGTTACTCCTGTTCACAAAAAGGCCGACCGTTCCAAGTCTCTGACCTTATGTTCTCCAGAGAGCGAAGAAGGTGAAGATGGAATAATTGTCTCTGAAGGTGTAATAGAGGAATACTTAGCATTTGACTGCAGAGATGTGTAAGTATTGAGCATAAGATAGTACCAGTGTCCCAGAATTTTTGCTCTTAAGGCTTATGTATTTGGTTTTGCTGTTGATTCGTAAAGTATTTTATGATATTTTTAATTATTGTTTTCCTCTAGAGAACTTTCAGAAGCCTGAGGTTGGCAGGGCAATTGGAATTTTCTTTATCCATCTCCTAGAACAATTTATTTTGCTATATTTTTCTAAAATTTACATAGGTTCTCATACTAGCCATTTTTATTCCTGGTTTAAATAGTTCATTCCATTATAACTAAGAACCTACTACACATTGGCATATTTAAAACTTGTTTATCAAATTCATTGTTGTTTGTCATGCACTAGCAGCGTGCTTCTCTGCTTTGAACTGCAGTGTACAGATAAGCATTTTGGGTGGGATTTTGTACCTTTACAGTTTTTCAGTGTTAATTTAATAATCAGTGTGGATTTGATGCTTGCCAAGAAAAAATTATCGCTATTTTTTATCTTAAGAAGAAAGGATTGAGGGTGAAGACGATCCTTTTTGCTACTTTATTCAGCCGAACAATATGAACATATGGCCTGGGTAGGAAGTCTGGATGATGTCAGCTGCTAAATACTTAATTGATTTTAATAAATAAAGCCTCTTAGCTGCGTGGATCGTGAAATTCAAACTGGTAGGTGTCATTCTTTGACCAGGCCAGAGAGACATTATTGCAGCAAACAATATTGCTGCCTTTATAAAATTTTGGTAAAATATATTATAGCTTCTTGTAGTGGTATCTCCTTTATTTCAAGGTCTGTAGCTTTTTGATGTTAAGTACTAATTCAAGGAACAGATATAGAAGCCATAACAACTGTGCTCGCATCAGTATTTTTTCTTCATTCTATAATTTTGGCAGATGAACATAAAACTTTTTCAAGCAGTCATCTTCTAGGTTTTAAACTTCAAAATACCTCTTGCAGTTGTGGAGGAGTCTTTGGCCAAGGTCCATTGCGGCTGTGAATTAACTGTTTTTGTTTCCTTTATTTCCTCTTTCTGATTATGCCTAATTGTCTACAACTGAATTAAGCCCTTGCCCTGAGCACCTCCTGGATGTTAAAGCAGCAGGCTGAGAGTGGTATTAGATAGTCAGGAGTAGTAATATTCCTCTCTGTCTTCAGAATTCTGTAGTGATATGGAGCCTAACAATGGAATGAACAAATATCCCTGTAACTGCTAACATTTATTTTTAAATGGGACTTTTATCTCCTTTGTAAATTATTTATTATTCATCAAGTATCATTTTTAGTGAGTCTGTATGGGGAAACCAAGGCATTCAGTTGATAAAGCAATTGTCTCAGTCATTTCTCATTTAGGTCAGTGGTTGATTCTGGAAGATATGAGAGTTCCAGTAAGTATTCCAGAAATACTGGAAAAAATTGCTTCTTCAAGTCATTTGTTGTTACTATTCATTGTTCTGTTGGCTCTCAGAGAACAACATTATGTGCTAAATATGAAATTTCTCCTGAAGTAATGTCTTCAATCTGTTTGGCCAGCTGCCTTGACCTATTTCAATTTTAGAGGAAACAGCAGAAATACAGCCTTAGCTAATGTGTTAATCCTATTAAATAATTGCAACAAAATTGCAGGAGATATATGCAATTATATATATATGCAATGAGGAGATATATACCGTGTTTATGGTACATATAATGCTCATGTTTCTACAGGGAGGAGGAATTGCATGAGAGGAAAATGGGACTCTCTTCTGACAGATGGAAACTAGGGTTTCCTCCTATCTCTCCATATTCCTGCATGAAGGATTCTGTGCTCACGTTTGTGTTTGATGATGTGTGGAGTGAAGTCCTAGGCTGCATGGAAGAGTTAATCCGCAGACACTGGGAAGGATCAGCCTCTGGTAAGGATCACAGTTAAACTGAAGATAGAAAAGGGGATTTCAGTTACTCAGTTTCGCAAGGATGCAACGGGAGAAAGATGCATTTGGGAATCAGCTCTTCAGGGTAAAAAAGGTTGTTTACTTTGCTAGCAGCATGAGACATGCCGTCAGAAGATTTCACAGAGCTTTGTGTTTAAGAGGAGTCCTCTTTAAAACAAAAAAATGAGATTCACAGTACTGTGCACAATACAACACCAATAGTTTGTATTGACAGGGATTCTCTTTGGCTTTGCACAGATGATGAGAAAAACATCATAACAGTAGAAACGATCCGAGCAGGTTCTGGAAGCCCTTTGCAGTTTGATCCTCTGCCAGTGTTGTTGCCTCGCGTGCCACAAACTAAAATACCCTCAATGACATCAAATCTGGTAAGTATTTTAAGTATTTTTAGCCAGCCAGTTTGCATATAGATGAATCAATACAATACTACCTTGAGCAAAGATGCAAATATGTCAAGGGACTGTTCAGATACACAAGTAGTTTGGATTTTGCATGGATGCTGACTGTCCTTTCTAACCACTTAAGTTCTGCTACTTCTCAGTTGAAAATTTTAATTCCTATTTTTCTCTTTAAAACTTAGTATTTTATATACATATTGGACTACCACGTGGTGACTGCTCATTAATGATGTGGTTGTTTCTACATCTAAGGGAGTTTGAACTAAATTGTGAGATACAAGATTGTGTGAGAGCTCATTCTCACTAGCTTACTCATTGTTAACTGGTGAAGGGAATAAAGAACAAATCTCCACAAAGTTGTAAGATGGTTGTTTTTTTTCCCCCAGACACTGAATTTGACTCTGTGTGGTCTGCTTTAGACTATATGCTCCTAGAGTGGTGAGCACCAAAGCGTTATCTCTGTTCATTCCATTTTAATTCAACTCTTTCCTTTTTACTTCTTGTTTATTTCTACCCCATGTCTTCCTCCCATTTCCGTTACTGTACATGTAGTGCCCCAAAACCAGATGTGGCCGCAAAACCAAAAAGAGGAAAAAAACACCTCAAGTACGTATGCTGGAGAGATGGAAGCTCTGCTATTTTCTGTGTGCTATTGCTATGGTGGGTGGAATTTGATGTTTTTCCAGATCAGTCTGTATTCCAGGAGAAGAGTTTCCAGTTCTGTTCTTGACATAAAAGTCAAAATATACTGAAAAAAATAGTTTTGTAAAACTCCTGGTTATAACCATTGTTGGAAGACTGTGTCATGAAAATGAGAGGCTCAGTTGGAAAATATTAAATATGACAGCATGGTATGAAACATTTGCTAAGCACTACAATTTGTAGGAAAAAATGAAATACTAAGATGCCCATCTTAGATGGCAGAAATAAAACAACTGAGTATTTATCTCTATGTCCTGAAAGAAATGTTTTTTTTTCCTTCAAAATGATTAGCAAAGACAACTGTATAAATATGGGCACATGTCATTACCAAACAGTAATTCATTACTGTTCATTCAAGCAGTATGTATTTTTTTTAATCTTTCAGGTAAATCTCTCTCAAGGCTCAAGTAGCGGCTCTCAACGTAATCTAAATGGCTTGATAGTGATCCATGGGATCCAGTTACAGCAAAGGAATCTGCCTGTAATGGAGAAAACACTGTAAGAGCTATAGATTTTGTCTGTTAAGTAGAGCACTCCCACAGAGAGAGGGATTCAACCCAAAAGAATATGAGATCATTTTCTATACTGGAGAAAGTAATTCTCAATTATTTTCTTTTTGCTAATGTACTTGTCCTATATGAAATGGTATACTTTTGGTAGAGATTTTCTGTATAATTGCTACTGATTTATCTCTTTAGTGAACAGCTGCAGCATTAGTGGTAGCACTGACATCCCAAAAAGAGATGAAGCTCAGAATGATCTGTTCATTTCCTAGAGGTGGAATTCTATTATATCTAGGCTATGGGTGTGAAAACTGTTGCAGTGTTTCTTAGTATAGAAGCTATAATTATTCACAGAATATATGTGACAATTTCAATCAAAAAAGATCATAATTCAGTTTAAAAAAAAAACGTGTATTTATATGTAATAGGCTTTTTTTTTCTTTTTCACTCCCTATCTATTTGAGCTGTAAATTATTTTATATGGTTATGTGACAAAAACAATAGCACATCATCTGTGTCCACATATAACATTGGTAATGTCACATGCGGATGAGTACAGTGGAAGCAGGGTGGTTATCAGTCATATTAACCCTCTCTTATGGTTCTGTGCCTCTTTTGTTAGGGACCTGGATGACAAACGACCAGGCTCCAGTTCCATCCTCTCAAACAGAACGTGGCCAAATCGTCCCCCTCTGGAGCTCAGTACGTCATCTCTGTCACGGCCCACGAGAAGGCGAAACCCACCACCACATACCCTGCATCCCATCAACACGAGCAACTCTCGTACTGGGACCCCGCGATCTGTGGACGATGTCTTCAGGGGAACTCGATTGTACGTTTCAAAACCAGTTTCTCACAGGAAATTACCACGTTTAGAGAACCCAGCTTATACAAAGAACGTTCAGTTAAAGGGAAAGAATGTGAATTCCTTGATTTAATACAAACAAAAAATGTCTAGAATATATTCGTTTTGTTTGGTATAAATGATCTTGACTGTATTTAGTTAATCACAGGGATTATATATACACATGTTTATTTAAGAGTGTGTGTATATATATATACACACACATTATATAAGCAGCTCCTGTTTTCTAGGCTAGGTGTTCATCTTCAGTTGCTGGGCTGAAATTAGCATTAAGCAATACTTTGCCCTAAAGGTTATTAAAAAAGAGCAGATAATAATGCCACCTCTGGGAATGGGCAGTCAAGATTCTGCCATTGTGCAGTAGCTGCCCAAGAGAACACCTTTATATATAACACCTTCATCCTGCAGTACAGCCACACAGCATGTCCTTCTGAACTGCAGACAATGAGCATTTTTACTACCAACTTGCTTTTATATATCCCCATCACCATGATTGTGATGATTTCTGCTTGGCATCGATATTCAGACTCGCTTTGCCTATCAGCTTAATATTAAACATCCTACAAACTATAAGTTGTTGTTAATAGATTAAATAGATTTCTGCCAAACTTCACCCACTGAACTCCTTTTTTAAAATCTAGTCTCCAGTAGTCAGCCCTAACGCAAGCATCTCACCGCAAAACTCTGCATGCATTGCTCTTAGTTGTAACATTTTTAGCTTAAACAAAGCCAAACAAACTGTCAATATTGTATGTTTATGCAATGTCAAACATAGAAGCTTAGCTTTTCTTTTTCTTACTGGTGCATTTCAGTCTGACTGCATATGAGCAGCTGACCTCACCCTCCCCACTGCCGCTAAACCGAAATAATCTCCTACCGCCCATCAGTACCACCAACGTGGCAGAGCGCATGGGCACTGCAGGATCCCAGAGGCAAACGGTAATAGGCATAACTATTTAATTTTACTATTGGACAGTCTGAAATTGTAGTTACTGCTGATCCAGTTACCAAACCCCAGAGTTCCAGTTAGTTCATTGTCTCATGACAGCAGCTGTAATACATGCACTAAAATTCTGCATCAGATTTGGCCAGCATCATCCTCCAGAGGTGAATTCAGTAACTCCAATAAATGCCACAATTTTCTTCCCGTAAGTAGGTGTAGGATAACTGACTTGGAAAATCAGCTTTAATTCTTAGGGTACTTAATTTAAAAGCACTGCTGTAATATGAAGTCATCATAACTTTATCATCCTTCAATGCAGAAATCTCGAGGGAACTCCAGTCGAGCTCACAGTGTAATGACCCACGAAGATAGCCACCAGCAGCTACACGAGAGGCTTTTCTTACCTGATCGTTTCTCCAGGCCTAAAACAACCAACGTGTTCTTGGTAAAGCATGGCAAATGATACCAAATCATCCTCATTTACTGAACAGGGTGCTTTGACACTTAGCAGAGAGAAACGTTATTTGAGAACCAAATGTCACAGGTGATTGGTGCCATCAAGTTTGTCACGGGGTTAGAAGCCCACAGGTTAGCAAAAACATCATTGCTTGGAACTTCGAAGAGAGAGAGTCACTTTTTCGGGGGACATGGGTCCTACTGTACTGCTCCCAGCCAGCTCCTAACTACACCTATATGCAGCTGGTGGTGCTATACTCTTCCTGAAGTATCCTAAAGAAATCTGAGATGTTTCTGCAATAAGCTAAGCATTACATTAGGTATAACGTTCAATCTATCACCTGTGCTGATACTCTAGCATCTTCTTCGAAAGCTTTGTAAGAATGGTGGGGGTAATAGAGGATGCTTTCAAGCTTTCTTACATAGACTTCAGGAAGTGCTTTCTACAGCTACATTCACAGACAAAAGAGTAGGATAGTCTTAGCTGTTTCCTTGTACAAACATGCTGTTCTATTTATGAGATGTCTAGTCTGTTTCAGTAAAGCGCTTGTTTTAGTTTATTGAAACACCCACTCTGCTGCTGTCTTGTCCTGTCTGTCAAAAGTACTTTTTGTCTAAGCTTCCAAAGCTAAAATTTTAACAGCAGCTTTTAAATGGCTGATGGTTTAGTTTCTGCATAAAACTTCAACATCCTTGACTTTAGAGTTACAAATGTTCAAACTTTCTAAAAACCTGCTTTGAAAGAGAACAGTTTTCAGAAGTGGTAAGAGCCCCCCTAAATGCTTGAGTGGTCGTTCTAAGTAAGAGTGTTAGAAAAGTGTATTTTCTACCCCTGAATTTGATTTAACCTTCCTTAAACATGTAAAAGCTCTACTTAAACCTTTAGAACATCTTGCAAATCTGGTATCTCAGGGAATAAGTACATTCAAGTAGTTTTCAGTTGTATTATATTATTGGTGTTTGCGAGTTTTTTCATGCAAACATAAGTAACTTGACTTGTCTTTACAGCCGGACCCACAGCGTCGCCGTTCTTGCTCTGTTATTGATCGCAGTAATCAATCTTGGACAAGCAGAGGATCAACAGATTCAGGTATGCTCATCAGTTATGGCATTTAATGAAATTGAGCAAGAAGTGGGCTTTTTGGGCAGGCGCCTATTTCCTACATTGAGGAAGTTTTTCAAAGTTCAATTTTGCATTTTAACTTTTTGTTACACAAGTTAGCCCTCGTGCCCTGGAACAGCTTTTTGGAATGCCATCATTGTAGCTCTCGCAGGAGTTCACCCCGTTACCCTCAACACAAAGTCAGGTCTTACCTCCGCAGAGCGGGGCATGAGATGCATTTCTGAAAAATAGTTTGTCAAGGAGAGTTCCACTGGAGGTCTCAAATAAGAACAGCATGCTGAAAAGGTAGCATTAAAGCTGCAAAAGTTAATGGAAGCTACAAGGGGTAAGGTAGCAAGCACGGAAGTGATTATTAGAGGACAGGAGGGGTCTTTTAGCTTGATTAATAGCCGAATGGCCAACCACCACTAATACAAGTGGTACAAGAGCCAGCCTGAGTTTAATAAAGGCACTAAACTGAAATAACTTGGTTTTAATCAAGGTAGTATTGTTCGCTATTAAAATGAGTATCTCCCCCCTCCCTGAACCAGCATATTTAAATGCAAAATGAGTTTTATGACTGCTGCATTGGCAAAAAAAAAAATAAAAAAAAAAACACTAAAACTTTTGTAGATTTGAATACTTCATAGAGAGTTGAAGAAACGCAGCAGATCCCAGAAATGCAGCAATGGTAAAAGCACAGACTTCACCCTGTAGGAAGGACAGTCATGTCTTCTAAAACTTACAATTTCCAGCTGATCATGTTGATATGTGATTACTTCCCTCTTAAGAAAGCCTCTGGCTAAAAGAAAGCAAAATACCTTGAAAGTTATTTGAATCTTTTTTGAAGTTTAAGTTTTTTGAAGCTACTGATTTACTGACAGATAGCTAGACTAAGAAGCCAAAAAAACCCCACCACATTTTAGCATTAAGATGAAGGAGCTGCATTTGGTACTTAGTTTTAATACCTTCTCGAAATCTTAAAGTTGTACATGATCTCTGTTTATCAGGTCTTCATCCACATGGCTCTGTGAAAGCTCAAAGTCGAAGTGGATCAGTCACAAAAAACAAACATGGGTTCTAACGTGTCATGAAGATGTATCCATCCATCTCCAGAAAGTCCCAAACCACCTCTCATTCTCAGCAATGTCAGTGTTGTTTACAGAGAGTCTTGAAACACCCTTCTTAGGAATAATCTTATTTTTTATATAAATCTAAGAAGCAACTGCCAAAGATTAGAAGGGATATACTTGCACATTCCATTTTCTACCACTAGGAAAAGCTGTATTCCAGTGGACAGTGAAGCCTAACTCCTAGAAAATTTAGCAGATACTCTAAATCATTGCTGTTTTCCCATTATTACTGTTTTGTGACTGGTTCATGTTGTTACAGGCAGGTACTGCAGGACCTGCTGATTTGTCCATCAGCTCTATGAAAGATCAATCAGGCCTTCCATAGCAGTAGTAATTTAAGTTTTTAAAGCTATGTTTAAAGCTATATTTATATACTCAAAGCAATATTATATTATCAAAAGCAAGCACTGCATATGATACTGCTTAACGACTCAACTTAGACAAGTTATGAATTCTGTAGTACTCGGGGGCAGATACTAACGCTGTTGTGTAGAAATAAGGTAGCAAAACAGATGAAGAGAACTGACAGCTTTAGGGGTAGCATACCACTGAACCCTCCTGTGTTATATACTTATATCTCTTCCTCAGTGTCCGAAGAAGGTTTAAGGGGGAAAAAGGAGTATCTTTATATAAGTCCAGACTGTATCCAAAGAAAGCACGCTGTCTTCCTGGCAAGATGTTTTATGGTAAATTCACAAACGGGTCAGTCTCCTTTTCTAAAATAAACCTGCAGTTATGTATTTCTGCACTCCGCCACAAAGGTCCACAACCCACAGCTGCGACATCGCTTTTAGTAGATGTGCTCTGCACCATGTGACAGACGTGCTAGAGATACCAGCTCCTTGCCCTTGTGGCTCCAAGGAAAACAAAAACATGAAATGGAAACTTTTCAAAATAAATGATTAGTTGAAGGTCTAACTCCCAAGCCAGACTAAAGGGAGTGTAAAGACAAGCTGAGGATAACCACTTGTGTATTTTAACAGCTAGGATACTGCATGAAAAGGGTTGTTCCGTTATAATCCCATTTAAAAGCACTTTTTCTATGTTTCTTTATTGTTAGTATTTTCCAAATTACAATTCATAATGGAAAAAACTTGTCAGAATGCTTTCTGAAGTGGCTCCCCTAATTCTCCACCATAAGCTATGCAGTCTAGCAAGTGTTAGTTGCACCTGGAGAACAGCTGGTAGTTTTTGATCTGGATTCACGTTCTTCAGTCCAGTTTATTCAAGCATGCTCTGATCGAAAAGAAAGCAAAGCAGCAGTGTGCAAACATAAATAGGATAACTCCTTCCTTTGCATTTCCAGAGGAAAAAAAACCTTGATCTCAATCTAAATCTCTTAAAACGGATACTAGAAAGGAGCCTGCAGTCACTAAACCCTTTCAAAAGTTTCTCTAACTGTTGAGGCTATCAGAACACTGTGTAGTGTAGAATTTAGTTATCTCAGCTGGAGATAAGCATTCTGTCTGTACCAGTGCCATTCCTCAGGGACTTAGTTTTCAGTAGCCCTAGTGTGTCAGAGTTACAAAAATACGTAAACTTGAACAGACTTCTAGTAATGTAACGTAGTATTTCATAGCTTAGGGGAGTCAGTGAGTTACAGAAGTGAAAGCAGTCTCTTGTAAGGTAACTTCTGATTTCTGTTCAAATGGCTGACACCAGAGACTTGTCCTGCACTGTTAGACACCTGTTTTGTGTAGCAAAAGTTGTGCTCAAGGCCTGTGTGCTAAGCAACACAGTGATCTACTGAACTCTCTCAGAACCAGAATAATGTTTAAAGCAGCTAAATAAATAGAAACAGAGTTCCCCTTCTACCTCTAGCTTCCCAAGGGAGCCCTGTTAACTTGTTTCTGAATTCTGTCACTGAAGTGATGAGGACCTTCAACTCAGAAGTAAGTGTTCACCTCGTGGCTCTTCAGCCTTTGAAAAATGATCCACAAAATAAAGCCAGCTTTATTCCTTTGAGCTACAGCAAGCTGAAAAGAGTTACCCTTCAACTTCATACCCCTCCACAATACATAAAGTGGTTTAAAAAGAGCTGAAATAAAAACCCTTCAGAATATTTGCACGTGTTACAGGAGTACTGCACTTCTGAAGTGACAACTGGTGACAAATACAGTGCACACAAAACCAGGAGGCAGAAGTAACTAACCACTACCATCGTACAGTGCCTGGGGTGTGATGCCATTGAAATAACACACGATGCACCTCGAAGTTTTGGAACTCCTTGTCGTGGGACATCACAAACCCTAGAAATACACAGAACCAGCCGTGTTCTGTGTCTTTTTAACTTTATTACATCAGCTCAGCGGGTTAGATGTTAGGAAAACTTTTGCAAAGTCACTTACATACTTGTTGCAGCCTCATTTTCTTCTCAAGGTGTCTACTTACAGGCCACTGTCAACCACCAGCACAATTAACACTATAGCTGTAGATGCAGTAGAAGCGCACAGTATTAATTTGACTCAAAACCCTAAGAAGAGTTAATGTAATCAGTTTGTTTTGAGCAATTACTTAGGAAACAGACGGCTGGGAAAGCAAGATAGCACAAAATTCTGCAAAATCTTCATTTATTAAATCTGCACTTTTCAAAAGGATTCTTATAAAAACCACTGGAATATCTGAAAAACACCTGATGAGCTGAAGTGCAAAGACCTTTAAAAGCCTCGCAAGGTTTGTTAGAAAAGAAACGCATGAACAACAAAAAGATAAGGTTTCTAAGTCAGACGCCACAAGAACTGTTGCTGAGGTCTCTGAAGGTGCAGGATTACATTGTTCCCCCATCAGCAGCACTGATGTCCCCCAAGCATTTGGAGGGAACGTGCTTCAATGCGACTTTAATAAACAGACAGGCATCCCAACCATCTCATCGCTTCCTTGCTGTAACAAAACTATTAGCCAAGAATCTGATCGTAACTAAAAAGCACCGAAGAATGTTAAACAGCAGCACCAGAATGCTTTGTCATTCACGATGCATTCTGCACCCTACTTCCCAGTCACAGCAAGTTGGTGCACGCGCTCTGAAACAGTAGTCCAGAAAACCTCTGAAATTCTCCCAAATCCACATGCTCCCATACAAAATAATACCTCACATTTCAGCCTACATAGTCCTTTATTTCTTTCCTTTCTTGGCTGCAGTCTTCCTTCCTCCCTTTTTAGGATTGTTCCCGTATTTTGCTTCCAGATGGGACAAAAAGTCATCCATTTCCTTTTTACGATCTTTATTTCTGCTCTGGGGGAGGGAAAAAAACACAAACCTTTTATTACTGCTCAATACAGATTATACTAATGAAGTTAGATAGCTACATAAAACCCTGGAATGTACTAAGCAGGGAGTACAGGCTGCAGAAGGTGTAGTTCTGTTAAGCAAAAGCCTGTTGTATCCTTTAGGCTCTATACCTGACTTCTGCAAGTATCAAAACAGAGGTAAATAAGGCCATAAAAATACACAACTTAAGGCTAGGAAAAGCAAAGCAATTTCTAGTTTAAACCCCAAACTCAAATACAATTTGAGGAATGGTTAAATGTCAAATCCTAGGAATCCCACTGGACATGAAGAAAGGCAAAACTGAAAACCAAAACCTAAACAGAATGTTTCTTTCCTCATTCCCCAAAACATCAAAGCAAAATAGTAACTGATCAACTTTTGAAACCTTGTGGAATCCCCCAGAAAGAAAAAAAGCATTAACACTCCCTGTCTAACCACCTAAAAGTAGAAGTTAAATATTTTGATTGTGTATGCAGTAAAGATGAGCACATTAAAATAACTTAGTTAATTTTTAAAAAGATGCAGATAATAAAATCCATACCATCCTCTTGCCTATTAAATGAAGTATGTAGTTAGCATTAGGTCACATTTTAACCTCAGGAAGCTAAGAAGAGTTGCAAAGATCCAAACTGTAAAGACGCTCAGGGAAAACACAGATATAAGCCAGTACCACAAGTATCTTCAACAGATGCTAAAAGCCTTACTTGAATCAGTGCTTTCAAGTCATCTTCTCCATCACCAAGGCCCAGTTCTTGTTTAGACTTTTCTGCCTCTCTTGCTTCTTTTTCTGCCTGAAGTAGCAAATTAGCTTTTAGGAAAGTATTTTGCATGTTATTTGAGTAGTTAAAATAGTTGCTGAACACTTGATTCTGCATCTGTATACAAATAGCCACAAGTAAACACAGTTTCCAAGTTAGGCCACAGATCAAAGAGCCTGTTCTGGTTCCCCGGTTGGGTAGAGCGGGGCAGGTTTTTTTTGCTGTTTCACAGAGCTGAACACGATGAGATCCCCATCCCCGCCTCCCCCCCCCTCCCCGTGCCCCTCTTCTTTTGTCCTAGCAGCCATTACATGTTCTTTAAGTTGAAGGTTACTGTCACATGCACATATTGTACAAAGTGCCAAAAAATTAAAAATAAAAAAACCAACACAGTAGGTTGGAGAAGAGGTTCATTTATCCAGAATGTTACTTCACACTTGCCAATAGGCAAGCATATTGTATTTCTGCCACGCACTCATCTGAACTCCAGCAACTTGCAACTTTATAAATGGATGCAGGGACATGCTAAACTGTAATAAGCCATAGTGAAAGATGCTGAAATAAAAGGAGGAAATAGTAGGCAACAGCCTGTCACTACTCAAAAACCTTTCACAGCAATCTGATTGAAATTAGTGGAAACAGTATTTTTGGAGGGGAGTTGGGAAACACAGGTGACTTGTGGTGGTCAGAGATGCTGAGCAAGATCTGTAACCCAGCAATCCTGTGGCAAACATCTGTCTTAAAAACAATTTCATTTATTTCCACCCAGGGAGAATAAAAGCTTATCATATACAACGTTTCCTTGTGATTGATACTCACCCGCCTTTTTCTTGCCATGACTTTCTGCTTAGACTCTTTGACAAAAGCTTTGTAGGATGGGACTTCTTTGCAGTCAATGGCTTTTTCTATGATTTTCCTTATTCTCGGTTCATCTGTATAGTCCACACACAGCACAGACTCCATTATTTTATCCATGTCACCCTCAAAATCCACGTACGCTGCTTTGATATCTGCTAGCTCCTGCTCTGAATCTTTGTAGGTCTTCTCAAAATCCTCAATATCTTTCACGGTGATCTGAAGGAGAGAGGGGAGGTATTCACAAGATCTACAGCTCAGTAGGAAACAAAGCGAAAAAATACAACAAGCAAAGCGGCACTTTAGCTTAAAACACGAGGGGTTTTATGCAGAGGGAGGGTCTGCGCGCCGCTGCTGACCTTCTTGAAGAGCAGCCGCCAGTACTCCTGCCAGTCCCGCTCGGCCCTCAGCGCCTCGCCCTCCTCGTCCACCGTGCCCTGCTCGTCGTACAGGGCGCGCTGCTCCGCGTCGCTCAGCACGGCGTAGGCCTTGCCCAGGATCTGCGGGGACAGCCGGTCCGTCAGTCGGTCGGTCGGTCAGTCAGTCAGTGGGGCAGACCGCCCCGCGCTCACCTGGAACCGCCGCGTCGCCTCCTCCTTCTCCTCGGGCGGGACTCGGTCGGGGTGGACGCGGAGCGAGGCGCGGTGGTAGCCGCGGCGGATCTCCTCGGGCGAGGCCCCGCGGCGGACGCCCAGGGCTCGGTACAGGTCGGCGGCGCCGAAGGCGGCCTCGCACTGCTCCAGCAGCCCCATCGCGGCGCCGCCGCCCTCAGCCCGCCGCCCGCGGCCGCGCATGCGCCGGGCGGGCAGGAGGGCGGGCAGGAGGGCGGCGCTGAGGGGAGCGGCGGGAAGCTGAGGGGGGCAGCCCCGAGCCGAAGCCAAAGGACGCCCCCTCGAGGCCCTCGCTTCCCCTGGGGAGGCCGGGAAGGGAGTTCTGAGTAACAAACAGCGCTGTGACCTCAGGGCGCGGAGGTTCGGTTCTCCCGCCCAGGGGAAAGCAACGCGTCAGGTACACCTGCCACTAGGGATTTATAATAAAAAGGGACTCTGCTTAACTCTCCTCTTCCCCGTGGTAAACTCCACTGCCCCTTGTTGAACTCTTAACTCCCCCTTAGTAAGCTTGCTGTTTGCAAGTTCTCTCCGGCTGAACAAAACCCACCACACTTCTGAAAAAGCTCATCTTCCTTCCATAAACACACATTCTCCACAATACCTACAAGGCTTTCACTCAGACAGGCCCCAGGAAAAATAAAAACTAAGCAGCTCTTCAAAAAGTCTGTATTTATTACATCCCAAACCAAAGCGTACATGTTTTCCTTGCAGGCTATCCCAAATATCACAATAGGGTAGCAAAGGTGTTTCTGTCCCAACAAAGCCAGAGGAAAAAAAACACTCCAATATAGATATGTTTATACAAAACTCATAAGGTCTTTAATTAAATGCAACATAAGTGGTATACACAGACAGATACGTACAAAAAGGTCGATGCATAAAAGTTAGTATTTTACATATCTTGTGCCTTTTCTTGAAATGTTGAACAGTTCCCTTCTCTACTAATACCATGGAGGGAATAAATTCTCTACCAATACCATGGAGGGAATTTAAAAACAGCAGTGTTTACTCAGATTTCAGCTCTTATTTACAGAAGATGGTAACATTGTAGAATATTCTTGCTTTCATAAAAAAAACCTTATAAAAGCTACTGGATATCTACCATTATAAGAGAGCTCTGCTAATGTCAGTGAGTACCACTATTCACAGCTTGATTAACCGATTACCGTTACACAGCTCAGGTTACACCTGCAATGATTATTTCAGTCAGTTCCAAGAAACACCAATTTCTCTCTTACCTGATCACCTTCCTTTTCAACTTCTCCTTCTCAACTTCTCAGCGGGCCCTTTATGGGTTTTCCAAACTTAAGTGCTAATGCTGACCACAGCATTAACACAGCAGGATAAAGACATGACAGAAAAGGGGATTAAATATAAAATACTTAGCTATTTTATTCTTCTGATTTTTTCAACTTTAATATTGCCTTCTTTCCACGTAGTGGAGCTTTGGCTCGGTCAGCTTCCTGCGCAGTTTCAGCAGTCTTCTTTTTTGGCTGCTGTTCTTTGGAACGTATCAGGTCTTGACGTCCAAGTTCAGCCATTTTTGCTTCCCAGGACTTAATTTCGTTTTCATACCGAACCTTATCATCTTCAGCAAGCTGCAGGTATGGCTGGAAGACAAGCACACCTCTGCAGTTGTGGTAAGGGCTATATCTGGGTAACTGCCAGGACACAACTTCCCCTTTGCTACAATGGCAACTTACTACAAGACCCATGCCATGTGCATCCCAGGCACCCACTTTCACCTCCAGCAAATTCCAAAAAAAAAAAAAAGCACCGAACTTGAACAAAACCACAAAATCCCACCAATGAATTTTGGGGATGTGAACACATGGCAATTCCCAAAGAGGAAGTTTATTCGATGTTACTACTAAGGTGTTTTATTTGATTACTAACTTGAGAGAACAGGCCTATGTAAGGAACAAGAATGGGTTTTCCTGCATCTTTTTTTTTTTTTCCGCAGAAAGAATATGAACCTCACACATGTTCTAAGCACACATTCAAAACAATGTGGAAGAAGGGCCTTCAGGAGAAAGGGCAGACTGTACAGAATAATTCAATAATGCAGAGATTTATTATTGGTATAGCACTCATCCATTTTTCATATACCCATCTGCAAATTTGTATTTCAAATACATTGTGAATACTGCCAGAAGACTATCCCCAACACAACCAAAGTTAATAAATGACATGCAAAAAATCACTTTTACTACACTGGCATTTACAAATATTATATATTATCAGAAAAAAAAAATCTAATTGTTGCAAATTATTCCACCTCCCTCCCTTGATCCCATTCACCTTCCATTTCCAGGCATACAGAACTTCCAGCCTATCCCACTTACATTTCATCAACACTGTTAAAGAAATGGTCATTACTGGAATAAAAGTAATGACTATCTTTTTCAAGACACGTAAATAAGATCTCAAGAGTAGTTTCCTCTATATTATCTGTCAATATTAGTATAACACTGGTAGATAATTGTCAGTGTTATATCTAACTAACTCAAGGTTTTTTAACGATTTATTGACTAAAATTTTTCATTTTCCAGTTAGATCAGAGCCTCATCAAAAGCCGCAAACATACCTGTTTTTCAGAACTGGGCAGATTTTGCCACGTTTCGAATAACTGCTTCAGCTTTGCCTACAGGATATTAAATACACAATACATTAGTATTATTTTAACACTAGACAGACCGCAGAGGGTTACAGACGAAAGCCAGGTATAAACCAATATAAAAAAGCAGGAACTCATGTAGGTTTAATACTACATATTCTTAACCTAGGTAAATAATAAATGACATGGTTTGACAACTTGCTGGGCATCATCTGAGACACTTTTACAGATAATAGAAGCACAAAGTAGACTAAGTTACTCAGCGTGCAGCAAAAGCAGGCGGACCAAACAGATGAATTGATTTACAGCACCATAACTACATCTGAGCCTGCATATTGGTTTAACATAAACCAAGCCCAACTTAAGACAAGCCCACATAGGTACTAACCATGTCTGCAGGAAACTGTGTGTCACTTCAGAAGTATTTAGCCATGTATGTGTCAGACTGGGCCTCAGCTGACTGAAGATGCCTGCCCTTGTAGACAGAAAACTGAGGAACGCAACTATTTCCCTCATCCTGATTTACTTGCTGCTAAACATACCGACATCCTAATTAAACTGGTTTTAATTAACACCACAAGGTGTTTTTGCAAATGAGTCCCATTGGATCTTTCCATGACACTACATTATCACCACTTCCCAGGTGATTAAATGCACAGGGCAAGGTGAGTATTGGGCACATAGGTGAGGTCTCCAGTGCATCACGTGCACTAATCCATCGGCACAACTTAAATCACCCCAAAATGCAGCTTAGTGTGGAATTCGCAACTTTGCTGAGAACTCTTCCACATCTTGTAACACTGATTGTGCCAGAAGAAGTACAATACTGGAGAACTGGTAGCAGACCACTGTCACCATGTGAAAAATTAACAGATTTCTAAGTTAACAAGAAGAGTTCTCTCCTTACAAAAAGGAGGCATGAAGCCTGTAAGCACTAAGCGCACAAGATACAGCAAGTATTTAAGTTTGTACATCCACATAGCAGCTTATATAGGATGTACCACCAGCAGCATTGCCAGATCACTACAGCCTAAAAAACAAAAACATTTAAGTTAAGCAAAATGTAGATACTGAAGTGTTGAACATTACTTTGAAAGCCACAGAATCCAAGACAGACTTTCTGAATATAATAGTCTGTTAAGGCACTTATAACTATATATATATGTGTATATATATATATATATATATATATATATAAAACTATATATAACTATATATGTATATACACACACACACACACGCACGCATGTTTGTTTGTTTGTTTTTTAGAAGAATTTTTCCTGGCTTACCGCAGGTGAAACTCCCACACTTTTTTGAAAGTTTTCTGACACAAAAATGTTAAAGCCACTACGAGGTCTTTTAGGTTTTCCAAGCACAGTCAATTCCTTTAAAAACAACAAGAAGAGTTAGTCAACCTACCCTGCATACATTTTTCCAAACTAAACTTAGCATTTATATTCATATTTTGCACACACAAAATAATGAAGTTCAATTTTTAGTGATTTAGTGATCTGTAAACTGGACCGTATATCAAGATGATTTGGTTATTTACATCTGATGACAAACTAAATTAAGAAAAGTTAAAAACTTGATTTTTCACAGATATAAGAGGAAAAAACACTTTTGAACTGACTCTTACTTCAGCAAAGTCTTCTAGAAACCAAAGATTGTTACTAAATTCCACTCAGCAAGAAAGTCACGACGAGAGGTTTTCTATTATCTTCATACAGCTTTAGTTACTGGTGTGAAATTCTGTATGCTTGCAGAGAGGAGGGCAGATTGCTAACTGTGGGAGGTGAGGTGGAACAGAATCAGCAGATTCCCAAGGAAAAAGAACTAGTTTCTGTGTCAGAATGCTTTGTCTACATGGATCACAGCGAGGCAGCACAGCACGTTAGGGGTGCATTTACACTTACCATTTTCTCCAGCCCTAACACACTCCCACTATAACTGGGGTTCTACAAGTTACCACCTGCCTAGGTATTAGGTATGGCAGTTAAATTCCTTGTGGTGCAGGAACCATTTGGATTAAAACCTTCCTCTAAGTAGGGGAATTCATTTTACTTTTGTCAATTAGGGAAGCATCACACAAGCAGTTTAATTCACAGAAATGAATAAACAGTAAGTAAACCCTTCAACTGATTTTGCCACTAGACAAAGCATAATACTGTACCTTTACAGATGGTTCTGTCTCTCAGGATTTATAAATAAACTGGCTACAAGGAAATTGGGAAGATGATCCATATGAAGGACATGAACAGACATGCATGTATGTAGGCCTAACTCTATACGCCAGCAGCAGCACAGATTGCAATGAGGCAGAGCTGGGAGGAAGGCAGAAAGGCTATTTCCAATGGCAGTCGCCTCACAGGGGCTGCCAATGAGCTAACGGATACAAGGTCTTTGGGAAAAGCTATTTCTGGCTGTTTTCCCAAGGCAGGGAGGTGTTGCTGGTTCAGACGCCTTATTACCTGTTGTTCCTCAGGCAGATTTAGGAAGAGGAAGAAAAAAGCAGAGAGGCTAAATAGAAGCACAAAGATACCTTGCTAATTCTGGTCTTCAAGCACAGGAAAGCCACTAAAATTCCTGCTAACACCAGCAGTGATTTATGTATTTATTTTTAAAGTTTTAAATTCTAAGCATTTAACTCTTCTCTGTATACCCGACAAACAGATTTCAGTTTCCTTGAGAGAACAGAAACAGACTTGGAAATACTGACTCTCTTTTTCCTGAACGATCTTCTTTTCGCCAGTCGTTTCCTCCTTTCTTCTTTCAAAGCCGCAGCCTGGGCTGGAGTTAGCTGTGCTTTATATGCAGCCAACTGCTCTTCATATATTCGCCAGTCTGCCTTTCTTGCTTCCTCATAAACCTACAAGACAAACATACAATCTTCAGCCTTACCGAGGTGTTTTCATTCAGCTAAGTGTGGTGCCTTTAAAACTACTAGAAAAGGGAAACAGCCTTCTGAAACACTCATTCTGACATAGCCCAATCTCCATATCAATGCAACAAATGCAACATTAAAAATAAAATACAAGCACCTACAACTAGGTAAGAAAGGTACTTCTGTAAAAACTTCGGTTCCTGTTGAGTTTCAGTAATCAGCACTGTCTGGTATTCCTCTTCTGTGGCAATCCCTTCTAACCCCTCCCCGCCACCTCCTTGCTTTCTCAGGTCCCTGCACTTGAACATTACATGAGCTAACACTTCTAACCTGCTAATAAAAAAAAGGTAACTAAGATTTTTAGACTGAAGTATCAGATCTGTTTGATTAGTGGAATGGATTGAGAAGAACACAGATTTAAAAGCTGGCTCCACTCCTTGAATTATCTTAGTTAATCTGATAACAAGGCACCTGACAGATCTTCAGATGCGGCTCGATGCAGTAATAATCTTCCATGCAAGAAGGAAAAGCTGCAGCTCAGTTGAAATGATTGCTCTCTAACTACATCCCACTGCAGCACACAAATTCTTTGGTTGCCAAACACGTTCCTAGAACCACCAGTGCTGGGTACAGAAGCATCATAAAGTCACAGTCTTGGTGCTACAGCACCAAGTGGGGCTGAGCCAGTCTACCAAGCGTACATGTAGATCTGAGAAGGCACCATCCCCTTCTTTATTTCAGGCATACAAACAAAAAGACACACGTTACACTAAGGCACACAGAGACAGAAGTCCAGAAAGGACCTGAGAGCACTAAAACGCTACGATATAAGAGCACTCGAATACTAATAACAAAAGGTATCATTTGTTTAGGCAGAAAAAGAATCAACTGCCATCAGTTCCTGACTGGAACTCATTGCTAACTGCAATCAAGGAAGAACATCCGTTAATTTCCTATAACTGGCACTTAGAGTAGCAATTAGCAACTGTATTTGTAGAGTTCTTTTACACTATCCCTTGCAATTGTCACTCTTAATGAAACTCGGCTACCTATAACAAAAAATAAGTCAACTAAATAAGACTCTAAGGAAGTTACCTGAAAATCACGTCTCTGATTAGCATCTAATCAGATAAAAGAGGTTGATCCTTTCATCAACAATTAGTTCAGGTCTCTCCTAACTTATGCACTGAACAAGTAGAATCTTACAATTCTTACATTATTATATATGTATGCACCCACATATAATTATGATTCATAAAATAAGATACAAACTTACCTGCTTCTGCGAGGCTGGCAACTCCCTCCAATCACCTGCCAACTTTTTAACCAGCTCCGTATTACTCATTTCTGTATATTAAAATGAGAAAGCAAGAAAGTCAAGATCAATGCTGTATTTTCAGTAAGTTTCTTCAACTTTCCTGAAGCAGGCTGTCACTAGTATCTTTCTCCTGTAGAAATATATTTTCCTCCTTTCATAACAGTAACTACTTTGGTGTAGCAGGGGAGGCAAACTGTAATTTGGGTGAGCGGAGGAGGGCTCCCACTTATGGTTCAAACCACAACAAAACATACAGTTGCAAATTGAAGCAGCATTTCAGCTCTACAACAGTTTACTTCTTTGGCTGTATCCTTTTCTTTACAATACAAGATGGTCTGAAATGGGAGCAGAAGTGGGGGGAAGAGACCAAAAGTAAAATTTCTAGTTCCCAACTTTTAGCTAAAGAGCCTGCTGGATTCTTTAAAGCAAGTATAGAGTGATCTCAACCACCTTGTACAACAAACTTATTTAACTTTTATTAAAATAAAGTCCTTCAGCTACAATATATTTTTTTAACCTTACTTCTGCTGAATGTCATCTTTCTCCCACAAACAAAATCGCAGTGACTTGAGATTGTTTTGTTCTTTTAGCTGAATGCCATCAACTCATTTGATGAGTTTTCCAGTCAGATGTGAATTTGAGGTGGGCACAAAAAGAAAATCAGTGTTTCTTTTCTTGAAAAATCCTTTCCAGGATTTCCCTCTGCTCCATTAGAAAAGAAAAATGTGGATCTTCCTCTGTCCCATCTCAAATGTAAAGTTCAGTCATCTCAACAAGGGAAAAGCACAACTAAGCTGTTGAAAGTAAGCTGACTTAGACAACAGAACCGTTAAGGTTGGGGAAAGCCCTCCAAGATCACCTGGTCCAACCATCTACCCACCACCAATGTCACCCACTAAACCATTTCTCCTGGCACCAGGTCCGACCTTTCCTTGAACACCCCCAGGGACGGTGACTCCACCACCTCCCTGGGCAACCCGTCCCAATGCCTGACTGCTCTTGCTGAGAAGAAATGTCTTCTCATTTCCAGCCTGAACCTCCCCTGGCGCAACTTGAGGCCATCCCCTCTGGTCCTGTCACCAATTACCTGTAAGAAAGCACACTGCTCTTAAACCCTCTGAATACACAATGCTCTAGCGATTCAAAAACAAAATTACCGATTTTTTTTTGAGCAGTATCCCTACCAGAATAAAAATAAAAAAAAAAAAGACAAATCTCCCAGTGGGCTTTGAGGCACAGAGGGCTCGTTTGGGAGTTGTTTGTGTGCTGTACCCCGTGAGGCACCCCCCGCCCCGCCCCGCCGTACCTGGGTGCTGCCGGCGGAGCGGGCCCTGCCGCTCGCTGACGAAGCGGAAATAGGCCGTGAGCGGCCGCTTCGGGCGCTCCGCCGAGCTCAGCCGCCGGGCCAGGCCCCCCTCGGCCGCGCAGGTGGCGCCGCAGGCCCTGCTGGCAACGGAGCGGCGGTTAGCGCTTAACGGCCGCCGGGAGGCCGCCGAGCCCCCCTCGGTCCCCTCCCCTTCCCCTCCCCCGTCCCGGCCCCGCCGCACCTGAGGAGCCGCCCGGGGCCCGCCGCCAGCCCCGCGGCACGGCCCAGCGCCGCCAGCGCCGCCGCCATGGCTCGGCCCGCGCGGGGCACCACGGGACGGCTCCGTCGCGAGGGGCGGGGCTTCCGAGAAGCCCCTCCTCTCCTCGCGCGCCCGTCGCCAAGGTGACCCCGCCGCGAGGCCACGCCCCCTTCGAGGAGGCCACGCCCCCTGGTGGTGCCGGCCGGGGGGGGCATGGCATTTAATGGCAAGGGGAAATGAAAAGGGGCGGCGGAAAGGAACCTCCTCCGGGGTGCTGCAGCAGCTGGGCGGGGGGAGAGGGATGCAGGGAGGGGGTAGGATGGTTAAACGAGCCCGGAGCGCCAAAGGAAGGAATAGGGAAAGGTGACTTTAAACAAGTTGTATTTTATCACACGCTGCATTTGAAAAATAATCTGAAGGTGGAGACGCAATCTTGCTTATCTTGCAGGGTGATGGAAAGCCGCTTGTACAGGAGAACCGGCTGCAGTACGACCATTTCCAAACAGCCCCCAGCTTTACAGCTCAGCACAGCGGAGGACAGGGAGTGGTGAGAGATGCACGTCAAACTTCCACATGGCTCATAGAGATACTGAGAACATTTAGATCACTTCTACAAGCGTGTTTCTACTCATCTAACAGAAATAAAAGGTCTTCGACCATCACAGCATGCTCCAAGGTTTCTACCACCACGTCTGCCAGCCTCACTACGTCAGCCTACAACAAGTATACCAAAGCACTCATTTTAATAACAAACCAAAACATTTCTTCAGTTTACAGCCTAAAGTGAACAGATATTTAAAAACTAACAGAGCCACCCTCCACCAGACTTTCATTTCAGAATTCATTGATATGTCAGATAAAATCAGCACTGAAGTGACATTTACCTGCATGAGACCAACTTACGCCATTAGGGCCAGTGCATGCTTTCCCTCCCACACCCCAAATTCCAGTTTAGCATTCATTACAAACGAGTAAAAAACATTTTTGTCATCTTACAGAGCTATTTTATGATGACGACTTTCCCAACTGCAAGTCACTTTTGTTTCATCTGCAAGGCACAGAGCAAAAAAACAAGTCACGGTTCTGCTGTCAGATACTCGAGAAGAATTTGCAACAGGCCCTTGGAGCTGTTCTCGTTTTCATCTAGTTTAGAAGAAAGGATCGCCCCTCGCCAGCACCACTGGTTTTGTGCATGCATACTCAAGTAACAGTTAATGGGTTAAGTTAGCTTCAAGAGTGAGAAGTTTACCGTGACATTCTGGTATTGCAAACAGGCTCCCTTAACTGGGGCATTTGATGTTCAAGCACCTGTGGTATTTACTCCATACATTAATATGCACGTAGTAGGCGATTAAAAAGGTTGAAATCCTACATAAAGCAGTGGGCATAACATGCTAAGGAAATTAGGCTGAATCTTGCATAAAAGTTAATTGCGACACAGATCTAACTCGTATCTGACGCATAGCTTCATCTCCCTTTTGTCTACAACACACATGCACACTTCATATTTTGAATCCCTAATGTTAGAACAAGCACTTTAAGGATATGCATGATTTTAAAAAAACAGCCAAGACAAATAGTAGAAAATGCATTTTATTTATATGGAAAAGGCTACATTTAGATTTGTAAAAGGTCTGAGTGTTATGTTGCCCACATGTCAAAAATCAGTTGTGAATAGCAACAAAAAGGTTACATATCTTTCTACATAGCAGTGCAATTAGTTCACATTGCAATAAAATTAAGTCAAGTATGCAACAGAATCAAAAACAAGTGTTTCTCCATAATCAGCGTACAAAGAATTACAGTGCAAAGATCATTCTAGGTTTTAAGAAATCTGCAGTCAGTCATTAGGACATCCTAACGGGCAGGATATCCCAATTATTTTCATTACTAGCAGTTGTATCTTGTCAATACTGTGCACAAGAAAGTAAGTCTAAAATGAAATGACTTACATGGCAAATAAAATATATTTAGTCTATACAATAAAAATACATATTATATAAGTGAACTAACAAAATGAAATTTGAACACACTTATGAAACGGACAACATATCTTAAGGACACACATACAGTATTTATCACGTAAAAACAGCTACTTTTTTCCAGCAAAAATAATTTGGTTGCTTTACAACTGCATTATGGATCTTACAGTTTGAAGATGCAGATGTCCAACTCTTAAAAACCATAATAAATGTCTTCTGCAAAGCATACAAAGAGGATAAATATTCTTATCACAGTCCTAAGGTTACTTTTGGAAGTTTGTTTTCCCTTGCTCCAGAAACACACTTACATGGGTGAAAAAATAAAAAATTCAAGGGGCATTATGGTACATTGAAACAGTAAACTGTGCTCCATTTCCTTCTAAGTTTGAAAAAAAAACTAGAATTTACAGTACTCTGTGGTATATGAAAAAGTCTTCACAAGTTTACATTGCATATTTCTGAGTCCATTCTCTTGCGTGTCTGTTGTATCTGTATGTGCAGAAAGAAGGCATTGAGTGAAGAGCTGTTAGTGATGCATGGACAGTAGCCACGTATTTACTTCATGCAGACATTATTGAGCTTTTAATCTCTTAGCATCGACTCAAAGTTAAAATGTCTAAGAACCAAGAAACATATGCACGTGTTCAGTTAAGGTTACCTATCAAAGCTATTTAGACTCAAACTCAAAACCAATCTTACTGGTTTGTACTAAAATGAGTATCGTTGCGCATACTTAGCTTGCATTTCACAACTGGTTCCCTTACTTGTACATTAACAAGAGTTTGTTGCCAATTATTCCCAAATGTGTATGCTATTAAAAGTCTAACAAAGTTCACACATTTAAGCTGCATAAAATTCAGCATCATTAACTGACATTGGAAAGGGTGCAGATGGAAGGCACATAGATGTTATTCTCCATTCTACACTTCCACCTACATTTCAGAACTTGAAAGGAAAATTTCCTGAAAAGCATTTCTGACTAGATTTTAAGTGTCAGGTCTTTTCCTTCTGGTATGAAGCTGACTAGCACTCCCAGAGGGAAGCGTCCCTGGAGAGTCAGCAACTTTGCCTCTGGTCCTTGAACTTGCTAGCATTCTACTCTTCAGAGTAGATTCACTTTTTTCTGTCCTCCAGAGGAAACATTGGCAAGTTTTTTTTTAAAATCACTTCTCAAGATCAATATACCAACTCCTGTACTAACTTAGTTTGCTCTTAAGAATATGTACTCATTCAAGTCTTTGGATTTTCAGTTACACACTCAGGGGTAACCAGCCCCATTATTCACTTCCCACATCTAACAGGATAGTAAAAATTCAGTGGGTGAAAAGCATAAAGAGACAGAGCTATAGTCAAGAATTTAATCTTCTCCTACTTTCTGTTACAATGATTCAATTTCAAGTTGTGGAGATGGAGAAATATCCCTTGTTCACTTCCTTTACAAACAGGAGGCTGAAAATACTAAGTGGATGGATAAAACCAGAGACACAAGTGGGCAGAAGCTGAAGCACAACATCCTCAACTCGAGAACAATCTGCTTTGCAGAACAAGCCACAGTTCAAGCATTTCAAAAGTGGCTTACATGATTTGATTGTATCAGACTTTGAACTGTCAGAAAAAAAACATTTTAATAATTCTCACTCTAGCGAAGAATACTAGACCTTAAACTTCCATGTGACTTCTGCCTCACTCCCTTTCTACCCAGTCCTGAATGTAAAAGCAATACTCAAATCTTCATGAAGCTGTGACAACAAATAATTCTTACTTGGGATTATTTTTTTATGTAATGAAAAATAAATAATACATTAATGCTGTGTGTTAATATATTTTTGTACTTGTTTGCATAAAACTAAGTATCCAACAATTGTGTACACCTACAGGTTCCTGCTTGCCATTCTACCAATAGGTATTTTCAAGATTTAAATATCTAATCCTCTATAGAGTAGAAATCTATGTAAAGAGTTTTTAAAAAAATAAGGTAAACAGCTGTATAGCCAATCACTATCTGCAAGTACCACACACATAAATACGCATAATTATGTCATACTCACTTTTCCTTGTCTGACTTGTAGATCTGTGCAATATCCGGTACTAAAGGATCATCTGGATTAGGATCACAAAGTAAGGAGCATATGGACAATAAAACTAAATAAAAGAGATGCTAGGTTAAACAAGTTAGTTCACTTCATTTCTATAATCCTTTAATATATTCCAGTACACAGACAGTGGAAAAAGGAAGACTAGAAAGAGAATGCGTATCAGTATTAAGGTTTTGGACAGCGGTTTTGCTCAGAAGTGTTAATACAGCACCATGTTTGCAATGCATATAGGCATTAAACACCACCTGAAAACAGCCTAGAGAACTCACAATCCGTGCACTTATACCTCTGGTAATTATCTCTTTCCCATGTTTTGACCTATGAAAATTAAACTACAGAGTACATATCAATGTTCGATCAAACGAAGCCCTTACATCTTCAATTATTTATAATTATCATTAATATTATACTACCATGTAACACTGGATTTGTGCATATCCTTCTCCACTTCTGTGCTGACTGTTATTCTCTCCTTCATATGAGCATTTCACTTGATTTGATACATGTGACGCTTCCATTTGGGGAAACATTTTACCAGGTTTTTATGCAGGTACTCACTTATGATTCTAGTTTTGATCCCTGGTATCTGAGGACATTTGATTTTTCTCACACTTTCAACGCACATATTTCAGGTAACTTCAATTTTAAACTCAGAACTAACATGGATACCAAAAGCACTCACTTCGACAATTCACAACAGGTTGTGAAAGGGAATTTGATGCTACAGTAAGAATCTGCTGTAGAATATGATTTTTTTCCCCTTGCTTTGTCTTGTTACGAAAAAGATTGGACTAACACGTATTTACAGCAGTAGCAAGCTTCATACTGACATACTTTATTAGGTGCCAGTAACATTGGAAAATCAGGTTACAACACTCAGTGACACCAATCAGAGGTGCTATCAGTACGTCATAATCCTTTGATCCACTAAAACAAGAACTGTAAACGAGAAATTTCTTCCATTAGCCACTGAGCTGATTTCCAGTTTAAAAAACACGAAATGTATACGTGTTAAAAGCAGGTCAAGTCAAATCACACAAGACCTGCAGGCTGCTCTTCTTTAGAGCTGAAGGAATACTCAAAAAAAGTAAACACACTTACAGAAAAGTGCTAAAGATCTGAATACTCAGATACCAGATAAATACCAACTGGTAAACAAGATCTAGGTGCCAACTAAACACATTCTGAATAACTAGGAACCAATTTTTGCTCAGCAATACACCAAGCAATTTCTGTGGAAAGCTGGTATGAGCTACACACAACAGTAATTCATGTCTTCAACAGCTACGTGAGAAAACACCTTTAAAATTGTATTTTATTTAGCTACTGAAATTATTGCGTATGGTTGGTGTGCATGAGCAGAAGTTGCTTTTCCAATCATGTATAACAAGTGCACCTGCATAAAGCAATTTCCATGGGACAAAGACTAACAATGTTTTCCTTGCTCATACACCAAATGCAATGACACTGTTCTAAAACAGATACATGGTTTAGAGAGCTTTCAAAAACATAAGCAAGACGTGATACTGTTTAATCTTTTGAGCAACACGAGAACTTTCTGCAATATGACTAAGATCATGGCTAAGCATTTTGAATATGGGTGAGAAAAACTGCAGCCACATTTTAAGCAGCTTTTGAAGTGACACAAAATGCCTACAACAAAAGAACTAATTAACCGTAACCACAATGTTCCAAATATCAAGTGTTCAAATTTGAGAAAAATTTAACTACAAGATTAGAGTATTTTATTAACTCTTTTACTGATGACTTAGAAAACAGTTATGTTTTAAAATTCATCTTACAGAGGAATCCAAGCCAGAACAACTTATTAAATTTCAAAATAAAGTGTAATTAAGATCTTAGCCCACATAAGCATGCTCAGGCAATCACAAGCAATCCAAGAGGCCTCCCTACATGTCAGTATTGGGGTTTTCCATTTACATCCAAATTCATTTGGTTTTGCAGCTCTGTTCAGAAGTTTCTCTTCAGTTCTGCCCGCACAGTCAGTTATAATACAGAAGCTGCACTTCAGCCTAATTGGACATTTTTTATCTCACCCAATTTGGTTTAGAACATTTCCTTGCCATGCAGATAATGTATGATGTCATGCGACACTCCAAATAAACTGTGCAACATCTTGGACCATAACACGGATTCCAATGGAATTACCACTGCTGTAACATGCAGGATAAATGAGTTCTCACTGGCACCCTTGGACAATGTAGTGAAACCAGAAAAAAAACATGGCAGTGTATGCAAATTCATAAATCCATTAGCATATCTGTGACTTTACCTTTAGATACAGTCAGAGCTGGTGACCACTGAGACCTCAGGATATCAAGACAAATACTCCCATTACTGTTTATGTTTGGATGATATATTTTTGTTGTAAAAGCAATCTGGAATTAAAAAAAGGTAAAAAAAATAACAAGTAACATGAAATTGTTTTTTACATTTGGAATCCTTCACATTGTCCCTTCATTTCCAGTCATATTCCATCTGCCATACCCAACACAGCATACTGTACAACCTCTCATCCTATCACCCAGTTTTAGGATTCAGTTCGTCCCTTACGTACCCTATCACTGGCCCTTCTGGTTTCAACTCCCAAAAGAAAGTCCCAGACAGCTAAAATATAGACACAGCTTTGACCTAAAAATTGTGTAAGTTTGAAGACAAAGGACTTACCTTTGGTGGTTTGAAAGGATAGTCTGTTGGAAAGTGTACTGTGAGAAAAAATACTCCCCCTTGATATGCACTATCAGGCTGGAAAAAAACAAAAGAAACAAAACCCCTTAATATATTTCAGTTATTGTGGAGCTTCTCTTCTGAATGCAGAGAACCTCCCAAATGGATGAGTAACTTAGAAAGCTCATTTTTTATCCCCAGTACACAGCCCATAGTGTACTGAGGATACCGAACCCTCCCACTGGCCAGCGACGCTACAGTAGAGCCAGCCGTGGCTACTACTGCAGTAGCACAACGTGGCTACTGAGTGCTGCCCTTCTTGGGGAGGGGAAGGAGGGGAGCAGCGTTTGACTGGTGGAGCTACAAAACTGCTGATCCATCAGCTCCAAACTAGCTCCCTCCTCAGTATCTGGGCTGTGAGGCACTCCTGGAAGCTCAGCTCCATGGCACCAAGGGGACCAAGAGCAGGTCTTCCAAATCCTGTCTCCATACAACACCACAGCTGCTCTGCTACATTCGGGATCTTCCTCCATCGTTAAGCTACAAATATACTTACCTTAAGAAGTGGTTTCTCTTTGCAGATGCAAAGAGTAGGATTTTCCAACTTAATTCAGGTGATCATGATGACATCAGGGAGTTTTAAAACACACAACATCTTTGTGACCTGTACAAATCTGTGAACATGCATTTTGTTAGAGAACATGTGCACAGGTTTACGTCCAGGTTGCACACAGTTAATAGATAGAAATAACTTTGTTGCAGTCAGCTGTTGAAGAAATCTTTCATTTTTATTTACTAGAGAAGTGGGGAAAAAAGTCTCAGTGCTAAATGACCGAGCAGCGCTTCAAGTTCAAATTAAGGGAAGGAGAAGAAAAATCTCTCTTGTTACTCAAGAAGTTTAAAACAGCAAGACAGGAACTCAGTCTCAGCAAAGCTGCAGGAGAAGTTTTGGGTTTTCTTATGGAAGTAAATGCAGATTTTTTTTTTTTTTTAGATAAAACGTTTACCTTAGAAATGAGCAAAAATTGCAGTTTTAGAGATCAATTGAAGAAGTAAAGTCACAAATGGTCCCTATGACATGTTGTCTTATGCACTCAAAATGCAGTGTTGCAACATAAGGCAGGTTATATACGGTATTGCTAAGAAGCCAGCATTAGGTAACATCAGAGAAGATTGCCACTCACAGTTAGGTTTGAAATGACTGCTTGCATGCATAGTAAATGGACTTTTCAAAGTTAAAATAAGCTGAAGATCAGACAAGTTCAGTGCCAAGGAGAAGGCGAAGCGAAGTCACACAGCGTTTGGTGGGTAAGGCACATCAAACTGAGGATGTGCAGACAGGAGAAGAGGTTACGCTACTTCCACATATAGGAAGTGAGCTCTGAAGGAAAGCTTTAGTCCTGTGCTTCCCTCAGCCCATCAGAAGATGTACGGGATGTGCACCCCTATTTCCTTATGTTATCGAGACAAAGTTATGTTATCAAGGCAAAAGTGCTGATAGTGTGGCTTTTCTCATCGACGGTTATGGTTGAGAAGGGTTGGCAAGAGATGCTCACTGTTATCCTTAACTAGAGAAATCTGAGGAACCTGAAGGGAAGAAAAGACTATTTTCCACTACAAGGTATGAAAGGCGAATTGCGAGCTGGAAAAAAAAGAATTAAATTGGGATTTATGTGCTAGTGTTTCCCTTGCTAAGGTCAAAGTCATTCAGAACAGAGACATTCCTGGTGGCAATCAGCACACAAGCTTTTCTTAACTCTATATTCTTTGATATTCTTTGCTGTTTTGCCATTCACCTTCAGGGAGTGCAGAAGGGCAAGAGCAGAATGACTTTGTATGTGAAGGAACACAGCTGCCAAAGAACAATGGCATAAGTACGAGTATCCTATAGAAAAGCTTGTCACAGTAATTCGAGTGGCTGCTGCATCACCACAAACTCCGTCACATCACTGACAAACTAGTAACTGGTCTTTTACTGCTCCAGAGCAGCTGTGATGGAAATGCAGAAATAGTCTCAAATTAGTCACAATTTCACTTTTCTCCACCATGTGATGTTGCATCTCATGGGATTAAGTAGTGTCTCAAATTTTCAGCTCAGTAACTGTACCAGAAGCTCTTCTTTCAAAATTACCAAATCCAAAAGGAAAACACTAGGAATACAAGCTCTTTGCCGTGGTATTTATAAACACCCCTTCTCTCAGGTCACGTTGTTCTTCATTCTTTTTGCTGAAACCCTTTCCAATTTTCCTTCAGAATGTTCCGTTCTTAATATATATTGCCCTTTCTTATGTCATGTCCTTCAAGAGTCATAAATCACAACTTTAGCAATCTCACTCAACTCAAAAAAAGCCTTTCTCACACAGAAACCAAAAGTACCCACAAATGGGGACTACAGTTCCCAAAAGCCATCAGCTTCTGCCAGAGCCACATCACAGCCCTCAAGTAAGTTCTAAAAGCCCCCGAATCACCTTGTGCAACACCACTCTTGTTTACAGTTCACAACTTTAACATAGGATTACTTCAACTATTTCTCTTTCAGAATTGAAATGATCTCTGAAAAGCAAGATCTTGAGTTTGCAGCCCACATCACCAATTCAAACATTAGGGATGCTTAATCAGACAATTGAAATTTCAGGAAGAAGACTACAGAATTTTTTTGAACAGTTAAAGAAGAAATGAGTGCCAGACTACTATAAACAACAATACAAACCCCAGATCTTTAATCTGTACATAGCACAGCTGAATTTAATCGCCATGTTAAAAGACACCCAAATGAATCCTTCTGTAACAAAAAAGGAAACACGCCTACTTTCTAAGGGGAACAAACTATTATACTTACAGGTCCCATAATAGTTGCTTGCCAATGAAACACTGCAAATCAAAAAGATAAAGTGATTAGAGATTTTCTAAGCTTTTCCTTAACCAGAAAAGGTCAGCCGTGGCAAGGTGCTATGAAGAGCTTACAGTCATCTCCAACAGGTCCGGCAGAACAGTGGGCCGGTGGGTCTCGCTGCAGGTCACTTAGCTCCTGGAAGAAAAACACAAATATTTGAAATGTATCTACATGAACAGACACACCACAGAGCAGCACCGCTTCAAAAGTGAAAACACAAAAAAATTTATTGAATAGATCTGTAATATTTTTTAAAGAAATCAAAATGTGAAGTGCCCATTGATAATGGAAAGATTTCTTCCTGATAGGTTTGTAGCTGAAGGCAATATTATACAGATTAACATCTGAAAGCATGAGAGTTACAACCAAGTTCGTAATACACTGGATCTACTGAAATAGAGGCAGAAAGAAATCAAGAAAAAAAGGGTTTATTGACTTCCCGGTAAACTAACTGCTTAGTTTAGAAATTTGTGCTCATCTGACTATCCCTTTAGCTTCTGATTTTATAAAAGGTTCGTGTATTGGCCTCATCTATATCCATTAGCTGAGTTAAACTAGCTCATAAAATGCTTGCAGACTGCCTAAAGATGATATAGGAAAGCAAAGGATCCTAAGTGAACTAGAGAACAAAAGGAAATTACCAGCTATACACCTTACTGAACATACCTGATTTGATTCTCTACATGCTTTCTTTCAAAAGTGACTACTAGAAAAACCTGGAAAAAATTGAAGTTTAAGAGAAGCATGCAGAGAAACTTTTGCATGTCAACTGATTTATTTTACAGAAGTTTAAACAGTCCCAAATAATTTAAATTACACAGACACCCCGCTTTTCATTTATGTCATCAACACTACATCAAACACAAAACAAGCCAGGCATTAACGCAGGTTCATTTTCCTTGTTTAATTCAATATACAAGTCTTGATATCTGAAGTTTTACTACACAAAGAACAAGTTATGTACTTTTTCCAGTTCCAAGCTGATAGGAACCATGCTGCTCTAAGTCTAACGAGCATGTGTAAATACTTCAATTGAAATAAGCTTAAACAATGTGTCCTAAGTCACTGTTCCTAAGTCACTCAACTAATTATCAAGAACATTTAATTCAACAACAAACACGAGAAGGTCTGCAAGGATCTTTATAAGTTTAGCTTAAAGACTAACAGTGGAAGCACTTCCACCCAAAAAATCATTAGTCAAGAAAATAATTAAAAAAAATCAACGTGTAAACCAGAACAAACTTTAAGTCGTGTAAAATTTGTATGTAGCGTGATCAGGCTTTACGCACAAGCTGAAGGGTTACAACTCCACACTTCCAACTGCTGTGATATATTTATCCGTTTACACCAGCCAGCAAGCATTTCAACTCATGCAGTGCCCTCCCTGAGACGCCCACTTCACCAGGGACAAGGTGCCTAGCACCCAAACTCGGACACACTTCTTGTAGGTCAACTCTTAGCCGCAGGTCCAAGGAAGGGCAGCACCACAAATATCCAACCACCTCTGAGCAAGCAGTAACATTACTGTTCTGCTAAGGCATGCCTTCAGCTGCGTGACTGAAAACATGAGGATTCTTTGCTCTACTGAAATAGGTACAGTCACTAGCTCGTATGACTCGCCAACCCAGCTTTATCCCGTTGGTGAAACTCTACACTGCTCCAGAAACAACACTCCAGGCTAGACTTGGACTGTATTTGTAAAGGATTTTGCTTTCGCCTTTTAGTCCCCTTTTCGATCTGCAGATTCAAGTTTCAGTAAGGGAGCAATACAGAGAAGCGTGACCTATGCAAAGCCCAGTCACTGCCAGCACAAGAAGTCAACAAGTCTCAAATTTCCAGGAATCACGAGACTCAGCCAGCAGCGGAGCAGTTCCAGCCACTGTCTGCACTAACTCACAGCCCAAGATCTAATAAGAGAAGATGGAGTTTTGTATGGACAGTACCAAAGTCATCTACATGAGACTGTTGGCTGAAGTGGAGAACTCAAAACCTAAAAATCACGTTTTATAGCAATTATGTCTGACTACTAAATTAAAGGTAACGATGGGGAAAAAAACGTAGCTTAATCCAGAGACTCTAAAATATGTACACACATTTCCTTACGCATGCGACTCACCATCACAGCTGCCGGGAAAGCAATTTTGGAGTCCCAAATCTGTAGCAGTACTTCCATTTGTGAGATGCTTTCCTTAAGATCTTAACATCCCCCAAACCATACAAATTGATTTTCATTCATATGTACACAAGTACTTCTGAACTGGTAAGAACTCGGAAAGTCTCCTCAGGCACACACGTGCAATTTGTTGAGGCTCAAGGCACTGAAATTTGTCCCCAATAAAAACATGTCTTTAATCACAGCTTGATGAGACCAGTCCAGTCCTGTCATTAGTATTTTCCCCATTCGTGATGAAGAGAAGCCTTTCTTCAGCCTAGTTCACTAAATGAGAGCAACGGTCACAGATATACTAAGACGGCTTCTGCAGCCAATTCAGGCTGTGTTCATATTTCCCATTCATAAGAAATAGAGTACTAAAGCCAATAGGCTTTGAAAATACAAATAGTAACGTGATCAAACTTTGTAAATTGAATTTGACAGTAACAGTTTGAGCCTTTGCATACAGCAGCTCAGATCAAGCTGTGATAAAAATCAAAGAAGTATTTTGCTTTGTACTGTTAATTATGCTGTTGAAGCTTGGCATTCAAAGCAAAATTATCTGGAGAGCTGTATGATTTAGGCTTCGATCTTTCCTACGCCTCCTGCAATGCTGTAAGGAGATATCCCTCACAAGTCACGCTGACTTGCCAGCATCCAGAGCTGAACACCACAGAAGGGCTGCAATGGTTCCCTACAATAAACAGGGGTACAAAAACTGCTTTGAGACTTTATATAGTTGCAAAAGAATGAGGTGTTGAATATAAGAATACAAAGCAGCAAAGATGCTCTTCAAAAGAAGCCAAAGAAGTCCAAAGAGCTACTAAGCACTACGTGCTGAAACCTCATCACGAAGCACAGAACTGCATGGAAGGCTGGCTGCAGACAGTCAACGCTAAAGATTTTTCTGTAATTCTAACAGAGTTGGTTCCGGCAGTTCTGTCCATGTTTTATGGATTATAAAACACTGCAGCATGATGCAGGTCTGCTTGCCTCAAGGCCTTGTCTGCACGGATATTTTTAGTCAGCGGTACAGAAAATGCTGGTGCAAGACTTTGATGCACGTATGCTAAAAAAAAAGTGGATTTGTAACTCAAAATAGTGTGGATTCTTTTTCAAAAGGGAAACTCAACACTGCAAGTTACAGCACACAGCAGGGCAACATCTTCTGAGAGACAACGCAAAAAGAATAAAGTTCTGTCTGCAAGAGCTGCAAGCAGAAGTATTAGCTATTTTAAACAGTGGTGAATGTCACGGCACAAAAGCATCTATCAGGAGCTCAACGCGTGCCACGCTTTGTCCCAGTGCAGCCATAATAAACTTGTATAAAGAAAAGAGCTAAGCTGTGGACACTGCTAGGAATAAACCTTCTAATCCTCTCTAACACTGAAAAATGTTACCTAGTAGAATAAAACATGGTTAATTCTATACCTCCGGCTGGTTGCAATTAACAGGTGTAACAGCAAACTACTTCTCCTGTTTAAAACCAGAGAACAGCAGCAGAGCACAGAAGCAGGCAGGATCCATGATCGGGTGAAGCAAATAAAGGAAGAGTGGCACAGTGTTAGAAATGTTAACCAGCAATTACTGGGGAGGGACACAGCAAAGCCTCCAAATTATCACCTCTCGTTGCACCACACACACTCTAGAATGCATGGACTCATGGACAGCATGAGACAAAAATTTTAAAATCAAGTTTAACAGATGTAAGACGCATACCACAAACTGTAAGCTGGAAATGTGTCTGAACATGCAGACTAGCACTCATTGACAAAGTACATTACAGAATATATTTCATAAATTGGAAAGCTGGTGAAGACTGGGAGGCCAGTTTAACAGTTCTGTGCTTCACTAGGAGACAGGGATTATCTCCTAAAAAGCTACAAGAATAAGATTGGAAAGGATATGTTGACAACAGGGAGGTAAATATTCTAAGCATAGCACTTACAGACACTCAAAGGGTATAAGCAGGAGTACCAATAAAAAAAACTAAACTAAAATCTCTCCTCTGTTGCAGTTAAAAAAAAAAAAAAAGAGTCCAAAAAAAAGTCTGCAGGCTATCAGAAGACAGAAATAAACTGCAGGCAGCATCACTAAAAGCTATTTTAGTTCTTTAAATACATGAAACCGCAACCGGAGCCCTTTTCCACACCATTATTTAAAATAGAGGTTTTTAAATTTGCCAGCTATGCTCCTCATTTCTTGCACAAAAAGCACTGTACTTTCTATCAAGTCGACACATTCACTGCTGCTCCTCTATTAATGGTGATTGGAACCATCTGTCCAAAAAGCAGCTAGAGCACTGATTAGACTTTGGCTAGTTAACAGATTTTCTCTTCTTCGTAAGTTTAGGAAATGTGAAGCATTTACCATCACGTCTCAATATAAAGTTAAGTTTTAGTAATAGAGTACCTATCTGGTTTTATACACTGTTCGATACAAAATATGTTGCTGTGATTTCACAGCTAATGTTTTGGAAACAAACTAAAATAATTTGTATTACAGAACTGAAAAAGTTTCCTTAGCATGTTTATTATCCCCTAAAGAAAGTCAGAACCTAAACCACAATTACTGATAACATTTGCACTTGAGTTAATTTAATCAACCAGAGTTATTTTCAACATAAAACTTGAGTTGGTATGTCCTGTTAGACTATGCACGTATGAAACACGCTGAAACAAACAAACATATAGCTGAATGGTAAATTTCAACGTTTGAATGCTTCCATTCTTACTGAGCTGTGGGACAAAAACAATCCAGCACTATGCACTGACAAGATTAAAAACAACAGCTATTTTTAAACCAGTCTTTAAATGTGTCAGAAAATACATGGCTGCTGCCTTCAAAATCTCTTCTACCCAAAAAAAGTCCAATTTATTTTTATGCTGATAACAAGAGCAAGTGAATACTGGTTTTCTAAAGATTTCAAAATAGTCTGAGCCATTAACAGGCATAAGAAACATCAGCAGCTCATTAATACTAGAGGAGCATCCAAAAGTACAGGATTTATGATGAAAACAATCTCCCCAGCTGTAAGACTGAACCAACAGGATAACAAACTGCCAATTAGGTAAGTAAACAGAGTATTTGCAACAGGAATCTCAGAAAAATGACCCTGCATGGGACTGATGGACAGAACTGACCCATTCAATAATGTCCCTAACACAACTGCCTGAATTATTTTCTACTTGGCACAAAAGCCGCGGTGTCTCAGTATCCTGGGGTAGTAATAATAAAGATTTCTTTGCAGAATGACCCTCCCCAGCTAAAACCTACACTATTTCTCTTCATAATCTGCAACATCTGGATTTTACAACATCCACAAAATAGCGGGTTATTCTTTCATCACTGCATCACAAACTACAGGGAAGCAGCTCTTGCCCCAAGGAACTTGTATTCTACATCATATACAGAGCACAGACTGAAGTTTTTGACAGCCTAGAAGCACAACTGCCTCTCCTTCATGCTACAGCAAAGCATTGACAAGTTCAACTAATCCAGACCCTCCACTTAAAATGAGTAAGAATCCCCCATCCTTCCAAGGAACTCCACGATGAATTTGTCATCGAGTTAGTACTGACCTCTATGCTTACAGAGCAGGGCTTCACATCCTCACTGCTCTTCCACCCTCAGCACTAAGCTGAACACACTTGGATGATCAGCTTGCTTGTTGGTTATTTACTTGCTTGTTCTTTTTTTTTTGTTTGTTTTTGTTTTTTTAAAAAAGCTCCCAAGCACAATGCATCCTTCCATTATTAGTGCAGAGCCCTGAAATCTACAGCTTGTCCTTTGAGGAGCCCCTCAAGGCAGACCAACGAAAGAAAAGATGAAACAACACAATCACAACGGCAATACTATTTAGAAACTGGAGTCCCAACTGGCACGGGACAAAATACACTTTCTAATATACATGTGTTACAGCTGTGCTTCCTCTGTAGGTGCTATCATTCTGACCACACAAGCTACCAAAATTATTGTGAACAAGCTTGTCACCAAAATCCTTCAGCTGTGTTAAAGCACAGTTCTGAGCCACTCTAAAACCACCCAGGCTTAACCAGAGGCACTATGTCTAGACTGACAAGTTCCCATGCAATGCCATTGTGTTTTCTGACAGTGCTTTGTTCTCCAAAGAGGTCCCCTAGGCACTTTCTCAAACTATAAAATCCTTACAGCGTTTCCTCTACTCCAGATCTTATCGTCTCCTACGCTCGTGATACAACATAGCTATCAACCTTTATAGCCTGTCTGAAACATCTGGGAGATGGATGGGATGAACAAACCTTCATAAAAACACATCTCATCTACTCCATTAGTTTTTCCCCATTTCATCATGTCAAGGAAAGCTCTGCGTACTACACTGACATCAAGATACATTGTCTTTTCAAACTTTTCCCCTTCATTTTTATCTTCCATTTGCAATAACTTCCTTGACACTTTCTTCTTTCACAGCAAGTGGCTTGTTATGATACTGCTTTGGAGCCTGGCTGCTGGACAAATCCCTCTAGCAGTAATTATTTTTTACCCTGGAAAGGCAGCAGATAGCAATTAGGGAAGATAATAATAATAATAAAACAGTAATAGTCTTTTCTGCGGAAAACGGGAAGAGGTAGCCAGTACTGAAACTAATCTCAACTCTTCTGGTAGCTCCCACTCCAGAATTTCTTCATGTTTCACATAAAACCTATTGCACAATCTGGAAATCTTATACTTGAAGTCGGCATTTCTCGACTTTCAGAGAACAGAGAAAGAATCTAATAAGACTAACAGTACACAAAACGCTAACTTCAGGATAGGTTTCACATCTATCGAACATAAAGTTTGAAAATACCACAGTAAAGAAAGCTGTGGTTTTCCAATACGTATGGACGCCACTAAAGGAGGCTTTTCCACCTCAAAAATGCCAGAAAACTACCAGACTTCCCACTTTCTTTACTCACCTTAACAGAAAGAAATTGGAAGAAAAGGAGAGAAAAGAAAGAAAAGGAAGACAGAAAGAAAAGGAAGAGGAAAGAAGGTATGCAGAACAAACCTTCTAACACAAGGGTCAGGAGATTCTCAGAGAGAAGGTGAGAAGTGAAAAAGACAAGAAAAAAAAAAGGAATAATCCCCACAATATACAGAAGCAGGACAGAACTTACTGTTAGACAGAAATCACCGTGCTCGTTGACAGTCAGCGCGGTATATTTGGTATAACACTCAAATATTGTGTCATGTATTTGTTACATATTTGGCATTCAGCGACAAAACCCTCCCCTGTTGACAAGATTTGCAGCGTGAGACCCGACCACCAGCTTCTGGTGGGAGCCCACAGCGGCCACCGTTCTCCACAGAGGGCACACCTCAGCGTTAACCGAAAATTTCTGTAAAAAAAAAAAACCAACACATTTTCCAAACCGTCAGCCGCCCCCCTCACCCCCCACCCCCCCTCAGGGCGGAAAGGCACGGCTGAGGATAAGAAGCAGGGCTCCTGATGGGACCGACCGGGTACCGGCGGCCTCCCGTCGCCCCCCGTCCCCGTCCCCACTCACTTTCTGTATCCGCTTCAGCGCCATGAGGGGACCGGGGCGGCGGCGGCAACGGCTGCGGCGGGGGGGGGAGCGCGGCCGGGGCGGTGCGGGCGGGGAACGGCATCGGCGCGCGCCGCGGAGGGAGGGACGAGGCGGGGGCGGGGGGAGACCGGGCTCTTTGTGTCCGCCATCGCGGGGCGCGCTGGGAAATGTAGTCCTGGAGGGGGGGGGTGCCCTCTGGTGGTGCTCAGGGAATGCTGACTGGGAAGCCCGTGGGTCTAAAGTGGTATCAGGGCGTTCTTCTGAGGAAGAGGAGGCTCAGGGGGGACCTTATTGCTCTCTACAACTACCTGAAAGGAAGCTGTGGGGAGCTGGGGGTCGGCCTCTTCTCTCAGATAACTAGTGATAGGACTAGAGGGAATGGCCTCAAGTTGCGCCAGGGAAGGTTTAGGTTAGAAATAAGAAGACATTTCTTCTCAGAAAGAGCAGTCAGGCATTGGAACAGGTTGCCCAGGGAGGTGGTGGCATCACCGTCCCTATGAGCGTTCAAGGAAAGGTTGGATGTGGTACTTAGGTACATGGCTTAGTGGGTGACATTGGTGGTAGGGGAATGATTAGACCAGATGATCTTGGAGGTCTTTTCCAACCTTAATAATTCTATGAAAAGGTGTTTGAAGGTCACGTCCTTGGGAGGCATGGCAGAGGATGAAGAACAAGCAGCTAGCCTGCAGGAAGCCCTAGCCTCACTGCAGTTGCAGCCAGTAACAGATGGATGTTGCATTTGGCCTTACTGTAACTGCAGCCACCCACCAGTACCAGATGGATGTTGCATCCAAGACACTGTATGGTAGAAAAAGGAGACGTGTGCTGCTTAAAAGGCTGAGAAGTAGGTCCCAGCCTCACAAGTCCTTGAGGATTCTTGGCACTATTTTTTTTTTCCAACTAAAGACCTAGATTCTCAGGTCAATACCTGGGTGTATGGGGTATAAAAGGCTATTGCTCATAAGGTTAAGTAGGTCTTAGCTGCACAAGTCCTTTAGGACTCTTGGCGTTACTTTTTCAAATAAAGACCTAGATTCTCAGCTCAATACCTGTGTGTGGGGCATAAAAGGCTATTTCTCTGAAGGCACTGCTCTTCAGCTTATTTCTCTACAGCAAAATAGGGGAGTTCTATACACCACGCTCCACGTTCCATACACCAGCATAGCACCCAGGGCCACTACTGACAGCACCACGCCAGCCCTACGCCCCCCTAGCGATGCCCACCACCCCTGCCGTGCCTGCAGCGGGCCCCAGAGCCCACTTCACCCTCACTGAGAGTCCCCTCGAGGTCTCGCCTGCCCGCCTTGGCCGCTCTAAGCCTCCTTTCTCCTCAGAGAAGCCTCTCAAAGGGCCAGCCCCTCCGCCATCTTGAGGGCGGTCCCTGCCGCCATCTTGCGGGCGGGCGGCCGTGGCGGCGCAGGCGCAGAGCTGCGTGTGCCCTGTGCGGCGGCGGAGCGGGAGCCATGGGGCTGGGGCAGAACTCCAGCGTGCGGGGTGGGTAGGGACACGCGTGGGGACGGGGACACGCGGGGCGAGGGCACGCGTGGGGACAGCGACACGCGTGGGGACGGGGTGGGAGGAGAAAGGGGGGAGGAGGGGGCGCGGCCCCGCCCCGCTGGATCCCCGCTGACAAAATGGCGGCGGGGGGGGGGTGCTCTGCGCTGCGGGGTCGCGGGTTCGTGTCACCCCTCTGCCCTCAGCGGAGCGCTGGAGGGTCCCGTCGGGTGTCCCCTCGCCGGGCGGCGATGTGGTGCTTCAGGCCCCGCAGGACCGCTCGTCCATCCGCGGTGGTGGGCGGGTTTAGGGCAGGCACGTGGAGAAAAGGGTTTCTGGTGAGGTTAAACTTAAGGGTGGCAGGCAGGTAGCGGCTCTGTCGCGGTTACGTGTCGTAAGGCAGCGAGTTTTGTCGCGACTGTCGGGGTGGCAGGCAGGTGTGAGTCCCCACAGATCCTCAGATCTGATCCAAGTGGCTCATCTTTAGCTGCTCACGGTCTGAATCCTGTTCCTTCAGATGCTGTGAGGCACCAGAAGCGACTTCACCCCCTTGGCTGGTTGCTTTTACCTTCACGTTTTCAATGCAGTCACTTACCCAGGCAATGTCACCCCCAGCGTGGCCTGCAGAGAGGTGGCCTTTCGCTGTGGCTGGGCTGTCGCTGGGCTGTTCCAGTCATGTTACTGGTTCCAGTTCCATTACCCAACCGTTACCACCAACATCCAGGCAATAGCAATTTTTTCATTGACAAGAAAA
Organism: Cygnus atratus; assembly: GCF_013377495.2. Classification (NCBI taxonomy): domain Eukaryota; kingdom Metazoa; phylum Chordata; class Aves; order Anseriformes; family Anatidae; genus Cygnus; species Cygnus atratus. The sequence goes on along the minus strand of NC_066368.1, from coordinate 24,249,424 downwards.
GGAGGAGAACAAGACTTTAAAGTTAGGAGCACCTTTGAAGACAAACTTTTTCATATATGGAGTCATTACTCCATAGGCAACTTCCAAATACCATCAGCACTTCTTAACCACTAGATGTAGCTTAAAAATTGCCTCTGAGGAGTGTCTCGAGCTAACTTGGGAGGGGTGCAGCTATCCTGGGGTAGTGCCAGTTCTGGGCAAGTAAAGTGATACATGTGGCAGCAAGGACTGTGTACTGCTGGTAGAGCCAAGACCGTTTCATTTTCCCGGTGTGCTTGTCAGTGCAGATGGCAAATGCACGCTCTTCCTGCTGATAAAATGTCTGAGCTCTCTGGTAGATCCTAAAAGTGCCTCTGCTGTCTATATCTGGAAACATCCAGAGTAATTTTCTGGCTGACTAGGGAGAGGAGGAAGGAAAAGCCTTGTGATCCAACCCTCTTGTTCCTTAGGATATGTCCAAAGAATGTAGAAGAAAGTAAATCCCTATTATTGGGTTCTTGCTGTTATCTTCTGATTATTTTTTTCCTTGTTGGTTTATTTCTGCTCCTCTGGGATTGTGTTCCTTGGACTTTGGTTTCTTTCGTTACCTCTATCTTCCCTTCTTTCATTTGTGTATTAATTTTTCTGGAGTTCCAGCCAAGCCTTTTCTATTGTGTAGCGATTATAGCATTGAAGCAAATTTTCTCCCATGTTACGTGGGCCTTAGTGTCTTGTTCTGTTGTGACTTGTGACACTGTGTTTTTGTATTATACCAGAGTGAGGATTTCTTTAATAATATCTCAGATGTTGCTCTTAATCTTCTTATTTTTTTTTTTTTAAAAAAGAAGACAAAGAAACTTGACATTCTACATCAGTGTCAAGGTGCCTCTTCAAGCAGTACATGTAGGAGCTTGGCAGCAAACTGTTGAATTGGTGCTGGAGGCCTCTTGAAACAGCGTTTAAAGTATTTTAAAAGTTCTGAAAACTGTTTTTGTTCACAAATGCAGTTTATGATTTAGTTCAAAAGATTAAATGGACATTCCAGCTTTTCCAAATCTATTTATGAAACACAGTAATGGTTGACAAGATGACTTGCTACCTTGGAAACTTTGCAGGCTGATCTCATTATAAGAGAGACATTCCATGTATAAATTCAAATAATGACATTTATTGAGCCAATGGTGAAATGTAATGGATAGGCTTCTTTAAATGTTTGGATTTCATCTATTATCAGTTGATGGCGTTTTCTACCTTGATGTAGCTCAAGAGAAGTGATAAGAAAAGCTAATATAGTCAAAAAAAAAAAAGACACTACATTCTATTACAAGAAAAAAATATATACTAAGTTGTTTGTCCATACACTAGCTGCCCGTGTGTAGCAGAGGAATCTGGGCCTCAGGAAAAGAAGTAAAGAATAAATGAAAAATAAGATGATGGGTATTCTAAATTAACGATCTCTGCTTGCTGAGCTGACTGTGCTGTGCATGGTTATGAGGTTAGAGGGGTCTGGGTTACCTGCAGATGTGCAGACCAGCTCTTTCTGAATGTGCTGGAAGGCAGTGAATTTTAGTGCAGACCTTCCTGCTCAGCTGGTACTCACAGAAGTGTTTTTATGGTCAGAATCTTTTACTCTGATGCCCACTCTGGGCAATACCTGTGTTTTCCTGGCCATCATTGTAGCTGCACTTCACATTTTCTGGGGAATCGCTTTGAACCTGTCAGACCCAGCTTGTCCCTGAGCTGGCTGGGTGCCTCCTGCCCTCTACAGCCCCGCTCTGCTCCCGGAAACCTGCTCGAGCAGGAAGGGGAAAGGGTGCTACAGGCTGTGGTGGTTTTCCCTGGGAGAACTTGCTGCTTCTCACAGGTTGGTTTGAGCTGTGTTGCTAAATTAACGCCGACTTTCATGGAATCACTTCTTCAGCTTCACCTCCTCAGTTCTTACCCTGTGCTATCACAATTAATGCATTGCTCTTGCTAGTTTGCAATGGGGAGATAAAGAAATTAGAACTCACTGGATAGGTATAAAAAAACTGAATTCACTATATGTTCTCTGGGTCTTTTATTGTTTTAAGAAGTTTTTGAGCAGGGAAACATGCTCTCAGTCGTCCGATATTAAAATGCAGAAAACCATCTTTAACTTGGTCACCCTGTTATAGGGCAGGTTTGTCGCTCACTTGCAGGGGAGGTGTCAGCGTATGCTGGTCTCCTCTGCTTCCTTTTACTAAGAAAACAAACTTTCAAGGATTTATGCATCTTTTTCTCTTAGTAAGACACATAGCAAGAATTCCCCATCCCTCTTCCCAAATCTTATTGGGACTACATTTCATCGTACAAGTGTTTGTCTAATTCCATGTACTGTTAGATCCAGACCCTTGTGAATCAGCACAGTGCGTGTTAGCTAATGCTGCCTTCTAGATGAGGAAAGAACTTGGTATGGATTTTAGAAAGTGCTGTGAGACAGAGAAGAAAACCTTGATCCTCGTAGTGGAAGTTCACAGTGGCAATACTTCATGCCTGTTGACCATGGAGAGTCGAACAAACTAACAAGGGCTTTTTGTTTCTTACCCTTTAGGTCTAATGCAGTAATGTCTCTTGCTTGAAAGATACAGTCTGGCTTGGTGTCTTTCAAATCCTGTATGAATTCTGGAGGATAAGAGAGAAATTCCCAACTGAAGACTCTTCTAGTTCTCTTAAGTTGTGTAAATGTGCTAGAACTTAAAATTCGTTTAGATATATTTGTCTGTAGAGTCAGCCAGGCTCTTATCATACATGTGAGGAGTACATGTGTGTGTAGAAGTTGGGGATAAAAAGCAAAGAAAGCAGCTGGGTACTGCTCTGAGAGAGATAGCCAAGGCTGTTACAGCAGGCAGAACCATTAGGCCAAAGTCCAGGGTGTTTTCATGGGGCAGAGAGAAAACAATAGAGCCACAAAAAATAGGAAAACCCCTTGCAGAAAAGGAAATTAAAATGAGCGATCAAAACTGCAAAGTTTTTAGAGATAACTAGAGGTGGGGAAAAAGTGAGGATCGAGGTGGTGGAAAGAAACTATTTAATGGAGGTTGTATTTCAGAGAGTCAGGATAATCCAGTTAAATCTGTGTTATTGTTCTTAAATATAATCCTTTCGGATCCTTGTTCTTACCTGCACTCCTCAGTAGGGATTTAATCTAAGCTGTTTTTTGTTACTCTTATAAAGTGGTAATATTTTAAATAACTTCCCTATTGCCAAACAGCTCGGAAATTTTTGGTTATAGCATGTGTTAAAAAAAAAAAAGTTACTCAGTACTCATACCCTTGAGGGATCTGTTTGGGTTGTTGATGTTATATGGAAGGGACTGGGGTGAAGGAGAACTCGGATCAGTGGAAGGGAGTAAATTAGGTGGGTGAGTGTCAAGAGAAAATATTCTTGTTCTAAAATACTGCATTTCTCCCACAGAACAGAAAGGTCACTTGGAAAGACGGAGGTGTTGTCGTGAGCACAGAGATATTTACTACTTTGAGTAGCTTTAATAGAATAGAATGTTTTCCTCAAAAGCCTGACACTCTTTCTGCTTCTCTTCTAGTTGAATGGATTGCTGCAGTCTCCTTAGCTGCTGGAGCAGCTGCTGTTGGGTATCTAGCTTACAAAAAATTTCTCTCTAAAGACAAGTGCTGCAAAGCAATGGTGAATCTCCATATCCAGAAGGATAACCCCAAGGTAGTCCATGCATTCGATATGGAAGATCTGGGTGACAAGGCTGTGTACTGTCGCTGTTGGAGATCCAAGAAGGTAAGAGAAGAAAAAATAGTCTAATTTTGTTGACGTGCATGCATCTTTCAATAAAACTGTTTTCAGACTGCTTCATTTAGAGGAAACTAACTTCTTTTCACCTAAGCTATTCTGCAGTGAGATGTAGTAGTAACTGAATCCTTAAAACTATGTAGATTTAGGGAGAGCGAAGTCTGCAGATCAGCGCTAATAGTGAGCAGTGTTTCTTTAGCTCTGAAGAAGCAAACAGCTTGAAAGGACAGCTGCTGTATAGAGTAATTAGTCATGAACAACAGGTTGCATTTTGCTACTGACACTCATCCAAAATTACTGGTCTGCTGGCAGGTGAAGAAGAGCTCAGGAGCCACAGGCTGAGAGGACCTTAAGTGCCTTTTAATAGAGGAATTTGGAAGCTTACTCTGTCAGAAGATTCCTTGCTGCTAGTTCGTGGTGCGAATGACCAAAACCCATCCAGAAGTCTCTTGGTATACAAGGGCTGGTGTGAAATGGTCACTTGCCATGTCTGAGCTCACCATTAAATCACACAGACAGGGAGAGTGCAGAACTGGTTTGGGAAGACCCTTACTTGCACAGATGGTGTTATTGGTGCTGCTGCTCTGTCCTGAATTATTTGTGTAGTATTTCCGTGTACCATAGATAGCTGCCTTTTGCCTCACAAATCAGTACAGCCATGAACGGTTTCCAGCAGTGATGGAGGTAATCTAAAAAGAAGTCATTGTGGTTAAAAGCTTTTGAAGAAAGATGGACTTGATGTACCTTTGCAGCTCATAGTTATATGGGTAATCCTAAGGAAGAACCAGTGAAATCATGCTGGCATACTTTTGGAGACAAGTTTTGAGAAGTGAAGAGTCTATCCTGGCATTGGTCTGTCCGACTTGCTTGCCTGTGAAGTTGGCAACATCAGTTGCCTAACATCAGTGTTTAGCATGATAACCTAGCTTTTCAATGGCACCATAAGATCAGGTTTAAATCTGAAATAGAGATGTGAGACACTTGAAGCAACCGAGATCTCTACAGTGTGTCTGTAGCAGTAGTTCTGGGATCTGTAATAAGAGAAAGTGGCTTGTATGAGTAGCCTGGTCCATGTACAGCTAGCACATATTTAAAAGCAGTTTTTTAAGTCAAGGCGCTAATGTGTGGAGACCGAAATAATACAAACGTTCAAAGCCAGGTAACTGAGGCCAACAGCCTAGAAACCCAGTTCAATGCTAGGCTTCTCATACCTCGGAGACTGCTCCAATCGGGCTGCGCTGTGTGTGATTCTCCAGGTAATGTAACTTTGGGTTTTTGCTGCTGCCAGAGCTTCATCACCTTGAGGATAAAGCCTAGACATTTGTAGCTGTACTTAGTTTAAAGCTAAGATATTACTGAGCATGTAACAGCATCATGACTGGATTTTCAAAGTAGTCCTGTGGAGGCAGGCTTGTCATCTCTGCTCTGAACCAAAAAGCAAGGTTGTTTTTTCCCCCATGGCCACAACATGCTCCATGGACCAACTTACATACAGTATGATAGTACAGTGGGGAGGTGTGTGCACTTAGATGCAGTGCTGCTGGCTGTACAGCATGCAGGTAGCATGCACGTGTATACAAAGTCTCTGGGTTAAATCTCAGCGGCCAACATCCCAGAATTGAAAGTGGCCCTGAGTGCAACCACTTCAGAGAAGAAAAATGTGGAGGAAAAAAGGCAGCTGTAAGTATCTACAATCGGTTGTAATGTCTGAATTCGAGTTTAACTCAGGTTTACTCAGGTTGTACTGTAGGCAGCTCCTTCAGTGCTTCTCACCAGAAAAAAAAATCCTAAGCTGACCCTTGGTATTTACATTTTCTGCTTTCTCCTCTAGAAAACAGAAAGGGAAAATTTGCATCTGGATTTAAGGTTTATAGGTCTTGCAATTACTCTAGTTATTGCTTGATTCTATCTTGGTTGTGTGAAATAAAAATCTGATTAATTACATTTTGCCATATATTGCAGGGTGTTGTCAGTTCAGGAACGTGCTGTCCTACTGAGGCCGCTGTAATCGGATGCTAAAAGGAAGTAGATGGTGGCTGCCTTTTAATGAGCCTGTTCCTAGAACTCTGCTCTGAAAGGTCTTGTAAAGGCATTAAGGAGCTCAGTGGAAAATTTTGCATGCACTTGTTTTCTTGTACTGATGCTTAATAACGAGGATTTTAATCAGCACGTTCTGCTTCAAAGACCGCAGTTTCCAGCATTGCTGCCTTCCCCTTGCCCTGATCAGTTGACCTTGTGTGGTGGGCAGCATGGGCTTTGAGACGGTGTGCGTCCTGCTTCTCCTGCTCAGTTATTGCCAGGCAGTAGTGAAGTACAGGGAGCAGTTCTTGTCACTTAGCCTGATCTGAGGCACTGGGCTGTTAGCGGAAGGCCCTGTGGCATTATGAGCCATGGGCTATTTCTGTGTGTGCTGACGGCGTGCGTGCACTCCAGCTGGCTCTGCGTGATTTGTGGGAAGAAACAATTGGACAGTCCAAAACAGTTGGACGATACAAGAGTGGTTTTGGGTAGCTTAAAAAAAAGAAGTTCTCAGTTATTTGTTGACTTTTTTGCTCATTTTTTTCCTGAAATAATGTACTTCAAAGGCTTTTTTTTTTTTGTGTGTTGGCCAAAGTTCTAATGCTTAGACTACCCTTTGTTGGGAGCATTTGTTTATTTTAGACATGTGGTATCTTCAGATAAGTCTGCCTTGGGATGTAGTGTTCTGTTAGAGCAGGTGGTAGGTAGGTTTTTTAATGGCCCTTTCCTATTCAGTGCTGTGCTCTGCCGGGACTTCATAGCAGTGCTTAAGCTTCGTGGAAAAACCCACTGTTGAAAGTTATCACTGCAGAAGCAAGGGTTTTGTCTTAAAACCAAACAGTAATTAGTCTAAAGTTAGAACATTTGTTTTCTTTTACATTTTTATGCTTGTGAGCTGAAGGGTTTGGATCTTAATTTGTTTATTTGCGATGACCTGCAGTCTGTGACTTCCAGGTGGGTGTAGTCCCCAGGCAGCAGGTTGAGGAACACTGCTGCAGAGTATCAGAAGAAACAAACCTGTTCAGTGCCAAGGGAAATAAGCTGAGCTGTCCAGACCACTGCACAGCTCCCTCAGGGCTTGAGCTTTGACCACTGTTGCTATCTTGCTTTATCTTAAGCAAGGAAAAACATCTTGTGTCAGGCCCAGCATCCATCTAGTTCAGTATCTGGTCTTGAAGGTGACCAAGTGGGTGCTCTGGAAAAGTGGCTGTTGTTTTGTGTTGTGTGTGTCGGGGGGGGGGTGTCGTTTGGGTTGTTTGTTGAGTGTTTTTGGTTTTTTTTTTGGATTAGAGATCAGCTAGCCCAGAGGATGCTGAGCAGCCCGAGTTGGTAGCTGTTAAAGACTCAATGCCATCCAATATGAATTCCACCAGTTTTGTCACCTGAAGTAGGGATGTCACTGTAGCTGGACCTTGAGCCTGCCTTCTTGGGGCATTTGAGGTGTTTTGTGTCTTATGGAAGCTGGGGCAGTGCTCCTGAGAACACCGATGGACTCTGGTGTTGCCTGGAGAAACAGCTAGCCTGGAAACACCTGGGTGGGAAGCTGATGAGAATCTCATGAACATACGTACTTGTTTGCCCTAATTTTTGCCAAGTAGCTGTCAGTACCTACTCATTGAGTCAAAAATAATTGATTGACTCAAAAGTCCCTGCATGAATCAGCTTGCATGAGTATTCTCCAAATTCAGGGGCGGTAGAGGGTCGTCTTTATTTGGAAAATTCACCTGCCATGGGTTTTGACATTTTGTAACTGTGAAAAGCAAACACCAAAAAACCCTCACCTCTTGGCCTGCCCCCACCCTACCCTACAGGCATGTGGCTTTATTTTTAGAACTCTGAGAACGTTTCTTACTGGTTTGTTGTCTTCATTATATTGCTTTCATGCAGCAATTTGAAATCTTTTATTCTAGCTAAGCCCAGATGATGGGGCATCAATTTTATTTAAGGCTATGACTGGGGCATGAACATTGGGATCAACAGCGTGTCAAAGACTGATGGTGACTATACTGTGAGGGGATATTGTGTTCTAGGGGCACAAGCTTAATGTCTGACTTCGATTCCAGCTACTTCTAAGCAAAGAAAATAGAAACCGAATGCAAAACACGGGTGTGATTTATGTCACTGTCTCTAGGGTGTCCTCCGCAGAAGGGGCACAGCCCTGAAAATTAGTCCATGAGAGATGATGGGGTCTGACCTAACTCTTGTTGCTTCGCAGAATGTCCTTTGGCTTTTGCAGATGAAAAGACGTTCCTGAGAGCAGAGTGGCTGCGAGCAGCCCAGGAGCTGGGCAGTTACAGCTGGCTGAAGGAGTCCCTTTGGGTCTTGCTTTGGCCAGGCTGTTCCAGTTTTTTAATGGAACAAACATTTCTTCACATTATTTCCTCAGTGCTACCCTTAGAAGCCCCTGATGAATAAACATGTCTTTTGGAAGTGCAGTTTATTTCCATCATCAGGTCAGAATCCTGACGTAGAGTCCAGCTTGCGCAAGTGGACCTTTGTGTCGGTGAGATAAGCTAGCTCTGTTGGGATGAAGCAAAGAAGGCTTGCCACTAGCCATCTGGAGGCAGGACTAATCTCTTGGTGCGTCTCTCAAATAAGAGATGAGCCAGGGAAGCTGTCCTTTTGTTATCATATGCTGAGGAAAACCAGGAAAAAAACAACAGGATTTGTTCCCGTTTCTTTTCCTCTCCCCACTTACCATCCGTAGCTGTGCTCAGCTCTGGCTGTTGCTCAGGAAAACAGAGTGTGGGGCAAGGTTGAGAGCAGGGTTCTCCAGATAGGTTACAGTTGAAGGTCATCTCGGACTGCATTTTCCCCGTGCTGGCCTGAGGTTGGAACACCAAATAGCGTGGAGTTGAGTTGCTTTGTTTTCATAACAAGCCCCTTGTCCACTCAGAGCTCACATGGACAGAACTAGTGTTCAGCCAAACAGGAAGACCTGAAGTGCTGGTGCAGAAGTTACATTCTGCAGTCACGGTGGATTTAACGAGGAGACACTCTAATGAACTTCTCAACATGGGTTCTTAATTCTGACTGCGGGTGTACTTTAGATGTGTTTATTCTTTCTCATTTCAGTTCCCACTGTGCGATGGCTCGCACACAAAGCACAACGACGAAACTGGCGACAACGTCGGGCCGCTGATCATCAAGAGGAAGGAGGCGTAGAGTGGACAGTAGAAGCTACAAAATGAATGTCTGACAAATCCTCTGCTCGCTTGTGATTGGGGGGAAAACCACAAATTCATTGTCATGTCACTGAAGACTTTCCAGTGTAGTAGATACATCAGGCTTCAGCATGTGTATTTTTTCTGGTGCTTGTCTTGTCTTAATCACTACAATGCATAAATTACTAAATAGTCATGGTTTAATTTTTTGTCCTGTAAAGTGTGTGTACCCTTTCATTGAGTATGAAACTAAAATGACGCACAGAATGTACTTGAGAAAATAGTTATTGTTATTTTCAAATATATGTGTACTACTCTGAGGCCATTCAGCAGAAAGAATATTCAGAAGGGAGATTTTAAAATTTCAGGGAGGTTTGAAAGTCATGGATCTGGATAGAGTTCTACTTAAAAGGCAGCGGCAGGAAAGAAATCATGGTGCCAAAATGCAGCTTAACCTCTTATCACGCTGTGTTTTCTGCAGATGTCCCGTTTGGCCTGTAACACTACCATTCTGCGTGGCTTCCATGAAAGAATGCACTTAAAATTACTCTGAACAGACAATGTAAAATGCTTATAGCTAGCTGGGGCTAGAGGGCAACTTCACCTTTGATTTAACAGCCATGTTGAAACTTGACACTACTACCATATGGTGTGGAAAACATACTACCGGAACAGCAGACCTGTGTGTAGAGTAGGATTAGATGGTCTCTGTGAGAGCTTTGGTAACAGACGAGTGGAAGGACACAAAGTGCTCAGAGTGGTGGGCAGGGGTGGCCAGATTTTTTTTTTTTTAATTTTTTTTTCTGCTAGAAAGCCTTAGTTTCACTTGCACTCTCTAGCAGTGGAGCTAATCTCCCCAGACCACAGGACAGGGAGGCTATGCTAATTTATCCCAGAAGCTAAAATAAAAACTAACCCCCCACCCACTGTTACTGTCTGCTTCATCATTGCTCCAGCTGCTTGCAGGGGACTCTTCCTCCTCCTGCAGAGGGAGCAGGCACACCTTTACTAAGTGCCCTTAGGCTCAATGTGTCTTAAATAGCTCCTGCCTTCGTGGGCTAACTGCTAATGTGGATCAGCTAATTTTACCAAAAGAACAGACATGGACAGGCTTTGGTGGCAGCTAGAGACATAGGGAAAAGGAAGGATGAGACGAGAACTCATCCTCCTTTTGTATGGCACTTGTCTGCTTCATCTGACACAGTTGCATTAATGGCTGTAATGTTGGTTTCCTTAAATAGCTTTTGATTTATCAGTGTGCAAATTACTACAAAGCAAAACCCAAAGAATGTGGTGGCAGAGGGCAGTTTTGTATTAAACCTGGTCCACTAGCATAATTGCAGTTTGTGTGATGTCCAATGTCCAGAGGGAGAGACTACCTCAGAGCTAGAGAAAAGGCCTCGTCAAGAAGCTGAAATTTTATCCTGGACCCCTTAAAGATTCTTCCAGATGATTGGGGCGATAGAGGTTTTATTTTTGTTAAGGGTGTGGTTGGTACAGCTGGTTAAAACTGAAGAAAACATTTTGCATATTCTCAATGTGAGACTTTCAGAGGCTGAGGTCTTAGCTGAGCGGTTTGAACTTTGGCAGAAGGCACAGCAAGTAGAGAATGTGGCACAGAAGTAAAGGAAAGTTGTGTGCAGGTGGAGTGCAGCGCAGGGGGCAACTACTGTCTGGGAGAGACCTCTACTTGCAAGAAGTTGCAGTCAAATATATTTAGTCTCATCTTCTTCCTGTCTTGACCGTAAAGGTACTTGATGTTTTTTACTTGGCCAAGTACTGATGCACATGGAAAGTTGTTTTAACCTTAAATTATCAAATACATTTGTTTTATCCAAAACAAAGTTATTTCTGTACTACTAGAATATGGCACTGGATATTTCTGTATTTTTGTCAAATACACATTTGAGTTCATCTTAACTTCAAGGCTGTGTTGTCTTGTGTTCTTGTCAGTGTGCTGTTTCTTTCTGGGGAGAATTGCACCGCAAGTCGTGCTGCTGTAATCATAAACCTGTGTCTGGGTTGGGTTTTCCTTCGGAGACTTCTTTTCCTGGTAGCAGCAAAGTCCAGCTGCTCTTGAATAAAAGTTCCATGAAAACTACAGTCGTGTTTTAAGAGATGAAGTCACGAAGTCTCAGACGAATCTCCTGAGTCCTGGAGTTTGCTTGTAAAACATTTCTGGGTGCTTGAGTGTCAGAGAAGAGGGTTTCGTGAGAAGCTCTTCTTCCCAAGAGGAGAGGATGCAGAAGCAGAGTCTTTGCCGGTTTACATCCTGGTGAGTTTGTGTTGGAGAAGTGTCACACTTACAAATGTTGACATGAAGTAGTTAGAGTTTATTTCAGTGCACATACAGTTTTCTCTGCTGTACCTAAAAAAAAGTTCCTGCTACTTGCATGCGTGATCTGTTTAAACTTTATAGTGAAAAGAGATAACCTGAATGTGAGTAAACAAACTTGCCAGTAGTCTTAATGAGCACCACAAAATACTTTTATTTTTCTGTCTCAGTACTAGAATAGGTTATAGTCATATGACTGAGTGCTTGCCTGCTCTAGTGTTCTCTGAAATCTGTTACTCAGTGCTTTCCTCAAATAACCTTTAGAAGGGGAAGTGAATTGGTTAGATCTTTGCCAGGTTTAAACTATCAAGAAATTCTGCAAATGTGCATCTTCACATTAGATTGAAACAAGATTGTGGTACAAGTCCTTCATAGTGAAAGTAGTGAAGGATCCCTGTCCTAGAGTATATTTCTATTCTACATCATTACTTTTCAATGGAAGGTGAAACAAATAAAAACACTGATTTTGCAGCAGCCAAGTCTCACTCACCAAAAGAGTCTGAGTGTCAAATACCAAAGTGTTGCTGGAATTGCTGGTGTTGAGGAGGAGGCAGCTGTGCGTTATAGAGTATTTTCTGCACGCTCAATTTACAAACCATTAATCTAATGGGTAATTTCCAGCGGCGGAGGCCAGCGCTGCAATCACACGCTCTCCCGCTAGGAGGAAACAAACGCTGTGCAATTGGTAAGGCTAGACGTGGAGAATGCTCTTCTGGAGGTGTTTTTATAATTGCATCTGTTTATGTCTGTTTTTTCAGCAGCTTGCTGCCTGTCTGAGCCCAGGTATCTAACTAAGAGTGCTGCAGAAACAAGCTTGGCACAAAGCACCTTTTCATCTGCAGAGGCTCATGGGGTTTGAATCCAGGAACTGGTTGTTATCACCAGTTCCCCAAAAGCCAGCAGCAGAGCTGACCACAGACCTTCCTGAAATCTTTGGGATACCCTAGGGTTTTGGGCCTTTTTCTGGGGCCGTCAGGGCAGCCTGCAGAAGAAGTTGGGGTCTGTGAAATTCATGTTACAGAATCGCATAGCAGTTGCATGGGGATTTTCCTTTGAAGTGTGATACAGCCAGCTAAAGACGTCGAAACGTGAGTCAGTGCTGTATCATCGTTGCTCACTGCGCTAACGGAAGAACATCTTATAATAGCAGGAAGGGTAACGCTGTAGGCGTGAAACCAAACATTAGTACGGCAAAGAAACCTTGTCAGCTGGCTTCTCTTTCCCTGTCCTGAGCACACAGGTCTTGGCTTTTTTTTGAGCTCCTGAGGCTGCCTTCAAGGCTGATAAAACCCACCCAGGGCCCTGGCTGGCTTGGGCAGGAGGTTGTGCTGTCCCTGTGGCACGTCGGTGGTGAGGTTGGGCCCCGGCACGTCGTTGGTGAGGTTGGGCCCCAGCACGGCTGCCACCAGCCTGAGTTCATCGGGGCTCAGCATCGCTATTTTGGGCCGGTCAGACACATCCCACGGACCTGCTGAGAAGACCAAATGCCTCCTTGGTTGTCACTGCAGATACTGATACTGTCAGATACTACAAACACTGTCATGTATTAAGTCGAGCAGCTTTGGATAACCATTCCCCAAAAAGTTTTGTGCACTCAGGCTTGCTCTGCTGTCTTTTCCCTGTATCAGCGTGACTCTTCTGCACCATCAGGAGAACGACCATTTTCCTAGAGCCATCATTAATTTAGGATGGGTATCGGGGCTGCTGCTAATGCAGCGAGGAGCAAGCTAGAGAAGATTTAATGCCACATAACATTGCTGGGTGGTATCAATGGGATAAATCAAAGCACAGAAGACAATGTGTCGCACTTCATTATCCCTCTTAATAGGGTGAAGTGTAAGATGTACAAAGTGACTCTTCATTAGCTCCAGAGACGAGGCAAATTTGTTATCCAAAATCTTTCCCTTGGAGAGCCTGCGGGGTTATGTGCCTTGAACAGACCTCTGCTAGTTACCGTGTGTTCCCTCCTCAACTGTTTGTGAAATGCTGCAGTACTGCACAGAAAGCAGCATATGCTTACACCATGGGTCCCCCATTAGCAGGCCAATGTTCGTGCATGCCTACCTTTGTAAAGTGTTTAATTAGTTGTGCAATTATAGTAAATAGGAGTGTTTACCTGTATTCTTCCTGAAGCTGGTAAAACTGCAGCAGGCTTATGTCATTGCAGCACAGGGGAATTCGGTCCACCTCGCTCACCTATGGTTTGGACACATTTATACACACACCCCCAAAAAAAGTGCCTTCTGCTCTCCAGGAGAAGCCTGTGCGTAGAAGTGGAGCTTCCTGAGCACACCAGAAATTACAGCTCCGATGTGTGAAGCATTCAAAATTCAGCATTCTGCAAAGATCCGCTCAGTAGCTGGAATGTTTGCGCTGTTCAGTCAAGTCAGCTGGCAACAGGAACGCAGCAAAATGAATGATAAGGTCACTGACTGTGTAACTTTTCTCAAATACTTTTCTGCAGCTGGCAAATATAACCATACATGGATAAAACGTGGTCAAGACGCACTGTCTGTTCACAGCCAGGACTCTTGCTCTAGACTTGAGTACCAAAACAACGGCCAGAACTGACTTACGCTTCAGTAATTATTGAATTTGTTGCTCTTTTTAAACAATGTGATCTTGCTCTTTCCGTCTCTTCTTGGCTCCAACATCTGTGCAGGTTAAATTACTTTTTAAGGGTTGAAATTCTTTTGCTTTGCAGACAAAGTTCAGGCAAAAAATACCGTTTAGTAGAAGAGACCTATTTTTTAAATGCCACTTGGCAGTGGGTTTAGTCAATAAATAGGTGTTTAATTTTACAGCACATGGAGGCAATGTAACTGGCCTCTAGGGAAAGACAAAGAGGCATTTTAAATAAACCTCTTGGCATGTTAATCATCTTAAACCAAGAACCAGGGTCATCTTAAAGCATTAGGATGTGACTGGTAAAATGCCATCATGCATTTGTAAAACCTGAGCAATGCTCTGGTAGAGATACAAGACTGTACTCATAAAATCTTTGTTTAGAAAGGCAAAGGGAGTAGTCTTTAGCTACCTGCAATCTACAAGACCAGGTGACAGTACTAAAGACATTGCTCTCATGCCACTGTTTCAGAACTAAGTGTAACTTGTTGCCCCAAGATGTCAAAGTTACACATCTCTCCTGGCTGTTTTCTGGGTCTGGAGGCAGTAAAACCAAGTTTCCACAAATCACGGTGTAATTCCATCTTCTGCATTGATTAAGTAATGGTACGTTCTATCCTCCACAAGAGACCAGGCATGCAAGCCGGACTTGGTACACGGCATGCTGGGGCTATGCAAAGCAGCTCAATGATGCCTTTTGTCTTTCTCAACGCTCTTCCTGATGTTGCCCAACATTTTGTTGGCTGGTTTTGGCTGCAGATGCATGCTGAGCTGATGATCTCAGACAACTGTCAACAGTGACTTGAGGATCTCTTTCCTGGGCAGTGACAGCCAGTTCCAGGTTCAGCTTTGGCGTGGATTATTTTCCTTTACGTGTGTTATCTTAGGCTGATCCACGCAGAAGCTCCTGTGCCAACGTTGTGCCTTTCATTGGACTGCCCCGAGGTCAGGAGCATCCGCAGACCTGACGATTTCGTGCACACTTCCTTCTGCAGGTCATGAATGAAGATGATGAATAAAACTGATCTCGGTACCCACCCTCTGCTGCCTCCTCTCCACCCTTCTATTTGCTGCCTGGCCTTTAACCTCCTTTCAGTCCAAAAATGAACCTTTCCTCCAAATCCAGTGCTTGGTTTATTTAATGATACATAAAAAAAAAAAGTCCACTAACTTTGAGGAAGAAAGAAACTATTGAAATTAGCCTCCTATCTTTACTGCCCTTGTAGCTTTCTAATACAAAACAGACTTCCAAAATGTAAAGCTGCAGCTCAGTTTGTAGAAGAGGTGATCTGGAAAATGCACAACGAATTAACCTCAAAATAAATTTTTTAAAGGTTCTGTATTATCTCTGGAGAGTGTAGGTTGTTGTTTGACAATGTCGCTCTGTTTTCACACTGGAAAACCCCAGGCGTACCTGGTTGCTAGGGCGGAGAGTAATGTCAGAGAGGTTGCATCAGTCACGGCCAAGTAAAATATTAATCAGAGAGGCTCCTGTTGTGGGACCCGATGCTTAAGTGAAAAGGCAATGGCTGGGAAAGAAAATGGGATAGCGCAGTGAGCTTTAGAGCTACAACAGGTGAAGGTAACTGAGATTTTAGAACAAAAAAGCATAGAACTACTGTGAATTTACTAAACAATTAAAAACCTCAAGCTATTTTAAGAGGGTGTGATATAGCAGTGCCTCTGCTGTGGAATGGAGAGAAGAAAGCAACGTGGCTACAACCTTCACACTGCTGCAATTTCTACCGTACACCATATGAGCAGGATGCTCGCAGAAGCACCACTGCAGATGCTCTCGTCTGTCCACAGAAGTGCTGGTTTTGTTGATTAACATTTCTTATCAGGACCGCGTATTCGGTCCTTGTCACCTCTGCTGCAATCTACTTGGTGGCCAGAAGCTACGCAAGCGCGGCCGTGTGCTGCAGGAAGTGGCTCTGTGGGCAGCAGGATTCGCTTCTCTCACTCAGACCCCGCCACGAAGACGGGTCCCTGGCAGAGGAGCGGTGTTTCTGGCAAAACGGAGGACAAGCAGCACTGAAACACGCTAAGGGTTGGTGAAAAACCTGGCAGTGCCCCTTGTCAGCACACCTCTAGAGCACGAGCATTTTGGCCAAAATCCAGCTGCTCTAAAGTGTTTACCTAATGTCCCCCTGCTCTTCCACTGAAGTGTGAGCTTATTTCCTGTACTAAACTACCGTGTGTCTTGCGGTTAGTTATTAACTAGCTGTTCTCTTTGAAAAAGGGCTTTATTTCAGCAGAAAGTGATTCTCTGGTAATCCTTACTCAGTTTGGGGGAGCTTTGCAGCCTGCTGGCAAGACACCCTCTTGCAGTGTGCAGCAGTTTCTGCAAAATAAATGCATGCATAACACTTTCTAGGCATCAGTGGTATTTACGTTTTGGTCAGGCTGACTGAGGTAAAATTGTTTTTCAGCAGAAGAGAGAAGGAGTAATCCAGAATTAAGCATATTTTCGCCAAAAGCATTTGGTTGGTGGTGGATTCCCAATTGCCTGCCCGTTCTGTAGGAGCTGTTTGCAGCCCCTTTCGCTTTCTCTTTGAGTGCAATTGCACAGCCCTGAGCCGAGAAGTTTCCTTGGGAATCTTGCTGGTCGGTTCAGCTTTCGACGCAAGCTCTTACAAAATCACACTCTGGAGAAATTCGTTATTTATCTTTTCCGGTACTCTCTCGGTTTCACTTGTTTTATTTTAGGATAAGCTCCCAGATAAGATTAGTGAACTCCATGTGCAGAAGCGTGAGGGTGGAATGAGTGAGAGAAAGATAGAGTCCCACGTCACTTGATTTCTATATGCATAAATCTGACTAAAGCAAATACCAGGAAAAAGGAAATAGTCCATGTTTACTTATTCCAATTACTCATGCTTTTGTATTTCTTTCAATCCCCTCCAGGTCCACTTCTGTTAGCTCTAAGGATATCTAGAAACTATTTGTTCAGGACTAGGTATTTGAAGAGCTTTTCAATTTCAATTTTTTAGCCTTTTAATGCTCTTTTTTTTCCAATAAGATTTCAAGCTCAGGTAGATGGCGCTGGTTCAAGTCTGAAATGACATCTGTGTTTTTCTCTGTACATTTAGATCCTGATCAGCCAAAGTGTCTCACACCTCTGCAGGGAAGAAATCTTTCTGGAGGCTCAGGTCGGCATCCGAACCTTATGGCAGCTGCTGCCGAGACCGGGGGTGTTCTTTCCGCCAGACATGTACCTCTTGTGCTTTTTTTTCACAGTAATTTTTTGGTGCAAGGGCTGACCAAGCTGTGGAGTTTCTCTCCTGCGTCAGCATCCCTGTGGAAAAATCCAGCGTTGGGGAAGTGAAGATGGGAGTTTGCACTTGCAACCATCCGACTCCTTGTCTTTATGGCTGGACACTACTACCTGATGAGAACCGGACATTTAGGAGGGAGAAATGTAACTTTCCTGTCAAGTTTTGCTCCTTCAGAAAGGATCCTGCTTTTTTAGTCAATTAAGTCAGTGAAACAAGTTGTTCCATGGGACTAATGAAACTGGATTTTCACAAATCTATACTCCATCCTCTTTCCTCTCACTCACCCTACACCAATAACCTCATTTCCCCTGTGACTTTTCCGTTCCTCCGACACTGTAATTTCCCCAGTAAATCCCCTCAATAACCATGAAGGTCTAGCAGCCACCTGTCACATCTCCCAGCCACGGGATGAGGAAGAGGGTGCACATAATACCTGAGCTCACCGTGCCACCCTTCCTCTAACACCTGTGCTGATTTCCTCCGTACATCTGCCAATTTTTATAAAATATGTGGGAATGCCGTATATCTGTTATGATTCATTTTCCATCTCTGGCCTTGTTTTCCCATTTGTGTCTCCTACTAATGCTAAACAAGATACAGATGGATACAGCTTCATTTTCCATCTTGTTTTCCCATTCCTATGTCCTACTAATGCTAAACATGACTTGATACTGATGGATATGGCACCAAAATCGACATTGGTAGTAAAAATTGACATTGGTAGTAGGGTGATGGTTGGACCTAATGATCTTGAAGGTCTTTTCCAACCTTAATGATTCTATAAAAAGTGCAGGACTGGTATTTGCAGAGTTCATTTTATTTTATAAGGAAAGGAATGTGAGAAGGAAAAGCAGGAATTGCAGGGTGGCAAATAGGGCTGATACATGCCCTAGTGAAACAAGTGGTAATACGGTCTCAGGCTGCGGGGTGCTGTGAGCAAACTCAGGGCTTCACCTTCCCCTTGGGGGCAAAATTCAGATTAGACATTAATCCCTTAGCCAGTCCTGATCTGGTGTGAGGCCAGGTGCGCCCGGCTCAACTCGGAGACAAGCAGTTCTGCGCTCGATAAGCCATTTTAAAGGCCCTTATCCACTTGAGAGGCCTGATACTCTTTGTGCGCTCCGTTCTGTCACCGCTGCTCCGAGGGGCAGACAACAAACTCCTCAGCGCCCGGGGCCGCGGCGGGGCCGGCCGCCAGCAACCCCTGATGGGGAACCGGGCCCCGGGGCCTCCCCCGGCCGCCAGCACCACACGGCGGCGACCCCTGGCGGCCCCGGGCCGGGGCGGAGCGGGGTGGCGGGGCCGGGGCGGAGCGGGGCGGCGCCGGGGCCGCTCGCTGCCTCAGCGCTGGGGGTGGGCGGCGCGGTGCGGCGCGGCGGGCTGCGGGGTGATGGAGCCGCGGGCCCTCGCCCCGCCACGCAGCGCCCGCTGAGGCCCGGCCGCCGCCACCGCCATCGTCCCCGGGGAAATGGCCACCGAGCCCCCGCGGCCAGCGGAGGAGGCCGAGGCCCAGCCGCCGCTCGGCGCCGCCCCGGGCCCGGCGGCGGCTGTGGAGGGCGGCGGGCGGCGGCGGGGGCTGAACGGCTGCGTGCCGCTGTCGCACCAGGTGGCCGGGCACATGTACGGCAAGGATAAAGGCGGTGAGCGGCGGCCGGCCGGGACGGGAGGCGGAGGGGGGACCGAGGTGGCGGCCCCCGGCCCGGGGAGGGGACGGGAGCCGTTGTATAACCGGGGAAGCGGCTGCACGGCGGTGCTGAGGGGAAGGCGGGCTCGCCGGGCTCCTGCCAGCCGCCCCTGGCTCGGCTTCGCCTCCGCAGCCGCCTCAAAGGGGGAGACTGAGGTGGCGGCATGCTGGGAGGCTGGGTGTGTGCCCCCGAGGGTGCTGTGGCTGAGGTGGTTCCCGTGTGGATGAGGACCAGAGGCGTTTACCTGCTTCCAGACGCTGCTCTGCAAGTGCCTGTTGTAGGTTTAGAAGAGAAGGGATAACTTCGTAGTTGCTTGCTTATCTGATGACAGGAGCAAGCCCAAAACATCAGCTAATAATGTCGAATGATATTGGTGTAGGACTGGGAGTGTGTGAAGAGATTGTAAAGATCCTCTACCTCCTTATGGTGAGGATGTAGCATTCTTGAAGCTCCTCCCCCCAGCCTTTAATTTTTATTTTAATTTCAGGTTGAGGACTGAGGTCTTCTGATAAAGGTTCCTTTCAGTGTAGGCAGCGGTCAGTGCTTTGCGAGTGGCCTCAGTAAAGCTAACATTGCTAAAGGTTGTTATTATGACCCTTCCAAGTCATCATATTTGGTATAATGCCTGCCTCTGAGCCAAGCGTGAGGTACACATCCATTCAGTTTTCATGGTGACCTTCTAGAATAGCTGTAAGGAGTACGTACTGTTACGTTGCCTTTGAACCCTGTCTGTAGGAGCTGCCCCTGCTGAACAGGCCAAAGACTGAACCTCATAACCCCTTCAGCCATCAGTAGATGGAATTGCAACACTAATGGCACTGTGAGTTTGTCTTATCTGTAGCTCATGTTCATGGCATGTCTTGCTGCTGATTATCTCCACAGCAGAGTAATTCTCACCTGCTGTCCCTGCTGCCACTGAGGCAATAAAACGTCGAGGGGGCACGTTGGGTCCCTGGAGCTGTACGTCGGTCTCGTTGCTCGTGTTTTGTAATATGGGGTGGGGTCAGGCAAGAAAGGCTCACCTTCAGGGAGAGTCTCACCTTTGGCACGTCAGTTGTTATCAGAGTTCCATCAACTGAATCTTTGTCACCTGGGTGATACACCATCTCTCTTGTGGGTGCTGATCAAACGGATTAGGTAATGCCAGATCCATTAGATCGAAGGAGCGGAACTAACATTTACTTGCAAGGGGTACTGCCACTGTTGATCTCCTCTTAGAAACTTGAGTTTTACCTTTAAGTGAAGACCGAAGCTGCTCTGTGGTACTCACAATTCTATAATTTTTGTAACTGAATCTTCTCATTTTATTTCTTTACAGATATTGTTTGTAGGAGTACAGGCAGTTGAGATGCTAAAGATACAGGGTCATGTAAAATTCTGCAGCGCTGCTCGCCATGGTGTCTTTGTTATGAAGCGAGTGGCCGGATGTGTGGATATATGTAGTTACTAATAGCTCTGGTAAGGAATATCACAGACAATATGTGCGCCAAAATCTGTGATAATTTTAAGTCTGTGTAAGGAGACCAGCATGTCTTGTACCTTCTCCATTGCATTTTCTGCATTTTCCCACAGTAGTTACCCTTCCTGCTGTTTTCCGTTCTACCCTTTCCTACCTCATTAAACCTTGAGCATTTTAAAAGCCTAAAATTATAAAAGCAGTAGTTCTTTTTATGTGGATGCCTCTGTCACTATGCACAAAACATAGCAAATGCACCTTGAAGGATGTACCCTGCTGGTGTTAGTGTCTGAGCTGTCTGCTGATTCAAGCTCAGAACCTTCCTTGTTCTGCCAAGCTTCCTCCTGCATGTCGCTGCTGTCCTCTGGGCTTGACTTCCCTTCTGTGCCCACATACAGACATAGAAAGGACTTGAAGTAATTTTTTTTTTTTTTGTTAAAGTGCACATTAAAATGTCTTTGTCACCAGCTTTTCTTCCTTTCTAATAACCTTTCCCTTTTCCCTTTGCTTCCTGTGGCTGTCACTGCTGTGCGAAGACAGGGCTCTAGCAGTCTCCTTGCACGGACACGTATCACTCTGGCATTTGGGCGTTGGGTTTGACCTTTTGGTGAATGCTCTGTTCAATAGCGCTTTCCCCCAAAGACAGTAAATCGTGTAGTAAGGTTGTGGCCTTGGGTTGTGGCTTTTCTCTATGGGCAGGTAGAAAGACGCAGGAGCTGAGGAGATACACTACTTTTTACAGTGTGTTTGTGCAAAATGGGTGAAGCATGTGGATTAAATTTTTTTTAAAACGCACATACATCTATATTGGTTATGTTTGCTGTAGATAAGAGCTTCAGTATGCTAGCAAACTTTGCATGCAAAGCCACAGATAAACGTTTTTGAGATATTTCAGAATTTTAATTTTGGTATGGTTCTGCTGCTTATTCAGAAACACTAAATTGCTAATTCGCTTATTAAAACAAAGACTCTCCCTGTGCATGCAGGAAAAAAAAAAAAAGCAGGAATCCTGAAACAAAGCCATGACGAATGTTCTAATGTTAGTATGATCTGCAGGTGATGGTATCTCATGTGGTAGATCAGGAGAAGCTTATGGAGTGTTCATCTTTATGGTGAGTGCTAAAACACGAGTCCTTGGTTTCCAGCCTGCCTTTGTCACAGATGTAGGGTAGGTGCTCTGTTCTGTCAAGAAATACAGAGTATGAGGGGATTCAGACAACATCAGGCTCTTCAAATAATAAATCTTGTCATCCATCTTGATCCACAGTGTGGTGTTCTGGTGGAAAGTACTTACTGAAACTTGTCGTGAAAGCCCAGGTTTCAGCCTAGTAGCATATGGGTTCTACCTGTAGGAATGTTTGCCTGGTCTTTGTACCTTGTAGGCTGTCCGCTTGTCTTATCACCAGTGCCAACATGCAGGCTTTAAGGAGTGCTATAAAACCTTCTTTAATGTTGTGATTGCTAGTAATTCATTCAAAACATATCATTCAGAAGCTTTGTGCACTCTGCTAAGTGCTTTCCAGCACATGTAAAAGGGTACAGGGAGGGCAGGGGGAAGCTGTTGTGTCTTGAAGATGTGGTAGTTGGCATGGCTCGGTAATATTTTTATCTAGTCTGGAAAGTGTAAAAAAAAAAAATCCAGCTTTTAGCAAGCAGCTTGACTTGAGAATTGTTTTACACAAATTTTTAACCACTCTTTCTTTGTTGGCACAGCCAACAACTTCACAAAGTTTGGTGGTTGTTTTACAGTAAGTATGTCGGGCTTTAAAGGTTTTGTTTAGTTTCCAAGTCTGCACAACAGAGCCCATTCAGAGATTATGCTTTCCAAAAGGTGAAAACACAATTGCTGTTACAACTGTTTTTGGGTCACAAAGTTCCTGGCTTGGTCTGCTGCTTCTCCTCAAGTGGTAAGCTGAAGATGGAACGTATTTTGGATACAGCTGACATATTTTTGTCTTCCTTTTAAACAAAATAAATTACCATATGAAAAACTATGAATAAATCCAAGGAGAAAATTTATGTTCTGGAAGTGTTGTTTTTTTTCCTTTTCCCTTGTAACTGGTGATTTGAAACTTAGAGCATGGTTCACAGAGATGCAATTACTTTTCTCCATTGCTGTCCATATCCATCTTTTGAGTACCCTCAGATATTAAGGAGAGTTTCTCATGCGGCTACTCAGCAATACTGCTGACTGCAGAGTCACTAAGGCTGTTTGGGGAGGATATTTTGCTTTTTGGGGGTCACAATGAAAGTGGTTGCCAGCTGAGATGAAACTCTACATTGTGTTATAATTATGTGTGATACAAATAGCAGTATATCATTAGCATGGAGTGCTATAAGGGTGCTACCTCTAGCAATACAGAAGTGCTCTTTCGATGCAGCTTGTATAGAAATATGTCTGCAGGCCATATATTTCTACTTTAGCTTGTGAAAAAAGTGTTAAACACATCCTTTAACTTCAGCTTCTTAACACTGTTGGAAAAACAACTTATCAGTTATTTAAAAAGGGAGTGTCTATGTAATCTTCCATAGTGAAATGAACGTGTTTTTTTGGGTGGAACTTTTCACGTCAAATCCCAGTGCTGTGTTGGCCTTGAGCAGAACTAGACCCGGGAATTCATCCGATGGGTTGAAAAAAAGCAAGCAAACCTCTGCTAAGGATTTTGTATAGGAGCTGCCAAGTTCTCCTCTACTGTGCGTGTACTGAAAACAGTAGAACTGAACAAATAGGCTGTCCCTGATGTGTATTTTCTATTTTTGAAAAAAATAAAAGTTCTCTCTTAAAACTTGGCCCTGAAGGAAATGCTTCTCTTCTAGGTATACTGCAGCATCCAGATGGGACTGTCCTGAAGCAGCTGCAGCCACCACCTCGAGGTCCCAGGGAGCAGGAGTTCTACAACAAGGTGAGGGTCCTGCATAGCAGAGGGAGCCGCCTCGCTAAAGGTGGAGTGATGGCTGGTATTCACGTCACAGTATATCATTATTGTCGCCGTTGTAAAGGTGTAAGGTGAATATCTGAATGGTACGTCACTGACAGTCTTGTCCCAGTATCTGCAAGCTGTCTAGAACTGTCTCCTCCTTGAGTATCTGTCCCCGTGCCAGGCCTACTTCACTCGCAGGATTTAGGCTTGATTATTTGATCCCAGGACAGGAGGGTTTACACAACATCTAAGGTTTTATTGGAAAGCCTCGTGTGATGTCCATCTGTGAGTAAAGGGTGGCATGTGTGATCCCATCAGTTTTCTTTCTCACGTTGGTGAGCATCTCAGAATCAGTTGCTTGTAAAACTTAGTGTATTACACATCCATATAGTGTGGTTTATTGCTAGAAGTATTGCTGTGTTCACTGTGTTAAAACTCAGCTCCTTTAAAACATCAATAAAAAGTGCAGTTCTCCAGTTTTAACTTTTGTTTGTTGTATTTTCTTTGTGAACCAAACTCATTGCTCATCTCCAGTTCGATTTATCGGTCACTGGAATAGCACAAATCAGGAAGGCTGTCGATGGTTCTTACTTGAAGGTAAACTGTTTTGGGGGTCTCTTTCCCTTAATGGCCACCTGCCCATCATAGTCTGCCACATGCTTTTCCATATCATCTTGATCTGTTATCCCTTTCCGTGGCTTACTAAGTACTGCAGAAATCTTCATGCAGGATGGAAGAGGAGTCTTGAGACTCTTTTGTTGTTGTTATTTGGGTTTATTTGAAAAGTATTAATTTAATCTACCGAAAGATGTTGCATATTTTGCAGAAATGTGTCACGTAACACTGACTAAACAACGAACTCCAAGCTAACAATGTGTTTGCATACTAGCATTGCTCGATAATTCTCATGATAGGACTGCTAGACAAAACAGCAGCTCTTGAGTTAGTAGGAGCTCAGCGGGAGCCAGTTAAACCCAAAAGTAAATATTTCTCTGAGGTTTCACAGGGGCTGTCGTTTAGGTGAGGTTAAGAATGATACAACCCAGGCTGAGCAGTATCTCTTCACTAGAAGAGAAAGCTTGAACAGACTCCTTTGAGTACCAGGTTACTTGCTCTTCTGGGAACTCCTCGAGTACAGTAACGTACTCCTACTGTCTAAAGCCAGAGGGTAAGAGGTGTAAGTTTGGACGTTGCGTAGATGTTAACTTTTCACAAGTTTATCGCTTTGCCTGCTGCTTAGACTCATGTGAAAAGCTGTGAGCAAGACCGTGGGCGAAATCATCTGTGTCAGTGCCCTTGTGACTAGACCCTGTCGCAGTGGAAGAAGGCAGGTCTTGATTGTACCAAGAGCAACAACGCAAACTCCAATGATATCTGCTGGGGCCTTGCCAAGTTGCTCTTGATGCTGAATTTTTGTTGGTTACAAGCCATTTGGGAAAAAAGGGGCTTGGCCATTCCTGAAGAATTATGGAGAAGGGGAAAGCTGTATAGCAATTACTTGTGTGGGGACTAGACTGCCTTTTTGTGGCAGAAGGGAGAGGGAGAAAATGCACGTACCTGGATAGGTGAAAGTACAGGAGAAAGGTCTTAGGGTTTTGTTGCTCTTCAATGATTAACTGCTATCATGTTTGCTCACAGGCAGGAATCACATGATGCAGGTATAGACACCTAAGCACCCCATACGTTTGTTACAAGGCGAGGATTACTGCAGGTTGTGAGGTTCATCGAAAGGTACGCAGTTTCGCGGAGAGCTTGAGCTGAGGCAATAGCTCATCGCTGCCAAGAGGGAAGGGCCTTTCTTCCCCTATTGCCATTCACCTTGTGCTGTGCTGGTGCTTCTCAGACATGGGGGAACTCTGTTGACTTACTAAAAAGTCAGCAACACTTCCTCAGGTTGGAAGCCTTTTGTCAGTTGAGCGATTAAACTGATAAGCAGTGGGAACAACAGCAAGACTGCCCCATTTTGGTGACTGAGCTCACTGCATCTTCTGATCTACAAAGAGACATAGCACCTTGGGATAGGCTAATGAACCTCCAGAGAACAGGGAAAGGAGAATTTTACTGCTCCTTGAGACGAGGGGTTGTTTACAAGGCAGTCAGGAAGAGAAGGTGATGAGAAATAGTGCAGAAATCCAGCAACGGTGCTTCTAGATAGATGTACGATAGGGCTGTCTTCTGGATGCAGGTGGGATAGAAGTAGTTTTGAGGCAGAAGACTAAATCTTTCTGGATCCTGGAAAGATTTTTGGTGCAGATGAGCAACAAGAGTTGGCGTATTCTGCGAGGACAAAGCTGGAGTGGATCTGAAGGCTGTTTGTAGGGTCTTCTCTGATGGAGCCTTCATCGGTTGTATCTATTACACCATGAAGTGTGTGAAGACTGAGGAATCCCAGACTGTCACTCAGCCAGGACTAGACAGCAAGTGTGTTGTTAAGATCAAACCAGAGGTGGCCCCTTAGTGTATGCAGGTTAATCAAGATGTTTTTTTCATTCCTGCATCTATGTCTTCATAAGCGCTTTTAACTATTTTGCATGTATAGATATTACCAGTTATTCCTTACCTGGGCAAGAAACAAGACCTTCTTCACTTAGGGGTAAGGCAAAGCTCCTCAGCTGAAGCAGCTGAGTGCCAATGTAGTTCATGGTAGCAGGAAGATGTGTATGTCTTGGTTTCTGCACGTGTCAGCCGGAGAGCAGCTATTGCAGGTCTGAGGCAGAAGTGTCTTCAATAACCAGCAGTGACTGGCAGCGTGCTGGTGAGTGCTCATGGGCTGAAGGTTGCAGGGGGTGTGTCATGACAGCAGACAAGTTTGAATTATGGCCCTGATAATTTTAACCTGATAACAGGCTCATATCAGGTAGATACTGTCTTTATCTGGACAAGATGTTCCGAACTGCTGGATTAGCCTTCTGCTGGCTGTCTTGTGAACGAGACAGAGGGCCGTAGCCTGCGTGAGCAAGTCACCAGAAATTTGCTCCCCTATCGTGGGCAAATGATGGGTGTTTCCTACAGAGCACAAAGTAGGGTGCTGACTGGTAGAGCCCAGACAAAGCGGGCTACCTGCAGTGTCAGAAATGGCAGAAAACGTAAGCGAGACACTGTAGTGCAAAATACTCACGGCGATCTGAAACTATGATCCGTGTGTCAGCCCGCTCAGAAGTAGGTGGCAACTGGAAGTTTTGGAGAATTTCACAGGTCTCTATCCAAGAGGAAAACTGGAAAATCTCCCTAGCAATTCCTACTCAGACTGTCGTTAGCTCACTTTTCTATTTTCCAGATAGAATACCTTCAGTTTAGCAGTTTATAAAAAAAAAAAAAAAAAAAGAAAAAAAAAAAGAAAAAAAGGCAAACTTCTAAATACTGGGCTTCTTCCTTACAAGATTGTTTTACCACTACAACAGCATGTGACATCCTCTACTGATGCGAGAAAGGCTTCCTACGATTCTCTGTTATAAGGGAGCAGAAAAAATGGAGCATAACAAGGTTATCATGAATTGCTTCTATGATAAAATGGAGTGGAATAATAAGGTGTTTGTAGCCATTGTTAATAACTTGCTATGTGTAGTGAGCTTAACTTAGTGTTGGAGTGTGACTTCCCAGTGGTAACGTCCCCTCTCTATTGATTCTGTAAATATGAATAGTTATCAAATTAAAATAATAATGTTTTAGTTTTGTTTCTGCAAACTCCCTTCCTAAACCTGAGGGCATGAACTTGGTATAAACACAGGCTGTGTAACCGTGAAGTGTTCTACCAGGTCTTCTGATACCCTTATCTGATTAAAAAGTTGGACTTTTTAAACCTTGAATAGCTACAAAATACTTTGTTTTCAGTAGATATGAGCAGCAAGAGCAGGAAAAGGAGTTGATGTAGAAGGGTTGTGGTTTTTTAAGGACTATCTACGCCGATGATCAGTTGTTTCCATCTAATGGAAATACTCGGTGAGGACGTATAGGCGGAGACACCGTGAAGGACTGCTTTTAAAGGAGGTTCAGGAGGGAGCAGGGATGTGGAAACATGAAAATAGTGATGTTTGAAAATGCCGTCTAATACATTATGTATATATTATATTTCCATTAAAGAAAATAAATTGCTGCAAGGCAGTATGTGTTTATGGTAGGCTGCCTACACGTGCGTACTAAGAAATCCATAAAAGCACACTGCTTCTCAGTCCATTTTGGTTTTTAACTTCATCCTGCCTTATGCCAGGGCACACGTGTACATGCTGAAGCAGTCTGATTCAATCCAGCAGTGTCAGGAGAGGGAAGAGGCCCATCAGCCCTCCTACAGTCATCTCTTCTGGCAGATGAGCTGGGACCTGTGAGAAAAGCATCCTTTAGAAAGGTCAGCACAGCCTCTGGAAGAGGTAAAACCTTTGTGCTTTACAGGGTACAGAGCTTGTCTCAACCATACCAGGCTGTACCTAAGAGCACCGTGTGCTAACATAACTCTCTCTTCCTATTTAAGAGCTCTCCTGTTCAGTAGAGGGGTTTTCTTAATTTGTCACGTCAAGAATGTAGCTTTGCAGAAACGACTGTCCTGTTGGTGCCCTGCAGAGGGGGAGGAAGCTGGAATGTCATGCTTTAAATAGGGCAGCTGCTTTTGTGGGCACAAAAGGATAGAGCTTAGGCTGCAAATATTTAAAACTAAGGAAGAGAATTTACAGTTGTTGAAGCTGGCTTCCCAGCTACAGTTTCCTACAAGCTCTCTGTTTAGCAGGAAGAGGCGGAGGGTTTCTCTTCTTACATTCAGCAGGCCAACAGAAGGTTGGTGGGCCATTTGGAATGATGGCACTTTCAATTCTGATTTCTGGCAGTTGCTTCACGGGGCTGTAAACCTCTGTTAGTACGTGTACCTGTTCTGAGCGTGGCATATTGACATTTTAAAGGTTGGTAATTCACTAGCTAATAAACTGGGATTTTATGCTTAACAGATCAATAAATGTCCTCATAAGCTTTTACTTGAATTGCCCTTTTGCTCTCCTGCAGTGACTGCGTGATGGTTGGGGTGCATGATGTACGCCTTCCCCCCTCATCCTGCCAGCCGAAAACTGTCCTATCTGAGAAATTTCTTGCAGCATGGACAACTTCCAACAGTTAGCATTTTTTTTTCCCTCTTTGCTAGTGGCTGCATGTCAGAATTGTCATAGCTGGTGCTCGTGTTGTTGCCAAATCATGGCTCCAAATAGCATACCTGCAATACTAATAACGTTTCCAAGGCTGTTGTGAGGTGAGTCTTACCCGGATTCTCAGATACCCTTGTCCCAGAGGGCACGTTTGTGATTTTGGGGGTTGGAGTGAAAAGGCAGACGGGGTTCTCCCGGTCCCAGCTCAGCTCTGGCAACTTCCTACCTCTGCCTGAGTGCTTGGGAGCCGAGAGCTGATTCACCCCACGTAGCATTGGGAAAAGATAATTGGGCTAGTCATTTGGCCCTTCTGGAGAACAGTTCTTCTCCCATTGCCAATTACTGACGGCTCTGTTAACTCCTCTAGCAGTACTCGGAAAGTTCAGGGTTCGAGCCCTGCTGACATATTATATGAATGCAAGGAAGCTGTTACCGCTGTAGATAGTAGAAATTGTTTTTTGCTCTTGTTACATGTCTGGAAAACAAAGCCAGGATGTAGGAGACGCAAATAACTCCAGCATGTAAAAGAGATTTACGTTAGGTGAGAGTCAGGCGCTTGAAAGCTAGGAAGTAATGGTTGCATGGTCGCCCGCACGATTGTTTTTCTGAACTTTTGTTGGATGCATTATAATGCAACTTTCAGTAGGGTGATGACCTGTCTTTTTGTTTTCTTTCCCCTAAAGAGCTTACCCATTTTACAACCTGTACATGAGGCAGAATGAAAATTGTTTGTGCAGCTTGTGTTGTCCCTCTTGCAACAGTTAGTCTTTGACTTTGTGACCAGAGGATAACGTGTGTGTTAGAGAATTACCACTTAGATTAACGTTCCTTGTGTTCCTGTGGGTACAGAGAAGAAAAGGGCAGAAAGTATGCCTGTTTGGACCATTATCAATACTTTTATCCTTATTTTATTTCATTCTCTATAACCTGTTGTTGCTTTTGTGCCACAGCTTTTCATTAGTTTGATGCTTTCTTTTTTTTTTTCCTTTTTGCATCATCTGATTTTAATTGGTATTCGAGCAGCTTCAGGCAGTGCAGAAGACTTCTAGTGACTTCCCTCCCCCTCCATGGCATAAAATCAAGCCAGCAGCCTGAAAGATGTGTTTTGGCCTGGAAGCTTTTGCACAGAGTTGCAAGAACTGACTCATAAAGCTCAGCCCTCTTTCAGCCTATATAGCACAAATCACGATAAGGCAGCCTGTGTTCTGTAAACTGTTCTGTGCTAGTGACAGAAGACAACAGGGATCAGGGAGGGAAAGCATGTCTTGCTTCAGGATGAATTACCCTATTTTATAAACTCAGCTAACTGGTTTTATAGTCTTGATTTAGATGATTATTCTTGACTGAAAAAGGAGTGGATGATGGCCATAGTGCTGCTATTGTGTACTAAAATATCCTTATCCCGTGATCAAGTCTCCAGCTAAGGTTCTGAGTTTGTCTTGTATGGACAAAGCTTCAAGAAATAGGATGCACCCTTCTCTTAACATCTCATATGGGGGATGCAATGCCTTGCCTGAACCTTTCTGTACCCCTGTGCCCAGAGCTGTAGCTCGATACCCTGAAATGTTGGCTTTTGCTGTGTCTCGTTCTGGGACGTCCACATCTGCTGCATCTCCAGAAGAGGTAGTGGCACTGCAGTGACACAAGTTGCCTGCTTGCAAACATAGTGAGTGCGTTCTGATACACTCCCTGTCTGCCCTCGTCATTGTTCCTCCTGCTGAGAAAATGCTCAGGACGGATTTGTTGCGTTGGGGATATGAGCAAATTGAAGTTCCCAAACCAGTGGGTGAAACTGTCTTGTGCTCTGTACTTAAAACCACAAGCCTAGACAGAAGTATTGTAATAAAGGGAAGGACATGCAGTACTCCTCAGCTAATGAGAAGAAAATGACTTTGTGACCAAATTGTGAAATACTTACTGCTTGTATTTGTGTATTTTTTAAATTAGGAGTTGTCTAAGGAGAATGAAGGATGAGGTCTAGTAATCTGCTGAGTTCTTCTACTGTTCTATAAGCACTCAGATTTTTCTGTACTTCAGGTCACTATTAAATGACTTAAAGCCTGCTGTACCAGGACAATAGGGCTTAAATTTGTGGCAAATTTTTGTGCAGCAAAAACAAGTTTGGGAGGGCCACGCTCTGCGGTAGAAAATTACCCTAAAGAGTCTGCTGAGCATCTGTTTGCTGTGTTCCTTGTACATTGTGTGCCACAATAATCTACAGTCCCCTTCAATAAATCTAAGAAAAACTGTAAAAGGAGGCAGTCAAAGGCCATTATTGCAATTTGATGCTAGCAGGGAACTACTGGGTGGAGTTCGTAACAGACCAGGTTGCCTACAGTCCATGCTGTGCAAGCATGCAGGAAAAAAACAATCTCCTTGTCTTATTAACCTGATTTTGAGGAAAATTCCTTTCCAAGAGTAGGTCCCGCTGAAAATGAAGCAAAAATACAGGGTTTTAATATGCATGTCCACGGAATGTTAAATTGGGTTAAGTTGCAGTGCCCTTGCTATGCTAGAGGGTAATGCAAGCACTAACTTTTTCAGACTGAATCAAGTCTTATGAGTGAAGTTTCAATTCATTTATGATGGTAAGTATTTCAAAATCAGGATGAAGTTCTAAAGGTATGTTGTAGTTAGGCAGAAAATACAGCACTTGATGCATCACAGGCTTATTTCAGAAAAAGATATGGTTGGTAAGCTGCTGGTATGGTGTTCATCATCCACGTACCAGATTAACCATCAGTGAACTTAAAAGTCCGTTTGGCATGATGTTGAATGTCTTGCTGTGCGTGTAACGTGCTTGTTGAAATTCCTCCAATGTCCAATACTTACAGAGCAACTTGGTAGTAATTATTTTTTAGCCTTTTGTGTGTTTGTTTTTTCTGAGCACGTGTATGTGAGTGTGTGTGTGTGTGTGTATATATGTATATATATATAAATACAAAAAAAACAAACCTCTCCCTGAAGACAAAGCAAAGTGAATGACTTGACTCACCATGCCCAAGTGTAACATTTCCCTTACCCAGATTTGTTTTTTTCCTGTGCCTGACTGGAGCAGACTATGCCCAAAGGCGTGCTAAGGTTTCTTAGTGTTATTACTGTTCCTGTAGCTGGTTCTGTAAATTCCAGTTTTGCTCAGGGCATGTGGGTGTGGGACTCCAAAGGGTTACTTATTCAAGGCAACCAAAAAAATGCCTCCAGCTATTACAAAACAGCTACTTGGATGTTAGTAAAATAGCTTAGATGACTAAAATTATCAAAATTTCATCGAGCACGAATGGATGTTCTCAAGGGAAGATACAGACGTGGCTTTAAGTGTTTCAGGAGTGTTAGTGGCAGAATGTACCTGGAAGGCGGTTTTAGCAGGGTGCCTTGGCCTGGCACTTTCTCAGTGAGCCAACTTGAGGAGCGAAACAGACTGGGGGATCAGCTGGATGATGGCAACACCGCCAGGCTCAGATTGGTTTAAGCTACCATGAAACTGCACCTTTAGGGTAATGCTGCAGTACATTCTTCGTGAGAGCTGCCTCTTGCAGCATTGGAAAAGAAAAATCCTACTTGTGTCTGTCAGGACTTGTCTTCCTTTTCCGTCTCTTTGAAATGCAAAATTAAGTTTTGCCTATATAACTGCTTGAGGGTTCCTCCCACCCCTTGTTCTCTCTCGCTGCCTAGCTTGAATCTTCAGATTCAGTGCTTTCCAGAAACAAAGGGTAGTGCTTATTAATGTTCACAGAAAGTGGGACGGTGATTGTGGCTTATTTCTCTTTTTATCCTATTGTTCTACCATTTTACTTTTTTTTCAATAGTTCCAGTGATAATTCAAACTCATAAATAGTTGGAGTTGGTTCAAAATACCTTCTTGAAGCAGAAAGTTCGTATGGAACAGTCTAGCTGCTGCCCTTGCTCAGCTTGGTTTTACATCTATGAGGATCTCAAGGTAGTGGTTTCTGACCAGGTCAGTATCTTTCTTCCCTGAACACGCAAAACAGTGGTCATGTTGCACCACTTAGAGCATTGCAGTAACAGAGCTATTATTTTCATGTAATAGTTGTACAGATAGATGAGAACTGGCTGTACTGTATTTCTTTGAGGAAGGTATGGATTAGCAAAGGGACTTGACTTTTTGCCTTGACATTTGCTGGATTTCTCTGACCGCTGATGGCTTGACTTTTTGCAATGGGTAACTTGAGGACAGCGTCACTACGGCGCTGTTGGGTGGACGGTAAGTGCTGTTGAACTCAGAAGGAAGAGTAGGGGGAGAAGTGTTTAGTGTGTTAAAATTGAAACTTCCTTATCAGATGACCAGCTAGGCTATGTTCTCCTTAGTTTGGCTGCTAGCGGAGAGTACCAAGCACAAACATGATGCTTCTGTCTCTGTTGTACGTACAAATGCATATACCAAACAAACATAGGTTTCGGAATAGCAAACTTCATCTGCAGTTTGTCTTGTGTTTTTGAATTAGATTCAACTTAGGAGTCTCTTGACCTACTCAGAAGGCTGCTTAGCAGGTGTCCATGCTGTTGATATAAATATAATCATCTACACTTTCCTGGGTATCTTCTTCAAGAGCGTGCTTTTTTAAAAAAAAAAAAAAAAAAATCTGATTATGGTGTCTGAGGGACCAGGCTTTGTTGCACATCCTGACAGAAGAATTATCTTTGACTTCAAAGAGCCCTCAAGTTGATTGGAGACTCCAGCTTCCTACACAGCTGACACTGCGCATATCATCTGCCTGTGTTCATGAGTTGCGAACCTAGGAGAGGAGGAAGGGCAGGAGGAAGCTCAATTCTGTGGCAAGAGGTTTGTGATGAAACATCATCTCTAATTTGTGATTTTGACTGAGAACTTCCTAATGCCCACTACCCTGCACTGTGCACAGCTGGGTGGCTTCCAGCAGCTGCAGGGTGTATGTGTGGGTAAAGCAAATAATTTAAACTTGCTTTCTTGTTAATTTTTTGTTGCCTGGGAGTCTTGTGGGATGAAAGATGAGATGGGAGTTTGCTGTCTCGTGAAGAGGGAAACAGCCCTTTTGTGCTTGTGATGGGGTAGGGTGGAGTGCCTGCTTGCATCTTCCAAATATTTCCTGCCTTGCTTCTGGAGTAAGTGGCTGTGGGAAAGGAAGGGGGTCTAGACGGTCTGTCCCTACCCAGTTTACCTCTGGCTGTTTTGGAGAACTTGCTGCTTGTGGCATCCACTGCTCTCTGCTCACAGCCCTGCAGAGGGGTTTGTTGGGTGCTGCTGCTGGTGGTTGTGCCCGACTGCTGCCTTTTAGCTGCTGCTGCTGAAGGTCTGAAGCTCTGCCACATCCTCGGAAATGGGTCAGGGTTTGCTTCCCCTCTTGTGAGGATAATTCCATGCCTCAGACTGCAAATCTTGCTAGGGTCAGCTCAATTTTGACTATATAAAACATGTGGAAGCGGATAAAATAGGACCTACTCTTTTTTTGGCATTGCTAGAAAATGTCTGTTTTGATAAACATCACCAAATAAGTATCTCTTTGGGAGATGTCAAAGCTTACTTTCACAGCCTTCATTTTTTGGAAGCTAAGATGGCCAGCTCCTTTCTGTAACTTTTTTTTCCCTGACTCCTGGGAGAAGGATAGAATTGTTGCAGGTGTACGCCGTTCTTATTTGAAAATTCATCTGCATGATCAGACTGTGGAAACGTAAATATATCCTGAACTGTTTTAAGCTTTTCTAGTCTTTCTGTAGGTATTTTCTGTGAGTGACTATAATCTAATGCATAGTGCAGCTATATTTTGGATAGTAAAATAGCAATTCATTAAAATAGCATTTAGTACAACAGCATTCGTAAATATTTAACTTTTGGAATTACTCTGGTATCAGATTTTTTTTTTTTGGATATAAACAGAGCTGGCTCAACTCCAGTCATATTTGTGGAAAGAAATACTGCAGACAAGTCAAAACATGATGGTACTACTTTGAAAAAGAACCAAAAGATTTCCGAGTTGTAAAGCTGTGCAGTTATGAATTGCTAAATGCAGAACTGCTGTTAGAACCTCAGTTTTTTTGGCCCTCGTACTTGCCTGGTATAACTGGGCGATGTAGGAGTCCGGAGGGAAATGCGGTGCACACTCAGGTAATTAAAGTCTGTGATATAATGCGTACACGCAGGGAGACAGATTTAAGGTTGCACTATCATCTGTAAATCTTGTATTTGCTAGTTTGAGTGTGTGGCTTCTCAACTGTTTGCCACCCAGGAACCCCCTAAGAAATAAGCTTGGAACTGAACTCTGCACCTGCTGCTGGTGGCTGGTTGTGTACCTTGAGGCTCTGCAAGCGACAGCACCACTGCTCAGGGCCAGCTTATGGTAACAAGCAACAAGAAAAGGAGATGGTTGGGACTGGCGTGCCTGCCCCGGCATTTCTAGTTTCGAACTCAAATCGCTTTTAAATAAATGCATGTTTTAAAATCCATGTTTTCTAAATCAGTTCTTTTACGTACTTGAGGAAATTCTGTTGAAACTGCATTTTCATCAAAGCGGTGTCTTTCCACCAGGACACTTGAAGATGGGTCTCTACTGCCAGAACTAGTTTCCTGTTGAAATTTAAACATTTGTTCTACCCTCCCTCAGTCATTTATGCGATTAGCTAGTCTTTACAAAACAAAGGAGAGCGAATGTCACGCTGCTTTAAATACAGAAAAGAACATTCCCATTCTCCCAAGCAGCCCCCTGTTTGCATTAAAAAACAGATGAATCTGTTTGGATCAGACTTAGCAAAACAAACAGAATGTACTTTGGATTAAAAACTAGGGGAGGGTGAATTTGTCTCGGAATTAAAACATTCTGAATAGCTGGAAATTATGACTTCATGGTGTCTGTTAGACTATCGAGCTGCCACAGAACATATCTGAGGCATGTTCTTCCTATGAGTTAGCTGCAGTACTTTGTAATGGACATGTTGTGAGCCCTCCAAATGTCAGCATCCTGTTTACTTGCTTTTAAGCCCAGCAGCAACTGCGTTTCATGTCTCCAGTTTGCGCTGTTGGAAGAATACATCCTGTGATGTGTAGGAGGGATGCCTACCCTGGCTGAACTGATGCCAACTTGTTCTGCAATTCTCGATTTGTTGGATGAAGAGGTCATGTACAGTAAAGCAGAAAGAGCTTAGGTTTTTCAGTGTGTGCTCAAGAAACAGGCCTGTCATTACGTGCAAAACCCAGCAGCTGCTTTTCCAATAAAGGTGGAGTATTGCTAACATAAATGAAAGCACAATGGTTTACTTCTAAAGGTTGTTCCAGGGTAAGCGATAACCTCTTCTCCAGTGAGTTTCCCAGCTCTGTCAGCAGCAATACCTTCCGGGGTATGGGATGTGTGGTTTATTTCCTCTGTAAATTTAGGGTTGTTTTTGTCAGATACCCATTTGTATTAATCACTCTGAATGACATTTAAATGTGTAGCTTGCTACTGGGTTGGGTGAAACGAGCTGAAATGCCCGTTGTTGCTGGTTTAGGCCCTTTCTAATGAGCAGGAGTGGTTTTGTCCTGTCTAAGAATGATTGTAATTCCTGAAATGTCTGTTTTTCTTGCTTCTGCCCACACCAAATGACTTCCTCTGATCTTCATTATCTGAGTGCTTATTCTTGTTCGACATACAAATACATTACAGGCTGAGATTGAGGTCTATATTAAGGTCAAATAAGTGCTTTGTATGTGTTACGTCAAACTTAAGGGAGTTTATTACTGCTTCAGGGAGCAAGATGACTTCTGGAGAGACAGAAGTAATGCACTTAATTCTGTTATGCTGAGGTAATGATACTGAACGCTACGTTACTGTGAGTTCTTTCTCCATTTAAAATATCTTATATCAGTGTATTAAGGATGGGCTATGTAGAAGATACCTCTTCTGGAGGGGTTTTCTTTCCTCGTTTGGCCTTGACTTTGGGCTATTACACCCACTTACCTGAACATCTCTGTTGTATCCTGCTTCTTGAAATACCCAGAAGCATACTGCTAAGTCTTTAGCACTGGAACCTACTGTCAGGGTTTAAAAAGTAAGTCACAACAAGAGTCTTTTCTTTTTAGTGTTCTCCCAATACGCTACTTTTTCTGTCTTTCCTAAAATCCTGTTTTGCCAGTAAGTTAAGCGAGCACGTTCTTACACAGTTTGCCTGTGTCTCAGCTGCATTCAGCATTTGTCCTCCTTGTCTGCTGCACTTCTTGCTTCCAGCTGTCTCCTCTGTGTCCAGTCTTAAATGCACACACTTGTTGCCACGTCAGGGCTGTGCCTTGATGGTTGCTGCACCTCAGACCTGTTTGCGTTCACCTAGGAGAAGAGTATTTGTGCAGGGTGCAGCCTAATTTCCTACTAGTTAGCTGGGGGGTGCCACAACAGCAGGCTTCTGCGGTGAGCAGAAATGGGCTTTGTGCTGCTCGTCTGCAAACAGCCATGGTGGGAAGTCATCCTGGCAGTCTGTGCTCCAGTCCTGGCCCAGGAGTGGCATCGGTCAGCGGGGACAGTGATCGCTGCCAAAGGTAGGGTCTATGCCCCAGCATCAGGTCTATCTCTCTTCCCCTCCACCTGCATTTTTTTTCCCTTCCTTCCTTCATTTTCTTCTTTCAGAGCAAGCTGCATCGCAGTCTCCCGGGGAGATCACTGTCTTCTGCTGGCAACATCTGATGCTTATCAAAGCAATGTTGCATCAATAAAAATAAACAGCAGCAGCTGATCCCAGAGACGAGCAAAGTTGTTTTTCTTTTTTTTTTGTCTCTGCACGCAAAATACCAGCCTACCAGCTTGCCTTAGCAGGGGGGAAAGCCACTGTTACCTGTAGTCCTTGGAGATTTGAGTTTGCCCCGTACAAGGTTTCTGCAATGAAAACTAAATTTAGCACAAACCCACCCCGACCAACTTCATCTTCCTGCTGCTTGAGGCTCTGCCTAGAGTCACACCGCAGTGGTGGTTGTAGCCGAGGCTGCCTGGTGTGAAATAGCGGCTGGACTTCAAGTTCGGGGTTTTTTCCTCTCTAGAGGTATTAATATTAGAAATGTAGGGTTGTGTATGCTGACATGTGAGCTGCCTGTGGCTCCTGTTGCGGGGTGTTCTCCACCGTGGCCGAATGTCATTCTCGAAGCAAGGAGCTAAGCCAACTCTGCAGAGCTCTGAGATGGGAAATTTATTCTTTTTGCATTGCTTCTGACTTCGCAGCGTGCTCTGTCTGCACTTCTGTGCATTGCATACTGAAGTGAGAGCAGAGCTGTGGCTTGTCCCTGTCACCCGTGTGTGGTGTCTGGGGATATTGCTGTGCAGCTCCTGCAGTACTGGGGCAGGACACGAGCCTGGGGGCATCAGAGCCGATGTAGCTGCGAGGGTATTAGGATGAAGTGGTTCCTAAATGCACTAATATTAATTGTAACCTGTACTCCTGTGGGTGTGGATCCCTTAGTCAGAAAGCCACGTTAGTCAAATGGTGCTGTAGGCAGTCCTCTGTGTCTGTAACTAGATCTGCTGTGGGGGTCAAAGGAAAGGGTTTGAAACCCTTCTAACATCAGCATTGAAAACTGGTGACAGTCGTGCAATCCCATGGCAGATAGTATCCCAGGCTTCGTTGTAACTGTGTGAAGGTTTGTTCCTTCAGCAGCATAAGCCCGCTGCTGTTTGCAAACTGTTCTTGTTTTCTTAACAGAAGTTGGGGAAAAAAAAATGTTAAAAGACTTGAAGCAGATGAAGACACATGCATTTGAATTGTTCATTGTTTGTCTGGAGTAGTTACAGGATGAGTTGTTTGGAGGAAATAAGGAAATGCTAGCCAGTCTGAGTTTGTGTGCTTTACCTGATAAAGCTTTAGATTTGTGATACAGTGGAGTAATCCCAAACAGCCTTGGATTCAGGATGGGAGGACTCCCTTTTTGCTGAATAGACTTTAACGCTAACAATTACAGTTAAGATTTTTATTGAAGTTAAGCCATACATTATTCTTAGTTAGAGTTGATCTGTCTTTTCCACTTGAAAAATTGAAAGCAAGGATACCATTCACTTGTCTCAGATTGTGATAATTCTTATTTTCATCTTGTATGTTTTTAAACGTGAAGTAGGAATCCTGAATTTATGAAAATAAACACTGCCAGAAATGATAATTATGGGACAACAGGAAGTATAAAGTGAATGTTTTAAACTCATTATTTGTCTCCCCCTCCCCTTAATTTATTTCAGGTTTATGACTCTGACTGTTGCGACAGCATTCTTCTGGAGCTGCGGGAGTATCTGCCAAAATACTTCGGTGTCTGGTCACCACCTACTGCACCAAATGGTACTGTTCTAATTTTATCTATTAATCCAAACCTCCTGGAAAAATCTTATGGAGCCTGATTTTTGGCAGTTGCAAGCTCTGTAGTTTTTTTTCGTTTTTTTTTTTTCTTTTTGGTTTCGTTTTGTAACTCGCTTCTTTCCCACTAAGAACACGTTCCAGTTGGCAGTTCTCTGGCTAGGTTCGTTCTTTGGGATCGTCCTCGTGGCCCAGGGTAGATGAGGCACGGCCGTTCACATGGCAAATGTTTTCCAAGTAGCTGAACCTGATGCATATGGCCCCAGAGCTGCAGCTTTGGTCTGGGTCATGCTGGAGGGGTGGGCTGGATGCCCATTTGTCTGATTAGGCCATCAAAGCAGGACACAGATGCCGTATGGGTGTGTAAGAAGGAAAAAAGAGACAGGATGTGGTCTGAGGTGAGGCATTCAAGCTGGAATCTGCTACTGGATCTCCAGAGGTTGGATCCCATCACCTTGCCATATCATACCAAACGTATTTTTTCGTAGTTGCCTTGTTTAAGAGCACTGCTTGTCAACCTTTGTTACTGTTTTGAATGGAACAAAGCTCTGGTAGCTTAACTTTGTATAACATGTTAGGAGTCAGAAAGAAAAGGTGTTTTTGGAGGACAATTGGAAGATTGTCTCTTCAAGAGAAGATGGAGATATTTCTGATGTATATTTAAAATAGCAACTATTTTTCTTCTGCTCTTTCTCATTTACATTGGGAGATGGAGCTTCTGGAACATGCAGAAACAAAAGGATGCCCTCGAGTTTATTTAAAGGCAAAGGCACTGAAACTAGAAGCCGTGCTCCTTTAACAGCTCTATCTTCTTTTGCTTGTGCTGTCCCTTGATAGACTTGTTTTCCCAAGACAGTGGTGAGGCGGCATCCAAAGTCACTGTCTAAATTCTGTAAAAATAAATGCAGTGAGGACTGTGTCAGTACGTAACGCTTTCTTGGCTCAGATTCGCCTTCACGCTTTCATATTTGGCACTAACCCACATAGCTCTGCCAGAGCTATCTTTTTCCTTCCCTCTTAATTTTATGCGTGTCACGGAGCTCACTAGTGTCCCCTCCAAACTGCAAATCAATTTTTCCTACTTAGAGTAGGATCTTAAAATGTGTGGTCTAGCTGAGATATGGTAATTCAACACATCCCTAGTTTACATTGGGAATTAACTAGCACTGTGCAGCATGGGGCTGAATTTTGGCAGGTCTCCACCAGTAGTAGAGAAGTAGCCTGTAGGAATGGATGTAGCTGGTTTAAAGGAAAAGCAACACTTGATTTTTTTTTTTTGTTCCTGAAAAAACTCTGCAATATTGGGAGCTCTGTTCATAGAGAGCAGCAGTGGAGGTTCAAACAAAACGCTTGGCTGTAAACTCTGTTACCTGCAGTATGAACGAGCTTTGTGTAGTCTTGACAAAATTCAAGTGCAGTGGAGATCGTGGACCTTAGCAGAACATGTGCATGCTGGGGTACATCCAAAGCTAAGGAGGTGGCCATTCAATGTGGAAGTGCTCTGTTGACCAGCAGGCATTTGCAAATGCAGTTTTGCTAATGCCAGGTGTGGAGGAAAACCTCTGTGATGAATTTGCCTTTGTGCATCAGTGCCTGACAGCAGAAGACACCAGAGGTGAGAAGAATCACCACAGTTGTGTTTCAACTGCATAAAAAGTAGGAAATGGAGTTTACAAAAATAGGAAGAGGTGAAGTAGACCCGCAGAGTATAGAGAGAGCATGGAAAGGCTATTTTGGGAAGATCAGGGGTGGGGTTTGTTCCCTGTTCCCCCCAGATGAACTGTGGAGTAATCTCTGGCACCACTGAAAAGATTGGACCTTATGATTGCTTAGCTGCTATGGCATGTCCCCGTGACACTAGATGAAGGAATCTAGCTGCTGCAAAGATAACTAGTTATTATGTTCAGATTAGGGTTGTATGTGTAGCTTTTTGCAATCTTGACTTTGCATCCCTGACCTTTCCTTCATCAGTAACTCCTCCACGTCCTGTGGGGGGACAGCTCCAGACAGCCTCTGAGCGGTGAACCCAGTAACTCCTCACTGCCGCGGAACTGGGCGTAGGTGACTGCACTTAAATAAAATGAAATAAATCTGTTGGTTACCAGAGCCCCGCTGTGTGCTGCTTGTTCTGGTCTATCTATATATATTCCAACAGTGTTTGCGTGGAGGAGCAACTGCTCGCCCAGAGAGGGGGGATGGCCATAAGCACCTTTGGTTAACATAAAACTCCTTTATTTATGAGACAGTGAAGTTCTTTCATGAGTGGTGTTTTGTATGTGTAGCGTCTGAGTTGTTATCTTGGGAAGAGGGTTGGGAGTTTGAGTAGGTTCACCCAGACAAGAGAACCATAGGTTTCCTGTAGAAAAAAGCAAAAACAAAACAGCAACTGAATTTAGGACCACTCTGAACATAATTTGTGCGCATTTCTAAGTTTCCATATAACAGGTAAGGAGTTCCTTCTGCTGAACTTCAAACCTCTAGGTAGAAAAGATGGAGCAATATTCAAAATAGAGTATCAATAAAAGCTTATAAATAACTCTTGTTATGCAGAAATCCCATACCGAGTGCTACTGCATGGCAGCCAGGGTGAGAGAGGGATGACACCCCATCTCCCGAAGATAATCTGAAATTGGAGTGAGACAATTTAATTTCAACTTCGGGCTCCCTGGCATTGTCGGTGTTGGGAATTTATTAATAAGCAAGTGGAAAAGTTGCTGCAAAGATATGTCGGACCATGTTAAGCTTTTTATATCTCCTGCTGAAGAGTTGTGCTTTCTGCTGCCTACTTTTTGCTCCTGCATATTTTTTGCAAGCAACTTTACCACTGCTCATTTCATACTGGGCTCTACTTTCTGATGCCTAAACTGAGAACAGGGTAGAAAAACACAAGACAACTTCAAACCTTGCTTTTCTTTTGCTGCTGAGAGCAACTGAGGCTTTTTTTTTTTCCTGTTTATTCATATGTTTTGAGAGATGCCTTGCAGATTATGAAAAGAAGTCAGATGCCTGGAGTTATTTTGTGACTTCTGACTCCGGCAAGTACTGAATGCTTCAGCATGTACGTGCTCAAGTCTGCAGTGGTTCGTGCCATACATACTTGCTGAATTTTGGTGGTCTTTCGGTTTGTCTCCTTTGGGACTGCAATAAAATATGTAAATAATATGTCAAACCACATCTTCCCTTCTTTCTCTTCTGCTGAAACATAGAAAGGGGGGAGGAGAAGCCTCTGAGGAATGATTTGTTTAAGTTGTTGAAATACATGTTCAGGATTATCTACCAAAGCTAAGATACAAAAATCCCAATGAATTCTTTTCTCTGCAGGGGATTTTAATTTAAATTATTTTTAGATAGTTGAAATGTAATTTATTGGTATGAAGCATATCTACATCAGAGATTGTTATTTACTTGTGCAATAGAAAATTTGTGTTGGTGAATGCATGATTTTCAGACGCACTTTGGGCTAGGAGCATTCCACATAACAACTTAGAAAATCTGAAGTGCTTGAAAAATCTGCATTTGTCTTTTTCACAAAACAGGAAGGAGAGCTCTCTGGTTACCTCTTCACAAGATACCGTAAGGGTTGCTGTGTTAAAAATCCTGGTGTGTACTGATCCTCTGATTTTGGGGTCTGGAACAGTTGACCACAGATGTTGAACACAACACAAACAGTGCCAGGAAAAACAATTTGTAAACACCTGATGCATTTTCTGAAGCTGTAATCAGAAAAAAAAATAGCTCAGTACCATGATTTATCTGTGGTGCCACTGCCCTCCCCGCAAGGACAAAAAGCTTTTTGAGAGTGGGGGTGTGCTCTGAACAGATGGGACATAATCTTGACTGAGCTGGCAGCTAGCTGAAGATGAAGACTTAAATTATAATTCCAGAAAGTGTGAGAGATGAATCATTTCTGGATAATACACAGACTTTTCCAAGTAATTAGTATTTCCCAGGGTTAATGTTAGCTCCAAAGCTATTTTAATGCCTTTTT
The DNA here is from genome assembly GCF_013377495.2 of Cygnus atratus. Lineage (NCBI taxonomy): Eukaryota > Metazoa > Chordata > Aves > Anseriformes > Anatidae > Cygnus > Cygnus atratus. The sequence goes on along the minus strand of NC_066368.1, from coordinate 24,206,784 downwards.
TTTTTTAATAGTAATTGTTATGTTTTAGGAGGTTTTTAGGGGGGATACTCTAGCTTAGCAGCTCTGAAATGGAAGGAGAAATAAAAAGTTAAATATCTTAAGAAATGCTGAATTTTGGTGCTGTATGCTTAAAAAGAGGGATTTGGATGAGTGGAGCAGAGGATGGCGGATACCCGTGAGTGCTCTTCAAATGTCTGTGATGGAAAGAGCCGAACTACCACGCCTGCATGTTGTCTGAAAGAATAAGGGCTTGTTTGGGAGATCTGGTTCTACTTTTCAAACTAGTTGTTTTTATGGGCTCGGTTGTTGTTGCTTTATGGAAACAGATGTTTTACACTACTTCACATACACATGGTTTAGGGTTTACAAAATAACTCAGACAAACAACATTGCATCTAAATAATTTGAATAATTTGTGGTAATTTACAGTTTGGATAATTTTAGTATTTGTAACAGTGAGTCTGGAGCTGCTCACGAGATAATCCAACGCATTTGGGGTTGGTGGTGAAGGACAACAGCCATTTTTTGAGATGTTTTTATATTTTCCCTGCCCCTGTCCCATGCCATATCTCTGGCTCGGTGCTTTTGAGAGCCAAGTTCTGAAATCCTTACATTTCATTTAGATGTTGTTTCCTGGATTGTTTTAGTGATGACAAAAATATATTGATTACCTTAGTTTAGATAGTGTGAAAAAGGCTGGGTGTGAAAGATGATGCTTAGATTTTTACTATTTTTGTTTCAATAATAGAGAGCTGAGAGGTTGTAGGACTCCTCCGGAGTCAGTAGTGGTCCCCAAAACCTCAAAAATTAAAGCTTTGCCAATATCTGACTGAATTTGACCTGTGTATGAACACTTTGAATAGAACAAGTGGCACATGCAGTCCAGCTTATACAGAATATGCTCCCTAATAGGGAGAGCGTTTGTCTACCTTCCCCTTAGGGGACATCTAATGAGCAAATGTTGGGTTTGTTTGCTGTCTGTGGCTTTCTCAAAGTTAAGTGTGAGTTATTTTAGCTTGGGTATCCCTGCAGTTATAGTTAACAAACCTTGTATGTGAGTGAGCTAGTCTATAACCAAACTCTTTTTGCTGTAGACAGATTGATTCTGTAGCCCTGAGGACACTGAAAAGTAATGTAAGCTGGTGCACTGAGTTAGCAGAAGACTGGATTTTTAAAATAGTATATTGATTTGACACACTTTCCTGGTCATGACTATAGTTAAAAACATGCTTAGTTCCATTTATAGATAAAGCAAACATCTAAGGATTGAATCAAATCTGTTTCTCAGATTGATGCACGTGTACTTTGGGGAATTGGGTCGTTTGATCATGGTGATAATGGTGTAAAAATCGAAGCTCTAAATAGGACGTAAGTAAATAAAAAACAGTTTCATATCTTTAAGGAAGAGTCTCTACTTACTGAGTAGAAAGGAACATTATTTGTTCCTTTTTTCTTGACTCTAACTGACTTTGTTACTTTTCTGTACAGCTGTGAAATTAAGGCACTTTGTCCCTCTTCCTTCTTTAAAATTTAACTGCAGAGGTTTTTGCTTTCTTTGGCAATCCCATTTGAGATTATTCTGAAGGAATGGGGAAGAACACAGCGTCCGTGTGTATGCAGATTGCATTAAAGCCAAGGAAACATGCTCATGGAGTAGGCTGGACTCCAAAAGAAAAATGGATTTTTATGGGAGGTTTGGGCCTGATAAAAGCAGGCTTAGCAGAAGCTGATGTGAAGAATGAGAGGGGTGTTGATGCCCAGCTTTTCCTTCGTACACGTCGTGCCCTCCCAAGGGCTGGAGATGTGTGCACGCTTTCTCCAACCGAGTTGTAGGCAGTTACTGGGGGAGTTGGTTTTCTTGGTGTGCTCTGACTATCAGTGTCATAAATCATGCTGGAAAATAATCTCTTACCTGTGTTGGAGAAAAGCATAAACCAGTTTGACCAGGTTTTACATCCTCCTTTAAATCTTCAGGCACTCTGAGGGGCTGGGGCTGTTGTAGTCCACTCACCCAAAAGGACTTCTGGAAATGGCCAAGAGGCAGCCTAGGATTTGAGGAGTGTTGTCCCCAAAAGGTGCCCAAGGAGAAAGGGGGCGAGGGAGGAGAAAAAGGAGACTCGTTGCACTATGAAATGTTAATTTCCTTTCTAAAATGACAGAAAGAGAAAACTGCAGTTTGAATTCTACCCCTCTCACACAGAAAGAAAACGCAGTCTCCGTTGAAAAAACAGCCATGCAGTAACCAGTGTGTGTATGTGCTTATTAATGTGATTTGAAATATGTTACTGGCTTAATAACAGCTCCTCCTCGGTTTCATTTTGGCAATAATTTGAATTTGAGTGCCAGGCTAGCACTCTTTAATTATATATTATTTTCTAAACCAGAATGCATTCAGAATTTAATGCCAACGGAGTTTGTGGCTGCCAGTGACCGTAACTTAGGCTGTGTTCAGAGACAAACGTGACTCTGAGGCCTAACATCATGTGAGCCCTTTAACTATTCTCCCTCCTCCACAGAAGCTCAGCAGAAACTCTGTGATTATTTTGCTTTGCCCCACTGCTAACCAAAGTTTTGTCTTTTCTACAGATATGTATCTAAAACTGGAAGATGTGACCCGTAAGTTTAATAAGCCTTGCATAATGGACGTAAAAATAGGGCAGAAAAGTTACGATCCGTATGCTTCAGCTGAGAAGATACAGCAGCAGGTCAGCAAGTACCCGCTGATGGAAGAGATTGGCTTTTTGGTACTTGGCATGAGGGTAAGGACTTGTTTTGTTTTCAAATTCAGCTTATGCTCTGGTCTGTTGTCCAACACCAGATACAGCAGCTAGTTTATCTAGCAAATGACAGTGCTTTTGAGTTTTGTGTAAATAAAGTGTTATCTCAGTGTGTTGGTAGTACTGGTATCAACTGTCATGCGAAGTATGTTTCAAAACATTGCTTCCCTTCACAAGTGTTTAACTTGGCTGTGCCCCTTCTGAGAGTTTATTTGCAGCCTCTCTCTCTATATATACACACATACAGGAAAGGTGTTGGGCTAGATGGTATTCATTCAAAACTGAATTTAGTTGCAATCGTTTTTTGTTGCACAGCTATTGGTTTTAAAGATTGTAAAGCATTTTTTTTTGTGTTTAGGCTTATATCAGAGATTTACAGAAAGGACCAGTCTTCATAATTTAGTAACAATCTGTGTCCTCTCCAAGTCTTTTTTTATTTTTGATTTGCTTTTATAAAAATAATGTAATTTTTATATTTAGGGAAGAGTAAGTTAGCTTTTCAGAGGTGATATGCATAGTTATAAATAGCTGCTTACAGTCTGCAGTTAAAAAAGCTTTCAATCAAAAGAAAATGTCTTTGATGCATACGTGCTTGAGGAACGACTGTCAGTTGGAGCTTAGTCTGAGGTGGGTAAAGGCCTTCAGATGTCCTTAGTGACTCCATTAGATTTCCTTCTTTTAAACGTGGAGAAAGATGAATGAGTATTAGTGTATTGACTGCTGTAATATTTAAGCATAAGGAAAAGCTTTACAGAACGTTTATGGATCAGTAACACAAATGCGTTAATGTCAGTAATGATTGCCTGATGCTATGCATTTGAAGTATTTTTTACCTGCCACAACTGGCTCAGGAATACTGTTGGTTTTGATGTGAGGTTTTATTTGCCATACTCGCATGGAGGAAGCCAGGGCTTTGCGGCTTGCATCAGCAAACATAAATGGCTGGAGACTTTGGTAAGCCTCTACATTGCTTAGAAGGCAACAGTACCCAGATTGCACCATTGTCTGAAATAATTCTAATCTCTGCAGTGTTTTGTACCTAATTGCCTAGGCTCTCAGCCTTAACTTTGTCTTGAGATAAGCTTTTACAGCTATAAATTATAGTGGTCATGAGTAGTAATTATGCAAGCCTGTGAGAGAGCATGTGGGAGTTGAGTCAAAAACCAGTCCAACAGTTTGGATCGAGAAGGAAGGCTGAAGATTATAGCCTTGGATTTGGCTTGTATCATTACATAACCTTTCTTATCTCATCCGTAAAACAACGTACTTCACGTTCTTTGTGTCCTGACAGCGTAAAAGGGGTGCTTGCTTCCACGGTGTTCTGTGTATTTGTTTGTAACCTTGTCGTTTACTGGCATCTTGATCCTGTTGCAGAAATTCTTTTGATTCCCTAATTAAAGCTGTGTTTATAATGATGGTTCTCCCAAGCACTGCAGTTTCCCATCCGGTGTTTAACTAGATGAGATGTGTTTTGTGCGTTTGGAACCAAATTGCATGTTGAAGTTATTTTCCAGAAAGATTTCAAAAGGTTCTTCCTCCCCTCACGCAGCACTTAGCAAAGCCCACATTCACAAACAAGGCATTTTCTGTGCTCAGCTTGCCTCCTCTCGATTATGGGGTGCTCTCTGCCTGTCTGCTGGCTTTATTATTCCAGGATTCAGGACATGATGTAAAACCCTCTCCTGTACAGGCATTTTCTGCCTGTAACAGCTAACATGCTGGGTAAGGGATGCTGGCGTTTGCTGGGCAAACATGTTTGCGTGGTATCACACAACCTAGAAAGAAGAGAGTTTTGATTTTAATCTCTTGGTTCAGTGTTATTTGCAATACTGGGGATGAAGGAGGTATCTCACTCTTCCTATTTTGGAAAAGCAAGAAAGGGGGTACCAGGAAAAAAAAAAAGGAAAAATGCAGTTCTCTATGCTTTTAAAGCACACAGCATAAAAGCTGTCACAAAGAAAGATACGAGCAAAAATGTTACACCTTTTTTTAAAACAAAAATGTATTTATAGTCCTTTTTTTACCCAAAAGTCATCAATACAGCTTTTTCATGCACTGATAAGTAAGTAATCATCTAGTTATACATACATACATAGGGTTTATCCTTTAAAAAATGATGATAATCTAACTGGCAGAGCTTTGTTTTATGGACATGGCTCTGGCATTTGGCACGTGCTAAAGCATGCTCATCTTTATTCACTGAATAGGCAGAAGAAATGCATGGAGCCACATTTAGAAAGCACAGTCAGTTCAGTAACATTTGTTAAAAACCTATTTCATAGTCAGTGCAGGGGTTCCTTCCTTCAGATGGTTGAGGACATACATTTGTTACAGAAGTAGGGAGAGCTCAAATATAAGTCAGAACACTAAGTTACAGTTTCAGTAACAGAAATACAGGTTGCAGTATGGTTTTACTAGTAGACATAAATATACAAGAAATATCTTAGCAGTGTATGCAGTATTAAAAATAGTGTTTTATTTGCTGTTGAATAAAAGCAGAATGTGTGGGTTGTGATCTTGATTCACAGCCCTTTCAGACTCCACAATTCCCAATTTCTACAGGTTTTTGTTTTTTTTTTTCTTTTTCAGAGCATCTTGATTGCAGTATTACATAGCTCACAATTTTTGTGAAACATGTTTTTAAAGCACGGAGCGATGATTATGTAACTTTGCCTGTATAATCCATCATGTACTTTTGTTTGTGCCTATGATTTATTGCATACATTAATGCAGATACCTTATCAAAGCTGTTTCTAAAAGCAAATTTCCTAATCTACAGCACATGTTCCTGCAAGATATTTTAAAACTAACTGCAGCTGAGACCATTTTCTTTCTGTATGAACCTTTTCTAACATTGCAATTTTTGTAAGCCCTGATATATCAATTAAGATTTAGTAGGGGAACAATAAGAAAGCTATTAAATCCTGCATCTAGCATTCATATTTTTCCTTGAAAAAAAAAGGCTTTTTTTTGTTTGTTTTATATTTCTATAATCTAATTCAAGCTTTGTTTCAGAAAATAGAGGAAGACAAAACAAAAGCAAAAAAGAAAATGTTCACAAATTCAACAGTGCCCAATCCGTGCCGCAGAACTGAGCGCAGCAATTCCCCTGAGTCCCGTATCTGCCAGTCAATTGAAGGATGTTTCAGAAATTTATTTCTAGAGTTCAGGATGCTCATCTGTCATCCTCTTGGGTGAGGGACTCATCAGATAAACGACAGCTGGTACAGTTGTGTCCTTATGGCTGATAACAGCTCCTGTATGTTAGGAAAAAGCAGGGGATGGATGACTTGAGAGGTGGCCTCCTTTTTCTCCCCGTTATTATAAAAAGCAGGCATAAGAGAAATTTATTCTAACGAGCTGCTCTGTGGAAGTTTTGGGAATCCAAAATAATGTATTCAGCTATTTTAAAAGTGCTTCAGGACTTAACTGCAATGTCTCTGTTTCTTTTATTTAGGAGGTTATTGTTCTGCTCTGTCACTGAATAGGTTTCATCATAATTTCATTCTACAACTTACTAAATTTATTAAAGATAGGGTTTATTAAAACTCAGTGTTTAAGTCTTCCATAGTGGCAGGAACAAGTCCCTGAGGGATCACAGGGCTGCGGAGAAACCCGGCTTCTTCAGACATAAAGGAAAACTGTGCATTGCATGGGGATAATGATGAGGTGTGAGCAAAAAGTGTGAAAATACATATTTCAGTGATAATTCTACAAGTTAGGGAGTTTTCATAGGTAAGTATTTGAACAGTTGTGTATTTTTCTGCTTCACCATGTAAGCCAGCACTGAATTAGTGTAAATAACACTGTATAATGTTTGATATTTTGCTTTCCTGGAGTCAGTCTTCAACTTAACGTTCTAAAGCTGCAGCTGCAAGGTTTCCAAACTGTCTCACTGTACTAACACCATAATTTTAAAAATGGTACAAAAATGTGTGCATATGCAAACAGTAATAATTTAACACCTCATGTGGGGAACCAAAAGCCAAATGCTTTTGGAAGAGAAACTCCAAAAATAATTTCCCTTGTCAGCTAATTATCAGGATTGTTTGACATGCTGCCCACACAGAGTCCCTACTACTAATAATTAAAACCAAAAAACTTTTTATCTTGCTGGATTCCAGCTCTGTTTATGCAGAAACCTCACTGAACTGGGAGTGCTTGTAGGCACAAGGAGGAGCCTACACGCTGTTGACCGAAACATCTCCATTCTTGCCTGGTAGTAATGTGCAAAAATCCCTGATCAAGCAGGACTTTTCTTACAGATGATTTGCAGATCTCATTCATTTTCTTTGTCTTGCACTATGCAGTGGAACTCCTTATGTGAATGCAGAGCAAACGCGTAACGAGCCGTGGCAGGTGGACAAGAAATGAGATTTTCCTGTCTAATAATTTCTTGGCTGTTGTTGAGGCTACAGATGTGACTTATTTGACTTGCCATTGTTTTGACAGAAATGGGCTAGTACAGGCAGTCGCAACAACAGGGTTACAGAAGAAAAGTTGGTTCAAAGGCAAATATCCTTTTGGGAAGGGTTGGGAGCAGATTAGCCGCAGTGACAGTGTGAACAAAAGCACGGTGAGGCAAGAAGCCTCTCGGCTCGGAAGTCAATTTCGGCCTCGTGCCGCTACAGCACAGCGATCCCTTTGTTTTTGGGGTGAGGACCAAGCAAGATGTGGTGAAAGATTGCTCCTATCTGAGCTGGGGTTTCTGTTCCTCTGCTTTCAGTACGGGGCTTAATGTGTTTGTGTTTCGCTGAGGTCTTCCAGGAATGGTTCAGGCAGCCACTTCCTTGCCATTGAGAGAAGGCTTTGAGGAGAATTAAGAGACAGCTCTTTGGCTAACGTGGAGAATACTTTCACGATTACCTGCATGTGTTGTCCTTCAATACTATTGTCTTCAAGAAAAGAAAAATAGCTTAGAAATGCAGTCAAGCCCTTTGGTAACCAAGGGTATTCTGAGCATGCTTATTCACAAGATAGTTAAATATGTACGTTGCAGTGCTGGTATGTGTGGGACTTAGCAATTTGTCACCAACCATTTTGTATAGTTAAAAATGCCCAACTGATGCAAAACTTGCACATAAGAGTTTTAAACCTCTAAAACTGGGGGGAATGGGTCTGTGCAAGTTATGAGAAGAGGTAGGGTGGCTTCGTGGGAAACTCCGCTCAGAGGCACAGGGGGCTTATGCGCTGTTCCAGCATTTCTTTGGAAAAGAAAATGAGCTTGCAGATCTTAATCAGCATTTTTGAGCAACTGCCCGTGTCGCAGAAACGGTTAGCTCCTATGGCTAAGAGATAAGGTTCTGGTAAACAGGATTATGTGTTCGTCAGCGTGCTGCTGTGCAGATGTGTGCAGGCAGCTGCCCCTAGACCAACTGAACGTGCACGCTTGATGCCATTGAAACGAAGATGCAGCTTGTAAAAACATGGATGCAGTCTCCAGACTTTTGCTCCTCTACCCAAGGAACACTTTATTATTCTTGATGTATTTAATTACCTTTTGCATGTGTTCTTTTTTGAAATTCTGAAAGTTTTTGAAAGCTTTTGAAAGTAGTTCTGGTACTTGAAGTATTTAAATAAGTTGTCTTTGTCTTCGTATGTTTTATACTCTATCTAATGTGCTTTAAAGAAAAGAAGTGGAGAAAAACGATTGTTTTAGTGAAACCAAAGTCACACTAGTCAGATGTTCTTTTAAAATAACTTGCCTCTTTCACTGCGCTCTTCTGCAATTTATAGGCAGCAGGACCTCACTTTCTGTAGCTGTTACAGCAGTAGAAGTTGGAGTCATAACAGTGGGAAGTAATCGCCGCTACCAAGCGAGTTGAAACACTCAGGCTTACTACTGTTGTTTCTTTAGTACAATCAGAATTATTTACTGCCCTTTCAATGTGTGGCTGGTGGCTGGAGTCTGTTTCCACACACCAGGATCTGAGTTCCTTGGGGACACTGAGTGTAATTACTTGAATCTTTTTGTCACAGTAAGAATTTTTTGAGACGTTTCCTTCTAGCTGCTCTGCAAAGCAAGAGTTTGGGCCTGTGTTTTCAGACTGTGCTCATCGCGGTTTGGATGAGGGAGAGAAGTTTTGGTGTGGGAGGCTGCAAAAAAACCAACCAAACAAAAAACAAGCAAACAAAAAACAGGGAATTCTGCTTTTTTGTTATTACTATTTTTCATATACCACTCAATTTTATACACCAATTTTCACTGCCCGTGGCCAGGCGCCTCACCGGTGCAGCCCCACTTGCTCTCTGTGGGATCCTCTCTCTGTGCGGCGGGTGAAGTGAGGGCAGAGCGCGGCAGCCGGGATGGGTGCCGCAGGGTTGGGTGGTCTGAACAAATGCCAAGCAGAAAGTTTCTGCCAGAGACAACCGCCTGCTTGGTAACACCATTATTTCTGCAAGTAGGAATTGTCTACACTCTCATAAACAAATTATATTTGGGCCTGGCTGGCTGGCACGTTTCTACAATGGAAATTATTTCAGTTAGAGAGAAAATGTGTCTCTGTATAAAACAGTTTTTAATTAAGTTGTTAAGCTTGTGCAATTCCTGATATGGGCAAAACTGTACCCATGTGATTCGCCTCTCTTTCAGGCGAGGGTGTTTTGCTGGTTGTACCAGTATCTGCTGGAATCGAGCTTTCACTCGGCTACTGTCTTTATTTCATGTAACCTCATTTGTGCCAAAAATCGTAGTTTCAGATGGGTCTTGTGTACTGGGCACTGCTGGTCACATCATAGCACTTTTTGTTGTTTTGCTGTTGTACCAAATATTTATAAGAACTGCAAAATAGTTGTAGTGAATGCATGAGCATGTTAAGTCTTACAGAATTAATATTTGTAGCAACATTAGTAGGAGTGTGATGGTTTCACATCTTAGCATTGATCTGCAAGGTATGTACTATGTAAAATGTTTTCTGTAACTAGTATGATGTCTTTCTGATGCAGGAAAATACAACTTGTAGATTAACCCCAAGATATGCAGGGGCACTGTTTTGCAGATCGGAGCACTAGAGGGCAGTGCTGACCTCTTAACTAACTTACAGCTACAGAAGGGATAAGTGGTACCAAAGACTTGTAACCTGTCTGTAAGGCGTCTCATGCAGAAAATCTTGGTTGCCCTAAATAAGAACAGATGTACCTTCTTGTTTCTTGCAGGTTTACCATGTCTCTTCTGACAGCTACGAGACGCAAAACCAGCACTACGGAAGGGGCTTGACGAAGGAAACAGTAAAGGATGGTAAGGGAGCTCAGTGCTGTTGGGTATTTGATATTACTATTATTTTAGAACTGTGTGAAAAAGTAGTCTCTGTGCTCCCATTTAAAAACTCCCTTTCTCTCCTCTTGCCAGATGGGTCTTTAGCTGTGCCCTGTATCATCTGAACTACCTGTCAACCCTAAGTTAAATGTGCAGTTGGCTGTAACAACAGTTATAAGAATTTCCGCATCACACATCCCTTTTACTATTAATAAGGGAGTAATTGTGGTAGAATCCAATCTCTTTGCAGAATTGAGGCTTGATACTCCATTGAGGTAGAAATCTTAGAAGTGTTAATGTTTTTAATCTGTATATTTATATTTCTGGTTGTATTCCGTGAGTAAGTGCTGTCTGTTATATTAAAAAGCTGCTATAAACACACTTTTCACTGACCATCTCACTTGAAATCAATTCTTACCTTGCTCTACACTAACAATAAATAAAAAGGTTACCACTGTATGTCTATTTGGTGATAAATATTTCAAACTAGTCATTAACTGACATCTGTTTTTTCTGTCCCCCCCAGGGACAGAAGGACAGACAGACACACACACACACACCCCTCTCTAGAGCTGGCACCAACTTGTCAGCTCTGTCACTTGTGATAAAGAAGCTGGGAGCTGCTGAAGCTTGTTTATCCCTGGAGAATTTAGTGGGTCCCTGCCCAAAACAGTTGAGATGCTTGCTTTAAATGATGAGGGGAGCAGGAACCGTGTTCATCTACTGCTTGATACATAGAGTGGCTATTTTTTTATGATCCAAGCCCAACATAGGTTCTGTATATGTATAGCCCAGCTGTTCTGTACAGCAGGACCTGTGTGGGGAGGTGACTGAAAGTACCTGAGTTCCTCAGTTCAGTTCTGATTCATTTAATAACTGTGCTTGAAAGGAAACTGAATGCTTCCTGTCCCTTCAAATCAGGACTCGTTCCCATCCCCAAATAAATGAACAGCATTTGATTTCATTTCAGAGGTGAAAATAATCCTCAAAAACGTCTATTTCTTGCAGGCATCGCCAAGTTTTTCCACAATGGGTACTGCCTGAGAAAAGACGCGATTGCTGCCAGCATTCAGAAGATTGAAAAAATTTTGGCGTGGTTTGAGGGCCAGAAGCAACTCAACTTTTATGCAAGCTCGTTACTGTTTGTTTATGAAGGTTCGTGTCAGGCAACAACCGTGCGATTGAGCGATGTCACCTTGGCAGAGAAGAGGGGAGTGCCCAAAGGACTGTTATCAGGTGGAGACATACTGGAGTATAATAATAACATTCATGTAATAAATTCTACAGAGAATGGAAAAATTGAGGCCTCCGTAAGTAAAGGCTTGTCCAAATTTTATGCACTTCACAAAAAGGCATACTCTAAGAGGCACCACAGTCAGCTCTCGCTAAAAGTTGAAAACTTGGAGCAAGACAACGTGTGGAAAAGCAGCACTTGCATCACACAGGAGCATCTGAATGGAAACGTTATACCCCAACTGGAAAAAGTTTTCTGTCACATGCCAGCAGAGATCAAGGAAAGCGTAAACGTAGAAGTGCGAATGATAGATTTTGCTCACGTGTTTCCTAGCAACACAAAGGATGAGGGATACATTTATGGTCTGAAAAATTTAATCACAGTACTTCAAAATATTTTGGATAACTAGATTCTTTGTTATGGTTTTTACTGGGGGCCAACGATAATGAAGAGCAACAACATGACGAATTTCTGCACTTGTAATGCTGTATAACTGGGTTTGTATTGTTCTACTCTATTTTATTTGTCTTTGTACTTTTGGTAGAAGGGTTTAACTTTTTATAATCTCACTCAGGAAAATAATTGGTAGTTAATTGGGGAATGCAAAAGGGTGAAGATACTTGAGATTATGCAGGATAGGCAAATTGGTAGGATGCAGCGTATTTGGCTGGCTGAAATCCAAGGAGTACAGTTGTACAATAAGCAGGGGTTGTGTTAGTTCCCATAACAACTTTAGCTTAGATAACATTTGCTCACTTAGCCTTGACACTGAGCCATATCTCCATTAACAGGTTTTTAGAGAACGGACTGAAAACTATGAAGTACGGGACTGACGTCCTCAGTACTGCCCTCTTGTGTTTACTGTATTCGAATAACTGGAGTTAACCCTGTTTTGAGAGAAATCCTGTTTAGATTCAGTCATCTAACCTGGGAACCAGCGTATCAAAAAGTGCTTCTCAATGTAACGGGGCGATGTCGCTGTTCTTCTAACCCTGCTGTGGGCGCTTCCTCTCTCAGTGGTTGTCTGTAGCCGATGTTTATTGCAGGCAAGCTGTGATGTAATTTGTGTTGAGGTGCTAAGAAAATGCTGGACTAAAATGTGGTAACAAGTTTAAACTGCACAACTGCTAGAGAAACTTTCTGAGAAAAGGTGAAGAAAAAAAAAATGAGCGTGAGATATTCCAGGAACTAATTTGGTTTAGGAGATTAAGTCAGTCTGTTAATGGAGAGTCTGATGTTGTGACTAAGGGAAATGCTTCACTCCTTTGTTCTGATGGCCCTTCTCCAAAAAACGTTGCTTTTAAAAGCAAACTAATTGAACGGGGAGATGAAGCATTTTGTGTAAGCATACAGAGATTTCCTCAAGCCGTTTGCCACTTGTATTTTTGCAAGAAGCATTCCAGGTTCCAACCGCCAGGGAGCACCAGCTGGAAGCGATGAGCGATGCGGATGAAGGACCCTGTGCTGTGAAGATCCAGTCAAGCCCTGGAGCAACCAGACGAACCTCCGTGGGTTTCGATGGAGTCGTGGTTCTGTTACCCTGGGCTAAAGCAGCTTTTTTTTTTTTTTTTAATTAACACCCAAGCAAGCCGTATGATTTGAAAGTTGTCCCACTTCATTCTTTTTCACAGGAAAAATTAAGGCTTTCATATGGAATACTTGAGGTTGGGATGATGGTGTGTCTCCTCTGTATGCTGTGTACGTGGCTGTCCTAACATGCACGTGTAGTCAGCTATACACAAGTCATGTCGGAGCGTGATCCGTAAAGTAAGATTTTAATACTTTAAGCAAGCCCCACGAGTAAAACTTTTTAGAATGGATTCGGTCATTGGCAACATACAGCTTTTAAGTGTGGACTTCATGTGACATTGTGGCCTTGCTGCTCTCTCTGTGATGTTCTGCACTATGCACTCCTCTGTGTATGCAGCTTTGCATGTTCTTGATTTGACATCTGTTTTCTATGTCAGAGACAAACACTTTTTGAACAAATACGCCGTTTTAAATAAAGCTGAAATTTTAGCTCCTTTTTAGATCCTGGGTTAATTGGAAGAAACAGGGTATCATGCGTAGAACTACATTATTTAAGTGTTAGACCTAATATTGGCCAATACACTGAGGAGTTGAAGCAATCAGTTAGCAACACAATGTTCTGAAGCATAGGGAAAGATGCTTGCAGGAGGAGCAGTATCATTGTGTTGAAATTTTTACGCAAATTATGGTGAAGGCTGAGGGGAAAATTATCAGGAAGATAAAGTATTTTTTCCACCTGCTATTTCCATTGCACTATATAGTTAATATATTCCCAACTCTCTGTGAACTAATTTAGCCATATTCTAGGAAGAGTTGGTGGTTTTGTTTGCTTTAATGCTGGGTTGTGTGTTATGATGTTGTTGTTTTATCCCGTAACTAGTCAACACTAGGGTAGTCTAGGCTGATAGTGGCCATGTAATAAAAAGTCACAATGTTTTGTAGAAAATACAGGGGAAAACATTTTTACTTCTGAATTTTTGTCCTCTGTAATTCATCTCTTCTGGATTTTAATCCATTTTTTGTGCCAGAGAATTCAGACATCTGCCTCAAAGGAGTCAGTTATTGGAAAATGACCTGTATGCTCTTAGTGTAAGCGCATTCTCCTGTCTCTGCTTTAAGATATGTCTTCAGTGTTTGAATGCTCTTTAAGTATTGATTGTTGTGTTGACTATGGCAGTGTTTGTAATGCACCTGGAATATTGTTAAACTGTCAGATTATTTTGAATAAAAAAAAATAAATCATTTTATCATTTTTTTTTTACTGGTAGTACATTATGGATGTATTTCTGTTAATTTAAAATGTAGCTTGAGAGATAACAGTATTTTTAATTGGAAGTTGTGTAAATAAAGCTTGCCATAGAGGTGTTTTGGCATAGTACCGAATGTGAATTTAAGCCCACAAAGGCATTATGTTCACATTGTTCTTGCACACTTTAGATTTGGTGTTTGTAGTGTCTTGTATCTGATCAGATCAGATTGTTTTCAGTTACAGTTGGAGATGTTTCACAGAATTAATTAGAAAACGTAAAGGGAGACGCTGGACACTAAAAGTATGTATTACCTTCGATCTCCCTCCCTGCCAGTGATGCCTCTTGTTTGTTCTCTGTGCAGAACGTACAGGACAGGCAACAGCTACGTGGACATCTTCACAGAACTGGTAACGAGACTGATAGGTATTTCTGTCCATAAAGCTGAAAGCAGGTCTCTTCCCCAGGCTGGCGTGGTATTCGAGTGCTGTTGTCGTTGATGAAACCTGTCTGTTTTGATTTTAAGCAATAAGAGTTTGATTTAGCAGAATCAATTGTCAAAAGGGAAGATGCATGGAAGCATTGTCATTCATGTATTCTCTGAGAATATACTTATTCTGAAGACTTTCTACCTAGGTGATTGTGAGAATTGTGTATAGGCTTATTTAAGGAGAGTTTGAATTGTATACAGTTTTGTAAAAAACAAAAACAAAAACCACATAAGTATTTACATATATGGTATTTTTGGATATGGGTGGAATTTGTTGCATAAAGTACATTGGAAAAATTATACCATTATGAAACATGTAAAGTATTTTAACCAAATCATTTTATGAACTAAAACTGAGACTTATTGTGATTCACATGAACCTTGTACTGTTTTCTATTTTTCTGCTGTAGTGCATAGCCAGACTGTTCTTTTCTGTAACTCTACAGTTTCATGGAGGAACTTTTAAAGTCTAAGTCAGTGGATTAAGAAACCACTAATTCCCTTTAGTTTGATTAACAAAGTGCACATGATTTTGTTTAAGTAATTTTAGCTTACCATACATCTAAAGCTCCAGCAGCACTCTCACCTGCCGCGAGCTCAGGCTGGTTTGAGCCTGGATCACACAGTACTGAGCGTGAGCCTATAACAGCAGCACAGGGAAGACATGACCTGCACTGGCATGTCACCAGTGGTGTTCACAGCCCAAGCTTACAAACCATTCTCATTGTTTTTTTAACTTCATGATGTGAACCATTGTCAGGTATAGGAAGACAGTGGTAGGACTGTTTAAAGTTATTTGTTGTTCATTCTCCTCTTTTTTTTTTTTTTTCTCCCCAAGTAAGCTTTCCTCCAGAGTGCCTTCTTCAGTCCTTGCTCTGGTACCACAGGTGACCTCCTGTAGCATCATTGTAGAATAATTTAAAATGAAACTTTGATTTCCTAAACAAAACAACAACAAAACACTCGTGCCCCGTAACTGCTCTTAAAGTGCAGGTATTGAAAAATGCCATCAAAATGCCTCAATGTGGGAAATACAATCTCCCTTTTGCACTTTCTACCGTGAAGAAGTAGAAGTGGAATTTTAGTACAGAACATACTTTGGAGATTAGATAGTAGGTTTTGTGATATTTGCTTGTGTGTGTTTTCCAGAGAACATTTTGGGGGCAAGGTGAGTGACAGCCAAACCGTGCATGAAGTTTTCCTTTTCTTACTGCAATTAATGTTGAGGCTTGGGTTTAACAAGGTAGTGGAGTGGGAAGTAGTGAAAGTTCGTAAGAAGCACAGGACGGCTGGTCAGTTCTGCAGTGCAGATAATCCTGATATGATCCAAAGGCTGTGAAGTCTTCAAGTATCTCTCAGGTAGGCTGATGCTGTCCACCTATATTCATCAAATTACAACAGGCTGTTGCAGGATGCTGTTTGTAACGGACATTCCTCTCCATAGTTGCAGGCCAAATGCTGCCTTTACTGTTTTTGTGGCAATCTGTAAGTGAAAGCTGCAGAGAAGGTCGTCATCAAAAGGACAAATGTGATTATTTTAGCAGTGTTTGAAAGGGGAGAAAAGGAAGACAGCTAAGGATTACACAACAGAAAACATACTTCCAGAAACAGCTTCTGTGGTCTTGTTTAATGGAGATGGGCCCCATGTATTTGGAGTTTAATTTCTGTGTTACATGACATTCAACAGAAAATAGTCACCAAGAACAAAGGTACTTTTAAAACACCTCCGTTTGAATTGTGTACATTGGTTCAAATAGTTATTTTATTAGGAAAAAAGTGACCTATGAACTAACTTCCAAATATGTGTATTGCACCTGACTATAAATGAAACTAGAGTGCACAAAGGCACTTTAATACTCTGGGAACTGTACTGGAAGATAAACGAAAGCATGTGAAATTGCACCTGATGCTGTGTTGTTAATTGTTTTTAAAATCTAAAGTTCTACATTTATTATGCTTGAGGGATGAATGTATCTAGTCTGGTGTCAGTTTCTTTGATTCAAGTGTCTAATGCCGTCACTCAGTCTCCTCTGATTTGTATGTGTTTGTAATTTCATTTGCTATTTTTGCCATTATCGGACTGCAGGGGGTATTGTTAATATTACATGTCTTTATTTTATAGGACATTGTACTATGCTATCTACCAACTTTTGTAATTTAATTATAATTGATATTTAGGGTAATTCTAATAGCTGTATATTTGGCAAATTATTAAAAGTTTCTGCAAGTGACTTGCAAGTATAATTGGTTTGTTTTTAATACCGGAAGACTCTTGAAAAAATGTTTTCTTGAATCTACCTGCACTGACTGATTCCCCTCTTTCTCTTCTTTCCCATATTCTGTATATGTGTACATTGGATTTACCAGTTTACCACCATATTTTTTTCACGGCATCCATTGCTATTGTTCATTGCAAATACCTGCCTTGGTACACAGGAGTCGTCTTTAAAAATTAAAACAAAAGAATTTGGCTTTTCGACAAAAGTCCATGCTTTGCTGTATTGCACATGAATTGTTGGTCAGCATCACATTTGATGTCTGTAACAGTCCAGTCTTTCCTAAAACCTTCTTCCCTGTTAGGAAATCATTCTCTGAACAGGGAGAGGATTGGGAAAGACAAAGCCATACCCCTAACGGAGCAAAAAAAGCAGGATTTTTCAGAAAGTTGGGGCAGTTCAGGCCTTGATGAGTAAGTAGGAAGTGGCTATTTCACTCCAGATGAATCGAACCTGAAGATTACCTTTAATGTTTGATTGAAAGCTGTGAAAAAGCCCATCTTTTGGGGGTTTAAGCTGGCTTGTTTTTCTCCCTTTTCTTTCAGAAGAGGGGAGGCAGGCAGGCAGCAAAAGGAATGCAGAGATGGAAACACGGAAAAGCTACACTTCACCTTTGTGCTCTGGGTTGTCAAGCAGGAACCTGTGGGTTGTCCTCAAAGAGAGCTTAATCTGAGCTTTATGTGAAATTTAAATGAGTCAGAAATTCAAAGCAGGCGCGTTCTTTGTGCATATCACAGGGTTGAGGCTGTGAAAATAAAACACTGTAGACTGCAACCTGCCAAATTACCTAGAAGGGGGGGGACAATGTTGCTGTTAGACTTCTGTCTGATAACAAAATTCACAGGAAAGAATTTGCTGCCTATGGTAAGGTAGTTATTGCTTTGCAGATGTGAAAAACAAATTAAATTAATCAGCTGATGGGTATCATGGCTGTAATTATATTGGAACAGTTGGTGCCAATTTTCCAGCTAAGGGATATTTGCAGACAATGCCCACTAGTTATTTTGGAGTATAGAACACAGTGGTCTCATTTTACACCATACCTTTGAGTAAAATAATTAAATTGTTTATGCAGGAGGCCATTGTTTTGGGGAAAAGACAATTAAAAAAAAAAAAAAGCTATATAAACCTTGGGCACATAACTAATTTTTGTTGAAGTTTTAACCCTTTATTATCTCTGAAAGGTTATTGTTCCTCATGTGTTAAGGGGGTCTAAAGAGAAATCAGTATCTAAATTTTTTATAATCCTGTAAGACGACATGCTGGAAAACATACAGGTCCATGAGAGGGGCTGCATTTGTTATTGATTACAAACCCTTTTACATCCATGATCAGGTCCCTAATTCCGAATGGCTGGGAGAACAGCCTTCCATTTTAATTGTCAATACATTTTTAAAATGTGTTGTCTTACTTTTATAGCAGAAACTTCTAAATGTATTGCATAGCCTTAGTATTTTCCTGGGGGTCTGTGCAGCCTTCCTTCCCATACTCCAGAGTTGGAGAAGGAGTAAAAATTGGGTGAGGTGAGAACAGTGGCAAGAAGCATGGTTTTGCAAGGATGGAGTGTTTATTAATTTTTATATCATAAAAATCTGAATTGTGTTTATGCATTGAAGCCTTGGGGAGTTGATGTGACTGAGAACTTGACCCAGACAAAATTAAACATGGGTAATGGTTATGGAGCTGGTAACTGCACAGAGCCACCCCGCAAGGCAATTCCCCTCAGGACAGATAGGGAGTTACAGCTGTTTGGGCATGGGCCCTGTGTGAGGCACAAATCCACTGCTCTTTCATCACAAAGACCTACTTGCAGGTCTTTGCTATCACAGCTATTAGTTTTATTTTTGTCCTCTGTTGCACGAAGCATGGGTGATGGCTAACGGATGCTAAGTGTTTGTCCCCCTCTCACCTTGCTCTGGGCAATCTGTTCCTGCTCCCTTTCCAGTTCAGCCCAGGCTTTCTGCAGTGAGTTGGTTCAGAGAGCTGAACTCATTGGAAACCAAGCCCACACATAATTACTGCTTTTCTGCTGTCTTGATTTCCTTGATTTGGCTCATTCTGGGAGGGACGAGTGCCTTTTCTAGATGCAATGGAAAAGGTGAAAGTCTGTGGCTGGGGAAGGGGAACAGGATTGCTAGACTGTCATTAAAGAGGCTTAACTTCAACATCACATGTTGCTCTTTATCTCCTGTTGCCACTCTTCTATCTTTGCACAAGATTTGAGGACAAATGTAACCTGGAATAGGAACTGTGAAATACCTGCTGTCAAAACATATTTTCCTTTGGTCATCTCTGTTTAGTTTGACCCTCACCAGAATAAATAATACCTACCTATTGTGCAGCGGATCTGAAGGGCGACCTGCAGCGGGCTGCTCTGTACCTACCCACTGCTGGCAGCAAAGACACTGGCATTGCATCAGCTCACGCTTGGATTGATGAAGCATAAGGAGAAATTGAGTGCAACCTATTTTCCCATAACTATATAAGCTTTGCAATGTGGCTAGCAATAAAAACTGGATTTTGTTAACAAATTCAGTAGATGTAAATTGGGCAAGCAGATGGGAAGCTATCAAATAGATACTGTGCCAAAGTAACAATGTTGCAAAATCACTTTTTAAAAGAAAAGCCAGAAACAAACCAGGATCTGCTACATTAAAAAATGCTGACTTCTTGGACTTCAGTCAACACAAACCTTTCCTTCTCAAATAGTGGGACTCTGCAACTGGAGCAGTCTCCTTCAGGATGTTTTGGCATCTCATTCACTGACAAAAAGCTGTTCCTGTGGCTTTCTGCTTCTCCAATATGTGTTCATGTAAATTGGTGGGTAGGAGAGGTAATTGCAGGAAAATACCACATTCAGTGGCAATCAAAGTCTGTTGGGAATTTGTGTTGAACAAATAGAGAGCCAAGAAGAAAAGTGTTAGTGTTACGCTATGGTGTAAGTACGTAAAAGCAACAGGCCTCCTGTAGCTTGAATATTCTGTGTAGTTTTCAAAATACTGGTGTTAAGCAGAGCTGGACGGGCCCTCATGCAGAATCACACCTCTTTCATTAGGTCTTACCCCACTTAAAGTCACTGTGGTCTCAGCTGAGGACGATGCATCCCTTGGGATCTTGACCTGGTCACCCGTGACCTCTCTCCTCTCCTTTTTTTCTGGATGCAGATCCAGATGTTCATGTTGACCATGTTCCTTTTTCATATCACTGCTCTAATCCATCTGTGGGAAAACAAGCAGCACGTTTGATCTGTGAAGCATGGTGGGGTGCTCCGGATCGTAGGCAGCTGACTGGCTGTCGGAGACCTCCTTCAGCAGTCTGCTGCTGTCCTTAACATGTAGCAAAACCCCAGAACAGCCCATAAAGCTACAGTTATTGGCACGAGCTTAAGTAATAATTATTAATATGGCGTTGTGCAAATTTCATAAAGAAAAATAATGTTCCTGTGAATGGACAGTGGGGCCTCAGCCTCCCTACTTTCTTCTCTTTTAAATCTGATATTGACTAAACCTGCATATTAAAAACATACTTCTAAAATGAAGGAAGGAAGACATATCAATTGCTTTTGTCAGCTCAACTGTTTTTGTGATCTGCATGAGGAAAATGAGGGTGATAAAATGGAAAAAGCAATCCAGGCATCAAAGCACCGGTAACGATCTGTCTGGGTCAGCAGATGTATTTTTATGAGTTTGAAATTATCATTGCAAATTAGAAAAATGGACTGCATTATGGTGAGACCAAGAGCTGGGCAGTTTGCACAAGTGCTTCTCTTTGCTTTTGTGTTGCTAAACAAATTAAACCAAAATCATGGCCTGTACACATCCTTTTAATTAAATTACAGTTATTCTTAAAGCTAATTAAAAGTCATCTAACTGGATGTGGAGCAAGCAGACTCCAGATCTCCTCCCCTCTGTGGTGGTGCCTCAAAGGGTCTGACAAGCAGCCAGGCTTAATAACCAACCCCTCTGAGCCGATAACCAACCCCTCTGAGCTTCAGCATCGCTTGGGGCAAGGCTAGGAGCTGTTTTGACGCTGATAACCTGCATTTGCTTTGCAAAGTCTGTCTGGAGAAGTAAAACAATGAATCGCTTGGTCTGTGGAGGCTGGCATACCTCTAGGAGAACAGCAAAGATGGAAATCTTGAGCACGTCCTTGATTTATGCTTCTTTCTTGACCCCTTTTCACTTTCAAAGCTTCCATCTCACCTGGTTTCACAAGCAGCTGCGCCGTGCATTGGAGTGGCTGGCAGGACAGCTGGCGTGGGAAGCCGGAGAAGTGAATCAGAGGTCCTTATAATGCAGAATGTTTTTGCCAGCAGGAAAGGAAGGTGCCGCTTTCAGGCCTCAATTATGCTAGCTTTGGTTTAAATGGAAGTAGCTCCCCGGGCACAAAAATCAGCTAGGTTCAAGAGAGGACAAAGGGAGAATAAAAGTGGGAGAGAATCAGACAGTTGAAAAGCAGTTGCAGGAAAGGGAATTTTCCCTTAGAGTGCATCAAAATAAAAGAATTTTAACTTTGTTGCTTGTGAAGCACACTAGCATGATGGGACAGTAAGAGAAATCCTTGATTTATTCACACAAAAATAGAGCCAGGGAATTGCAGAAGAGCTCCCTTAATGTCACCTGTATTGTCCTTAAATCCCAATGTGGCTCTCTCTGTTGGGGCCACGGCTCTATATTCCACGTGACTCTCGAGACAGTGGAAACCAAGGCTCAGTTTTTGCCTTTCGGTGACTCTATCACGTGGCACAGAAAATTCCAGCTCTTGCACTGCGGTTCATGTTACTAAATGCAAAATATTTGGGTTGTCTTTTCTCAAGGATGTCAGTGGGAGCTTTCCTCTTGGAATACGTTTGGAAAAGATCCTTTGGTCCTCTCATATAATTCAGTGCCATTTCCACGCTGCACCCCTGACTGCGGAGTGTTGCCAAATATGCTGAGTTTGGAGGCTGATATGTTGGTCTGCGGCAGCCTCCTAGAGCCTCGTCTCTTGCTGATGCAATTCCTATGTGTGAAATAAGCAGTTTTCCTCTTCAAAGGAACAGTGTTTAGCCTACATGGTCCATCTGCAGGTCAGACCCCTATGACGAACGTCTGTGGGTTTCCCCAGCCCCTGGCTACTACTTAATGCGAGGTTATGAAACCTGTGGGCCCCAACTCTCCCTCTTCAGCCTCCCTCAGCAGCACAAAGGTTCCAGCATTACAAGAGCAAATCACTGTGCTGCTAATAACGAAAGCTGCCTACATACCATGCATGTCCTGACAGCTGCTTAAACTCCTGCCCTTGCACAGCTCACATAGCAAAGGCCAATGCACGACCGTCTGTGAAGGGAAGGTGATTTTATTTCTAACAAAATCGATTTTTCTCGCTCGTGTTCCTTCTTGCCTTTCTCAGGTCCTCAGCTGCTTCCCCAGGAGATGCCAGGTGCTAGTGTGGGACGTGTCCCAGACTGGGCACAGCAGCAGCTTTAGGCCACGCTGCTGATTTATTGTTTGTCTCCTTCCTCCCATCGGGGCTTTGTCGGGTGCTCAGAGCCAGGGAACTGAGCCTCTGGGTTTCTCCTGCAAGGCCGGGGAGGCTGCTGCATGGGGCTGCTGCGCCCTGTGCCTGTAGCCCTGCGTGGGTCAGCTCAGCTTTGCACTTACTCTTCCTGATTTTCAGAGCTGAAGCATCTTTTTGTTATATTTTTCTTCAGTGTCTCATGACAAGGATCCTGTTTGCTTGTGGAGAGCATTCCAATTTCGAGCTCTCTTGACTCTGGTCCCACAGTTGCTAGCGACCTTCCTGGGACGCTTTGACAGCTTCAGATTTCTTTTCTTTTTCCCTGCCTTTCCTCCAGGAGATAAAACTCACCACCAGCAGCTTAATTCCACCATTGGCACATTTTTTCCAAAACACATTGCAGGAATTCTGGCTTGTACACCACTGTCTATCTTAAACATAACAAATATCCCACGCACCATTCCTACACATGGGAATATTCTTTATTTTTTATTTTTGGCATTTTCCCTGGCTGCAGATCCTCGTCGCAGTGAGGAGACCCTGGAGCCCCACAGGTCCCCCTCTGCTCTGTGGTGCTGCCCTGGCCCTGCTCTTACTGACGACGTGAGCATCCCACCGGCATGGCAAGATAAACCCTGGGATGGGTCTGGATGAAGAGATGCAAAACTCGTGGCCGAGCTGGCTGCTCCCCATGGGGCTTTTAGCTTTTGGCCTAAAGCTATTTTAATTAAAAATAATTTTAATGCATTGTTCATGGTCAAAGACTGATCAGACTTGATTTTTGTTCTGCACCAGTATTGTCCATTGGTGGTGATTGCTTTTTGCTATTTTTTTTTTGTACTCAGATGCAGACAGCATAAGCTGGACTCTGTTTGCGTTTCAGCTGTGCAATGCCTTTAGCTGCCCAGTGAGACATCCCAACAAATCAATGCTCTACTTACCTGGGCAGGCGGTGACAACCTTGTCAGTCCGGCGTTGCACCTGGGTTAACATGGGGATTTGGGTAAATAAGGATAACACTTCGTATATCATGAGAGTATTTTGTGGAGGGCCAGAGCTGCTGTGGTGCTGGAGATGCTCTGTGACTTGTGCCACTCACTGCTGGAAACCTCCCTGAATTTCTCTCTCCTGCATAGAGATCTACATTTATTTTCTTCAGCAGCAGCTGAGGTACTGCCGACGTTAAAAAGAGCTGCTCTGCCCCGATAAAATGCACAGACAGTGCATTAAACTTGACCAAGACAGGTTTACTACAGCCTACCTCTTGGCTTTGTAAATGTGTACAAGAGAAACCATTCTATAGAGAAGGCACAGAGAAGTAATGGAGCTCTTATATCACCAGAGTTGTGGTAACTAACGTTAGGACTAATTATTAGTTACTGGTGGTAATAAGCAGCAGCACTCTCCCAGGGGAAGCTGTCGCACATGCTCAGTGCGATGTGTTACTGAGAAATATTGACACATTTTATTTTAAGAAAAGGTGTTTTTAAGGACATCTGTCCATGATTCCCTCAGCTGTGTGGCTGTAACAGATACGTGCTTTTAAAATCTGTGAGGGTTATGCTGCCTTGCAAAATCAGGTGGACAAAAACGAGACCCCCTAGAAGATAGCGGTATGAATACTGGGCAGTGCAGTGCCTCCAGGAGGAAAGGCCATGGCCTTTGAACGAGATAAGGATCGGAAGAAACGTCTAAATCCTCTGTGCAGCCTCATGAGGTGACAGGCAGTGAGAGGGTGGTGGTGAGGGAGGGGGACGCTGCAGCGTCTGGATGCATTTGGCAGCTGGGATGTGGGAGAAATCCCAGCTTTTGCCTCTGATTGAGCCTCCACCCCTCAGATGAAGCTCATTAATCACAATTTCCTCAATAAATTGGCCTTTGGAAGTAGGTTAGTGATGAGCTGATAACCAGCAGCAATGCCAGGGTCAGGAAAGAGGGTTTTGAGCAAGAGGGCACTGGCTGCTGCCTGCAATGTTTCCTCTTGCCCCTGAGGATGGCAGCAGTGATATTTGCCAGCAGCACGCACAGCAGCCCAGCTGTGCAGCGGGACTTCAAGCAGAAACCTTAGCAGTGTGCCTGAGAGCATCGTGTTAACCTGCTGACTTATGGAGAAAAAAAAAAAGGAAAACACTGTTTTTCAAAATCTCCCTACTTATTTACTAAGGTAATAGTCAGTAGGAATTGAAATAATAACAGGATTAATTATTTTATTTCTTTATTTCCCTCCTAGTGGAGGGGCTTGCAGGGAGCTTCTCGCCCCTACCAGCAGCAAGGAGAGGCATCTTCCTCCCTCTGGCACCTACAGGCAGAGGGGGAGATGGCCAGAGAAGCCCACCCCCACCTCCTCTGGTGGGCAGAGTCTGAACTTGGAGCCAGCTCCCCTGCAGGTACACAGAACTTAATGGAAGGCTGCTCAAGTTTTTTTTAATCTCCTCAGCTGGGCTCTGGATACAACATTTCCTGCAGGTGAATGCCTGTGTTGTGAGAGTTGCAGCCCCTCGTACCCAGCAAGGGTTCACTAGGACATCATCATAAGGGCAGAGCCCTCCAAATCAAGGGCGGTATTGAGCTGTAAGGTGCAACCAAGGAATCAATTCTCTGTCACTTGATGAAGACTCTTCCTTTTTTTTATTTTTTTAATAGTAAGTAAGGATTTGATTTGGCAGTCTATCTCATCCGAAATTGTTGCTAAGAGAGACCACATGGGACCTGGCTATCCCCACCCTTGGTGAAAGGGTACTTGAGAGTCCTCAACAGCTACTGGGGCTGCATGTTACAGCAGTGCCCCCTCCTTGGATCCATGCTGCCAAATATTCCTGCCATATGAAGTCACTCCACTCTTCCCAAACGTCTTCCCTATTTTTTTGAAGTAAAGGGACTTTGCTGGCTTCCCCCTTCCAAGCACATGCCTGGAAGGTTTCCCTGGCTGGTTGTCCCCAGCTCGTGTCTGCGCATACAGGCACGAGGCTACTGAGATGCCAGACCGTGGAAGGAAGGCAGCTTGTATTTTAAGGAAATCCAAAAGTATATAAAAGAAAAATAATAATGCTATTTCAGGCCTTCCAGCTGCTTCTCAGCCTTTAGGAGCATTAATAATGCTGCAAAATAACAGAGTTATTTGTGGAAAAAGTGAGACTGTTGAAAGTCATTCTGATTTTCTCTCCTTCTCTGATTCTCTAATTTTCCCTCCCATCACTCCTTCTTGGTGGTTCTTGAAATAGCAGCCACAAAATGTGTTTTTAATTAAATAGAAGAGAGCAAAAACTTTCCAAAGCATCCTCCTGCATTGGTGCCAGGGCACATACAGCTCCCTCTGACAGGATGATGGGACAGCCTGTTCCCACTAATGCACCGATGTCTGGGATTATTGTGGAAGAGTTTGAGTAACCTGTTAGGTGGTAGCTGCCTTCACTGAGAACACACTACCTGCTGCTATCCCAGCTGGGATGGGAAAACAGCTCCTTTGGGGCTGAGTGGATTGCATCAGGGCAACTCAGCTGATTTTGGCAGAAATAATGACTGTAGCTGTTGAGGCTCAGGTGCAAATGGCCCAACCAGCAGCACCTTCCCTTCCTTTTAAAGCCCACGAGAGAGCAGCCAGGCAGGTATTGCAGTTTGGCTCTTTAATGGTGTGTTGTGGTCTTTTTATTTTATTTGGCCTACTGGTATGACATTGTTGGACATCAACAGAAACTATGAAATATGTTCCTCTTTTCATTTGGGGGAGCTATTACATTAATTTATGGAGGACCTGAGTTTGTTCTGCTGCTAGTCAGCCATCCTATCTGATTGCATCCTCTGACTGGTGCAGGGGAAACATCGTAGTGGAGCTTGCAAGTTCATCAGGAAAACGGCTCTGTCATGCACAAAATGCAATGCTGAATTAACAAAGCACCCTGGTATGCCTGTGTGCTGTCTTGTAGAGGTGAGGTCTTCCCACAGCTCCCCACTTTCCCCTTTGTGCTCAAACTGACTTTTCAAAGTCTTCCAAGTCTTCCTGTTTTTTTTTTTTTTGAAATAACAGAATATTGTCTCTTCTATTTTATATTACTATTTCTCATCTTGTGAGAAATACAATTTTCTGTTTGCTTTTGTGATGGAGATAGAAATATCATGGTGACTGATTCTTAACTTTTTTTTTTTAAACATTCAGCTTGTGCACTGGTATTTCTCCTTAAAATCCACTCAGAAGAAGTTTGTGGGGATTGGGGTGGTGAACAGGTGAGATGCTGACATGGGTCCTCGCATGTGAAATAGAGGTCGCTGCTCTGCTCCCTACTGCTTCTTGTTCGAGGGAGTCTGAAAGAGCCAGCGTCTGCTTTGGGAATGAAATACATGAAGTGAGTAAGGGATCAGTAAAGCTGGGAATTTCTTGGGAAAGCTTCTCCTTCCTGATGAGAGGTTGAGGGGAGTGCTGCTTGTAGCAGGGTTCCCCAAGAGGCTCCAGCAACAGAAGCCCTGTGGAGGGAGCTTTGTCTCAGCACAGCTTTACCACTTTTCCTTGAAGCAAAACTTGAGCTTTAAAGAGGTGGTGTCGGGCATGTGAAGGTAGATGTATTGGTGTGCGATGCAAAAGGGAACTACTTGATTTACCCCTGCTTTTTATAAGCCTCAGATGTTGTTAGTGAAGTGAGTGTGAGCTGTACTCACCCCTTCCTCTGCTGGTCGTGTTCAAGAGGTTTTCATCAGTGCTTAAGGCCAGCTCTATCTTCTGTGCTAAATACTGTCTCTTTCTGGAATAGAGAAACAGTAAATTAAGTAAGACTACAAATTATAGGCTGCAGGAGTCTTTTCTGGATTTTTGTATTTTCTTTTTGGTAAAGGCTTTTCAGGTCTTTTAAGTATTATTGCTGTCTTTAAGGGGCCAATTATGTGACAGGATGGGCAAATTGAGACCCAGCCACCTGAGATCTTTGTTTAAAGACAAAGCCAACAAAAAGCAGCACTCTTCTGTGTGATGTTTCTAAATTGGGAGGACTTAATTGTTGAAGCGTTTACAAATCTCTGAAGAGGGCCTGCTGAGAAGCCATACAACCTCAAACGGGAGAAAAGAAAGGAGGAGAAAATGAAAAACAACAACAAAACGCATAGTTTAAACCCTCCCCACGCTAGAGGCTGACCTGGGGTTCGTATGGCTTCCTCAGCTGAGGGCAGGTGGGCGAGACTTGCCGCCTCGGGCTCTCTGTTGGTGTTTCTGAGGGGAGCCAGGTCAGAAGTGCCGACAGGAAACCTCGTGGTAAGAAACGCGCTATTTCTTCTGGTGAACTACCAGTTGTTTTCAGTGAAAAGCTTTTGAGTAAAATATGCTGCTGGCTTTTTTGAAGGAAAACACCTGTTTGGAGGCAGTTTCGCGCCCTGAGGAGAGCAAGGCACTGCTGATGGCGACCATTACCAGCACTGGCAGTCATTACCGCCTCATTGCTGCGTAGCTCGTTAATGCTCCATTTACCCCAAAAACAAGCGCAGGTTTTATTTTATCTTTAACCTCATGGTGTAGCCGCTCTGCTCCCTGGGGGGCGGTGAGATGGGCCTGGGCTACCCTGAGGAGAGCCCCTGGCCGTGAGGGAGCCTTTGGTGCCTGCCGCTGTTCAGGTGGGTAAACCCAATTTTACTGCTTTGAAACCACTCGCTGCCTCTGAAGCATGTTCTTGTGTGGAAAAATAATTGAGGGTGTGGAAACAAAAGGGAGGACTGCAGTTTGGGTCCTCTGGGATACCGCTCAGGGTGTTTGGCCTCATGTCTGGGGATGTCTACTGAGATACTGGAAAGGTCTGTGGGAGCAGCAGCCACCATCTTCTATGTTAGATAGCATACTGTATGCTATGTGTACAGGTGATCTTAGCCTACGTGACAGAAAACTTAATTTCCTCCTCAGCTAATGAGGGGGAAGGCAACATACACTTCTAAATACATAGTCTTTGGGTTGTCTTGTACTCCTAGGTCTGCAGAAGTTGAGGATGTGTGAAGCAGTCCTGGAACCGCATGAAGCCACACAGAGGCCAGCGTGCCAGGTGAGCACCGGCGGCTTCTGAAGAGAAGCTGTGTCTTCACTGTCCTTTGGGCAGTGAGGCTGTGTACCTACCATCTTTAAACCCCCTCCTGCTCCCCCTGTGGGTTGCCTGCATGTGCTCTCTTTGGGGAAAGGTGGCTTATATTTTCAGTCTGCTCCATTTGAGCAAGTGCCACTCTGACACACGTCTAGTTGTGGCATATGTGACAGTTCTAATGTAAAAAATGGAAAAGAAGCTCCCAGACAGCAGTCTGGTCTCACATATGTGATGTGCAGCAATGTAAAACCTGTAGGAGGAATAGCAATGTCTCTTATGAGTCACTGTGGGCCAAGTGATACACCTGCAAAAATGATTGCTTATTCAAAAGCTTGATGGAAGAGAACTTGTTTGGGTGGGGGAACTGAGTCAGACCCAAGTTCCTTCTAAGGCAAACAAGTTTTCAAGGCTTTGAGTTGTTCTGGAAATGCAACCTTGAAGGTGGCATAAGGACAGCTATAGTTTGGTGCTTGTAAGCCACTGGTTGTTACCCCACTGCACAGCAAGCAGGAGCAGGGCTAGCAAGGATGCTGGAGATGCAAGACTCTGTTTTTAAAAAAAAAAAGTATTACATGAAGGGTTTTTCTTTTCTGGGGGAAGAGGCAGTTGGTGGTGGTGATTGCTTTTTTTTTTTTTTTTTTTTTTTTCCCTGTTATAAAAATGAAGTTGTCAAAAAGGTTGAACCTGGAGCTTATCACATCATATCCTGTCAGCAAAGCTAGCCTTTATCCAAAAGCAAATCTAGTTTGAAGTCCTGGAGTGAAACTCTACCCAGCTGCCACAGTGGGAGCGATGCCACTGACTTGAGGAGGTCAAGGGCTCAGTTCCTAGTGATGATCTCTTGTGAGGCTTTGACTGCACTTCCAGACTCTTTTCTCCCTGGTTGTTGCTTTTTACCTGAGGCTGAAGATGGTCAAGCTCAGGTAAAGTTAGGGCTCAGGGTTGGGAGCAGCTGCTGTCCTCCTGACCTGTCATGCTCAAACACTGTCACGTGAGTCAAGGTATCACAGAAGCAAACCTTTCCCAATATTAGCGGGCACTATACTGCCTTCACAGTGCGTGAATATGAAATGTGGCCTCTGGTCTGTGCTAAGATGGGAGATAAAGGAGAGGGAGGAGGGGGGGAAAAAAAAAAAAGCACTGGCCTTTGGTTCTTAAAAAAAAATCTTTAAATTTCCTTCTGTCATTATCTCAGATCTAGTTTTGACTTAATTTTGGGGCTGAAACTGAACTAGCTGCTTTTGCAGAGCACCAGTTTAATGATAACAAACAGCTGTGTAGCACTAGATGTCAGTAGTGCTTCACCAGTTTCTGCGTCAGACCTTACAGCCTTTATTTGCTGCTGGCCTTTGGCACATGGATGTGCTCTCCTTGCTGCATGTCTTAGAGAACATACACGTACAAATATGTTGTACTCCAAAAAGGCATTTTGTCTTGTGTTGGTGAATAACCAGTTTAGGTCACCGACTTCCAAAAATGACATGTTTTTGCCATTTCAGTAGATTATGCACAGGCTTTTTTGTTAGCGTTCAGTCTGTTTAAAAAAAATAATTGCATTTGGGCTTGTAACTTGGCAAATATCACTCTTGTAGCTGCTCATTAAAACTCAGATGGCAGTTTAAAAAGTGTTTCAAAACACCTGCAAAGAACCTCTTTTTAAAGAGATACCCTTTGTCTAAAAACCCTGGTTTAGCTTCATGCCTTTATTAAACTTAAACTAGAGCCACTCTCAGCCAGATGCTTTAATGAAGTGTCCTTTTTCACACCTCAGGAAGGCAGGCATTGAAAGGAAGTGCCATAATTGCCTGAAGGACTTTTGCATTCTCTTCAAAATGCTTTAAAGCAGGACACACGTTCAGGGTGATCTTAGGCCATTTCCTGGTTCGTACAAAAAAAAAAAAAAAGACAGCTAGTGTTGTGACAGAAGCCAGATAATGCAGCTGCTACTTGCTTCTCCCTAACAAGTGTTAAATGTGTTAATGTCAAATTTCTCAAATGAAATCTTTGTTATTGAAGAGTTCCTGGAGATGGTAGGTACTTCTCAGGGGAACAGTATTGTAAAGATTCAACCTGTATCAAATAGTTACGCTGTTTGGATTCCAGGGTGGATTTAAAAATATAAATATTTCATATGTTGATTCTTGTTTTCTTCCTTTGCGGTCACTGTAGCATCTTTATGGCTAGAGAGTGATTAAATGTTGCCCAGTGTAGGAGATCTGGACCTCAGCTGTGCCCCTTGGACACAGTGCAGGGAGGAGAGATGTAAGTTTAACGGAAAAAAAAACTAGAAGCTGGGTATAGAAGGCGCTTGCTAAACTTGTTATATATGCCACAGCAAGCTCCATCACAGAATGGAACTTTGAAAATTGCTAATCTTTTCTGAGACACAGAGACCAGCAAGTTTTCCAATAACCTGTGCTCCTCATGAATGTGTAGGATTTAATGAGATGGAAGGATGTTCCCCGTTGCTCTTAATACCAGAACTGGGGATGTAACGCGCAGTGGTTAGCTGGCGGGCTCAGGGTGAACGGCGCATGTCTTTGTCAAAGTTCAGTGAAATTGGAGGCTGCATTATTACCACAGGGTGTTGCAGACAGCAGAAGTTTTGGTGCAGCCTCTTAACCTGTGTCTTTCTGGGATTTTTTTTTTAATGGTGTTTCTAAGTACCAGGCTTGCTTTGCTCTCTGTGTAGGCTAATTTCTGTGTGTGCGTTCTGGCATCTCTTATGGTCTGTATAGAAGTGAAAAATCACTAGGATGCTTGTGATATCGTAGCCCAGAGTAGTATTATCAACTGCAGTCTCAGTTTAAAGAGTAGTTAATTGTGGGATGGGTGTTGCTCATTCATGAGGTAGCTTAAGGCATCCATAGGAACCTTTTCTTAAGAGAAGAAACAATTCACGTGAGCATGATGTAAAGTGTCTGCAGAAGACCCTTGATGGATCAATCTGCTAGGCTTTAACAATTTTAGCAAATAAAATGTGAGTTATTTTACTACGTGTTTGCTAGTATATTCAAGAGCTTCTGGAGATAAAACATAGCTGTTCCAGTTAGCCCAAGTCAAAATAAGTGAAACTTCTTGTAGATTGAGACAGGTGACTTTTTAATTTACAGGACTGTGCCTGTATATCAGGTAATGTTACAGAAATGAACTCAGCTGATTGTATTGCAGGAGATGGTGTTACATTGAATTTTGTGAGGAGGTGGCTTCCCTCTGCTACACAGGCTGTCCAGGGACAAGCAGAGCGGGGGTTAAGAATGCAGATGTGTGTTTAGAAAGCAAAGGTGACAACAGAAAATGCCAGAAAACGTCTTTCCTGGGAATTACCAAGGAGGTTTTACCCTCAACAAAGGCTGTAGGATAGGGAAGAATGCAGAGGAAGTTAATAAGGAAGACAGAAAAGGCTTTTAGAAGATATTCCTGTCCTCTGTTCAGTAGCAGTGCGCAGTGCAACACTGTGGGTGTAGTGTTCCCTGTTCTTTCCCTGAGATCCCCAGGGGTGGTGATGGTGGCTGGGGCTCCCTGTGCTGTCTCCATGCGTGTCTGTGGGGTGTGTGGGTGCCTCAGGAGCTGGGATTTTTTCCCCTTCCTTTCCCAAAGAGGACGTGGGGTAAGAGAAGCTCCAATCTGCAGATTGCCGTCAGAACAGCACTGCTGTTAGGGACTCCACAGGTGTTTTAAAACCTCAGTCTTGCTGCTGCCTGCTTGTATGGCAGCTCGGTGCTGGCCTCTGCACCCAACAAAAGGGTGACTGCTCCTCACATCTTCAGCCTGAAGTGTGGGCTAGGGTTTGCATCTCCTTCTGGCAAAGAAGGCTGAGTGGGCTGTTCGTAGCTGCTGTTGCTTTTAAGACTCTCTAATGTGGAAGAGCAGCTTTCCTAGCTTCATTCCCTGTGCTGAATCCCAATATTAAGTTGGTCTGTCTCCTGGGGGGCAGACAAAAGCTTATGATGTTGCTGGGTGCAATTCCTAGAAACCTGGACACTTGTGTTTATGGAAGTCTATAAATAGCCGTATTGATTGTGCCGACAATATGAGAAGTGTTCTTTTGCAGAGGAGAATAGCTGAGGAACAAACCAGTAAGTGCAAAGTATATCTTGTGTAAGACAGCTGGAATAAACCTCTCTCAAAACAATCTTAACTGCAGTGTTAGGCCCGTTGGTCCGTTAGGTAAACCTGTCTGTACCACAGATGTGTGTGGCATACAGAATGCATTTGTATGTTTCTGGGGGCATGCACACATCCTAGTGCAGTTCAGGCAGGTGTGCGGTGGGGAAGCAGTGAGCAGAGTCACGGTCCTGTCCTGGGAACAGCAGCGATGATCTGTGAAAGGTTCTGGTTTGCTCCTGGAGGCAATAGCTGGAGTGACATACTCAGCTTTGCCCAGCAGCAAAGGCGTGTCTTGGTAATTACTGCACGAGGAGAAACATGTTGTCACTTTGAAAGACAGCTGTACGTGCTTGATGGAAAGACGTGGGCAGTCTTATTTATCATTGTCTACGAGGTAGTGAATATTGCTGTCCAGTCCCTGCAAAGTACTGTTGAGAAGTAACCAGAACTAAAGAAAAAGCCTTAAAAGGTCCTGTCCAACCATGACTTTGTGCAAGGGAGAGTCCATCTGGAGGTCCTGCATAAACAGGGGTTGCTGCATTTAAAGTGCTTACACTAAAACCTGTCTGTGTTCTGTGGCTCTACTTGGTGGCATCAGCTGGACTGGGTTTTGCAACTAAAGGCCAAGAAAAAAGTTTTTAAAAGCTTTAAAAACTCTGCAGATTATCTTATGTACACAGACTCTCTCTGAAGCAAGTAAGGTTGGCTTTATCTGTGTGGCTATTCCTAGTATTTAGAATTCGGTTGGGCAGTACTATTAAGCTAAAACTTCCCACCTTTGCTTTCTTCCTGAGGATATGAAGACAAGTAAAGGTGACTGTATATGCTCCCCAAAAATAAATAGCAGTGCTTCTGGATAATATAACAGCAGCAGAAAGTGTTGTCAGATGGTAGCATGAAAGATAATGGTGTTAAAAGCTTATGAAGTAAGACAAGCATTGTAGATGTGAAGATCATATATTTGAGTTAATCTGTGCAAACAGCTTTATAATTAGGTCATGCAAAATTATATTTTACAATAAGTTGCTGTTAGCTGTATGGGTTGTGAGCATGGGTATCTGTTTGCTTGATGCTAACAAAATTAGATTGTAAAATGTAGCTCAGTAAAATTACTCATCACTTTTTTCCCCCTTAGTGTTTCAATGTCTATTGTACAGCAGATCTGCGTTGAAGCAGCCAGCTAGCTGAATCTTTAAAACAGGAAATGAAGGTATAGATCCTGTATAACTTTTAAAATTGTTCCCTGAAAGCTGAGCTTCATAAGATTATGAATCTGCGAGGATTAAATTCTCTCATTTCAAATCTGTTACAAATTGCGGTTAGTTCCAGTTTACTTTCTCTCAACTTTTGTTTTTCAGAAAAATAACTGCAAAGGTAGGAACCTTTTCAAATCTGTGACGATAAAAACCCTGTGGGTGGCAGGTCTGGCCACTGGAGCCTCATCGTGCACTGTGCAGGTGTGGTCATTGCCACTGAGGTCTCCCTGATGCTGGCACACCTTTGAGACCTTGTCTCACTGTTGCCTTGGTGCATTTCCTATCGCTAACTGGTGGTTTTTCATCATATTGGGGAAATGAGTTGTGTTGTAGTCATGAGTCAAGAACAAAACAGGAGAAGGCTCTTTGAAAAATCCTTGTGCTCGTGCTGGAATGTGAAAGGGGTCTGACTCAAGCTTTATGTATGTTTAAAAAAAAAAAAAAAAAAAATGGCAGGGCTGGTGAAGCTGACTGGTGATGTCTGACACTTCTGCTTGCCCAGGAGGCTGCAAGGCCCCTGTCCCTGGAGGAATTTGT
Organism: Cygnus atratus; assembly: GCF_013377495.2. NCBI lineage: Eukaryota > Metazoa > Chordata > Aves > Anseriformes > Anatidae > Cygnus > Cygnus atratus. Next base: position 24,172,526 of record NC_066368.1, on the reverse strand, counting down.
CTTGCATCTGTGGTGGTAAGTTTGCCAATGACCCCTAGCATGCGGTTTCAGAGAAGAGATCCCAGTGGTGTCACAGGAAATAACACATCGCCATCCACAGCCTGCTCCAAAAGGCTCTCAGGTACCCCAGGAGGCAGGGGTAGATTGATTGGAAAATAGGATGAGGTGTGGCAGCAGCACGTGCCATGTTATGTGCTCCTTCCCAAACCTGGGGAAGGTTTGTTGGTACAGGGCTGAGAGTTTCAGGGACCTTCTGTGACTGGTCCCCGGCAGGACTGTTCCTGAATGCTGGTTCTCAGCCATGCAGGCTCTGGTAAGGTATCTGAAACCTTCCGTAAGCTTTCAAATATTACTTACAGATTTTATTGTGAATATTTGTTTTATTAACTCTGTCATAAACTATTCCAGTGTTCAATATGAAATTAAACTGCAGTGTTTAAAATAAAATTGCTGAGAGGGAAATGGTGAAATGCAAGGCCTCCTGAAGGATTCTAGCAGTACCTTCTGAAAGATCTAGCAGTAAGAGACGAGAGGTAACTCACCTTGTAGAAGGAAATTGGGTAGAGGGAGGAGGGCTTTAGTGCCATGAGAATTGAGCTCGTTTTGAAATGAGGGATAGGAAGAGGTCAGCAAGGCGCGAATAGCGGCAGGATGGAGTACAGAAACAAGTAAATTCCCCAAGTAAGGCACACAGTCCACAGAGTCCTTTGATTCACAAGGCCGAGGAGTGTGGTGCTCATAAAGGCACTCGTGCCTGACTCAAGAGAGGTGGGCTTTGTCCGCGGCTTTGCTGTTGACCTCGCACCTCTGTTTTTCTCCTTTCATCCTCTGCCTTTTTGTTTAGTTTCTGTGTATCGGGGCCAGCCTGCTGGAGAACGTGCATTCATTCAGGACCTTGGCTAGGGACTGCAGGTACTTGCCATAGGAATAAATAACCTTAAAATGCACAGGGAAGCTGTAGAAGATAAGATGCAGGTGACACCCTTTGGTGCTGCTTGTGAATAAGCTGGCAGCGGTGTTCTGCATATAAAGAACTGGTTTTTGAAAAGCAACCTGCTGTGCGGAGGGAGAGGGAAGAACAGCGGCTGCAGAAATTTGGAAGAGGCTTGTTGGTGGCGTGGTGTCTAGCAGAGTGTTTGTGAGCCAGCCTGGGTGTCTGCAGTAAGGGCTGGGGCTGTGCTAACGGGTGCCTGATGGATGACTACAGCTCCAACTCCTGAACTCAGCTGTGCTGCAGCGTCCTGAGGATGAGTGCAGGTGAGGAAGGGCTCAGTCACTAAAGATGCTGTTTTTAACAGTTTCAGATCTGCTAATTGCTAGGTAAGTGTAAAAGAGATAGGAGTCTGTTCAGTTCAAGCCTGTATCTCTACAGCCATGTACTGACACAACTAAACCTAGAGACTTCTATGCTATAGACAAAAGCAAGCTAGCTACCTCATCAGAAGTGTGTTTTTTTAAAAACCAAAATTTTAAAGCAGGAAAATATAATCAGTTGGGAGTAAAGAACCAAGCAAGCTTATGTGCTGTGGTGAAAAGAAAACTGAAACTGGAGTTGCTTCAAGTAGAGAACTTTAACTTGAAAATAATGCTGCCTTTGGAATGGGATGGCATCTCCTCTGGGAAGCTGTACATCCGTGGCCAGGCTCTGAGGCTGTCTGGATGGAGCTTCCTCACCTGGGACCAGCATGTGCAGAGGTCCTGACTTGCGCGAGAGCTGTGCAGGTGGGTGTGCCAGTGATTCCTCAGCCCCCGTGAGGTGTGTACTGTCCCAGGACCCACATGGTATTGTTCTTCGGCTTGGAGGAGACAAAATGGGCCCAGAAAAAACAAGTGCAGCTCCTTGTGCTAAGACCCAGGATGCTCACCTAGTTGTCATCTGCTGTTTGTTACCAGCCCTTTCCTGCTGTGGGATCCTGAGGTTTAAAAGCCATTTTACTGTGGGGGTCTTTCTGTACAGCAGAGCAGGCTGTCTGTAAAGTGCAGATCAGCCTTTTTGACAGCTACTGTAGGAAATACTGCTAGGAAATGTAGCCTGAGGGCCTGAGTGCTCTGGGAGTTTTCTATAACAGTGTTATTTCCAGAATAAAGCTACTAATTTTGCTTCTTGACTCTTCTCATGTTCATTAGGCAGATTTTGTGCCTTGGAACGTGAGTGCCGTCTTAACTAAGAGATGGACAGGAAAGGTCAGTGGGGGAGATGTGAGAACACAAAAAAGCAAAAATTCCCTTTGTAGAGAGGGAGTAGAGTGGGGAGGTGGTGGAGCTGCCTGCTATTTTCAGGGCTGGGGACGAGCTGGGAAGCGGGGAGCAGCAGAAAAATGAGCATCAGCAGCGAATCTGTAAGGAAATCCCCTGGTGAAGTCTGTGGTGCAGGGGGTGACAGTGGGTGGAGAGGTGCCCTGCCTAGTGGGAAGGGAAGGAAAGCAAAGATTTGGAGTTCTGTGAGCAGGAGAGAAGAGGTTTTTTTTTTTTTTTTTCTTTTTTTTCCCCACTGCCATTCAGGCAAGTACTCAGTGCAGTTTTTCATTTCCACCTTTCTGTGAATGGCCTGGCGGATGTGCAAGGATGGTGTTGGAGCTGTCAGGGCACCTGGGGCTGATTAGTAGGAAAGGGCAGTTCTGTGCCTGCCCTTGTGGGCCTCACCTCTTCAGTCTGAGTCAGTCTGCGTGGCAGTGTGTTAAGGAAAGGCCGTGTGCTGTGTCCTTCTGGGGGCTTGTTTTTTTTTCCTGTTGTCTTTCTGCCTTTTCTTAATCAGCATGGAAATGTGGGCAGCAGTCTGTGCAAGCAAACCATAACCAAAAGCAATGGGACTATTTTAAGACTTGTAGCTCGAACATCACAGCAAGGTTATGTCTTCAGTGCCTGAATCAAGCTGTTTTCATTTGGGTGGTGGGCACTTGGCTTTTAAGCCATTAATACAAGCGTGGAAATCACTGGTGTTGCTCTGCAGACTGAGGAGAATTACACAAAGTTTTCTGAACTGCTTTATGAACACCACAAACAGTGCTGAACATGTGCAGGGCATTATTCCTGAAGGATGTGGGCGTGATTCACTTAAACAAGCCATGATCTTAACTCCAAGTAGAGGTGCTTTTGCTGGCTTGCTGTGAAATTGGTGCCCTGGAGCCTATTTCTGATGGCCATCTGGGTCCCTCTCTGCCTGGAAAAAGCCTTTGCCATGAGCTGGGGTGTTTTTGTCCTAGTATCATAGAATGGTTTGGGTTGGAAGGGACCTTAAAGGTTATCTAACTACTGAATTTAGGGGCAGTTTGTTTTCATGTGTAGCTGTTCTTACTCGGGGTGGTCACTGACAGCCTGTGCACAGGTAAGGAGCTGCAGCCAAAGCCTGGTAACCTGGAGATGTCTCTGTCACTGGAGAGCGTGTCCTTGTGCTGCCCACGGTACCTCTACCCCCATGCCCGATTCCTATAATACCACTAATAGGAAATAAATTTTTTTCAGAGACTGAATGTTTACTTGTTGTCAATAAAACGATGAAGGATAATCTCTGTAAGGCCTGAAGGACTCCCTAGAAGATTTTTTGGTCTAAAGAAAATGAAATCCCAGACTGGCTCATATTGAACATAGGATGTTGTGGAGGGGTAATGAGGTTTCTGTGGTATAACTCGAGATCATTGCATTGCTCACAACAGTGACCTCAAGGCATGTTTATACCAAGCCTTTACCAGGTAGCCTTAGAGTTATCTGGAATTAAATACAAGCTGAAAGGTATTAATCAGGCTGTGATGGTCTGGAATAGGTTTGTCAGTAGCTGCTGCCTTATTTCAGTAATTTTTTCAGCCTGTCATGCTCATAGCAGAGTTAGATCCATTTCCCTCGGTTAACAAAACCAGCTAAAGTAGTACTCTTAACTCTTTCCAAGTGAGCCGTTGCACTTATCCATTGCTAGTGTTGTGGGATCCTGTTTGCACATAAAGTGCAGAGAGATGATTCACTTCAGAATTATGGAGTGGCCCTTTGGAGAGAAGCAAAATTGGTGTTCCCTCTAACCGGCACTTATTATAAATCTGAGTCTCTCGGCAGCAGTACCAGCACAGTGAAAGAGCTTCCCGAACGGCGTTGCGTGAGATGTATGCCTGGCAGAAGATGTTATATCACACCCGAGTCCCAGTGCTCGGGATAGTTATTTGGTTTGTGGGATTGCCCAAATGAGTATCTATCTGCTTCCAGATCCACGAGCGCGATGTTCTGCCCTTTGGCGCAGGTCTGTGCCCACAAATAAAGATGATAGTGGTCAGTCTGGATTTTTGTGGTGAGTTTTCCAAATATGTAAATGTAGCTGTCAGGCTGCTTCCCACAAACGTGAGCGTATCCTTCAAATGTCTTTCAAAGATATGTGTTGTCCTTGGAGCTGTTTAGATACCTAATCCTTAAATCCCATAGGAAAGCCATAGTGATTTTTAGTGTTGCAGCTGCTGGATATATAAACTCTATCAGAAATAAACTATCAGAATAATCTTGGTTTAGATCAGTTCCACAAAGTGCCCTGGCAAAAGTCACAATGAAAAACCCTGTTGGAGTGAAGTAGGGTTGGTGAGTGAGTTTCAGAGAAACAGCATCTCAGGGCTACATCACCTGCTACCCTTAAGAGGCAAAAAGGATGGCCAGGTGGAAGATATACCCTCATAATCACAAGAGTATAGGGTCTGTATGGAGATTTTGCAGAGCAAAGGCTTTGTTCTCTGGATCCTATTAAGCAGGAACTTCTGAGCCACCTCTGTGCTGTGTATAAGCATGCCCAGGAGCCCAGCCACCTTTGGGGACATGGGACAACTCTGGCTGCTTGCGTCCCTGAGCTTCCCATGAGCAACAGTTCCAGGCTTCCCGTTGTGCTGAAGGAAAAGCAGTGCCTACGTCCTGGCACGCTCAGCCTTTGCTTGCCTCTGGGGACCTGTTGGGTTTGAATGTTTAGGATCCTGGGAGTGTTGCAGCCTGGATCTTGCCTTTAGGGTCATTTGGCTCCTAAAGCAGGCAGTAACAGACATGGAGTGACTGCTGTTGTGGCTGCTGCAGCTGACTTCGGGTTTTTAAGAAATAAATTGCTTGTTGGGAGAAGAAGAATCCTAAGACATTATCCTGCAGACAATCTTAGATTGTTCCTTAAAACTCAGGTGCATATTATGGCTGCTGCTTCTGCGGTGTATTTTATCAGGGTACGTTTGCGTTGTAACGCTGTCTGTACCTTCGTGCATTTCTTGTGCCAGTAGCATTGAGCCTACAGACTCTCATACATTAATTAAAGAAGCATTGTCAGAGAAGTCTTGATGAAAGGATAATTACAATGAAGTATTTAATGAGGTACTTGAAGGTAGGGGCCAGTGAAATATTTGGATAGACACAAGAAGTTAAGTAACTTTGGAAAGAGAAGTGCTGCTCTAATCTTGAGTACAGCCTCTCAAAATGACAACCAGGTTGGGAGAATCCAAAGAACTACTTAAAAAAAGCTCTGAGAACATCAGTGGAAGAGTAGTGTTGTTCTGAGAGTTCATTCTTGTACAACTTCTGACAGCAGTATCTGTAAACACAGTTCTGTGAGCAACAGGTCTGTTTCTCCTTTAGAAATTAAATGGGTTTCATCTCCTACGCCATGGCTACATCTGAGCACTTGTCTTTGCCTTAGTGTTTAATTACTTACATGTCCTAAAGCTTCATTGAGTTTTGCCTTGCAAAGAACAACAAAAAAAATAAATCGGGATGCTCGACCTGTCAAAGGTCTTCTCTGTTATGACTATGAGGTTGCTTTTTAGCTAGGCAGCTAGGCCGTGGCAGGGTAATGCAGGGCTTGAAATTTACTTCTGTAAATGATCATCCCTCCAGACTGATCAGAGATTGTTTAGAACTCAATTAAATGTCAGCGGCAGGACGTGGCAGACAAAACATTTTTTTTTCCTGGTTTCTCACCTGCCCTGTAATAATGAGCAGGCATTGATTATCCTGCTGTGAAGATGAAGTAGCGACAGTATTTTATGCTTTTACCTTTCATGTTGGTAAAGCAAATAAAAACAATTTTTGAAAAGCACAAGCCCAGGTTAGTTACTTGTAGATACTGGTATTCAAGCTGATAGCACTTCAAGATACTTTTTTTTTTTTTTTTTTTAGTAGCTCATCTGTCATTTGGTTTACCCTGAAGTCAACTAAGCTTTGCATCTTTGTGGACATCCCCCCAGAAATGGAATGGGCTTCGTTAACCTCTACCTGGAGCGTGCCGTAGTGTGGGACGTGCTCATGAGAGCCATGTGCAGGCCCTGTGACTTTCAGGTGAGGTGTGAGACCAAACGAGCCTGGCAGCCAGCGTGCTCCTGCCACGTGCCCTGGGAATGGGCCTCCAGAAGGAGCTACAGTAGCCTCCTGAGCAGGGAGTTTGTGCCCACAGCTGTGCTCTGCAGCCAGGGGAGCTACTGTGTGGCACTGAAGGAGCAGTGTGGAGCCTGGCCTTGGTAAGGACCATATGTGAAGCATGTGTCCATGGAAGAGACCTCGAAGAAGAAGCTGTTTTCACATCCTGCTTCAGGAACGGCCTCTAATGTGAGCCACAAAACACAGAATTTCCTAATTCTGTGTTGTCACCGCACACCAAAATGCCATAGTGTGTTCGGAAGCAGTAAGTGGGAATTAACACAGCTAACACTGTGAAGGGGACCCAGTACGAACCTTTTAGACATGTTGACTTCTGCTATTTTTGGCAGAATCACATTTTCAGATGTTGTAGTGGGATTGTAGCTGGCACTTGGCATTGGTGGCAAGGACTGAATTTTAAAAGGATGTCCTGAAATGTAGGATTTTATCCTCTTATCGTTGTGCTGGTGGGCTATCTCAGGTGTATTGCTCTGTTCAAATGTTCCCTCCTAACGTGAGTAGATCAATGTTCCACACGTGGAATTTAAGTAGAAAACCAATAGGGCAGCTTATTTGCATTGGATTTATAAACTTTGTTACAGGCTCTGTTGGGAGGCCAGAACCTCCTTATATTGTACTAACGTTCAAACTCTGTATTTCAGGAGTGTCGAAAAACTTTCGGTGCTTCTCATCTATTCTAAGCTGCGACAAAAACATCTGGTTTCCTGAAACTGAAAGGCTTGTAACTAGGTTTATCTTCTTGTTTCCTAAAATTCATGTTTTGTTCACTTTTTTGTAGTTATCTTGGTTTGCTGCTGCTCCTGAAAATAGGAAGTGTGAGTTGTATGCAGCTGCATGCCTCCAGAAGATTGGGACCCGCTTTAAAAAACGGCTGAAATTAGATCAGGAAGTCTTATTATAGAGCTCATGTGAGCTGGGGAGCTGCCTGGGTGAGTACCATGTAGGCTCTTCCACAAGTTTAACTCAGGTGCTCTTGGGAAAACGTGGCCCTTGCAGTGAAACCCCTGCACACATCTTGGACAAATTCCTGAGTTAAGGTGCCGGAAGGACCATGTTGCAGGTGGTGCTGCTGCAGAAAGAGCTGGGTGCTTGTGCTCGTGGCAGTGGGACCTTGTGTTTCTGGCTCGAGTGTTTTTAAGTGTGTTTTGAGGGATGCCCTGCTACCTCAAAATGCATGCTGTGCATGTGTGCTCCTCTTCTTCAGTGCTGCGACTTGGTGCAGGAGCACTCGGCGTGTTTGTGTATTTGAAGCACGCCCTGGAAGGGCCCATACCAGGCTGGGAGTTTGCATTGGCTTCATGCTCAGGAGCCACGTGTGTGTGTCATGGATGCTTCTGTCCTTATTATACCTTACCTGAAACATGTATGGCCTCATTATGAATCTCTTGAAATGCTAATTCTTGCTTATCTGCCTTAAAACAAGCAAATTAAACTGTTTTTCCCACCAGACAGGGCATGCTGATGAGAATACCCCTAAATGACTCTAGAGCAGTAATGAGAACATATAAATGCCAGTCAGTTCTGAGCTGGCTAGATTCTGATTTCATATTTCAGCAGTGCTGTATGTATCCAAACAATGTGCAACTAAGGCTAGTAAGACAGCAAGTAACACGTTGCAACATTACTGTGTCAAAATAAAATGGCACGAACTGTCTTGAGATCAGGTCTGTTGAGTCATCGCTGCTTTGAAGATGAGCCTTTTAAAAAAAAAAAAAAGCCCCCTAAATTGCCTAAGAAGGCACACAAAAAAAAATGGCTACTTTGCTCTGTCATAGAGATCTCAGCCTTTTTCCAAAAATAGTCTGTACCCTCCAGCTCCAGTGCACCCAAGTCCATGCTATTTGGCAATGTTATCACAGCATGTTTCTGTAATCTTTGAGCAGTGTTGCCTTTTTGTATACTTCTGTACAGTGCAGTGCCTCTTACCCAGTTGCACTTAATTTCATTGATCACTAGCTCTTGCTGAGCGTAACTCATAAATTCAGAAATCACAGAATCATAGCATATCCCAAGCTGGAAGGGACCCATAAGGATCATCGAGTCCAACTCCTTGCACCACTCAGGTCTACCCAAAAATTCAGTGAATGGTAAATGGAAAGATGTTTTTCCCCAAGAAAACAAAGAATATAAAGCATCTTACAGTTAAACACATTTAACTTCACTTTCAACAAAGAATATGAGGAAGAAGCAAAGGAATACCACCAAAGGATACCTGTTCAATGGGAAAAAAAACCAACGAACAAACAAAACATCTAATTAAAAAGAGAGACAATTTATGATATTTTAAATCTCTTTTACTGGCTTTTTCCCCCATTAGTATTCCTGTCACAGAGAATGATCTTAAAGTAAACAAACTGAAGAGTTTCTTTTTATAATTTTTATAATTATCCTTTGATCCAGTTAAGCATATAAGTTATAAGCCTAAATTTAAGCACATTGACTTAAAAAGGATTATCTCAAGTATCTATACACTTAAGCAGCAAAAGTTTCAGTGGCCTTGACTTAAACATGGCTCTAAGATCATCAGATGAATTTGCTGTTGGCCTTGACGTGCATCATCCCTTCATACAGACAGAGCCTAGCAATTTACTGAGTGTTGTGATCTGATCCAGAAAAACACGTATTTTTTAATACTTTGTTGTATTAGGGACTCAATGCAAGACAGTTTGCTGATTCAAACCATCCTTGTGCCTGTTCTGCTCATAAACATCTCTGACATGTTATCAATTCATGACAAGTTTCTTGTTTTTCCTTTCAGTCCTTAGTGTGATATAGAGGCAAAATGATTAATATTTGACTATTAACCGAAATCCACATGCAAATAAGATGCTTTCTGAGCTTGAATCAGAACGTCCAAATTCATTACAATATGCTAAAAATTGTTCTGTTTGAAGAATATTATGCATCTGCTGGGTTAAAAAAAGTAGAGAAGGAATTCAAGAGCCAAATGCGTTACGGAGGCTGGAGCAAGAGTCGCTGACTATATTTTCACTTCTGTGTTTCATCTGACATTGAGGACTAAATATTTATTTGCTGCTTCTGGCATTAAGACTGAGAGCTTTCATTTGTAGGATCCTTTCTTGTAGGACCTGTTGACATTTGATCTCATCTCATGAATTGAGGATCCTGCTCTCAGAGCAGACTGGGTTTTAGAAACAATTTCTCTTGCTGGAGTGCTGAAAGGTAAAACTTGAGGCTGTAGCACTGTTGTGCACCACAGCTCACTGGATTTTTTTCTTCAGTGAGTATTTTCATGGATATTATTGAAAATAATACTTGTTTGACTGGCTTTGTAGGTGGGAATGGCAGGCAGTCCCATTCTTGTAGTTTCTTTCTGTGGTGGCTGTGGAAGGAGTCTCAGGTAGAAAGATTTGGGGTTTTTACCCCCACATCTTGCTTTCCCTGCTCTATGCACACGTACAGGATGATCTCCCTGATTCCCCACGTTGCCACTTGTACAACCCTTTATAGGCATGTGGATTATCTGAAGTGCATCTCAGACATGGATGAACAGGACAGGTTAGTACTCCTGTCTGTGCTGTTGCTTACCCCAGCTTTTGAAAACTGTCTGAATTGACCGAACAGTTTTGGGCAGAGGACAGCGTGGCGGAAGCAAGTTGCCTTGGCTACGGCTGCTGAATGCCTTGAGGGCGGCTGTGAGCTGTGTGGATGAAGCAAAGCAGCTTCTCTGAGGAACGACACTGATCTGCTGGGTGTGTGTTTAATTTAATTGCCCTGTGGTCAGGCTCCATGCATGGCTGGAGCTCCGTCTTGCTGTGGTTGTGCTGCTTGTGGGCTCTGCTCAGGTAACTGGGAGCTCTGCATGGCAAGGAGCGTGCAGCCAGGTCCCCAAACAAAGCTGTTGCCCGTCAGAAAAATGAGTCGGTGAAGGGGTGGCAGTGATAGGGACAGGCGCTTTGACGCTGCTGATGGGACACATCAAGAGGCTGGCTTGGAAAAGATGGTACTTGTGTCAAACAGGTACCGTGCGTCTGTCTGAGCACAAGAAGGGTGCATATAGGTGCTGCGGCATGCCAGCAGACCCTGGGTACTGTCTCTTCTCATTTTGCTAGCTTTTATCAGAGCCTGTTTAAAAAAAAAAAAAAAAAGTTTTGATCTCCCTGGAAGCACAGATTCCTGCCGAACACTAATTTTTGTGATCTGTATGAAAGAAGGGGCCCTATTAAAACAATATGAAACGTCAATTAAAAATCCTCGTCAAATTGAACATGCTGAGCTTATTAACATTGTGCTTCAACTGAACAATATACAATTTTCTTTATCTTAAGAGGCAAACCGTGCCTGTTTCAGCTTGCTTTCCTCAAAGTATTTTGTGGTTAGCTCAGCAGAAGTACTGCCGGAGCTGGAGCAGAGGGGATGGCAGTCAGGAGAGATGGCCGAGGTGCCGGGGGTGCTTTGGGAGTGTTTCTGGGCCAAAGAGTTAAGAAGCAAGTCACCAGGTGAAGAGCAAACTGGCACTTCGCTATTAGCCTGGCTAACGATTTTGGGGATTGATTGGTGCTACTACGGGGGGAGCTCCCAGTTCACCCCACCATCCTGTTGCATGAGCAGAGGGCCCTGCGTCTAACCCAGGTACCGTCTGCTCTGAGCCTCAGGGATGAGTGTTGGACAAAAGCATATTAAAAAGAAATAATTTGTTGGTTTAGGCCACAGAGGCAGAGAACATAGCAATTCCTTGGACAGTTCCCCCCTGGCCCCAGTGCCTAATTGCTGAGGTTGTTTTAAAATATGTTGCCTGACTTTAAATCTGTTTTCAGCTCTTATGTATTGATTGTCAGACTGTCTCGTAGATTTACTTAGTACCCAGTATTTTCTTGCAAAGTACATACATGCTGTAATCAAGTCACTCGTTGTTTGATAACTTAGATAACCTTTTTGACAGCTGCAGGTTTTCAGTCCTTTAGTATCTTAGCTTTGAGACTGTGAGAGCTGTTGAATAACTTCTTGCTTTCTTCCTCTTGCTGCTTCTACTGACTTGTGTTGCTTCTATCCGTTAGGGCACTTGGGAGCCACCACTTGTCCCCACCATACGCTTCCCATTGCCTTGCAAGCACCAGGGGGAAATGGGCAGCTGGCCTTGCTCTAGGAAGGATGGATGTGAACACACCGGCACTGTTTCAACTCTGCGCCTGGTGCCAGCAGGCCAGGCACCTGCCTTTCCTACTGCAGGAAGAAGCTGGTGCTGCCATCAGTACCTTGGGGACAGAGCTGCCCCCCAGGGTGTGATGTGCTGCTTCTTCTGCACGGCCCTCAACAGGTGCTGTGGAGGTATCACTCCTCCTGAAGTGCTGCCCCAGTGTGTTGTCATATTAGACCCCTTCTATTCATGTTATTTTTTTTTCCTGTTCTAGCTTATAGAATCAGAGTCACAGCACGGTTTGGGTTGGAAGGGCCCTTAAAGCCCCCCCTGCCCTCAGCCCCATCCAGCCTGGCCTTGGGCACTGCCAGGGATGGGGCACCCACAGCTCCTCGGGCAGCCTGGGACAGGGCCTCACCGCCCTCAGAGTAAAGAATTTCTTCCTGATACCTAACCTCAATCTCCCCTCTTTTGGTTTAAAGCCATTCCCCCTGCCCTCCTTTTGATCCTGACTCATCAGCTCCCTGTCAGCCATGCCAGTGAGATCACAGCCCCTCAGCTATGTGCACGCCTCTTGTTTCCTTTCTTCAGTGTTCATGGTAGGTGCATTTGGGCATGTATGTTTAGAGGAGGAGCAGAAAACCCCTTGCAAAGCTGTAACTGTGTTCTGATTGGAGTCGCTCAAAACCCGTATCAGTGCCAAACATATTTCTGTGCCAAACAAAGTAACCTAGCAATTTTGCCCTTGAAAATATTTCCATTCAGTAAGATACAGTCAAGAAAGACACTTTGTACGTGTTGGCCGAGCACCTGAAATGATCAGGTTCTTATCTGCCTTTATAGCTGTTACCATGACATAAAAGAGGAGCGGTGCTGCTCTGAAGGGACACGGGAGCAGAAACAGGGGCTCTGTGTGGCACTAGGTGGTGCTCCATATCCACACGGGCATCAAGAGTGCTTGTGTCGCTCTTGCTAATTCCTTTGGCAGTGTTTAAGGCTCTTAATCTATATTGGGTTTAGTCCTGATCAGGTAGGACAGTGTTTGTTATTCTGGAAAATATCACTGGTAGGATTCCAGCTTAAAGACTCAAACGAGACCACTCGAAGTCTATCCTATTACCTGTGAGTCTTAAAGTACTTTTTGAATATTAACTGACTTTGTTGGGTGACAGTGAAGCTAAGTGAACAATATATCCACTTTATGGATGATTAAAGCGCCGCTAGATTTATTGACTGCTGGAAGTCGCGCAGTGAGGCAGTGACAGGGCTGGGAATCCAATCCAGGAGTGCTGGCTTGCACTTCCTTTCTGTCGCTTAGGTAATGATTCATTTGACTACAGGTTTTTGTAAATAGCACTAGAACTGGGTGTTAGCAAAGAAATTAAGGGAAATCATTGTTCATAGTGATGAATGTGTTAGCCTAGGTGTGACTATCATGTTTTTTGGCGTTAGCTGGATATAGCTGTGTAGTCCCTGATTTAACGGCTGTGATCTGCAGAGTCTGGCTGTACCTGGCAGCACCCACAAGCAGGGAATCCCCAGATTTCCTGTTCTCTCCACCAGCAATCTTTCATTGCTTTTTCTCGTATTGGAGCTTGTTGCCCACCCTGTGGTAATGCAGAGCAAGCTGTGACAGGTAAAGGAGGACTTCCTGGTGCTGCCTGGCTCCTTCTGGCCCATTTCTGTGGTCTCTGAAGGTGCCAGAGCTTGCTCTCAGGCCACAAAGAGGATTGTTTTTGCCAACCCCTCCCAACTGGGGCTGTGTCCAGACCCACTGCCTTAGAGCCACAGCACTTGGATGCCTGTCTGGGACCAACTGAGCACCTGTTGCAGCTGCACGACTGGGGTGGAGGTGCTGCAGCGGGTGAGCTTAACTCAGAATTAATTCTTTCGGCAGTTCAGAGCAATCATCTGTTTGAGTTTGCCTAGATGACTGCCCTTAAGATGCTTCCCATCTGCTAACGACACTTTGGAGTCTGATGCACTTGCTCATAGCACATTATTATCCCAAAAAGCTGCACGTTGCATATTTCCAATGCGGGGATCAGCATGTGCTGCTGCTGCGGCGTAAAATTTTTTAAGTGGACTTTTTAGGTAAATGAACAGCACAAGTTACCAAACATACCATATCAAATGCTTCATAGACCTGTTTTCTTCCCCAGCTCCTTGTTATAAATTGACTTAAATACTATTGAAAGCTTCTTGGCGGCTAACAGTGTAGGAGATAGAGCTTGGAGGTGTTGAGAGAGATAAAAGGTGAAATTATAACGAGCAGGTGAGAAATGTAGTGGCTTTGTTATGATTATTTTGCTACATACATTTCCTTGCTAGTTCAACTGAAGACATAATTTCTGTCTTTAACAGTTCTGTCCAGATTTCCATGTGAGATTATGGTGGGGGAATAAATACAAGCTTAAAAGAACCACAAAATGAAAAATGGCTTTATAAAGCAGCATGGCACTGGAGTTCAGTGGTAAATTTTTCTGTGCCAGGCTGCGGAGACTTAGTGTAAATGACTTGATGAATGGTGATTATTGTATCAGTCCAATTTCAGTGTAGACGTATGGACATCCTGTTCCAATGTCATCGCAGTTGTGTTACAAGTGGAAATTCCACTGCACTGTTTGAGTGACTCTTTGGAGGCTGTGCTAATCCAATTACTGCGATGCAATAGGATGTAGGATGATAGTTTCAGCACAAATCTGTAGATGCACTGTGATTTCATATCACTAGATCGTTTCACATCATTTGATATAAAGAAAATCAAGCTCAAAAGCTATCTTAATGACACTGGGCTCAGTACACAAATTAGTGATGAGAGGAGCCGAAGGCTGCAAGATGCTGTGACGTTAGCGGGACTGTATTGTCCCTGTTGCCTTGTGGCAGCTGGAAGCTCCTCGTGGAGTTGTGAAACAGAGCTTTTTTGGGTGTAGCTTTTCTTACTTAGTGCAAAGCTGCAGTCAGAAAACAGTTTGGACTCACTTGTGTGGCTTGCAGACATCACATAACGGTGTGGGTGCCTGTGCTCGTCAGCAGAGCTGGCCAGCCCATCCTCAACACGTAAGAGGGCAGGAGCACAGGGACAAGGCACGGGAAGTGGCTTTTGAGAGAAGAGTGAGTTAGTGCTACAGAAAGAGCCACTAAGGGTAGGTGTCAGGAAAACGTTTCTGGGGGTGAGGATAGAGGAATAGATAGTGTGGCGGCTTCTGACCTCCAGAGAAGAGATTATTTGCACTTCTCCATTTCTTGCCTGTCCTCCTCCACTGGTTTACCCAGCTCTGCCGTTGATGTTTCTCCTCGGACGCTTCCCTGTCGGATTACATTTGACACAGATAAGGCTGACCACCCGAACCTCCGTCCTGCTCCCTGGCACAGCCGACAGTGCTGCTATCTTACCTGTCATTCAAGCAGGCAACCTGTGGGTCACTTGTGTCCTCTGGATATATAAGCTGCTTCTTAATCCTATTGCTGCTTCTCTAACTCCTCTGCAATCACCTGCCTTTTATCTTCTCTTCCTGTGTGGCCAAATTTTTTGGTTTGCGCAGGGTTAGTCATCAGCAGGGAGCTTGCTTGAGACAAGCAGCCTCTCATCCTCTGACTCCATCCTACCTCCTCCACCGTATTTCTTTGTTCTGATTCCTTGCAAACACCTTCAGATGGCTGCTCTTAATGCAGCTATGAGCTCGGGATCAAAAAGGCATCTGCATCTATGCCCTAAATGGTCCTGTTCAGTACAAGTTGCCCAGGTTTCAGAGTGGGTTTTAAGCCCAGGTGTTGTACCTGCTGTCCTCTGGAGAGAAGGCTGCAAGAAGACTTGCCTCGTAAACAGAAAGTTCCTTTCCTTTTGACTTTTCATTTGTTGCCTTTCTTCCAAGGAGCAGATGTAGACTGTCATAGCAGCAGATTAATTCCATCCCTACTGAATTTTTGCCTTGTGTCAAAAAAGACAGCTGCTGCTGTCTCTTACTGTCTTGAAGATTATCGAATGGGTCTTCTGCCTGCTTCATAAAAGAAGATATCTGCAAAACAACATCACTTTCTTCTAAAGGAAAAAGAACGTTTGCATGGGAAATGATTTCATTTTTCCTGCTTTTTCTGCATTTTCAGAAGTTTTTTTCCCCAAGGCCTCTGCTTGCAGGGGAATATAGCAGCTGTGATGTTTTTATCCTTGACAAATCAGACCTTGGGTAACAACATAAAGCCAGAAGATAGCAGGGTCATTCTGAGACTTCTGACTTGATAAGGTCACTTATTTCATGAAAATCATGGCGATATTCTGTATACTTCGGTGCTAACACTTCCCAAGTGATATTATGGAACTGTCCAACCCCTGGACAGGTGGTGTGGGTAACTATAGGGTTTCAGTACCGCTTGAATCAATCGAGAATAGGACTTGTTTGGAAGAGGGACTGCATTTCCTCGCTGAGATTTCTGCCCAGCAATTAGCACACTGTGACCCAGCCTTCACGGGAGATATGGGAAAGCAATACAATGGAATAAACCTATAATGGAGGAAATCACTCCTGCTTTTGACACCTGGGGGGCAGTCATTACTGCTTTTAGGGTTGATTGGTACTCCTCTCACTCTGCTAGTGAACACTTTGTGGGGAATTTCAGCGGCTTTCTCCCCAGGTCCAGTTGCTGGATGCCTCTAATCGTATTGCACAGGCTCGATGTGGCTAATGCTCTGTGCTCTGTTGCTGAAATTGAGCAAAACTGTGAGCCTGCAGCCCTCCCTTAGCATGGGCTCCCTTCTTACGCCACCAGTAACGTGGTCTTGTGTAGCTCCTCACGGGTAGGCACTGGCCACAAAAGGCTGCAGTAAAGCAAATGCAGTAGCAGCTGCTCAGCAGGGGAAATCCAGTTGCTTTGCACTGGGCGACTGTAACTAGTGTGATATTTCTCAGCGCTGCAGAGACATTGATTTCCTTCCCTTTAAGGCGGCCTCAGTCACTCTGGTCCCTTCGCACAACACTTCTGCCCCTCTGGCTTGAGATCTCTTGGAGTTGGGGCAGGTGTTGAGGGAAGGAGGATGGATGTGTCATCAAGGAGAAAGTGTAGCAGAGATGCAAACATATTAAAATAACACTGCAAATTAAAAAACAAATACGGTTTTAAGAGTATGATCCTATGGAAAGTGAATAAAACAAGTAATAGTAGGAATGCTCAGGGAATTGGTAAGTGGAGACATCTAACTGAAAGATAACAGGAGTGAGCTAATAAGGAAAGCACGTAGGAGAGAGAACTTAAGAACTTAAGAACTTCCTCAAGGAACTAAAAAGAATTATGGGTGTCAGAAATGAAAATGCAGTTTTCTGACTTGGCACGGTCTATACACAAGGTTGCCACTAATAGCTTTTTAACACAAGTACTTTAGTATTGGGCAGTGTAGGATACTGGGCCATGTAGTAAAAGTTCGTGTCCCTCTTTGCTTTGTCATGTTTGTCTCTAACTTAACTAGAAAGTGGTTAGATTGTGATTTCTACCTAGCACAAATTCAGATCAGCAAAGATCAGAAATGGCAATTCAGGGCTACGTTACCGAATTGTATCAAGGTGAATGCATAAGGTTATTTTCTGGAGTCCTCACTGCTTAAAGCCATTTGGCATTGGCTCTTGTTTCATGCTGTTAAACAATGTGTTATTAAAACTATGCCTGTAATTAACATCCAATTCAGCTTGATTGCAAGTTTCCTCTTCTGCCTGCCTACTGACTCTTTAGAGTTCTCTCCTTACAGCACCAGGCCCTGCAGAGCACAGCTTGGCTAAAATAATAGGGAGAGACATTGTTTCCTTCGCCGATATCAAAATGTTCAAGCTGTCTGTTAGATGTACAGCGCGCTCACTGGGGTGTCTCAATCTTTTGCAAGGAGGCAGCAAGCAGAGGAATCTGGTCGGCGCTTGGTGTTGGCAGTGTCGCTCTCCAGCAAGACCCCAGCAGGGATGGAAGACATCCCCGGCTGCCGCAGCGACGCGGGGGACTCATCGTCACTGCTGGCTCATCCTCTGTCACGCCGAGGATCCCCGCAATGCTCTGGTCTCTGTGCTGCATTAACGAGGTTCTTTCTGTCCTTTTCCCTTCAAAAAAGATGTTTGGGCAGCTCTCAGGTCTGTCTTGGTAAAGCATCTCTCTAACCTGTGCAGAATTTGCTAGTTCAGTGGAGGTCCGTTACCCTTCAGCGTTGCTTTCATGTGCAGAAATGCTTCCTGTAAAGCCTCTATTAGCTGTGATTTAGCGGTTATTCAACGGCGCTGTTTTGAGAGAACCTCTGCAATGCGGGAAGTGATTTCTTCTCAGTTTGACACATGAAATAAAAAGAACTTCTTTGTGCTGAACGACTTGGACTCTGCCACGTTAATGAACAGCTAATCCAGGTCCAGAAAGTAAAGCCCTGGAGCTGCTGCCTTACATAAATAGAAAAAGGTCGCTAAGTACCAAAAAGAGCGTGGCTTAGAAGTTGCATACAGTTAGACCTGTTTGTGTCCCTGTTACCTGTTGGGGCCTTAAAAATAAGGATTAAAAACTTAGTGCATGGCACAGCATGAAAAGCAAGTTAGCTGCAGGAACAAAGAGTGAATAACAAACATGGTGTGCTGTCAGGATTCAGTAAGTAAATAAGCTCAGCCTAGGTACAGCTGAATTAATTCAGCAAGCCCCATCCCAGAATAATGACTGTCTGCACGTGTTTCAAATGAGGTGGAGAAAAAGCCAGGTGTGTGAAGCCCAGATAATGCAGAAATAGGGTCAGCAGAAAAAAAACACCAAATGCAGTGCCTCCTTTGCAAGGCAACGTAGGGAGAAAGCGCTGTATTAGCTTCAGCCTCCTTGGCCACAGCGTACCCGAAGCCGCCCATGGTGATCCAGTGCCATGGGATGACAAGTTTGTTGCTTGGGGTGAAACGAGGATGGCAGTGTGCATCTTCCGTTGTAATGTGCAGCCTTGATAAAAGGGGGAGGTTCTACTGTTATCTGAACTTTGTAGAAGCTGCAGGAGTGTGATTCTTTTTTTCCTGGCTATTAATTCAGTGCAGAAAAGTCGCTTTGTCAATATTTACTTTTCAATCCTGAGCTATAGGCACTTTTGCCAGAGAAGTACTGGCAAGGGAAGAAGGGAACACTAGCTAAGATGCTGCCATATGGGCTCCTTGGGGTATATTTCACAGAAAGGATGCCTTAAGTGCAGTTCTCCAAATGTCCTGCATGTGTTGTTGGAGTGTGAGCTCTCTTCTGCGCAGTGAGGGGGCCAGAGCTGGGGTGGCTTTGCTCCTCTTGTCCCCGTTGTTTTCCCCTATAACTGCAGTGCTGCGAGCCCCAGCTATGAGCTGAGCAAGTAGGCTTGTAGTGCTTCCTTGTGCTTCTGTAACGTGCCCCTGAAGGGGAGTCTAATTCTGAAATTAGGATTGATTGCTTTCCCTGGGAGCTTTTTTCCTTCTTTTGGGAAGTAAAACCAGTTGTGTTTGCGCATTTCCTCGATTCTTTTTCTGCTTTAAGAGAATTTAGGTGTGGATGGTTCACTACCAGAGTTGAGTTGTTCTGGCTGAGTTTTACTTTCCCTGAAACTTGCACATTTTGATGAACAGTGGGATTTTTTTTTTTGTGGGACCCCAGAGTGGTTATTTTTGACTCTCTGAATTTATTCAGAAGGGGTGTTATGCTCCAAGGGATGACTCGGGCACATAACTTCTGATACTGCTGAGTCTTTGTCTCCTACCCATGTTGTGTTGGGGAAGGATCTCCCCGGGCCCTTTTCCTGGATTTCAGGAGCTGGAGGAGCCCTTCCTGCAACAGAAGGGGTAAGAGATGATGGAACCAAGCTGGACATTGCCCGTGGCACCACTGATTTCTCAGCCAGTTGCTTTCAAACACGAGCTGCTTTCAAGCTTGTATTTCAGAAAGCAAATCCTGCAGTTTTGTAGGTGAGAACTCACAGGAGAAACTCCCCCAAAAGCATTTATTGCGTTGCTGTGCGTTTGGTTTCATTCATGTAAGGTGCACTAGACTTGCATAAGAAAGGAGAGATGCCTTAATGAATCCGGGAGGAGATGAGGTGTTTTTTTTTTTCTGAAAAAGTCTTCCAGATATTCAGGAACAAATAAATTTGAAACTGCTTGACACGTTTCACCCCTGATGAAGGCAGAAGTGGCAAAATGCATACATCCTGGGTGTAGAGCCTGCTCATCTGTAGGATCTACTCTGTTCCAATTAAGGGCTCAGCGAGGAGCCTGACCTGCAGTTGGGAGGTGCTTATTAAGTTCCTTTGGTTTCAGCCACTCGCTGTGATAATGCAGGATAAAAATTTTACTTAAAGGCTAATAAGAAAACGTTCTCATTGAAAACTTTGATGCTGTATCTTCAGAGCAGATGCGAAATTTCTAATTTAATGTGCAATGAATAATCTAGTTCCTTGTTTGAAACTTCAGACTTTCCTTCAGCGCTGTTTCATGCATCGCCTGTCTGATGCCTCTCATGGCAAATACAAAGAAAAATGTCCCTCTCTAGTTGAGGGAGAATTAAGAAATGCCAAGGAGAAGGTCAGACGGCTGCCAACACTGGTAATGAATAAAATCAGGAAGGTGGAAGGGTAGACAGAATATCAAATGTCTGGCGGGAAGTGGCATTGGTAGTTTTGCTGTTGAAATGAGCTGGGATAAGATCAAGCCCTCTTCGAGGCGGTCGATGGAGGTCAGTACCTCCACTGGGGCCGAGGGGAAGGGTGGCAGTGACCGTAGGGCAACGAGGGAAAGCCCTGTGAGCAGGGCAGGAAGGGCCACGCGTCAGGAGGATGCTGTGAATAAATGGGTACGCTGAGTTTGGCAAGTCAGGAGCAAGCAAGTCCCAGGCTGTGGTGAGAACCAACTGGAAAGGAATGAAAAATAATTCTACTTTAAAGGTTTGAGGTGAGACACAGTCTGAAATGAAGGCAGAAGTATGTTGTCTAGACAGACGTTCCTATTGAATATCTTTACAAATAAAAGATACTCAGATATTGTTTTAAAAACCTCAGGCTCCAGCTTCTGCAGTCCAGTCTCTTTTCTCGAACTATTGAAATTAAACCCAAAAATAATACAGCACAACTTGTGTGAATAAATTCAGCTGACCTGATTCCATCAGTAAGGATTTGATCAAAATGCTATGCTCAACTCTCTGTGAATCGGATCAAGTCAAATATTTTACTGTGCCTGAGTGTGGACTCAGGACGGTGTTTTGCTGCATAGATACTGATAAAATTCTTTAAATATTTGTCATCTTGATACTGTGTGCAGCTCAGCTCCTCCTGCCCTCAGGGAGGGAAAGCTCCTGACTATTTTGAGTCAATTAATTGGTGCTTTGGCAATGATTATTTCTACCACCTCTGGACAGTACAAAGTATTTGTTGTTTTTGCATAGGTGGGGAAAAAAACGAGAAGAAACGACTGCGAAATAGTTTCTGAAAAGAGCGTGGAAATGAATCATTACCAGCTCAAATAGCACTGTCAGTGATGCTTGTTTCAATTGCCATGTAGTAAAATTAATTTCTACATTTAAGAGAAGAATTAATGGCGTAAACTGTTATGCATTAGTGTTATAACGATGTTTTAATGGCTGGAACCAACTTATTAGAAAGCACTTAACTTTACCAAGTGTGGTCCAAAATCAACAGGAGATTGAATACAGCCATTAAGACTAAATGTGTTATGCGAAGTCGTGGCATTTAGCTTTTATTTTTGAATTGACAGTTTTATTGACTTATCAACAAATAAAATATTAGGAATAGATTAATATCCCTTATCACTGCAGGCTCGCTGACTTTATGAATTTATCCTCTGGTAAAATGGTCTCTGCATGATTGCAGGTTTGCTCACAGAAGTGAAAGATTCTTGTTGGGCTTCTTTAGGACCAGGAGAACTTGGTGCAGCGGGTTCCCGTTGGGTTTTATACACTGCTTCCAAACCCTGTGCCTATGGAAATGCAGCTGGCTTGCTGGGAACCCAGGAGCAAAGCTGTTTAAATCAGATGAACGGCAAAACAGATACGCCCTGCTTTTTTAGGTGCTTGCTGTAGTCTTCAGATAAAACAGTACAGATGCAGAATTTACAAAGAAACTGCTGAGCAAGCACAGTAGCTCTGTGCTGTAAGGCTTCTTACTGCTGCTGTCGTTAATCTGTAACGCGAGACTTGGTGGCTCGGACCAGAGCAGCCAGTTTACAGGTGGGCAATGCACAGCATGGCACGCGCAGTGCCACAGCAGTTCTTCGTAAGGGAACAGACTCAATATTTAATTCTTTCTGTCACCAAAGCATTTCAGTTCGTATCCTCCCTCCCCCAATTAAATACGTACATAAATTCTCATTACTGAGCAGTAAACTCAATCAGCACTAGGCTCTCAGTTCCGTAAGCTGCTTAACCTCCGCAGCTCAACATCTCGTGGAGAGCAGGGCAGCAGGTGAAGTGACTCTGGTTCAGCGTCTCCAGCGAGTGGTGCAGTGGTTACGGAGAGGAGGAGGAGGAAGATGATGGTTCCAGAGCGGTTCTGCCTTGCTCCAGGTATGTTATATTGTATGGTATGTGAAGGTGCAAGATGGTGTCATGGATCAGCATCACTCCGTGTAAGTCAAAGGTGTCTCGCTCATAGTAATGTTTCAGGCACTGCTTTCTCCTGGGTAAACTTGGTCTTGCATGATGTATTAAAATAGAATAAAAATGGCCTGCCCTTCTCATATTCTAAGAATAATAATAGTGGTTCAGGCAGGACTCTGAAGTACGGTCTAATATAATCTTCACTGCATCTGCTAAACGTGACCTGCTTTTGAATACTAATTTGAAAGGGAACAAAAAAGAGCTCAAGTTGGAGCCTGCCTGCTCAGTTTATTGTTTAAATGATAGGAGGACGTGAGGGATATAGACACAGTAAATCCTGAGGTAATTTTGAGCACTTCTCTGGCTGGTGGTTAGGGTTTTATTACCCATATTTAGAAGAAATGGGCAAGGGATTGAGTCACCCCTAAAGGCATTGCCACCACAAGGTGGTTACATACCACTGTGTCCGACTTATTTTGATGCAGGTAGTGATCCAAAAACACCGAGCCTGTTCAGATGCTTGTCTGTAGGGCTTGCTCATGCACAAACTGATGCAGAACATAAAGGTTTAGCCAAAGACTTTGGCTTGAAATCCAGGCACAGGAGCAGACTGCTCCCTCACTGTCCCACTGGGCTGCCTAGCACTGCAGGTGGCACTTGGTTTAACAACGAGGCTTTATGTCCCTGCTTGCCTTGGGGAAAAATCCTGTCCTCCTCTGGATAAGAGGCAGTAGAAGGGATGTGATCTCTCCAACCTCCCTTGATCTGGGGGAGTTTGGCTCCAAAATGTAGTGTGGAGACAAAATTAAATGCTCTGAGAGCTTCAGCCTGCAGCCAAAGGGCTGAGAGGAGAGAAGACTTGAGGTATGAATCTCCCCCAGGGGAAACCTTACAGAAAACCTGTCTGGTAAAGTGACGTGGGGTAAGGAAGTGTCTGAATCAACCGTAAATTAGGCTTATTTCTCCTTTTATTTATGTCTTCACGGAAGATACAGGTCTCATAATGGCCCTGCCTGGTTGGGACCTTGTGGTTACCGGCTTTCTGGTAGCGTGTAACTTGAGGTTGAGGTGGCTTTAAGCAAGCTCAGTATTAAGGGGGCTCCCTTCGCCTCCTGTTGGGATGAATCTGGAAATGGGTTGTGTGTGTGTTCCGTGAAAAACGCTTTCAGTCCCTGCATCTGAGCTAGCTGGGTCAGACCGTGCAGGGAGGTTCCCTCGCTATGCCAGGAGGGAAGGAAATGGGCCAAGATAGGGGTATTTTGCCTTTGTTAGGGATTTTAAACCTCTAAGAGCTCTCCTTGCCTAGTTTTTATGGTTCTGGATGATTTAATAAGGGTAAACATCTACATATGTCTGTGCAGCATCTTTGGCGTTGTCTGCTAGTGACCTGTAATTCCACAGCCATGAGAAGGTGGTTGGGAAGCAAGACCAGGCAGCCATCTCTGATTTTAGTTGCACATAAATGTTTTTTGAGGGCTCTGACTTAGTGCTTATCAGCAGCCCTCATCTCTCCAATTCCACTGTTCATTGCTGGTATCGAGTGTTGTTGATAATCCCCTCTAAAGACGCCTAAGTGGGGAGCTGGCAGCCTTTTGATATAAATTTATGGCAGACTTGTTCCAGAAATCCAGTATTTAATATGCTGGTGCCAAAGGTGCTCTAAAGAGAGAGGTGTCAACGTTGTTTTTCTTTTAACTGTGTCAGAAACTTAAATTGCAATTTATTGTGCATCTAGCCTGTCTCCTGAAGAGCAGATGGTCCCCTGCGAACTGACAGTGAGCAGGTTCTGTGTCTTGCTCTTTTGTTTCTTCACCATATGCCTTTTGAAAATAAAAAAAAAAAAAAAAAAAAAAAAAAAAGGAGAAGATAAGTAGTGCTTGTTTGGGTTTGTTATACTGGCAGTGAGCCACTTTGCTGTCTCTGTTCTCCTTTTAAGCTCAGGGTGCTGGAGGTGCTGGCTCTGGTTGTTGTTTTTCCATCTTGCGTTGTGGTGTGACGTTCGACAAGATGGATCTTCAGAGGCGCCTCTTGATCAGCACTGTGCTCGAGCACCCCTGTTCCTGTGCACCCCCGGGCAGGAAGGCTGCTTGAGCTGGGGCAGATATTTCTGGACCCATAGGAAGGGAGTAAGTTGGGGTCCAGGTTGATCTCTCCGTAGCCCACCGGGGTAGTGGTGTTCTTCAAGGGAGGATGCAAAAACTTGTTCATAGGAGTTCCTGCAAATGGGGAGGGAATGAGATGTCGCTGCCTGGGGTGGCAGAGGCTCAGAGGGAGAAGTGAATGGAGTAGGTAAACCAGTTGCTCTGTGAATTAGGAAAAAAGATGAGGGAATCATTTGCTGATTTTAAGCTCAGCATAAATACTTAAGTTTATTAATATATAATTAGTATCTGGCAAAAAAAAATATATGTCAGGAAAGAAAACAAACAATGGAATTGTACTTGTGTACATGTGACAGTGAGTTACCAGCAATAAATTCCATTAATTTCGTGAGCAATGGGAAAGAAGAGATTATTATTTCTATTACCCGACAAAAGAGAAACCTTTGCAGCTTCATTGAAAGCCTGTTGAAAAAGAAATAAACATGTAAATGGTGCCAGGGAATCATTAGCTGGTGGTGATAAATATAATAAGAGGCATTAGCGCGGAAATGGCAACGCTAGCGATTTGTATGCATTAAATTTTCTATGAGGCCTGTCGTAATTCAGGGAAAGAAAATGATGGCACGGTACCAGAGGACAGTGCTCTTGCTGGGGACGTGCGGTGTGGTGCCAGCATCGTTTTATAGCCATGGGGCCCATCAACACGTTACAGCTTAGATGGAAATTCTTCATGCTTAAGTATGTCAGGTCATGCTGGTAAAATAAGCTTGGATAATTGCTTTGAAGCAGGGAGGTGTGGTGAGGGGGCTCTGAGATCGTTTGCAGAAGAGTAGAGGACAGTGAATTTTGGAAGAAAAACAGCCCTGTAACAGAAATGTGACACGTGTGTGTGAGTCCTGCTTTCAGCTGCCTGAACAATGAGAAAGGGTGTGTGCCAAGCCTGGCGTTAGGTGCCCAGATGAAATAGGTGTGCACACAGCCAGGTGAGAAATGCACACGAATCACGCTAAATGTTACTCTGCGCATAGAGAAATGCATTGCAGGTGAGCTTTTGTCTCGTCCTCCTTTCCTCTGAAAGTGCCTTGGATGGAAAACTCCCCTCTAGAAACCCAGTCACAGAAGGGGTTTACGTGCTGCTGGCATTGTGTGTATTAAACAAAATAGCCATGAGCTGGTCTGTGTTTCATGCAAACCTGCTGGCTTTCACCAGGCATTACCTTCAGGTTGTTCCAGTGTCATCTGCCACGTTTAAAGGGAGCCACTGAGCCTCTGGGTTTGGAGGCATGTCAGGGATGCAGCCTCTTGCATATGTGGTTCAGGTTCTTTTATTATATAATAAAAAGCTGTTCATGTTAAATTACATAGTCTGCTTCAGCACCTTGATGTATGGATCTTGGAATTACAGAAGCAAAACAAATGTCTGATTTATACCCCCAGAAGCACAGTGACTGTCTTCGTGTTCAATGCCAGGTAATACGTTTAATAACATTCGTTGATGGAAGATAACATTCTCTTCTGTCTTGCTTCCTACTTTGAAAAACGTCCTTTATTTCTTCAGAGTTCAGCTTTCTCCGATGAATCCAATATAAGTGAGTGAGTTGTCTGATGGAGAAAAGCAACAAGGTTATAGTCAGAATTGCTATTCCATGCTGGAAAGACGAAGTTATTTTTTATCATTATTTTACATTAACAAGGGTAACAAATGCGAGTCATAGCATGAACTTACTAGGGACAGTATATTTTAGACAGCACACTTGACACGTCCATTACAGTGTTTTTAGCATTTGTGTATTTTTTTTGAGTCATTCGGAAGGAGTAAAAGCCCTGTGCTCAAGCAAGTTGCTGGATATAATCATTAGACTTGAATTTTCTGTACAATATGTGGGTCAAATTTTGTAAATCAAGAATATTTACGGTGTAAGATTTTAAGTCATTATCCAGTTAAAGCATTTTGCTTACAGCGAGGGAGGAAAAGAGCATCCATGCAGGGTGCTATTTAGTGTTCTGCACTCGTTGAAGACAGAAGCAGAAGAGCAAAAGTGGAAATTCAGTTTCTCAGACCATTACGTTTAGGTGTTAGAGATCTAATAGATCATTTTTTTAAAATCTAATCTGGAAATGAATTCAACTTTCCAAGCCTTATCTAACAAAACCAAATTGTAACGCATCCTTTCTAGATGTGCAACAATCTTACGGATCAGATGAAGCTTTCTTTAAGTTTTAACTTTGTAAATTGCAGCTGTTATGATAGCGCATCTTAAAACTTAAACAGGATCACTTCGGAAGAAAACAAATATTGAGCTGCCACTTGTCAGCTCTGCCCCATTCCTGCTTTTATACTCCAAGATGTCAGTGGTGCAGCTGGTATTTATCAAGGACTCGGGATGGATGCATTAAAATATGTATATGTATGTGGAGTTTTCCATGTGAAATGTAAAATATCACAGAAGAAAGTGGCTACTGGTGTCTCAAAATGAAATGTGAAGTGACAGGCAACGAGGACATGCTCTGTGTGCCCCAGAAGTGGGGCTGTCCCTTCAGGTGGGTGTCCCTAGGTACAGTATATACATGATGCAGTCTCTTTAGACCTTCTTCACCCTTTGCCCCCCAAAATACACTTTCAGTAGCAAAACGCAATACTGTTGAATGCGGAGGCATCCAGCCCACAGGGGAGGGCTGGATGTGTGCAGATAGCCTCTTTGGATTTCTCAGGTTACTTGGGGCAACGTACCAGGTGTGGAAATCATCTAGCATCAGCTGCTCTTTGCAGTTTCTTTCTCTGCTAGACCTTGGGAGAATCCGTTCATCGTGGGGTCTGTTGCTTTTTTTTTTTTCTATCCCCGGCATTGCAGTGATGGGGATGGACTGACGTATCAAGCTCCAGATGGTGTTCTTAAGTGGGTTAGAGCTGTGCAAGTCTTCCTGCCCCAGGTATTTCTTCCAAAATCTTCATTTTTCAGCTGTCTCTCTGTTACTGTTGTGCTGCACATCTTCCACTAGCAGTCCGTCACTTCTGCTTGGGACTACCACTGTTAGCCAAGCTCTAAATCCCTTGTTAGGGGCAATTTAGATGCTCTTTTGTACCATTGTATGCTTCAATTATTTTCTATTTTTTCTTAGAGAAAGGGATGTGCAGGAGATGCACAATTTGGATTTGACTTTAAATTTCTGATAGCTATTTTCGATGTCATGTAAGACTTCAAACTACAGCACTGCTGTTACTGATTGTGTACTGTGGGAGCCAAAAAAAGATGGAAGGAATCTAGCAATCCGTTATATTTAGCTCCTGGAGATTTGTTACTACCCGTGAAAGCTTTATCGAACAAAAAATAATTACAGCACCACAACTCCTGTGAATCAGCTTGGATTTCTCTGTCCTTGCTAAAGGACCTATCAAAAAAGGGACTTTTGGTACTATGTTTATTAAACTGTTGAGAGGCAGCTGTGGGGGATGGTGATTCAGTCTCCTAAACTGAACACGATCATAGAACATGTTAAATATAAAAGGGGCGATGGCAAACGGCAGGCCTGACTGCAGCGTCTTGTCCTGTGAAGGCGTCGAGCCACCACGTTCATGTTTGGGAGCGAGAGGTACTCAGAGACAGCAGGAAACTTTTTAAACAGTGCACAAAAAATGTCTGCAGCTAAAAATGTCTTTAGGTTATAGTTTCATACTTTTATTTTTCAGAACCGAGGCAAAGGGGAAATAGCTTAATTATGTTCCAGAACAAGTAGAAGTAAGATGCAAGCTCTGTTATGGTGGAAGAAATTTTGACAGGAAAATCAGAAATGGTGTTTTTTGCAGCTACTGAATGGTCAGGAGGGATGCACGCTGCTGGTGGGGGTAACCTATACACTGGGCTTGAGGAAAGGGCTGGAAACTCTGCCTCCCTCTTCTTTTTCCACCCTGAAAGTGTACTTTGAGATTCCAAAAAGCACGCAGGGATCTTGTGGCTTGAAATCCTACATGCCGCTAAAACAGCTGTGGTGTGCACATGCAGATCTGTTAGCGTTTTGGGTGAGGAGCAGCCCTGCCTGGAGACCCTGCGGTGAGTACTGGCGGGGAAACTTCTGCTCAGCTTCCGCCCTGAGCAGCATCTGGCTCCTCACAGGTGGGTGCTGGGGCTGTTGTCAGAGGGGATGCTTCCGAGCCAAGGCTTGCTTCTGCAGCTTGGGGGAATGCTCTTAGCTGTCAGGTGAGGAAATGCTTGGGTTTTCAGCCCCTCCGTGTGCTGAAACATGTTTTTCTACTTTTCAGTCTCAAGCAAAACTGGGTAGGTGTGCTGGTGCTGCTCATCGCACCTCTGAATTGCAGTGTCACAGCCTGCAGTGCTTCGGGAGACTAGGTAAGGTGTAAAACCCTTGTCATCTGGCTCGATAGTAGCTGCCCCTCTTCAAAAAAGGGTTACGTTTGGTTCCCCACAACCACTCTCATTTGTATTGTGTGCTGGGATTTTCTTAGTGGGGTGATAGGGGGTGCTGAGGGACTGCTGCTCCATGGTGCTGGCGTATGACCAGTTATGAGGGTAGCTGCACAAGTCTGTAGTGACAAAAATAGATGCCAGCTTTCGTTTCCTTTCCTGGATCAGCCACACCAAAGTCCTTACATGATAAATATTTGCCCCACTGCTTCTTCAGGGTCTCCAGTGTCAGAGGTTGGAAGGCTTGCTCAGGAAGCCTAGTCCAGTTCTGCCCTGTCCTTAGTCTCCAAAAGTTTCACTTTATACCTGACTTGGATTTTCTTGGCCCCAGCTGGGGTCGGTTATCTTTGCCCCTGCCCATGAGGGCACAGAACAGAGCATTCCCTGCCTTTGTACAGCCACCTTTTTGTAGCCTGCCCTTTTGTTCTACCTTCATCTTCTCTTCTTGGGGCTGAGCAAAGCCAAATTATGCCAGCTCTTCTTCTGTGTGATATTTTAAAGATCTCCAAAGGGAAAAAGTACACTTTAGCTGAAATATTTCGAATAATCTTTCATGTATGGCTTATTAAAAAAAAAAAAAAAGTTCTTTATAAACTTACCCGTGCATAGTGGCATTTCGTCAATTATACCTGGGGTGAAGATTTATCTGCGGTATTTGTGTGCTCGTGTTTATTTGGCATCAAATTGGAGTGTGATTTGCAGCTTCATGGGCAGGATACACTTTGAAAATCCATTTTGGAAACTTAACTCAGGTGGTGGCGTTACATCCACTTATCTGCCAGGTAGCCCAAAGAGCTGGGACGTGCATCAGCCGCTTCTGCAGTGCTTGCTTCATCCCGCATTTCAAATGGCTTTTTAAAAACCAGCTTATTAAAAACAACCCCAAAAACTCCTCTGTATGGCAGGGGTAAGGATTTTCCTGAAAGTGTCTTACATTGTGCTGCAGGAGTGGGAACTTGCTGGGAAGTTTCGAGCATTTCGGATTGAGGGCTTTGAGGGGAGAAAAGCTTGAACTGCAGTCAGAAACAACCCAGATCCATGTGGGAAAAGCATCTTTAAGGAGAGGATCTTATAGCTCGTGGTCCCTGCTGCCTTTTGCTGTCCATCCCTGTGTCACGGCAGGGCTCCCAATGCTCCTGCGGTGTGACTGGGGCTGCGCAAACGTGGCTCTCTCCCTGTGCCCCTTCCGTCAGTGATCTGTAGCTAGGGACATGCTGACTTTGGTGGTTTTTGATAGCAAAATATTTCACTCTACCTTTCTAAACAGAATTATCTCTTGCCGTTTCATGATATGGCTTTATCCAAATGACTTGCAATAAATGGAAGCAGAGAAGTTTTTTTTCTACCCCATTTTTCAAAACCTTTATTATCAATGTCTTCATCTTCAGTCTGCGCCAATGCTGCCTAGAAATGCATTTAGAAAGGTTAACGTTCAAAAATAATGAGACTTTACTCATTTGTAATGGTGGCCAGGATATTGTGTAGTAATAATGTCTCCTGCTGTAATAAAACATCCTTTAGACGATAGTTTTGAGAACCTTTATAATTCAAGGTTAAAGATACCAAGATAAGTCAAGCTAGACTTAGTATTTTTTAATAGGATTCAGAAGAAGTTCTTGCTGTTTGGAAGTGGTTGTCTTAAAGGGGTGTATCTCTGTCAGCTGATCAGCTTGGTAGATAAGGGACTAATGAGAAAAGACGAGTTTCTGGAGATATCTGTTGTACTTTTTGGTTGGCAGAACTAATATCTATTTGCTAGGGTCAAATTATTAACATGCTGGAGTCTGGTCTGAATTCGTCACTGTATTATTCCCATTAAAGGAAACGTTGTTCGATTTTACTTCCGTGCATTGTAGGAGAAACAGAAATTGAAAATTTTGGTCTCTAACCTCTATGCCAGCTCTGCCTTTTTAAAGGATTTTGGAGGGCTTTCTGTGGGAACATACAAGCAAACGTGCCGTGCTTGAGACTCTTATCCAGAAAGGCAAAGGAAGGTCTTCCAGGCTGTGCAAAATCTCCCCTGCTCTCTTCAGTCATTTGTCCATGGGGAAACGAGGACGTTACCAGAGCGCTGCTGAGGCACACTTCCATGTTCTGTGCACAATAGGAAACCACTTGCAGGATCGAAGGGGCTGCTATTGAAGGGCTGCAATTCATTACAAGGTTTTGAGCAAAAATTTTAAATATTTTTGGGGGCTATTTGTTAAAATCTGAGTTCTGTCTTGATAGCATTTTTCCTCTGTTTGTAGTAACGTTACTGTGGTGTCTCTAGTGAAGGAAGGAAGTTCAGATTATTAGCCTGTTTTTGGTGTCTTTAAGTATTGGAGCAAGAGTAAAGGAAGGCAGACGTTGTGCAAGGCAGCAGCTACCTGGAGAGGGTTAGCAAGAACTGTGCCCTCACAAACAGTGAGGCGGTGTGTCTTTGGCTGCTCTATAATGAAACTCGTTATGTCACAGTGAGCTTCAACCTCCTCCATGAGACGTCTGTGCTATGCTGTGGAGAACCGATTTGAGGAAACCTTTGCAGCAGTGTGCAGCTATAAAAGAAATACAAGTAGGCAATGGTGTTTCCTCTAAATCCACTGAAATCCAGAAGGCAAATTTACTGGCTTAAGTCAAATAATTGAGTTCAGTCTCAGAACTTTGTTCTTGATGAGTTTATTAGCAGACAAAAAAAATAATAAAAAAAAAATCCGTGTAATGCAAAAATCAGGCTAAACCAGGCTTCTGCTTTCTTCATCTGCATGTGAGGAAGCCTTGCTCTGGTGCGTGTCTCGGTACACTGAAAAGACCAGTAACAGGATTTCTCTGGCCATCTTTGTCCCATCCCTGCATTTACCAAGATGATGTTACCTCTGGCTTTCTGCACATCGCCCTCATGCTAGTGATATCCCATTACCCAGGAGGGTTCCTGGCTTTAAGGGGCTACAGCAGGTACTTTTAAGTCTGCATTTCCCAGAGCTCAATGACCTCTTACACTCATAGCCATAACCGAGATAAGTATTTCTGTATCTTACCTGACCACAGCCTTCAAGTACTAATTAAAAATAAATAAATAACTGAATAACAAATGATTGTCTTAAACTAGATAAAAACTTGTCCAGTAAAAGCTGATGCTTAACTCCTGAAAAGCATAAGAAATGGCAACGGAAAAAAAACACACCTCAAATACTTAATCTTTTTTCCCCCCAGTAGCCTGCAAGTTCTGAGCCTATTTGGGAGCTGCTGTGGATTCTCTTTTTGAAGTAATGCTGACTTTTTGATAAACTTTTGAGATCCTCATGGAAAACAAATAAAATCTTGTTAATAATGCCTCACCATGGCTCAGTTTAAGAAATAATGACATCAAATACAGTCTTACCATTATATATGGCCCATATCAAACGGAAGTGGGGGAGAAATGAGACAGAGTGGTGAACTTCCTGCTTTTCTTGCTCTAACTTTGTAATGCCCCCATGATTTAGAACTCTGCCCAAAGGCACAGTGAACGGTGGAGAAGAGCTAGCCAGTGTGAACTGTTGGCAAGATGAAGTAACCCTTACTTCTCAACTCTACCATGGTGTGCAGCTAGGAGAACGTGCAGTGCAGGTACTTGCAAAAAAAAAAAATAAAAATCCCCTGGTGGTAGGATATGCTCATTGCTGTTTGCTGCCAAAAAAAAAGAGAAAGCTGTACTCCTGCTCCAGCAGATGGTTCCTGCAGGTGGGTCTGTGAGGGCATACATGTTTTGAATCAATATCTGGGTGTGTGAATACTCTTGCTTTCTGTAGCAGTGCAGTTATCTTAGCGACGCTGGTTATCCTTGTGTCCTTTCTGTCCCAAGTGAAGTGGCTTGGGCACGTGCCGAGGCATTGCATGGCAGAGACCCAGGCTCCTCATGTCTGCTGCGGCTGGAAACTTTAACCTGAATTTACTCTAAGTGCAAGTGTTGTACCTTTTAGTTGTGCATTTTAATGATTGTGTCCAAGTTGCAATGACATTGCAGGCAGTAATTTGACCCACAGTATTTGAGACTTTCTATGCTATTTTTTAAAAGGTAAGGAAAAGTACAAAGGAGCTAGAAAGCAGTCATCTTAAAGCTAGTATTTGCCATTTTTTGAATGACACTTGTATTTATTTTGCACTTCCGCTTTGCCTCAAGGTAGCTAACTGTTGTTGGAAGTGTTAATTTTCTCCAGGTATTGTATGTGGGAGCAAACAATAAAACACAGGTTTCAGCTGGCATTTGAAGTGGAGTTGGAACAGCGTTGCTTGTATATTGTCAGTCATTTATTTTGCTATGCCAAACCATTTGTTGTAGCAAACAAGAAAATGTGCATGTTTTGTTGAAGGTAGAGCTGTGGAATAGAGCTCTGTGCTAGTGTAGAAAGTGTGAGCACTGTAACTGATGCCTTGAGATGAGAAAAGGAACGGACAAAACGTGCATATCCAAACAGCTGAGGGAGGCTTGCCAGGTGCCTGGAAATACATGTGAAGTGTTGTAAATCCTGGTTTTGGTGTTGCCTGTTCCAGAAGACTGGCGTAATACTAGTAAAAGACATATAATAAGGACAAGGCCCTTCTGTTTGCTTCAGAAAAACCTTTCCTCTGCACTTTAATGTTCATTTTAACACCCATCACTTAATTGTTTGAAAGTTACCCAGATGATACAGGTTTGAAACTGGTGTATCAGCGTGCAGGGCTTGCATTGTGGCTCTCCAGCTCTCCCAGGGCACCCTCTCGGCCACTCCTCTCTTTTCCCCTCTTTGGGCGTTTATGTAAGTACCTGTTAGCAAGTCACACGGACCCATTGGACCAATCGCTTCTGTCTGGAAACACAAATTGCCGTTTATCACCTCAGCCCTTCTTGGCCACCTCCATTGTTGCTCACGTTGTAAGGCCCCTCTCCTGTTTTGTCCCAGCTCCTGAGGGTAACTCCCCAAAACGTGGACTTAGAGGCTCCAGCATTGTCTCCCCTTCTTGTGCTGTCTGGCTCCTTGGGCTTTCAAAGCTTTTAGCCAAGGCTGGGCTTGTGATGAGGCTTGGCAGTTGGCTGTCATCTGGCAGTGATTAAAAGCAAAGCCTGTCATGCAGTCAGCTAAAAAGCCTCTGCCTCTTGCTAATGCTTGGGCCCTGACAAGACCCCCCCCCGCTAACTCCAACCTGCAATCAAGTCAGCAATCAGCCAAGGAGTCAGGGGGAGCACCTCACCTGTTTGCCATCAACAGTCTGCCTCATGCACGCTTCTCCTGCTGCCCCTCTGGCTTCTTTGCTTCTTTAGCCGAATTTTCAGCTTGCTTCTGTCTGAGCAAGGTGTAGGGAAGAACAGTGGTTTGAAAAACAAAAATACACAGCTGGTCTTGTGCAACAAAGTTAATAACAGCGTAAATGCTTTGAAGAGGTTTGTTGTGATGGGCTTCCTCAGGTGTTAATTGGTGGGCACAGGCGGCAGTGTGGCAAGTGAAATGGAAAGGGGCAGCCAGCAATTATCGGTTTGAATTGCTGTGAAACTGTCCAAGTTCTTCCCACAGCCTGAGTCATACTCTAAATCCCATCAACTTACTCTGCAAGACGGACCAGGATGGATGTCTCCTGTTCCCGAGAGCTGGATGGATCAGCTCCTCCCAGGCCATGCCCTTCCCAGCGCACCGGTGAGCAGCTGGACAGGGCTGTGGCAGGGCGAGGAGCAGGCGTATCGCCTCCTGCAGGCAGCAGGGGAAGCTGGAACTCGACGTGGGTGACGACACCGCAGAAGAGACTTCAGAAAGTATTCATTTAGTCTAACAGCCTTTCTCTTTATTCTAAGGAAGAGAAGCCCGGTGTCTGAAGTGGTGTGCTTAAAGAAATGTAGCGAAGTCAGTGCTGCATGGTGTGGTAGCAAACTACAACAGATTTTAAAGCAGGCTTCAGAAATTTGGGTATTGAGTCCCCTGATACATTGAAAGCCAAAGGAAATCAGCAACCCTCACACGGGGTAGGTAGCATCCACAGCCTAATTCTTGGGCTGACCTCAGTTAAGTCCTTGATCTGGAGGTGAGCACTTAACTTAATTTCTAAAAACTGATCATTTAATTTCACGTTCTACCCATGGTGATAAAATTGCACACATCTGTAGGTTTATGGCACTTTGGGGCCTTGTTCGAACTGTTAACCTGACCAGAAATTGTATAAATGAAAATGTGAGCTGCACTTTGTTCAGCCACCCTGGTCAGGGAGTTGTCCTCAGGAGCAGTTTCACAGGGATTTGAGATTTTTTTCTGATATTTGGCCTTTGCCTACTGTGCTTTTCCTGGGCTCAGGAACTCTCATGAGATTTCTTCCTTATGTTTTTCTGCCTCCTTGTTTTAAAACCTTTCATTCAAGTTTAGGCTGGAAAAAGTATGAAGCTTCTATCTGTGGTCTAGATAATAAAATATCTGCTGCTCTAGATCATAAAAGTAGTAGTGGTTAGGTTTCCTGAGACATTAATGCTAATTTTTTTTTTTTAAAGTTACTGTTATTTTTTCCCCCAGAAACTTTTTGTGGTGTTGGTAGCATTTGAGTGTTGTCTTCATCCTGTGATTGCAATTCAGAAGAGGGTGAGAAGATGGGCAGGAAAGTGTAGCAAGAGCTGGGTGCTAAATCTGTCCTGTTACAAACAAGATGTGAAGTGCTTACGGGCTTTCAGTGTACACCGAGGAAATAAATGAGTCTGTTCTAATATGGCTCATGTGGAGACTAAAATAAATTTTACTCTTGTGCTGAACAATGGGCTGGATTTCTTCCTGATAAAAATGGATGTTCCCGTACAATGCCAATAATGAAGCACGGAGTAAAACGAATGCTCTGAATTCAGTCCCAGCAACATAGTGGCAGGTTAATGCAACAAGAAATCACGAAGCCTGATTTTCATACGCATTATTAATTCAAACCCGTGGACTGTTTTAACACAAGGCTTAAAAAAAAAGAAAACACTTAACTTTGCCTCTTCCCTCCCTGTTTTCTTAAATGAAAGACGTCTTCCTCCCCAAACTCACATAGCAGTGTAATACACAAGCAATTTAACTTTTATTGTGCTTTCTAATTAGCACTGTGGGACAGCTCAGTGAGCAAGGACTGGCTCTGTGCCCCTGTGCTGTGTGGAGCGCAGCAGCCTGCAAGAGGCAGCTCGGTGAGCCTGGCTGCTCCAGCTGCTGCAGGTTTAAGTTTAGCAACCCAAGAAGTAATCTGTCAGTCTCGGTGGCAGCTTCTAACAATGCTCAGGCCTTTCATCAAACCTGGCGTTAATTCCCTGAGCTGGGGGAGTCTGCCGGTCTCTGGTGGCTCGGAGTGTGTCGGAGCATGGAAGGAGGGGAACTGAACTGCAGCAGCTGAGTTAATTTTTTTTTTACCTGCACATCCCTGTAAGTTCTGTGCAATGGCGTCTTTAGGTGCTGATAGCAGATTGTTTTTTTGCTATTGTAAGAAAAAAACTAACCCTGTGCATGTTACTAATTTTAATTTTTTTTTTTGGTTTTCTATCTATCGTCTTCACTGAAACTCTTCCTATTTTCTTTTTGTGGTGTCAGTGACATCAGAAATGTGCCTTTGTCTCCTCACATACAGTTCATCTACCTTCAGTCCCCTGGTATTCTGCAGTAAAGAAGTAACAGTATAGTGCTATATGTGCAGTAAATCCCTTTGTCTTTCTTCCCGTTCCTGTTTTACCTTTTCAGCTCTAGACTGTCACTTTTAGCAGAGCCCTTCGGTTTATTTTCACTCTATTTATGTTCAGCTCTGAGACGAGATTGCCGTTGTATTTCTACATTGTTATTGCTAATGGGTTGTTGCTTTTTCTAGCCTGTAACTTTTTTCTCATATCTACGTGGTCACCAGTAAGTTTTTAGTTTATATATGGATGCAGAATGGGAGTGTGGGCAAATGTGGGCAGCTCATGTTCGTTGTCAGTGTGCGGTGTATGCTTAGCTCTGCGTGTGCGTGAGTTAGTGTTCCTGTGATGCTGGGGCCACCCCTTCCTTTATTTCTGTGCTAGGGTGTGAAAGCCTCAGCTAGGACTCCTGGAAGTGAGTTAAATGAAGCTTCAAGCAAGAATTTGGCATTTCGCAGTTTTTCAGCTTGTATAAGGCCCTACTGGACAACAAACCTTTGTATGGAGCTGGAAACTTTCTAGCAGTGGGGCAGACTGAGCCCTTGTCCAAAACACATCAGGAGAGGTGGCTAGGGATCCCTCTGCTCCGTCCGTGGTTTGGAGCTAGCTGCCCAGGCTACCTGAGGGCACCCTCAGGCATTTGTCTATTTGTTTAGATCTAATTCTGCATTTTCTTGTACAGCTTCCCCACCATCTAGCAAGGCAGGCGTGAAGTCGGAGCCCCCTGAGGTGCACTGCTTTGCTCCCTGCACCATTAACATCTGGATAACATCCTGCTGGGGGACAAAGTGCTGGCCACCCTTCCCATTTTGTTTTGTAATGTTCATGCCATGGACATTACCAGAGTTAAATTGTTGCTGTTCTAAGCAAGGTAGGTGAAGAGTAAGACCCCGTCACATAAACCACTTCAGAAGTGTGCTCTGCAGAAAGGCATCTGTGACCTTTTCCAAGGTGTATTGTGGAGTAATGATGAGCGCTAACAAGGATGCAGGTCTGTACAGTACTCTGCGACTGTTTTAGCTCCCTTTATGGCAAATTGCACGTAGAGCAGTTGTGTTTTCTCAATCCAAAAATCCTCTGCATTTGGAAAAGATCAGGTCTGTTTTGAAACTCAGGCTGACATTTCTCATGGATTGCCCTTTTATGAAAGATCAGTCATGACTTCAAAGGGAAATCCTCTGCTCCTGACCAGATGCTGAAGCAGGGTGCTGAGTGTGGCAAGCGCCCATCCGAGGGAAGGTGCCTCAGTCTGAGTGCTCCAATTCTCAGCTAACCTTCAATAAAAACCGCATTGGATCTAATCTAAAGCTGTGAATTTGGGCTGCTGTGGGTGTAAATAAGTGAAAAGTGCTTTATGAAGTTCAGAAGTTGCATGAGTTCATGAAGCTCAGGATTTTCCTCCTGCTTTTGAGGACAGCTACTGCGGAGCTGCTCTGTATGCTGCTGTCAAAACCCTGAGATGTATCAGTAGTTTAGGTGAGAAATATTTGCAGATTTAAGACTAGGAGTGTGCTAGTCTGCAGGAGGGACTTGATGCTGTGGTTACCGGTTACCGCTGGAAGATGACGGTGAATCCAACTGGCCTTCAGCTCATGTTGGCAAGCAGATTTCTGCAGCGAGGCAGGGAATAGACAGGAGAGTGTTAAACATGCACAGAAGTGGATGAAATGGAACTAATGAGTGTTCACCCAGTGCAAAATGAAGATGTTGTGAACAAAATTAGTCAAGACACAAAAGGGAGAAGAAAAACTTTCTTCATCTACACACCAGTGCTGTGAGCCTGGAAGAACAGATGAGAGGGGCTGGGATAGCTCATGTCTGGGCACAGGTGCGGCTGCGCTGTGTTGCCGAAACCTGACCGTGACGTTTGTGTGGTTAGAATATAAAGAATATAAAACCCCCAAGTTGCAGTGTCGGAATGAATCACCCCGAGCGATGACTGCCATTGTAAGGAAAGGCATCACCACGTCTGAGGTTCTGATCAGAAACCCATCCTTAGCTTGAGCACCTAAGGAGGGTCAGTACCCTTTTGTGGGTGGGTCTGGGAGTATTTTTTTTGTTCCCCTGGTGGCAGGAGCACAGCAGAAGCTGGGAGACCTCTCTTTGAGGAGAGGCTGAGCTGGGTTTGGGGACTGGTCCTTGGGGGGGAGGCAGGACCTGCAGTGCCCAGCTCTCCCAAAGAGCCCGGTAACACTTCTTTGGCAAAGCAGGAGCCTTCTTAAAATTTAAAAAAAAAAAAAAAAAAAAAAAAGAGCTGGAAAATTTTCTCTTACATCTTACAAACCTACATTAGACCTTGCTCTGACAGGCTACAAATGGAACATGGAATTGCAAATTCCACGTTAAGTGAGATACAACGATCATAACTTGATTGTGTGTGTGATGTGCATAGAATAAAACCCAACCAATTACATTTTTAGTGCTATAAAAAGCTCATGCAGAGCTGCAAAGACTATTAGCCAACCACATAGGAAGGTGTGCACGTAGAAAAAATAAATATTTTGGAACCACCTAAGAGTATCTCATTGTATGCCCTACTAGTGAGATAAATGCATTGATAATTTGCATCTAGCATACTTTGACAATAAAATTCCCAAATATCCAAAACAGCAAAGGAAAATAGGAAGTAAGAGATCTTTATCAGAAGACAAGCTGATGTTGGTCAGGGAAGAAAAGGGACATGGGAAGTAGATTCTTTATTTTCAACACTAGTGACTATAGTTACATGTGTTTGGAGAAAACTCCTGTAACAAAACTCCTTGTTCTGTTACTAGATAGCAATGATGGTTTCCACGCAGAAGCACGTGCTTAACTAATACTTCTAAACTGTACCTGGGAGCAGCTGGATGATGAGGTCGTATCGAGGGAAGGGCTGCTCAACTCCTTTCCATTCTGGCCATGCTGCAAGGCTGAGCATGTGGGTCAGGTACGTGAGCTGGCCCCGGGTGCTGTGAGCTGCTCAGTTGTCGCTTCCTGCAGCTGACCCCTGTTTTGTTTGGGGTGAACTGCCTCACGTCCATCGTGGGCGGAAAAAGGGTATTTCAGGAGTTAATGTAGATTAGCTGATTACCCAAACTTCTGATACAGGTTTTTGAGTGTTGAATGCAAGCCCTGGAAGTAACGTCTTATGACGCAGAGGGGTAGAATATGCATCTAAAAAAAAAACAACACACAAAACCCACAAAACTGATCACAGATGATAAAACTAATGATGATGATACAGTATACTTATCTATGGGACGTTAACGTCATGATATTCTGATTAAGAAACCAACCAGCCAATATTAAACGCATCAAAAGCAGCTGGACCGGTGGGACTGCAGAGGGTGTGATTAGATGTGATCATCATCAACCTGTAGGCTTGGACTGGTTTTCCTGGCAGAGCTTTGTGTAGCTCCTGCCTTGCCTCCGTGCTATTTCGTGGTTACATCAGTGATTTGAGGAGGAAGCAATGCTGGTAGGATCGTTAGCAATAGCAATTTTCAGATGGCACTGATAATTGCCATCTGTAAGCTTCTAATCTGGCGGAAAATTGAAGCGATAAATATTGAGGAGATCAAATCGTTGCCTGAGAGCAGGCTGGGTGGTTTGGCAAATTGGCCATAACGTGCCTTGCAGTAGGGCTGAAGTGAGGTGAGGAAAAGATCAGCCGGTGCGACTCGTAGCTATGCGTGCAGGACATGGCACAGGAAGACTTTGGTGCCCTGTGTGTCCCATGCCCTGCTCAGTGGGGGGACAGGGGAGCTCGGAGCAGTCGGGGCTGCATGGGAGAAGTGGCTGGAGCTGCCTTAAAAAGCCTGAGCAGCTCAGTCTGGGGTTAACAAAAGGGAACTCAAAGGGTGACTGGGTAATGGTCTGTAACTGTCTCCAAGGGAACAGATATTTGATGGTTCAGTAGATCAGGCTTGTTGATTCCTCCCCCCCCCCCCCTCACTGGGTGAATAATTAAGATTTGGCACAACTATCTTCATTGTAGAGGATTTTCTATCAGTGTTTTTGAGTAACTAATTGCCCTGTTTTTCTGTAAGATGTTCTAACTCAAGCCAGATTTAATTCTGGGAAATCCAACGTGCAGTGTGTCAGATGAAAAGACCGTGCTGTCTTTCTCACTTGAGCTTGAAGATAATTGACTGAGAAGTTCACCTGGATGGGTGTCTCAGCCAAGAACTGCCTTTCAAGTTTGATGGGAGCTCTTTTTTTTCTGTGGGACCTCTGTTTCTTTCTCTGGCTAGAACTTTGCCTTGGGGGAGGTACGTATAGCTGGTCGGTTGTGTTCACTGATTCGACTCTCTGCATTCTTCAGTGCCAAAATCTGTTTCCATGGGACAGCGGGAGGTGGACAGCTCTGCAGGATGGTACCTGTGAGCTGGTGGGTTTCCAGCTATGTATCCTTCAAGGAGATGCTAGCCATGAAACTCACGATGGTAAAGAGTACTTAATTCTCTTGTGTTTCTAGGCATGTTCTACCGCATCTTAAAATCCCCTTGCAGCATCGTTTTCTGTTACAATTAGTTTGGTTTCATAACTTCAGATAAAATTTGTTTCTATTTTAGCTCTCTTTATTCCGAGGTGCTCAAGACAAAGAGAAAAGGAATTGCTCTCGGCATCGCTGCAGTCGTGAAAAATGCAGCAGTCCAGACTGCTTTTTGTTCCTGTAAGGTATTCTCTGCACATCCGAGCATGGTGCTATCAGTTAGGAACTCTCTTTACCCCCTAGAAAAACAGATCTGCCTTGTGACACTGAGTTCAGTGAAGTCCCCTTTTTGTCCCCAAGCTTTCATCTCGCAGATTGAGACAAACTGCTGAGTGCATCATAAATTTTCAAGGCAATTCTCAAAAATGCTTCAAAACCACAGTTGTTTGCGCAGGAAAGGTCTCTAAATTTAGAGCACCATGCAGCACACAATTCAGTTATGCAGTGAATGGTGGCGCAGTGGTGTGGGATAGATGCTGATCTGGCTTTTAACGAGTCATTCAATTTTTCTTTCCTTGAATTTAGTTTGTTCTTTACTTTTTCCTCTCCCCTGTCCCCACCCTTCTTGCATTCTCCCAGCTGCCTCTTCTTGAAGAATTTTACGAATTAAAGATGTAGAAGGACACAGGAGTGTACTTCGGCCAATGGCCTCTAAGAAAAATGAGAATGTGCATTTTCCTTTCTTGCAGCATTTGAAACTGCTGGAACAGAAAATAAGTGTTGGGGCTTGAGTAGCTTTACTTGTGAGACTGTCCTGTTGCCTGATAGATGATACAATCACGAAGCTTTCCCTGGAGTCCCAAATGGTTCCTGTGTTTTCTTCATCCAATGGCCCCTAAAATGATATTAATACACCACGAAGCAACAAAACCTGTCAGGTGTTAGTGGATGCATTGTCTCTGCTGTGTGATCATTGGCCTCCAGAGCAGAGTCAAACTGAAGAGAGCTCTCCAAGACGTTTCTTCCAACAAGCTTTGTGTTGCTTATGTTGCAGCTTTTTGTATGCTGGCGTTGTGATCCTGGAAACAGTGCGAAGAATTATGAGAGAGACTTGGTTTGGCGGTACTGGGTCAGCGTGACAGTGCTATCTCTTTTTGATGCTCTTCAATCCCTGTACAGACTCAGCCTGAATTTGATCAGCTTATTTTCATATCTAAAGTGTGCAACACTGCAAAGTCACGACAAATTATTGTCTTCTCTGTACTGACATAATCTCGATCCTGGCAAAATTGATGTTGATTTCAGAGAAAAAGCATTTTTCCTTTGTTCCACTGATGGCTTTATTTCATTTCAGCCAGTGTTTCTATTTCTAGGTCTCTTTCTTCTCCCTCCTTTGCCTAACCCTGCAATGCCTACTAATTTAACATCAAGTTCCATTGCTTCTTTTCCAGGTGATTAGGTTTATTAAAACAAACAAGAAAACAAAATCACAAGAGCGTAAACATTTTCATTTTTCTGCATTTTTCATGTATTACAATACTTTGTAGTTTTCTGTGTAGCTTTTAGACTGATAACCGTGTTTCACCATCAGCTTGAATTAATTTCAAGTATGACTTCTTGAGACTATTCAGTGTAGGTAAATATGAGTTTTCGCCTCAGCCCTTAGTTTTATAACTCTATTAAATAGAATATGCTCTCTGGCAGGATTAGTTCTCTGAGCCTGTGCTTTTTCTTGATTCTGTTACCCTCCAGATGTTTACAGCTGTTTTGCAGTGTTTTTTTTTTTCTATTTCAGCACGATCACGTTTTTCAGGTATTTAGTTCCATTGGTTTTAGTAAAAATAACTTTACAGCACCTTTTAAAAATGATTTTTCAAGTATTTTTGTCTTCCTCTTTGCATGTGGAGAACTCAGAACAGAAGCAGAATTCAGCCTTCAGTGATTCTCAAGGTATGATTCCTACACTTTGACATGTATAATCAGGCACAGGGGTGGTTTATACCCCTGTGCTCTCTCGTCTCCCAGCAGCAGTCTGCTCCAGGTCCCCAGGGCACTTTGAGAGGCTGCAGGGATGCTCCCTGCCTGCAGAGCAGCTGGTTTGGTCCTTCCCAGCCCACAGCACTGTTTTTTTGGGTACTTCTCCCCTTCTGTGCATTTACAAACAATGTGTTTCATTCTTGCCAAGCTGCTTTAACTTGTGTGAGCTCCTCTATGGCAGGGCCCTGTTGTTCTGTCTCTGCTTGCTTACCTAGGAAAAAGTAACTTAAATGAAGGAGTTGGTCTTTCCCCTGAACAGATGACTGGAATCGGAGTAACTTGTGAGCTGTGGAAGTACGCAGGGAAGGGAGACTTGTTGTCCTTCGCCTATGAGCATCTCAGCATAACCATTATCATCCCTGGCACAGGAACATGAGTCTGATGCATCTCCAGAAAAGCACTAAGTACCATGAGTAGGCTCTGCAGTGGGATGGGATGCTGCTCTGGGATCCAGCAGGACCAGCCATGGTCCCTGACACCATTTCTCAGCTTCCTCACACTTGTTGTGGTACTGCCTGTTAGCAAGGGAGTTGTGGGACGCTGCTGTAACACCCCTGCAGTTATTTATCCTAAGGAGCATTTGGTGGTGAAAAAGAGCAGAGATTTCTTTCCTAAGTCTATTCTAAGGAAATCTC
Organism: Cygnus atratus; assembly: GCF_013377495.2. Classification (NCBI taxonomy): domain Eukaryota; kingdom Metazoa; phylum Chordata; class Aves; order Anseriformes; family Anatidae; genus Cygnus; species Cygnus atratus. The sequence goes on along the minus strand of NC_066368.1, from coordinate 24,129,278 downwards.
TTCTGGAGCCTGAAGTAAAGATTGGCCATAGCAGCGCAGCACCTGGAGCTGCAGTGCCAAGGTAATTTGTTCCTACTAAACTCTCATCTTCAAATTATATAGTCAGAGGAAAAAGGAAAGAAAGTCGGTGTTCAAAGAAATATTCTTTGTTCAAACGTGCGTTTTTCAGGAACCACTTGGTCAACTCCAAGTTTTACTCAGCCTGCTGAAGCAGTAAATACACTTCAGCTCTGATCCTGTGAGTGCTTTCCCTTCGAGACTGTGAGCTCCTTTCCCACTTGAGCAGCCTCCTGATGGTGGCAAAGTGACCGAGATCTTTGGATCTTTCTGCTGGTACGAGCATGGCAGCGTCAGCTTTGAGCCTGTGGCTTTGCTGTTCTCACATTGGGAAGGTGCAGGAAGAGGCTCATTGCCACCATGATGCCTCAGCCCCTCGCCCAACTGGGGCAGGTCTGGCTGTACGTGCCTTGGTCCTTGTAGAGAGGCTCCAGACCGTCCTGGGGATGGTGCTGAGCTCTTCTGGGTGGTGTATGTGGAAGCCTCTGCCTTACTCTACCATGTCAGAAAAGTCTGTTCCCTTTCAGCTGTTTCTTACATTCTGTCTAATCAGAATGAGATCATTGTTTCTGGCTTCTGGAAGAGGGAAGATGTGAGTGGCATCCTGGATTATATGCTAAGCAGAATCTGCTGATGATGATTCATTGAGTTCAGCATTAAGATGAAACTGCATGGACTGTTTAATACATTTTTTTTTGTTGTTGTTGTTGGCTATGGTATTTCAAAACTTCAAAATATTCTGTATAACCAGGATTTTCTAGCAATCCAGTTGTCCTGATGCTGCTGAGAAGCATCGTTACTGAGGTTGCGGCCTAAACCGTCGTCTTGGCCACTCACTTCTGTAGGAAGGAGAGCCATCTCTGCAGAGCCTGGTGCAAAGCCCACTCAGGTGGGTGGGAGGTGCACTTGGAGTCCTTCTCCCTGGTACTCATAGACGGAGCAGATATGTCTAGATTTGGTTCTGCTTGACCAAATGAGGACAAAAGCTGTGTGGCAAAATCCACTGTGTTGCCCATCCTCTGAAGGTAAGGAAAGAATGGGGCACCCCCCAAAAGCCTCTTGTCCTGTGACCCCTGGTGGTGCTGTGGGATGCCTCAGGATGGGTCTGGCAGTTATAACACTGAGAGCAGTTTTGGCTTAGCACCGAACTGAAGGAGCCCTGAGGAAATGCCATTGTCTAGCTTTCATCCTGGCATGCTCAGCTACCCGCTGCCATCATTTTGAAAATTAGGCTTTGGGGGAAGTTCAGAGTGATGTGTTACCATCAGGCTAAATTCAGACAGTTCGACTTCACTTTTCCTGAAAACATGAATTGCCTGTTAAATATCCAATGCAGTTTTAGGAGCCCACAGGGGTCATATCGATGCTAGCAGGGCAAGGGAGACTGGGAATTAATTGGAGATCTGTGGAAGCCCGTGGGGATTTGTGGAGGAAAGCTGCTGGGAGGTGGCAGGCTGAACTTGGTGCTCGAGTTCTGTTGCAACAGGTAGAATTTTAGAAGTGTTACAAATCTGGGAATTGTAGAGTTAAAAAAAAAGGGGGGGGGGGGGGGGAAGACAAGGCCGAAACAAAGATATGCATTGTCAAAGTTAGATTGATTGGGACTTTACGTCTGGAGGTGGAGGTTTTTGCTAAGCTAGCAAAAAGACGGAATCGAGCCTGAGTTAATGAACATAACTGGAAGGATTAATCTGAGGCTCAATTCCTGCACATTAGTGGTTGAACTTGTTTTAGCATCATCAGACAGCTATGTTGATAGCTGAAGTTTTGGAAGATGAAAACATATCAGATGTTTTTCCTGAGCTTTCCACTGTGTAATCTTTAAAGGGCTCTATTTCGGATGTTTTGGGAGAGAGGGATGCTCAGTGTTGTTGAGGGATGGGTAAGTGATATTTGTGTAATTTGTGGAAGACTTTAATCTTTGACGTTAAATGGTGTGTGCCCCCAAAATGCTATCTTTAACACTGAACTCCCACGTCCATTCTGTTTTAATTTTGTGTTAATGAAAGCTGAAATAAAACTGCCTGCCCATGGAGGATGCAGGATAGGTCGCTGCCATGAAGACAGGGAAATGCTGGCTGCATGCAGATCCTGTGGCTCTCCTGCTTTAGCTGTATGATGACTTGAGGCCACCAATAAATTGCATTAAAGGTCCCTACTTGAGTGCTTGCCTAAATAACTGGTTAGCAGAGAGACAATTACAAGAAAAAATCAGTTGCCCCCTCCCCGGTTTTGCTGCTTGTGGTATTGTATCATTGTTGTAGTTGGGAGGAGTGCACATTTAATAGCCCTGTAATGCTTTGCACAGCGGTTCAGAAAAGAAATTGGTGGGAGAGGGAGGCAAAACATGCCCGCTCATTGCGGTGGGAGTGCAGTGAATCGGGGGTGGCAAGAAGGGGGATGGAGCAGTTCTGTTGTTTGGGGTGGTTAATGGGGAGAAGAGTTAACAGCCTTGTAAGAGGTGGCCAGGGGAGGCTGGGCCTTCAAACAGGATGAAGTCAAGGTGAAGCTTCCTATTTTCATGAAGTCCCACTGAGCTTCTGGAGGGTATGTGGAGCCATTTTAACAGAAAGTCAAGGAGATGGTTCTTGAGGAGTATAGACTTAATGTACTTTGGTTTATCCTTTGTCTTTCCTTCATTATCCTGCTTTTAGGAAAACAGCATCTTTTGTCTTAAACTCATGCTGATGCCAAGCAAACTAACATACCCTTCTGTGGGTGTGACAGCCACAGAGTTCAGTAAATAATTTCCAAAATCATTGCAATGTGCAAAATAAACTACTAGCTCAAACAACTTGCAGTGCTTGGATGCTATTATTTTTTCCTAGCATAAGTGGGAGTTCACATAGTGCATACAATTATTAATCTGCACGCTGTGTAGGAATAAATATGTTCTTGGGCTATGTAGAGAAGCCCAAGGGTGAGTGATTTAGTTTGGACTGATGCAGAATAAACAAGAAGCTTTGGAGACTGGATATTGCATGGTAGCAGGGCTCTTTGTTTTGCACTGCTGTTTAGTCTTTACTCTTACAAAATCTAAAAATTTTGTGACTTGCTTTCATTAACTTCAGTGGAGAAGAGTTGCCAGCGAGTGTACTTGGAGCTATAGTGTGCAGCCGCCCTGAAGTGGGCTCCGTCGAGCAGAGGTGCAAGCCTCAGGCCGCTGAGGGCTGCAGTAAGTCTGCTTCCGAGTAAATCTTCAGCTCAGCTGGGGAGCCTGTGTTAAACTCTTAAACCAGGCATGAGCTTTTAAAAAAATAATCTTAAACTCGGAAATCTTTCAGGAAGCCACCAAGTAAGGGTGAATAAGTAATGGAATTACACACGAACACTGAGCCCAAATATAATTTGAAATGCCTAGTAGACTTAGTAAAAACCCCGTAAACATTTTTCTCATTACCATCCCTAATTTGTTGTTTTCAGATTCCGAAATGAAAGGAAGAGGGGTGGGATTTACAGTGCATGTTAATGGCTGTAGTTATTTAGTAGTGTAGTTAAAATGTGACGTCTTGTTTCTCACAAAAGCTGTTAAATTGTAATTAGGCCTTTATTATTTTTGGTTATGTGTCAAAAAGTTCAAACGCGTTTTCATCCCAATCACCACCTTGTTTGTGGTTACATTCTTTGCTCTAAGGCTAGATAAAGAAAATATTATGCAAATGAAAACCTCTACCCACCCAGAACAGTATTAAATCTATCTGAAAGCATCCAGCATTAATCTTGTTTGTATGCGTGTTGCTGATCTCACTGGGGCCGTTCCGGATTTTGACCAGTGCAGAAGCAGAATATGGCCTCAGGTTTAACGCTTGCTTAATTCTTATTCTTTCCTTTTTCCTCCCACAGCGACCAAACGCCACTGAGAAACTGAGGAAACACAAAGTGAATAGACAGTGGTAGGTTTGTGTATCATTCTTTGTTTTTGTGGTTATTAAACAGTCAGATTGTTTATTAAAAATCCCCTTTGAGTCGAATCTGAAACAAGTGGCTTTTGAAATGATTCCTACAGACAAGTCTCGCCGAACCATCCATGCCTCTTAGCAATTAATATGCCAATAACACTGAATGAGCTCCTCCAAAGCCCATGGCTTTCTCAGAAGCTCTCAGACAAAGACTATTAAGCCTTTTAAGTTGTGTAATTTTATTTTGTTTGGCCCGATTACTTCTGGTTTTGTACAATAAGGGACTGGCATAACCTGAATAAAACAGCAGTTAAATATGTCGCAGTGTTGGAAGCTTATTGGTGATGTTCTGCACGAAAGGAAACCTGTGCCATCCACGGAGAAGCCATTAGTAAAGCATGTGCAGTTAACTCCTGTTATTCGTTGTTCACCTTGAAATGTGATGAAAGAAAAAAATCTGTGTAGTCAAAAGATGAGTATCAGCTCGTGCTTTGTTGGGTCTGAAATTATCGCTTGTGCTTGATGACAGACCACAGAGAGAATCAAGGCAAAACTAGCTTTGTGTGAGAGCTCTGACATCCAATACATGACAGCATTACTACTTACCAGGAAGTTTGTGTCTGAAAAACATCGTTATGGCAGATAACGGAGATCTAGGGGCTTCCGAGTTCCTCAGTTCAGGGTACGTTGTCCCTGAAAATACAGGAATATGCATATAAATCTTTCAAAAAGAGCCGTTGATGCCTGACATGCAATGTAACTGCCTGACTACTCCAAGAAATTGTATTATTTTCTTGCCACTGAACATGTATTCTCACTGATCTTTGTTCTCTAACTTTTGTGGAGCCACCAACTTGCAATTTGGGAATGGTGTGACTTTGCAGGTTCCTAAAAGGTACTCTGTTTGCAATTTACTCATCTGTCAATCTCTTAGTTATTAGAGCCGAATTGTTATATAAATCTTGGCAAATGTCAGGATAGAGATCTTGGGGGAGTGGTGTGTCCTTCTGGCACTTATTTTTAAAAATGTAATTTTTCTCTTCATGCTGCAAACAAATAGCTCAAGCCGTTATTTTCCTCTTTTCAGAGGCAGGGCAATGATGTGCAACGAGCAGCCCCACACAGCACACCACTGCTAAACCCCGTCCTTTGGTCCAACTTCTAGGACTTGGTAGTATATTCCAGTTGGTTAAAAATGATTTTTTCCTTCCAGATCTGTTCTTCACACATTCCTTAGGTACGTTGGGTGATTTTTGCCATTGCCTTTATCAGGGCAGGGTTTTCATGTGCTTAGTGCATGTCAGTCCTTGGGCTCAGTTGCTCTGGTACTGCCTAAGTCCTTAAAATAGCTCTAGCCATACATGCAAGATGAAATGTTTTATTGCATTCATCGGATTTCATTTGCTTTAGAGTTACTGGGACATGATAGGTTATGAGGTTGTTTATCCATACAATATTAATTAACAATAATTGCAGTCTGTTTTTCATGCATAAAGTAAATACCTGATCTTGGGAAACGGAAGTGAATTTACTTCAACAGGTAGGAGAAAATGAAATACTAGTAAAAAGTAAATTTGATAGCCCGAAGTGTCTTTGAAAACTGACATGAATATTTTCCTAGCAAATGTCTTCAGGGATATATCGAATATATTTTTTATAAGAAGTTTCTGAAACAAAATATTCAGATAATTTTTGTGTTCTGATAACTTCTGAGATTTCAAGTGCTTCTGAAAACAAACCCAAACCAAACAAAAACAAAACCACAACTACGTTCCCCTCTAGAACTGCCTAAAATTTAAGATGTTTCAGCAAAATTTTAGGGAAAATTCATGTTCTTGACTATTGCCTGAGGCTAAGCAGCCTGTCTTGCTGCCGTGACTTGGAATGTCCCTTGTCAGGTTTATGAAACCAGGGAACGAGCAGCACAGGCACTTACAAAAACTCGTGTTTCTGACTGCAGTAGCCTGCTCGCTGGGATGGCAACTGAAATGTTATCGACTGAGGTCATTAGTGTTTGAGTGCATGTCCTTACGATCTGATGGCCGCTTGGAGGTCTGTGTAAAAATGAGCTGGTGAGCTCAGGCACTGTTGGAACGCGCCTGGATGGCTGCATCACGACAAGCAGCCCCTGGAAGCGTCAGTGACTTTCCTCCATTTCACAGCTGGGCTGCATAGCTGGAGCAAGGAACAGAGCAAACAGTCATCATTTAAGGATACCTACTCTGTCTGTATGTACTTAGTATGCATCTACTGTCACTTTAGTGCCTGTCAAACACAAATATAATTTTCTCCTTTGGATTTAACTCAGTGTTTCCTACACCTGAACAGCCGTGGTGCTAACCCAGAGCGTCAACTTCTCCAACCAGCAACGTGTCGCTGATGGCACTCGATTTATCCAGGAAATAAATGGGGAAGATGGAACAACTTATAATGAGATTTTCCTGAGAAATAAGTTTTCTTAAAAGATCCATGCAATGTGTTAGAAACAAGTAATAAGCACTGGAATCAGTTTTAGTTTTTATTCTCAATTTATTTGCATAAAGCTTTTTGAAGTGCAAGCTAGGAGTAAGAGTTTGGGAAAGATTACTTGCCCTCTCTCTTTCCTGCTTGCAAATGTACATTTTGTGATTATCATGCATGTCTAACTCATCTTCCCCCTACCCTGATGAATAGCCTGTGGACTATTTTTTTTTTCTTTTTTTGAATTTGGGGCTGACTTTTCTTCTAGCTTGTTTGTGATGATTACTCTTCAGAGGTCTGGGTGAAGCTGGGTGCAACATTATCAGCAATTTTCTGTTCCCCATTGTTGATTCAGGCAGTGTGACAAATATTTGGCACTGTGGAAGGTCCGCAGATATTTTACCCTCCTAATGTGCTTTTTCCCAAACACTGCCTAAGGACTGTATTTATCTTTCATGTTGACGCCCTTGAAGAAAAGGAGGAAGTGAACAAAATGTAAGCAGCTCCTGGGCAAACGCTCTTACCCAATAAAAACTGCTCCGAATTTGCAATTGCAGGAATCAGGAGTTGATTTTGAGAAGTAATGGGGGGTTATTGGAGGCAGACAAATATCTGCCAGGGCATGAGATGGGTTAACCCTTGTTTCTGCAGGAGTCTCCCTACAACTGAGGTTGGTACACCAGGATATGTGCATCTTCCCTGCTGTGTTCCTCTTCTCCCCGTGCACGCTGTAATTCACAGGATTATGGAGGGGCTTCTGGCAGGCATTACTGCCCACCCTAATGCCTCTCAGCTTGGCGCTTGCCTTTGACTGTTGGATTTCTAGCTGTTTTCTCTAGCAGGAATGTGTCTTATGGCCTGCAATAGAAGTAATGGCTGTGTTGACCTCGCTCTGTACCTAATATGTTTGCTGTAAATGTTGTGTTATTGGCTTTTAAGCATCCATATAACTTTTCAACATCTGAACTGTAAGCTTCTTGAGATGAGAGCGCTCATCTCAGCACAGGTTTTGGTAGCTTTCAGCTACTTTCTTCCTACTTAGCTGTGTTGAATCAGTCTCCTTTGCCTCTTCTTTCAAAGTGTGAGGGGTATTTGGGCTCCCTATTGATGGCTACTGAATTGCACCCGAACTGAATGCCTGCAGCAGGCAGCGCAAACACTTCCTGAATGAAGGTGTCCCACTTATTTTAGCCTGTGTCTTTGGTTTCAGTAATGGGCTTGTGCAAGGCTGATGCACAGGGATTTCAGAGTAGTTTGCTTTTCCTGAGCGGTCAGAGCTGAAGGAGAAATCTCACTCCTCTCTTTGATGATATATAATGTGTCCTTTCACAAGCAGTCAGGAGAGAGAGATCAGAAGCAAACATCAAATACATGAGTCAGTCACATAAGGGTGGTCTGCAGAGGCGGTCTGTTCCCCTTTCTTTGATCATCTCTGTGCTGCGTACCCTGAGCAGGTCTCTTGCGAAGCCTGGCACTTCTCAGGAGTGAGACCTGCACGTCAAGCCCACGTGGACCTTCCAGGCGGTTGCTGCTATCACCTATTAATGGTCCCCAAGGTACCCAAGCTTACAAAGTGTTTTTAATGTAACATCAGTAGAATGTTTAACCTCTGACTCGGCAGCAGTGATCCCTTTGAAAGGTTGCAGTGCAGAACTGAGCGGTAATACAGCCTTATACTTAACACCTGAGCACTCGTGCTGCTTGCACTTGTTCCTGTGTACGTCAGCGCAGCCCATGGGAGCTGTTCTTGGCACGGGAGTTTCACGAGTGAATTTCTGTTGACGTATTTGAACCCAGGGATCCACCTTTGCATCATTACTCTCTGTACCCAAGTCACTTCCTTGGTTAAGCTAGGTAAATCTATTTACTGGGAATGTAGCTGAACTTTCATTTCCTGGTCTGTGGCTCTTTTTTTCCTCCTGTGTATGATCCCAAGTAACAGCTGCAGCTCAGTCTTAATTAACAATTGCCTCAATGATATGTGAAATAGATTCAGCCTCACTTCCACAAAACTGCGATGGCTCCACGGCACTCAGTAAGTGTGAGGCAGTTGAGGAGGATCAGAGCAAATTCAGTGCAGTCTGAGATTTTCTGCAGCAGCAGTCCAAAGTGGCATGCCTTGGGAAGGATGTAAGGAAAAAACCTAACAGTGCTCTCCCTCCTTTCTTCTTTTTCCCTGTCCCCACACATTTCCCACATTTCCACCCATTTTTGGCTTCCTGACTCTTTGGTAAAGTCCTTCCACATGTGAAGAAGCTCCTGTTTTGTAACCGTCATGGATTTCTTTTCTACAGACCTCGGCGGCTTCATCCCAAATCCCCGTAAGCAGCATCCACAACATCGTAGAGAAAAAGGTGTTTTTAAGTAACAGAAACTAAAGAAGCATGACAGTTAAGCGGATTTCTGGAAGATAATTTGCTAAAAGTAGAATAGCGTAATGTCACAGAACTTCTCTTAAAAGATGATAATGTAAATGAATCCTGTCCTCTAATCTCAAATACAATTTGGCTCTAAGAAGCTAAAGCAAAAATAAAAATAGGGATGCAAAGCTCCTTTTGCTATCCACTTGAGTTAAAGTTTTACATAGTTTCTCTAAGCGGTAACTGAGATTAGGCAACTTGAGGCACGCAAGTAAAAAATCAGTGCAGATGAATGTATTGACATCAGCACATGTGAGCAATAACTCACAAAGTCAGAAGGTGGTTGTGGGCATGCAGAGAAGCACCTGTAAGCCAAACTGACAGAAACCCAAATACTGTAACGTGAACTGAGTCCCAAGTCAGCTTTAACATGTGAACGCAGCCAGTGTTTGGGGTAAGAGCTCTTGGATGGCTCGAAGGTGCCCTTCCGTGACGCAAGCCCACGACTCGTATGTCTTCAGTGTGGAAATGGCCTCGCAGTGGTCTGCAGCACGGAGCGCTACGGTAAGCTGAGGTCACATCTTGAGCTTAACGTGCTGGGCTGAAAGCTGCTGGGGCTTTGCACTGCAGAAATGACAGCATCTGTGGGCAGTGGGGGACTTGTGAGTGCTTTTTGCAGTAGCTGTGGTAGGCGAGTCGGAGCCCCTGGGCTCGTTGTGTGCTGAGGGGGGAATTCAGCTCCTGCCCGTGTTGGGGTGTGGCCAAGCACTGACCCCAAGGGGATGCTGAAGTCAGTTTTGGAAAGGCCTTGGTAGATTGGGCTTATCGTTAACTGGCACACAGACACGTGCTTAAGAAGTTTAAAGTGTTTTTTATTATGAGTTGAACTTCATTTTTCGCCTGGCACTAGTAACCCCTGCATCTGTGCTGCTTGAAGAGCTGTGCATAGCATACAGATTTGCTGCGCGGGGAACAAAAGCCAAAGGAAGATGTGATAATGAAGAGAGGCATGGAAATGTACAAAGCCCTGATTATCTCTTCCAAATAGATTAGTTTCTACTCTGCTTTGGGCTTTTCCTTGTACTCTGGGCAAACTGTCCACTGGTGATGAAAGGACTTCTCAACATGAACTGCCCAGATATTTAGGAAAAAACAAACCCACACCTCCCTCCTTACTCTGCTGTGGCTTGGATGGATAAAAGACAACTTATTTCCTGCTTTGTCACAAGACAGATAGGAAAATTAATAGTTTGTTCTGATATCTCTGACAGAGTATGCCTCTTTTTTTGCTTGATTTTCAGCATTTGATTATAATGCCGAGGACCAAAATACCATCCTATTTTTCAAGGAGCTCTCAAGTTTTTCAAATCCCTTAAATACCTGTCAGATGTTAATAATGAAAACAATGCAATACCTTCTTCAGCACAAAACACTATTATGCAGTGTAATGCTGGGATTTTTCCACCAAAGAGCAATTTCGTGCTTTGCTACATTCTGCTAAGTAATTGACTTCAGGGGCTGTCACTTTTTTCTATCACTTTCAGTGCTGTGGTTAATCGAGAGCTCTTCTTCTGGCTAGGTTTCTAGCCCAGGTATGTGTGAGGTGGTTAGGTGGGGACCATTGACTTCACAGGGTAAACTTGTGGTTGAACTCATGAAAGATGGAAATGTGTGCGGGTTTAAAAAAGGCATGGTGTCATGTTTATTTCCCTTTCTCCTCTACTTTGTCTTTTTCCAGGGTATCTTTTCTTGTACTTGTCTGGTTAACCAACTTTCTACTTGAATAACTGAGTGCTGTGTGCCCAGAATGCAATTTTTCTTTATAAAGTTCCCTGAATACAACTGCACGCAAAATGGGTTCTCAGTTTTTCTCCAGCTAGAGGAATTTTGCAAAATCCATAGCAAATGTGGCAGCACTGTCCCATTGGTGGTGGTAAAGGCAAGGGTTTGATCTCAGTGGATTGCCAGCTGTCCATGGGATTTAAATGGGCTGGCTTAGAACAGTGCCAGAAGCTAATATTCCCTGCATCTTGCAGTGTCATTTATCCTGGTATAGGTGAACAGGCATTTCTAACGTTGGGAGGAATTGTACTGTGCGAGACAAAGTCAAAAATCTAGTGTGAGAATGTTTTTAAGGGAATTTCTGATACAATTTTTATTAAGGGAAATTCTCTCTTCACCTTTTTTTTTTTGTGTGTGTGTGCCGATTGCTTCTTGGCTGATGCCCAAGAAAATTGAATGGGGGATTACAGAAGATTTTAAAACAGAAGGACTCTGTTTCAGCTGTGTCCCTGTAGAGGCTATATACTCTGCGAATAAGGAAGGGTCCTTTGAGCACACTTGTCTGTGGGCAGCGTGATGCTTCTGATAAAGAAAACGAGCTGGGAGTTCAGAAGACTCAGGGAACTGCATGTCCCAGAGGTACCTGGCTGGCTGTGGGGCCTCCCCCAGTAAAGTCCCTGTTTGTCTCTAGCTGGAACTACTCACGTTTGCAGCTTTCGTTTGGGCTGCTTTGTTTGTTCTATTCCATACTGATTTCAGACATGCTAAGTAAAACTAGGTTGGACATGTGCTTTTGTAACTCTTTGTCAGGCGCTTCTAAGCCTTCCTCCGCATTGATTTAAATAATTTAAAATGTTATCTTTCCCACAGGTCTCTAGCCCTGAGCAACTAGCTGAGCCTCGTTGTGTTTAGGCCCACATACAAATGACCTGGTAGCCGAGCTGGGTTTTCCATAACCTGAAAAATGGCATGCTGCTGGAGCTTGTGCTGCGCAGCCCACGCTCTGTAGCCATGGGCTGTTACAATTTACAGCACGAGGGGATTGGCACAGCACAGATTTTGCAACACACACACATAAGTGAGTTATATCAGCATTAGCTTTTTGCCTTGAGCGATGCCATCTTCTGTGTACTTGCAGTCAAGACCTACATATGTCAACGTCCTCTGCTTGGAATACAGAACGACTTAAGGAGGACCGTGCTGGCTTGGAGCAGAAGTCCACCTCACCTCGTGTCCTGTGCCTGATAGCGACCAGGAGCAACTGGGAGCTCGTGGACTTCCAAGGTTATGGGAACTGTTGCGTTTGTGCTGGCCAGGTGCCTTTTGCTGTGGTGCAAGGACCATCTTCCACTTCTGAGGGGTCTGTAAATTATTCTACATCTTTTTTTGGCTCTAAACGGAGCTGAGAAGACTACACTGCTGAAGTTTACAAAGTTGAGCAGAGAAACCAGAATCCATGTCTGGTTTCTCTCTCTTGTGGTCCCGGAGTGCTTTCACACCAGTAGCGCTCTGCACCCATTGAGCCTTTCATCCCGAAGAGGGAGCAGCGTGGCAGCCCAACTATGTTCACTTCACACACCCCAGCTTGGGGAGCACCTCGTTTCCATGCTTTCCCTCAGCTCTCTGTGCTGAGAAGTTACCTCACCGTTGTCTATTATACATACCAGTGCCTCTGATACGTGGTAGGTTCTCTATACATATGGGTTCACCTTGTTTAAGTTCTTAATTTCGATGTCATAGGCATTATAAGTATGCTTGGGCCAAAGTTGAATCTGTGCCTGAAATTTAATAGTGGAGCTGTGATGGCATGAATAAATCTAGCAAACTTTTGCTCTCAAAGTGCCGTGGAAGCCTGTGATTGAATTGCAGCTTTTGTAATGGCCATCTGTCAAGGCATTATTTTAAATACTAACGCTACCCAGAGCGGCACTGCAAATGTAGCAAGAACTATCATGATTGTACTTATTATGGTAAAATACAGCATATTACAAATGAATCCCAGCCAGAATTCACTGACACAGCCGTGCATCTTTGCTCATCTTCCTCTTAGACAGATTGCAGGTTTGTCTTTCTGTTCTCCATTTTGAAGTGGCAGTTATTCCTTGGTCTCCATTTCTTCATGAGTTTTTCATTTTCTTTTGTCATAGAGGACCCAGCTCCTGGACAGGGGTTTTTGCCTGTTGCTTGTGCCTGGGGAATGCTGGAGCCCTGCCACCTGTGGTGAACGGGGAGGGCCTGGGCCTCTTTGAAGCTGAGGTTTTGTAAGGTTGGTCTGAGCAGCAGGCTTGCTCTGAGGCCAGGCAAGAGGAATTGTTCATTTTCCTTTCAGGTGAGTATTTTGGGGAAGACAGCTTTTCAAGTTACGCTGGGAAGGATGAGCATGTCCACAGCCAGGTATTAGGCCATGTATCACCCTTCTTCTGTAGCTCGTAAAATGCCTGCTTGCAGACTTCCTTATGCTGAGAGGGTACTCCTGAGAAACATGCATTCTTCCACAAAAAGTGACAGATTCCGTAAATAACTCCTCATACAGAATTTTGTTAGCTTTTGATTTTCCTATATGAACTTTTGGACTTTTTGATCCAGATCCAGATCACCTCGAATGTTGCAGTACACTAGGATGAAATCTAGTGTTTCAAGAAAGCTGCATAAAAGACTTGATATCATTCATGCCTGGCAAAAAGGCAACTGGGTTATTTCTTTAAAAAAAGGGTTTTCGACTGAGTTGAGCGCAGACCATACTTGATATTTTTGTCTCCAACTTTATTTTGTAACCTCAATGGACAGTAATGAAAAATCTTGCTGTTGTAAGATGCTGCCCCTTAATATTCTTCCCTTTGTCTTCATGTCACTCCTGCTGGCTGTGACAAAGAAACGTGGTATATGTGTGCCTCCTGCTTCCCTCCGCATCCTCCTCACAGAAGTTATTGTGGGTTGTGTTCTGAGAGAGCACCGAGTGGCGGTGTCTTGGCATGGTTATCGGCAGATCAGTGTTCACTGAACTCGCTCTGTTTCACAGTATAGTTGATCTCGAAATGGGGCCTCGTGTGGGAAACCATCTCTTGGATGGGATTCTTGATATGGCCGCAGGACAAAATTCCTGTTCCTTCCATCAGATCTGTGCAGGCTTGTGATGCCAGACTCCTGGGTTTGGTTTGATTTACAGTGTGCTGAATAGGAAAGCAGTTCGACTCCTCTTTTGCAAGTAATGATTATGGTAAAGCTAGGAATATATTAAAATATTGATATAAATGAATTTGTCTTCCCCCCAAAATTCCTGTCTTCTGCTTTTAAATGTTTCAAGTCTTCATCCTTCAACACTTGTAGCTGTTTTTTTCAACATTAAAATTTTTCCATTTTCTATTTTTCCTTTAGGGCTAGTAATAAAACCAAGTTAATGTCACAGCATAAGGCTTGGCTCTTATCCGGCTTTCATATCGTGTAACTCTAATCTATCCTCTTGATAAAAGTAACCACCTTTAGCCACAGTAAACTGCAGCATCACTTTTTAAACAGGTCAAGTATTGAAGTGATAATCCCATGGCACAACAGGATGTATGAGGCAATAAATTTCTCCCCGTTTCATAAACATGGAGACCTGTAACCCATCTGTTTATGCCTCGAGGAGACATTTACTCGTCTGTGGTACAGCAGCTACTCGGGGAATACTCTTATTCTGTGACGAAGAAAGGAAATAATTTGCGATGAATTTTTCAGGCTTACTTTTTATTTGATTCCAACGCAGCGAGGGAACAGCAGGTAGCAGAGCGCAGCGAGAAGGCTTGAACTATAGATGCCCTCTGAAAATCTGACTACAGGGTTGGAAAAGTTCTTTGGGGGAGAGGGAGGGCAGCCTTGCAGAGTGCTCAGCATCCCTTGTGGCTAAGAAACCCTCTTGGAGTTTCAAGTACATCTGGCAATAACGGCTCCGTTTGGGTTGGATTGTGGCAAAGTGGACAATTTGTACAGAAAGCAAACAGTAAAACTGCAGCGTGCGGTAATTTTAATTCCTAAATCATTTATGGTTTGGTGTTATCTCTTTCTCTTGATATTGTTCTTTTCTTGTGAGAAGTAGCCAGCTGAAATGCAGACTTCTTGAGTTTAAAGAGCTCAACTTTGATACTGCAGCCATGTTTCCTCGTGCCTCAGCCACGTCTGCCAGGGCTCACTGCTCTCCATATCAACAGGAGATGTGCAGCAACTTGCAGGTTATTAAATTAAGTGGGTCAGCAGAGTCGGTCCTTTTGGTTTCATATCAGTTCTTGGGGAAGATAAATTAGCCTGTGGGGGGATGAACATCTACTGCAGAGCCTGGAGGGGGGAGGCCATGCAGCCAGCAGAGGAAGGGGCTGTGTGGTTAGGGCCAGCAGCCCATTATAGTCTATTTTCAGCAGCAGTATTTAATGGTTGTTTTAGAATTTGGGTTTGCAAATTTCCTGCTATACCTGCCACTTTCTCAGGTGTCTAAATTTGAGGTTTATAACCATGTTAAAATACCTGTGTCTGCGTTTCCCAATTCCTGCCTAGCAAAACGATTTCTGGAGTGGACCGACCTACTGGTAATGCTCACACTAACAGCTCTGGAGCAGCTGAAGTCTTAGAGGCTCTCAAATTTCCAAGTGCTGAAGCTATTTATAGAAATGCAGTCCCTGTGGCAGCACTGGTAATTTCGGGGAGTATGATCCTGTTGTTAGTGGAAGCGCTGGCTTGTGGCCGGCCAGGTCTCCCTTTGTGGGCACCTGCCCTTTGCAGACAGGGGGAAATGCACACTCTAACAAGATCCAGTTATTTTGTGCTCTCAACAGACTGTGAATAATGTAATTATGCAATTGGATTTCCTGTGGATCACGCAAAGAGATAAATGGTGTACAAGCCACATCATTATTGATTCATGCGCCATTTGCCTCTTAGCTCAGTCAGAGAAACACAATTACTGCTGTTACACTTCATTTAAAAGGATTGCAACTTTTCAGCAGTGCAAACAGCTATAGTGTGTGAATTGATATTCTTTGTGGGCCAAACCTTAATGTGTTGTTTTATGTTTTCCTGATTGCAACCAAACAAAACTTTCAGAGGGCTATAAAGCTATATCTTTCCCATTACTGCTCTCCCTGTGCTGCCCTGCAAAACTACAGAGCGTTTTGAAACAGCAAAGCATAGCGTACACATTTCCATCGGTCATAATACACGTTGTTTTTATAGTTTTAGAAAGGATTGTATTGAATGCAGCGTTTTGCTCATTTAAGGCTCAAGCTGGATGTTAGGCTCTGTGCAAACATCTGCAATTCCAGTTTTTCTGAAACAGCAGCACTGTAAGCAGGTCGTAGTCTTTAGATCCCAACAGCTTGGCATCAAGGTATAAGTTCAGGCCTCTCAAACTTTGCATCGTTGCCTTAAACTGGAGCAAGGCAGAAGCTGGTGAAGAACCTGGGCATTGTTGTTCAGGTCTAATAAAGGAATTTCTTTTCTGGAGCAGTTTTTATGATGTCTGAAGCGTCATAGTGTAGCTTATTGTAATAAGTATGTAACGGCAATGGATTTGATCTCGATTATGTTTTTTTCTTTCCCAGTAGCTTTCATTGGCGATAGGAATTATGCAATCAGGGGTCACTTGCTCACCGTGTCAGGTCTGTGCCTGAGGTGACTCTCCCTGGAAGAGCTGGTGGTGGTGTGGATGTGTGCCCGTCTCTGGGGCAAGGTGGGTCTGAGCAGCAAGAGCCATGAGTGCTCTGTCTTGCTGCTCTTTGCAGTTCCTGGCTTTCCAAAAGGTTTCTGCACCGGGCACAGGAAGTTTAAGTTGTCTTCTCTGCACTAACTCCTTTTTGGAACAAGGAATTCCAAACTGCAATAAAAATAAATGGAAAAAGCGGTACTTTGGGGCCAAGAAGTAGGAGCTCTTCCTCAATATCTGCTGCAGTATCAATAGGGATTGTCCTCAGGAGTATATTTTGGCATTAATTTCAAACTTAATCCTTCAGGGAACAGATCATAATGCCTGAGATTTCCAGAATAAGTTTTCCTCCCCGAGGAGGAGTCATGTTAAGAAATATGTTTTGTAATCAGGAAAAGAAGCAGTTTTGTTCAGAAATGTCGTTCCTCTCAAATAGGAGGCACCAGGGAGAGTTTTGTGCTACAGTAATTTCTCTGCTGTATTTTGTTCTGTTTCATTTACCCTCTTGAAAGCGAGTTTTTAAATGACTCATCTTAGTAATAAGGATTATGCAAGCAGGAGCTTTCCCTTCCTTGCAGTGTGGCAGATTTATCATTTTTAGTGGGACTTCTCTGATAGAAATGAAGAAAGAAACTGGCCCTATGGCTGAGCGGAGTTGGGAAACCAGAGCAGGGCTGGGATCAGGGGATTTTTGTCGCATGACGTGCTCTCAGTGACATTATTGGGAGGGAGAGGCACTGGTGAGCTTGTCTTAGTGGGTGTTTTTTTTTTTTTTTTTCCCATCTTTTAAATAAATGAAGCAGGTACAATGCTAAAACAAATTCATCAAGCTTTTTCTGTTTTGGCCTGGATTCCTTCTGGATGCATTCACACGATAAAGCCGGGATGTGCAGAGTTGCTCTGTGCTGACAGAGGAGTGGGGCTCACCCACGACTTTGAAAGAAGTAGAGCTGGGGTTGAGGCCAAGTGCTTGGCTTTATCTTGACATACCTAGATGCCTCGCTTTTATTGTTTATGTTCACAGAAGAAGCTGTTTTCCCCAAATATTTCAACTTGACAAGACAATGTTTTATGAGAAGACAACTGCAAAATTCATGAAAGTTTTTACAGTGTCTGCCAAACTCGCAGCCTCGTTGATTGGCTTTGTTTCAGCTCAGTTCTGTACTACGGCCGAGCCCCGTGCTCCTCCCAGTGCTGTGGGGCAGCAGCTCCTTGGGGTTCAGCTCTGTGCTCTCTGCTCTCATTTCTGGCCTGTGCGTGGTCCCAATGAGCAGCCCTGTTAGTGGGTAGTGAGGGCAGATACCACCTGGGGAGCCGAGCAGGTGAATGCCTGAGCTTCTTTGCTTTATATTCAAGCTTTGGAGCATGCTAGCAATGAATTTTTCCATCCTTGCTCTGGAGCCTTGTTGTTCAGTATGGCATATGGCATCTGTTGTTCCTCCTCCCGTTTCTTCCTTTCTGTTCATAACTGAGCCCCGTTCCTGTTCATCAGAGGAAGTTTGAGCGGCGATGGGATGCGATGGAGAGGAGATTGCAGCCACCAGCTGGGAGCAGCCAGCCTGGTCTCAGAGGAGCCCACAAGGACCCAACAGTTTGTGCCATTCTCTGAGTTGTTTGGCTCCTTGAACCCACCTACAAGGATGCAGCGGGCAAGAGGAGGGTTGCATATAAATCTTGTTGCTGTTTTGTGTTTGCTTTGAGTTTTCCCTGTTTAAAAAAAGATTGTTCTGGTTTTTCATTCAAATGAAACATGGCGGGGAGCTCAGTATGGGGGACATAGCTCAGGGAAAACCATCTCAAAGCCTGGAACAAGCCAGAATGCTGGCATTCTAGTTTTCTTTTATATTTGCAGTGATATCTCTTGGGAGGCACTTATTTCACAACAATGTCAACCTCCTGGGTGATCCCTTTCTTGGCTCAGGGAGAGAATGATGATCTGTATGCAACCAGTAGTATTGTGCTGCAAACTCCAGTAATTGTACCCAAGTGTTATCTTAAAATGAGGTTAAAAGGATGCGAAAGCGCCAGGCACTGAGAGCCAGGCTGCTGTAACGTCACAGCATCTGGAAGCAGATGCCTAACTAGATTTGTGCTCTGAGGGCTGAAAGTGGGGTAGAACATTTTATATATATTTTAGTCCTGGTCATTCATGTTAGTACGGGAAATACGGTTTTACCTATCTTGAGTAGTCAGGACAAATCATTGCAAAGGTTCTGCTTTAGAGATGAGAGCATTTTCTTTGAGAGGCAGCAAAACATCTGTTCATCTGTTAACACCTGACGTTAAGAAATAACATGAAGTTGCCTTCCCAAGGAGTCAGTGTTAAAACAGGTGATCCACCCTGGACTAACTGGAACTGCCTGACCAGTTAGGTCAGCTCAGGATGGTGAACCAGGTGAGCTCTTTCGATCCCTTCCAGCCCCATCCATGTTCCTGTGATAGGCATCCTTCCTGGGGTCGAGATTGTGTCTCGAGCTCTGTGCTTTCACTGGGGTCAGAGGGAAAAGCACAAGAACCAAGTTATTTTCTGCAGGAGATTTTAGATCTGAGGGACGTTTCCTTGCATCTTATGAGTAGTGGGAATGAGGGAAACTGCTGGCTCGTAGGCTTGCACCTGAATTTCTTCCTTGGCAGCAAATGAGAATGCAAACTGTGTTCTGCCAAGAAATGGCCTTTAGCTGTTTTTTGTTGTAGCTGTTTTTAATTTTTGCATCCAGCAGATAAGTGAACCAGAATGAGTAAATAGTAGAAAAATGGTTTTTTTGCCTCTTGAGTTTATGCAAGTTCTTATTTACTGAAATCAGACAAATTAACATGGGATTTAAAACTGCAGTCCAGTCCAAAAAAGGATTCTCAGGCGACCCACAAATAACAAACACGTTTGGTTCGTGCACCCAACAGTCTGGTCCTTCTTCCAAAGCGTAAGGCGTTTAACTCGAACCCTGGTGCATGTACCTTGCACGTGTTTTGTTTGTTGCACTGAATTCTTTTCCAGAGAAGTGCAGGTAGGCACAGTGCTTTTATTTTCGGGCATGTTATACAGACATGTGCCCAGTTTGAACAGTCCATGGAGCTGTTTTGTGTGCGGAGGAGACGGTTCCTGAGGCGGATGTTCTCCAGGAAACGATGATGCTGTGGCTGTGCCAGCTCCATCTGGCTGGCACCAGCACTGCCCTCTTTGTGGGGAGAGCTTGACACAAGAGCCACTATCCACCCTAGTGGTGGATGGCTGCTGAATTCTGCTGCTGATAGCTGTGTGTTGGAAACAGGCAGCTTGCCTTGTGTATGGGCTTTGGCAGCTCTTCTCTGGGGGCACAGCACTGCCATGAGGTGTAGGCCCTACTTCCTTATCCTCCTTCCTTATCACGGGAGTCTCTAGCTTGAGGTATTGCAGCTTCAAACAAACTGTCACCCTACTGACATCTTGCATTTACAACCTGGAACACGCACAAGGACTTTTCATGGGTGCCCTGTGAAATGTTGTGAGCTATCATGTGGTGCAGCCTATCTGTGCCTTTGGTACTGCAGGAGGAATCGAGGAACCTCCTTCTGAGGTGTTTGGTCAGGACATAGCTCTGAAAATGCTGACGTTCTGTTTTAAGTATTTGTTGTGATGGAGGTGATAACCTTCTCATGAATTGGAAGAGAATAGGAGAGAAGGTATCCCATAGCTCATGTCCAAAATAAAAACCAGAAAATTTCCACTGATGTTCTTCCTTCTTGGAGCCCCAGCATGCCGGTGAGTATTTCAGTGACCTACCTATAGCTTATGCAGAATTCAGATCCGTGTGGTGAATCCTTCACCACTCGCCCTGCTGGCCCTTGCCATCAGAGGATGACCGACCTACGGTCGGTCCCTAACGCTGGGTCCCTGCCGCGCCATCCTCGTCGCTCCCTTCCCCTGCTCCTCTGTGCACCTCTCCATGGCTGCAGGAACCTTCTGCCCCAGCACCCTGAGCACCTCCTGCCCTCCTGCTTCATTGATCGTGGTGGCTGCGGGATTCTCTCTCTCATTTCTCTCTCTCCCAGCTGCTGTTGCTCAGCATTTTTCCCTGCTGTCAACATTGGGGCCCTGTTGGAGTAGAGCTGGCTCTGCCCTGACCCGGGGCAGCCCCTCAGCCCCACTACCCAACCCTTGCCACATAAGCCCTCTACAAGTGATAGAGGGGGGACGGTGGCTTGATGAATGTGGCAGGTCTGCCTGTTAAAACACACCCCTGTTAAAAAAGAGAAAATCCCCGGACATCGTGTGCCTTTACCAGAATTGACCTCGCAAGGCGCTTGTTAAAGCTGCACGCTCTCCTACAACTTGTCTGCAAGAGCTGGCACGCTGTGCCCGGGCTCTGAAGCCTGACTTGACTCTCAGTGCCAAGTCGGGGGGGGAAAGCAAACCCAGAGCCTGTCGTACTTGACGGTAGGCACATGGAAATGGGGATCCAGCAGTGATGCACGAGCTTCACGTGACTGCCAGGAATGGGTGCCAGCATGTTTGCGGTGGCTCAGGCTTTGGTTGGCTTGCTCTCCTTCCCCTGCTATGCCAGAAACACGCATCGAGCTCAGGCCAGCCTTGGCATCCTCCTCCCGAGAAGAAAGTGGGATTTCTGTAGCCCTCCTATGAATGCTTTCTTAGTAAAACCCTCCAAACATGAAAAGAAACAAATTTATTTAAAGATTCCTAAGAAAGATCAATACCGGAGGGCTGGCACATGGAGTTACAGGTTTTCCAGCTGGTACTACAGCCCCCCGCAGCAGATTTAGCACATTGCTACGGTGAGTAACTGCTGGTGTGCTGAAGTGGGCTGTTAGGGCAGTGCTCTAGCACTGAGAAGGAGTGAGCAAAATGAGGAGCACTTTGCTGGGGTGGTCCTGCTGCAAGTATCTCGTGCAGGGAGATGAGGCCTAATGTAAGCAATGGCTTCTTTAAAACAAAAATAGTGGGCTGCCATAAAATAGCGTTTAAATTCTCTGTGGGTTTAAGTTTCTTAGTGAAGTTCACGGTTTTCTATTCAGGTTACATATTCCTGGAAGACGTGCTTATGTTATACCATAGAGATCAGCACAGGACATCCTGTTGGTATGGCACAATGTGCAGTTTATAAGCTCTCAGAGGATGCTTGCTCATGGTTTTTTTCCCCAGGAAACAAAACTAAGTCACCACAGCTAAAATAATAGTATACGTTATTTTTTCATTATTATTGAATTAAAAAGTGGCTTTTCAGTTCCAGCTGAGAGCAACTGGGGGGAGTTGCTGTGGCAGCTGTCTCTGCAGCAGGACTGACAACTCGAGGGAAGCATAATGGATTAGGCATTGGAAAAAGAGAAGATTACAGACAGATGAAGGTCAGGATAAAAAAAGACAGGGATGGGATGGAAAGGAAAGGAAAGGAAGATGAGTTATGGGTGCATCATTTCTTGGGGAACGTGAAATATGGAAGAGGAAGAGGAAGCAACAGCTTGGTATCGTAAAGGTTTGGTGAGAGGAGCCTTGTATTGAGGACCGCTCTCTCCAAATTTGTTACGTGTTGGAAATGGTGTTTCTTCTCGCTTGCTTGGTTAGCAGTAGTGGCAAGACCCATGCTACAGCATATTAAGTGCATGGACGTTCGTGGTGAAATCAAGTCTGGAGAGCTCCTTACGTGAATTCAGAGGGCAAATAATGGAAGAAAGCTTGGATGTGGGGCAAAGATGACCAGTGCTGCTAGTGGTAACAGGGAAGGAACCAGGCTGCGGAGGAAATTTGGAAGCAGAAGTTACTCCACTGCTGTCCAAGGAATATTCTTTCGGGAGTTAGGGGACTGTCATTTGGCTCAAAACACTACTGTTTGTCCAGCAGGGCAAACAGGGAAAGCAGTTTGGCTTTCCTTGGTTTGTTTGCTCCCTCTCTCCAGCAGAATTGTTTTCCCTGCTGCTTGTTGTAGAGAAAGTTCATTCCTTTAGGTGAAGTCCATCTCCAATTTCCACAGCTGAAAGCAAAAGGAAGTATTGGGCAATGATTTTTGTGACTGAATGCAGAAGACAAATTCCATTCTGAAGCTGTAGTGCTGTCATATAGCAGTAGCAGTCTTTATTAAAACCTAATTCTAACGATACTGTTTTGTTGAACAAATGAGTTTTTGATATTAATTGTCTAGTTGCAAAGCCTGCAATGCAAATCTGCCAATTGCAATGAGTACAAAACTGTCTCTTGCAATTCAGGTTCTCCCAATCTCCCTCTCAAAGCAACAATTATTGATCCATAAACCGGAGCATTCCCTTCAGTTACATATTTTTTTTTTTCCATGAAAAAAGACCAAGCAAAGACACTTTAATGAGCTCTCCAGTGGCATTGTTAACCTGGTTCTTCATTTTTTTCTTTACTGCTTGTGAAAGGTGCTGAGTTGCTGGCAGGCTGTTGTTTACTGAAGTAAAGTGGAGTCAACTTTGACATTACTGCACCCTCAGGTCACCTCCAGCATATTGCAAACCTGGCTAGCTGCCTTCTTGGACCATTAAAAACTCGGTGCCTACTGGGTATTTAGCTGCTCTGAGAAGTCTTTTAACAAGTATATCTGTTAATGAGAACTGTGAGAGCTCTTGGCTGTGCTGCTGCTGCTAATTTGTCTCCTGTAGGACATCTCACCACTGCTAGTACTAGGTAATGACAGATTTTCAGCTTTCTGAAGTGGAAAGTTGACTGAAACTTTTTTCGGCTGGGTGTTCGAGTATCAAGCGTGGTGTTTGCAGGAAGGAAGCATAAGGATAAAAGATTATGCTCAGCTTTTGCTATAGATAATTAGAAATGGTCTTATCAGATGCTTTCTTATGAGCTACCCTGTATTTGTAATACCTTTTGCTACTAATACAAAAAGACTTTGCTTTATAAAGAAATATTACCTTTTAATCCATTTTACAGCTCAAAATGAGGGGGGAGAGGAAATGAGGGTGTCCTTCTGCATCGAGCCAAGCAGAGACATGGGACGGGTAAATGGCTTGTTCAGTGTCCAGCAAGATGTCTTAGGCAGCAACAGCAGGGACCAAGCTCCATATTTTAGAGTCCAAGTGCATTTCTTTACATTTTCACTCTTTTTTCTTTTTTCTTTTTTTTTTTTTTTTTGCTTCCCCTTGTGATTCAGCTTTGCTGTGGTGGTCATTGAGGGTTCAGATAGTTTCTTTGCTCCGGTTAAACTGGAAATGATGCTGAATGTCAGATGCTATCTATCCCAAAAAGGAAAATAGAGAGTCTTTCTAGCAAATCCAATTTCTCTTGAATGTGTCATTTCAGTGAACCTCTGCAGTAAGCCAGTGTTTCATAACACACTATTGATTTATTGTTCGAATGCCACAAATCCTCCACAAGGAGGTCAAATGATAAAATTTATGGAGAATTTATGGCTTGGAATGAGGGAGAAGACAGATATATCTCTAAAAGCATTGACAGTTAAGTTATAGATTTTTTTTTTTGTCACTGAATGTGAAAAAGTGGTATTTCATCAGGTACGCTTAGGCTCCTGTCCTGCACATTCACCTGTTGTTTTCCTAGCTAAAAATTGGGGAATATACCAAATGCTGCCCATTTTCCACCGTGGGCCCTTGCTGTAACGTGCTGTGGTGTGCCGATGTGCTTTTTGATGTGTGCAGTGTTTCCCTTGCACAACAATAACGAAACCAGTGATAAGTTTGGGCTGAAATTAATATTTCTTTAATAGAAATGGTATTAAATTGTCCATTGCTTACATGTAGCCTTTTGAACTCTGTCATCATTAATTAAGCTCTTGGGCTCCTGCATTGTAAACACACAAGCACAGACATACTTTTGGTGCTCTTTCTTATAGCGATGTCATTCATGAGCTGATGCAAAAGGAGTAGGTCATTAAATGACAATTTTCACACCATGATGGTCAGGAGATAGTACTCTGACTTGATTTTCTGGGGGCTTATACAAGATGCAGTTAAAATACCTTGCCTTCTTCAGTAATTAAGATGCTGATAATGAATTACAGGTCAGTCAAAGCCCAGCAAAAGGCTGAACTTGCAAGAAATAATTACCTGGGCTCAGGGGTGTCACACACACCCTTGAGATAACTGCATGTTGGGTATCTTCATGCTTGCCCTGGAGAGCTCCTTGGTTATCCCTGGTCTCCAGAGGACAAGATCTCCTGCTGTTAACCCCAGTGATACCTGCTCCCCAGTCAGGATCCCCAAAGACATAACCCTTCATCCCTCGAGGTGCTGTGATGGGCAGCTGGGGGCTTGCTTTGCATGCCCTGGGAGCACAGGTTTAGGGCTGCTTCTCTGGAGTGACCTGTGGCGTGTTGCATCTGCGTAGAGTTGGATTTATCACTAGGTAAGGTTTTTTTTCTGGTCTTGCAGTTCCAGTCAGCATTGCATGCTTTCATACATCTCAGCTTGATATCTCTGAAGGCACTTTAAAGCAGGTTATGTCATATTCTGAGATACAAGATGTGATTTTCCTACTAGATTTGAAATGTTTCTTGTGTGTGACAGTACAGGGAACATGAGGGGTGTTTGGGTGGTTTCCCCCTTTTCACATACCTGCTTTTTGTTTTAAACAGCCTCTATCAGAAGTAGCTACCTTCATGTACTTAAGTCTACAGGGATTGGCATGCTCTCCCTCTCCAGCCCTTAGGAGGAATAGCTGGGTATTCATTGTGGCTGTAAGGACTAAATAGAGCCATCGGCGTTACTGACAGAGGACAGCAGCATCAGCTGAGGTGGATTTCTTGGTGCTGAGATATGAGCACACCTGGCCTATGTTTTTAAAGTACTAATTGACGTCTGGTTGTTTAAGTGTCTGGCACCCTGCCTTAATTCACTCTTACATGAAGTAATTGATTAAATACCGAGCACAATCCAAACAACAGTGTGACATTTCTTTTAAGGAAAAAGCAGCGAGAGGGAAATAGAACATGTGGGTTTCTTTACTGGGCGCATTTCTTGCCAAACTTTGTTTTTGCCTCCAGTGCAAGCAATCCCCATTACATCTTACATACCCATTAGCTGAATGTAAAAAGAAAAAAGAAAAAGAAACTTGGCTGGAATACTACTAAAAGCAAACCTGTATTTCCTAGCTTTCTTTCAGCAAAGAGTATTTCTTCTGGCAGAGATGGAAGATTTGAAATTCGGATAATAGTTGGAGCATAAGTCGGTTAAGGCAAAGCAGCACTGACCTGGAGAACAAACTCTGAATCACGTGGGGAAGTGTTGATCTTTTTGATTAAGTGGCTGTCAGTTCTGAAGCTTTGATGTGGTTGTTTGTCCTGTCTTTTCTCAAATTTTGCTACTGCAGTTCATTGTTGTTATGCATTGCCAGGATTACTTGAGAATTTCTTAACTCTGGCAGCTGGATTTGGTGTCTGAAGCTGACCAGAGGGACGGGACTTCAAATCCTGCCCCAGTTGAGGCTGAAGGCCTGTTCCTTTTTTCTGATGTAAACATTTCTCTCTTAGTGCTGTGGTGTGATAGAATCCGCTTTCTTTTTTGCTGTAAATTTAACAGGACCCAGAACAGCCTCCCCAGACTTCCCCAGAGATCCGCTGCTATCGTCAGAAACGGCCGAGTCCCAGCCTCACGTGGTCCCATGGTGAGCTTGCAAGCCAGCATCAATGTTCAAACCCGATGCTCTGTGATCACTTTAAAACAGCTTTGTCTTCCAGCCCCTGAGGAGCAACACATCACCCAACCTTGATGTGAGATCTTTGGTGTTACGCTTCCGTATCAAAAAGAATTACAGAAAATTTCCTGGGAATATTAAGTTATTTCTGAGCGAGGCTGGCAGATGTGCGGGCTAAGCTGCTCCTTATAACAAGTCCCCCAGGAAAATGCTCAGGCTGTGCTGGGAACCTTTGAGCTCACACGCCACTAGTCAGTAGGAGTCAAAATTGAGGTACTCCAGTGCTGGTGCACCTTCCCTTTCATCCAGATAACCTGCTGGTTCAGGGCCGGTTGGCAAGAAGAACCCTCGGGAGAGGGGCTGCCCACCCCCCTTTGGAGACTAAATGGCTGATAGCATTCAGGTTGCTTAAAATTTGGGGGAAGACATATCAGTATTCGAACCTAATACCAAACCAGATGAACACTTCTTTAATTTAGCAAATTCACAAAGTATTTTTATGATGCAAAGATCAAAAATAGCATGAGAAGGAAAGGAAGGAAATTAGTGCTGCATGATGTTGCTCTTTTTTTTTTTTTCCCCAGTGACAATAATGGGAAGCTCACGTTTCACATAACAGATGAATGAAGAGCAGAAGCAGCTCAAATGTGGTTAGCGGGGTGTCAGATGAAAAAATATAGCGGAAATAATTATTCTAGTCTGAAGAAACTTGCTTCTCCTGGCAATTGCAGCAAATCTCTGCTTTGGAAATAGAGCAAATGTGTGCTGAGTAGCTCAGCACAGTTGAAATGATTACATGTCCCTTGCGGAACAGAAATGCTGGCTTTTCATAGGAAAAAAAGCTGAAGTGTCTGTGCATGGGGATGCCCATTCCAGGGCACTTTGGTGCCTTCGGCTGAGCAGACACAGCGAGGTCTCTAAATAGGAAGGCCACTCGCGCCCCAGCCATTCTGCCTGGAAAAGTTCAAGCTCAGTGACAGTGATGGAGTTTGAATGCTGAGTTAATTGGTAACTTGTCTTTTCCCTGTTCAACACAGGCAGAAAATAAATTTGTCTGACTTCATAATTAAAAGAAAAAAAGGCAAGTTAATGACCTGTTTCGAGCACTGAAGAGAGATGTGTAACTGATACGGACTATTCAGTATGTAAATCTACATGATGTAAAAGAGTCAAATTTCCTCAAGGGGAGGACGAAATCTCTTTTGATTTTTAAAAAGGACTGCTGCATATTTCTACACCTCCTGTCATCTTTTAATAACATTTTATTAAAAATATCCTGGATTAGGAAGCTCCTTTTAGCACTTTGAGCACATAGAATGGGATAAACGTCAGGGTTTTTTGGCTAAACGTTTATTGTGTGTGTATCACTGCCAATTTCAAAGTGTGTCTTAGAATAAGCCTACAGATATAAGGCATATGGGATATGTCCGTGGCTGAACATGGAGACAGTTCAGGTACATTATTGGGCTGTAACAAGCTTACTGTGTGCGATGCATGGACAGCCAAGCTCCACTAGTGAAGATGGGCAGTTAAGTGATTATAAATGTAAGGATGCTGTGTGGCAGTGCAATTAATGCGCTGCGGAAAGGCGAATCAGAAGGAGGTCCTCTGGTACGTTCTGCAGCATACCTACATTCGAAAATAATGGTTTCTTTCTCAGTTTAGCACATATGTTGTGTTACATGTGGGACTTAGCATGGTTGCGTCATACCTGGGATTATTCAAAAGCACACACTGTGTAGTGTTGTAGATAGTGAAATAAATAATTTGGAAGTTAATTAAGGGCCATCTTAGGCACATTTCCTTAGAAGATTAATCTCCCAGTGGATTTCCCACAAGAACAGACACTGCGATGCAAGAAAATGAGAAAGACGTGGAAAATATTGACAAATGAACAAACATGTTTTCTCAGCTATTGAGCATTTGGGCACCCAGAAGGTATTTTTTTTTGGCTGTCAGTTTAGAGAATGGGTTGAATCCTGGTATCTTCTGCTTTGTGTTGGCCTAGACTATTTTTTGCATAATTTAAATCTTTGCACATGGTTTAAAATTAACCTCTGCTTTTTGTCTGGAAGCCACGGCAAAGCTGCTGAAGTTAAAATTGGCACCAAGCACCCCACGATGCCTTTGGTCAGCCTCGCTCACTGCTGCTTAGTTGTGGACCTGCTGGAGCTAAGGTTTAGCACCTCGGGGTGGCAGTGGGCATCCAGCTCTCTCCCGTTTCACTTGAATAGGAGCAGGGCACGTTGTGCATGCAGCTGCAGCCTGCTGTGCTGCTGCTGACCCCAGCTGCTGCCCCTGCAGATGTTTTGTATCTCCACGGCAGGATTTGCAAACGTGTGTGTAAATAGGACGGCGTCCTGCCAGGGTGGGCAGGATGGGAATATGGGGTTTGGTTGACATGGCCTGCACGGTGCCCATCCTCTGCCTTGTTCCTACTTCAGCTAAAAGAGAAAATCATCCTCACCTGTGTCAGGGAGCACTCTGTGCATGTACTTACTGATGCTTCCTTTCAGTTGGATTGGGATGTGCATAAGTATCCTCCAAATCCTTCTTGAGTAGGCTTTGCGTACATGGTGTTAGCTCCGGAATACATTCATTCTTCTGAATACTTGCACAAAATTACATTGTAGTCAGTGTATTTTATTCTTATATCTGCAAGGATTTTGTACACATTTGTGCACAGGATGTGTATAATTCAGCATTATAAATATGTTTATTGTATAATGTGCTCATATGTTTTATACGAGTATATTTGCTATATAGTTTAAAATGACATGGGCCCCAAATTCTGCTTTTTTGTACCATGTTTGGATCAGAGGAAGATTTAATCCAAGGAATGGGAAGTAGAGATGGACAGAAATTTAGATCCTAAGAGAAAGTTTAGATGCTTCATCCACAAGACGTGCGAAGCTGCGGAAGAGAGATCACAGCCCCAGTATGACTGGGTCCCAGTAGCGCCCAAACGCAGCACCATCGTCTGAAGCTTCTCCCTCACCCCAAAAGAAGTCCCAGATGGCTTGGTTTAGTAGGAAAGCCAAAACTCGAGTATCTGACAGCGAGTGGCACCTTGTTGCTTACACACTGGGCCTCTAATTGATGGCGTTTTCATGCAGAGGAGTTTGGAGAGAGTTCAAGCACTGTGTTCTGGGTCTGCTTAGTGAGAAGTGCCCATGGCCATGGAGCTAAGGGAGGTTTATGTGGCCTCCTGCTCTTTTCTCTCCTTTATATCCACCTCTTAGGGGATGGCAGTGTTAAATCACCTGTGCAAAAATTGTAGCTCTTGTTTTGCTTCTGGACATGGTATGAGGGATGTTTGAAGAGCTTAGTTTCTCCCAAAAAGGAATAAAAAAAAGAAAACTAATTGGAATAACAAGTGCAAGAATAGGAATAATTAATTCTGGATGCCAGCTATTCCTTGTTTAGTCATGGGAAAAGAAGCCCAGCTCATGCTCCGTTCATGAAATAATTTAATTGCTGTCTATATTTTGAAAAAGAAGCCATGTCTTCAACCGACTACACTGCAAGCAAAGTAACTTTATCTTCTAGGTGCAATGAGAGGGGCAATAAATCAGCTTGTTTACATGCCTTGCTTTCCATTGGAAAGAATATAAACACGTTGTATTTAGTCTAAACAAAGCTTTTTGTTGAATCTTGTAGAAAATTAAAGTTTTCAATATGGCCCTTCATGTCAGTGAATCATAGGAAAGATGGCCAGCAGTGCTGGGGGCTTGCCTGGGAGGACCATGGTCTGTGAGGTCTGCTGCTTATGCTCTGCCCTGCCCTCAGCTGCCGTGGCCAAGGGGACACGGAGTCGCTGGGGTGTTTCTGATGTCCTTCAGCCCATCTGTGGAGCTTGGAGTGGTGGGACTGGATGCAGCTTCGATGCTACTCATGGGAAGGTTTTGCGCTTGATAGAGGAATTTCAGAAATTGGGTAATCTGAAATTAGCCACAGCAATATCCCAAGGACCTAAAAATGTAAATTCTGTAATGTATTCAATGTACCATGAAGCAGAATGAAAGTCGGACACTTGAATGCACAGCTGAGCCAGCTGGAGGATACGTGGAAGACTGGAAACGTAAAGATTTGGATAATGCAGCAGGATGTAAGCCCAGAACAGGAGCAGAGATCCATTGATCTTGACAAAGTTTCTGATTTTGGGCCAGGAAGAGCATTGGCACCTCCCAAAAATGTGGAATTTACCTCTGGAATTTAAAGCTCGTCTTGCATCTGAGGAGGAAAGCAGGTGATATGTACATAGAGTTTGGTGGTTAATATGATCGAGGGAGGAGGGATCTGGTTGGATGCTACCGAATGGTTTGGAAAGGTCATAAATATTGATGGTTCTCTGTCAAGGTGGGTGCTGCAGGCAGGTAAAGAACTTTTTAACTAGACATAATTTCCTTTATGGAGTTTTTTCATATTGTTTTTTTCGGCTGTATGGCAAATTAGGGGTTAGAATAGACTGACATGCAAAAACGTAGTGTTTCCATCACTGAATTTCTATAAGGATGAACTAGGTGGTAAAAGGTGTATATTTCTGTTACTTCGACAAAGCTGGGTTCAAAAGTTGCTGTCTTATTGAGGTGACCAAGCTGGGAGGTGGTATGAGGGTCGGAGCGCTGAGCGGTTGGCTGTTGGCTTGGCTCCTGCTGAATGCTTCCACCCGTCCCCAGACCCACAGTGCTCCCAAGCAGTACAGCCTGCTGGCGTCTCAAGCTGTCTTTCTGGGACGAGCTTGGGTAGCAGCAGCTGCTGTTAAGCACGTCCAATGTTGGGGTGGCAGGATTAGTGCCCCAAGTCTTTGTGGGGCGTGCATAACCTGTTTTAGAAATCCCCAGCCAACGTCCCCACCAGAGGTATATGTGTTTGCTGGTTCCTCACCCATCTTGCAGCTCTCCTGCTAATCTGTTTCTTGCTTTATGTAGTATGAAGACATGAGATCGCATACCTCACTGGTGCACAGACTGCTGAGATCTTTGACTTGTCTAGGAAATGGGTTGTCTGGTCTTGTGGGAAAATCAGCATGAACACACCTTCAACTTATCTAAGCCTAGGAGCAGCTATTTGTAACTATTTAAAAAGTGTCAGTCTTTGAGAGTCTCGCCATGCTTCTGTGAAGGTATTCAGTAAATAACTGAAATCAGAAAAAAAAAAAAATCTGTCATGAACCTATCCAACCATAGTTAACAGTAGACTCATTCGTGTAGACCGCTGACCTCTCAAAGGCAGGTCCCTTGTGCCTGCAAACTCTTTAACACCTTGTACACAGAAGTGAGACCTTTTAAGGAGGTCATCCTGTACCTTCAGATATTTGCTTTTTTTGCCCTTTTTTAGTCCAGTGAAAAACAACACAACCTCTACAGTTTTCCCCAGAATATTTTGTTGCTGTCTACATTTTTCCTGCTTCTAGGTGAGGGTGAATTACATAGCATCCTGATAACATGGTAGTATAATAATACAGTAATGGTTTTTGATGAAAGGAGACATTTACTAGAATTAGATCCCTTTAAATGGCAGCTTTTTGTTCCCTCTAATATTTCTTTCATTATCTTGTGTGTTGAATTTACAGCAAATAAACCCAAATACTGATTATGGGCTTTTTTTTGAGCTCCTATGCAAACTGAATTGTTTGCATTTTTAGTGGTTCTCTAATACTGCTGCCACGCCAAGGTCGTCATTATCTTATATGAAGTATTCTCAAAGGTTTCCTGCTGGCAGTTTTGTGTAGAGTAGCTGCCCACATACCTGTGTAACACTAACTACAAAGGCCTAGGGACATTCTGGGAGGATTTCATGAATCTTTTGTACTTCTTACTTGAGTTTGCGTGGTCTTTCTCTGGATTTCCTCCTCTTGTATTAGAAAGTATGTTGCTGTCTTTTTTTCTTGGGCACAGCTGTACGGAAATGTGTGCTCAAGTGGCACTGTTCAGAGGATGAAGAGAGTTTTTGGAAGCCAACTGGATGGACTCAGCATCTCTAATTTCAGGCACTGGAAGTTAGATGTTGTTTCCCTCTGAAGAAACTGGGGAAGGACCAGCAGCACCAGAAAGAGCTGATCTCACTTATCCTAAACACCTCTGGTGATGCATGGTAGTTTGGTAGTCAAATTCTGCTTAACTTTATGTAATAATACCTTGCTTCCTTTTTCTGTTTTTTTTTAAATAGTGCAAATAATTTACAAAGTTTCCCAGCTAGACTTTTAAAATGAGCTGTGACTGTCCTCAGGCTCTCCAGTGGCATCACAGAGGGCAAAGGAGACAAAATCTCTAGAAGATGAGTGATGCCCCCATAGAACGATGGTGCTTATTGAAATCATTTCTACTTTTTGATGGATTTGTAAAGCATGCTGTAACAAACACAGACACCGTGTTGGGAATTTTGGGGCTGTGGGGGAACCAGTGGGGTTGGTGGCACTGATTGGCCCCACCCCTCGGTCCCCTGTCCCCATGGTTTTCGATGCCCCAGGCTGGGGCTGCGCTGGCAGCGAGAACATCCCCCGGCCCTCGTGGCTCCACCCCAGGAAATGCTGAAAGGATGCACAGAGGACTCCTGGAAAGAGGTGAAGTGAAGTAGCAGATTAATTTAAGCAGTTATTAATAATGTATTGCGCGTTCTCAGCGTTTTTGTTCTCCGTGAGAAACGGAACTGGCGACGATTTACTTTGTGGTTTTTATCATTGCTTTTGTCAGGCATTTCGGAACAGGAATTCAAAGGCAACTCTTGAAGAGGTGAAATGCTGTGGAATATATGACAGAAATAGCTAAGTTGGAAAGTGCATCAACATCCATGTAATTTAAGCCTCTGTTCATAGCACGAAAGGGCAAAGTGCACCAGAAAGAAATTGCTTAATTTGTCATTGGAAGAAATCTGTATCGTAGCTACTTTATTTAAAAGAGAGCTGCTCAGTACTGTGCAACAAAGTGTTTCACGGGTTGTCAATAAGACACTGCCTCGCAGACTTGCTTAGGATTCAAAAGAAAGCAATATTTTTAGCAAGACAATTATCCAGCTGTAAAAAGGCTGTTTCATTCTGTGTCTTTGAGGCGCTGACAGTATCTTGGCTTTTGTATTTGTCTTACATTTGGACAGATCATATTATTTTTTATTAGAATTTGTGGGAGGAAAAAAGCAATGGAAATGAAATCCCTTGTGAAATTGCTTGAAATTGCCTTTCACTTGCCTGAATAAATTTGTTATTGATTTTTGCCCTTTTATAAGAATGAAAGGTTAATGAAAACAATCACATTGCTTTCATCCCAAGGTAGAGATTATGTACTACATGTAGGGCTCGGTCTTTTTTTTTACCTAACAAAAACATTAGTGTTTAGGTATTAGCCTTATGAAAGATTAGCTGTTGTGATGGGAAATGAGTTATGCTACAGTATCTTCAAAGCTGTCACACAGTGTGTGACGGATTAATAACTGCAGCCTTTTTATATTGTATTCCTTGGTTATCTGAGACGGGCATCATCATAACTGGGATCTGCACTCCCCAGAGCTGCAGAGAATTTTGATTTTTTAGGACTTTCCATGCAATAAGGAACATATGCTGATATTTATATATCTATATCTATCTATCTATCTATATTTTCTTTTTCGACAAAGGAGGCCAAGGAGTGCAGCATGCCTGACCACTGGTGGAGTCTCTGCTCTACTGGAGACTGGTGGGATGCCTCGGAAGTCTGAATTCAGAAGTGACACTTGCTACCCCTGGCAAAAAGCATGGTGACAACACCTTCCAGAGCTTGTGGCAGCCAAATAGGCAAGAATTGCAAATCTCTGCTTGGATGTCAGCAAAACCCAGCAAGAACATATTCCTGTAAGGTGTGTGTGACCTTGCTGGGAGCATGTGCTCTTCATGGTGGTCTCCCCCTCAGATGCCCAAGCAGAGCTGGGGTGGCCCCAGACAGGCTGATGGGGCCGTGGAGCTTTGTGAGAGGTGGCCCCAAAGGAGCTCCCCAAGCAGCAGCAGAGGTGCTCAGCCTCTCGTGGTCTCTGTTGCTCTGCCAGGTCTGGCCTCTAGCTGTTTGCTGAGTCTCTCTCTCTGCAGTTGACTCCTCCAGTTGATAAAATGCCTAGGAGGGATGTGGAGCATGCTTTTGCCAGGTGGAGTAAGAAATAGTCATTATGGGGCAATCTTAAATGTTAAGTGGTTTCAAATGTTCTTATATTTGCTGCTCTTGGCTGTTCTTGAGGAAGGGCTCACCTTGACCTTTAAGCTGGCCCTGGCTCTTAACTTTTATGCAGAGTGAGCAGGTACGAATAGAGATCTCTGAACTTTAAAGCCTGCCTTTCTCTCCTAGTCTGAGACCTGCTTAAAAAGGAGAGCACAGAAACCCTGGTTTCCTGCTTGGACCTTGTCTCTTGCTCGTGTTTATATAGTTTCTGCTGCTCTGGCATCTCTATAGACTTTCATATACATTGCAAACTTCTTATACCTTATAAAAATGCAAACCAAGAGGCTCAATTCATTTGCTATTCACCAGCCATGTACTTCTTTTAAGGCTCAAGTGAGATAAAGATTCATCATAACACAGACCTTCATGCAAAAGTGAGTTTTTATTCAAAACATGCAATCAGATTTGATTTTTTTTATATGCGGTTGCTACACCCACAATTCATTTTAAGCTATTATATAATCTGTAGTCCATGAATAAACCTTTGGGCTGGAAAGCAATGAACTGGAAGAAAGAATGTCATTTCTATGCCAGTGGTTAAAGTCTAATCACACCTCCCAAAGCAGACAATTTCTGACAGAATGGCAAGTTCATTTTCCCGAAGACAGTCAGTTGATAAATATAACATGCTGTTGGCAGGTGGAGTCATTTTTCAGCTCCTGAAAACCTTCAAAACTCAATATAGCTGAGGAGATGGTGTGTCAGGCACAGGATTGGGATCCTTTATCAATCTCCAACTGTACCAAACAAATATCCCATGCAAGAACTTGGGTTGTCAAACGTCCCATAAAAGCAACAATGAAAAACATGCTTCGATCTGATGTTTCTCTTCGTATTCTTGTACTGTTTTTCTGGCATTTTTAAAGGGCTTAGAAACAATACGTCTGAGCTGTTCTTGCTGCAGTAAAAGCATGCAAGACAGCTTTCAGATTCAGCTGCTAAATGGCTGAGTGACATTATACAAATTTCTGCAGAGTGGCTTACTGATATTTGTCCTACAGCTGTAATTCAATTTACAGTTGGTGTATTTAGTCTGGAAATCAATGCTTGTGTTTAGATATGTAATTTGTGACCCACAGCTGAAGGCTGCTGGGAGCTTGTGCTAAGCTATAGGCTAAGCTTAATCGTCCATACGCACTGATGTGGTGCTGAAGGAACGGTGTTGCTGATGATTTCTGGCTTGTTTCTTTTTTTTTTCTTTTCTTTTAAAAGCTCTTTTCTTGGAGAGGGAAGGCACTAGAGGGACTCATTAGTATAGGAACACTCCTTGTTTGCTGAATTTGGGATAGTCTGAATCAAAGAAAGATAAGGGTCTTTTAAAAAACAATTTAGGAAACTCACTGAAACTTTTTGGTTTTTCTTTTTGGTGTTTTGCTTTAGTTCTTTGGAGCCCTTGTGAAGTCGCATGGGTCTGAGTTTCACTCTGCATTAATATTTCACTTTTCATTGTTACTTTTTGCATATGTTATTACATGAAAAAGTTTAAACTTTCAATATGCAAAATTGAATGTATTTAATACAAATTAAATACAAATCATATTGTAACTCTTATTCAAATCTCAAAGCTCAAATCATATTGTAACTCTTGAAACCCAGCAAAGCGAGGCTGATGATGTCGCTGGCGTGCTGCTTTCAGGGAGTGGAGTGAGAAGGGTTTGAGTGCTTTGCCCTCATCACTCCCCTGCTTGGAGATGCCTGCTTTGTTGTCTGAGGCTGTGGTTCCTCATACCGCTCCTCTGTGGATCAGTTCCTCCCCTCTTACGGACTTACAGTTCTGATGCATTTTGCGTTGAAAATAGGCTAGTAGTTTGCTAAGGATTTAGAGGGTTTTGAAAACTTGCCGTCAAAAAGCTTAGGAAAAATAAACATACATAAATCATATTTGTATTTCACAGAATCACCTAGGTTGGAAGAGACCTCCAAGATCACCTAGGTCAACATCTGACCTAACACTAACAAGTCCTCCACTAAACCATATCACTAATTTGCATCCTCCCTGCTGATTTGGGATCCCAGCAAGCACCCAGGG
Organism: Cygnus atratus; assembly: GCF_013377495.2. Lineage (NCBI taxonomy): Eukaryota > Metazoa > Chordata > Aves > Anseriformes > Anatidae > Cygnus > Cygnus atratus. The sequence goes on along the minus strand of NC_066368.1, from coordinate 24,093,227 downwards.
GACAGAAATGGCTCCGTCCTGAGATCCTTCTCTGTTCATTTGTTTTTTTAAGGTCTTTATCAATAGAGGGCATTTACAAAATCATTCTGGAGCCATCCTGACTGACTTCCTCGGTTTCTTTTTATCTCTTCTTGCAAAATTTGACCTTGCTGTTGGCTTCAGCTCCTTGAATTTTAAGCAGATGGTTTTAATTATACTCCTATTGTATTTTAAGTAGTTTAATTATTATGTAGCATGCAGAATACCTTTTGGTGAGAAGTTACTTCAACTTGTCTAATCCATATTAGATTTTGCATGCTTGGGTCAAGAAATGGTTGTTGAATGCATTAATTGTATCAGAAAATACTTAGAAAATTTCAACTTTTCAATACCGCTTTCCTGCCAGGTGACTTCTGCAGCCTTTATTTGCTTGCAGTAGTTCTTGGATGAGTTCATCTGGACAGGTGATTACGCTCATTGAAGGGAATCTATCGGGGACACAGTACAAACTAAAAAGGAGCAATGATCGGTGAGTCTTTAATATTCCCCCTGACTATGGTCTGTGGGCATTAAGGAAGGAGGCTGATGCCTAAATTTTGCTGTGCCAGTCCTGTTTGTTAATGGCAAGTTTCTAACCCTCCAGCAGCACAGAGGAGTGTCACCACTAACCATTGCCTTCCCATTTGGATGCCACTGCATGTCCCTGCCTGAAGAAATAGGTTTTTTTGGCTATATTAAACTCTTGTAACTCTTGAAACCCAGCAAAGCGAGGCTGATGATGTCGCTGGCGTGCTGCTTTCGGGGAGTGGAGTGAGAAGGGTTTGAGTGCTTTGCCCTCATCACTCCCCTGCTTGGAGATGCCTGCTTTGTTGTCTGAGGCTGTGGTTCCTCATACCGCTCCTCTGTGGATCAGTTCCTCCCCTCTTACGGACTTACAGTTCTAATGCATTTTGCGTTGAAAATAGGCTAGTAGTTTGCTAAGGATTTAGAGGGTTTTGAAAGCTTGCCGTCAAAAAGCTTAGGAAAAATAAAAAATTTTAAAAAAAGCATATACTTGTTCAGAGACTTGCTAAAACTGTGTTATTCTCTAATAGCCGTTCATGCGCTGTTGGCACAGCTGCTACAGGCAGCTAGAGCCATGTGTCAGCCTCTTTGGAGCATCTTGCTGGTTTGTCTTTCAGCACGACCATCTGAAGGGACTGCCCTGGTCTTGCACCTCGGTGAGGAAGACTCCTACGTCTTGTTGTGTGGTCAGGTTTCTTAAGTACAAGATGCAGCTTTTCTCCTGTGTGCATGGGGCAGCAATTGCCAAGATGCCCGATAACAGCCCAAATAGCCAGAGAGAATGACATACGGGTCAAAGCTGACTTCCATAGCTTGGTTATATGTCAGAATGGACAGGTCTTCGAGGTTGACTTGTTTGGTGTGGCTTAGGCTTGGCTGAATTTGAATCAGGGCACTTCTTAGTTAAAAATTATGTCACTCTTGTAAAAACAGATTTTGTGTGTGTGTGTGTGTGTGAAGCAATCAGGTATCAGTGGAAATACCAGTAAAAATAAAGCTGATAATACGTGAGGGTTTGTGAGAGTACTGGTAATACAATAGTTTCTGTATTCAGTGGGGGGAAAAAAATAAAATTAATCTAATTATTCACTCTGCAAACCCGTAGGATTCTAGGCATGAATAGGAAGCATGAACAGGTATTTGTACAGTAATGTGACGTGTGATAAAATACGGCTTCTAAAACCAAGTCATCAAACTGGCTGACCTAGCCTAATCTAGATCAGATAATTTTTCTGTATCATCATGGGCCTAATGATGTCGGTGTGCTTTACTGGACAAGGATAGCCAATAAATTCAGTAGCTGGGTAAAAATGCACACTGCGTTTGAAAATATTCTCGAGCCTTTTAAAATAGAAGCTTTCTTGGTGATCTCAACAGGGCCATTGTTTTTAAATATTTCCCCCAGTGCTGTTTTCCTTTTTGCAGTCAGTCTTTTTATAGCAGTTGCTTAAAAAATAAACTGCAGTCAAAATGCTGATGCAGTGCTACTTGTAGCCCGATGCAGTGCCTGTGCAGGGAGGTTGGACTGGGGTATTCACTTAACCCTCCAGCTATAATTTAAATTGGGCATACAGCAGGAGTTGGACTTTATGCGTAAATTCTTACCTAATGCAAAACTCATGTACCCATTCATTAGCAGAAGCAGAAAGCAGAAGGTCCGTTTTATTAATACTGCTTATTAGTTATTTAATATTTGTGAAATGCAAAGCCACGTGAATTATTACAGATGCCAGCTGCAGGAATGCAGAGCCAGAAGTGGAGCGCCAGACTTGAGCATAGAGCACCGTGCTTCTGAATTGGGAATAACCAGGAGCAGAAGAAGCCAAAGGACCATTGCTGTACTCGAAGGGGTATGTGTGCTGCCATAGGTGCTGGTGGTTGAGGGCTGCGGCGTGGGCACGAATCCTCTCCTTCAGGCTGGGGAGGCCTTTGGAGCTGCTCGTTCCTCTGGTTGGGTTTTAAGACATGCCTGGAAAAGAACAGCCTTAGTAAGTACTGTGAAAAGGTACCTCCAAAAGACGATGAAAGGCCCGCGAGGATATACCACCAGGGTGGGTGTCTCCTGTGGGGATAGCCACACTGATTCCCAGCGCCTGTAAAGCAGCAGCACTCCTCTTTGTCTCTGCAGATGCTGAGAGATTTGGTTATTTTTAACAGCTGTCTTCTCCCTGGGCCTCCATGTGCTGTCCAGTTGAAGAACGTGTTTTCCAAGCGGAGTCTTTAGGCCACGGGGTTTTCCTCTGTAGTTCTGCCTTTCATGCAACTTTTATTATTAATTGCTTTAACCCAAAGGAGGAAAAAGAAAGGAAAAAATCGGCAGTGAGAGTAAAAAGTAAAAGCATTTGCAGGAGGCAAAAGTGAACTACTTGAAAAAAGTATTAAAAGGAAAGTCATATATTTTTGCCCCAGAAGTGCTTAAAAAAAGAAAAAAAGAAAAATTACTGAGCTCTCCAGAGAGTTTTGTCTGTAAATTTCAAATAGAAAGTCTGAACTGCATTTCAGGCTGCAGGCAGCAAGTTTTTTTACTGTCAGTGATAGCAAAATCTAGTTGGTGTCATCTCACCCAAGGTATCTCAGCAAATTCATCCACGTTTGACTGTTACTTAACCTACTCCCAGAGTAGTTGGTATATCAAAGCAGGTATAAAATTTCCTGTTCAGATGAAGTGAGACATCGCTAGCGCACTTCTGCCAACAAGCATGGTGTATCCCCATGGCTTACTGAGGACATCAGGAAGAAAGCAAGCTATAAGGAAGGCTTCCCTGTTCTGTTGGGTTCTACAGTGTCACTGCATCAGGATTCATCCAGTGCACATTTTGCACACTTTTATTTGGAATGGGGCTCTGGATAGGAGCTACAGAAACTAACCTTGTTTTGTTGCAAATTCTTGGTTTCTTGCTTGGGATCCATCCATAGTGTTTTACGCATATACCAAAAGATTTGCAGGGAAAAATTGCACGAGTGCTATTCTTTTTAAGGCCAAAGGGAGCTCTGTGATCATCTACTCTGATATAGTTTCTAGTGTCCCTTGGTGTCTTGGGAAGTAGTGATGCATGGTGGCACCGGTGATTGCACTTGTGAACCTTGTTAGTCATGTGTAGGTGTAATGCCTCATACACAGAGGGACGGGCATGGGAATAATACCCCTACACCTTTTTCTAATTCATAAAACTATTGGAAAATAAAATAGTACAACGATACAGTAAAATACATCCCCAGTTCAACAGAAATAAGAAATAAATCCACTTCAGTTTACTTTTTCTCTCATTGTCTGGTTTTGTACCAGAATACAAGTGGTAGCTGAGCTGACTTGGTGTTGTAACTCATTACTTTTTCAGCCAAGGTCGTTTCAGATTGCTGCTTCTGCCGTGATTCTGTGTGATTCTGGCTTTTGTTTCAGAGGTTTAAATCTGGTGAGAGAGATTATCTTGTTATCTATACCATCAAAAACTGAGGCATTGCCTTTATCAGATTTTGCTGGAAAAGCGTCTCTCCGGTATTTCAAAAGGAGGTGGGATGACTTCTGTTGTGTTTTACCCCTATGTGTTTGTGGGATATGCATCTAAGTTCTGTTTTGTCACTAACTTGAGCTGGAATAATTTTTAGATGTATTGGCTGTTGTTGTCTTCCCAGAGACAACTGTTACATGGGCTTTTAGGATGAGAGACCTCGTTTTACTTCTCCAGCCTTTTTTGTTTTGATTTATTAATGTATGAACACATTCTGGTGGCCTTCTGTGATGGAGTGACTGCCTCATTTGGCAAGGGAAGACCAGCTGATGTCATCTGCCTGGACTTCTGTAAGGCCTTTGGCACAGTCCCACACAACATCCTGATCTCCACATCGAGGTACAACACGGTTAGGAATGTGTTTGTCCTTCTAACATGTCTGCCAGGAAGAGAAGTTGTGCTGTGCCCGTTTGTCCGATGGGAGACCGTGAGATGTGGAGGAGTGAGACAAGGAGTCCAAGACCAGAGACCTGACTCCCAACCGGGTCTTTGCCCTGACCATTGGCCCAGTTGGATCTCATTGTCTTGGAGTTTGGTGGCTCAAGATGCTGTGTAGCGTAATGTAGCTGATACATTGCAGTTCACCTCAGTCTCTCTTCATGAGACTTTGTACTGTTTCGGAGTGTGCTGGGACAAAGGAAAGTGAAGGTGATGTCCATAAGGAGGAACATAGCCTAAGATTTCAGAGCTTTTCCTACAACATCGAGGCTAAGCAAGATGGTTGTAAATGTTTCATTAGCTTGGAACCTGTGGAGATTTTTTTTTTTCCCTTTTAAAATCCTGTTACTTTGGGGGTGGGAAGGGTAAATCTTTCATTTTCAACTGATCCAGGCCTGACATTTTGTAACATAGAGGGAGAAGGCAAAGTGACTTGTGATTTTTCTGCTGGTTGTCAAGGTGCTTTAGCTTTTGGAAACCTACGTAACTTGGGGCTGCTCAAAGGTATTAAAATGCTATTTGACAATCATGATTTGTATATCATATCACTTCATTTGCATACCTGTAGCAGAAACCCTATCATTACACCAAAGTATAATTTGAAGCTTTTCCATATTCATGACATTGTGTGAGGTTGGGAAACAAATGCCACCTCAATGAGTGCAATTATTGATAACATGGAGTGACTGATCTTTAATTGGTTTTAAATTAGAATCTTCTCTATTTCGCTCCCTCTGCAGAGCACCACTGAAGCTTCCGGTAAAAAAGAAAGTGTTGCATTCTAAAAGAAACCATGAAAGACACCATTTTTGGTAGTAGCTTAAAAGGAGTTTGGGCCCAATTACTGTAGACCAGGATGAAGATTTTGTATATGATCATTGCCAATTAAAAAAGGTCCCTGGTACTTCATGATCTCTAACATGCTATGTTTGGTCATAATGGAAAAACTTGACTTTTCTTTGTTAACATTTTAAAAATCCTGTAGTTCATGAACTCCCATTCTGGTGATACTTTTAAATCCTTCATAATTAAACCTCTGCTGCAGTTAAAAATACTGCCACCATTTATGTTTAAACCTACCTTTCTGAAAGATGAGCGGTTGTGCAAATTTGTTCAGGTTGTTACATGGCATACAAATAACCTTGAGGGTGAGCTGCAGACTTTTTAAGCCAATTTTAGAGACTCTTCTGATTAGCAACGAAAAAAAAATTTGATGTAATGTGCTTCCAGTATCTTTCTTTATATAATGAGAAAACAATCTATTTCGTATACAAGTGTTTAAGTGCTTTTTAATGTGCATTATCCATCAGAAGAATGATTCAGCAGCCCAAGTCTCCCAGATGCCTGATGCACTTGTATCTGATTCCTTCTGTGAAGGAGTCCACTTGGATTTGAAGAAGTGGAACAAACCTTTAACTTTAAATCTTCTTAGTCCAGAGTCCAACTACTGTTTCAATTCTACCCTTTTGTATTTAATACAGAAGATACTGGATTGGTGTGCTGTAGTAAAGGGAAGTGGAAGCTGTGAAATGGGGAGGTTTTGTCTGATAGATGCAATGCAGTGGGAGCTACTGTACCAGGCTGCAACTCTTGGTGGAGCAAGGGAAAACTCGCGTCTTCTTTTAGTGCTGATCTGTTTTCACTTTGCATGCTGATGGTCATATATGGGAAGGGTTGTGGGGTTCCAGTTCAACCTGATGCTTCAGAAATAAAGGAAACTGGCAACTTTTAGTCTTTTTTTACAAAGGAAAATAGCTTTTGCTGTTCAAACAGTGTTTCTTGGGTCCAGATTCCCTCAGAGAGAGAACTGCAGATGGAGGAGATGCAGGTGAAAGCTGCATATTCCCACTTACAAGGGAGAGTGTTAAGAGGCTTTCCTCATGTGTCTGTAGAGTTATATTCCCAAGCATGTGTGACAAATTTCAAATGGAAATGTAAACCAGGGACAATGCTCACCATGACCCACTGCTCACAGGCCAAAGAGAATAGGTGGTGGAAACGACTGGCTGTAGGCACGTGGAGCTGCAGTGACCAGGAGGTGATGACTGGATCCAGGATGTGGAGGAAGGCTGGGAAGGTGAGCAGCAGGATTCGGAGCAGTTAGTTTCAAGAAAGCAGGTCTTTTTTTGTTTTTAATTTCTAGATGAAGTGAAGGCAAACAGTGCCCACGAGAGCTGGCTGCAATTTAGAGAAAACTGGTTGAGAGCTGTTGTTTCGCAGGACAGCTGGGAATTCCAGCAGGTTTGGCTAAGCAAGGAGCTTTGCTATGAACTAAATGGCAAAAAGAGAGCACACAAGAAATGGAAGTGATAATACGCAACAGAAGAGTTCAAAGAATTTCTCAGGCTGTAACAGAGAAAACCAGCAAGGCCACAGACGCGCTGGAGCTAAAATAAAGGCCACAAAAAGCAGCAAGAGGAGATTAAACAGGTATGCTAGTAGCGTGAGGAAATTCAAGGAAACTTTGTCCACATGTGAATGAGGGAGAAAGACTGCTAGTAGAAAACACAGGAAGGGCTGGGGTCCTCGCAGCCTTTTTGTGGCGCAAGTTTTGCAGGGAAGGCCACCGGGTACCTCAGCAGCCTTCCAGAAGTTGGACTTGCTGTTCCTTGTGGGTCCCTTCCAACTCAGGACATTCCATGATTCCATGAAAGAAGAGTAACAATCAGGCGCTCGTGTTCATGCACTAACAGCAGCATTACCACCTCGACTGGCACAAGTAGTTCCTGAAATACCAGTTTGTTCCCAACTGTTTGAGTATTCTCAGGGTTGCTTTTAACTATCTATTTTTAAAGAGTCCCGAGGAAAAAATCTGATAAGGGTGTTCTTCAGAATTTTGGTTCCGTGCTGTGAAAACCCTTTGATCAAGTCTAATTTGTTAATCTTCATACTTCCACCAGCCCCTTCTAGCGGCTTCCTTCCGTGGATAGGAAGAGCTAATCAATCCTGAAGGCAGTTTTCAGAGCATCTTTAAAAGGATGATAACCATTCCCCCATGCACTTCTTACCTCCAGTGTAAGCTTCATTTTTCCGCTCTGTGAATTGGGATTCCTCTAGCAGGGTTAAGAAGTTTTTCTTTTTTGTGTGTACAGAAATTTGTGTAATTAACGCCTGATACGCCCAGGAGTTTTATCCGTAAATGACTATGTATTGGTTTAAGACTGGATCCTCTCCCCATTGTTCTGCTAAATGCAGATTAATCCCTTGTGAATGAAGCGTGGCTACGAGTAGATGGCCAGGAGAAGTGGTAGTGACAGGGATCCTAAAGAAATGCAAGTAAAGCACAGCCTGCCTTTTGAAGCACCTGAACCACAAGTTGGCTAAATGTTGGCTATCTTTGGTAGATTTGGAGATTAAAATCTAGGTGCCCTGATTTCCTTTTTCTGAGATTTTCTGTGCCTGCAGTGCTGTGTGCCTGTGTATAATGCAGAACCACACAGGAAAAGTGATCTGATTGTCTTGAAACTTTATGCGAACAGCCTAAGAACCCAGATAAAGAGGTATTAGTAGTCGTAATTATTATTTTGTGTGGAGGGAGAATTGGGAAAGTAACAACATGAAAGTTTTGCATAATATATTGCTGGTTTTCTTCACAAATGCTGACATGCAGATTATTTTATTAGCACGTAATGCATTTTATTGTTCATGATCACTAGAAAAATTAAGTTATTTCATACCGTGATACAAAGCTTTGCAGTGTTGTTTTTCGTGTTTCTGGAAGATGGCATTTACTTTGCTGCTTATACAACTTCCTATTTTGATTATTATGCAAAATGTTAAATATTTTCACATTTCAAGTGCAATTAAACAGGACATCTGTTACACTGGGAACACGAGAGAACATTTTTATTATGCTGAAAAGATTTTTTGCATATAATCGCACCATTATTTGCATTACCAATTGCATATTGAGAAGTACTCATCATTTTAAAGAGTCAGCACTCGTACCAAAGACTATAGTAGCATCCGCAGTGTTATTTTGTCTCTGGAGCAAGAAACTGCCCATTGTAATTATATAGCTATTGGTAAATTATGCTTTTTCAGAGCGGGCAGTGTGTGTCCATGGGTCCAACCATGAAATGGCTAATTGTGACTTTTCAAGTCCTTTTCACTGAAACAGTCTATGTTGATTCTTTTGCAAGAACTCAGCATGGCTGAGGTGGGGCAGGTAGCAGAGAACAAGAATTTGCTAGCTGAACGTGGGGTGAAAGCTGAAATTAAGGGCAGGTAAATCCTGAAGTCCGCTTAGCATCACCTTGAAAACCCACAAAATGATGAGAGCTCTGGCAAAATGCAGTAAATGAACCTGCAGTCCCACAGCTGGAGGCTGGTAAGAAAAAACTGTGAATAGAGGGCTTAAAATTGAGGGAGCTTCTCCTGGCTTTGTGGCAATTGTGTACGCTCGGGGTTATATTCATCCCTTTTGTCGTTATGCCAAGGAGACAGTGCCAGGCGTTAATTTGGATTCTATGTAAACCTTTTGTGAAATGGCTCTGAGATGCGTTAGCAGCATATTTATAGCTGTGGTATAAGCATAGGGGAAGAAGGGAGTTAAGATGCACAAAAGCCAGACTCAGTGCCAGGCAACGCAGCTTACATTTGCGAGAGGACTGCATTTTCAGCATTTCCTTCCACTTCAGTTGAATATTTTTCCTTCATTTTGGAGCCTCTGGGGTCTAATCATAATACTAATACATTACCTAAAATTGCCAATTTTCAGGTTGTTTGCTTATTTATGCATTAGACTGTTTTTCAGTAGGGAAACACCTGCAGTAGAAATGTAGCTGATAAGTGTGTTAAATTATCACAACAACCTGTTTGTCTCCCAGATAACAGGAGCTTGTCTGGTCCTACATCACACTCAACGCTCAGCCAGCTTCAAAGTTTGCTCCAACATCCAAATCAATCAGGTCACTCAGGGCCTTGTCCAGTTGAGTTTTGAGCATCTCTGGGAATGGGGGTTTCACAACTGGTTGGCATTCAGTGTCTTGACAAACCCTTACCACGAACTTCTTGTTCATTTGTGGTGGCTGAGAGCATTAAGATGCTCCCAAGCCTCCTCTTGTGATGGTTGAACAAACCCAGGTCTCAGCCTCTCCTGATGTGTGCCATGGCAGCCCTTGGCTATCTTGGTAACCCTCCCTAGACTCGCTCCTGTGCATTAATGTCTTTCCCAAGCTGAGGAGCACAAATCTGGATGTGGTAATCCAGATTCGGCCTCAGTTGTGTGAATTAGAGCAATCCCTTTCTGATGCAAGTTGTGTATTAAGGTCCAGGGTGTTAAAAAGGCTAGCTGTTTTTCTAGAAATCTGAATCTCTATTCAGATGGCCGTATATTTGTGTACATCAGTATCTGCAGGCTGGAGGGAGGCGTGCCTGTTGGTGTATGCGGAAGAGATGCACCATTTGGGTTTCTGAATACAAATCTGGGTTTTGAAATCCTCGCACAATTCAAGAGTGTTTTAGTCGTGACTATTGGCTGTGGTTGATACCGTAAAGGGAGCTCTTCTTCAGCATATTTAGCAAGTGATTTGGAGATTTTTTGTTTTAGAGCTTTGTCAAGTAATTAAGAGCCTCATGAATGGCCCCCATTCAAGACCCATGATGTAAATGGAAACGTGTTGGGAAAAGACAGCCCAGCAGCTATCATTTCCTGGAAGCTTTCACTTTGATAGGCTCCTAAATCTAATATCCCTAATTTGAGTCAGGTTGATTAGCCACTCATGTGTTGATTAGCCACGCTCATGTTGTTAATGATCAGAGCTAATCACTAAGCTAAGTAAGGAAAACACACATCATCTACTACTCTGGTTGTTGTTAGGAGTTATGATGGATGGCTGTCATTGGAATGAGCACACTTCTCCCACTAAATGCATAAAATTAACCCTTTAATTTGCATTATCCCCCCAATTAGAGCAAGTTGTGAAGCTTTCTGCAGAGGAGAGCTGGGCGAATTACTTCGGTAAGTGGCTGTTACCTTCAGAGGTTCCTCAAAGCTGGAGAGATGGCACAAATTGCTGCAGTTTCAGACCAAGAGAAACCCTACAGGGAACAGGGAAGGGAGATTTATTCCACCACTTGATGTCAGTGTTTGATCACTCTTAAAACTAGACAGATTTTTGTTTTTCCTTGCTTGGGAGACTTCTGGGTAAAGGCAATTTGCACACCTTGTCATGTGTTCCTTGCTGTCGAGATGTTATTGATGGTGCCAGTTGACTGAAGAAGTAGGACAACACTGGTAAAGATGATTTCCAGACTTCCTCACAAGTGATACATGCCTGCCCTTGCAGAAGAGACTGCTCTTGCATAACAGAGTAATGGTTTTCTAGACTTAGTACGTTTTTGGAGGACTTTACAGATGGGAGCTCATTACTTTTCAAGGCACTTAACCGCATTCTTAATGGGACTGTCAGAAATCTGTCATCACGAGGTCGAGAGAGCTCTTAGGCCTTTACAATTTCTTTGAGTCTGTCTTGAGAAAACCACCTCCTCACTGAAAACAACAACAGTCCTCTTATTGAGACTCCTCTCCTTCCCTGCATTGAATTGTACTGGAGGTATCCAAAATCTCCGCTTTAGCCAATTTTGCCTCCTCTCACTGTCCTCTGCTCTCCTTTAGAGCAATTGCCATACAGAAGCAGACAGTGAGCTGACTTTGGGGCGTCTTTGGATTTACACCAGCAGAGGAGGCAGCTGTATCAAATATCTTGTGCCTAACCTGGGTGTCTTTACGCAAATTTCCCTCTTAGCTTTCTACAAGACTGAACCTATGATTACATTTACTAATTGTCCAATGAGTACTTCTTTGCTCTAAATGCTTTCTTTATTGTTAATATGAGCAATTTCTTTGATAATGTAGTCTATCAGGAAGTGAAATTGAGATTTAAATAGAAATCTGTTTAATTCTAAACAGTTTAATTTTTCTCAAACTGAAAAGGCTGCTCTGGAATACCATTAAGTACTTGTTTGTAACTGGAAGATGATTTTCAATTTCTTGAGTCTGTATGTTCACAAACGTTTATTTGCATGTCAAAATAATTAGATTGTCTTCAAATAATTAGTACATTTGATTTACCATAGACACTTAACAGTCTTTTAAATCTTCTTTAAGCCATTTGCATTAATTGTCATAAATCATTCATTTAAATTGGACACAGCTTTAAATAGGAAACAGTATCATTCCTGGAGTGTTGAAAGCTGCTGGAAGGAAAAAGCAACCCGCGCTGCTGCGACTGAACTTAATTTCCCAGCTAGTAGTAAAAATGTGTTAATGGGCATCCCGTAACTTCAGAAATACAAGATCATCCTCAACAGCGCAGCCAATCGGGTGATTTATAGAGACTGAAAAAAAAATCTTAACCCTGAAAATGCAACTACTTATATGGGATGTATTATTAAAAATGTTTTATGTAGAAGTTTGAGCCAGTGACTGCCGAGGAGGGAGTCAGAGACCTGGGTTACCAAAATGCTGCAACCTACCACAAAATGCCGTGCGATGTCCAGCTGAGATGTGCCTGCGGTTCTGGGCTGTCCCCAGAGGATCGCGAATGTTTCTCTCTCATTTCTGGCAAGATTGCTTCCTTCCTTCCCACATCTGCTACGCGAGATGTCCCTTTGATATAAAAGCACAAAACATTAGGTAGTCATGATGTATTTTTGTGCTGCTCAGCTATATGCCGTCTGGTTCTTTCCTTGATGGGTATTATGGGATATTTACTGGAAGACAATGGCACTCTGGGATTTAGAGTCAAGCTAAATTATTAGTAGCTTAGTATCTCATTATTCCTCTTTCTTCTGTGAGTCAGCACCATTTTCAAAGCACCATCTGGCACCATGGCATCAACATCCCTGCACGTTACAGTCATTAATACCAATTTGCTGATGCGCGTGTATTGGCCATCATCTCGCCTAGGGTGATATGAGAAGCAGGGCCCCAGCAGCTGTGGCAGCGAGGAGGAGGAGGAGGCAGTCATCATCGGTTCCTCATGCAGAAGATGGCTCTGCTGGAGCTTCATTTTGTAGTGCTGCTGCAGCCTAGTGTCCAGCCCCGTATGTCAGAAGAGAGGCTGTGCCCTAGGATATCAGGATTTCGGGATATTAAATGTCCTTTCCCAAGAGGTCGTCTGGACCTGCCAGAGCTGGGGAGATGGTGGCTCTGGAGACATTTGGGGCTTGGGATCCTGGGGTGGCCTCTAATGCGATACATGTGGCAGATCTTGTGGTTGTCCCCTGCTCCTGTCACTTTTCAGTCTATTTTATTTTGATGCAGCACAAAATGGCATTCTGAGGATATTCTTCTTACTCCATTGCTTGCTGTTATGTAGTCTTGGCATTTCAGCAGCTGCTGGCAAAATGGGATTGGGCGTCAGCTCTTCTGCTGAAGGGCTGGTGACGGGATCTCCTGGCTCCTCTCCTGGTGGTGCGATGCAACCCATGGTGCTGTGGAGGCACTGTCTCACAGACAGTGAGAGTCCTTTTGGTGTAGCAGAAACCAGGTACAAAAACCTGCTTCTATAAGTGAACAAAGCCCTCACATTGAAACCTAGCTGTAAAAATTATCCAATTCAGATACAGGTTTTGTTCCCTCTACCTTGGCAGTGTGCTTATACTTAATATGCCTTCTCCTACTGGTTCACATTAGTTGCACACGTGTTAATTTTAACAGCAACTCAGCACAGATGAAAATGAACTTTGCAAAGCATTTGGTGACATATCCTGGCCTCATAAGGATGGGCTTGTGGCAGTTGATGTCAAAAGCAATTAAAGCTGTGTCATTCAGCAATTACAGTAGCATTAGTGTATTGTGGTAATTGTTGCTACTCCATGCAACTTTCCAATGCTAAAGTAATCCTTAGATACTTGCTTCAGTTTTGTGTATAAGATTCTAATTTCTGTTAGAGAAATTAACACATTTTGGACAAAATTTGTAAAAATAGAAGTGGTTTCTACAAGAAGAAAATTGTTACTGCGAAACATCTTCATTATAAGTAACAGCTATCTTCACGTGGTCAGTGCTAGCACTTTGCTGGTTGGATGTACGTGATGCCTATAAAGGTGAGCCCAACCCTGTCTCCTTTACCATGGACTGATTTTTTTGGGAGGTGTTAAGGAAGAAGCAGGGTTTGCCCTTTACTGTGTAGCTTTGAATGTGTTTATTTGATGCTTAGAGCTTTGTGTGATATAAATTTCATTTTTAGGGCTGTAATGTGGAAAAGTAGCTATTAGAGTATGGGGCTGTTCATCAGGCTTATAGTTTATGTATAAGACTATGGCAAAAAGTCATTTGACTGAATATATGTCTTCAGAGAGCTATCACACGATCATCAGCTTTCATTGGAAAACAATTACGAGGCTTCAAAAATGATTAACATGCAAGACGTTTTTCTTTGTGGTTTCACTTACGAGAATGACAGAAATTATAATGCGTGATATTTCCCTGGTGTGTTCTTTATGATTCAGTAAAAGCAGGAGTGGGAGAGGTAGATCATACAAGGTACAAATCAAGCAGGGAAGAACGTTTGCATAAGTCAGAAAATATGCAAGTACCTCATCTTATGGAGTGTTACTACTTCTTGGCAAACCTGGGATCTTCTGTTGGGAGTCTGTACCCTGCTCCCTCTTCTCCTGTGCATCTTGCTCTTTCTGACTCTTCCTAGGAAGGGATTTCCAGCAGTTCTCGTGTGTTGGTCTGACGGTAAACCTGTATGTGTGGCAAAGGGTTTTTCAGTCATCGCTGCAGTCGCCGGTCTCTCCAAAGTGCTGTTGAGGTATTTATTATCCACGGAGGCCGGTTTGTCTCTGGAGAAGATGTCTTTGTCGTCTTGCTCTTTCTGGCAGCTCCTCCTGATGCAGAACTGCATTGCTTGTGTGATACCACGCAGTTCAGCTGAGGGACACAGATAAGGGCATGCTGTGTAGGACTGAGAAGATGCTAAGGGGTTATTTGAAGTCTCATGTTGTTGGCGCCAACACCTACCTTGTGTTGGCTTTCTCTTAATAAACCGATACTCAATAAAGATCAATGATTTTTTTTCTCCAGTGATCTGTGCCACCCCTCCTAGGTCTAAATATTACATCCAGTCCCCAAAGAATGGTAACAACAACCAAAAAAAGGTGTATCTATTGTCAATAAACTAAACAGCTTGATTTCCTCACATTTAAAGTCTAAGGCATGTCTTCCAGCCTTTGACTCATCGGTGGGCTTTGACAGATTGCAGGGATTCGATGCTTCGGGGATGAGACCCCACTTACTGAGTTTGAAGTAAAGGGTCTGACCTGTTGTTTTAGGGTTTTTCAAGTGCTTCTGATGCGTCCACATGTGCACAAAGCAATTTTTTCTCATGTGTTTCAGATTGTTCTTGCAGACCGTAAAGCGTTTGATTTTAAATGATTGCCAGGCTTGACTTAAATCAATAGGAGGGAGATGGAAATGCATTTCAGGATGTTTCTTTGTTGGTCAATAAAACGTTACACCCTGTGCCATCAAAAAATGCTGAAATCAGCTTTGAAGAAGAAAAATGCAACAGTAGCAGATGCAATTACAGTGATTTGCTGCTCTAAATCACCTCCTGGATTCAGGGGTAAAAGGAAAGTTAAAGTTACAAAGTTTGTATTTCTCAAAATCTGTGCTTTAGATTAGAGGCGAAGTAGCAGTAACATATGCTAACAAGAAGCTTATGCCCCTTTTGCTAATGAAGAGAGGGGAAGGACATTGGATGCTGCATTGCTAAATCAGTGACATTTTAATTGAATTAAAGCAAATGTGTTTGTCCTAGATGTGGCCAATTGAAGCTTCCTTCTTGAGGGGTTTGTCCCCATCACGACACGGGAAATGGAACCAAACTGCGTGGTTTTTATTGCTGTGTTTGGATGGAAATGGTGAGGTGATTGCCTGCAAAGCATTCCTTCCCCATTGGAAGATGTAAAATGTCTGTTAGTTTTCACAAGACTTGTGGACCTGCAGAAGATGTGTGTTTTTAACTGTAACTAAATCTGTGTTCCTAAGCTTCTGCCTGTGCAGCGGTGGGTTTAAAAGGGGAGAATGTAAATTATTCAAAGTAGCTCCTGTCTAACGTCCTCCCAAGCTCCCCAGGGTTTTGTCGTCTTTATTGCCACTTTCAGAAAAGTCAGATTGGTGCAAATGGAGCTGAATTTACCTACATGTGGTATATCAAACGCTATAGGTTCTTGGGAACTGGTGCATGTGACTACTGTGTAAATGAAACAACACATTTCGAGTAGGGAATTTACATCGGTTACAACATTTTGAATACACTTCTTAAAAAAAAAAAAAAAAGCACAAAATAAACTCAGCAACATTTCTTGAATGGCATTCTCCAAAATGGGGGATTGTCAAGCTACAGAGGTGGACGCTTCCCTGCCACCTGCCAAGTTCCTTGTTGTAAGCTGTTCATATTCTGTTACAAAGACAAAACTATTCGTTTTCTACATTTCAGTGTCCCATTGCCCGTGTTGGCTGGCACTGGAGCTGTGTATGCTGTGTCAAGGAGCTCTGCCTCTTCCCTGGGCTCTGGAGGTGTTTTTACAGCACGGTTGGACAGCAGAGGATCCCCAAAAGACTAGCCTGGTTTGGGGAGGATGCTGCTGATTGTGGAAGGAGCAGAGTGATGCTGGAAGCTGCTCAGACCTTAGCACAGGCTAAGGGGAAAGGGAGCAGAGGCTACTGATGGAGATCAGCAGGGTCCATTACTTGCCATCAAAAAAGGATTGTATACGTGCTGTAGAAGTGGTGAGTGTTAGGAGAGGATTTAGGGGAAGATACAGGAGTATGTGCCCAATTTCAATAAAAAGACTGTCATCAGCTAAAACACGAAGGAAAAATGAGGATTCAGCTTTTTGGCTGAACTCAAAATGTTACAAATCAATGTGAAGAAGTTGTCATACACTATTAGATTGACCATGATGATTCTGCTTTTTGCGCGTTCTCTCCATTTGTCTGCTGAAAAATGTGTATCTTTCTGTTCAGTTCGTGAATTCCCTGCATCTTTCCCCACTTCTTCAAAGCTACGTAGTGTAACGCTGCAGCAGCGATGCATGCTTAGAAGCACCACGGTGACTTCAGGGGAACTGCTGGAATAAACCAAGAATTTCTGAAGTAGGAATCTGCTCCCTTCTGCTGTAGGAAACAAGCTGATGATAACAGGTCAAATGTCAGAGACAGCCATCGCCTAATATTTGTTTTACTGAGATGCTTATTGTGGAAAACAAATTTCCAGTGCATACAGAAATCCATTGGGCAGGGCTTTGCTGTCACTTTGAGGTCAGCACAGAAGGTTTGGTTTGTGCTGTTCTCACTTTAGAAATTCGAGTATCTGATACATATGTGGCCGTGAACCCATTGCCATCCTCGAGGAGCAGTGCTGCTGCCTAAAGTTTTTTGAAATCTTCAAAATAGACATTTTTATGCAGTGCCCCCACAATGTGACATATAAAAAATATATTCTAACCAACATTTGCAAGAGAAAAAGGTCGTATTTTAATTCACTAATCTAAATTGCAGCTGCATGTGGAAGCAGCTTGTATTAATTGAGTTCTGTGAAGGCACGTTGTGGTGCCAGCAGGGTTTCATTCAGCTGATGTAGTGCCCTATCTGTAATACTTACTGAGATGTACTGGATACGGCGACATTTCCAAATGTATATACTGGTATTTTGTATATATTTGAAGGTATTACTATCCTGTGTTAGAATTTGCATTTCCAGGAGTTAGCATTTGTAGAAAGGCACATTTGTTAAGATTTGTACTGATAAAAAAAAAAAGGCTGGACAGTAGGCCCTCACTATGTCCTTAATACAAAACTGGCTGAGCTGAATTCTTTATGCTTATTTTTTAAATATGAGGTGAATTTTAAGTGTGTAAATACAGCCACTGATCAGCTGTAGGGACGAGGCAGAGGGCAATATATCTATATCTCGAGCGAGTCCAGAGAAGGGCAACGAAGCTGGTGAGGGGTCTGGAGAACAAGTCTTACAAGGAGTGGCTGAGGGAGCTGGGATTGTTCAGCCTGGAGAAGAGGAGGCTCAGGGGCGACCTTATCGCTCTCTATAGGTACCTTAAAGGAGGCTGTAGCGAGGTAGGGGTTGGTCTGTTCTCCCACGTGCCTGGTGACAGGATGAGGGGGAATGGGCTAAAGTTGCACCAGGGGAGGTTTAGGTTGGATATTAGGAAGAACTTCTTTACCGGAAGGGTTGTTAGGCATTGGAATGGGCTGCCCAGGGAAGTGGTTGAGTCACCATCCCTGGAGGTCTTTAAAAGACGCTTAGATGTAGAGCTTAGTGATATGGTTTAGTGGAGGACTTGTTAGTGTTAGGTCAGAGGTTGGGCTAGGTGATCTTGGAGGTCTCTTCCAACCTAGGTGATTCTGTGATCTATCTATGTATCTTTGACTTAAGAAGGTAATTGTGGCAGTGTAGCTAACACTTCCATTGTACACAGTTCCTTAGCACAGGAAGCAAGTCTCTCAAAATTTTGACTTATTTTTTAAATTTCTGATTATAAATACATTTATTTTTGGCTTAGGAAGGCGTGTGCGCTATATGGTATGAAGATGCATAGACATGAATGCATTTACAAGCCTGGAGTTACTTATTTCTGAGAAGAAGTTTGGAGGTGATGGGACCAGTATGTTTGAAGTACATCAAGGATGTTGGGAAATCAGTACTGTTTGGTTGGCTGGGGCTGTGGGCAGAGCAGAAGTAGAGCTGGAGTTGATTGAACAGGCGGCAGGAACATTTGGGAAGGTGTGATTTTACACAGGGAACTGATTGTAACCTTTGAACAATTCTTGTAAAAAGCAGTATAAAGTATAGGATGATGTAAAGCAAAAAAAAAAAAATTAGCTTGATCACTTTATGTTTCAGTTTATGTGATAATAGGAGGGTAAAAGACCATTAGGGAGGTGTGCGATGGCATTTAATTCTAAGCACATTCCTGGTGCTGAATGCTGTTACAAGCTCGTTCTGTTCCCAAAGATGCTCCTCAGCCTGTTGAGGGTAGATGAGAATCTCGTGTTGTGCTCTGAAGCTGGCTCGGCGTGATCTGCAATGAATTCAGTGACTCCACGTCTCCAAAAATAATGCCTGTCCCCAGATACTGAGAAGCATTCTCTGTCAATTGTAATGTTCCTACTGAATGCAACTGCAGAGTGCCAAAGCAAAGACCAAGCCTTTTATTTGTTCCAGAAAATACTGTATTTCAGTGCATAAGGTAATGAAATACAAATTTACTTTTAAGTTCATATCATAGCTGATATATATCTAGAAGTTCTATATGCCAGTGTATGGTGTGTGTAAATATTTATTCCGTCTGGGATGAGAGTTGCTGAGGATGCTATAAAATGATCTAGAGCAAGCCTTAACCAAATGTGATACGTTGTTATACTCTTACACATTTGAAGTGGGTCCAGCAGCATCATCCCTTTCTACTTTGCCTTCCTTGGTTTTAATTTTTCTAAATGAGCAGCAAAAAATAAGGGTTTTCGTTGTAGCAAGTCTCATTTTTCTTCTGTACAGGTACTGACTTCTTTTATACCATCTATTCATCGCTCAAAGGCACCTTTTTAATTGGGGAACTCGTTATTTCAAAATGGTGAAACGGAGCCACGTGGTGTGACCTGGAGGGAGCTGCGTTCTGGCTGGCAGGGGCAGGAGAGCTGGTAGGTTGATCTATTCAGAGCTTTTTGGCAGCTAGGAAGGGAAGGATGCTAAACCAAACCAACAAATATTTTGAAGTACAGCCTGTTGGGCAGTTAAAGGCTACGCAGACGCTCAGGATCTCGTGGTATTAGGTGAACTGCTTATTGCTACTCTGCTAAAACAGTGCACCATAAAGCTATAAACAAAAGCATTCACCAGTGACTTGAACGATTATTCGGTACTATTAATAGCAGACTGCTTCTCTAGATGATGATGAGATTGGCAGAGAGAGAGTGAGCCTCTTACCTGGCAAGAATATTCATGGCTGTAGTGCCAGTGCCGTTCTTTTTGCATGGAAAGTGACTCATCGGGATATCGCTTCCAGGCGGGTATCTGGTTTGTGAGGCAAGGTTATATGCTTCCAAATACTCCTGTAATGACTTGAGGTGCACTATTCTGCAGGTGCTTCCAAGTATTCTTCCTTTTATCACATAGGCCTAGCCACTATAATTTTCTCATTCTCCAGGGTCTTGACACCCTTCTTCTGTCTTGCCTCATGTGCTACACTTGAAGGTGTGTGGATGGTTTAAAGAAAATAAAAGTCAGTGGAGTGCTTTGCTACCCAAGCTCTTTAAAGTGGGTCTTCTCAAGGACCATTACTTCAGATTGTGAGATCGCTCTGCCATTTGACTCACCTTGTTCTTTTCCACAGCTCCCTCTTTTGTGTTTCTTCATCTGAACGTATAAGCAATGGGGTTGTTGACACTCATTTGAACATCCTCTTCTGGGCTGGCAGTGAAGCTCTCAATTAAAGGATAAGGACTTTCTCCTGAGTTATTGTTCCAATCCTCACCTGTAAGCTGCTGAGCACAAGCATTGTATTTCAGTGCCAGTTCCTTTATTCGTAATGTTTAGTATGAAGCTGTAGAGGCTGATGACATTTTAAGTGGTGTCATTTTTAAGTGAGGGAGACCCTTGCCTGTGAAAACATTTCGTAAGAGCTAAATACGACGGTGCTGGGCAGTTACAGCTTGGTACTGAAATGAGTGGAAGTAGTAGTTTAATTTTGTAAAAATCACTGAAGTGGTGTGACCAAAAAAGCTTTACACCTTAAATATGAAATGTCAGCGCCTAGAGAAGGCTGGCATAATGTGCAGTCACCCTCCTTGTTCACAGCTTGAGCTACTATTTCTTCCTGGTGTGGTGTAATTTATGTAGTGCTCTCACTAAACATCTTCGCAGGGAGTAAGAGAAAGGTTTGTTGGATGAAAACGATCAATTTAAAGGTCCTCAAGAGACAAAAATATACAAAAAAAAAAAAAAAAGCAAAATGTATGAATGCTGCTGCTCGAAATTTTTGACAACTGTTGGAGCATGCTCAAATATTGATCGTGCTTCAGCCTTGTCAACATCTGCGTTGATAGGAACTGCCAGGGAGTACAGGGAGTAAGGGAAGTTTGCATATGGCTGCGGCTGTCTGGGCTGTATGCTTTGGAGGTCTGGAGCTAACGTGTCTGGAGACGGGCATGCTGCTGCATCCCTCTGTGTTTATGCAAGGCTCAGTGTGTGCTTGAGTCCTCTGTACCATAAGGGCATGGACACAATGAAGTGACTTGCAGAAGAGAGCAAGGGATAAAGGGCATGGGACGTTGCCCTGCTAAATACTGAAGCTTTTATTGCCCTTCTGGTTACAGCTGGGCTTAACTGTAGCAAACAGTGAATTTCCAGTAAAACATACCAACGTTCACAGGTACAGCCCAGCTTTAGTTGCTGCTGTCTGATTCTCCCTCAAAAAGTGAGTTCTCCGCCCAAGGTAGTTCTGCTTGGAGTTATAATATAATTGTAGTAATTTAAAGAGCTGCCAGGTGGTACACCCCAGGGTGTTTTACTGAGTACTTGTAGCCACGGGTTTGTCTATCAGTTCACAAATATTATTTGTCATAAAATGAAAGATTTCCAGATGAAGCAAAAATGAGAGAGAAGATTTCACTTGAATGATGAGTAAAATACTGCTCAGAGAGTGTAAGAGCATTTTAATAAAGGCAGCCGGAGAGAGAAGAGAGGCAGCAGGAGCCCAGTGTTCGGGGTAAGCAGATCACCTCTGGTGCACATCCTACTTTTATGGGAACCAGAGGGCCAGCCTCACTGGCAGGATCCAACTGCTTTTCCACGCTCTGGAGATTCAAAGGTGCCATAAATCCAATTTAACCAAGTAGTTGAGCAAGGTTTACAATTGCTTTGCATCACCAGAGTGGAGCAAAGGAACCAGACCTTATGCATGAATTTGGCCTGTAAACATCAAAGCAATGAAGGGTGTGGGATAAGAGAACATCCCTCGAATCCAGCAGTGCGCAGTTCACCTGCATCTGAGGCTGCAAGTGCATGCAAGTGTAATATGTCCAAATGGATGGATAAATATCCAACAGCCTATGTGAATTATGCAGGTAGACATTTCTACCAGGGCGCATATATTGTGGGCGTTCTCTGCTCTTGGTGATTTTACCATATTACTGAGGCAACAGCAAGTGTTCTTCTAAAACACATTGAAAACTGCAGTTGTTTCTGAGAGTGCTGTCAAGTACTGTGTGTGAGGTGTGTGGGATAATCTCATTGCTCCTTTTGTCCCCGTTATTCATAATAATGATTTGTAGGTTTCCTCTCCTGCCTTCTCTTTATTCACGTCTGCATTATTCTCAGAGTTGTGGCTCTCTTCGTGTGTTGAGCATAGAGATTTTCTCGGGATGTAACTCAAATTTTTACAGCCATTAGTTATCGTACCAAACTGGCTGAGGGACACAGGGCAATATCCGAGACTATTTCAGTAGTAAATCTTTAACTCTACTTCTAACATGCAGAAACCTCCAATCCATAAACTTTTAAACTGTTTGAGGTGCAAGAAGAGCTGATTTTGCTGACAGTTTTATAATGTTTATGTAAATGTTTCCTTACTCATGGCAGAATAAAACCAGTGAGTTAGAGGCTGTAAATGGAGCATATTAAGAGCCCTTATTAAGGGAAATGTCCTGAAACGATTGTAGCTGAGGATAAGGAATGTAAAATCATGGGAGCCCAATGAATAAAGTGTTTTCTCCCAGATTTTGTTTTAGATTGTACTTCAGGATTTGTGACAAACCCCTCAGCTGGCCAAACCTTTGAGTCAGATGTACTCAGAGCTTTCAGAGAAGACTTAAAAGGCTTTTTAACTTAAAAAAGCCAGTTTTCATTAGATTGCTCATTAGAATAAACTGCTCTTTTGAAACAGAGTCGACTAGACAAGACAGAACAATACAAAGGATTAATACTCTCCCCTTCACGGTGTCCTTGCAGCTCTCTCCCTGTTTCCAGACTTGCGTCCAGTTTTCTTGGTGGTTTTTGGGATCACAGCAAACCCCTCTGCTCCCTGGGTAGCTTTTCTCCTGCAGCCATCCAGCCCTGCCTCACTTGGCTCCCTGCTCTGCTTCCAGCTCACCCCTCCGGGCTGGGAGGACTCTGCAAAAAAGAGTCACTTAATCAGAAAGGCTTCTCTTGCCCTACGCTCACAGAAGGATCATTTCAGGGTCCTCCAGGGTCTTGACAGGTTTAATCTTTTACCTCTATTGTCCTTTTAAGTGCAGACAGTCTGCTTTTTATCAGAGCAGGAGTTGCTTCCTCTCCATACAGATTTAAACACACCTTTACTAGAGCAGTACTGGTGCCAAACAGCTTTCTGCCTCAGTGAGATTGAAAGGTCTCTCCTCCAGCTTTGTTGGTTACTTGACATCCGTCAGCGAGGTCTGGGCTCAGCACCAGACTTGACTCTGTTAACCTGCACGGTAAGGCTGTGGTTGAAACCAACATCTGAACCAGGTGCTAGAACATGGCATGCCACTGTCTCTTGAATGAGTCCGGACACTTTCCTGACCAGCACAGCTGGCTGCTGTCAGGTTTGGGATGTTAACTCCCAAAGTCCTTTCTTCTGTACCATAGTATCTGGATTTTACAAAGGTGGTAAGATGCATCATCAACTTATCCCTTTTAAGTTGACCTGTAGCTATGTGCCTCTGTCATATACTGCGGTTGCTTAATTTAATCTAAACCTGTTCTTGGGGTCAATGAAACCGAATATTTTGGGTTTGCTGCAGACTGGGGGCATGCCCATCTGCAAATATTGCAGCACAGCTTCTGTAAACCACTGATGCGCAATGAAACCCTGCTCTCTGCGGTTTGAGAAAGTATTTCCTTTCTAGGGGTGCAGGTTTTTCCTGAAACTAAAGCCACTTTTCACAAGGGCACAGAGATGGTGTTTTCTGAGCTCTTTCATAAGTTGGCTTGCTGTCTGGAAATAGGCTCAAAACCCAGCATGAATCACTTGCCAGGAACATATGACTGTGCCAAGGTTTGGTATTTTCTTTTGTTTGGTGTCCCTTAATGTGGTACAGAAGCTGTGAGCCAAGTTTATTAGTATTGTACTGATATGTAAATAAGAGCATCTGTAATGTGCTTAGTTATAATAGCTGCAAATTGGATAGTGCCTTGGCTTCCTGCTTACTAATCAGGCTATCTGTATTTCAGTGGGCACATTTCAAGCTATCAATAGGCTCAATTTTCCAGCTAGTCCACAGAGGTATGTTTGTGATGAAAACCACTTCTGCTTTTGTGGTTAATTCAGCAGAAACAGACAAGCTGATATGTTTTAAAATCTTAGTAACTACACTGATCTCTTCGTCCGGATTGGAACTAGCACACCTCAACCCCCTTAATTTTTCTGTTGTTTATATGAAGTGCCATTTGACTAAATTGCGTGGTGAAAGGTGTGCAAAAAGCTCATGATGGTCCTCAGTGTCCAAATCTAAAACTGCTTTTTAAAATTGCTTCCTGTCAAAGGATGATTTATTATTTTAATTTTCACTACGGCAGTTCAGGTGGTAGAAAAGATTTGTATGACTTTTTTTCATCTGACATAACCACATTGCAACTTGGAGGTACTTACTTGGCCAAAACTACAACCAGTATGTGCGTCTTTGGCCTGCCCCAGAGCTCGCCAGGGATCTCTAACCCATGCCATTCTGACTTCCTGCTCTCACAGATTTTACATGATTTTGAAAGTCTAAAACCTCCTTAAGGAGCAAAGTGTCAGCAGAAACTATGGCTAATTCAGGCTGGAGGAGAAGGCAACCCAAATACACGGTAGTGCTGCTGCCTTTCATACTGGGTAGTCCTAAAATGAAGCCCAGGGAGGAACACCCGGACTAGAGTGCCAAATGTGCACAGTTCAAAACGGTTTGAAAAAACTGCACTTTGGCCAAAGGTTTGATACAAGCTGTGTATTGTAGAGTAATTTCTAACAGTTACAATAATCAGTTTTCAATGTTCCCCCATTTTTTTCCCAACGTTGGTCTTTTTTCCCTCTCTTTCTTTCCCCAGCGCCCGGTGCCCGTGTGTCCTCATCTCCCAGGGAAGCCCAGGTGGAAATCTCGTGGACAATATAGATCCCCCCAGCAAGCTTGGTTTTGCCAGTTTAGTTTTTATTTTTAACTAAATGTCTCATTTAGGACCAAGCCACCTTATTTTCTTTACTTGAACAAATTCACGGAGCCCTTTGTGTCTCCCATGCCTAGGGAGGACGTGGGAGCCTCCTGGCTGAGGCTTCCCTGTCACTTCCCTCCTGCCTCTCCTTCATTTTTATTGCCTTCTTGCTTGGATTGTAAGCTTTTGGGGAAGAAAGTGCTCAGTTTGCTCAGATTTTGCACAGGGCGTAGCACAATGGGATCCGCAATGGGGCACCTCAGTGCGGAGATGATAGAAATATAATCACAACACTAGTAATGCTAATTAACCGCACGCTAATGACAATTCACTGCATGTGCTTTCAGTTTCTTTTAGGGATCAAAATAAGGGCTTGCTTGCGCCTTCCCCTGGGATGTTAGTGACGGGGAATGTATCACCCTACATTTGCCCTATTGTCGCCTTGGTTCTCTAAGCCACCACTCATGGCCACTTCTGGATGCTCACTGAAATAAAGCCAGCATTGGTCTTTTATGTCCCGTTTCTTTTAGCAGCTCACCACAGCATTTCTTCCTCTCGCCAAGATTATAAATGTTGAGTGCTCAAACCCCCACATGAATATTGCATTTTCCCCCCTCTCTCATATCTTTTTGACCTCCAGCTTATTCTCACTAAGGAAGGGGTTTCGTGCTGCATGGTTGGAAGGCTCCCTGGCCATTTTGCAGTGTAGCTCCTGTTAGCAGCATAGTGCCCTAGGGAACGGGAGTCCATGGTACTTAAGAACTTTGTTTGTGGTGGAACAGATTTTAAAGATGGATGAAGCTACATGCCGTTTTAGAGCTGAAATGCAGATTTTGTAAATGGATACTTGAACCCCTATTAATGATCTCAGCATTATATATAATATGAAAATTCAAAGGAAACCCTCAACTCTGAAATCAACTGACTCTGCTACAGTGTTCCAGGTATTTTTCATATGAAAGAAAAGGATGACGATGGGGTGCAATTAAAGTGTTTTTGATGTCAAGAAGGGACAGCAGCTTATGAAAAAAAAATGAAATTCAAGGCAATATATTAAATGTTTTTTCAAGAATACTGGAACTGGAAGTTATAAAATACGCAATCGTGAATAAAACTCTATATTCCTATATTTCAATGTACAAAATCAACAGATTGTAAAGGATATTCAGAGTGATTCATTGGTGTGAGTTAGAATAGGTCTAAGGATTTAGAAATATTTTGATAAAAAGCTTTGTGTGAAGGCATAAATTAGCTTGGATTTTAGTGTTTGTTTTATATCTCGTGTATTTTCGGAACTCGTATTCTGAGATAATATTAAATCTGAATTGTTGGCTTGATATTTGTAACAACAAAGATATGGCTGTTCAACAGAGGTCTTTTCAGGCATGGAGAGAGTCAAGGTAGGTGTTGAAAAGCAAGCAGCCAGACTGAAAGCAGGGACAGTCTCAAAAAAGAACTTAATGTGAGTGGCAAAGCAACCAATACTTTCTAAAAAGAATAAAAGAAGTACTAAAACAAGTCAGTTTTCAAGCAAATAGTGAAGTTTACACAATATGTGAATAAGTTCAGTTGCAGGCACAAAATACTTGGGAAAAACGAAATCTCCAGAACTTGTGATTTATAATAAATAGGTTGAGAATCCGAAACAGTGGAGATAATGTGGCTTGAAAATACTTGCAAAGTAAAAGTTCTAGGATTAAATTTCTTCTAAACACAAATCTTTAAACCTTTAGGGACCTTCTGATGCTAAGGATCACTTAGGAGAAAAATGCATTGTAACAGGCATAAATAAAAAGACAACCTTTGAATTTTAATAAAATACCCACAGATGAAGAGGAAATTAAAACCAATGTTAAAATTACTACCAGCCAGTTTGTATGATATGTTCTCCAGGGGAATGAGGAACTGTTTTCAACAAATCTCAAGGTTGAAGAAACATTTCTAGTACAACTTCATAGTATAACAAAAGCAGGAAGTTAAGAACAGTAGCTTGGAATGAAAAGTTAATGACTGAACAAAATGGAATGCTGTTGCCTGGTTTGGACTACAGAAGGTTCAAAAATATATCTCCATAAGCACTCTAGATTGCTGCAGTGTTAGATGTAGTAGTAAGACCTGTATGACCATAATCAGTAGCTTATATAGGTTTAAATTTAATTTCAGTCATAGCAGCCTGCTGTGAAGTCCACTCGCTTCAAGTTGGGTAACCTTTTATGTGTGTTGCTTAATTGTATTGTAATTCCCTGATGTTTTTCATTTAATTATCATGCCAGTTGCTCTTCGCTAGATTCAAGGTATTTTTGATAATTGCCTGTTTATTTTAATTTGTAGGTATTACTGTGACATTTGTCACCTTTTTATCAAGGCATCCTGTTGCTAGCATTTCAAACTGTTGAAAACTGAAAAAGATGGCACATCTGATATTTCCAGAGGTCATTCTGACTTGCTTAGTACAAAATTCGGGACTAAAAAAATTCCAGACATTTTAAAAATACAATTGTTCAAATCCTGTAGCAGCACTGTACAAGAACATAAGAGGAGTTAGTATGTGTTTGGATCAAGCACGAGTTTGGGTAATTGAAGCTGGAGGAAGAAGTTCTGTGCTTTTAATACACAGCTCAGATACTGCTGTCACACTTCACAGCAGAAAATTCCTGAGGAACAAAGTGAATGGAATCAAGAAATGGTAAATTGCACTAATTTGAAAATTGTACAGATGACATGTTAATTTAGGAAGATAGTCTGGAGGAACATGACTGAGAAAAATTACAGTCTGTTTAAGAATTGGAGGAGAATTGAGTCAGAAAAAACGATGTTTGGGTATAGAGATAAAATGACACAATGAAAATGTCAGGAGCTAGCGGGCAACCTTCCTAAAGCTCAAATAATCTCTTCTGACGTGGGAGCTGTTTTCCCAGATGGAGGGTGAGCAGGGGCAGTGCATGCTGCTGGCAGATGCGATGGCAGGTGCGCTGGAGGTGCTGCTGAAAGGTCTGGGGCTCCCCTCGGCCCACCTGGATCTCGGGCAGCTTTGGATGTCCCCGTGCTTCTGGCTCGTGCTGAGCCAGAGCTTCATCTGCTGGGGTTTTTGGCTCTGGGGCAGCTGCTGGTGTGCCAGTGATTTCATTTTGGAGGGAGCTAGGGGAGAATGCAGCTCTTGTTCCAGATCCGAGTGACATCAACGATGTGGTTGTTCTCTGAAATGCAATAGCTCTGCCCTAGGACGTGCAAGAGATGGGCGGAACCTCGTTTTGTCTGTGCCGGTCAAATTCAAGGTTGTGGCAGCACTGCAAGTAGCCTGAGTCTTCAGCTGTTTTCCAGCACTGGCCTAGCTTTGGCCAGCATGGAGTAGTTTAAGGCAGTTACGAGATCTCCAGCAGCTCTGCCTGCTCCTTTGGTAGAGGCAGGGGGAAGCAAAAAGCACCAGCTGCTTGGGGAGCCTCGGGGGGCAGGGACAGAGGGACTGCCTTGGGCTGCTGACACCATGCGAGAGCAGCTCTGTGAGGGTTTAGTAGTTTGCCAGCGAGGGTCCCAGCTTTGTTACCAAACAATGGTTCAAGCCAGCAGCAAGGAAGTCTTATCATTCGAGAGTTGCAGTGCATGTGCAGGGCTGGACAGCACCAAGCGTGCTGTTTGGGGATGTTCATGAGCGGAGAAGGACCAAAGGCTCTTGTCCACCTTTCTTTTTTAGCCTCCAGTGGCCCTGACGGTGTCCCTCCATAATAATCCTGAGAAGACCCATCCCAAAATATGTTACAGAATGAGTGACTACAGAAAAATCTGACATGTATGTGGCTACTCAGAGTAGTTTGCGAAGAGCTGCTTTGGTAAGATGTTTTGGAAATTGCTTTTTGCAGAGACCTAAGCTTCTGCCAACACAAACTCCGATGGAAAGCGCACTAAGACAAAAGCTGTTTTCTTTACCTCAAATGCCCCAAGAATTTGCAAGACAAAAGAAATATACGCTGAAGTGAAAACAACAGCTGCAAAACTATTGCTCTGATGGAGGAGCAAGGTGCTGAAGTTTACGAGGAGCAGCATTTACCCCGTAGGGAAATGAGAGTACCCGGCTGCAGTTGCGTGCACGGTGCAAGGGCTCCGATTTAGCACTGCTCTTACACCAAACGGAGAGTGCCAGAGGGGATAGGAAGTGGTCGAGGAAGCTGAAGGAGCTGGTGTACAGTCCCAGAAAGAGAAAAGGAGCCTGCTGCTCTACATCCTACAATAAATGCTGCTCCACCAGCAAGAGAGGCTGTAAATTAACCCAGCGTAGGGAGGAATAAAAATAGGCTTGGAAGTGAACAGGTCGCTGCGCAATTAGGGAAACAACTGTGTAGCCATTAAAATCACAAGTTCAGGACTGCGAGTAAATGAGCAAAATGTGGAAAGGGATAAAGGGTATTTGAGAGGAAATAATGGGGAAATTCTGGCGGTTCTCAGTTTGAATAAAAGTAATGATCTTAACCAGCGCAAAGCACTCGACAGAAGGTAAATGCATGGCCCCATTAAAGGCTCTAAGTGTTGGATAAAAGTGACCTCTAATGGGGAATATAAAGAAAAAACCACACGCACACACACCACGATGGCCTTAAAGGTAGCGTACGCGCAGGCTGAAACGAGAACATCTATTTTGATGTCACAGGGCTAATGGCTGCAATATTTTAAGGGGAAACTTCAGAAGTTTGACGAGAATGAGGGAAGAGTCACCTTGCCCCGGTTATACCCACATGTGTGATCTCGCATCGCAGCCATGGCACGGGGTCTCCCCCAAAACTGCACACCTCGGCAGGAGGGAGCACCTCCAGCAGCCGGGTCAGGCCGTTAAAAGTCTGGCTAATTACCCCACAGTGCCAAATGAGACAACGGCGGCTGGTGCTCAGATGGTGAGGACTGCGGCAGTGCTTCGGTGGAGCGTGGCAGCTTTGCTGTCAGCAGGTGAAATGGGCCCGAAAGAAATGAGGAATGCAATAGTTTAGTTCTTAAGGCAGTGGTGATCGTGAAAAACAATTCTGCTGCAATTCCTCTGCTTAGAAAAAATAGAAACAGGGTAGAAAAAGTAAAATTCTGTCAAGTCTCATTGGGAATATTTACCCACTAAATGGTGGATGAGCAAAATACTTGAAAAATCTTGTCCAATTTTAAAAGTTTCAGTTACTAAGGAAATCCCGCCCTAAATTTTAGGGAAGAGATTGAAAATAAAACTGGAGATACCCCAAACTTGATGGGAATATGTTCAGTCTTTTCGAAGTTCCCATACTGTACTGGAGTATTGTTTGACAGCATCACAGTCCTGTGGTAACAGGGCTTTTCGGTGTTAGAGGAACCTCATTTTTTAAATTCATAACTCAGTCAAAGTCCTGTCAGAACTTAGAAATACTGGTCTCAGCCTGTAAAAACCCACAAGGCAAAGGAGGGAGAAGAATAGGATAGGTGTTCGGTGGTTTTGAATTATTTTAGTTTTTTTTAACCTGTTGTCTAGATGGAGAAGTTGACACGAGGCGTTTGTAGCAGGGATGGAATATCTGGCAGGTGGTCCTCTGGACCTCTAATAAAAGACACAAAATCACAGCCAATAACAAGTAATTGGAAGAGAAAAACAGGAGAATGAAATGTCAAACAGCGCTGGAAGCATTAACATAGGAAGGGAAATTATTGGTAAATATATAGGAGAAACTGAACCATCTGCCTTTATAAGTGTAAAAGGGCAATTATAGGTGAAGGGCGAATACCCTGGTATTTAGTATCTAATTGGGATTATTTATCCCTTTTTATTAGAAGATGGGTTGGTCACGTCAATCAGACATTAAAATTACACAGCCAGACAGCAGAGGTTCAGCGTAAGTGAATTCTGCAGTATAGAGCCCGAATGGCTGCTGGGAAATTAGAATAGGACAGAGAAAGCAGCCATTCCTGCTTTTTTACTGAGCAGTCCTTGGAATAAAGTGCTGCTGGGGCAGCCTATGTCACATCCTAAATCATTAGAACCTAGGGTGTGTCCATGCAGATGACTCGCTGTGGGGCAGTTAGCCCCCTCCTATCCCTCTGTACCTCAGGTGGTGCAGGGGTGGGCAGGGATTTGTGGCTCTTATCGGGTAAGGAAGAGTGGCTGTGGGATGGTGCCAAGGGCGAGGTTTGTGGGTGGTTAGGCGAAGGCTGGCAGCAGCAGGGCAGATGCAAAATGACTCATAAAAGTTTAATTTCTGTTTTCTTGACTGGTGAGCATATGAAATCCTTCTCTGTTCCCTTGGCAGGTCCTAACTGCACTAACCTGTATTCCATTACTGGGCACGTGTGAACACCTGCGCAGACGTTCCCTGTCCCGTGGGCAGGTTGGCAGCTAACATTCAGATCCAGGAACGGGCTGTGTGGTAGTAAGCCATTATCGTGGAGGTAAACACCTCAGAAACCATGCAGCTGTCACGGCAAGACTGTTAGTTAAATATTTAGGAACAATATGAGCATGGAAATCTGTAGTCTGAGCACGACTGACCAACCTTCATGGCTTTTTAATGAGCTGCCCAAACAAGACGGGGTGGCAGGCTGGAGCGGAGAGGACAAAGTGCATTCTTTGAGCTGCTGACAACTTTGTCACATCTCTGCAGGTGGTCGTGGCCCATCTCATGCCTGTGGCTCATCATCTAGGGCAGAAAGGATGGGTTTAAGAGGAGTGCCAGGGGTCGGAGAGCTAAGTGTGATGATGGAAATTCGGCTGTGTTGACTACTTCAAGTCCCTGGCCACTACTACTGGCTACTACCTGGCGCTTCCTGCATGCAGCGAGGCTGATAGAAGACAAGAGGCAGGCACCAGGGGATTGCTTCAGTAAATACCTTTCCCATCCAGCTGGCTTCTGTGCACTAGAGAAGCAGAGTGAAATAAGCAGGTATAAACATGAAGTAATACAAAAACAAATAGGAATTGAAGGTGTGTTGAATATGGGATTAGAGAAACTCTAATTCAGAATATATTTCTTGGCAAGGCTTCTTGTAAGAAGTTTCACCTCAAAGATCAGGTCCGTGCTGCAGGGTGTGGGTGTCCTGGCTTCTGTGCACGCAGGGAGATGTTACCGGCGTCTCTTCTAGCTGTGTCTGCATCCAGCAAGGAATCTGGTGATACTAACAGCTCACGGAGGGGTTGTGCTTTGTGAATTGGCTTTAGGTAGGTCCTGGGAAATCTCCTTTGTCTGCTCAGCCAGCTTCAGCCCACTAATGCAGGTCGTGAAGGCCTGGTTGTCACATCCTGTGATGCCTGCGGGGATGTGTCTGTGCTTCTTCCTCAAGGCTCACGGGGAATATTCCTGCATGGGGTTGTTGTCCATGTGAAGCATCTTCCAGGTAGTGATGTGTTCAGGGTGTGGGGTAAGTAATCTGAAAGTGGGCTGATTGATGCTGGACTGGCTCAAGAGGACAAAAAACCCTGACGTGTGGTTGTGTTCCCCCCTCTGGCAGCATTGCCCAGAACAATGGGGTCAAAAATTGCAGAAAGTTAATGATCTAATGGGGACTTGTAGCACAGGCATGTTACAAATTCTCCTTTTTTCTGTCTTTATCACATTGTTACAATGGTGGAGTGCTGCAACAGTTTGCCAGCTCTCAGTTTGGGATAGATGTTCGGAGCTTGTGACACCTTGATTCGTCTAATTAATAAATGCCTGTAACTCAGGCTCATGAATCTTCCCGATTTTGGCAGGCATCTGCGGGCAACCAAAATGATTTATTAACGAAACGAGAAGGATGAACGAAGTCCATTTAGAAATTTGTATTGCAGGGAGAGATAAATTGAATGCAATCTGCAGTGCATGTTTAAGTGTGCAAAATGTTATGAAAAGGAAAAAAGTGAAAAATAGAAAATAGCCTCCCAGCCCAGGGAAGCAGGAGACTTGCTTTTAACCATGTAAGCGTTCCTGTAGGTGCCGTGCAGCTGATGGATTACATGTACCAAAGTTGAACCGTTCAGGTGAAAACAAGAAAACCAAAAACCCCGAATTGGTAGGGAAGTGTCAGGAGCCAGGGGTTTCCCTTTCGGTTTGGATGGGGTAGCCGTATTTCAGTGGCCACTCCAGTGCAGAGTGCCAAGCAGCTGCTTAATGAGAAGATTAATAAAGCCTTCTTATGAGCAGTGATGTGTGTAACCTTGGTGACTTGCTGGCGGCAGGTCTTCCTCCAGGTGGTTAGACCCCTGTGAGGGCACTTGCTTAAGTCCAAGGCAACAACACAGTTACACATTTCATGCCTCTAATTTGTAATAGGTTTGTGGTTTTTCATTTACATACAGACTGCACGCACACAAAAAGCTGCAGGTAATTACTGCTTCCGTGTAGGGTTGTATCTACAGCTCAAGTGATGAACTGCATGGTATTACCTTGAGCCAGAGAGTCCTGGAGTTTAATTCCCTTTGGGAAACCGGGTGTTATTTGCTGCGTTTGTAAGAAAACAATTGGCAAAATCTTAAGCGAAAAGAAAGAAAGGAGTGGATGAAGATTGTTCCTTATGGGGTTGGGAGATTTTTTTTCAGGTGGTGTACAGGCAGGAACTTAGATGACCCTTTACAGTGTATTAACTGTCTTGACAGTGAGAGTGGCACTTGCTGTGTATTCAACAGCAATTTTTGCTATTAGTGCTAATTAATGCAAACAGGAATTGCTTTCCTTTAGAAATATGTGAGGTGAGAAGTGTGATTCAGCTGTCCAAGTGGCATTTTGGTGGCAAGGGGAGCCCTGTCTGAGCTCCTGGTGCTGCGGAGGATCCCGTTGGATCTGCTGGAGCAGCGGGGATGGCCGTAGGTGCTCTACGTGTTGGTCACCTCCAAGCAGCAGGTGATGGGAATGCAAAGGATGGTGTGAAAATCCCAGTTGTTGGCATTTTGAAGGAAGCAGATTTCAAACCAACATCAATTTTTAAAATGATAAATGCGAGGAGTTGGGGTGGAGGTAGAAGTTACAGCTGATCCAATTGTGAAGTATTCCAGCACGGGAGCAGACGTGGGCATGAACCACTATTCAGGATTTTAAACTATGCTTAGCTTTTGATTGCTTGCTGGTTTCTGTACAGCTCATCTCTACATTCGGAGGTCAACTGCTCTTGGTTTGACATTCGGGATGCAAAACGTGGGCTTTTACAATGAATGCTACATTTCAGCTTCGTATCAGAGCTATTTGCTTTCCCCAGAAATATAACCATGGCAAATTGTTTCCATATATATGGCTGCAAAATATTAAATATTAAAATGGTAAATAGTCTTCCTTTTCTCTGAGTATATTTAGAAACATTCATTATACAGGCAAAAAATACACATCCATTAAACCAGAGCTGTTTGGGCTTTGAAATATCTCAACCCATGTAGTATTTTAATGTTCACTGTTCATTTCTTTGCTTTACTGAGTAAATTAGAAAGAACTTCCTTTGTTCTTATACAAACATTAATAAAAAGAAAAATCTTCACTTCAGCAAGGGGTTTGCTTGAACAAAAAGGCAGCGCCAGGCCTTGGAATAATATTTTTGCAGTGGTTACATGAATAATGAGCTTCATCTCTGTGACTGCACAAAACCCAGAAGGAGATCCTTGGCTGGTACAAAACATCACTCAATTTGCACTCTGACTTACATCAAGCAAACTTTCTTTTGTGTGTATGTGGCGCGGGGACAAAGACAGGATAAATCTGGGCAGAGAATTGTTTTTTCTGGTGCTGTAGTGAAGAGGCTGCAGTACTGCAAAGTTGGCCGGGTTGGACTTCTGGTGCCAGGACTTCAGCCCCAGCCCAGGCAGGTGGATGACTTGACTGCACATTTGTGGATCCCTCCTTCTTTCTAACAGGGTGTTTGCTTAGAGGGAAGAATCCGATATTTGATGTGGGCTCATGGAAAGAGGGCTTCATCTTTGGAAACAATGATTATTGACTTTGTGGTAATTCATAAGGAAATACTTGGGTTGATCAAGTACATTGTTGATCAAGCAGTGTGTAACAATCAGCCCTTTTGCACAAACTTCCTATAGCACACTAAATATATGGAAATTTACATACAAATATGATGCAGGTCCTGTATTAATTACATCCTGCTCCCATGTCCCGCTACCTTAGTGGCTGCACTGGTATTTCTGTGTGTAAGCAAAGTGCCAGGAGCACGTGTGACGCTCAAAGGACAAGGCAGCCATTTCAAAGTGGTAAGTAAGATTTTGTCTGGGTTCTGCTTCCCCTTTGCCAGCTAGGTGGGGCAACACTGGATTTGCAGTCAGAGGACAAATGCTCTGGTTGGAAACGTTTATTGTTCCTGCTTATCAGAGTGTATAGGAGGGTAGGATTAAGATACATACAAAGTACAGTTTTAGCACTTCTAATTTTTTTTTCCTGGCTGTGTGACTGGAGATTTGGAAAGCCTCTCTGTTGGTCGGTGAACCTCACAGATTGTTTTCTGTGAGAACTGATACACTTCAGCATGTTTGAAGAGAAAGTTTTTCAGGTAACCACTTATATCAAGCCAGTAACACTGCATTTTTTCACCTCTTTTAGTAACAGGGAACATAGGCCAAATTTCGTTCCCGTTGGCTCCAAGGGGAATTCAGCTCTGCTGATTTTAGAAGGAGCAGGATGTAGCATGGTATATGCAGCTTGCAGGCTGAAACAAGTATGCATTTACAAAATCTCATATATAGAACACAATTTTGTCAAAGTCTGCAGAATTTAAGTAATTGCATTTTAATTGCTTAAGTCTGAGTTTACAGATATAAATGTATGCACATTTAGAGTTCAGTCTTGCTACGGGTGTTGCTGGGAGGAACTTGCCACTGACTTTCTGGCACTGGTAAAAGCCTATCTATAAAACAAGGTAATTGAATTAATGCATTTGAAATGGATCTTATGTAAAATATAATGGAAAGACATGTTTATATTAATTTAAAGAATATGAACATTAAAGTGCTGCCTTGTAAAGCAATTTAATTCAATGGTCTGAAGACAATTGTTAGCTAAATTAGTGTAACTCCTGAGAAAACACAAGAACAATTGAGTTACTCCAATTTATGCTCATCTGCCTGAGACTAGGATCTGTCTGAAAGCAGATAAATACATCACTGCACATTACTGTAACTTAGTAACGTCGCAGAAATATTAAAGCATAAAAGTGCATCGTGTAGTTCAGCAGTTCAGAATACAAGAGCCTGCTCTAAGCCTTTTGTATTAAAGCCCACAAACTGTACAAAAGTCTATCTGTAAGCTTTTTAATGGTAGCCAAGGTACCAAAATGTATTTCTAGGGAAAATGCGCATTATCAGCACAACCAGTCATGCCAGGGGCTGGTGTTACTGGGAGAGCTGGCTGGGTAACGGGCTCTTGCGAGGTCTACTGGAAGTCTGGTGTAAGGTAGCCCTTAGGTGGTGCTGGCCAAATAGTTGCTGAATTAAAGAAAACTGACCGGTAATCTGGCTTTCTTTGTTTCAGAGCAAAACAGTAAAACATTCCGGAAACTGGAAAAGCAGAGCAGTTAAAAACCCTGGTGCCTCTCAACCCCTCTGGAAACAGCGCTTCGTCTTGTGGCTGTAAGTGCCATGTGCCAGCAAGAAGGGAGACGTTGGAAGCAGCCTTGTGTTTGACAGGTGCTGGTTTTGATTTTTTTTTTTTTTTTTTAAATAACACTTTCTGCTACGTCGGGAGACAATAATTTTGAAACTATGGTACAGGCATTGGAAGGGAGCTAGGATATAAAAATGAGAAATGTCTGAGAAATGTGTGAGCGTGATGAGTACTTAAAGAAAGGTGAAACTTGGGAGCCTTTGCAACTCATAGAAGGCTGAAAACTCCGTCTTGCAGTTTAGGGGCAACTGAGTATTAGGTAAAAGGCTGAGAGGTGCTTGGAGAGGGACTATGAAGGATAAAAAAATTAACCCTAAAAGAGTTCATCAGCAAGTTATTCGGCAATTGAACTTACAGTATTGGCAGTGCTTTGAATGTGTGAAGGAGGCAGCAAATCTGGAATATCCTAGGGATGGCCATGAGGTAGGATGCTAGGTGAAGCTCAAAAGTTTTCAAAAAGAAGATAATTCCAAGAGTACATGGATTAAAAAAAGAAAAAGCCTGACAACATAACAGTGAGTGTTAATATAAAAAGATAAAGACAACGAGTGTTTGGACAAAGGAGGTGACAGTGCCCCATTAGCCTGGAGGAATTCTCCATGGGAGCAGGGGACAATGGCACAGAAGATGAATGGACTGTATTATCTGTCTCAAAGCTGAGGCTCTTCGTTGGTACTAGAACATAAATCGGTGTGTTGCCAGAACCAGGGATATTAGCACTGGGAGGAAAGCTAGAAGCAGGGGGAAGTAAACTGATGAGATCCAAGGCTTTTAGCAATGAGCTTATCTCTGCTGAATGGTTATTTCTACAAAAGACTTGAGAAAATAACCACTTGGAAAGGTGCAGTATGTAATTGTACCTGGATGGGGGGACAGGGAACCAACCCAAGGTCTGGTTAGAGAAGTGCCAAAGCCTTTAGTCTCATCCAAAATTGCTTTCCCTGGGGAGGCAGGGAGTGAAGGTAGGAGTGGCACCGCTTACAGGATGCTGCAAAATGCGGAGGCGCTCCCAGAAAAACAGAAAATGGGGCCAATGGGACTTCTGCAGGCAGACTGTGCTGGCACACTTGTGTTGTTCCTGCCCCATGTCTTTATGTAGTGCACTGAGGTAGATAATGCAATTATATCGGCCTCTGATGATGCCCAGGCCTTGCGCTGCCTTCTGGAGGCTGCATTAGAGGGGAAGGGCATGTGTATTACAAGCATCAGCTGCTCATACGTCTCTTCATTGCAAATGGTGATGTTTGCATATGCATTTTTGATAGGGAAAATACTTAACACAGGGAATTAAGTCTTTTTAAAATGCACTTTTCCGAGATGGATGGTTAGTAGGTCTTCACATACAAAATCAGTCTTTTTTTGCTGTCTTATATTAGCTTTCAGTGGGTAGTGGTTTTGACAAACAGAAAAGAAGCTAATAGAAAATAACAGCTAATAACCTGTCATTCTTGGAGCTAATGAGGTGAATTTTGATTCATATCTCAGTATCTAGAGATCACAATAACAGCAACTTTCCTTATCTACAGCTGTGTCTTCAAAACCTGTCTTAAAATTGAAGAAAGGGGAATGAAGATAAACTGTATGAAATAAAGTCAATGTGAAAACATCTTTCTCAGAGAAGTGGCAGGAGACCCAAGCTTTGCAGTCCCTTTTCTTGTTGAAGTCTTCTGGCAGGTCAAAGGTCAGTTTACTGCTGAAAGAGGTCACTAGCTGAAAGTGGAACAAGATAACTAAAAATTTCAGTGAGAGCAGGAGAATTCCTCTGCACAGCCAGTATGGCGTGCACACACATCCTCAGTAAGAGAGGTTTTGGGTTGAATATATCATTTCTTAAAAAGGCTTTCCCTTTTGTTTCACATTTCAGAATTAGTGGGAAATGCAGAAGGTATGCTGTTTTATTGCATTAACCCTTCTTGTTAAACCGGAGATTTTGAAAACTGAAATCAAGCTACATGGTAATCTGAAATCTGGCAGAATGAGGTAATGATAGCGTATCTCACCCTTCAGGCTTGCCTTATGTTGTTACCAGCACTGAAATTATTAATATAGGAAAAAGTTGTTATGCTCTACCAGATCACTGAACAGTTTAAAGTTTGCAAATGGAGAATAAAAGAGCTGCCTAAATGCAGTGTAGTTTCCTTGCCCGCACGTTTTGGAGGATAAACCTTCGCACGAGCCTGGGGGAGTTGTTTCTTGTTTTTATCCAGCCCCTTGCATGTATAGGGTTCGTGTGTTCAGGATACCCACCCAGTGTGCACAGCTGGGGAGCAAAAGTGAGGAAGTGTGCTGGGCTACTACTGACTGTCTGTGCAAGCTGTGCTCTTAACTCACTGGTGTCTGGATTTTTTTACGTTTTGAAAGCTGCATTCAGGGGTGGTACAGAGGAGTGAGAAGACCAAGAAGGTAGAATTACTCACTGATAAATGACAATTTGGATAAATTCCTGCAATTGAATACTGAGGTCACCTGGAAGAATGTAATCAGGACAGAACATCTGTAGTGCTTTTTAAAAAATGCCATGAGTTGTAAGTTACAAGAATGTGATTTTCATCCCTTTCTTGTTTTGCCTATTGCAACAGAGGCTGCAGCACGTGCCTTGTTGTCTCTGAAGGGCTGTTACGGCCCAGAGTGCATCTGTCCCACTGTAAGAATGCTGTGGGAGACGAAGAGAGCAAAAACTGCATGTCGAGTTAGGTTATCTCTCTTTTGGAGCTACAGAAAGAACTTGGTGATTGGTTTAGACCCCAGTTAAGTGATGGCTGAAGTTGGATGACGTCTGCACAGGTGGACTAAGGCTGTTTTCTGCAGTGTACCAGAAATTGTTCCAACCTGCAAGGAAAAACAGAAACTTGTCATTTGATCAATGTGGGGAGAAAAGTGGCCTGGAAAACCTGTAGGGGAGAGAAGCAGTAACAGTCCTTGCCACTTGGCAGAGGTTCCTTGTTTCCCGCAACCATTTCACTGGTGTTTTGGGGGAGAAGCTGGTGTGGCTTCTCCCTGCTGTGAGCACAAACTGGGTTTCCAGTGGGGTGGATAAAGGGTGGTGCAGAACTGCTGAGTGGGGAAGAAAGGCTCATGGTCTGGCTAACAAATTCCAAAACAGGTTTAATCTCTGAGATTTATGTTGCTTTTGCATGCAGCTGAGGTTCGGGTTTGTTGGGATTCAGAGGCTATCCGCCTTCTCCCTGATGCTTATAGGTCTTAAAACAAGAAGTGCTGGAGGGGCAGGTCCCTGCAGACCCATCCAGCATTTAAAGCACAGCCCTCAGAGAGGGTGAATGCCCTGGGTCTGATGGTTGACCAAGAGGTTGTTTTACTGAGACAACCCAAGGAGGGTCTGCTCTGGGGCCCTTTCACCAGTTGGCAAGCCACATAAAACTGTTACTAAAGGACCATGGGTAAATAGTGATTCTTTTTTCTCTCTCTTTGGGTTATAAAATACT
Source organism: Cygnus atratus (assembly GCF_013377495.2). Taxonomy (NCBI): domain Eukaryota; kingdom Metazoa; phylum Chordata; class Aves; order Anseriformes; family Anatidae; genus Cygnus; species Cygnus atratus. The sequence goes on along the minus strand of NC_066368.1, from coordinate 24,053,571 downwards.
GCGTGACAGATTAGGAAGATTCACTAAATCTGCAAACAGTAAATAGAAGTGACAGTCTTTACTTTTTTGAGTTACATTGTCCGGTAATGAACATCTAAATTCCTCTGCCATAAGCAGCAATGATACACGAGGAAGGACAGCTTTGTAGGCCTCCTCTCTAGGCATTATGTTTGTAAAATTAATTTGTTGTCATTGCCCTAATATATATTGTTTTTACAATCCACCAGAACGTTAGAGGCTGAATGAAATGAGTGTAAATGAAAGCAGACACGTGTGTACAAATAGAAATAAAATGGATAAATATGTAACAATGGGAGAAATGTTTAAAAAGATGAATTTTATCATTAGCTGAATCTTTTAGGGCAATTTTGCTGTCTCCAAAGCAACATTAATAAGTGAGACTACGGTAAGACAGAGCAGAGCTGTGATTAAAGAGGGATAACAGTGAGCTCACTGCGCCTCCCAGCTGCGCGGTGCTCGCTCGGGGCACCCACATGCGAGGGCCTTGCCTGCTCAGGGGTGAAAAGGGAGGTTTCTGAAAGCCCCAAGTGCAGTCAGATACAGCAGTGGCATGTAGGGATGAGAGAAAACGATGACCTGTTCTGGTAGGAGTCCTCCCTCAAATGTCAGGACTGTAATTTAAGGAGAAGCAAAAGAAAAAAAAAGTGTATGATTTCCCACTGCTTCCCCTTTCATTTTTTTAACACACCTTATGAGGAAAAAAAACGATGCTGTAATTAAATAGCAAAAGGCCTTCTCATTCCAGCTCTGGCAGGAAGTGGGAGTGCTAGAAATCTGTTATGTTTTTTTATATTAAAGGAAGCTGGGCACGTTTTTACCCCGTCAAAGACAGGCATGAAAGTCTTTGGTACTTTGCATTGCACATAGAAGATTTACCTGGCAGTGTTGATAGAAGCCACAGAACAGGATATGAGAAATCCTAACCTTTAATAAAGATGAGGATCTCTCCGATATGAAGTATCACATGCAGATCTGCAGGGACATACTTCATTCTCCTATGTTTGTTATTCGCCAATTTAAAAGGCAGTTCCTTACTTATGTAAGGCCGAGTCTTGGAGTTCATAGGTAAACTTGGATTAAAAACAACTGGAGTCAGCCTTTTTCTAATGACTGCAGTGGCCTTTGGATGAGCTGCTCAATTATTCATTTTTTTATTATTTAGGAAAACTTGTACGTATCCTGTTAATTTACTTGGGTAAGTTCTGAATAAAATGTGGTGATGCGATTAGCATTAATATAATACACAAATTGCAGTAATTTGGTTGTTGGGGGCAAGTTCATGGGCTATAGAGAGTTCTTGCTAAATCTGATTTTAGTTTATAGTTTGCAGTGAGACTTAAAAGTTTGATCAGTTTTATATTGCTTAAACTTTTGAAGTGAATACTTCAAAACCATTATAATCATTCATTAAATCAGCAGTTACGACTTTGCTAGGTACGTTCCCAGTTGGAAATAACTAGTTCAGGCTGCAGAAATCTGACTGACAGCTGGCGCTGAATTGCTTCTAAATTCTCTGTAGGAGCATGGTAGCTTCAAGTTTGTTTTATAATTGTTAGAGATTCATGTTCAAAGGTGTAGTTTTGACTTTCTGCTAATCCTTCTGATTTAATCAGTGTAATAGTCTTTCAGCAGAGCAAGTTAATCAAAAATAATCAGGAGTGACAGGAGAAAGTAGATGGTACATCAGATTTTTTTGGGACAGTGCCTGAAAGACTCAGTGGGATCATATCTAGTGCGAGCACCTAAGACTATGCCAAGTACCACAATAATTATACAAACTTTGTGTTCTAGTAAATCTTTAAATACCATATAATGAACTCTGGGAACAAGCTAAAGTTCCCACCTCATCAACAAGCAGCAAGAGATGACCTGCTTTTTGGGAAGATGTGTATTTCAACTCATCGTGATTTTTCTATTCTTAATCAACTTTTCAAAGGGGAGAAGAAAGCAAGGGCAGCAAACAGGTTAGGAGCTGGGAGAAGTGCCTCCTGTTCATGTGTACTTGCTTTAGAGGGAGTTTGTTAGGAACAAAGCCAGGGCTGAGTCCTGTAACCCTCACACGTGAATGGTGTAGATGTGACTTAGAGGATCTGGCTTTGCTCTCACTGGAGGTTTTTATTCCTTGGTTTTTATTCCATGTCTTTCTGCTGTGGAATTCCCAAATTCACCCCATTCAGTACCTACCTTCTGAAGTCCCACCAGCTCTCTGTCTAGAGTCCCACTGCAGTCCCAGGAATTGGTAGGTGCCTCTACCAATTCTTACCCAACCAGCTGATGAAGAGAGTCCTTCCGTGCTGCTGCAGGTCTCATGAAAACCTGTGCACAAAGAGTCGAGGAACAATGAAGACTTAACAGTTGAAAGCTGTTAAAAGGCAGAACAAAAAACCATTCCATGTATTGGCTCTAACCTTTGTCTCTGGAGAAGGACGTAACCCAGGTGAGGAAAAGGTGTGACTCAATTAATGCCATTTGTACACGGGGACTGTAGAATGGAGGTGAGCATCTTTGCCTGAAACATCTTTACCTTCAAGGCCGATGGCTCTAAATGCTTTTCATTCTTTCTCTCCCATCTGCCATGTTCTGACAGCTACGTGCAAACTCTTTTGATGTGTTTGTGGCTTATTGATCAATTTTTCACTGGTCACAGGACCCTGAAAGATAGGATGGCAAAGGTGCAGCAGGGTGATTTGTACACATCGAGGTGACACTGAGGTTCTCTTTGAGAACCACGTTTGAATTCCTGCTCCAGAGAGAGGTGAGGGGACCCAGCTGTGTTTCTCACTGTTGTTGCATCTAGCATTTAGGATTACTAGTTGGTAGTTGGTATTGCATGGTACCTAAGAGCTTTGGGTGTAGACCACGTGCACACTGCTGTCAAGTACAGAGCAAAAAGCTGTTCCTTCCCTAAGAGGGCCTTCAAGTGTAATTACAAGTAGAAAGCAATAGATGGATCCAAGCAGAATACGGGATTAAAATAAGTAAATCAAAATGAAAGGAGTAAGGGAAGGTCATGTGCTAGTCTCAGCCTATCTGCATCCTATCCAGATGGTTGTAAATAGTAACCAGAGCATTTTGGGAAGGGTTTTGAAGAAGATACTTGGAAACTGTCTTCCTGGAAAGTCTTTGAAAGTGTAGTGGGCAACATGGGAGAAAGAAACAAGGATGCTTAAGCGCGATGTGCAGGTGGGCACTGGGTGCAAGCTGTGGTTGGGTTTAGGAGGGCAGATGTTGAAAGATGTTTTCATCCTCAAAGAAAGGATGAAAAGCTGTCAGTACTTGTTACTGAGCTTCACATGGGGAGGGCTGGCAGAACAGGAGGGAGAGGGTTGGAAAGACACCACCATATAGGTACAGAAGGGGAAGGAGGTGACAGATATTTGGATAAAGGCAGGTCTCAAAACTTACCATATTTAGGTGTGCAAAGACTTCAAGCAGAGAAAGAAGAGAGGGAAGTAGTAGAAGAGCCTGGCTGCCTTGCAGGATGAGCATGAATGGCTACAAGAGCAGAAGGAAAAGGGAAAATTTATCTTGCACTTGCTCTATGATCTCCTGAGATGGCATTAGTTCTGGTGAGTCTGATAAAACGCACGTCCTCTCACTCCTTATCCTTCAGCTGCAGGAGGGAAGAAGAAATTACATTCTGCTTTTCATCCGTCTTTCTCTCTCTCCTCTCCCGAGGAGGACAGTACATAGCCTCTCAAGTTGCCTGCCTCTAAAACCGCAGCTGTATTTTAGCAAGTTTGCTTATCTGCGTGTGGTCTCAGGGAGCGAATCCGAACTGCAGTGATGCACTGGCTCTTTTCTGTCTTCTATAATTTCTTCCATTTGTTTTTCAATTATAAAAAGAGAATTGTGAAATTATAAGGGAAATTATAGAAATTATAAGGAAAGCTACAGCGTAATGAAGCATATAAACTCAGTGTTGATGCTGAAATAATTTCTGGCCTTCAGGAGAGGAGACTCGCATGTCTTCATACCGATGAACTAGGAGTACATTTTCACATGAGTATTCCAAAATTTTTACGATTTTCCCAGCAGGTTTCATATTACACAACATTTCGATTAACCATGGATTATCACTAGAGATGGAGGTGAGGATTCATCTGACAAATGATGATAATTTAAGTAATGATTTAGGTGATGTGCACTTGAATGCTAATTCTGTTGTGGCTTGGAACATGAGACATGATTAATGTAGACAGTTTTCATGTGACTAAAAGGATCCAGATATCAGCCCACAGCTGTTCCCTTTTTGGAAGGCAGCTCATATTTTTCAAGAGGTGATAGAGTATCAGTTTGCAAGGCATTTTGTTCTCTGTTGTATACTCCCAGACTTCTGTGAGCAAAGGCGGATCCACAAATGAGGATTTAGTCTTCCAGCAGTGTGTCAAGAGCAGCCTGTCCCCTCTCCCAGGTGTGCAGGGACACAGAATAATTAGCTATGATGAGAGTGATTTCGGTGCTCAGGGATGCGTACAGAGCATCATTGCCCCATGTGGGGTTTTTCAGCATCCCACAAGGATGCGTGTACCTGAGTGATGAGCTCAGCTTGCAGACGAGCTGTCCCAAACGCCACTGTCCTTGCAGGGGGCTCCTCTTCAGCAGGAGGCAGCTGCCCATTAGCTCCCAAGAGGATGGAGGGGCTCGGGGAGGGCATGTTTGGAGGAGAAGGGGAAATCCTGCGCGGGATCAAAGTGAGAGATGAAAAAATGTCAGTATATTTTTTTCCTCCATTCAATTTGTTTCTTGTTTTGGAGAGTGTAGGTGCTGCCCTCATTAGAGCAAGCCCATGGAAACCAGTCCTGCTGGAACTTGAGGCCCCAAAAGACATTTCAATGAATGTAAATTTTGAATAGAAAGCAACAGACAGAATTGGCCAAATTATGTCTAAAATGGGACTTGAGCGCCTGGATTATTCAGAGTCCTTGGAGATGCCTTAATTCTGCATTTCCTGATGTGTGTGTGCATGGATAGAGCTCAGCTGCGAGGTGGCCGTACACACTGCTCTGTGTCCTACCCCTGCATAATACTCTGTAATTTCAGAAATGATGTTAACTTTAATGATTTAACAAGAAATATAATTACGGTTTCTGCAGTAACCGTGGCTTTAAATATCCTGAATTATGTACATGTATAATCTCAAACATAATGAAATAGTAATGCAGCTCATTGCATGTAAATTACATTCAAAGTTAGGACTGTTAAGAGAAAACCGCTTTTGAGTGATCAGGATGGAAAAATATGTATGAGAAACCCCTCCCTAGCATGAGAATTCCTGCTGATTCGTGCTTGGGAAGTTAAAGATAAAATAAAGTAGAGGGTTGCTTTTTGCTTTGGTCCTCCGAGGTCTTGCTTTGGGGTTGGTTGCATTCGAGAAGAGCGTGTCCTGGGAGTGGTGGTAGCCCCTTTGTTCAACCAAAAACTGGCCAAGAAACTTTTGCCTTGGGGAACAAATTAATTTGTGGTGGTTCACTTGCAGTTGGTTCGTTCTCTTGCAGAGACGTAGCGCAACGTGTGCTCGCCAAGGAGAGGAAGAGGGGTGTGAAGATGGGTGGCAGCAGTGTTATGAGCAGGGAAGCAGAGGGAAGGAGTGCAACACATTGGCTGATACAACAGATGCTCCTAAAATAGCTGGGAAAATTGCCAGTGGGCTGGAAACACCAGAGTGACGGGAGCACAGGACCTCCCTGCCCACCTAAACACCGAAAGGAGCAGTCCTGCCCCCGGCGAGCAGGAGCTGTGAATTCTTTTTTGCTTTAAAAGGCTTTGCGTCTGTGCTACGGCGTGGGCTTGCGAGGACTTTTTTGATCTCTTGCAATCACAGCCCTGCCATCTCGGGTACAGGAGGGGAGGGCAATCCAGCTTTCTCACTCTTATTTAAAACTGAAGTGGTTTCTTTTTATGTTTTGTATCTAGCCAGGGAGTTTTCTTTCTTCCTTTTCTTTTGGATTTACATTAGTGTAACGGAGAGGAGGATTTGATTTTATGTCTCCAAATGAGTAGTTCTGTGTTTCATACCCTAGTAGAAGATCTGTGGGGATATGGAGGAGGTTTAGATGTGGCACTGAATACTTGAAGTTTTAATAAGGCCCTAGACTTAAATTATGAATCCTTACAGATCACTCTAATAGTCATTAAAGTATGTTATTAATGAATATAAAAAAAGCATGGATCTTTGACTTTGCCTTGGAGTACCTGCGCTTTTCTTGTATTTTGATCCTACAGGTTTAGAGATTCTATTTCTGAGCTGTTCTAGCTGTAGGCAAGCACTTAAGTAAAATTATACTGGGGAGTTAGTGAACTTTTAAACAAAAAACAGCACACCAGAAGTTAGAACAAAAGACACGGTAACTAGGTGCAGGCAGAGAGAATGATTTTGTCTAGCAGTAGGATTTAAAATATTCAATATCTCCAGTCTCTTGCCCCCGTCATACTCCGACTAGATCGTGGTAAGTTTAAATACCACTGAAAGAAACATACATTAATTTATGTTGAAAAATCTTACTTTTTTTTTTTTCTTTTACTGTAAGCAAAGCTGCTACATCACCATAAACAAGGTGACCTCTTGGGGTAAATTATTTACCTCGGTATGCGCAGAGGCAGTGAATAAGCTAATCTCTTTCTTTACAGGATACTGTTGTTGAAAAAGTAGAATTTATGTTTAATACTTCCATGGTTGATTTCTCTCCTTAGGCTTATATAACCACCAGATGTCTCTAAAACCATATTCTCTCATAAACATTTTATGGTCTTTGAAGATGTTGAAAATCTGGGATTTATAGGACTATTACATCCATCTACCCAGGGATCAAAAACTCTATTACAATTACCCCAAGTGCAAAGTCAGAAAATTTATTTAGTTGTGCAGATAAGTTTGAGAATTTTCAAAAGTCCTCATTTAATCTGTATACAGTAAAATTTAATATATTAACCTCCTTTTGAGACATAAAATTAAAATCCCTGTAGGATACAATAGTTTTATCAAAAATGGATGTAAAAGAAGATTTATTAAGCGGGATAGCAACTCTATGAATCTGAATATGCCATATGGTATCCTGCTTCCTTGTGCTTGTTTGAAGTTCATTTGGTTTCTTACAAATACACTTTTTAGATTCAAATAAAGAAGTCCCAAATGAAGCAGAATTCTGGATGAACTGGAGAAAAATGTCTGCCTCATGTTCTGAAGGATGCCTGCTGCCCTTTAACTTCCTGTATCAAATCTTGAGGCTGGTAGTTCAAGCAGATCAGATGACAGCCAAGATGCGGTCTCACAGGTATTCAGAACAGGTATGTGCAAGCTGAATATCCTGCTTTGTTATCACCTCTGCCAGCGGGTAGCAAAAAGCACTTCCTCTTGGAAAAGGTGAACTTGACCCTTACAAATTAAGAAGGGTGAGGAGGAAGAGGGTGAATCCAAGGGTCTCCGGTACAGGATATTACCTGTGGCTGGAGCAGGGAATGCCTACATCTGGTGCTTCCTAAGAGGAACCACTTAGCACTAACTTTGCATTTGCACTTCTGCCTTGCCTTGGGAGCATTCAGAGCTGTGATCTGAAGTTAATTCACATCCAGCTGGCATGGCTGTTGGGTTGGAAGATCTGTAAGAAGCTACTGAGCAGGGCAGAGCCCCAGATATAAGCACAGACACTGCGGTGGTGTCTTGGCCGCGGAGCCAAAGCCCGAGGAGAAGGCACTGAGGGCTGCTGCGATGCGGCGGGACTGCTGCTGGTGGCTCTTGCATTTGTCCAGCAGCTGCCTTGGTTCAGCTCTGGCTGCCCTCGGAAGCATGGCCATTCAAAAACACTGAATTGGCAGAGCTGCAGCTGTGGTTTGGTGTTTGGAAGCTTTTGTCTTGCTGCCTCCCTGGCTGTCACTGGGTCTTTGGGATGGGATTGTGCTCCATCCACGTCTACAGCCCAGCTAGCACTCGTGAGCTGTGCTGAGGGCTCTGGCAGGCAGCAAAGACAAGCTGTAAACCAGACTTTTGTGCAGGGGTGGGTGTGGGCTACTAAACAGCTGTTAGGTAGTAATAAGTTTCATTGCCAGCTTGAGCCTAAGTGGTTTCTGCTGTTGTATGTTTTACCTGCTTCCTATCCGCATAGATGGTAGGAAACAGCTCTGCAGCTGAAATGTAATTCCCAACAGAAGGCAGAGAAAGCTCACTTGGGATGGAGTCTGAGTGCCCTACAGGTACAGCTGTGCTGCTATTAACCATAAGCAAGTGGTTTTCCAAGTTCTAACTATTTTTATGATCCAGTCTTGCTAATTTTGTTTACCATGTGAATGCTATTATCGATGTTTTTTAGAGCAACATAAATATAAAATGGCGCTTATCTCCTTAGGAGTCCCAACCCTTTATTAGCATCTTTGCAGTTGAAAAGAGGTAAGGAAATCTTTATATTTGCAGTGGAGGGCACGATGTCTACATTCGTAAGAGTTTGCAGCTCCTGCCCACTACTATATCTCCAGTGTCCCCACCGTCGCCTCTGCTCCCTCCCATGTCTGCAGTGGGTGCTGCAGAGGAGCACAGAAGTGTTGAGACTGGGTTGGGGGGTGGGAGTGCTGGCTGGCTGTCAGCATGGTTGTGCTGCTTCGCAGCAGCATGTAGTTCTGGAGTTGAGTCTGAAGCCCTTGCGTAAGCGGGGAAACCCACTTACAGCCACTTATGGAAAGCCTGCAGACTAAGAGACATGATTTTTATCCCATCGCCAGTGTTCAAAAAATTGTAGGAATTAAAAAACTTCTGAGACCCCCACGTCTTATCATATTTGTTTGTAATTGCCCAATGCGCTCGGGGATTCTCGGAGGAAAAGCAGTTTTAGGTTGCATGGAGTAAAACTCAGTAAGAAGGCTGGTCTGCCTCGTTCTGTGCTTCACTTTTTCTCTCTTAGTTCAGTAGGAGTACTCTGTAATAGGCTGCAAAAAGCTATTTTCTTTCATGTTAGACCAGAAGCTATTTTTCTCATGACCATGTTGCTTTGCTTCACTAAGTGTGAAACAGGACCTAATGCAAAAGGCCAGCTCAGTAAAATGTGCAGGCCCTGATTCATTCGCATGTCAAACACGTCCTTGTAACTCGAGGCTTGCTTAAAGCTTACAAACGTAGTGAAGGGTTTGCAAGATCAAGGCCATTCTGGTTAAATCTAGAAAAGGGCTATACAAGTCTTTCCATTCAAACTTTTTTTTTTTTGATTATGAGTAGCACCCGTAGATTTATTTTAATGACCAATGTTTATTGTATTGGGACCTGATTACAAAGTGTTGATTACTGTCGGAGTCACCTCCCAACAGCATCGTTAATGTGGGAACAGACCCAGCAAGGCAGCCAAAGTTCAACAGGAGAATGAAGTTCATTTCAACTGACTTCAACCCTCTAAAGGTCAGGAAGCTGGGCTAATGTTTCTCTCTAGCCTTTCCCTTCATCACATCCCATTCAGGAAAATGCAATAGATGGGAAGAATTGTCTTCTCCAGTACCACTTTTCTTCTATTGATCATGGAGGAATCCCATCAACAAGCTCCAATTAGCCATTTAGATGCTCTACCTACACGCATATATGTAGAACATATGCACAAATCATTCATTTTCCTTCCCTGATGTGCAGTTATAGTTGGTAAGTGGGCATATAAAACTTTGAAACCCTTTTTTGCCTGAGTAGGCTGTTTATTACCTTATTCTGTAGAGAACACAATAAATTAATTAGCACAGTGAACTGTATTTACATGGTCACCTGTACACTATCAGGCGGAACAAGGTTAAGAGATGCATGGGCAAATTTTGTGGCAGTAGGAATGATTTATTATATTATTATTCGTCTTTTGTAGGACCCATTATTGAGTTAATGTAGTGTGTGAATCTGAGGCAAGAGTTTTAAAAAACGTGTGCGCTAATCAATAGTTTGTGAGAGCTTGAGAAACAGGTTATTGAAATCAGTCATAATTGGCCATAGATAAAATCCTAATAAATCACTGGTAATGCAGTAGTTCTCTTCAAATTGAAAAAAATTGAAAGATTATGAGAGGGTTGGAGCAGTGAGCTGTGAAATTATTCACGAAATGAAATGATGGAAGAAGAACTGATAGTGATGGAGGGATACCTGTATGGGAACATCTTAGTGAAGAAATCACCATTTCCTGATGGACAGACCTTCAGGGATGAAGAGAGATTGAGAGGAGAAATTGATTATAATTTCCCAGGAAGCACCAGCCTCCCTCCAAAATGGAGGCTGTGTGCTACCACCATTTGCAGTGGCTGAAATGCATGCTGTAATTTTTCCTTTCTGTCATATGATAATTTTAAAATGGGAATATTTAATTTCAATCAGAAAGCTTCATCTTTTGGATGAGATGAAATGCTAGGACCATGCCAGCCTCAAGACTCATTTTAACGCAGGGTGCTGATTTATTTTAGAAGAGGAAAATCCACTTTCTGTGCAGAGGGCAGCACCTCCAGAGCATCCTACCTGAGCCATCTCGAGCATTTCCTTCTTGCTGTCCCCTGCTCTGGTCCTGAGCTGGAGAAGCAGCAACGTGAGCACTGGAGCCCGGTGTTGCTTGCTGACACTGGATGAGTTCCTGCAGCCCAGCAGCTCTGTGGGATGTGCCTGGATGTAGGCAAAGTGCATTTAAGGGAATCAGAGAAGTCTCATGGTATGATTTTGACGTAGTCATTTTGATCTACAGTGTGCAGCCATGCTCTGAGCTGGGGTTTTTCTCTGCCCGTGGTCTCTGTGGACTCTGCCTGGTGTGTGCAAATTAATAATGCTGCTAGATGCCACCTGGGTCGGCACGGTTAGAGGTAAAAAGCTGGATATTTTATAACTGTGTATTATTTGTGGGAGAGGAAAAAAGTGTATAATCATAACTTATTGTGCGTATGGAAGGGAACGGAGTGAAAGTTCAACACTGGCATTGTAGCTCCTGAAGTATTGTAACTTAATGCAAACCAATTTTTACATGGAAGCCTGCTTACTGCAAACGTTCTCTAACACCAACATTTACATCCCCAGCAGCAGCAGCACAATTTCTTTAAGAAGATATTGGTGTGGGTCAAGAGGGAAAAACAGCTGTCTCCAAGGTATTATCTTAATACGGTATGAAGTACTTCTTAGATTGTGTTTGGAGCATAGGGTCAAGTTTTGGTCATCCAATTTCTAAAAAGATTTAAAAAAATAGGCAAGCTGGTAAATAATAAAATAGTAGAGTAGCCAAGATAACAGATGGAAATTTGATCCAGGAAAAGACCAACAACTGGATTTTTTTTTGACCGGAGCATAATTAAGAATCAACACTTAAGTAGTTAAACTAGATAAGGACCTATATAGCATTGTCCTATGGTTATGGACCCTCATAGCATGTCTTAAGGACCTATAATATGTCTTAAGGTACACGGTTTCAGCATAGCAGCAGCTACAAGTGCTGGAGAGCGCCTGCAGGTGGAGACCAGGCACATATGCAATAAAACCCCTGTTGCCAGTGCAGCTTCAGGTTGACACGGAAACAGAGGTCTAATTGCACACACTTGATTGAGATCACCTTTGCCAGCACCTCACACGTTGCTGAAAGCCGTGCACTCCGTGGGAGGGTAGAAATTAGGCCTGTGCTTGGTAACTGCATGGCTGTGAAAATGCTGCAGCCACGCTTGAAAATCATTTTGCTAAACTAATTTTTCAATATGCAAACCTTGTAATAAGAACCTCTACGCAAGTAGCATTCAAATTGTCTTCCCATCACAGTGCACAAGGCTCTTAATGACATTGTCACAGCATTTTCATGAACTTCCTAAACAATTTCTTATTGTATTCCTCCATTACAATGAAACCATCATGGGCTCTCTGCAGGTTGGCATTGAGCTATTATTGCTGTTGTAATCACACACACACGGACTACATAAGGATGCTCTAAATATTTTATTTCTATGTATAGTAAAATTGCAAGACAGGAGTTACGTGAAGTGATTTCCTTCGCTGTGAAATAGGGGCTGTTCACAAGATTTTAGCTGTTCACCGTTGAAAAGACTTGGTTTTGCAAGATGTCTGATGCCTCCATTTCCACGGCTCTAATATGGAAAAGTGCACCTTTTGAATATACTGTATTTAAGATGTCTTCAGAGCTGTTCCCTTTAGGCCTCTTGAGCCAGAGGCAGGCAAAGATAAAATATTTCTTTTGTTTTTCAGTGTCTAACCTGATGTGAACCATTAGAAGTAGTATATTTTTGGTTTGGTTTGGTTTCAGGAAATACACTTTTCCATCAAATAATGCTTTCATTTGTTACAAAGGTGATCAGGGCTAACTACCATATCACTGCTCTCACAAGGTCCAGCTACCGAATGGTTCAGTGCTTTGCTGAAACTTGCATTAAAATAATTCTCTAGAGAGTAGTTTTTGTCGTGTACCAGACAGAAAGAACAGTTCTGGTTAAATGCATTATGATCTGGAGTTCCTCCTTTCGCTTCATCAGGCTTTGGATAATAACACCTTCTGTTGCTAAACTACTTCTTCCATATCTGTTGTCACTATTAAACCATTTGAAGTAGAACATCAGTGAAATGTTTTGGGCTACAATAAGAGATTATAGACCAAATACAGTAAACTATCAGCATTTTCTCTGGAAGAATAAAGGTGAGGCATAGGTTTCTACAGCTAGACAATTCACACGTGAGAAAGCAGTATAATTCCAAAAGCCTTAGTTTTATTTTTTATTTTTATTTTTAAATTAAGCAATTTCAGATTTGCTGCTCTGGAGACCCAGACTTTTTGTTGTTATAATGTTTCTTCCTTTTTTCTTTTTTCCTGTGTTACAATTCCTGTTTACTGAATCAAATTTGCATGGCTTTTGGAAGCTAAACTTTTATAGGACCAGTAATAATCTTGTTGCCATCGTATTATCCTCTTACTCAGGCTTAAAGGCCAGTTTGACTGAAAGGGAATAACTGCAAATGGTAGGTCCCTGAATCTAATTTGCATGTAAATTAAACGTTTCAGAATATGCATATGATTTCTGAACATATACAAAGTGCACTATTTTGATTTCTGGAAAATAAAAATACATAACATTAATAAGAAGAATATGATTTATATAGTGGCTTTATCTTACCAATTTCTGTTCACTTGAGCCTTTTTTTTTAAAAAAAAAAAAAAGCTTCAGTGGCAATGGCAGATTATTTCTGCTTGTAATGCGCATCAGGATGAGACAACCCCCCCCTTGTTTCCATTCACATTAATAGATGACTCTCAGGTTAAATGCTGTCTGAAGCCTAACACACTAGGAATTGTTAATATCAAGCATTATTTTACTATAGTCAGGTGATGAATGTATGAGAGCAAATGGAGGGGAGGAGATTTTAATATATGGATTTGTCCTTTGGCTTGTTTTGGTTCTTTCTGTTATATCCAATTATATTAAACACCGCCCTCATTCTTTGCTTGAGATGGACGTTGCAAAAGATGGTTTCATAAGGATAGCTGAGAGAAACTAAAAAATCAATCAAATAATAATAAAAATATGATGAGAAATGGAATGAGGGGGAGGGGGAAGAAAGATGCCTGCTTGATTTTAGCTTGTATTTAGAAAGTTTTTATGGATCCTAAAGGATTCACTGAACCTGCTGAAAATTTGGGCTGTCTCTTTGAAATAGAGTTGCTCATATTTACTGCCGAGTTATTGTTGAGTTTATTACTGAGTTACTCTAATTGTTTGGTTATTGGAAATATGCAGGCTCAGCAGCACAGTCAAAAGGACAAAAAAGCACCAGAAAAAGTTGGGGGATATATATATATATGTATTTTTTTTTTATGAGCACATTAATGATGACAGACATTCCCTGTGCTGGAGCTGCTTCCCTTCATTCTAATGAAGATGTGATGAGCTAACCACAGGATGCTTGTGTCTTGAAGGCAGCCATCAGCCTTTGCTACATGCAAGCTAGCAAGAAAGAAAGATTTGGAGAAAAAGGGGGGTTGGTGTGTGTGCAGGAAGAAGTCTGCATGTGCAGTGGTCAGGGCTTAGCCTTGCTTTGCTTAGGCAGCCTTTGAGGAGGTTGAGCACCTGCTGATTCCTGTGGGAATTGAAGATACTCCATATTTTGCAGGAGAGAGGCCAGCCTCCTCCAGGTCTGCACTGCCAGCTGCCTGCTGTGGCAGCCAAAACAGATGCAGCTTGGAGCTTATCGATCTCAGCTGACGCCCATAGCGTGAGGTAAAACTTAACTTTTGCAGAGCTGTGGTGTTTGTGCTCACTGTCATGGTTTTACATCAATATGGAAGCACCCTGGTTCTTTAGGAGCACAGTTGCTGTGTGTGTGTTGTGTACAACCTGTGTAAAAACCAACCTTCATTGTGAAGGCCATTATAAAGAAAACTATGTGTGAATTGCCATCCTTTATTTTAAACCCATTCTCTACACTCTGTCCAGGAGAGGAAGTAAATCCACCCAGGTTAGCTCAACTGCATGGATAAGGAGGGATTTTCTCTGCTGCTTCCCTGTTCTTGTACATATGGTTTAAGCCCAGACTGCTTTCTGCTGCCCTCCCCACACTTCCCTCTCTCTCTCAGGTCTACCAACTTATTTCCCACTTGCTTTTGATGCTCCTGAAGGGCAGACTTTGGACTGCTTGTGCTTGTTGATCCAGCTCTGCAGTGCAACAAGCTGGCCAATGTGGTGGGCCGCTGGCTTGCAGGAACAGCGTGTGGGATTTTGTCCATCTTAATGTGCTCCCTGGCAATTGCAGGGATATACCTTATGTAGCAATGCGAGCATGGGCCTGAAAAATACAGCAGTTGACCATCATTAGTGTGCAAACAAGGATGCATTTAAAATAAATGTGTTAGTACGATGCTCTTGTTACTTTTTGCTTTGCGGAATATAGGTGAGCTGCCTGGCACAAGTGTTAGGGTTGTGCCCATTTTAATCAGCCTGTGAAAACTCATCAAGTTCATGAGCTCAAAAACACTTTAATTAAAAATAATAATAACCATAATTGTAAGAAGAAACCACCACCACAACAACAAAAAACCTCTTACCTATCAACTTCTATTTACTTGTTTAATTTGACAAATGCTAAGAAAGTCCCCTCTGCTGGCAGTTGGTGTAACAGTTTTTCAGACCACAAGGTATTTGTACATCAAAATATATGTATACTTAGGCTTTCCTGAAGAAATTTCTGACAAATCTTAAGCTTTGTTTCTTCTATCAGCTGCACTGGTATTTTTGACCCTGCCAAAACACAGGAGATATTATAATGCACAGCCTTGCTATTAAGAGGAAGGTGATATTGAAGTTAGGAGCGCAATGAAATATCTGGAGAGATGGGAAGCTCTAGTTGAAAGGATGCTATTATAGTCCTTTCTGAAAGTTATCAGTACAGAAGGGCTGTTTTAATATACAGCGCTAGTTTCAGAAAGCATCAGATTCCTGACACTGTCATTAGTCACACTGCTCTTTCATTCAGAGCGGCAATACTTCATTTTCTTACCGAGCGCCTGTAGACTTTATTTCAAATAGTTTCATAGCTGATATCAACAATTGAAAATGTGCTGATCAAACATCAGGATCTCAGAGGACTTCAGAAAATTAACAAATAAAACCTCACAAATGGCATATAGCGTGTGTGTTGATGTGAGACGAAGAAAATAGGTGCCCGTGCAAACAGAGAGTTGGTTTTTCAGGAATTGTCATTTGGGACATTTTCACCCTGTCTGTATTTTCTCCAAGGCTCTTTTTGCTTTAACTCTGCAGTGTCTCTGCCCTTTTACTGGGGTCTGGCTGCTGCTTCTGGCAATTGCCACAGCAGCTACACAAAACCTTTCTAAGCATGACCTGGAAGGAAAACCTGTCCCTGAACGAAAAGCAAAGGAAATTCAACAGGGTACAATGTCGTCTTATGTGCTGAAATTTTGATAGGCCTTTTGGCTGGTTACTGCTTACTCTTCTGCAGGAACTTCTGCATTTCTTATTCCTGGTTGCGTAAGCCTTGTCAACACTCAGGAAAAGGGACAGGACCTGGAGATGACACCCTACTTTGGAGTGAGGACAGATATACCACAGAAAAAGTGCTGTAAGCCCCATATATACGCAGCTTTCATTTTCACTAAAATGAAAGAAGTGCTGGTATAAAATTATTCCTGTTAGTACTGGACACTGACCCAGGAATGAACCTTGGCCTCATTTTCAGCTTGCGTGTAGCAGCCTGGAGAATGCTGGAACCTTCTGGACAGCCAAAAGGGCTGTTGCTGTTTAAAATGTATCTTTAGAAACATCAAACAGAGTGAATAAATTAAAATGTGTATAGCTGTCATCGCTGAGAATGTATTTCTGGTTCACTGATTTAATGTAGACAATTGTGGTTTTCCATGGTGATTGCGTAGCAAGTCATGTGGCTCAGAGAATTAATTGAGTTGTAACACCTTGTGCTTTAGGTGATGAAATGTTTTCTTCTCTTCGTAAGTCCTGTGGCAACCCTACATGCACAGTTGAGTACGTGAATATTGGGAATGTCTTCAAAGTGAGCCAAGCTCCATTGAGGAGCAAACTGGAGTAGTAGTAGGGCAGAGCCCTGCAATTATGAAACCTTACTGTGGGGCAGGATTATAGAGATGTTAGGGTTCATTAATTGGAAAAAACACATCAGTAAAGTGAGGAAGAGGTTCACCCTTTGCGTTGACTCTTCAGAGACGGTAGGCAGGGGCAGAGACACCTACCAGATAGAGTTCTGTCAGAACAAGTGCCCCCAGGATGTATTTTGACAACACCACAGACATCTGGGCAGGGAGCAGCCTGAATTTATGGCAGTGATCCTGGACTGCAAAGCCAGAGCATTGCACCGTGTGTCAGCCACCACTTGGTGCATTACAAGCTGTTTCTCATTGCTTTTCGCTTTCCTGGAAGTAAATTTTTTATCATGCTATAAATGAGGTAACTGAGGGGAACCTGCTACTGGCAATTTGCATGCTAGTTTGTCTCTAATTACTGGAATATCATTACTGAGGCTAAAAGCACGAGACGATAATACGAAAAATACACACACAAAATCCATAGGGCTAAAGGGCAGTAACTATTTTTGGATGAGCAGCTTTGCCTTTTAACAGGGAAGGAAAAAAAAGCACCTAGATTTATTACTAATGATGGTATAAATGCAGACTAATGCAATTTTAGAGTTCAATTGAAAAGGGAAATCTCAAATTAAAAGTGATTCGTAGTATCATCTAGTGAAATACCTGACAGAAGAACGAACACAGAAAAAAGATGAGACCAGTGCCATCCCAGAGCCTTACTTGTCACGATGGAGCTAAAATAGTCAGGGGGACCATAATCTTTGTGAAAGTTTGGGATATGAAGGAGCTGTGCCTTTGGACCATCGGTGTCCCCTTTAGTGTAGGAGACATGGTGATGTGAGTGTGCGAGGGCTTGTGCCTGCATCATCTGGTGTAAGAAGGGACTGGAAGCACTGTAGTCGAGGTGTTACCAGAGCCTGCTCTCTCATCTCGCTTTTCGTGTCCATGATATATCTAATGAATAACATCTTTCCAGGTTTTGTGGGACCTCAGACAGGTCTCTTTGCTTGTCTTGCTTCAGGTAGTGCTTCTCTGTCAGCCTGGGGAATATCAAAGTCTGGGTATTTTTTATTTTTCCAGAATAATGGATTTAAATAACATCCTCATCTTCTGCTTTCTGTCAGCTAAAGCAGCATCTTCCTCGTGCAGCTGTAGGTATGACTCTTAATGAGTCAATAAACAGCTACATGTATAATTTGTTATCTAGCTCTGCCTTATTTACAGAAGTAATGCAGCTTTCACTAATATTTGATGACTACAAGCGAGGTGGTAAGTTAGGTAATTGCTAGCAAAGTTACTGATGCAGAACAACTTAAGTAAGTGTAAAGTTTGTCAGGCTCTCGCCAGCTTCCTCCCATCCTGGGAACAGAGTGCTGTGTGGGGGTCACATCTGTGCAACCAGAGGAGGCCTATGTGGGATTTAGGGGCACTTTTCCTCCGCATATGGCATGGTGAAACCTCAACAGTGAACAAAAGCACCCTGGCAAGAAGTAAGGGGATGTTACTGAGAAATATTGCCTCAGGGAGCCGCCTAAGGGGTTCTGTGAGGAGAGCACGACACTGCCTGTGAAGCTCCAGAAGGTTCCACCACAGGGCCTGGTCCTGGCGGTGCCTCTGTGCAAGTGGGCAGAGGAGCAAAAAAAAAAAAAGGCTCTGGGAAAGGGTGTTCTGAGGTAAAAATCGTGGGGAGCAGCCCTGTGGGCCCTGAGGGGCATGTGGGGGTGCTCCAGGCACCGGGCAGAGCCCCCTGCAGCCCCCAGAGACTGCGGTGGGGCAGGGAGAGGTGGGAAGTGAAGGGGCGGCAGTGAGGGGCAGCAGGGTGCAGGCCGAGGGCAATCCACCACATGGGCAAGCTCAGAAAAAGAGGAATAAATCTGCACGGTGTTCATGCAAGTTGTTCTCTTAACAGGAGGAGGTTTGTTTCTGTCTGAAGAGAGAAAATTCATCTTTGAAGGCTGTGGGGCACCTACAGGATGAAATAAACACTGACTGATGAAGTGTGGAATGACCACAGGTATGTTCCCTCTCGCTATGCTGACGCTAACAATTCCTTTTCCTCGCTATCACCTCACAGCTCCTGGTCTCTACTGTGCCAACGTGGCACTGACCATCCCAGCTGTGAAGACTGGGACCATGTCCTAGTCTTGTCTGACAAAGCCTTCCCGCTCCCCAGATAGTTTCCATGGGGTTTCCCTGCAAACAGCTTGGTGAAAGCTGAGGGCAAATGGCCTTTTCCAGCATCTCTGTTTGGAAGGTTTTTCTATCCCACTGCAAGTTTCTTCGCTGCTATTTATATTGTGCTCTTAAAGGATATCTTTGGTTCTAACTATAATACCAACATGGGCCACTTTGTATTATTTAGTCTCCTGGTGCTTTGCCATCCATGTTACAGCTTGTGCTTATGTGATTTGTTCAGTGTATGACTGAGTGGTTGCACAGGTATATTGTGGGGATTTCCTTTCCATTATTCAAAAGAATAAAAAGTATTTTACTGGGCAGAAGAATTAAGGTTCTTGGAAAAATCTGATTCTTGAGCTAATACTTTGAAGTCTAGTTAGGTAAGAGACAGGTAATTTAGCAGGTATTTAGCAGTTACAATGAAACGAGTAGAAATTTTTTCGGTATAGAAGTGCTGGATCTCAGTCCCATATTAACAATGTGAGCACAGCGCTCCCTATCACTAAAGTTATTGTTAATGCCACTGAATAAGTAAAGTATTATCTCTGTGATACAGTAACACAATCACAAGTGAAATTACACAGTATAAGGAGTTCTACTTTAGTGGAGCTGGATGGAAAGATCAATACACATCAGTTTTGCTTTGTTGTACTGTAAAAGTGAAATGGTGTCTGTGGTACAAGTATATGATTCTAATTATATCATTTTGTAAAAATAGAAAGTACGGGGTTTTGGACAGTAATAAGAAGTCTTCCAGAAGATGCCTTTAAAATCCAGGAAATAAGAGACTTGTGTTACAGCACTTCCTATAGAACTGCTTGTGCTGAATTCTCCATTAATCTTCATCTGTATTTTCCTTCTAAGTAGAGATGAGCTGTAACACTTAGCTTGTGCTCATGGCTTCAACTTTTTGGGGTTATTCAATTCACTAATTGATTGGATGGATTGGAAGCTATTTAAAGTAATCTACCGCGAGGGTGTAGAGGTGTAACATAATAGCTGGGTTTTTATTGTTGTTGTTTTTTGTTTGGTTGGTTTTGTTCTTTTTATTTAAATCATGAAGTGTTTTGCAGTACACTTTGAAAAAGGCAAAGGTTACCCATGCACCAAAAACTCTGTGTTTTTAGTTGTCGATTGAAAATGCAGGTACTAAGGAAAGAAGTAAGAACATTTAAAAAATATTATTGTAATACTTTCACATTTTCACCTTCAAAGCTTAACACTACTGCATTTGTGACTGTGTTTGCATAAAAGTTACTGGGATAAAGTCTCCAGAGAGAAAACTTGCTGGAGTAGAGAAAGAAACTTTAACAACTGTGGCTGCAAACTTTTCCCAGAAAGGGACCAGCATAAGCTCAGAGGACCTTTAAAAGTTGTGCTGGTTTGCTGGCAAATCTTGTGCTTGGGCAGTATGGATGTGCATTTATTGTCTCCTTCACTTTTCTACTTTTCTAGATTTCTAAGTGCAAAAAGTAGGAAAGACTCACTCCTTTTTCTTCTCGTTTCATACTCCTCCTGTTACTGAAGTTGCTTTTTTAGCCAAGTGTATTAAAATGGTGAGACTCCATGTCGCACATGGTTATAGAGCAAAGCGACTTTATACCGTCCTCTTCCTCTCTCGTTTGTGCACAACTCAGAGCCAGATATTTTATCAGACTTTGCACAGTTCTTGGATCTGACCTTTCAAAATGTGGTGGGTCAGTTTGGAAAAAAAAAAGCCTGAAAACTCAGCTGGGGCACACAGTGTGGTGTCTTGGCACTTCGCTTCTGGAGTGAGGAAAGAGACTTCTGATAAATCATCGCTAGTTGGAGCTTAATAAAAACTATTGTCTCTTTAACATAGTCAGAAACAAACAACGTGGTGATTTAATGTGCAGTTGATTTTGATAGGTTTTTTTTTTTACATTTGTTTTTGGTGAGGATGTTTTTGTCCTCAAGGGTATGTTCAGGTAGGTAGCCTATGGTGAGGAATCCAGCTGTATTATCACTTGAAAAGGGTGGAAATTATGCTTTCATAATAATGTGTAAGAAACATTAAGATGTATCCTAACTATATTAAGAAGCAGAACCAGTTGCTTTGTGGAAGCACAAGCTGAGCAAAATCATGTTGCATAGGTGTGCTTCTTACAATAAGAGTTTCCTCAGTTGATTGAAACAGCGTGCTGGGTGAGCTGCAGGAGCATTTGGTACAGACAGCTTTTAAAAACCCATTCTTTGGCAGAAACAATACGTGTTGCCCAGTAGTGGTTTATTCAACTGAGCTATTGACTATGGGACTTCAGAGTTGCCTGCTGCTTGTCTGAATCTTGAAATGTGCCTTTTAATTTTAGAGATGGGAAATAGTCAGAGCTCTTCCTGAGCTGTTAGCATAAAAGGACCTTGGATTCCCATTAGGGAGCAGGCTTAGCCCACCTGAGAGTTAATGGCAGCCTTTTTTTGCTGTGATTTCAACTATGTTCTCTTTCAAAACCTGTCCATTCCTTTCCAGACATGTACATTTGCATTTTACTGTGCTGGCAAAGTTGAAGACACTTGGGAGGAGAAATGGAAGCAAACATTTTAATTCCTTAAACACCCTGGATTAGGGAAGCTTCTTAAAGCATAGAAAATATGGCAGAGGTTTTAGCTGTGTACAGGCATAGTCAGTGTAGTCATAGTCAGCACTGCAAGTTCCTGCTGCATTTTTTTTAGATCGCTTATTTACAGCCAAACTTTTTGAGGGAAGAGTAAGTCCTTTTTCCAGCCTGATTTTTATCATGGTAACTCATTTTATTTAATACATGATCAACTGTGATTAATACTATACAAAATGATGCAGAGACCAAATGAATCTAGCCGTGCACAATTAAGTACATACCCTGTCTGTAGTGTTTGTAAAGGACTTTTCTTAAGCTCAGTTTAATTTTTTTTTTTATTTTCAGTTGGTCCCTAGGAAACAAAGAACTGATGGTGTTTTATGCTAGGTGTTGGAATGTATAATTAATTACTGTTGTTAATGTGCATATGTGCCTGAATTACAAATTAAGTAGTTCAACTAGACTTTTTCAGAGGCAACTATATTGGTTGGTCCATATTTTTATCTTCCATGGTAGAAATTAAATCTTTTTCCATAGTGAAGGTGACCCTCTAACAGATTAATCCAAGTTTTAGTATGATATCCTTTAAAGAATGTCTACTAATCTTGGAAATTAAGACACCATTGATGTGAGCAGATGGAGGGAGTGCTATTCCTTCTTTTGCCATTACTTTTTTTTTTTAATTGGCTTGAGGCAGGTATCTGTATGACTAAGCTTAAAAACAAACAAAAAAGAGGGCAGTGCTTTTTACTGTGGAGGGTCTTTGTAATGTAAATACATATAAACACAAGGATTTTTTGTTTTATATCAAAGCCTGGATCTTGAGGGAAACAGCAAAAAGTGCAAAAAAGTGCAAAATTTGCAGAATCCAATTTTTACTTTCTGCTGCCAATGAAACAGTGAAATATTAAAAATACCAGAAGCTAGCAATATCACTAGTCTACTGTTTGTAAAAGCCTGTGCAGTGTATCCTTGCTAGGAAGAAAACTGAGATCTCTAACAGTTACATGAGTTTTCAAGTCATCTGTTTTTGCTGATCCTATTAGGAGTTTCACTATCAGACCACAGAATCACCTAGATTGGAAGAGACCTCCAAGATCACCTAGCCCAACATCTGAACTAACACTAACAAGTCCTCCACTAAACCAGATCACTAAGCTCTACATCTAAACGTCTTTTCAAGACCTCCAGGGATGGTGACTCAACCACTTCCCTGGGCAGCCCATTCCAATGCCTAACAACCCTTTCGGTAAAGAAGTTCTTCCTAATATCCAACCTAAACCTCCCCTGGCACAACTAGCCCATTCCCCCCCCTCAAAAGAAGCACTCACACAACCCCTGAGCATCGGCAAGAGCTGTTTATTGCCGGGACATCTTGCAGGCAAGCCTGCGGGATGTCCGTGGTGTTTGGTGGCTCCAAGCTAATGCTTGCGATGGAGCCTGAGCAACGAGTAGGGGGCTCGCCGGGCACTCCTGCGATGCTGTTGGTGCTCTCGGATGGCAGAGCACAAAGACATGCCGCAGTAGTCCCAGGCCTGTCCCGGCAGAGGTGGATCCACTTCCACCCGTTCCTCCACATCTGGTGGATCCAGCTCCATGGGCTCCACGGTGTTGGGCACAAGGCTAAGCCAGTCCTTGCCCGGGACTGCCCAAACGGGATGCCTTCCATCCGGAATGTTCTCAGGCCAGGGTGCTGAACCAGGGGGTCGTCCAGTCCCACGCCTCGGTCCCACGCCACTGTCAGCTTGATTTTCATGCATGGGTCCGACGCTGCCCTCTCGTTTACGGCCATTACTGGGTCCCGCACTGTGCTCCGGACTATGGGCACGCCTCTGCTCCCCGCGGCTGTCTGCCTGATGCTCCCGCCTTCGCCCCACGTCACCGTTGCTCCCATGGTAAGGCCCAGGCCCCCTGTCGCTGGGTGTGTGAGGGGCCGGCCTGTTCCCCGCATCGTTGCGGTGCCAGTGGTACCGCCTGTATGTGTCTGTGGGCTGGGCGCCAGAGGTCCCTTGGGCACTGGTGTCTCTTCTCTTGTGCCGCCGGCGCTATCCCTCCGCCCACGACACATCTCCTTCTGCTCAGGTGCATTCCTTCTTGGTGCTTCACCGGGCGGCATCGCCGTCCTCGCACACCAAGGAGGCCTGCTGCTCGCCTTGCTCTTCTAGTCTTCCTCCTGCCGCACAAGCTGGCAGTCAGAGGGCCTAGATGCTCAGCGAGTGCTGGGCCAGCTGCAGGGGGCCTGTTTGATAGGGCCCGCAGCAAAGGCGGGGCAGTGGTGGCCACTGTGACCTCAGCAAGCCTCTGCGATGGAGTGGCCCACGCGTGGCCAAAGGCGGCTGTGTTGGGAGTGGCCTGGAAGATGCCCTCACGTGGACAAGGAGGAGGGTTGGGGGGCTGAGGGCCCCTTTTCTGGGGCTGGCTCCCCCGGGCCATTTGGCTTGCCAGAGAGAAAGGCTGCCCCTCGGCCATGGGGACTGCCCTGCACCTCCCATCCTGTGCCCTGGGTTTTAAGTCTTAGCCCATGATTCTCAAAATATTGTGAGGGAGAGGAGACTCTGAAGGATGATTAGGCAAGCCTTTACTCTGGGCAGTCTGTGTATGTGCTTATTATTGTTCCAGGTTTGCTCTTCCCAAATCTGAGTTCATGATCTCACCTCCCATGCTCTGTTAAATCCTTGTCTGTGTTGTTTTATGTCCCCACTGCTGCGTTCACCACTGAGGCAGATGATCAAATTTGTCTTCATCCCTGGTGTTCCTTCTTCCCTCGCATCTGGGTTACTTGGGAGATTAAACAGTGTCAGGGCTTGCAGCCACCTGTACTGTTAAAACATCAGCAGAGGCACTCCCTTAGTTTTGCTCTCTGCAGTTGGCATGTAGATCGCTCCCAGCCAATGGACAGGATGTGACCCTGTTGTTGGGGATGTGAAGAGTTCAGCTGTTTGAACACAACTGTGCAGTGATAGGTGACAGAAGTGGGCCTTTTTATTTAGTGGTACAGCGTTGAAGTCAGTGTGGAACCAAATTGTTCCACACTGAATATGCTGAATAGAATACTTAAATCTACATTCTTCAGTCACATTTCTTAACTGCTGTCCAAGCATTTCCTTTCTCAGCTATTTTGCTTCTGTTTTTCTTTGTTATTAACCAAGCTAAGCTATTCTTTAGTCAAGAGACTGACATCAAAATTTTCATGCTTGCAATTCATTATCATCATTGCTTGTTCTGCTTGCGCATGTCAGTTTCTGTGCCTTGTGCCAGTGGTATTCTCTACTCTTCATTTCGTCCTTTCCCCGTATCCCTCTTTTCCTGTCTCACCAGGAGCTACCTTCTGCGTGTGGACACCCTTGTGTGCAGCGAACCACCCTGCCTCATTCAAATCCCTACTGAAAATGTCTCTCTGCTCACAAAAGCAGTAAGTGGGATGGAAGAGGGTGGGGAAAAAAAGAAAGCAAAAAGGTGGCCACAACCAGGAGATGTGTCACAAAGCCTTTACTGAATAACTACAGTAATGACATTCTTCCATGTATTTTTCTCAGTTCCTTGTTTATTTACGACCAATATTTGCCGTCGTGTTCAATTCACATAGAGACCAATTTGGGAAAAGGTGACTGGGTGTTATTCAGAAGTACAGTCCCCTCAGAAATGCATGAGCAGGCTGTGCCAGGAGGCATACAGAAATTAAGCAGTCCTGAGTCTCCCTTGTATCCCCATTACCGTGGAGTAAAGGTTACCTTCTTTCCCCATAATTGCAGCCCCCTTTCAAATGACCACATAACAGCATTACCTGGAAATGAAACGAAAAAAAAAATCAAAACCAAAAAGCAGCAAATACCATTCATACTGGCCTCAACAATAACTGGCTGTTGAGAATCTCCCATTTGCAAAATGTCCATGTCTTCTCTTAAACTTTTGTCTGTGCTTGTTATGCATCATATAAATAAATAATTTGGCAATTAATGTGATAGCACCAGTAAAAAGCTCTGCTCCGCTGACTGGTCTTTTCAGGCTCCTAGAAAGCAGACTGATGCTGCAGAGGGGAATAATGTGCTTAATTGTGTCTCACCTACCTGGTTTGCCTTCCGAAACCCCTCCGCACTGTGAAGGTGGAGCTGCGCTGGCACGTCACTGGGGATGCTCGGAGCTTGTTTGGTAAGTGGCAGACAGCTAGTGGCTGCCTTTGGGTGCTTACTGCTCTGCTCGCCTCCCGAAAGTCATCGATAAACGCAGTAGGTGCAGTAATTGGATATAGATGGATGGATGCTGCGCAGTGATAGGGTGTGGATCAGCGCTGAGTAGGTATAATAAGAGTGACCCACCGCATCAGCCCTGACTGACCAACCTGTGGTGGAGAGCTGCTGCTCCAAACCTCCCTCTGCCACTGCTTGAGTTGTGGCATGAAAAATGAGGAAGGTCTGGCTGCCCTCATTGTCCACATCCAGTTACAGTGTGGCTGGACAGGAGCAAGCGACTTAAAAAAGGCTTTTACTGTCTTTGCTCGGGGGATCATAACGTTTTCACATAACGGAGACTGCCCTTCAAGTTCTCAAACCTGCTGAAAAGGTAACCTCAGAGGGGGCTGGACAGCGCTGCACCTGTCTGGTGGCACTGACAAGTCCTGCAGTTTGAGCCCCCCAAGTCGCTCGTGTCGTAAGTCCACCTAAGCAAAAGTGTTCATGTGTGCTTGAGATCGTCAGGCACTCTGAGTCAGAAGACAGTTACACAGTTATCCACGTTTTAAGGCCCTTTTGTGATTTAGCCGTTCAGTTCTTCTCCTAGAAACCCACTGAAAGCTTCTGGAGGAGAAAGCCCTGTCTGAAAAGGGCCCAATAAATGCTGAGGGTTGAGAAGCTGTTGTTCAGCCACTGCTAAAGAGATCTGGTGTGCTGTGGAGCTGCGAGAAGAGATTTTAACAGGCTGGATGCTGCCTCTGCCTGGTGCTTTGCCAGGTGGCCAGGCCCTTGCCGTGTATCCACGATTACCTGTTTGTGCTCGGTGCTTTACATTTCACAAAACAGTCACTTTTGCCACATTTGTAATGCCTGTAGTGATTAGGCAGGAGTTTGCATTTTTCTTCTGCAAGAAATGAGTCAGGTTCATCTCTCTGGGGTTCACATCTGAAAGGAATTTGGAGGGGATTTCTTCTACTAAATTACTTTGATCGTTTCCCATTGCTGCAAAAACCACAGATTTAATTTGCACCAGAGCTCTGCAGGGAAAAAGTGTGAAATGGAGATGGTGAATCCGTATCTTTTCCATCTTGCTGATGCTAAAACCTTCTCCCAGGATTGCTCTGCCTTTCCTACAGGCCCCGCTGCCTTTCTCTGGTGCAACTGCCTCTCAGAGAAATTGTCTGTGCTCTAGGGGCACCCATATTGATTTGTCTCAGTTTATTTTCAGCCTGCTTCATATTTGAGATGTATTTTTAGCTATGAAAGAGAGTAAAGACATTTGAGAATCCAGCTTTATTGATCTCGTTTTAAAAAAGGTCTGGATGTTTGTGGTCTGAAAAATATATGAAAGGTGTCATAGTTATTCAGAGCTATATGTTTTATTTTCCCTGTTTATAGTGGCTATGCAACAGGCTAAATGCTGGTATTTTTGCAGCAATCTATGGCAGAAATGTTGAAGCAAGCAGCATAGCTGATTGCATGTTGTTCAACTGTTTATCATAAATATAGCTCCTGATTGACTTCTGAACTATGATTTTCTGAAGAACTAGAAGAAAAGAGCCAGTATTCTGAGCTTCCAAATGCAAACCCAGTTTTAGAATGATATTTGCATGTTTTATGGCTCATGGCTTTATACATATTTATAATGTTATTTGTGTCTGGGCAGATCTCTTAAATATGAGAAAAATATCTTAATTTGCCCAAGTAATTGAGGTGGAAAATTCCCAAGTAAATATAAACATTGATGAAATTTCATGTTTGTGTTTTCTATTTCAAACCGAAAAATACTTGTTTGGACGATATTTGAAGGTTCCTGAACTTTTGAGTAACAGTAGCTCCAGTTCATAAGTGAATGCGGCTTTGACAGGGACAATATGCAAAAATATGCCTTTGCTAATGTTTTGTTAAAAATATGTGTGTTCAGAACTCCATAACAAAATGGATTTATTTCAAATTATGAAGTTAATTCAAAAATTTACAATTGAAAAGTGGAGTTTTTTTTCTAGTTAACGATACGTGTTAGATTTTGCAAAAGTTTCTTGGCCCAACAGATCTAAATAGAATTTAAATGAGTTAATTCCTCAGCTGTCTCCAGTTAGAAATTTTGCACAATGGCTTCCCTGGCACATAGCAATGGAGGTGACAGCAGTGCTTCCCTTTTCATCAGTACAGAACCATCTTCTATTGCAGCGTGGCTTCGTCTTCTTACTGGGAGAGTTGCTAGTTAGTTTCAATGAATTTAAATCTGAACCCAGTGTATTTTTGAGCCAATTTGGAGTAATAACTGGTGGAATGATATTTCCCATTAGTGGCATTCTTGTACCCTTCCAGAACAGATCCCATAACCCACATGTTTTCAGGTGGTGGGTCTCTGAAGCCACATCTCTGTGGAGATCATGCTCTGTCCTAAGGCTTGTATATCTCTAGAGTCTTTGCTGCTGTGAGATCCTTTCTGGTAAGGTGCTGTTCAACCTACACAAAGACAACTGTTGCTTTCAGGAGGGATGAGTCGCTCAGCATCGCCGGGCCTTGCTGGCTGACCCATAACTACTCCACTCTGCTGTACCTCTTAGCAAGAGGCTTGAGTGAACCATCACTCGGCTAATTTTCAAGGTGAGTTCACAATCTGGTGGTCTTACTCCAATGTGATGACTATAACATAAAGCAAAGGTCATATTCAGAGTTATTACAGTGTAAAATCTTTGTGTAGTAAAAGATAATTCACTGTCTTGAATATATCCAGTTTAATGCGGTTTTCCCACAAAGATTTCTTAAAGCTTCTCAGCTGGATATAAATCTAGAAATAAACTTTGCAACATGTGAAAAAAATAATTTAAGTGAGGAAGCAGATATGCAGCAGGAAATAAGCTAAAGATTTCTGTTTTCCAGTCATTTATGTTAGCAACTAGAATAAAGTGCCCTCTAATAAATTGAGGTGCATAGTGACTGATAAGCTTTAAGTGATTTTTATCGCTTGGGCAGCATAAAGCAGCCGCTGGTGCTTAAGTTGGGTTTATGAATGTTTTGCTTTGCCAGCGTGGAACAAAGTCCAAATAAAGGGCCTGCTGGCCTCATCTATCGGAGTTGATTGCTTAAGATAAAGCACTCCAAATTAGGTATAACTAATTTAATCTGTTTAATCTAGGAAAAAGATGAGATGACAGCAGCTATGCCTGTCTCCTTTTCCTTGCAGTGATGTTTCATATCAGATGCTTTTTAGTTAACAGGTACATAGTGCTCCTTGGAGAAATGAATGTCTGCGAGTCTTTTCATAAATAATTGCAGCCGAGTAAATGTGAGTTCTTCTGTCAGCTTTACAGTAAGATCTGAGTCACTCTGAATTCTCTTTTTTTTTTTTTCCCAGCACTGTATACGTAATGTTCAGTAATTTGTTTGTTTGCGAAAAAGAGAAAGCATTTTGCTGCCCAGTAGTATAAAATCATGAGTAGGGCTGAAGTGGTTGTTTTTGTGGTAAGAAAAATCTGCCATCTTAAGGCACAAAATAAAATCAGCTCTAGAATCTGTTCGTTTCATTGCTAGCACATGCTAGAGGCATGATTAAGAAGTCACCACTGCACCTGTTAGACTGGAAGACATGAGATAGTCCTTCAGCAAATGCTCTGGGATAGCACAGGGCCTTTTCTGAAAGAATTTTAATTGAAGACTCATCTCACTGTCTTGGAGACATAAACTCATTTGAAAGCAGTTATCTTGTATAGTCTGAGGCTGATTTTTGCCCTGCAGGAATATGTTTTGACTTTTGCAAAGTGATAACAGCCTTTTTATGATATACCATTTAATTAACAGATACATGTTGTTGCTTCAATCGATGCTTTCACAGAGACTGTCTGCCATTTCTGTTAATAAACTTAAAAGTAAGTTCATCTACATGTTGCGATTAGAAAAATTCCACAGAAGGAGAACGAATAGAAATTGCTGAAGGTGGTATGTTTGCTGGCAATTTATCTGGATTTTTTAAAAAGGTTGAAAGCAGAGCATTTTGTTGTCATCTCTTGAATCAGTTTTACTACTGCACATTCTTGTGGCTACAATGGATAATACAGTCGTACCAGGCATAGGATAATGAAGCATTTCCTAGGTATAATTTATTTTACATTGTTTCAAGCTAAAGCCTGTCTCCATTGCTGACTTTACAGGGATCTGGCACTTTGGCTTCTGGGACTCTGGCTTCAGCTATGTGTAGGCTGTGAAGCCTGATTCTGAGCTACTCATTACGGAGGTCAGTGAGATTACACTTGGCATCCAGACATGGCTTCATTTGGGGGAAACACGGCCCAGTAACAGAAATTTGTGGACATGTACTTTACCAGGATGTCATTATTTTCCTTTTGTTATCTTTGTATTCCTTTTACAGTCTATAATGTCAGAAACAAACTGTACAGACTTTAGGAATGTTTCAGATTTCTATATTGTATAATGGCTCCTAATACTGTAAGTCATGATGCAGATAGGGACTGAATCAACAGATGGCTAGTTCAGAGGGAGGATTGTTGTCTCATGTCTGGAAGTTTATAGGTGCTGTCAGCTGGGTTGCTTGTCAGTAGACTGCAACCCTTTTCCTCCCATTTGTGCAGCTATGAATAAATATATGGTCCTCTGGCTTGGCATAGAATTATATTGTGAGAATATCTGTGGAATCAGGACAAAAGACTTGTCACTCTTTTTGGTCCAGTGATCATTTAAGTCATCAGGAAAATACAGAGGATTAATTGGAAAAATCAGAAGTATTTTCTTTTTCCTTTTTTAAAATTAAAATTTAATTTTATTTTATTTTTCTTGATGTTATTTCACAGAAAGCTTCAGAAAAGTTGAGCCAAAATCACATGATGGTGACAGGAAGGGAGGAAGGGATGGACTTTTCTGAGAAGACCAGACTTTGGAGATCTAGTAGTGTAGAAACTCGTCATGTGGACTGTGGGTTTCTTCACCTAGGGTTGAATTTTTTTTTTTTTTTTAAATTGAAAGTGCTGTCATGGAGAGTAATGGATTGGGAGGATAACAAACAGACCAGTGAGTGGGCAATGAGTTGTCTAAGCTGAGTACATATGCAAAAGATTATTATCTTTAAGCAAAGGATCACAGGAAAACACTTTTCTTTTCAGGCAAATGAAGGTATCATTTTCTGCGTAGGTAGAGTCAGATTTTTTTTGACAGGGAATTAGGAGAAACAAAAGACTTCCTGTAAAATTATGTCAGAAGGCTTATTGTGATTCAGAATAAAGGTTTGGGTGTCATTCTGACTTATGATATGTTGTTGTCTTTTCCTTTTGGTGAAATACAGCTGTGGGATGTAATTACTGCGTTTGTAATGTACCTTGTCCGGTAGTCATCTTTTCCCCTTGAAATATCTTATGGGAGCTAAAATGTCCTGTTGTAATAATGACCCATTGCAGTAATAAAATTGTCAGGCCAGGTGTATGATTGACCACTTCGTATTGTTGTAACTGTCCTTCTCATATCGCATTAGTCTGCCTTTATTACTATTGTGCATCATGTTTATGGGGACACCGTAAAATTTGTAGGCACTTGCACAGTATTCCCCTTCCCCCCTCCATCAATGGGGGCTATTTTTCCCTACTCTTCCATTTTCATATTTTGTTGTACAAGAAGTTCTTGTACTATTATTTTAGTTTTGGGGCAGAAAAAGACGTGAAATTCAAGGCTTCCACAACCTGTGAAAGAGTGCTGGACACTGAACAGGAAGGTAATGTCACCTGCTGCTTCCACTCTGGTTTTGTTTTCCCTGGCCAAAGTCCTGGACCACGTTCAACACTGATTTTCAAGTAGTTTTGGATCTAATCTGTAGGACATAAGCCCATGCAGAAGTAGTCCGCATGCAACAGCAAGGCTGAGAAGCCCAGAGTCAAATCCAAAGTTAAGGATGAAAATGAAAATGCCATCTATTTGACACTGTTTTCTTATAGCTTTGCAAATTAGTAAATAAGTTATTTGTTAGTATCTATGTGGGATTATACAGATACATTGCTTATACCAATTTACAGCCATCAAGCTAGAGTGCAGCTTCATTTTGGGGTCTGCTGGTGATTGTCTGCACTGGTGCTCAGCCGGTGTGAATTATCTGAAGGGCTGCTTGGGTGCCTTAGGGAATGGGCAGTGTTCTCCATCACACAGGAAAGCTGGGCTGGAATACTCCCAGTTCAAAATCCAAACATCACCTGGACAGGATGAAGCTCAGTACCACCATGGAGAGAGCAGGAGCATCCGTACCGTACTTCCCAGTTCTTGGGCTTTCTGGTGGGCTCATTTTCTCAGGCAAAGTGCCACCTTTGGCCAGCCCCAGTGTGCGATACTTGTGCCCACAGCTAAGATCCCTTATCCAAGGGGATGTGATCATTTGCTTTTATGTATAAACATTTCTGCTTCTCAAAGCATTTTCAGGTGGTTCAGGGTCTTTTAGGGACACCACGTCTTTTTTTCTCCTCAAATGACTAGTAGCTTTGTGCTGTGTCCCCAGCAAAAGACGCTAAAAAGTCAACCTCAGTAATTACGGTTGTTTTTTGGACTTGTGATTAATGGTAAATTGAAATGGGAGAGAGATGTATCTAAAAATAGAAGATAGGAGGTTGTGGACTTGAGGAGAAAAACATACTCGTTTAATTAAGTGTGCCTTTAATTTAAAGAGCCGCACAGAGCTTGTCAGTGACTAGAAGATGACTTTGGTTCTGGAAGATACAGCTGGTCTTTGGGTGATAGCATAGTTTGGCATTCGTAAATCTGCAGCTCCTGTGCTGAAAGTATTGCTGCAAGTAAATTAAAGGGTTTTCGTTCCTATGTCTGATTTTAATAGGCAACTTCTCAGGAGTTTTCTAAGTAGAGTTTTGATGAAGACGACTGTTATTTTCCTCCTCACCCCCCATAAGTCTTTGTTACGATCCTTTATGCTGTTGTTTTGACATCAATGGAAAGCTATGCCTTAGTACAGCTTCCTGTATATTGTATTCTTATTCCTTTGTGCTCTAAATCTTCCCTATGGTTTTAGTTATATGCTCAACTGAAATGCTTTTTGAAAAGCTGCAGGTCCTTATTTATGTCAGCGCCAGCTTTAAAGAGCTTTCCAAGTTTAAAAAAGAAGAGCCTATTTGGTAATCATTTTCTCCTTAGTTTGCTTTTGTGTTTCTCCAGTTGTGTCATCTCCTCAGTGTATGTGATTGCGGGGAGGGAACGCTCCCTTCTCACCATGCCCAAGGCTGTGCAGCCGAGCAGCCTTCCTTCCCATCACAACCAGTTTCCAGCATAGTTCATAGTCCTCAACCTGGAGTGGTGAAGGGGCATGAAAATGTGGTTGGCAGAGGAATACGTGCAACACCCTGAAGAGGCAGTACAAACTGTAAGTCTCCGGGGAAAGGTTTGACCTCATGAAGGAGGAGGTTACGATAAGGAAGTTGTCCAGTAAGGAGGAAAGCAGGGAAAAGTTCATCAAGTGATTTATATCTATATTACTTCCAGTAACTTTTAACAAGAGAAAGGGTGGTCTCAAATGTACCTGTGCCAGTTTCCAGAAGATAAGTGTCTCATCCTAACAAGACAGGGATTTATTAATGTAAGTTCCTCAAGGGAGGAAATTTCAGTCTCTGGATACAAATTCACACGAGTTTTGTGCCAGTTTTAATGCTGAGCTGTTGCTGTTTGGTGGCGATGCTGCTTGTGGAGGCTCAGGATGTCCCGGTCCTGTCTCACTGTTGACCAACTTCAGACTTCATATTGGGATGCTTTATGCAATGTACTTGGTGGAAAAGAGAGGCACCCTTAAAGTGTTTCTACTTATCTCAGAGGGTAGTATTTGTTCTGTTATGCCAATTACTTACAGAGACATTGGACATGTCTCTAGAAAAGCCTCTAATTACTGTAATAATGAATTAGAGAGGTTTTTGAGCTCTGAAGAGGTGTTTAGCGTTGTTAAAGGGAATAGATAACA
This sequence comes from Cygnus atratus, assembly GCF_013377495.2. Classification (NCBI taxonomy): domain Eukaryota; kingdom Metazoa; phylum Chordata; class Aves; order Anseriformes; family Anatidae; genus Cygnus; species Cygnus atratus. The sequence goes on along the minus strand of NC_066368.1, from coordinate 24,020,120 downwards.
AAAGAAGAAAACGGCGGAACCAATGCCTAGCAAAAAAGGTCAAATTAAACTAGTCTTTCCCTACAGTGTAAAATTTTGAATTATGGTATTCAGCAATTCTTAGGAAAAATTAAGCTGTGAGGAAGGGAATTTCTTTTTATAGAATTGCAGAACCTTAGAATCACTTAGCACTCAACAAAAACCACTCACTGACCCACAAATGGAAAGCACCATGCGCCACAAGGCTATTGTAAGAAGTCAGGGAGTAATCTGCTCATGCGTCCAAGGTGGCTGGGACAAGAAAGGCAATTTGAAAGAAAAAAAAATAGGAAAAGTTTTAGAGGAATCCTGAACATGATGGATTTTTCTTGAAGAGAGCGTTCGCCCCAAAAGATCTGTCAAGAATAATGTAGACATGGCTGCTTTTGCCCTGTGGGACATGGAGGAAAAGAAGGCAGGGTGCTGACGCCCTCAGCCCTTTGAACAGAACTGCAAAGGGCGCTTTTAAAACTGAGACACTGAATGGATGCAGCAGTTGTCGTAAGTGGGTGATTTCTTTAGACTTCACTAAAGAGTCCAAGCCATCTGTGATCCCATCAGGGGAGTAATGGGCAGCAGAGTACTATTTTATCATGTATATTCAACTTAAAGGATCCAACTCAGAAGAGAAATGTGTATTTTCTTATAGTTCCTTCCTGGCAGAGGCAGGCTATTATTTTTGCATGTTCTACTGACATTTTTTAAAAAGAATATAGCTACAAGAGAAGAACTCTTTTTGTAATTTGTTCAGCAGAAATCCTTTTTCATCTAAATGAGTAGCAATAGCTTGCGGTCCTGGACATGTGGGATGATAAAATGATACAGCAAGGCTTGAAACAGGGAGAGGAAATTATGGAGACAAAGAGAATGCCTCAGATCTTAGGGACAATGTAGATGTACTGGCAGCTGAACAAAAAAATTTGCTAACAGTCGTATGGCTGCTTCTCTGACTCCTGGAGATATTGGCAGCTGTAGAAACGGAGGGATCTGGTGAGACAATGGAGCTTCATCTTACCTCTGTCCTGTGATCAGCTGCGTTACATCAGCAAACGCATCTGTGTGTGAATGCCACACGTGGCAGTGGCTCCATACACAAAGTCAACTTCTCTGTATACAGAAGAGCAGATGGACTTGGAAGAGCATGACTTTGGTACGCAGTGACCTGGATCATACCTGTGGTAGACTTTAGAGGACTGATAGTTACTGTGGTTTTCCATGTACTGCCCATATGTCAGAAAGCTGAATTGCAGAGAAAGAGGAAACTCAAAAGGGCTTTTCTTGACATCCTTCTTATAATCCTGTATTGTTTTTAGTAGGTGTTTTTAGTTTGCTTTTAGTTTGTCTGTTAGTAGCAGTAGGCAATAAATTACATGAATCTCCCTATGCTGAGTCTGCCTTGCCCGTGATGGTAACTGGTGAGAGATCTCCCTGTCCTTATTGCAATCCACGAGCCCTTTTTCTTTGTATTTTCTCTCCCTCTTCTTTTGAGGAGGGGGACTGAGAGAGTGGCATGGTGGAGCTTGGCTACTTGTGGGTGTGAAGCCACCACAAACACAGCCTGCAGAAGTTTCCTGGTCACCTTTATGTGGGATATTGTTTTTCCAGGTGACACTCTAACACAGTAATTTTAAATGCCTTATTTAGTGTAGCCACAAGCTTTAATTAGAAACCAGCTTCTCTCTCTGCAGAAGCTGATGCTGTGGAAATGAGAGCTTTAAGTTTCTAAAAGTATGCCAGTGTTTGAGAGTGCTGTTTTATGTGCAGCTCTCGGATAGCTGCTGCTAACATCCCCAAAGGCAGAGGATGTAAGTTGTCCTTACTGATACTCCTCAGCCAAGACTTGTGACCTTTGTGTCTGGGACTTCAACAACTGGAAGACTAAAGAGCTTATTCGTTTAGGTACTTCTCCTAAATAAGTCATGTGGGATTTGAGTTTCCAGTCTGAAATATGTGCCTGTGTAACATGCATCTTCATCGAAAGCTTACTAAATGGGAATTCACTGCAAGTATTAACTGTGCGGCTCATGCTGTCAGAGCACTGAGCCTGAGCCAAAAGCAGGAGGTCAAAAACATTAGTGGGGCACAGGAAAGGATAGAGCTTCGTTCTTAAATGAAGAAATCACTTGAAGGATACTCAGTTATTTGAAGGGTAAGGTATGTAGAGAAAAAATATGATTGGTTTTGGACAGTATTATTCCTGGCTTTCCCTGTGTACACTGAGAAGCTGCGTCTGTGTGCTGCTCTTGTGATCCCGCTTCTCCTAGCAGAGAGGAGTGGTGCTCTTCAGGGCTCAGCCTGTTGCCATGGATTCTAATCAAGGTTTTAATGGTGAATTTTTAATGCTTGTATCTCAAGGAAGGTTGAATGAGGCCCGATCTCTGTGAAAACATAATCTCCATTTCTTGTTTGTGTTTTTCTTTTCTTCATTTTATTAGGAGGATTTCCTCCAAAGAAAGCAAGATGAGGGCTTCTTGTCTAGTTTTGCCCAAAATAAATCAGAGTCACAGAATCACCTAGGTTGGAAGAGACCTCCAAGATCACCTAGCCCAACCTCTGAACTAACACTAACAAGTCCCCCACTAAACCAGATCACTAAGCTCTACATCTAAACGTCTTTTCAAGACCTCCAGGGATGGTGACTCAGCCACGTTCCTGGGCAGCCCAATCCAATGCCTAACAACCCCTTCGGTAAAGAAGTTCTTCCTAATACCCAACCTAAACCTCCCCTGGCGCAACTTTAGCCCATTCTCCCCCTCAAAAGAAGCACTCACACAACCCCTGAGAATCGGCAAGAGCTGTTTATTGCTGGGACATCTTGCAGGCAAGCCTGCGGGATGTCCGTGGTGTTTGGTGGCTCCAAGCTGATGCTTGCGATGGAGCCTGAGCAACGAGTAGGGGGCTCGCCGGGCACTCCTGCGATGCTGTTGGTGCTCTCGGATGGCAGAGCACAAAGACATGCCGCAGTAGTCCCAGGCCTGTCCCGGCAGAGGCGGATCCACTTCCATCCGTTCCTCCACATCTGGTGGATCCAGCTCCATGGGCTCCACGGTGTTGGGCACAAGGCTAAGCCAGTCCTTGCCCGGGACTGCCCAAACGGGATGCCTTCCGTCCGGAATGTTCTCAGGCCAGGGTGCCGAACCAGGGGGTCGTCCAGTCCCACGCCTCGGTCCCATGCCACTGTCAGCTTGATTGTCACGCATGGGTCCGACGCTGCCCTCTGGTTTATGGCCATTACTGGGTCCCGCACTGTGCTCCGGACTATGGGCACGCCTCTGCTCCCCGCGGCTGTCTGCCTGATGCTCCCGCCTTCGCCCCACGTCACCGTTGCTCCCATGGTGAGGCCCAGGCCCCCTGTCGCTGGGTGTGTGAGGGGCCGGCCTGTTCCCCGCATCGTTGCGGTGCCAGTGGTACCGCCTGTATGTGTCTGTGGGCTGGGCGCCAGAGGTCCCTTGGGCACTGGTGTCTCTTGTGCCGCCGGCGCTATCCCTCCGCCCACGACACATCTCCTTCTGCTCAGGTGCATTCGTTCTTGGTGCTTCACCGGACGGCATCGCTGTCCTCGCACACCAAGGAGGCCTGCTGCTCGCCTTGCTCTTCTAGTCTTCCTCCTGCCGCACAAGCTGGCAGTCAGAGGGCCTAGATGCTCAGCGAGTGCTGGGCCAGCTGCAGGGGGCCTGTTTTATAGGGCCCGCAGCAAAGGCGGGGCAGTGGTGGCCACTGTGACCTCAGCAAGCCTCTGGAGTGGCCCACGCGTGGCCAAAGGCGGCTGTGTTGGGAGCGGCCTGGAAGATGCCCTCACGTGGACAAGGAGGAGGGTTGGGGGGCTGAGGGCCCCTTATCTGGGGCTGGCTCCCCCGGGCCATTTGGCTTGCCAGAGAGAAAGGCTGCCCCTCGGCCACGGGGACTGCCCTGCACCTCCCATCCTGTGCCCTGGGTTTATTTTTAACACTGCTTTTTAGGCAATTTCATTCTATTCTTTACGGAAAAGAACAGAAGCAAGGTGCATCTTCAGCCCTAATTCCCATGTGCGCTTTGTGCGCCGAGTGAAGAATTTCTTCCCCACGTCACATCTCATCTAAATCTCCCCTCCATTTGTTCCCAGCCATTTATTCCTGGTTCCATGGCTACACTCCCTGAGAGAGTCCCTCTCCAGCTTTCTTCTAGGCCACTTTTATGGGTAAGGTTAGGTGGCCAAAATGCAGGACCAAGCAAACTGCAGCCTCCTCTACCTTATTCCACACGTTCCACATGACGTTTTCCAGCTCAGGCTCTAGCCTCTCACCAGTGTAACACAGAATCATGAAGGCTGGAAAAGACCTTCAAGATCATCTGGCAGCCAAATGTTTTCCCCTTTCCCTTTCTGTCAGGTCTGGCTAAAAATTCGGAGTGCTAAAACCTTCCCTTGGTCATTCATCCCTATTGCTACCGTATATTTAATAACAGTATCAGTTCTTGTTCATAACATGAGTTTTTTTTTACATTAACTTTTTGTGCACAGCTGTCTTTTCAGTTTGCTTTATAGTTACATTGGATTGTAGCAGTTACAACATCCCTGTCTCTGCTATGTTTACTGAACCTGTCAGTATACTTCAGGCAGCTACTCAAATGGTTTTTTTATCTTGCAGTGTTTGTTGTACTGAGTATGTTGCATTGATTCAAATTAGCTTAGTCACTCAGTGTGATGGAGAGACACTTGAATACATGCAGGGTCCTATACTTGAACTGGGGAGAGATTGTAATTGGGTGCTGTTCTCCCTTCCATACACACAGCCTGTCTTCACTGAATAGCTGAATCTGGGCAAAAGAGAGTTTTGCTTGTGTTTTCCAGAATGGCCTGCAACTGCAGAAATAAGACTGTAAAAGCCCATCTCCAATTCGCCTGTAACCGCTGATTCAGTATTCATGGATAAGCATACATTTAGATATGGAGATACCATGTTATATCTTTTTTTTTTTTTTTAAACTGCTGAAAGAGGTGAACACCATTACCTATCTGCTACTGAAGGTAGCTTGTTGATTTAAGTGGGTGATTTAGATGGAAGGCTTTGGGAGTCCACCTTCCAAGGTGAGCCCATCTTGAGAAGAGGGAAGAGAGTTTGTTTTGCGCTTTCTGCATCCCTCGCCTTGTATGTGTCTATTTTTAAGTTTCTGCAGATGGAGTTGCACGTTCTGGCTGCGGCACATATTCTGCGGTGACTCCTTGTTCCTGCAAAATGGCTAACTGAGTGTGAGACAACTCGGGCAGGAATGATTTACGCCATGTGAGCACGGCTCAGACTTCAGAAAATACCAGTGGATTCTGCCAAACTGTCACGTTACCAAGTTGTTCACTTCTAGCCAGGCTTTATCAGTGATCATTAGCTTTGTGGTCTGGCTCAAATCCGTTCATTTGGGTGGAGTGTGAAGTCAGTCTCCGTTTCTCATTTTTTCTCTGATGCCTGCTGTTGGTGGTGGCCTGATGATTGATAGCAGCAGAGAAGTGGTTCTCAACAGCTGAATGCACAGCCCTATGTTGCAGAAAATACTATGTTCCATTTTACACCTTTCATGTCTTAAAATGTAGAAGGCACTGGGGGAACTGGGAAAACTCTGCCCACGTGCTCAATCTCCAGGATCCTACTGGGGTTAAGTCACGTTGCATCTGTTGAGCTGCTTTCCAAGTTAAGTGACTTAAGGAAAAAAGTCTTTCTTTTAAAGTTCTATCCTCTCTTGGTCAGGTTGGTTTTGTATTATTGTATTGTACCATGGGGAGAAGTAAGCTTGCAGGTTTATCTACACATAAGAAAAGATGCTAGCAATACCTCCTGTGCTAAATGTCTGAGCTCGCTCTGCCCGGATGTACAGACAAATGCTTTTCTTGCTGTCCTCTTCTTGCCTCTTCTCCTTTTTGATAAAAGGCTTGTCTGTCCGTGTCCTTTAAATGATACAATTTATCTCTCTAAGGAGAAAAAGGCAGTGAGCTAAAAGGGCAAGTGAAGACAAATGTGGAATGCAGCACTGTACGGTCGGACACGTGGCGTACTGCTTGCCAAGAGGTGTGCAAATACAGAGAAGGACAGTACCAGGTTGTTGTGCATCCATCTGAACCACAACCAAATACAGAGCTGTGTGTGCACAAATTGAGGCTATGCAGGCCTGAAGACTGTAAAATCTAACTAGGTAACTGCTTATGTGAAATACTGGTGGGTTTGAGAGCATTTGTGGTGGGCTAGGATGTGGAATGCTTGCAGTCCATCAGACAAAGGTCTGCATGAGACTCCTGGAGCATTTTACAAGAAGGAAGTACAGATGGGGAAATTGCACATAAATTACCTTGTACAGCTAAAGATCTTGAATATTATACACGCTTAATGTGTGGAAAAATGATTAACCAAAAAACCTCGATGGGAGGTTCTTGATAGAAAGAGTCTTCATTTTTGTATTACTTATGGAATTGCATGTCTGTAATTAAATATCTATGAAGAAGAATCCAGGGCTTCTTTTGGGCTGTTGGAGCCAGAGTCTGCTCTTTGGACACCTTTGATATGGGTGGCTGCCTTCCCCCTTTGTAACCTGTCATTTACCTGGTAAATCACCTGGTAAATAACCGGTATTTGCCAGCCTCAATGTTTTTACATGTGTAACAGTAGCCTTTTTCCAGCATCAGTTGGTGACTTGATGCTAGATGATGTCTGGTTTGCTCACTCAGTGCGTTTTGTCAGCTGCTGTGGACCAGGGGCTGGCAGATGGAGCGCGTGCTGCCAGTGCTTACTGGGGCTTTGCACGAGCAGCTTTTGCGCTGGGTGAGTGTGCAGCACCTGCAGTGCAAAGCTACACACGTTGGTGAAGCTTTCCTAGCAATAATAAACAATGCAACCAATCTTACCATGATTTATGGAGTAAGCCCGAAACCCTCATGTGAATTACAGCCTTGATGGCTCTAGAGCGAATGCAATTATTCCTCTGTACATAAATATGCAGTGCTGTCCTAATCAGTTATGCTACTTCTGAAGCCTTGGGAATAAAGAAGCATTTTCCTACTGAGTAACATATACACAAGCCTTGAGTATCTCAGCTGAAATGGTGAAAGAAATCTCATGCCAGTAGTCCCCAGGAAGGAGCTAGATGGATTTCTGCTTTGGGTATTCTTCTGCGTGCTCTCAAACAGAAAGCAGATGGATAATGTGGTGGATGAAGAGACAGCAGTAAGCACCCGTATTTTAAACAATATATTTTAACATCCCCCCTCCTTTACAGAGAGCTATTGTCTTCTTCTCATTTCATTATTTGTATCAGGTTTCCTGAACAAGATATTTCTGTATGAAGCCTTTTTTTAAAGGTGTCATTATGAATTTCTTAGGAAAACGTTGCAACAACATTTTGTAAAGGAAAGTCTTCATTGAATTGTAGGCTGTATGCTGGAGCACTTTACGTGGTTATCATTCCCGGTGAATTTAAATTCCAAAGCCTCACATTTACTTTAAAGCATTGAAAAACACAAAGGGATTTGGTAATAATGAACTGCTAGCCACTAGATTAGTAGAACTTATTTAAGTAAGGTCTTTGAGGTTTCTCACTTTTCTGTCTTCTGTTGCAGAAACAGTCTGACACCTCCTGAATGAATTAATCAGCTTTCAAGCAGTAACACTGCAAGTCACCTTACTGCTTTAATCCATTTCATTAGCCTCCCTCAAGCTTCTCCAGCATATCCTTTGCTCGAATATGGGACCACAGAGGCATTAAGGTCTTTATCTGTCATTGTAGCCAGCTATCTGAATGAATCACCTGGTGGTAGCATGAAAAACGCGGCATTCTTTGCTGTTTTGATGACTACTTTCCCACTGCTGTTGTTTGCAATTTGCTGTTTTTCTTCCTAAGTTCCAGTACAAGCAAATTCCTCCATTACAGCAGGTTATCAAGGCTCAGAAGAAGGACTGCTCTCTCATCTTAGTCTGCATGAAGCACCTGAATCATCAAAGCAAAGCAGAGGGGCAAGCACAAGTGTTTCCTATTGGAGACCCCTCAGACCTGGGGAAGATGGTGAAGTCTGCCAGGGCAGGAAGCAGCTCTGGCTCCTCACCCTAACTGGGCCTCTTGTATCTTGCACGAATGTCTTACGTATGTTTATCCCAATGCATTTCAAGCATTTAACCAAGACATTTAGTCACCACAGTAGTCAAGGGAGCAGGGTGTACATTTCTAGGAGCAATTCAGCCAGTTCAGATCAGAAATTGTTCTGGCCATCTAAAATGTCAGTGAAAGTAAGATGGCAACAGCTCCAGCTCTTTGGGTAAGTCTCTAAAGGGGGGGAGCCAGTCATGAGCCATCTAACTCACCAAAGCCCTCATGACCAACTGCATTTATTTATTTATTACCAGAAAATATGTCTGCCCTTAATCTTATCCATAAGGTTAACGATAGATTTTCTTTGGATTGTTTGATGTGGAAGATATATCACCAATTACATCTGCCTTATAAGCCTCTTGTAGCATCAATTTTCTTTCTCTAATAATTAAACAAGCTAGCTTATTGCTTCTTCTCTAAAGCATGCCTTACCTCTGCTGTTACTGTCCTCTGAATCTGTCCATCTCATTTTATCCATCTCATTCCAGCACTAAACTCTCAGCTTCCCATGTTCATTCACCCAGTTTATTCATTATCTGAATTGCTGCTTCACTTCTGTGTGGTAGTGTGGGTCATGCTGTAGTGCTGCTGCAATGTTCCTGCTCCCCTGTGTTCATCATCCACTGCAGTATTCTGACCTACAGTGTCTCTTTTCTTAGCAGAGGTGTTATACAGCCTCTCAGTGTCTTTGAGTGGTGCTTAGCTCTTGCTGAGAGCTCAACAGGTGTGTTTGCTAGGCTTGCATCTTACCAGCTATTTGGCTGCCTCCTCCCCTAGCCTGGTGGGGAACTGGTTCAGCTTACATACTCAACTCTATTTGCCCTTGCTGGCAGGAAGGGTTATGGAACTGCATTTTCAGGAGTTTTCACTGGTGGGAAGTAGCTGCCCTCTAAATTTGGAAAGCAGACATGCATGGAGCAGTCCGAGCTAGGATATTGTTCAGAGGCAGGTAAAATCCTGATTCAAAGTCTCTGAAGTCAGTGGCACTGCTCCTATTAAATGCCTGTGATGCAGAATTACAGGCCAACCGTCAATAAATGCCAGCCTGGCCAAAATGCTGTGCTTTTCCCCTCCCTCCCTGCTTATAAATGTGGTGATGTGTTTTAGACTGCCAATCATCTGTAATCAAGAAAATGGAAGCAACTGAGTACCTAAATGCAGTGTTGGATAAATATTATTAGAGAGCTGGGCCAAATGAGATAAACCTCAAAAGGTAATGAGTGATTTTAGTCTCTGCTGCAACAAGGTGCAATGGAAGAAGCATCTTTCTTATTTTCAAGCATAAAAGTCTTTGCTTTGTGGTAGCTGAACTGTGTGTGTGTGTGTTTTATGTCAATTTTCTTTTAGGAATATCTAGGAGACAACATTTCACCAGCAAAGAAAAATGAATTTTGAATGCTGTATGTATCTGTGATAACCTGATGTTGTGTAACTTCCTGTAGCCTAGTCAGTCTGTAGAGTCATTTGCATTCGTGGGAATTGCTTCCTTTCATATAGGAATGGAGCGGTCAGTAGTTTGGCTGCTAAATGGCCTACAGCAGGAATTTTATCTTCTGCACTCAGAAAAAAATTATGTTTCATATTAGCTTTCAGACTCCGTCCTCCCCCTACCTCGCCCCACTCCTTGCCAACCCTGCACTTTCCCCAGTGGAGGTGGTATGACAGTAAATTGTGGGGGAGCTTATTAAATCTGCACATTTAGTGCCTCAATTTAAACCTTGGATAATAAAGGACCATCTTTTAATTTAAGCTGTGGATTTACCATCTGTGCAAATTGGATTTTTTTTTTCTTTCTGTATTACCTGAAAAAGTGCATTACTATGGATAATTTGTGAAGCACTGGTTTCTACATGACCATCTACAATTCACGGTTAGGTCAGTGTGCACAGAAGTTCAGATAGTCACAGACACTTGGACATGGCTCTTCCTTTAGCCATAAATTAGGTAAGTAGAGTCCTTAAACAGCATTTTGTTTCCTTTTGTCATTTCTTCCTGCTTTACTTTGCTCTGATATCTGAACCTTGCTTCCTTCCAGCACGAAAAGCGGTAAAAGTGCCTGAAATCCTGTGGTGGGACAGTGTTAGGATGTATCTTCTTAGTTTGAAAGCAGGATGACAGCTGTAACCAAAACCACACTTAATGCTGTTTCTCACTTGCCTGCTTTTAAAGGTGAGATCAGAGAGGGCAGATGTGCCAAAGTCCAGCTTCCCAGAGGAGTAATTTGGAGCTCATTGGCTGTCCTTCTCCTAATTTTAGGAAGCTTTGTGAATCTTCCCCAAACCCTTGTGCTATCTACAGCTGTGAGGACCAATTAACCTAAAAAATAATGAAATCAGTCTGTCCAGTGAGTGAATTTCCATTGTAAATATTGCAGTTAGGCAGGAATATTTGTGGTGTGCTATTCATATGGAGAACATTTTAAAGAACACTCCTAATAAGTGGTGTTCCTTGCACTGGAAGCATGATTCTACTTGTAATCAGGAAACGAAATAGCAATCTGTCTGGGTAATGGGACTAAAAAGGTTGCATATCCGATGTTAAACAATTTTGGGAAAACAAAAAACAAAACCTCTTTATTGTGGAGTAATGAACTAATCTCAGCTGACAATGCCTGAATGAAAATTGCAGGCACAGGGAATCCTGCATCCCCATCACTCATTCCACCTCTGCCTGAGCACCCTTTGCTCCTGGCCCAGGACAGGGGTTGGGGCTAGCTTGCAGCAGGTGCTGGGGACTCCTTTAAGAGAAGCCCCCTGGGATTAAGAGTTCAGCTGAGCAACTCAGCCATGTCAGGGAGTGTATTGGAAGGAGAGCTATAGGGGGCAGTCAGAAGATCAAAATGTGTGATATCTTGTGTCTCCTCTCTCTGCTGTGTGCGAGTGTACTCAGTAAATGTGCACAGTAAATGCAGTGCAAACACCATGCAATTTTCGGGCCAAAAGTCGTTTTTATGTTTAACTTTCCATTGACAAAAATGAGTAGATTTAATACTGCAAATAAGAAAGCCAAGACTGGCCCAGACTTGTCCTATTGTGCAGCCTTGTATCATGAAGAAGGGAGACAAGTTCATTGTCTCTTTTTCTTTGCCTTTTGCTCTCCTTTTCTTCCTTTCTCTAAGAAAATAGATTCTTGTCCTAATAATTTTCTCCTCTGCAGGGAAAAGGTCAAAATGAGGTAGTCCCATGTGCTAGGCCCTCTTCCCATCACTTCTTTTCCCAGTAATCCTTGAAGCATTCAGAAAATTTTAGCCAGAATCGAGGAGAGGTGCTGAAATCAGCACGACTGCCAAAGAAGAGGTGGGAACACATGTGGCTGGTCGCAAGCCGAATAAAAGGAGGACAGCTTGTAATGGCAGAGCTGGGCAAGCTCCTCCTGAGGTGGTTCCACAGGTCTCTTCTGCATCCCACCACCAGTGTTGGTGTCCCTCTTGTCTGCATGTAAGGCAGGGCCGTGGGTCATTAACTGAGATATTTTTTGCATAGCTGCTGAGTTCCAGTTTGACCTGGCTTGTGTCCAGCCGTTAGCCTTAGACTGGTGAGACCAGTGTTCTTGATTGAGCTCATGATTGCATCAGACAAAACATTTTGCCAGTAGGGCTGAGCTGAAAGAGATGATCCTACATTACTTCTGAGCTTAAATAATTGTTGTCTGTCAAAGCATGTTGATAGGATAGCTTCGAAGTTGCACTCAGGTATGTTATTGAGAAGTCATAAGGACACAGGAGGTTCCTTAGCACAAGGCTGTAAATTCAGTGTGTGCACCAAGCAGAGCTGAAGCTCTGGTCGAGCTCAGCTGAATCAGGGGGAGAGGGGGGGAGTATAATTTTCATTTCTGATTTGTCAGCTCTGGCTGTAGTTTCTGTAAATCTAACTCTGTTGCCTGTCTATATGTTGTAAAAGCAATCACACTTAATCATACCAATTCTATAAAAGGATGAAGGATTGCAAGGAAGGGCATATTTCACTTTTGACATTTGTTTAAATTCTTAGAAGATTGCACGGCACAGTGTCCAGCAAAGTTTGAAAGTAGCTGCAGATTAAAGCTGAGGGCTGATTTTAATCCTCAGCACGCCTGAGCATTGAGTCCATTAGTATTTGTTACCGTGTCAATAGACAAAACAAACTCTGAGCACTACCAATTAACTTCACCAGCAAGCATATCTTCCCCAGAAAAATCAAGTGAACATGCATCTTTTATTAGGAGGCGGGAGACCAGAGCCAGTGTTTCAGACATCTGATGACCTTTGTGTGTGTCTGCTATCTCATTATCTTTGACAGGGACTAAATGCAATCTTCAGAGCTGATCAGTGCCTTCTGTCTCTCTGAGGAGACTTTATTTAATTTACTGTATTATATTATCTCATCTTTCCTCTTTAGCTGGAGACATCTCAATCTTTTCTAATGATAGGTATACTGTGTGTGCATATAAATACAGACACATACGTACAGATAGATGTGGCTTTAGTCTTTATTTGGAAAGGTGTTAGAAACCATGACTCTGAACTTGTTTGAATAGATCTAAAAATGGGTAGTGTCTAAAATAAAAAAAGGGGGGGGGGGGAGGAGTCTAAAATGGGTACCATGCATTGTTCTGATTATTCTGGAACAAAGCTTTTGCTGTAACTAATCAAATGGCTGAGTTGGAAATAGGCTTCCTGTGAATCTCCCGTGAAATGGAAATTATTGTCATTTAAGTCTGATCTTGTCTGCTCGCCAGCACAGGGCTGAGCACTCTTTCAGGAGTCCCTTAATGGCTGAGCTTGGACACTTCAGCAGGCTCCTGACACCAGGTGTACCTGGGGCAAGAGCTTGTCTGACACTGATAGCAACGATCGTGGTGCTCATGTCAGATACACAGTGTGCCAGAACCAGAAACAAAAGGCATGCTTGAACACTGTGACACAGCTGCGTGCCCCTAATTGCACTCTCAGCCCCTGGAAGGGGATGTAGGTCCCTTTCTCATGGCTGGGGGGTGATTGCACTTACCTGGATACTTACACATGGGCTCCCGCTTAGCCTTAAGTACAGGGGTATTAATTCACTGCTGAAGGGGCATGGCCTCTTCCCAGCAGGAATTTAGATACCAAACTTAGGGTGAAGTTGAGACCTGATGGGTAATTAACGCGTGCTGTGCTTGTGTGCACACAGAGAGGAACACCTGGGCTGGGCAGGTACCACCCAGCCAGATTTCTGGAAAATCAGGAGGGCTCTGTGGAAGAGCCAGGCAAAACTCCTGCAGATGGAGGGTTTTTTTGGCTGAGGTAGGTAGTCGTATAGTCTGAGGGGGATATAAAATCCCAACTGTTTGTGGCTCTGGGGCTCTGCTGGAAGGGACTGAATGGTGGCTGAAAAGATACGGGTGAACGAAAATTCAGCGGTGCCCCTTCCCAAAGGAAGTTTTTCATTCAGGTCTCCTACCCAGCTAGGAGCAAGCCTGTGATGTGTGGCGTGACTAAGGCGGGCTGTTACAGTGACGGGCTGGAAAGCAAATGTGACTCGTGTGACAAGAGATTTCTTCTGGGCAGCCCTATTTTGGCTAACATGGTTAGAGTATTGCTCTGTCCAACTTCTCATTTTCCAGCTTTGATTTTCCTAGCTTGAACATTTTATGTTGAGAGTCCTATCTGATGTGATATTTTTAATCTTCCTTTATAAATGGTAGGTGTTGGAGGAAAGCACAATTACATTAACAATACTGCAGAACAGGAATTTTTGCTTTTCTGTGCAGATGCTGACAAACAAAAGTACGGGGACAGTAGCTCTCCAGTAGTAGCTCATTGCAAGCATATATAATCCTTTGGACAAAATCACAGTATGTCATGATCGAAGTAATAAATGCTTTGAAGCTATGTGCAGAGGAAATATACTTCTCATTTCTGTGCATTATACTTCATTAAACAGGAAATGACTAGCATCCCCTCAGACATGGCTTGAGAAACGAAAGCCGTCTACTAAGGAAACTCGTCAACATGCTTAATTTGAGTACTGTCTAAAGCTGGTTGTCCGTGGCTGTGTCCAAACAAATATTTTAGTTCAGAGTGGTGGAAAATCCCCTTATTCATCCCCATGTGAAGTCTGAAGCAGAGCTGTAGAGCTTCCTGTCTTTCCAAATCTCTCCGCTCTTTGGGGTTGCTCTCAGTCGGGAAATTTGCAATCTCCCGTTTACAGTGTGGAGAGGGCAAGATGGCAGATTGAGACTCTCGTTAAGCACCTGGGTGCCAATTGCATTCCTAGCTTGAATGTGAATTAAATAACTCACATCACACCGCCTTTCAGGAGAATAAGTTTGCTCGGCTTAACAAGATCAGTTGTGGTAGGATATATAGCTTATCAGTAGCAAATGAGTTGAGAAGCTGCCGCCTTGCAATTTTGATAGCTTTGCTCTGTGTCATGCCAACATAAGCATCTTAAAACTGCAAAGTTCACTGGGAGGCAGTGGTTATTTTTAAGTGGTAATAAAGTACAGAATATTTAGCTGTCCAGAAATGTTTTGTACCTGAGCTGGATCAAAACTCACTCATCTGAGCTGTAGACTCCCCACCTCTCTGCAGTGAGGTCCTACTGTCCTCTCTATTTTGACCTAGTCAAAAATGAGTGAGTGTGTGATGTCCTACAGCTACAGTGAGCTGTGATGTCCTACAGCCACGAGAAGTTGTTACTCGAGACGACTTGTGAGAAGAGGTCATGCAGCGTGTCCAGCAAACTGGGTTCAGCTTTGAGGAGAAGACAGCCTAGGCTGGACAACCCATTTTCAGTTCAGAAATAACAAATGCTCTTCAGGATTAAATGCCAAGCGTTGTTTGCAGATGGAGGTATGTTAAGCCACCTCAGGAGGAAATTACTGCCTGGAGTGTCTGGTTAGGAGGAAGAGAGTTCAAATGCATAATGCCACTGGATGCTTCTGGCTTGCCAAGGAGCTCTCTGTGCCTCTGCTCAAACTGACACCAGGTCTGTACACATTGCAAACACCAGGAGCTGCATTCATTGTTTCTTTCAGCATCTTTCCTTAGATACTGTGTCTGGACACCAACCCTTAAACAAGCTCTGCAGTACTGCTCTGTTTGCTTCAGCCTTTGAAGACTGGAAGAGGCAGCAATATTACTTCTGGGTTTGTGTTCCTGTTAGCCTTAAAAACAAAACAAAACATTTGTGAATCAGTATCTCTTTACTTTTCAGACGTGCATTCCCAATGACAATCAGTCTGAAAATCAAATTCTGCTAAGTTAACTGTCTGCGTTATCCTCTTCTCCTTAAATGTTTTTCTTTGGAGCAATCCAAACAAAGAAATTTATTTACAAAGCTGCAGTGCTTCTGTGTGGGAGTGTGTTTGACTAGCACCGGCTGGAAAACCAGACAGATCTTGCCTGGATCCTGGAGACTGCAGCTCCCACAGCATATACCACCTTTTGTTTGCTCACATGTTCTGTTTCACCACTGGTTAGGTTGAGGAGCTGCATACTTGTAAGGTGCAGTCAGCAGAGGAGAGCTAATCCTTCAATGTTCAAAAGAGTACTGAGGCAACAAGGTCTCTGGAAGACTAATTATCCTGCCTCTGTCTCCAGACAGCTCTAAAAGGTGTTTCTCCCTTCTTTGCCTGCTCGGCTACCTCCAACAAATGTGTTTCAACTCTCCCTTCAGGATCCGTGTGCAAGGCATGCCCTGAAAGTCCTCTGAACGTTGCTCATCGCTTCTCTGCTGCTTCGTAAGGCTGGAGTGGTAGCTTTCACTTTTCTTGTGAAGGAAAGGACCAAAAATAAATAAATAATAAATAAAAATAATAAAACACCAAGTTTAACGTCTCTTCTTTTGAAGCACAGGACTATGGGCTTGGCAGCAGGTGGGAATACAGCTTTCCGTTTGCAGCGTGTGGCCATCCAAGGAAAATAACACAGAAATCAGATGCACAAAACTGAGTAGACTGACACAAAAATAGCCGAAACCAAGTGCTATTGCTGCTTGCTCTTAATGAAACTCGTGGATGGTTGTTTTATTCGCAGCTTGGGCATTTATTCAAGTCTGCAGTTTGACTGCTGTTCACAGCAAACGGCTGCATGGTCTGACTGCCACTAAGAGGGAATTTCACAGCTTTTCTCCCTTCTCAGAGTGCTCCATGACCTGCCATTTTCTTTAGCCATGTCCAAAACAATTCCCACCAAATGGTCCCAAATACAATGTTCAGTACTGCTGTGTTTCCCTCCGACTTGAGGCCGTGTGGGGGTAACTGGTGATTTCTTAAATGTATTTAAAATGTGCGAAGCTGTCAAATATGTGTCTCGCCCTTCCAGTAGATTGCTTATGTTCTCTGGCTGCCAGCTCTTCAGCATCTATATGGATATGTTTTATACGTACAATAATTCTGAATAAAGCTTGATTTTTTTTCACAAGAATGAGAATCAGGCTGTTCCACCCCTTTATTTAGAAGTTAATCATATTCACTGAAGTGGTTCGCAGTCTGCACTTGCTCTTGTCTCCAGGAGTGACTTAGTGTCTGTAAGATGGTATGGAATATATGGCTTTATCTTACATGTACCGTTGTCTGAATAAGATTACCCTTAAAGCTCTTGCTTGTGTACTGTGCTTTGACAAGTTTTGCTAAAACGCAGTTTTTAAAAAATTGAAGCCCCAAAGTAGCTGCTGTGACAGAAGGCTCAGGAACCGCCAAGTTCAAATTAGGCATTCTTGACTTTCCATGCTTGAGCTGTGATGCTTGCTGATTTCTATTAGAGCGGCCAAGATATATTGCTAAATGGAAGGGAGAGCACAAATATTGGGATTTCAGTGGCAAAGTGCAGCAGTGAGAGTGCATAAAGTGTGCCAAGTTTATTACCTAGGCAGACCTGTAATTGACTAAAATGCATGGTGTAGCAGGGAAGGAGTGGGAACGGGCAGTGCCTCTGTGTGCAGGCTGTGAGGGAAGGAAGCACAGCAGAAATACCTCGGGGAAGGAAAGAAAAAGGCACACTGCAACCTGGTGCCTTCCAGCCTGCCCTGGGCACCGTGTATCTTACCTGCATCTCAGCAAAGGCTCAGTTTCTCCAATTATAGCTTGCTGCTTTTTTTTTATTTTCACAGTTAAGCTTTATTCCGTCATCTTTTTAACAGTGTTCTTCCTGTAGCAAAGTCTTACTGCATGGACATGAATTTAAGCATATGGGTGGACTCCTTTTGGCACATTCAAATATACTCATCCAAAGGAGGCTCTGAACATCAGCAAACAAGCATAATATTGCAATAACTAGACATAATTATAATTTTATTTCCCATCAATCTGCAGGGAGTGCTTCTCTTGTGGATAGACAGCCTGGGTGGCCATACCAAACATCCTCTAAGACCTGAGCAAATCACAGAGTAAGGGTCTAAGAATGCATCTTGAAAACTGTCCGATGGACTGATCAGCGGTGGTCTGAAGGCCATGTTGACTGTGAGTGTTGAATCTCTCAATTACTACTTGTGTTAAAGCCAAGGCTTTGCTAATTTTGTTTTTCAGAGCTTTGTTTTCCTCTGTGGAGGCAACATCTGGTCTGCTGCAGGAGGTTTTATGCACGTGTAGTGGCAACTAAAAAGGCAGTAATTGTTTCCTGTGGAGACTGCACAGGGATGTGCAAGATTTACACACACATACGCACACACATATATAATGTCTCTATAAAAATATCTTTATACTGCATATATGAACTGTACCAGAGCTGGGAAAGATGGGAAGCCCCTAAGCAAAACACCAGGGCATGTGGACTCCGGTGATTTTGTTCAATGGTAGTACTAAAAATGCTATATATGGTATTTTCCTCCACACAAAAAATCCTCTAAGTGCTCTAAATGTGAGGAAGAAATGGCACGATCTCTTTTCTGTTTGTAAAACTGACTGGGTACTGTTATTCTTCAGCATATTGCATAGAATTAATTCTGTATCATACTTCCCTTAGTCTCTCAGGAAGAAAACTTCAAGCTGTACTTGGGAAAAGGGTTAGCTGAGGTGCAGGAAGAAGTGTCTAGCTATGATTTTCTCACCTGCTGTGCTATCGAGAACAATTTCAGGCAGAAACAGTTCACCTGGTTTTCTCAAGGCATGTATGCAATGTGAGATCTGCTGCCTCTTTGACTGGATCAGAAATGTAAATGCAAAAGCCAGTACTCGCAGCTGTCATTTTCATTTCCAGGGCACCACATGGCCTTGGGTTCACACATGCATGTGTTCAGGTGCAGGATTTCCTTCCCAGGCAGTCTAATAGGAGAAGGGAATCACATTTTGCAGCATGTTCAGGTATAATTCTGTCAGTAATAGATACAGAATATTGAGTTTCACTAGAAAATAAAACGCAGGACTAGGAATATATGCACCATGCTACATTGTAGGATGAATAAGCAAGAGTGAGCCGTACACCTATTTAGCTTTGCTTTACATGGAAGCTGCAGGAAGAAACAGCAGGTAAAGGGAGGTGCAGGAATTGAGCTGTGTTTGGAAAGCAGAATTTAACTGCGTCAATTTGGTAATGGGCTATCTAATTAAAAAAATAATAATTTACAGCCATGTAGTTGTCTCAATACCCAGCGTGCAGTATACAAAACACTTCTGGAAGAGATACTCTGCCCTTTGGGTGAGGTGTTGCGAATAGTTGTGCAGTGCTGGGCACCAGATGCTTTGTGGAACGGATGTGCCTCTTGGATTTGACAGCCTCGCAAAGCTGCGTTTTCTTTTGCCGTTGAATGGGGAGCATTAATCAGCTTTAATGATCACTGGTGGATATACTAACAGCTTACAAAAGTTGCACTCTCCGTTCTGCTGTAAATGGAGCCTCAAATAGCTGTAGTTGCCTACGGCTGTGTGCTAGAAAGCCTGTTTTCTTCGGTGGATCACACTCTCACCCTTTAATCAGAACTTGTTCTGAAAATGGCAATGCCGTGTCTCTGAGGGTGATCTCATTTTTGAGGGCAGTAGCCGACGGGGATATTGTCATCTGTTTCAACCTGTTCAGAGAATGAGACTGAGAAAAACACATTTTGAACTTCAATAAAAAACATTATTCTGGTTGTTAGGCAGTTCATCTGGGAGTTGGTCTGCACAGAAGAGTTCTGGATTTCATTCACGCAGTTCCCCTTCCAGGAACGCATCAGGACCTATCTCCACGATGACCCTGAGGGACTCTACTACAGGGAATGGCTTAGATGTCACAGTGAGTGTCTGCTGGAGAGGCAAGTGTCTCCACTCCCATTAGAGAGAGCAGACTGCAGAGCACATCAGCTGATCCTAAAATAGGCACAGAAGGGGGGGATTTGGTTGCATAAACACAGCTGTTGGGATGCTGTGTGGAATCTGCAATGGCTGCATGCAGCTGGCAGCTATGATGGGATTCAGGGGGGATCTGGGCCCTTCTGGACCACCAGCTGGAGGCCCAGGTGCTACCCTCAGGCACCTAAAAGGGCGTTAGGCACCCACAGGGGCAAACAGCTGTGTGTGGACACTTCAGTTCAAGTGCCTCTACCTCAAACTAAACCTTATGTCCAGGCTAACTTCCCAGGGCACTGTAACTTGCTACACTTAGATGGTTTTTCTACCTTAGAAAAGATAGAGATGATACAGAGCACATTTACTGGAAGAGTGCTATAGAAAGCATAACTACAGCAATGTTGCTGTTGGGATGTGACTGGCTTTGTATGAGCCCGGCACTGCATTGCTCTGATTTTCCAAAGTGGAGTCTTTTTGTTCCGTCTCCTTCATGTGATTTAAGCTAAAAAAACCCACACCAACAAACTTACTTTAAAAGAAACAGCTCAAATACAAATATTGATCGATTTTATTGATATTTTTGTTCTTTAATTAATAGGTTAAGGTGAATTTCTGCTTGAAAGTAAGGCTGTTATTTATTTTCCGGTCTGGTGGAGGAAATGCCACAAAAAGTCCAGCAGTGGTGGTATAAACTGACAGTAAAACTTAGTGACTTTTCAGAATAAAGGGAAATTACACCCATCTGGTTGATGTTAAAGATGCAAAAATAAGTGTTGTCATGAGCTCCCTCTTTTAACCAGGGTTCCATCTGTATGTCCAAACCTGGCATATATCTTTTTGATGTGAAAATGTAAGGGTGGTGGTGTGCTTTATTTTCAGTTAGCTTGCAGAGTTCAGCTGTGTCGTGGCAAAGAAGAGGGAGGGAACCCGTGTAGTGTCACAGGGGGATGCTTCAGAGAGGGGCTGCAGTTCACTTGCTGCTCACCTATCTTCTTCCTCAGTAAATCTGCACTAGAAAAAAATATGCTTTTTTAAATATTAAGAATGTATTTTAGTCCTTGAATACATATATGATGTGGCGTACGCTTATCAGAAGTAGCCACAGGACACCTCAGCTCAGTATGCCTTTTGTATTTTTGATCAGCGTTGACTTCTATGTCAGTGTGCTCAGAATATTTTGCTATCATTATGAGGTTTAAAGTATAAAATCATTTTTACCCACTTTTATTGCCTGTGTAGATTGACCCTAACCATGTTTTATGTCAATATTGAAGACATTTTATTGTTACAGAGCGTCTCATTTGAGTGCAGAATTAGAAATGAGATAATTAAAATGGCATCAGGGAAATCTATTGTTTCCAAGTGTTTTGTTTGAACACCAAGCTGGAATTATGATAAGTTGGTTTGAATCAGTAAGATTCAAAAGATAAATTATTTTCAGTAAGTGCTGCGAGTATGTTCAGTATCTTAGGAGCCTTTATTTGTTACAGTGCATATTTGGCAGAACATATCTCTTCAGATAGGCGGCACTGAGATGCTTCCTGAAATGAATTGCATTTACTTTGATAAATCTTATATAAGACATAATCCCTCTCCATTAGCATATGGATAGCATTATGTAGGGAAATACTGCATTTAATTTAAATACTTCAGTTTGTGGTTGACACGAGCAGCCACTTTAAATTCACAGCGAGCATTAAGTTGCACACTTTATTGTATTTTTTTTTGCGTGCAAAATGGAATTGAGGTCTAAATGTAAATGTGCCGTTACTAGGCCTGGTAAGAGTCACTGTAGGGATGTGGAAGGTGCAGAAGAAAACGAAGCACATCGCAGCAACACCCGAGAGGTGCAGGCGTGCCGGCTGTGCTCATCAATCATGCTGTCTGAGAGGAAGGCGGTGGTGAAAGGGGCATGAGGAGTTGCTTCCATTTCCTGCTCACAAATAGAGCAATGTCATAAAATGACATCGCCTTGACTGACAGCATCATGGTGGAGGTAATGATGTACCGAGAGGCTTGCAGGGGATGGCGTTGGCTGTTGAGAAAGGAAGAGGAGAAACTGCCCATGCAAGCAAAGGTCAGATGGTGACATGAGCTAATGTGGCAGTGGGGAAGGCAGGTGCCAAACCCAACAGTTATTTTCAGGCATAAGTCACTGGGGCATCGTCCGAGCCCTAAGTAAATCAATAGCTTTTTTTTGAAAGGCTTTGCCACAAAATGCAACAATTTGTTTTTTAAAACAAAATTCTCTGTGAGTGCAGCCATGTAAAGCAAATAGTATTGCAAGAAAACAGAGGTCTTTGTTACCAAAATACAAACAAAGTATTTGTGTCCGGAAGAGCATGCCAATGAAACACCTGGTTATTTGCACCCTCTGAAATGATAAACTGAATTATGGGGCAGTCTGTGTGCTGAGCCGTCTCCATAAAACTTCTCTCTCCATATTCAGGAAAGATTGTTTTCAGAGCAGTAGAGCATCAAATGTGCAAATAAAACTGCTGAATTCATCTCGTCTGTTGAATACTGGCAAACGTTTATGAACTACTCAGTTCAAAGAGGGGTTTGGCAATACCTCGGACAGATGATGACAACAGTGGAAATCCTGTGATAAGATACGCATGGATTACACTGGTGTATCCCTTCCTGTTTTGTCAAAGCTTCCAATTTAGAGCAAAATATTCTACATGAGGCTACAGCATTCTTCATTTCTTGTTCTGCGTTATCCATTTGTATAGGAGAACATAGCTGCATTTCACCCCAGAAAAGACACTTGAGTAGTAGAGATCATTGCAGGTTCTTTTTTGTGTGTTGTATGGGATGAAATCCAGGAAATAAGTATAAAAAAATTATTATTTCTTCTCCCACTGAAAGGGTATATCAGAGCTCCTTTGCCTGCCTTTCACTCAGCCATGCATGGATGCAACAAGGGGTGCTAAAGGCACACCACACATGCTCTGCAACACAGCAGAGAAGCTGAAAACCATGCTGCCATTGGGATTTTTCATTTTGCCACCTTTATTCCACTGTCGATACTGAAATAGCTCAGTTTCTGATAGCGAAAGAAATTTTCAAAGAGGAACAGGAGCACTGTGGCTAAAACACCAAATCTTTCTGTAAATGCTGGGGATTTCTGGCAGTATCTTGTGGCACACTGGAGGCTGGACTGATGATACCACCGTTCTGTTTGGTCACAAAAGCAAGCTGGCAGCTACCCTTCTCATGTTTTCTTGACCTTTCTGAACCCCCTCTCCTTTACCATCACCATG
This sequence comes from Cygnus atratus, assembly GCF_013377495.2. NCBI lineage: Eukaryota > Metazoa > Chordata > Aves > Anseriformes > Anatidae > Cygnus > Cygnus atratus. The sequence goes on along the minus strand of NC_066368.1, from coordinate 23,997,510 downwards.
GCCGCACCATGACTACAACACACGACTGCTTCCAGTGTGAGGAGGAGTGGAACAGCAGCCCAATAGGAGCAGTCTTAAAATAGATGTTGATCAAGGAAACAGGGAGGAGAACAAGGAGCAAAAGGTCTGATTACCAGAAGCTCTGTTTCATGGGAGTGTCTGGTATTAATGTGTAGAAAGGCAAAGCTCTGGTCAAAGTTATGCAGAATCTGGATCCTTGGTCTCAGGACTGGGGTGGCTGTGTGGATGTAATTATATTAATTATGTTGTCTTTTTCTCTAGCCCCACTTTTCCTCTTTGTACACAGCTGTAGACAGTATGTGACTGACTTGGTATTAGTTTCAGCCCCACTGCTGTGTTCTAGCAAGTCTCTCATTGCAGGAAGAAGGATGCAGAAAGTCAGGAAATGAGGGACTGCTCTCAAATGCACAAGGAGAAGTGTGAAGCATCCTCCCTCCTTGTCGGTCCCCTTTCAGTGTCTGGATGTCAGGTGCCATGTGACAGTGTCTAGCTTTCAGCTGTGATTTTTGTTGCCGCTGGTGGCAGCCCTTAATTCACTGCACTTCACCAGCTCATAGGGCTGTATGCTGCCCACAGTCCTTCCTTGGAGGGCATCTCCGTGAATGAGGGTCCACAAAACCAACCCAGAAATCAGAAGTTTTTCTCCTTCTCCTTTTCCTGACACCCAGCCCCATCTCTTGTCCTTGCTTCTGTCCCCAAAAACGTTTGCTGTGCTTCTGCTGGAGGATGTCTGTCTGATCCAGTGAACAGCCAGTCTTGGTCTGGAGGTCATTATCAGGGCTGTCAGTGTGCGTGGTGTCCTTTTTACACAGCTGCTGTATTCCACCAAGGGACAGATGCTACTGTAGGAAAGAAATGAAGTGTCAGCACCAAGAGGAAAGATTTAGTTAGATATCATCTCCTAAAGCGACTGCATGGTTTGCTCAGCTTTCATACTGTCTTTAATTCTAGGGTGCGCCACTGCTCTCTTCCTGACCTTCATCCCTGTAACGCAAATGATCATAAGGAGGAAAAAGAAGGATTGCCAGTTCTGTTCCCTGGGATTACAGGATGGGCTAATGTTGCTAGGAGACACTTGGCTGTGCAGCCAGAAGGACTCTGCACATGCACAAAGCACAAGAAGTCTGTGCAGAAATACAAAATCAAAAGCAGCACCTATAAAATCAGCCGAGGTATTTTCCTTAAGTAATTGGAAGGAACATGCACAAGAGCTTCCTGGCCTGGATGCATTGGCAACGCCTTGAATTACAATCTATATTTCTGGATCTTAAGGCAGGGAGGACAGTGGCAGTGTTGAGCAGGGCTGGTCTTTTTTGTTAACGCAAATATTTTATTTGACATTATACTACTGTCATTTTTTTCTGAATTCCCATTAGTTTTTATCACTTCTCTTTGTATCTCAGTTAGCTATGGCAGAAATTTTTCATTTCTAAAAACTTTTTGGTGTCCTTTGTGAGACAGTTTAAGCAACTGTGATTCAGAATGACTGTAATGCACCAGAAGCAGAAGTTTTTGTGAAGTGTGTTTTTGACTTCCCCATCCAATTAGTCCTTGGCCTCGAGTTTGCTGACACATGTGCCAGAAGTAATTTGTCAAGCATTAGAGAACATTTTTACTCGTTGAAACAACATAGCTGCTTGGGAAAATAGACCTTCATTGTGCCAAAGGCAGATTTCAGTCTTGAGAATGGCTTAAAACATCCACCGAACGCTCTGTGCAGTAGATTACTGGACCCACACCTTCTCTCTCTGGGCCCCCTTCCAGAAATGGGGCTGCGGGGCTTTCCTTGTTGCGTGACATCGTGTTTGCTGCTGCTCTGTGCTGGCTGGGTTTGGACGTGCCAGTGGCGTATGGAGGCACATACAGGGCATTGTGGCAGCTCCCTTATCCTCTCTGATACATGTACGTACAGCAAGGAGCTGCCACAGCTCCTCGAATTGCTGTTTCTGACCAGTAACAGAAGGATGCTCTTGAGAGAGAACTTGCTTTTACCATTCTTGCCTGTTTGCTGGGGTAGCCAGCTGTATTTGTGATGGTGTCTTTCTTGAGGCTGCACGGCTTGCCTTAGCCATGTGGCCACTGGAGACTTCCTGCATTTCCATCAGAGCCAGAGTGCTGCATTTTCTGCAGTACCTGACCTCTTTTTTGTTTTGTTTTGCTTTGCTTTGTTTTGTTTTTTGTAAGAGGTTACAGGACCAGAGGTTCTGACTCCAGCTCAGGCATGAGCCAGTGTCCCCCTGGCTTGCTGAATGCTTCGCCTCCTAAAAATAAGACTCAGAATCTCTCAGGAGAAAAAACAGAGAAGCCGGGAGAGAGCAGTAGCCTCATAGCTGGTACAGCGCCCCTCTTACCTGTGGTCATCACATAACGAAGATAAACGCTATCCTTGTCAAAACTGGCATGTACATGTTGAGGAGTGGACGTTCTCTAGCAGCAACAGTAAAAAAATCATAAAATTCTTTGCTACTTCTCTGCTTTTCTGGTCTTTAATCTATGCCAAAGAAACTGTGAAAAGGAGTTACTTGTGTGTATATATTTCTGTTGAAAATCTGGGTGATCTGGAAATAAATCTGGTGTATACACACTCAAGCTGGTTTAATTCACGTGGATTTCTACCACTAAAGCAGAGGAATATCTCTTTGAGGAAGGAGCATTGGGCAATTTTATGACTAAGCATTTTATGGAATGGCCATAATCCATGCCGTAATAAGTGTAAGGGTCCTTCCTTAAGAGAGGAACAAATGTAACTGGTTATGGTTTTAGTAGAATCCAGCATATCAGGTTTGTCCATTCAGTCTCATTTTAATTTTCTTTTGCTTATAGAAGTCTTGAAAGTGGTAAGTGACTTCTGGTGGTAGTGTGCTGTTACCTCATTTGCAAGGCTTCACTTCATTATGAAGAGAGCTATATACCCAACGCAGGCAGTTTTGAAACTTCTGTAGGCTCCAGCTTTGTCTGGAGATGAAAGAAAGAGGAGCAGTAGCTATAGCTGGGTTGTTAGTGGTACAAAGCAAAGCCAAAGCTCTCTGCGTGGCCCAGGATGTAATGCCCTAAATGTGTCTAGCCAGTATGAATAAAGATTTTAAGATTCTCTGCTAGTGTTAGATCAGAATTAAAAGCATCACTGAAGTGCCTTCATAATGACCTCTCTAAGTAAATATCCATAAGGTAACCTGGGAAATTGTGTGCAAATAGATGCTCAAGCATGCAGCATTTTACTGACCTGCTGCATCAAAGCGCCTCTGTCTCCGGTGTGATTTAACAGGTCAGTGAATTCACCTTGAAGCAAGCACTGGGGCTTCTCCAGCTTCAAAGGCTTTTGGAAAGCCTTCAGAAAGAAAGGAGAAAATGTTTCGTGTGTCTGGCTGTAGTGGGAAGTCCCATGAGGTGGTGAGCAGTCTTTGTACAAGTGTACAGGTGAATGAAAAGCTGCCAAGTGTCTAACATAATTGACGTGGAGATGAGTAAGGTTTGCTGATGTTCTTGTCAAGGGACTATGTGAGGACTCCTGATAGTCCGATATCTGTGTGTATTAAGTCAGAACACGTTGTATCCCTATTGCTCGTCCTTTTGAGGACAGAGTAAGATGAAATGGAGAAGTACAAAGCTGCATGTATGAAGTAGACTCCATGGCTTCAAAAGTACATCACTGCGTCACTCCTTCCCCAGGGTGGCAGACTGGAGAAATTGTTCAGCTGTGTCCCAGGTTTGTGGCTTTGTCCTTTCTTCTGTTGTAGGGATTTGGGCTGTTGTGGCCATCTTCAGGTATGTAGCAGCTCCCCGAGGGCCTCCCAACAGATGCTACAAGGCAAAAGATCCTGAGGCCCTTCCAGCCTTCACCAGGTTATTGAACTAAAACACTTCAGGGAGAGGATCTGCAAATTAGCTCAGAAAATAGTGTTTCTCCACAGCTTACCTTATTTGGTGACCTATCATGGTGCTAAGATGAATTGTGAATCAAGACAACTGGCTTTGTATTGCTCTTCCGAGGCACAGGAGCATCAGCATACTTCGGCTCCAGGTATCTCAATATCTAAGGGTACAGATTAGTGTCCGGTATATATTAGTGTCTGGTAATACTCACAGCATTTGTCATGTCAGGGAAGGAAAAGACAACCCTCCAGTATGCAGTTACACATATTGGAAACCTGTGTTGTGATGAATTTCGGTGATCATTCACCTGGTTGAATGTGAAGGTCAAACAGAAATTGGAACACTTCCTATTTATCACACCACACTGAAAAGAATTAAGAGCAGCAGCAAACAAAAACTTTTCTTCCTTTTTTTTTCCTTTTAAATATTGTGTCAGGATTAAAGAGGTAATAATAAACTCCATAAACTGTATTGTACAGAGTATTGCCATGGCTAGTAGGCGTTAATAGAGCCAGAATTCCTTGCTGGCTGCAGAAGTTTAGTTAGTGAAAACTAAACAGCCCTCACAATTTGTTAATTGATCCCTTATCAGTGAAGTGCAGCTGTTGATTCAGTCATTGATGCTTCACATTTCAGGCAGAAAATTAAGTATGTCAAGATATGGGCAAATCCAGATAAAGAAGTAAAAGCCACTATAAACATTTTTGGAGCGTACAGTAAAACCTGTTTATGAATCAATAAAAGTATGACTTAGCTTTTGGGTGTTCTTCATCTTTACAGCTGTACTTTGGAAGCCAATGAGCGGATCCAGCAGGCACCAGAACTGGTGTAAAAGCTGCCATTGATTTTCAAACAGACTTTGGATCAATTCCAGGTGGTTGTTTCGAACTCGTGCAGAGAGGATCCTGATCCAAAATAGAAGCTGGGGGAAGATGGTTACTCCTAGTGTCGTCCTGTGCTGCAGAAGCAGAATGCACCTTTTTTTTTCTCTGAAGGAAATAAAACTTTTCTGTAGTGCTCCTATGGTCAGTCACATGTAGTAGGACTAGAATTGTTACTTCTTGGTTATTTTCATTCTGTTAAGACTGGCTTTTCCCCATCTGCATGATTTGTGCACCAAAATCATTCCATGTATCATAGAAGTTTAAGTGCAAAAAGGAGGTATTTTGCAAGTAGAAGCAAACCCAGCAGTGAAATGAAATGTGCATTCTTGAATGCAGCAGTATTCACACAGTGTTTGCCTGGAAAAAACATTCCTGATATTCATGTTTGGTGCCAAAATCTGAGCCAGTGGGCTAATGCTATGCAACCAAGTTTTCCAAGCTTCCCCCAAAATAGCTTGGGTGTGCAATCGTAATTTTTTTTTTTTTAAAGAGAGCGTAAAAGAGTGACTCCATAGTGTGCAATCTTTGCAAGCCTTTGCAATGGGAAGAAGAAAGCTCCTCAGAAAAATGGAAGGCTTTTTTGAGCTTCTGCAGCCAGTGAAGTTAGTGTGTTTCTAGGCAGCACGCCACCTCTTCACAGCGTCCCCATGGACATGTCCAGCTCGTTCCTTCTGCAAATAGATGTGCTACATCTAGAGGGCTGGCTCACATTCGCACCAGGGAGGGGGCTTGATGCTACACGAGGTAGATGCAAAGTACATTTAGGGTCCAGCATGTAGCTGCACCAACTGCCTGGCTCAAACGCAACAGAAATTGTTGGTTCAGGTGGGTTAGTAGGAGAAGGTAGTTCTTAAAACAGGATAAAAGCATATATATATGTAAGAGTCACGTCTTAGTCGTGCTGTCTTTTGTGCTTGCTACCAAAAATAGCGTTACTTCATCTCTCTCTGCCTGCTGCTTCTGCCCTGAGAAACTGAAGTGAGGAGCCAGTCGGGCTGATCAGCCCGGGCAGCCCCACGGAAGATGAGCAGAGCTTGATCTAATGGTCTGAGACTTCCCTCCTGACAGCGCCTGTAGCTTATCCATCACGTGCCTGCTGCTGATTGTGTCAGCCTGTTCCAGGGAACTCGCATTGCACTCTGTACTCTGTGTTCACGCAATTTCAATCACACTGTTCTTATTTCTGCTTAAAATAGTTGAAAGACGTAATCCCCAACATGGACTAAATACTGTGTGACATATGAAAGCTTCAGCTGATGGCACTGATTAGCCAGCAAGGCACAAAACGAGCATTTCAGCTGGCAAAAATGTAAGGTATGGAGAAATAAACTAACTTAAGACAGCTTTAATTTTGCTGCAGGGTATGGCTTTGTGCTGCAGGCTTAATGATGAATTACATTCTTTGTCATTTTATAAACTTTTGGAAAATGGGACTGTGAGCAGTAGGTACTTGGTTATAAGCAACTTTTGATGCAATAGCTTCAGGTAACGTTGGCTAGAAGTAAGAATAGCTGTGTTTGATCTTTCATTTGTTTTACCATTACTAGGCATTCATATAACTACTAATCAAAAGTGCAGATAGTGTGTGGTTTTCATCAGTAACCATAAAATGTGTTGCTAGTAACTTTTAACAGCAATTTTTTTTCCTACCAACTTCTACTGCCTACTGTAGGAAAAGCTAAAACTTTATCATGACAGACAGCAGCAGTATGGCAGTGGATAAATGTGGGAATAAAAAGAAAAAATTACTAGATTGCACATCTGTGAGGCAGAAACAAGGCTTTTTCCATGTCTCAAAAAAACTTAGCATAGTTAAGGGCCTGTGCTTCACTGGAGTCTCTAGGCACTCCACATATATATACAAAAAAATGCTATTAGCGTGGTCTTTCCACACTCCAGCAGCAGCTATGAACTGTCTTTGCTTTACACAACTGTTAATTTGAAGGAAGGAAATAATATATATGGGTGAGGTACCATTCATGTAGCAGAGGAAATAGGAAATAGCCACTTGAAAAATCTGAATAGCCTTCCTTTGCAGAATAATGCATAGAATCACAGCATGGTTTGGGTTGGAAGGGCCCTTAAAGCCCCTCCAGCCCCTTGCCATGGGCAGGGTCCCCTGCCCCCAGCCCCATCCAGCCTGGCCTTGGGCACTGCCGGGGATGGGGCAGCCTGGGACAGAGCCTCACCACCCTCAGAGTAAAGAATTTCTTCCTTATATCTGCTCTGAACCTCCCCTCTTTTAGTTTAAAGCCATACCCCCTTGTCCTATCCCTATACCCCCTGACACAGAGTCCCTCCCCAGCTTTCCTGCAGCCCCCTTTAGGCACAAGCAGGCCGCTGTGAGGTCTCCTGGGGCCTTCTCTTCTCCAGGCCGAACACCCCCAGCTCCCTCAGCCTGGCTCCACAGCAGAGGGGCTCTAGGCCCTGATCAGCCTTGTGGCCTCCTCTGGACTTGCTCTAATAGGTCCCCATCCTTCTTGTGCTGGGGCCGCAGAGCTGGGTGCAGGGCTCCAGGTAGGGTCTCATAGGAGCAGAGCAGAGAGGGACGATCCCCTCCCTCGCCCTGCTGCCCATGCTGTGTTGGTGCAGCTCACCTCCAGTCACCTTATTTTCCAGGTGCCTTAGCAGGGTTTCCAGGAGGATCTGCTGCTCCGTGATATTGCCGGGTCCAGAGGTGAGACTGACTGGCCTGTAGTTCCCTGGGTCTTCCTTTTTCCCCCTTTAAAAAATGAGGGTGATGTTTCCCCTCTTCCAGTCAGTGGGAACTTCCCCAGACTGCCACGACTTCTCAAATATGATGGAGAGTGGCTGAGCAACTTCATCCACCAGTTCCCTCAGGACCTTTGGATGCATCTCATCAGGTCCCGTGGACTTGTACACCTTCAGGTTCCTTAGCTGGTCTTAAACATGGTCCCCTGTAGTGGGCAGATCTTCATTTTTCCAGGCCCCTATTAAGATCCTAATTAAGATCTTTTCTGGTCTTTTGGCATTTATTTTTAGCCAGACCAGTTGGAAGGCACACATTGAAAAAGCCCAAGCCTGTGCTGTGACTTAGGTAGCTTCACACAAACTCATTTTATCATGGACGTGAAAGCAAAAGAGAAAATAATTAGCAAAGCCAGCCCCAATGGCTTAGGGCTCTTTAGTTTTCTCTGCAAACATCGCGCAGAGCTTGTGCGGGCGGTGATTGATGGCTCCCACCTAGATGTGGCTCCTGGGCTTGTTAGGAACACAGGTGTCTTTTATCATCACGGACAAGCGTGGAAGGGTGCCGAGAGCTAGCGCCTGTCATTCTCACCTACCTGCACCCTTATGGAGAGAGTGCAAGGAGCCAGGCTCGTTACTGGGGCTTTTGCTGTAGTTGCAGAAAATTCCATCCTTGAAATTGTGCATTTTGCTGCAGTCGTGGTGTGGCAGAGGGGTGTGTGCGGGCAGATTCTGGGTCTGCGCTGGATCTGAACGCTCTCAGAAAATCATGATTTAATTGCATCTAAGTCTGAGAGAGGGGAAAAAATACAACTGTGAACTCTTTCACCTTTCTGCCTTTTCAGCTGAGAGTGCAAATGATATCCTTGTGTTGAGGACTAGTCTGGAAGAATGAATACAGGTATCAAATTAGCTTACAGGTTTCCTAGAGGGCAGCAAATAGGCAGAGGGGAAGACGATTTGACAGTCCTAGCTGTCTGCGTGGTACCTGCAGTTTTACCAAGTCACTAAGCTCCAGCAGCAAATGTTAAAATGCAGGTGAAACGTAGTACTTTTCCAAACAATTAGCATGTGAATCTCCCCAATTCCTGTGAAGTTTAAGAAGTTTAATGGAGGAGCAGGAGCTCCCAGTGCTCTCCCATTCATACAGTATTGTCAAAGGAACAAATCAAATCACTCTGCTCTTAATTATTAAAAGAAGTTCTTGCATTGCAGCATTAGAAAGAGGATGCAGTAATGGCTTTGCACCTGGGAACAAACTGGAGTCAGAGCAGCAATAAAGCTTGATTGGAGCACTGAAACTTGATTGGATTTGCCACCGTGGTGTCCTTTTGGAGGCAAAAAGTTGAAAACATGCAGCTACAAACCAGAAAAACACATTAAGTGAAGCTACAATATTTTCTGATGTAAATTCTGTGTAGTGTTTGAAGGTGAATTAACAAAAACCCCTAAAATCTGGAAATAAAAGCCAGGAGATATCAGGTTCCTCAGGATATCAGTGGCAGTGCAAAAAGAAACAAGAGGTCTTGGGGAATCTTCAGCTGCAGGGCACAGCAGGACGGACTGGCCAACTGCATTTAAGTCAGAGCTGAAGTACTGCTGTGAGTTCCTGTGCCTCTTCTCTGCCATTTGCACTGCTCTGCTGGCGCTGGAGGAAAGCCTGCTGCCCTGCTCTTTGTGCAGGGCAACTGCTGAGGGAGCTCCAGGGTCAGAAAGAGGGTGAACAAGAGCAAGCCTGCTTTCATGGCTTGCTGATATGGACGTGCCAGTGAAAATCAAAGTCCTAATTCCCAGGAAACAGCTTTGTGTTTTGCATGAAAATCGCTGCACAAAGCACATTTGGAAGCCCACCCCTTGCTTCCATCCTTGCCAGAGAAGGGCCGGGTCTTACTCATCAGCTGCCAAGTACATGACTGCAGTGCAGAAGCCCTGGAGTGATTTTCAGGTGTTGAAACAGAGTTTTATAACAGCATCTGTACCAGGGCTGCAGTTCAGGGCCAAAGCCGAGAAGAAAGGGCTGGGACTTCAGACATGCCTTTCCTCCACGTTTTCTGTTGCCTGGTATAGTTCTGAATTGCGGCTGGCATGCTGACTTTAATAATTTGATTATAAGAAGAGCAAAAATCAGCACTTGGGTGGTGAGGCTTGCTCAAAATTAGGTGATTCAAACCAAAGGAGTCCTTCTGTAAATCTGGCCCTTCTCCTCTTCCTGCTGTTTGTAGTGGGAATGGGTTTTTGAAAGAAAAAAAAAGTGTTTCTTAGTTTTTTTTTTTTCAGAATGGAGAATTCTTTTGCTTGTCTTTGTGGCAAAAAACTTAAATTATTCAGTGAATTCGGAAGCCATGTTTTCAATTGAGCATGTCTCTGCTACTGCCCACCCAGAAAATCTTCTGGGGGTGCTCTCAGAAGCCTAGCGAGCTAGAAAGTCTGTATTGATTCTCATGAAATTGATATTTTTGGAATCCTTTTATTCCAAACCCAAGAAATAATAATAATAAAAAGCCCTTTTGTCTCTGCATTGATTTGGAGTTGGATGTGTTTCAAACATCTCTTTGTTGTTTTCCCATGGATAGGGAGTTCCATTTTCTTGTCTGTCCCAGACAGACAATGACATTTTCCTTAGCTTTTAGCTTTGCTAGGAAGACAGATGCACCGGAGGCTTTGAAATGCTCAGCTATTACAGCAGCAAGGTCTTAGAAAACTCAGAAAAACTGACTTGAACTCTCTATGGGTGTAGGAGAGAATAGCCATTCTGCAGTGAGGAGAACAGATAATGCAGCTAACCTGGGGATAAACGTCTGTACTTGAAATGGATGCTCACACATTCAGCTCATATAATTACGTCAGGAGGTTTTTTGAGTGTTGTTCGTTCATTTGCATACATGAATCAGACTTAAATTTTGTGATATGTGATCATAGCTTCAAATTAGACAGCAGTCTACCAAAATAACTGAAATTTTATCTGTCTCTAATAATAAAGTACATCACTGTGGATGAATTTGAAAGCACTGTAACACTCTTCTCCTGCTCCCCATGCCAGTCTCCTTCACTTCTAACACAAAAACTTGTGATCTAGTTTATATTCTTTTTTAAGCTTTGGGGATAATACTCCCTGTAATACAATACTCCTTAATATAAATTATGTGAGACGGTGATTTATATTTAATTACAAGATAAGATATCTCATTATACGGAGAAGAACCTATGATTTTAAGACTAAAAATAATTTTTTTTGTAATATGGTTGCAGAATTTGTAAGCTTTCAGTGAAGTTTGACTTTAGTCTGGTTATTTCTTGGAAACAGCATTGGAGATGCCACAAACTGCTGCTGCAGGCTCCTCCATGTTGCAGTGGCATTAGCAGAGTCCCATGGACCTGTGCCCAGCCCCAGGCTGCTGTCAGCTTTCTGCCCCCAGATGAGCAAATTGAAGCTGTGGGTAACCGCCTATGTGTCACACTGTGTCCCCAGGACGCATTGAGGCTGGGTAGCTGTGCAAAAAAAAGATGCCATGGGTCTGTAAGAGATGAAAGTTGCTGCAGTGACAAAATACCAAAGCCAAGGAACAGAACCGAAATACTTGATTTGGTATTTTATTACTGTCTTTGTCCTCTGCCCCTGAATCAAGTGCTACACCACATAATTTAGGAAAGATAGTTGTGCCCTGAAAGCGTTGCGCTCTGAGGTGCTAAGGAGCTATGGAGCTGCCTTGAGCATGCTGTTAGAGAACTGTGCTTACATATAAAAAAGCAATTTTAATTCCTAAATTCACATCCTCAGCCCTGAAGACCCAGCTACATTAAAATTTGACTTATAAAGTCAATTATCCGTTAAATGAAAATCACTCATGTTTAAATGTTGAGGGCTGCTTCCTTGCCCAGAAAGTCAAATTTATCTTTAAATTATGATGATCCCTGTGTTTTAAAGACAATACGGTATTTAAAATTCCATTTTCATCTGAAACATTTTGAGGTTAAATAGAAAACTTAGAAAAAATGTTACTATGTTTTGTTTACCATTTTTCTTTGTTTGCTGGTCCATGTGCAGGTTTTTTTCTGTTTTTAGATCTTTGCAGTGAGGAAGGAATTTGTTCTGCTTCTCTAAAGAGGAATCTTTATTGTTTTTTTTTCCCCTTTAGCACTTGTTTATGTGGCAGAGAGAACAACGGTGAAAGAGGGAGAAAGAGAAATTACTTTCCTTTTGCGATGGATTGGAATAGTGAAGGCATTTTTTACCTGAACTGTATATTTTTGTAGGACGTTTACTAACAGCAATAGATGTTTTGCAGAGCTCTCTAGGGATGTGGGCATCCATAGCATTGACAGCAGCAGCGTTTTTCATGGTGATGTCTTTGTATCTACTGGGAGAGCAGAAAAAAGATGAGACCAAGTGGCTGAAGGAGGTAGGGGAGCAGCTGGGATACTTTGGAGGTGACGTTGCTGCTTGAGATCTGCTGCCGGGCTGAAGGCAGAGCAGCAGTGGTGCTGAGCAGGCAGTCACGGTGTGGAGATGGATGGGCATGGAGAATACACCAGGGTTTTCCCTCTAGAGACTGGCCTCTTACTGAGATTTATTGGCACAGGGAGGACTGCATAAGTATGGCCTATAAATCTTCAGAGGATGTTGCTCTAAGGGTCTCACCTTGGATTTTTCTAAAGTTGTTTTCCCTGACCATCAGCGGTGATAAAGGTGTTCATCAATGTACTTGTGGGCTAGGATGGGAACAAGAAGTAAATGTGGGACTTTCAGAAAAATAAAAGCAGAGAGTGGGTGGAAAAGCAGCACTTTGATTATCACTTCTAATCCTGTGATTTACTTGTTCTCATTTTGATGGGTTTTCAGTCCCAGGACAGTCGAGAGGTGCAATGTATAGTCTCCTGCAACGAGAGGGTCACCAAGTGTTTATGTCTCCGGGAAGTTTCTTCACCATAATGTAAAAGCAGTGACTATCACTGAGAAATAGCACTGCACATCCATGGTGTTTGTACAGGGATTAACCTCCCACACATTCAGGTTCTGGTACCTGAAGTCATTTATTGCTGTGGCTTTTGGTGGAGAAGTCTTGCAAAGTTTGGCTCTGCTCGATTCATGTTTTGTTCTCATAGTGGTGACCTGTATTTTCCTCCTATACTTTGGCTAGTTTACTTATACCAGTATCTTTTCTATGGAAGATACTTCTGCGAGGACAGCTGATTCTCTTCTAAATCACCTGAATTTGTGACTCTTGTCCAAAACAGGACTAACGCCCTTGATTATGGCAAAGAATATGTATTTTCCAAGAAGCACAGTAAGTGTAGCTCCATTTTTAAAAAAAAAAAACACACTTGTTCCTCATTTCTTGTGATTTGATTATTCAGAAGGATTTGGTTTGTGGCTGGGATAGAAAAACATCTAAGTGATGCCAAGTTGGTGAGTTATTTGCCCCCACCTCAGGGATGCTGCACAAATTGCAGACAGCATGCATTTATCTGCATGGCATTGCTGCTGCTTCTAGCTGGGGCTGAATTTGAGCTTTGACAGAGTATCAAATGACAAAAGTTAAACAGCAGACTTTGGGCATGTTTCCTTCATGTCTGCCACTATATTACAAAACTTGGTGAGAAGTGAAAGGCACAAGCAAATAAAAATGTGAAAATCCTGTTTATAGCTGGATGACTATTATACTTATTTGCTTTCCCTTACTATTTTTCCCTTACTATTTTCCTCTTTCACTATAAGAATAGTACTGGTGAGGTCTCTCTTCAACAAAGCATTTAAAAGCTGAGGAGAACCAGGGCTGTGGGTGTGCAGCCTTAACTCCGTTATGTACCTTGATAGGGAAACTGTCTCTGTGTGTGAGGCTCGTGCTGGTGTCTCCTGAGCAGAAGGGGGGACAGCATGGATGGGGCCATGGCTTCATTCCCCTGTCTCTATCCCTAGGAAGGTGCTGACCCCCGTGGGTTACTCTGTGGTGCACCACATCTCCTGCTGTGCACGTTACACCTACTGGCTTTTCTACATTGAGCAGTGTGTTGCAAATGATGGGGATTAGATTTTGATCTACATCACTGTTTGCTTGGTCACAGAATTATCTGTTGTTTAAGTGGATTTTTAATATATTTTAATATTTGCTGATTAATTAGAAATACTATTTAAAACTTTGCTGCAAAGACAGAAATGCTGAATTATTCAAGATTTCATTTTGCATTCTGAACCAGTGAGTGCTCGTGCATAAATAATGTATTTAAAGTATTGATGAATTTCCAGTCACTTCCAGTCCCAGTTTGTGTTTAGCTGCACAGTGAACAAGAATGGGGGGGAGCAGAACGACAGCTGTGCTTGGTGCTATTGCCCTGTTACCAGTTAGGTGCCTTTTGTTGCTATCCATTAGGTGTTCCCAGCAGAGACCCAGTCCCTAAGTCGTGAATAAAGTGCTCCCTGAGGAGCAGAGCCTGCCTGAGGGCTGTGAGGGACTGAAAGGCTTCACTTTGGGAAATGTAGTCAGAGCCATTGGCATGGTCTTGGTTTTTCATTGCTTGTACTGCCTAATGGGCAAGTGGCTGTGGGTTTGTGTTCTCTCCTAAGCAAGCCTTGTGAGTTTTCTGCAGGAATGGTCAGCAGCGAGGCAGCGTGTTGTAATTCCTTCTGCCAGCCTGAACGTCTCTCACCACAATGACAGATTACCTGAGAGATCATTTGAGAACTTCTTTAAAAATTGAAGATTGCTGATAAAATCTGCTAGCCTGTTGTAAGAGTTGAGTGAACATAGCCCTTGTGTGCTGAAATGAACCTCACCACTGTTCTAAGGTAACAGAAAGAAAAACAGGATCTTTATAAGGAAATAATTCCTTAAGCAGACATCCAAAGTAAGTCAGTAATTTCAATACATTGCATGTAAATATAAGTATGGTGGGCAGAACGAGGGAGAGAACTATTTCCAGATGCTTAGGATTTCAGGTAGAAAACACCTTGTACGGAAAGCACCACTTTTTGCCCTAAGAAATGACCAACAGTCCTATGCTTTCCATACGGAGCATGTATGCTTTACATGAAGTTATGTCTCCTGGAAGATGCGTGTGAAGTTATGTCTCATGGAAGAGTTTGTGGGTCAGCTCTATACCCTTCTCTGATTGCTCAGAGGAACTGAGGTAAGAGAAGGGACAAGCAGTAACACCACTGGATGTACTCCACTTCTGCATAGAAGTCTCAGCCACGGGAATTTTTCATGCTTTCCCGAGGTCTGCCTTGGCTTCTGGTTTATTTCTGAGCCCGAGACTCTGTAGTGATTTTGAATTATAGTTCTCAGTGTGACTAGAGATTTGGTTTAAGCACTTTCCTGTCTGCCTCCCGCTATGTACCTGCCGTGATTTATCAGCTGGGATCACAGAGGGCTGTTCTGCTGCTGACTCGCCTGAGCAGTGGCAGTTTCAGGCCTCTTTGGCAAAGGACTGATTTTTTTTTTTTTGCAAATAGCTCTGGCAGCATTCCATCTCACTGGCCTCCGGGGGGCTCTCTGCAAGAAGTTTGCTTAATGCTGAAAAACGTGAATAGAGTGGATTGGAGGGAAAAAAAATATCTAACCAGAATTGTAGAGGAGACACACTGTGCTTTATGTTTTGCCAGAAAACCCAGCATAGCCATGAAACTCTGTAAATGACTTGGTGTTTAGCAGCAAGTTGAGATATCCTTGTATCACTTACTGCACCCTGGAAATGCCTGCAGCTCTATATAAATTAAACTACTCTGTGGTCTATCAGCTTTGTGGTCTTTTGGAGAATTAGCCTGGAGATGCTGCCCTTTCTGAGGTAATTTCTTCTAAGCCTGAATGTACATAGTTAGTAGTCAGTAAGTCTGTGTGATTACTTGCACCCACACCCAACAGAAAGTCATATACTTAAACACCGTTTTTTCCTTTTCAATTCATGGGCAAATACGTCACATGAATAAAGATGATACGTCTTGGGATAAATTGCATGGCCACAAACTGCAGAATTTACATGAGGTACCCAAATGTCTTCAATTCAGACCTGAAAGTAGAGATAGATGACCCGTGGCTCATTACTCGCACATAACTTGTGAGCAGTTAAAACCAGCCAGTTACCCACTGTCCACGTTTCCTCTGGACTCCCTGTATTTTTGTGTCAGTCACTGGAGCAAGACAGGCATTGTGCTGGTGAGCAACATAAACAGAAATTTCAAAGCCCACACCAGAGCCTGAAGTCTCCTCCCGAGACATTGCATGGAAATACCATCGGCCTGCAGATGTGTGGGCATCGCTCCCCTGCCTGAAGCTGGGCTTCCAACTGGAGGAAAACATTGGCCAAAGGTTTGGCTATGAAGATAGAAGTGCCCAGTCAAAATAGCTGGGCATTTTTGCCCAGTTGTATAAGAGATATGCAAGCAAAGCCTTAAAGCTGCTGACTGTGGATTTTTGTGATTTTTTGTCTATGTGCACACACACACATGCATACACACATTTGTAAGTATGCACACACATGCATGCACTAATTGGAAGAAATGTCTTGGGAAAGAGGTTGATTTTCCAGAAGGCCGTGGGGCTGATTTTAATTAGAATTAAAGCCGTGGATGTTTGTGGAAGCAAGGAAAAGTACAATGCTGTCTAAACCCCACTGGTAGAGAGCACAGCGTACAGAACAGCACCAAGAAAAAGGAAATTTGAGAGAAGATGTGTTTCTGGATAGGAGATAGAGGGAGAAATTCTTCCTCTAAGGACAGCAAACTTTGTGGAACATGCATATGAAAGAGTTGAGAGACCAGATAAGAACAGGCTGGATGCTGGCACAAAATAAATCACTTTTAATCACACTTATGGCAGTTGTGCTTCAGAGACGAGCCTCCGTGTGCTGGAGACGATGCTTTGGGTTTGCTACTGGAGCATTTGGTTGCCCTTTCCTTGTGCGTTGTGGCCTATGCTGATCTCTGCTGCCACAAATAAAGCTGGCAACAGCCACGCAGAGCCATGGGCACAGCAGCACTGTGCCTTGCTGTTGTGTTTTAAGTTTGAGATGATTTTGTGAAACCAAAATCTTTACCTCTTACAACTTTTTCCTAAGCAGTGCACAATCCTCTAAACTTTAAGCAGGACTTTTAAGCTGTGGTGCTTGAGTCTTCTTTTTTTTTTTTTTTTTTTAAATAGGAACAGAATTCATTTTTCTATTATAAATAAGGATGGTCTACACCATGGATGTGCTCTACATATTTTAAGCTGCTTAATTTACTAACTTCAAGATTAATTGTTATATACTGACTTAAAATGTTTAGATCTTGTTGACATCTTCATTTGGACAGAAAAAAAAGTCATGCATAAAAACTGTATGTCAACATTTGTTTCACAAGGGTAGTTATCTAGCTGTTGGTAGCCTGCAGAGTGAAGGCTTGTCAAAAATAATCACTTCCCGTTCTTATTTTGTTGAAGTTAAATAGTCTGAAGGGGGGAAAATTTGTTCACACTCTTTAATCCTCGTATTATTGCTGTGTGAAAAGTAAGCACATAAATATGAGGAAACTGAAAATAAATCAATAGGTTAACATATTAGAAAACTGAAAAATGGTTTCTGGAGAAGATGAAATAACCTTCCAGTAACACATCACTCGTTAACGTTGGTTTTTATTTGCATCCTACTGTTCTTTGGAGAGGCGCGCATTAAAATTGCAAGAACTTCTCTCTGCAGGAAATGACCACTCTAAAAACCTCTCAGAAAAGACCCAAAGCAAACAAACAAACAAAAAATACTCCACAAACATCTGAAAGTATGGTCTGGGCATTTTGATACAAGAAGACTGTGGAACTTAGCTATTCCTCGATCTTTAGAGATCTTTAGTGAAAATCTCTGTATTTTTGGCACACAGTCAGAAACTCTCAACAAGGTTGTGGTGGAAGATAGTTGACCTTTGTTGACATTGGTATTATCCAAGGCGATCTCGATAAACAACCCATGTGATGATCGTGATATCTTTCATTTATTAGGAGGCAATTAATAGCAAATGGTGGATCTTCCCAGCTGGTCATCCATTGATGACAGTGATGATGACAGCTTGTCATCCATTGTGTGCATTATCTTTCATTGTTTCTCATTTGTTTCACTTAGTGTTGGTTATTCTCCTATTTTAAAATCAAACTGATTTGTTAGACCATCATTAGCACTCCTGATAAACAGCTCTCACTTGGCAGTATGGACTTGTTCAGAGCTGTGGTTCCCAATAAAACACCAGGCAGAAGGTAGCTGGAGTACAGTTTACGTATAAATAATTTCACACAGAGAGAAACGTAATAACTTTGACCGTGAGAGGAAAAAAGTAAACCATCTAAATTAAAGGTAATTATTATAGTGCACATTTGGCCACCTAATGTCCCGTGGGAAGAAGTTAAATGCCATTATAGGATGCTAATCATGATGGATAACCAGTGAATATGGACTTCCTAGTAAGCTGAGCATTCCAGGCGCGGTGTAATTGGAAAGTAAGTGCTTGTCGCACACTTGGTCTGGGAGCAGAATCCCCGCAGCCTGTTGGGCTGTGTGGTACAGGCTTCATCTAACACCAAAGAGTTTGTAAACTGCATTCCAGGCAGCATTTTTTTCCTTTTTTTTTTTTTTCTAAAAATGTTGCTTTTTCTCTGACTAGGATGTCTCCTTCTAAGGATCACCTCTTGAACGCATGGCATTGGGAGCTACGGGCTTGCATCCAGGAACCGGTTTTGGTGGGAGTTCTTGAAGAAACTTGACAGAATGAGAAGCCCACGTGGCAGTGAATGCTAATAAGCAGATGGTCTCCTGATTGTCTCAGACTCAGTAGAGTTGATAATAATGACCCTCTCTATAGAGATGATCTCTTTATAAAAGAGATTATAGAGAGAATCTCTCTGTAATCCCTTTTGCATTAAAACCACAGCATTGGTATTTAGTTGCAATGATCTGGGTGAACCCCAAATGCCTGGGGAAATATATGAAGTTTCTGGGTCATTTGTCTGGATTACTCAGAGTTTCAGCCTTCCAATAGGTCCCTGGAAATTCAGATTATGAAAAACTATTTATAGGTACTACTGAACTGTGTTTTTCAAACACAAGAGTGGCTTATCCATCTAAATACCAGAGAAATTTTCCATAGAGCTGCAGGCTTGAATTCCTGTTCCTTTGAAATCCTTGCAACTTGTCCATGTTCTCAAGAACTGCAGGTGCAGAACAGCCTTTTGTCCATTTTCGGTGGCCACGTGGGGGTCTCGCATCTCTCTCCTATTTCTTTTCTCAGTGCTGTGTGGGAGCTGAGCAACCTTCCTCACCCTGAGCTTGCAGAGAGGTGCTAATGATTAGGGTTTTCTGAAATATTGGAAATTCTGCATGAGTTACGAACAAGGAGATGCTCTAACAAAAGAATGACAGAAGGCAGGGCAAGAGTAGGGAAGGTCTTCACATCTCCTTGCCTGCTTTTGAGCTGAGAACTTGTCTTTGAAATTTCACTCTTCCTTGGCATTTGACAGCTCATTTGAGATTTCACCTCCTGGACCAGAAAGCCTGGGCCTTGTCCCTGAGTATAGCAATTTTCAGCCAGGGAGTAAATCAAGGTGTCTCCTGAAATTGTGTATTTCAACGGTTTTGCTAAACAGCAGTCTTTGTGTATGGTACAAGCACAGCCTTGTCACCAGTCCTGAAGGAACTGCCATGGATTTATTTTAGCATCTACCTGCATCCTGGATCCCGCATGAGGAATGTGTCATAGGAACTTCGCCAGCTAGATCAAACATTAACATTTTCCTCCTGGGTACGGTTAAGACTATTGTAGTTCCTTTGTGGTGTGAAAAGTACAAAGGGTTTATATAAATAATAGAGATTCTGTCAGATGGTGCCAGAGTCCTGTGGTTCCCATTGTAAAGTCTCCACGAGAGTACATCTTAACATGCTCTTCTCCCTCTTCAGTGCCTCCCTCTCTCTGATCTAAGGGAAAAATCTCATTTTAAAGTAATCGTCTGTCCAGGTGGGTGAGTGTTCACTAAAACTGGGTTTCAGGCTCTTCATCCTCTAATTAGAAGCTCTCAGCAGACCCAGGAGTGTTTCCAGCTGAAATGCAGGTTGGAAATAGCAGGGAAATGAGGAGCCGCCTTCTTTTATTTTCATTGAAATTTCTGGCACCCTGCTCCAATCTGACACATACTACAGTAAGATTTTCATTAGCACTGGTGTGGCCTTCAAATGTCTCGTCAGGTCTAGGCGATGCTTTTTTTAAAAAAAGGTGATTTGGGGGCAGAAAGCAGATTTGCTCACTTCCCTGCCATTGAAGACTACCTCTGATGGCAGGCCTGAGTAGCAGTTGTACATCAGTTGTGGCTCTCTGTGTTTCATTTTTCTCCTCTTGCATTAGAAACTTCACTGAAATCTATGTCTACTGCACATTTAAAAACGAGCTGTGCTCAGATTGTTTGAGGCAGAAAAGCACAACTTTGTGTGCAACATTCACACTGTGGAATCCTGCTCCATATCGTTGTTGACAGTAGCTAGCTCGTCAAAATCTGGGCATTTTTGCCGAATACAGCAAATGCTTTCTGGAGAACTGCTTTCCATGCCTCCCCTGCTACAACTACACAAACAAATGGAGATTTATTAGGTTTAAGAGCAAGTGACAGTGGATTATTTAAAACTGTTTTTGTTGTTCTGTGTTAAAAATTTATGTAGAAATATCTCCTTTTCCCTATGGATCCTAAGCCAGAGAAAGTGATTTTTTTTTTCGATTTGATTTTTGTGGTATTTCTAAGGAGAGCTGTTAAATTGCAGAGTTTAAATGAATGTATGATATGTTCTTTGCTGGATATGACTCAACAATGGTTTCATGGGCAAAGTTTAGTGTGCCTTATGGCCTTAAATTCAGAGAGTGAAGAGTATTCATGCAGTGAACTCTGCAAGCAATGTCACTTCTCAAAGAGCAATGTATGAAATGGACAGAAATAGCTGATGGTGAGGCTTGATCTTACTGACAGACAAGGGAAATTGGGTGCCTGTAACCTTATAAGGTTTTGAAAGCCTAGAGATGATTAAACAAAAATGAAAACAAAGGAGAATGTTTTGTAGGTGAATGTTAACTCTAGTGCTGTATTATATGTGCTGTATGTGTGTGCAAAAATATAAAACCTACCAGTACAGAAGATAGATAGTACTTCATTATAGAAACATTTTTATTTCATTAGCTATTTTACAACTGCATCTGCATCCAGAATTACAAGTCATTTTTTTCCCTGTCATTTCAGCAGCAAAATTTAAACAGTTCCATGATGTGAACATATCATTGAACACAAAACCCTGCAGCATCCTTCCACTTTTGACCCACACGAAGCACCCACAGAGCAGTTACTTGTGTTGAGGTAAACCGGCATTAGTCAATCATCTCCTTAAACAAAACAAAGTAAATCCCGTAAAGCCAAGACTGAGTTTATTAGATTTTCACAAGGCTGGCACTGCTTGGATTAGCCATTTCAGGAGCAGTAATACTTGAATAACTTATGAGAATGCTCGTACCCTGTGGCAGTCAAAGCCCTGTATTTACTGCTGGGATGCCAGGAGACCCGAGTAGCACTTAGGCTCACAAAGGAGCTGAAGTGCTGTGCAGCCCTGCACATCTGTTTGGTTCCTGTTCATGGCTTTCTTCTAAATTTTTGTACCTCTGTTATTGCCCTGCTTTGGTGTATAAGCAATATCTAAGTTTTAACAGCAAGTTTTTCATCCAGAGGATGTGTATCCTTCACCTCTTTGTATGCCTCAGGATTGTGGTGGTAACACTGAATTAGAGCTTACATAGCTTTTTTATTTTATCCCCTCCTGGTCAGTTTTTCTACCTCTACAATGTGTCTGTGGGGAGCAATCCCATATTCTCTTAACGTGAGCTTTCCTTTCCCCAGCCATGCCTATAGGGCCTCTTCCAGTCTCTACCCTTTCTTGAAGAAGGCTGACCACGACTGAGCTCAGGAGCTCCTCGTACATCTCTGCCGGACGTTTCATCACTCAGATCCTTTGCATTTCCTTCTCTCCCATTTGGTGACTTGCTTTTCCTTGTTTCTATTCTCATTAATTAGACCTCTTTTGACCCACGATTTCGACCTTCTTCCTGTTACTGGAACTTGAGACAAGGCAGGCATTTGGGCAGTATTTGATCCATACTTGGATTATCGTTAGTCTCATCATTGGAGGTCCTCTTTCACTTTTTTTCAATGACTAGGGAACTGTTCTCTCTAAAGTGGGAAGGAGCCATTTTCCATTATGGAAGACATGTAAGCCTGTTAACTAAAGAAGAAGGGAAGGGATATCAACAAAGTGTTTTTTGCAGGTTTTTCATTCTCTCTTTCTGATCTGGCAAAGCACAATATCAGACCTAATGCCCCAGCTATTGCAAGGGAACTTAGGAGACTTTCACCTGGCCTGACTGACTGCCTAATACCTGGCTACATCTTTGTAAGGCAGAGGCATTTCACCTTTGGTACTCTGTTTTCCTAAGCGTGAATGCCTGCCAAGTATGAGAGGCAATGAGGAATTGCACTCACTGTCTGTAGCAACTAACACTTTAAAAACACTTCCCTACTAAAATCACTCTCTCCACTCTTACTTCTGTCAGGAAGACTTCAAATGATGCCCTTGTGTTTGTTTGTTTTTCTTACGCTGCCACTTCTTTATTTGTCCAAATAAATACTTCATTATCTGGTAGTAATGCTGGTCTCTGAAGAGAGAGATCTTCCATTCATCCGCTGTTCGAGTCAAACACAGGAATGTGTTCTCTATTGCTGCAAGGAGAACGAAATGAGAGCTCTCGCAGACATTCAGAAGTAATAAAGAACATACTAAACATTTGTGAGATAGCTTGTAATGTATTTATACCTGTCCAGCTGAAATTGTCACCATAGCTTTGATAACGAGAAATGTATTCTGGTCTCGCTTTATCTAGCTGAAGTGCAGCTGTATATTTGGCTGGATTTAAATAGCTTTGCATCACATCTTATGAATGCCTGCTCTTATTTTATTTTCTTAAGATGGCAGATAAAACAGTTGAGAAGAGCTTTGTTTTACTTTTGTTTGTGTCAGGCTCTGTCATAAAATGAAATTATATTGCAAGAGATATTTCTGTTCTGAAAATGTTAACTTTGCAGTGATCATGTTACGTGAACACTACAGCTCAGATAACTGCAGCACCAGTGATGCTGGCAGCAAGTTGGGAAAAAGGCTCATTTTACAATATGTAGCTGAAACATGTTCTAGCGTACTCCATTTGTTTTCCTACCATGCAAATTCTAAATAAAAATGAAATCTGTTGTTGACATTTTAAAGGAGATAAAAGGAAAACTTTTTTTTTTTTTTTTAATAAAGATTCTTTAAAATGCAGTAGGTTGGAAAGATTTCCGTTCTTCTGTTTTTAATATGTCCCTTTCAGCCATTTTCACTATGAAATACTAATTGTTGATTAGTATTTCTCCCAGTGTCCACAAGCCTGGAATAAAATCATTCATTTTACAAATGGCAATTCTTGATACGGAGACATATTTAAATAATACACATGGTGGTTCAGGGGCTTTGGTCTACCTGTAACTGGAACCAGTCCATTGCAAATAAAGTCTGACTCAGTATCTTATAGGATTTTTTTTTTAATGTATTATTACAGAAAATCATACCTTAATGGCATTTTACACACATTTTATCATACTACCTAAAGCTACGTGGATACAAGTACTTACTGGATAGGTGTTTGATTACTTATTTGCATGGCCATTTTGGTTACTGTCTTTTCCACAGTAAAGGCTGAAGCAGTTAAGTGTAACTGTTCTGTTATATTTTACTGTCTGAGATGGTTGCCTTTTTTCCCCTCAAAAATTAATTGTGAAAACACTTATGTATTTCCATTTGCTTACTTGCTTCTTTTCTGTCATTTATTATCACTGGAAAGACAGTTTCATAATTCATAGAAGGCCAATACAGCAGTTTAATGAAACTTTAAATGTTTTCAGGGTTTCGTTATGTACTTGATAAAAATGATCCTTAAACTTCTAAGTGTTCATGGCTGTCAAGAAACACGGAGTCACAGCATGGTGATCATCCTCGTGGCCTGCTCTGGACCTTGCTCCAACAGCTCCATGTCCTGCTGGTGCTGGGGCCCCAGAGCTGAACGCAGCACTGCAGGTGAGATTTGTTCTACAGGCAAGTCTGTCTTCACTGTTGCAGTATTTGTCCAAATTCTTCATTCAGTGTTGGTGTATATTAAAAAAAAAAAAAAAAAAGTAAAAACAATGAGTTTTTCAAATTGAAACAAGTAAAATTTTGGAGCCAGCTGGCAATCTCTGAGAACTGTGTAAGGAGTGCTGTTGAGCCACTTGAATGTAAATCTATCAAAAGCCTTCTCACGGTAGCAAGTATCCGTATTGCAGTTATCCTTGCTGTCTGTAGAGAAGTTTTTCAGCTTGAAGTGTGACTGAGATGGCACTGAGAGATGCAGTGGTGGTTGGATGGGTGTTTCGGTGTGTTGAGGAGGGCCAGAAAAACCATTGCACTTCCAGCTGGTCTGATAAATAGTGGCACACGTATGACTGTGAGTGAAAAATTGACAGTGCCAGCGCTGCATTGTCCCTGATCTTTAAGACAGCTTGTCTGTCTCCTGCAGGTAGCTGGGAAACTCCATGAATATGGTAAGAGCAGTTCACTGCATTTAGAACAAATGTAAGTATAATATATATGTGTGGATATATATATATATACATATAACCACAGCTGCTACTAAAACCACTTTTGTAGAAAGGTCATTTAAATAACTGATTGTAGTATCACTAACTTGAAGGTCACCCAGTGCCAGGGATTTGTAGAATCACTTTATGCCTCACTTCCTCTAATTTTCCGTATGATTTTGCAGTTGACTGCCCAGTCTTCTCCATATCTACTTAAACTTCTTGTAAATGTTGCAATTAAAACATGAACACATATGAGTTAAATTGTCAGAAAAGTCGTTAGAGGTTTTTATCAAGAAGCTGGGATAAAAGAGCTTACATTGCTGAGCTTACGAGGAGGAAAAGACCCTGATCTTACCTGTCCCTGTGGTTCTAGATGAGGGTCAGGACTCAACTGCAGTCCTTGTGGAATGGGGAACACCAACTTTCTCCCTCTGAGTCTGACCACCACAAAGCAGTGTGGCCCAGATGGGCACAGGGTTTTCGCACTGACTCACCCCGCTTTTAGGCTGGCGAAGTCACTGCATGTACAATAAATCCTTGCTGGTATTTTATCGTGTGAACAGATGTATTTTGCATCTTAACCTATTCCTGCAAATTGCTTTGCTCTCGGTTCTCACTGACTTGAATCGGGCATTAAGGGCAGAAGTAACGATTTAGAGATCAATGAGTAAATCTAAGGTGTAATTTCTACAGCCTGTTGGCAATGTCTACTATCCTGCCTCTGTTGCAGAGGGGCAGGATGCA
This sequence comes from Cygnus atratus, assembly GCF_013377495.2. NCBI lineage: Eukaryota > Metazoa > Chordata > Aves > Anseriformes > Anatidae > Cygnus > Cygnus atratus. Next base: position 23,972,594 of record NC_066368.1, on the reverse strand, counting down.
GTTCCTGCTTGCGTTGTGGGAAGAGTTAAGTGAATTCCAACCATCTTCTGAATCTGAAAAGGTAGTAGTGGTTATATTCTGGGCACGAACTATCAAAATCTAAGAAAAAAAGTGTTGTAAGGTAAGGCAGAGGGCTGGAGCAATTACTTGCACTTACTATTTGAGATGCATTCTTTTTTTTTTTGATCTTTTGTTTGTTGTTTTTCGTTTAGAGGAACAGTAGAAAAAGTTTCGTAACAGTTTGGTAATAATGTGTGGATGTGTGTCAGCTGTGAAAAAGGATGCTGTGCCATGAAAAGAGAGTCAATATGGGGACTAGAACTGAATCTGCAGGGTGACATATATATGAAACTGGGGAAGTCAAGTTCAGGACAGTACCATCCCAAAGGGACACGTATGAGGTACCGCTCAGTATGACTTCATTGCTCATGGGTATTGGCCACATTGTATGGGCATCTGGCTTTCATTTTCTCTTCTTCCTCAGGAAACCACTGGCGATGAGAGAGTTCCCGTACTCTGGCATAGCGAACTTGCTGGGTACACACGTGCTGCTGTAATACTTCGGCATAATGGGGTATAAAGCCACTGCTCCTCTGGCTGACAAGAGATAGGAGAATAGGAACAATAATCCAGGTAAAATGACAACTTAAAATAGGATGGGGCAGTCTGCTGTCTTTGCTGTTTTCACCAAGGCAAAAAAATGTTAAATGAAAGTCACAACAAGAGAAAAACTGCCACTATTGTGAAGTTCAAAGGCGTGCTGGCAAAAATACTAAACTACTATAACATGGTCTGATAGGAGCTTGCACGTTCAAAGGGAGTTCTTTAAATGCAATGCACATTTTAAAATGGAAATGCAATGGAGAGAATCCTGAGAAGGGCACCTGGTGACAACCTCGCTTCCTTCAGCTGTGCTCTTCAGAAATAACAAACCCTTAATGCGCAGCAGCAGTAGAGTCATGGTAAAGCATGTGGGTATTTGATTCTGCAAATCAAAGGAAAACTTCATGGTCAGGGATGTTTCCACCTCCACTTCAGCTGTGCCTATCACTGTTTGAAACATCCGCTCTCTCCTTTTGGCATAGCATTGCTCCTCAGCCTCTCCTTCCCACCAAAAGCTGTTTGCAGCCTCCTGCTGGAGTTTGCAGCACGTACATCTTCATGTGGAACATGCAGGTGGTTCTCTCCTCTCTCCAGTCCCCGTCAGCTCTCTGGAGCTCACCTGGAGGTGGCAGAAAGGCCTTTGCTGCTTCTGTCAGTGGTTGGTGAAGTATGTTTGCAGCCACCCAGACCCAGTTGCTTGCCAGGAGCAGTCAGGAAACCAGTGTTCCCTTTCTCCATTCCTCCTTGGTTCATTCTGATTCATGCCCTCAAAATGCACCAAGCAAAGTATGGCCATCTGCTTCAGTAAGTCAGCTGGTTCCTTCTTCTAGATATATGTCTGCAATTCTTCATCACTTTGTGCCACGTCTCCTTTCTCTTGACATGTGGCAAAGGTGTCTGTTACAGATGACACATGGGGCTAATTTTCTTCCATGTGCTAAGACCCCCCAGCAGAAGAATGCTTCTGTTTTATTTTATTTTTTTTTTCCTGGCAGTACTTTTTTTATGGAATGATTGAGGGCTTTTACTATGTGCAGTAGCCTTTGATAGGGTGTCAGAAGGGATTGCTTATTTACCCTGATAAATATGCATGAGCTTGGGTAGACCAATAAAGTAGAGGTGATAGCTAAATTTTTGGCAGAGATGGATAGGAGTGTTTGCTCCAGCACAGCTCCAGAGAGCTCTGGACCACACTTACGACTGTAGCCATGGAGAAATGTATAGTAGTGTCATCCTTACCAGGTCACATGTAATGGCTGTTCTCTCATTTTGTGAACAACTGATATCATATTCTGCTTGTATTTTTGTTAAATGCACAGGTCTGCCATTTTGACTTCCTTATTAGCTATGTGGCACTGCACAGACCCAGGGACACCGCCAAAACCAGGAGACAAGTTCCCACCTGACAGCTGCTGTATAGCAATTATTACACATTTCTACAAATGTTCCCTACCTGAGGCAGATCTGAGATAGCTTACCCCACTTCCACTGAGGAGTGGAAATGACCTCAAAGTTACTCTGTGTAGCTCTGTGATAAAAATATGCATCCAAATGGCTAACAAGTGGGGATATTACCTGCTCCTGTACAGTCAAAATTTGTGTATTGCCACCCTCTTTCCCTCCTGTTCTGGACATGGGTGCCAGAGGGAAGCTTGCTGCACCTTGGGTTGAAAACTATTAGATAACAGGTAATTCTTCTTTGCTGCTTACTAATATGCTACTCTGGGATCACTCTTGAATTTTAAATGCCTGGATGGGAAAAAAATCTTGCCTTGGATTCTGGTAAAGGTAAGAGGAGAAGTAGTACTTCTGAAATTAGTAGCCAGTATTTGCATCACTGAACCCAGCTCTTCTGCGTTAGTTCTTTAACTTTTCTTTACCAGAGCCTTAATGTATAAGATCATCTGGGTGAATCCAGAGCTGCAGAGCTGCTTGGAGCTGCTGGGCGACAAGCAATACTTGCAGGTCTCCGTGGCCCTGCTGGTCCCCCTGCATTGAATGATCCGTCCCACCTCTTCACTGCAGCTTAGAAACCTTCTCAAATCATGGCTGAAAAGGCTGGGAGAAGAAGGGCAGGTGACAAAGTGCTCCAGTGGTACATGATTGGAGATGTGCTGGCCCTGACTGCTGAGAAGAGGCAATCCCAAGGAGAAATGCCCAACTCCTGCATCTCCTGCTTTCCCGTCACACCACGCAGCCTGCACACAAGCCTCGGTGCACGGTGAGAGGTTTACAGGTGAGGACCAGGGCCAAATCCAGCACTGGCAGGGGTCTGTGAACTTGCTGCCATTATAACACATATGAATGTGGGTTGTTGCTACCAACAGAGTAAGAAAACAGTGAATTCAGATTTAACAGGCAATTAAACACTTGACTGTGCACACTGGTAAGTGGAGATACATCCCTACAAGTAATTTACAGGGCAAAAGGCGGCTGAAATGAAGCAAGGGTGTTCGAGCCTCTCCCTTGGAAGATGTGTTTTTGCCCTCCACGGGCTGGCCAGCTGCTGCCTGTCGCAGAGGCCTTGCTCCTGCATGGACACAAGGAGCAGACAACGTGCCTTTGCTGCCTTCCCGATGCCCTGGTGTTGAGTACTGCCCCCTGCACTGACAGCAGCAGTGCTGCTTGTCCCTGGTGGGCCACGTGCCAAGAAGGGATTTGGAAATTAGCATTTACTTCCATTTACTTTCAGCTCTGAACTACCTGCTGGCCTTGCAGCAACTGAATTTCTTAGTCCTTCTGGTGTTTGGCCCACAGTTTATTTAATCCCATTATGAGAAGCATTTCTGTGATTCATTTATCTCTGCATATCACAGAATCACAGAGTCACCTAGGTTGGAAGAGACCTGCAAGATCAACCTCTGACCTAACACTAACAAGTCCCCCACTAAACCATATCACTAAGCTCTACATCTAAACGTCTTTTCAAGACCTCCAGGGATGGTGACTCAACCACTTCCCTGGGCAGCCCATTCCAATGCCTAACAACCCTTTCCATAAAGAAGTTCTTTCTAATATCCAACTAATGGGCAACTTTAGCCCATTTCCCCCAAAAAAAGAAGCACTCACACAACCCCTGAGCATCGGCAAGAGCTGTTTATTGCCGGGACATCTTGCAGGCAAGCCTGCGGGATGTCCGTGGTGTTTGGTGGCTCCAAGCTGATGCTTGCGATGGAGCCTGAGCAACGAGTAGGGGGCTCGCCGGGCACTCCTGCGATGCTGTTGGTGCTCTCGGATGGCAGAGCACAAAGACATGCCGCAGTAGTCCCAGGCCTGTCCCGGCAGAGGTGGATCCACTTCCACCCGTTCCTCCACATCTGGTGGATCCAGCTCCATGGGCTCCACTGTGTTGGGCACAAGGCTAAGCCAGTCCTTGCCCGGGACTGCCCAAACGGGATGCCTTCCGTCCGGAATGTTCTCAGGCCAGGGTGCCGAACCAGGGGGTCGTCCAGTCCCACGCCTCAGTCCCACGCCACTGTCGGCTTGATTGTCACGCATGGGTCCGACGGTGCCCTCTGGTTTACGGCCATTACTGGGTCCCACATTGTGCTCCGGAGTATGGGCACGCCTCTGCTCCCCGCGGCTGTCTGCCTGATGCTCCCGCCTTCGCCCCACGTCACCGTTGCTCCCATGGTGAGGCCCAGGCCCCCTGTCGCTGGGTGTGTGAGGGGCCGGCCTGTTCCCCGCATCGTTGCGGTGCCAGTGGTACCGCCTGTATGTGTCTGTGGGCTGGGCGCCAGAGGTCCCTTGGGCACTGGTGTCTCTTCTCTTGTGCTGCCGGTGCTATCCCTCCGCCCATGACACATCTCCTTCTGCTCAGGTGCATTCCTTCTTGGTGCTTCACCGGGCGGCATCGCCGTCGTCGCACACCAAGGAGGCCTGCTGCTCGCCTTGCTCTTCTAGTCTTCCTCCTGCCGCACAAGCTGGCAGTCAGAGGGCCTAGATGCTCAGCGAGTGCTGGGCCAGCTGCAGGGGGCCTGTTTTATAGGGCCCGCAGCAAAGGCGGGGCAGTGGTGGCCACTGTGACCTCAGCAAGCCTCTGCGATGGAGTGGCCCACGCGTGGCCAAAGGCGGCTGTGTTGGGAGCGGCCTGGAAGATGCCCTCACGTGGACAAGGAGGAGGGTTGGGGGGCTGAGGGCCCCTTTTCTGGGGCTGGCTCCCCCGGGCCATTTGGCTTGCCAGAGAGAAAGGCTGCCCCTCGGCCACGGGGACTGCCCTGCACCTCCCATCCTGTGCCCCGGGTTTATTTTTAACACTTTTTAGGCAATTTCATTCTATTCTTTACGGAAAAGAACAGAAGCAAGGTGCATCTTCAGCCCTAATTCCCATGTGCGCTTTGTGCGCCGAGTGAAGAATTTCTTCCCCACGTCATATCTCATCTAAATCTCCTCTCCATTTGTTCCCAGCCATTATTCCTGGTTCCATGGCTACACTCCCTGAGAGAGTCCCTCTCCAGCTTTCTTCTAGGCCACTTTTATGGGTAAGGTTAGGTAGCCAAAATGCAGGACCAAGCAAACTGCAGCCTCCTCTACCTTATTCCACACGTTCCACATGACGTTTTCCAGCTCAGGCTCTAACCTCTCATCAGTGTAACACAGAATCATGAAGGCTGGAAAGGACCTTCAAGATCATTTGGTCCAACCATCACCCTTCTACCAATGTCACCCAGTAAACAATATCCCTACGCACCAGCTCCAGTCTTTCCTTGAACCCCCCAGGGATGGTGACTCCAGCATTCTGCATTTCTGGCAACCTTATGGTGGCTCCTAAATGATGAAAGATGCTGAAGCTGTTTAGCATATTTGACTTGTTCGGCTCTGAGCCTCACAAGATTGCTTTAATATGTTACCCTGCATGGAGTGTTTCAAGTTTATTTATGCACCAAAATTAATTTGTAAGCATTGTTTTAGCACCATTAAGGACGTACCACTGTGAATGCAGATGCAAGGTCAAAGGGACACTGCTGCCTGCTACTAATCATGCCAAAGAAGTCACATTGATAAAGTGCTGAGAAAAAGGCTGTAGGACGAGTACAGAATCTTTAAGACATTTGCAGTATTGTGAATAAATATACGTTAGCTTATTAACAACTTATTATTACGTTGTTTGTTTGTTTCAGGATAATTTAGCTTTCTCACCTGAAGAAGATTACAAAGATTTTTCATGCCTCCTACTATCCTTCTTGTTCTATAATTAGGAGTAAGTACTCAAGTTGGTGGCAACAGCTTTACTGGGAAATAACCATGAATTTTAATAGGAGATGTGGGGCTCTTTCTTCTTTACAACTTCTGACTAAAAATCTGCATATGTACCCCATGCCCTTTATAGGAGAGTCAAAATTAATTTCTTTGCAGTTCTCTTCTACCCCCTCAAAACAAAACCAAAAACCACTACTTTAAAAATATTTTATTTCTGTTTGCAATTTTCTGTTCCCGTCAAAAATGGGAATTACAGAATAGCTGAGGTTGGAAGGGACCTCTGGAGAGCCCCTGGTCCAACCCCCTGCCCAGCAGGGTCACATCCTGTTGCACAGGATCACTTATGTCCATGTAGGTTTTGAGTATCTCCAGAGAAGGAGACTCCATGGCACCTCTGGGAAACCTTTTCAAGCGCTGTCACCCTCACAGTAAAGAAGCTTTTCCTCTTATTTAGATGGAACTTTCTGTGTTTCAGTTTGTGCCTGTTGCTTCTCATCTTGTCACTGGACCACCAAAAAGAGTCTGGCCCCATCCTCTTGACACCCTTAAGATATTGATATACATTGATAAGATTCTTTCTCAGCCTTCTCCGCTCCAGGCTAAACAGGCCCAGCTCTCTCAGCCTGTCCTTGTATGAGAGATGCCCCAGTCCCCTCATCAGCTCCGTAGCCCTCTGCTGGACTTGCTCCAGCAGCTCCGTGTTCCTGTTGTGCTGAGGAGCCCACAGCTGGACACAGTACTCCATATGAGGCCTCACCAGGGCTGAGTAGAGGTGGAGGATCACCTCCCTTGACCTGCTGGCAACACTCTTCTGAATGCACCCCAAGATACCACAGGCCTTCTTAGCCACAAGGGCACAATGCGGGCTTGTGGTTATCCTGCTCTCCAGCCTGTCGAGGTCCCTCTGAATGGCAGCACAGCCCTCTGGGGCATCAGCCACTCCTCCCAGCTTTGTGTCATCGGCAGCCTTGCTGAGGGTGCACACTGTCCCTTCAGCCAGGTCCTTGGTGAATACACTGAACAGGACTGGACCCAGTACTGTACTGTACTGTACCCTGAGGGACACCGCTAGTTATAGGCCTCCAACTAGACTCAACCCTCTGAGCTCCACCATCAACCCACCTCACTGACACATCCAACCCACACTTCTGAACTTACCTATGAGGATGTTGTGGGATCAGAAGCCTTGCTGAAGTCCAGGTAGACAACATCCACTGCTCTCCCCTCATCTCCCCAGCCAGTCATCCCCTCAGAGAAGGCTGTCAGATTGGTTAAGCATCATTTCCCCTTGGTGAATCCATGCTGACTGCTCCTGATCACCTTCTTTTCCTCCACGTGCTTAGAGATGACACTCAGGATGAGCTGTTCCATCACCTTTCTATTTGCTAATGTATTTTCTGTGCATTTTTAAATATTGAATAATCCTGCTGTGAGGAAGGCCAAATACGTACATAAAAATATGCATGCACACATGCACACATCACTAATATGATAAGCATATTTCCTCATAAAGTGCGTATGCACATGTTGTATCATCTGTAGCATTTTTCTTGTACAAGTGATAGTGAGAAGCTGAAAGGATAGCCTTTTTCTTTTCTACTTTGGCATTTTACATCTAATAAGCTTATTCTTCTTGGAGAAAATTGCTGAAGGACTGGCATGCAGAACCTTTTGTTATATGAATATTTAATAGTTAAAGGTTAAAAGTGTGTGCGATACACATTAAAATAGCAATTGACAAAAATGTTCTTCATTGGGTCATACAGAGGTTGTAACCTTCAGAAGCTTGAAAATAAATGGTATGCTACTGTCTGTAAGTAAATGGGAAGAATATGCCCTTTTTACCCTGCAGGGATAGTGTCACTAACAAAACCATTCAGAATCACTGAGCATTTAAAACATTTTTACAAAAGGGAGTTACAGCACTATCATCCTTCCTTCCAGGAACTAATAAACCAGACTGCATGTTAAATCCTAACACATCTCCTGCACTCTCAGGAGAAGAACAAAACGAAGCTGCTGTCAGGATTATAATGGCTGATGGGTTGTTATGTGGTGGATAACTCAGGCTCTTGCTGACCTTACTTACACCAAGGGGCAATATTTTTTGTAAGGCTGAACTACTTCTAAATACTTTCTTCACTGAATTAAATACACACACACAATTTCCCAGGCAGGCTTCCTAGAGTAATATTTTATTACAGGTATTTAATTTCTCAGTGGAAAACCCTGTGCTGCAGTCACAGCACCGCACAACATCTTCATGGTATAAAACCGAATTTCTGTCATGTGAGACTTGGTGCCAAAACTCTGCTTGTGTCTGTCTATTGGATGGTGTTTCTCCTTCGAATCACACACATAAATTGGTGACCTTTTCTAGTAATAATGTCCTTCTGGTGATTGAGGCTGAATTTTCCTTTTGGCATGTAAAGCTGGAAGAATGAGTGTTTTATCACTCTACAAAACATTGACTAGGTGGCAAAGGCTTCACAGAAATCACAAGGGATCATGTCAAGTTCATGGCAAGAAAGGAATACATTGACAGTGCATGGCCTTTGTGAGAAGTTCAGAGAACGCAGTCCTTGAAACTGTTCTTCTCTTTTGCACCCAAATAAACAGGGGCATAAGTGATGCCTCCTGGCCCTGTCTTTCCGTTTCGACAGAAATCTGTTAGTTTTCTCACAGGCACTCTGAAGACATCTCCTCCCTTCTTTCCTCTCTGGACCTTTATATGAGATCTTCAGTGTCCAAGTGCATCAGCCTCTCACCTTAATTTCAACCTTCTACTTGTCACTCTTGGCCTTCTACTTCTTGCAACCTCTACCTGCTAGAGATCATGTCTAATATACCTTGGGCTATTTTGGCCTTTTTTTTTTTCTTTTTTCCTTCAGCTGCTTTCTAAGTTTCCTTTATCCATCCTCGTTTACTTTGCTTCTGGCTTCTTGAATCCTGCCCTTTTCACCAGCATGAAAGTGACACCGATCTGTCTACGCTGAAAATAAATGAATTTATGTTTCTTTTATATTCAAGGGAAGCCTGGGTGAGTTTGATTGCAATGCATGTTACCTTGTATTTATGTAAATATAACATAAAGCACCGAGGCACTGTACTATCAGACAATTTGGGGACTATGTCTCATGTGGTATAGGGAATGTTTTAGTTTCAGAAAACTCAGTTTGGCATAGGAAGGTCAGTGTCTTGCATGCTAGGGCTTCGCTGTGCACACCTGCTTCTTTCTGCAGCAAAAGGAATCACTGGTTTGGGTTGGAAGGATCTTCAAAGCTCATCTAGTTCCAACCCCCTTGCTATGGGCAGGGACACCTTCCACTAGATCAGGTTGCCCAAAACCCCATCCAGCCTGGCCTTGAATGAAATGATGGAGGAGCAAGGTCATCATAACTATTTGAAATCTCCTGGACCCCTATAATGTGTTATTTGATTGTGCTTGCTCTTAGGGTGGTAATAATGAAGTTGTAAGTGTTGAAAAGTTTTGCTTAAAGCATAATTATTCAGTAGTGAAGTAACGGAAGAAAGAGAAACATCCATACAAATTTACTGCAGAAATAAAATGTTGCCCTGGCATGCCAAAAATATTGATGAACAGTCATTAGTCATTGCAAAAGGATTACCATAGATATTCAGCAGAACCATGAAAACATTTTAAATAGACTCCAAAGAGTATATTGTATGTTTGAAGTACAAATATACTGCAGGTACGGAAACTACCATTTTACTGAAATGGAGTAGGATTGGCTGCTCAGAACACAGAAAGTTTCTGTGGCCCAAGTGCACAGCTGTTTCCCAGAGTGGAGTAATCATACAAGACTGGAGAAAAAATGCTCCACTTGAACACATGGCTTTTTAGTAAGCAAGTATGTTGCCAGTCGGGAAGCACAAATACTCCAATTTGCCATCATCCTACCAAATCACTTTTTGCCTGCCTCCAGCTTGCACTGATACCTTGAATTCGTTACTGATTTCCCCCAAGACCTAATTAGATGACAGTGAAGAGTACTCTTTTTTTTTTTTTTCCTCTTGTCTGAAATCCTCAGTTCTTTCCTCTCACCTTTTCTTCTTCTCTCATCTGGGAATACTTTCTTCCTTTCTCCACCTATTCACAACTGTTCAGCTGTGCAGTGAAGTGTTAGTAACTCCCAAAATATTGTATGCACCTGTTCTTGGGAACTTGTGATAACCTAAAGAGCTACATTTTTTTGTGCTGATAATGTGTCGTTTTGAAAGTTCTGTTTTTCAGTTTCAAGCCCTCATGTGTGCTGAAAGGAAAAGCCTCAGAAAATGTAAAATTTATAGATTCAGAAACTGGATAGTGTGACTTCAGAGAACCTAACTGTCTCTCCTCTGAGCCTTAGAATGATGTGGTTTCTCATCAATGCATGCTTGAAACAGTTAATGCAGAACAAGTGAAGTGCTGAGAAACCCCAGGAAATGCAGACTGCTTTCCATGACAGCTTGCTCTAATCAACTATCCTTCTCAAGGAGCCAGCCCTTCCTCCTCTCAGCTTCTGTAAGCACCAGCATCATGGAAGTGCATCCCCAATGCAGCCAATGTTGCCTCATCAGTGCAGATTGCACTTTCTTTTCTTTCAGTTTTTAGGTAAACAGGATAGATGAGAGACTCTTTATCCCTTGCCTAAAAGCTGGTACCCTTACATTTCTCAGTTTTTCCAGTAGCTGGTAGTAGTTGTCCTTCCTTGAGGACATATACAAAAATAAATATAAAAGGGGAATACCTCATAGTTATTTAGCTCAGTTCTCTGCTGCTGCTGCTATTTTTTTTTCTTCCTTATGGCTTAGTGTATCACTATTGCGGGCTTCTAGATGTCTTTTTTCTTGCTTAAGCCTTCTCAGCATTGAATTAGATAAGTAACTCTAGTCCTCTACTGAGTGTTACTGTTCCTTTCAGCAGCTGCAGCCAGCTGTGCCAACACACCCAGCGTAGCAGAAGCCTCTCCTTGTATCAGGGTGGATATTTTAGAGCTTTCTACAATGGCAACAAGCTCTTTCATTTGCAGTGCTACTGAGGAAAAGCACCAAAAAGGGTGCACTAACCTGGGCCATTCAGAAGGCTTACATGGCTCTCATCGCCTACTTGTCCCTCCATCACTCTCTTTAATTACACTCAGCCTCCTTCCTGTGAAGGGTGAATGATGAGGTATGTGAAATATATTGCAAATAGTTTAGCTTTGTCATCTGGGACGTTCAAGATCACAGGAGACATTTTTGTGGATCTAGGGAGCAGTCTGCTCAGGAGAACGTGGATGTTGGAAGATGAGTGCCTGGAAAACCAAGGAAATGAAGGCTGAGGGAAGGCAATAGAGAAAGCAAGAACTGAATAGTAAGAGTCTAGGTGATAAATGGAAAGTCTAGGTGGCAAGTGCTTTAAGACACAAATACCGACATTTTCTAGCAAATGAACAATTTTGCATGCAAGTAGCAGCTGGTTTCTCCTGCCTCTAAGTGAAACGAGTATTTTCTTCTGCTCCTGTTTGTGAAGAAGCCAGAGAGGAGGACATAAAAGCAGAGACTGCATGGAGTGAAAAGACTGTCTGTCTTTTGTGGGCATCTGACTACGAGGGATGCTCCAAGGAAGCTGTTTAACTTAAATGCCTGCTGATCCTCTTGGGGCAGGACTAAATAAAGGAAGTGCTTTCACTTGATAGCTTTCTTTCAGTTTATAAATCTTGTATTCATAAGTGACAATAATCAGGGAAGAAAAGGGATGTTCACATTGTAGAACTTTAAAAGAATACAGAAACTGAAATTTCTTTTTGAGTAACTGTTCAAATATGTTGAGAGTGGGGAAGAAACAGAAACACACAGGTTTCTAATTGTTTCTCTGGTGATTCCGTGGTTTTCTCTGTCTCAAGTATTTTCTCAGTCTCAAGTATTTACACAGCTGTGGTTCATTAAGTTGAGAAGTGCAGATGTGTATGTGAAAGCAAACTAAGGTGAATCTTGGAATGAGAAACCAATCTTCTGGTTCTTTAAGTAGCTGCATGCATAAAATGAACAATTTTTTAACATGTACCATAATGCGCCAGTAAGAGTAATGCCGAATTCATGGAGTTTTGTTTCTAAATCATTCAGATGAAGATATGTATTGTTGGGTAATAGTTGTGTTGAAACTGATGTGGGAGTTGTACTATTAAGGATGCTTTCAGTGCTGTGATAATATACATATTTGTAAATAATCACACTTGTTTGGTTTCCTGTGCACTTGACCTTGTTTACCCTAGCTTTAAGCTGATGGGATTTTTTCCAGTTGAAAGGAGGTAGATTGCAAATAAGCACATCTATTTCCAGATTTAAAATGAAATAAATACAATTTAGAAGTACCCAGTTTTAAATGTGAGTAAGGTTCAATCATATCCAATACAGAAAACAAACAGACATGGTATTTCTACTAAGAGTTTACTGGTGAAAGACCCATAAGGAGACTGTGGAGTGACGGCCATCATGTGTTTAGTGTTAGGATGACCTGGGCAGTTGGCAGGAGCGAGGAGATCCATACATTGTTAACGTAATGAAAAATACTGACTGCTTGCTAGTGTCAGCTTGGGAGCATGTAGTATTAATTAAATGCAATTAAATAGTAATGTTATGTTCCTTTGGCAGTTGAGAAATCTTTCCTCCTCTTCTGTTTCCATGCTTTGGAAGTGTACCAAATTATCTCCAACTACCAAGCAAAGATGCAATTTCTTCACACTGTTTAACCACGACTTACTTCAATGGAAGTGAGTAGCAACAAGAAAAGAAAAGGAAAAAAGTTAAATATTAGCATTGAAAGTGAGGAAAGAGGTATATTTTGACACAAAATGGAATGATGAAATTATATAACATGATGTTTAGGTGGAATACAATGACGGGATGTTTAGAATTTCCTAACAGAAAAAAATCTAGTCTGAAGTGGAGTTAGAGAAGGTCCAGTCTTTCCAAAATACTGATACAATGACAGATTGGATGTGTTACAGAGGAATTCAGTATATACCTGGAAACCGTGTTGGTCATATGCTTGTTGGTTTTACCTGCCTATCAAATTATAATGGCATATTATGGAATTTTATTAAAGAATCTTGTTATCAGTTGTTAGTGCATAGCATAGGCTTAGACAATGTTCTTTGTTTCAGATGACGTTTTTTCTTCAGTCTGTGACACTTCTACTTGTGGAGAGCAATATTAGGTGACTTTAAAAACAGCCACACACCTATGACAAATTCAAATGCAGAACTACACTGAGAAATAATTCAGAAATTGAATAGTGCTATACAAGATCCTAAAACCCCTTTGTCTTGAAGTCGTAGCATTGCAGATCAAAAAAAAAAAAAGCCAGGTTTATTCTGGTATTATGTAAATATTTGAAGATCTTATTTTAAATAAAAGATAGGAAGTCAAGAGACAAATTTAAGTGTGCATGTAGGTGCATACTAAACTGTATAATTGAGGGATTTGTCAGTTCTGTTATCATCTTTCCTCTTCTAAATGATCAGATCAATGCGTAGTTTTATGGAAGTGAGCAATCTTTGTGGACTTCAGTGCTTTGCTATATTGATCTGCTATATTGGAAGCCCCAGAATATTTTGGGTCAAACTGTGCACAGAGCACAGCAAGGGGTGGGACAGCCTTGCTGAGGTGGAGGAGGAAGGCAAATGGCAGATCCCTGAGCGGCAGCGGCCATGTCGCCACTTCCCAGGAGAGGAGAGACGATGCCACAGGCGGCTGTAACACACGGGCAGTGTTTGTCCGTCTTCTGTCGGTACTCGGTCTGCGGCCCCATGGCACCGGCCCGGCCTGGTTCCTCAGCACCGCCATTTGCTGCCGGGACGCAGCGGGTGAGAAGATGTCGTTCGCAAAGATGGCGGCGGGCGGGAAGGTTGTGGTGGCCGAGGGAGGGCGCTCCAGGGCCGCTGGCCTTCTTGGTGAGCTGGCTCTGCGCGACGGGAGCTAATCCTGATTTATAGCTCCGGTTTTTTATCTGGTAGGTTACCAATGCTGTATTTATGTTATTTGTATGAATATATATATATGTTATATATATAAAATACAGATGCAATTTTACAATTATAATTTTAGATAATTTTTTTTTAAACTACATGTGGCATAAGCATAATTTAATCTGTTGTTAATCAAAACCTATTGGAGAATTACTACTCTGAATGAAGAGATTAAACGTTTGTTAAGGGCATTAATGAGATTTTTTTTCAAGGAGCCTAAAAGAAATAGGCAACAGCTCCATAAAACTGGAGGGGATTGTACCTCTTGCAGTCCCTCGGCCTTTTGGGAGACCTGTTCTTGGTTTACTTATTGTACTGTTGGCACAATAAAAGCTAGCAAGATTTAAGTTCTCTGTCAGTTTGTCACTGAAGGTAATGGAAGGGGAGGATGAACTTGAGTAATTGTGATAGAGGAGTGGTCTGCTTATTTTGTGTGGTAATGAGATGCAGCTGAGAAGAATTTATATTCTAAATTAGCATGCGGGAAGGTATGGAATGCAAAGTACCTCTGATAAAATAACTGACTTCAAAAAGTCTGTCAGGAAATAGTTATTAACTGTTGTGCTCAATAGCACAATTACAATGCTCTTTTAGAAACTTTCGTATCTTGGTGATATAGTTGGTAATAGTTCTGAAAATAGCTGGCAGATCACAGCTTGCAAAGTATGGCTTTCAGAACAGAGATGCTTGAAAGCAAGGGATCAATACGTACTTCGAGGAGCTTTACTTCACTGTACTTTTTAAAGCTAAGTAAACAGATGAGATCTGAGGCCAGTCAGCGAATTGTTGGGGATACAGCTAAAGAGATTTAAATATGCTTTACTTTCAACTTGAATTTTCAGATGTGGCTCAAGCTTCAGCAAACTCTGAGGGATGCAGGCTGTTCCAGTAGTTTCCTGATGTTTGTATTTCCTTTTCATTGCTGCAGATTACTCCTCACTCTCTCTTGTATGTGATAAAAGGTAAGAGGGGGCTGTTGACTGACAAAAAACGGTAAGATCTTGGAAATAACAATTACAGCATATCTAAAATAAAGAAATTTAGTGTAACTAATTCAAAATTGATGTTTTCAGGAAAATAGGCTTTATTGATTTTTTTTTCCTGTTTTCTTTCTTTTTTTTTAGCAATCAAAGTTCTTGTAACAAAAGATGTACTCGTAGAAAACTGTTGTTCTACTACATTATTCTGGACTTCAAAATAAGAGTGTTGAAAACCAAAGTAACACGTACTAAATTAGTGAATACATCGGTGACAACTTTGATAGTTGCCAAATAGTAATTATACCAGGAAAAATCCTCTGGGAGTTTATCCATGGATGACAGGGTATGTTTATTTTACATCTCTGGTCAAGTTGCTCTTCTGTTCTTCACTATTTCCCCACCTATATTCCCCACGCTGATATTTTCCTCCTATCACATTTCCATTGCGTGCAGCACTGTTTAAAGCCTGGTAGGAATTACTTCTAACAGAAAAGCTAAAATTCTCTGATGGGAGAATGTGGATGCATGCTTCATTTAGCCAAAAACACCTTACTCTACTGAATTGACAAAAAGTGTTTGGATGTGATGAAGTATATGAATTAGGTTTAAAAATCTTTACTGCATAGGCAATGCACCATTCTTTTCAGTCTGTCTCCTGTGAGCTGAAATCCTAAAAGATTACATTTTGTGACATGCAGTGTGGTCCCCAGAAGATGATAGGAAATTAGGAAAGTTGTGTTACTCCTGTTGTCTCAGGAAAGATGTCCAAGCAGGAGCAATGGAGGTGTTTGGCTTCCTGACTCTACTCCTAAAACACGTCATCATTTTTTTTGGAATGTGACAGGCTTTGTCACTCTTCCCCCACAGGAATCCAAAACAATATTTCCAATATTGAGAAATCATTTAGGATAAGTCAGAAGAGACACCTGCAACATACCAGGCTGAGGCAGGAAGAATAACCTGCAGAAATACAAGATAAGAAAGATCGGGAAAAGTTCTACAGAATAGAGACAGGGTAAATAAGAGTCAATAATGTCACTTTGTTAAGAAAAAAGAGAACCATCGTGGTAAGATA
This sequence comes from Cygnus atratus, assembly GCF_013377495.2. NCBI lineage: Eukaryota > Metazoa > Chordata > Aves > Anseriformes > Anatidae > Cygnus > Cygnus atratus. Next base: position 23,956,725 of record NC_066368.1, on the reverse strand, counting down.
CAATGTAATAGGAGTATTGCCTGTAAGAAGTAGAGAAACTATTTTCTTTACTTAGCATTGGTAAGACTAATAGCTACAGTAGCTAGCCATAGATGTGCCTTAAGAAGAACGTGAATCAGGTTATGGTGTTTTTTTTTTTTTTTTTTTTCCCCCCTCCAGAAGAGATCAAAACAATTGTGAAAAGTGCAGGAAATGTGAGCAGCATTTCCTTACAGAAATGACCGAGTTGTCCAGTCTAGAGAAGAGAAGATGTAGTTTACAAGAGCTGTAATGGGTCACAGCTTTGTCCAGTGAACTCCAATGATGGCCTGCAGTGGATGCCTAGGGAGGAGTGTAGAAGCTGGGTGAGTGTGACTTAGTCCTTTTTCAAAATACTGCGCAAGCTAGCAATGACTCCAGTGCCATGGCATTGCATTTTTTTGAATCAGTCGTGGTGGCTGACTAAAGGACTGTAGCAGTCTTCAGACTCACATAGGAATGCTGCAGATAAGAAAGAAATACTCTGTTCAGTGAATGTGAAGTTGTTGGTGCGTATTTTAGCACGGGAAATACAGGCAAGCATTCAGAACAAATATTGAAGCTGTAGATCGTGAAGTACTAGCAGAGATTGCCAGGCAGAGTATGCAGACTTTATCCTCAGTCTGTTATTTTCAAGCAATATTAGCCAGACTATGTCACCTTGGTGCAGGCGTGTCCTGGAATAGGGGCTGGAGTAGATTATGTGTCATTTTCTCTTCTCTTTTTTGACTACCTATCAGCAATTTCTGTGTTGATGCTCTTCATCTGTAACTTCTGCAAATACATTTTTGAGAATTGCCAGTTTCATATTGTTCATATGTTTATAAATGTGCTTTACTTTTATAGACATTGCTCAATAATAGTACTTTTTCTGCCTTTTATTCTGTTATGAAAATGAACAGAAAAAAACGACATCTGCTCAATAGACTAGTCTTTGTTAGATGCCAAGCAAACTGTTAAGGAAACTTACTCTTTTCAAGTGTCAAGTGTTCTTGTAAATTAGAATGATATAAAATACATCTTTACAATTACTTCATTCTTTTCAGTTACGCTTGGAGATATGTCTAAACCACAGAGTGTAGAACTAAGTCAAGGCTTTGATTGCTGCGTGTCTCAGGAGAATTCAAGTGCTTGCTAACTTCAGCTCATCTCTGTGTAGTTGTAATATTTTCTCTCTTCTTTCTTGGGTGTTTATTTGTAGTCTGAGTGTCTATGGGAGTTAGGTGCATAGGCATCTGCATCTTTGTGCCTCTGTAAATCTGGTTGTCCTTGTGCTTTTTTTTTTTTAAATCAGATACAAAAGGTGGTGGTGATGCATGTTGCAAACAATAAAGCAATTCCAGTATTCATAGGAATGTTGGTTCCTGCAGTAAGTGACAGAGAAAGCTAAGAAAGGGACCCCTTAGCTTAGCTGTTACTGGCTTGTTTCTTTATGTTTGAGTCCTAGGACTTGATTCTACCAAATCATCATAATTGCTCTATAAATTCAGTCAGAAAAGAATGTTAGAGGAACAACGATGTGCTGTGTTTGGCATTCTGAAGTTAATGTACTGCATTTTATCTGATTCAGATTCTTACGTGTGTAGGAAAAAAGAACGACATAGTAAGATATATAGAGAGGAATAAGAAGAAATGATATTTCAAATGCTACTGTAGTCCATAATCAGTTGAAATGTATTTAAATGCAGCAGCTAGAGAGAGGTGTTCTGAAAAGATGCTTTGCCCCCTCTATGCTATGACAGTGTTGATCAGAAGTGTATTGTGCTAATGCTTGATCGTGCTGGGACCAGGATGCTATCTAATGTATCCTCTAGCTGCTGGTGTAATGGGAAGTGTGTGTTCCCTTAGCATCTGCTGCCAGATGTTGGCAAGCACTCAGGGACTGAGGCCATTACCTTGTCCCTCACTGTTTGGGCATGCTGCCACTAGTATACACGGCCAACTTGTACAGTTTTTAGGCCAACTGAGAATAGTACTTTGTTTTTTGAATATTTTTTGTTTGCTACCGTTTTCATTTGCATGCTTCAGTTGCCTAACAGACCAAAGTCATGACTTCAGGAGGGATGTTCTTAGTTTGATGTTACTGCTACCATGTGAGGACTTCTTTTCTCTTCCACCTTCTTAAACTACTGTTTGAAAAAGCTGCCTATGTTCCTCTGACAGATTCCCTGAAGAAGCAGTGACTGTTTTTGAGATGTCAGTCTACTCAGATTAGACCTTGCTACAAGGATTTAAGAACTAATGAAACTTTGAGGAAACTCCAGTCTGCATTGCTCTTTTGTATCCCAAATGAGATGCTGGATCTTCAGGCTGGTATGGTGAGTTCCTTCATTCCTGCTTCCTACTGAGTCAGGAGAAATGATTAAAGTTGGTCTCCTTGCGTTGTTCTCCTTATCACAGGCATAAATTGGAGATGGAAACTTCCTGCTGCCACCCTCTCTTTCCCATTTTGTCTTGTTACTTTTTTCGTAATGATCAAAAGTGCTTATTTCTTATGTTTCACCAGAGGTTCCCTTGTAAGAGGAACTAAGTATCGCAGCAGAGATAATGACACTCTGTGTGTGCTATCAGTTATAAGCCTGATCTTCACCAAGGGTTTTTGTAAAGCTTAAGTTCCCTGTTCCTATTGGGTAAGATTTGGAAGTGTGTATAGCAGCAGTGGTTGCAAGTCTGTAATGCAAAATGTTAGAACAGCATAAGCTCAAAAACCATCTCCTTCTGAAAGATGTTTCTTCAACATGCCAGGAGTGAAGATTCCTTCCAGGTAATAAGGTTTGTAATACTTACGTGAAGTTTTGATTTGTACCTCTTGTACCTCAGCTGTCTCTGTTGAATTATTGGTGGGGAATAAAGAAAAGCTGCTATCTGAATTTTTGCATTAATTTCATGCAGTTAAATACTTAGATTTGGGGTGTGTGAACATTCTTGCAAAATATTTCTACTTTGAGATATTAAAAATGTCAGATTAACATTTCCTCAAAGAAAAGTGTTGCAAATAAAACTTTCTTGTTTTATAATCCAAAGCTGATCTCTTAATTTTGCTACTCATCGAAGTCTGAAATTCAGTTGCTTTATAGTTCAGGAAGTCATAGTTATTCCAATGCATCCTGTTGGCTTCATGGGACGGTCATACACTGCTTTTATCTTCTGCTCATTGGATGAAATCCCATGTTCTTGTCTGCCCTAGGAAAGGCTAATCATGACAAAGCTTTATACTTGTGAGGTGGAAGGGGAGGGGGGAATACTGCAGGTAAAAAATGAGGGAATTAATACAGAAAGTGGTGGTTTTTTGTTTGGTTTTGTTTGTGCACAAATATTTCCCTTTTAAATATGCAACACTTGAGATCAGGACTGTAATTTTTCTTCAGAAGAAACATGAATAAATGAAGTGCATTTCCTTACTGTAGAACTTTTGAGTTTGCTTACTCTCTGAAGACAATACTTGTTTCTCATTGATTTAAGAGCTTTTATCTTTCCTAAAGAGACAGAAATGAACCCCAAATAATTTTTTGAAAGAATTACATAATATTTCCATGCAGTACGTGATAACTGATGTGAAATGTAGAATGTTTTCACCTTGTTGAAGAGTAGTACAGGCTTTTGAGACAAATACTGAGATTTAAGCAATCCCATATCTCAAGTTGGATGTTCCTGTGGATGAACTTAGAACAGTACCTTCCACCTTAGTTTGGCCTTGATGTTGTAAATATTTTTCCTTTTAGTGTGGACATCACTATTGTTATTCATATTTTACACCCTCATAACTTCATTACTGTTGTGGCTATATCTTAAATCAACCTAGGAATTTCATCTGGTACAGAATGCTTAAACAAAATAATGGAGCTGGAGCACAGCAGGACTGAATGGCTCTATTGGCTCTATTTTAAGTGAATTCCGTGATAATTCTGGAGAGTAGTGGGTGACTATTACTCTTGACAAATGCTTTTCTTACCAAGCGGCATGGATAGTAATAAGGCAGGCTGCCCTGCAGAGCCCTGAAAGTCTGACTTACAGTGTAGGGCATGTGGAAAAAAAACCTTTTCTTGTGAACAAAACCCTTGTGTTTTCTGTGCTTGGAAGTCTTTTCAACTTCAGTAGAGGCAGTAAATGAGATGAGCATGTGTATCGCATAGAAACTCAACTGAAGTCCTTTAACGTCCACTGGGAATGGAACAGGCTTCACTATTTATGGTCTTGGTGAAAATTCCACACTGGTAAACAGCATGGGATGCAGTATTTCTGCTTCTAAGATGAAAGATTGGTTTGTGTCTGGCTTCAATTTGAAGTTAAAGCTCCAGGGAAATGATATATTTGAAGCTGTACTCTTTGCCCTGCTAATGCATCCCCTCCAGTGATACCTAGAAGCTCTACTTCTGCTTTATTTTTTCTCCCTTTCTACTGAAGATGCTTCTGTGCAAGTCATTCCTTTACAACATAAATATCCTGGGAATATTGTCTTCCAAGTGGAAAGCAAGAGATTTCTATCCTGACCTTAGTATTCTGCTAGGTAAAATTTGGGAAAGTTTTTTGCCAAAATATTTATCATCGATGTGCATAGGGTGTGGAGACGAAAATTTATGCACGTGATTTGGAGCAACAACTTGAATTTTGGTCTTTAATAATGAGTAATGGCTGGTTTGGAGTAAGAATGCTTTGTTTTTCTTGATAATTATTCAGGAAAGGTGATGCTCTGATTTCATACTTCAAAATGTCAGTATCCTTCAAGGAACAGATTAGTTGCATCTTCATCAGGCATGGAGTTGCCTTTCTAGAGATATTTATTAAGATGGGAAACACACAGAGAATTAATTGGAGAAGGTATCTCAGCTTTGGGATCTCCAAGGGCTGTGAGATCTCTGGGAACTGAGGGTGATTTGGGTCTAGATTTCACTGACTTCCCGTCACTTTTTATGTGACTAGGCTGTCTGACATTACGCTGCAAGCACATATGCTTTCTGGGCTGTACCAAAATGGCTTGTTAGCACCTGCTTAACGATTAGTTGTTTTTGTAACAACTAAGTTTAGTATATTGGACTCCAATCAAAGTCTTTATGCAAGGTTAAGGTATGCATTTTATGAGGCCTAAGGAGACCACAATTAGAAGTTGTGTACCAGGAGGGAAAGGAGAAATAGATCAGTTATAAAGTGTAAGTTATATGCAGAACTTAATATATATGGCCAAGCTTATTCCCTGACTTGGTATTTAAAGTACTTGCATATGCCATGCTGTAGCTTGTAACACAACAGATACGTGGAGTAAGTAGAGTAGGTCGAATAAAAAAGTTTAATTTAGGGAGGTACGTTGTGTGGGTGGGGTTCTTTGTGTTTGCTGCACTCGTCACCTCTCAAGTGTTATTGTGGTAAGAATGTGTAGAAGTGGCTTTTAATGTCTTGGGAGGGTTTGTTTGTAAGAGTCCGAGTAAATGACCTGGTGTAAGGGCTCATGAGAGATCCAGCAGCACAATTCCCCCATTTATATCCTTTCCAGGACCGCTTGTCTTTCCATGTGAATTGGTGGTCCAGTCTGCCTCACTTGCTGTGTCCCTGCAGGAACAGCTCTGCCTGTAGGGACCCTCTCTTGTTGGAGAGGTTGAGAAAAGGGGCAGGCACTGAAGGTGCTGCTGCCACCGTAGGCTTGGAAGCAAACAACCGTACTTACATTTTATTGTATACTGGAACTACAGAATATAAATGTTTTTATAAAAGACAGGAGAAAAAACAAAAACACAACACCGAGTATCTGTTGCAAAACGTCTTTGCAAAACTTTTTTTCCCAAACAAAATCTATTGCAGGGAAATTGCCTTCTGCCTTTGCTCTGGTATAAAGAAATACAGAATTGACTTTAGACTGTCTCCTTGGTTCAAAGCCAGTACTGGCTTCCAGAAGGGTCATTGCTCAGCCTTTTAGTATTGCTGGAGACTTTCTCATAACAGAAAGCAAGGAATATTATTTACATAATAGAGGCTCGCAGGTAGAGATGAAGGTGCTGTTGTTCTGGGCACTGTGGTAACCAGCAATGAATGCCCAGTCTTATTCAGAGGATTTATAGTTCAGGGCTTGTGAAAAAGTTACAGAAGGCAGCCAAGAATTCTTGGAGCCAAATGAAGCGTTAGATCCTTGTGAGTCAAAGTATGGCTTTTTGTAGAGGTGCTCCTGATGTGACCTTTCCTGAGTAAAGTGCATCTGGAGTGGTTCTTGATGCTCCTGGAGTGAGCTGTGTGCATGTACTGGCTCTGCTGAGAAAAGCATGTACGGAAAGCACCCATTCAGTGTTAGATAAGAAAAGAGAAAGCTTAGAAGAGATAAATGACAAGTGGCAAGGCAGCAAATGATAACAAGCTAAACTGAAATGCATTCCTGAAAAGGACTGGATAGATTCTTTTTCACAAGCGAAACAATCCTTTTTGTGAATAGGACACGCAGTTCCAGTCTATTATCGTAGCCCCCCATCTGTGATTCAGTTAGCATTTTCCATCATACTTCTGCGACTGAGCAGAATTTAAATAAACATGAAAACATTATGTGGCGGAAGAGCTGGATCTTTTCAGAGAGAAAGCAGTCAGGAGCGTCACAATGGAGTACCTTCCCTTCTCCGAAGGGAAGGGCAGAGATGGCTCAGATCTTAAGCATTCATTATGCTTCAACGGGGTATGAGTATGTTCAGTCTCGATGTGAGTTGATTAATGTTCACCATAAGAAATCTGTTGACCTTCACGTGGAGGTTTGAAGTCAACAGTAATGATTCTGTTGCATGTATTTTCTTTCTCCAAAGAGGAGAAGTACTATTTTTGTAGGAGATGATTTTCAGGTCTGCGGCCACTTTGAAGGCAGACCTTAATAGCTGACTTTCCACTGATACTGAAATGAGACTGTTGAAGACCGTAGGTCAAATATCACAAAAACTTTGTAGGCAGTACTTAAGAGCATTTATTGCAGCAAAACATGGTGCTTTGTATGCTTCAGACAGATTTCCTCTTATCTGGAGACTCAGGTAGGAGCAGCAACTCAGTACAAGTAGTCACTGCTGTGCTTCTGCCATAGCTACTTCAGAAGGGAATCCTGATTGAACACTGTGCTGCTTGTACACGAGGCTTCCCAGGATGAATGCTGGGCAAATAGGGTTTAGCATGCAGCAAAATCCCACTGTGTCCCATGGCTGAGTGGGGAATGAGCTGTACTGGATCTTGCAGTAACAGAACTCGGTAAAGCAAACACAATTCAAAGAAGTTTTTTTAAATGCTCCTAGAGGATATTAAGAGGAATAGAAAATAAATTAAAAACTAATCTTTTGTTAGCTCACTAGTTTTAATGTTACCCTCTGGCTAGCTCTGGTCATGCTATTAGCCTATAATTCTGGTAGATGTGCGTCCTATGTGCTTTCTCTATTTCTTTAGTTGTCTTTGTTTTCCTCTTCTTGCTGCCAGAAGATAAGAATTCATTAATTCTCATCTCAACATCTACCTTTCAGGCTTTGTTCTTAATAGTCTTTAATAGTTCTGGGATCTGTTGTTCCTTTTTGTTTATTTGTTTTCCTTTTTTCCACTGCAGTATGTGTGCCAGGTCACACACAATTAATATTGATCAACTTCCTGAATTATAACTCATATTAGCATTACAGAAATCTCTCTCTTTTTTTTTTTTTTAAGTAAGGAAATGAGATCCATTAGTGATCTAAGCACAATTCAGAAAATTAACCTTGCAAATCCAGCAGTAACCTTTGTGCATCGTTGAACTTTCAGCAGTGGGATGCAATCCAGCAATATAATGCTGGTAGCTCGTCTGCCAGCACCACTAGTCATCAGCCACCGGGCGGGACTAAAAGGGTTAGAAAAGGGTTAGTGTTTGAGTTGGACTGGTGAGATTTTTATTACTGTGTGCACCACAAAGGAAATTTTATTGCTGTTTTTTTTTTTCCCAATTTTTCCAAATTCGTGATTTCTGCAAGGTATTTTCTGTGTGTTTTTCTTCCTTTTCTTTTTTTTCCCTTCCTCTTGCAGAGCAGTTTGTCATTTGCCACTGTCACCAGTCATCCCGGTCTGCATTGCTGCTATCCCGCTAGCAGGCGTTAGCTTCACCTTGCAGCAGTGCTCTGCTGAATGGAATTACTCATGGATGATACCTGCAAAAATAACTGCTAGCTTCCCTGCGTATTCCATACTGCGGTTCTTGTGACTTGTCAGTCTGTCCAGGTCAAATCATCTGGCTGCGTGACTGACAATACTCAGAGGCCATTCAATTTACGTTAATAATCAGCCTTTTGGTACTTGGTAGGGTCGGCTCTGCGCAGCCTGAAAACTTGTGGCTCTGAAAAGGTGGTTGAACTGTGCAAAGCCAGGATGGAAGTGTTTAATACAGTCCACCTCCAGGTGTTAGAGCAGGTCCTGCTCTTTACAAAAAGGAAAAAGACAGGAGTGCGATGGCATTGTGTGGCACAGCCTTGGACCTTCGAGCTAACCACTGAGAATCTTGGCAGGGTTTTGAGGGTGAGGAATTTGTCAATACAACTTGATCCTGCTTCAAGCTGTACTGCTTTAGTTCTAGTAGATTTTTTACTCTCTGAAAACATTTTTTTTTCCTCTGTGAAATGAGTTGATAATTCAACTAATTTACAAAACAACAAAGAAGTTCCTTTCAGATATTCCTACAAAATGCTGGACCAATGCCCCTCAGACTTGTCTGGCTGGAGAGATGTTCGTCAAGTGCACCTCTGAGAACCCTCCCCATGTGTTGGTAACATCTGCTTCTCTGTACGCATTCTTTTGGATCAGCTTTGTGACCTCCAAGTGAGCCAATTTCCATGTGAAGGCCTGGGAGAACAGAGTAATTCCATGCTAGCTAGAAAGGAAAAGCCTTTGTGAAGCAAAGGAGAAAAACACAGATGCTTTTGGCTCCTGACTCCTACTTAGGTCCTATAACACTGATGCCAGAAAAGCCCATTAGAGCAATTTTGCTAGAAATGTGAAAATCTGATTTCTATTGAAGACATTCCTGTCTGGGTAGATCTTTTGACAGCAGATGTTATAACTAATTCAAGTGCGCCTTCCTAAATTAAAATGCTGTAAGGACTCATTATTTTTTCATGCTAATGCATCTCAGTGCATTCAAATAGGCTTTCTTGCCCTTCAAAATGAGTGGTGCTATGCAGGGAAAAACTTAAATAAAATTAATATTTAAGTAAAAGGTTAAAAGACCATACCAAAGGGATGTGGGCTGGAAAAATGGAAAAAATACAGGCACAATTTTTGCATTCTAAAAATCTCATAGTAAGGAGTATTTGCTACCCGTAGTCTGGTAGACTGGCTACCCGTAGACTGGCTAAACAGTTCAGTTGAGCAAAGTCTTGGCAAACTGTAGATTTTGGGAATCTGGTGCACAGCACAGTTTTAGGAAGTTGTACAATTTAGGGCCTGATCTTGATGTTCTTCCTTTATGGAAGCCATACAATTATTGCTGACTTTTGAATTACCCTTTGCTATTTAATTGAAAGTTAAATGTGACCTGCAGGATCCCATTATATAAAGAATTAATCTTCGGACAGTATGTAATTCTTGTCTTCCCTTTTCTGTCAATGTTTTTCAAGTCACTGTGCTGGCTGTCTGCTTCTTCATCCTATTCCTAGGTAGCTTTGTCTGCATTAACTCCTGTTTTGTCATCAGCTACCTTGCATGGTGCTGTGGCCCTTCTTAACGCTGCATTACTGATATCCAGTTCATACGCTGAATGTCACGTGGTTAAAGTGGAGGGAGAGCCTCTTCCTCTTCCTTATTCCATGGTTAACATCAGGTAATCTGTTCTTCCAGCTATTTCTAAATGTTGCTGACTTCTCTGAAATGTGAATCCACGTATCCATTCAGACAGACAAACCTTCTACATCCTCATGTCTTGTGTTGACTCTGTCAGTTTTTGATGTGAACTGTTCCGGGCTTGCTCTTTTCTGTCCATCTGGAAAGATGATGCCAAAACAGTGTTTGAACAGGAGTCCAGATTCTGTCTCTTTATTGGCTTCCTTTCAAATTGACATCTAACCCTTGTTGTCATCGTTTGAAAGTCTTTCATAAATCAGCTAAACTAGCTGTGATAAATATGGCATAAACATTTTATTGTATCTCCTGCCTACCAGTCACTTCTTTCCTTCAAATTTTCTCATTTTTGTTTTTAGTGTTCCCTCTGGTGGCCTCCCATTATGTCTCCTAATCAGGAAATCGGGGCTTATTTCTTTTAGATGATTTTCTCTCGGTCACTCTGTGGAGACTGCTAATTAATTGATAAATATGGGAAGAATCATATTTCAAAGATATGGCAGATGTGCATATATTTTTATGTTACAACTATTGTGGATTTTTTGCATAAAGAAAGTACACATTTTGATTAGGTTGGTTTCAGATGCATAGTTAGGGGTATGGTAGTGATGGCTGTTTTGCCTCTAATGGAGGCAATAGAGATAATCTAGGCATTTTACATCCTCTTTTTATTTTTTGCACTGCTGTCTTTTCTTCTCTAGCATTTTGTATTTTGCAATCTTCTCCTGTGTGCTACTTTATTTTTCATGCCTTCCGTTGCTCAAAGGTTATTCGTTTGCTTGGAATGCTAATGCAAAGGGTGGTGGTGTTTTAATGGTATTGATTGAGTACTGACCTAATATGCATTGTTTAAATAGGCTTGTCTGCTGCGCTCAGTGATGTCTGAATATGCATGATCTCTGTTCCAAAATGCCTGGAAATAATTTCTGAAAGTGTGAAATAGAAGTACTGCTGTGGCCGTGATTTGCTTCCTGTGAATGCTGTCATGGAGACTTTTCTCCTTCGTGAAAATTGCTTTTTTAAATCTGAGGTTAGTGTGCTGAAAATTTCTGCTGCGGTTGGTTTGCTTAATAAGTAGTTAAATATTTAAAATATCCTTTTAGCTCATTTATTTTTGTGAGCCTGGCTTCTGGTTGGGAAAATCAATTTATGGCAATGCAGCTAACTACTTGCGAGTGATCGAGATAATGATAGGCATCTTCTAGGAAGAAATTTCAATGTTGGCAAAATATCTGAATGCACATCTCTTCAGTGAGCAAAAGGGTTTCTGTACTTAGCTTGACTGCGTTGCAAATGTAGTCCTCAATCTGCAAACTTGTAATTTGAGGACATACAGTGAAACTAATCTGAATATGACGGTATGTAAACTTGTGCTGGCTTTCATGGGCTCACTGAAGTGCTAATCCGTATCTGTAGTGTAGTTTCTTATTTTATTGGAACTTCTGACACGAAAAAAGGACAGTTGGACTAGGTGCATACCTTTAACTGTTGGTCTGAATTGTCTTTTCTGGTCTGTTTTTTTCCTAGTAGTTAGCTTTCACAAAGAAATAAGACTATTGTTATTCAAAAGAGGCACATGCAGACGCATTAAAGTTTTTTGTTAATTAAGGCAAAGCAGATGGTTGCTCATGACATTTATAATATTGCTTAAATTTTATTTTGATTCATTAATGGAAACCATAAAATCACATAATGAAGCAATAGGGACAAGCCAAAAATGGAAAGCAGACTATTAGCAGCGCTTATATTACCAAACTAATAAAAATTAACAAGTAAACATAGCAAACATAACTCTGACATTATTTATACAGCTTGCCTTTAGCATAAATATTATTGAATATACCAGGTAAGATTGCCTGTAGTGCTGAATGATTCAAAGAATTTGCTATTAAATCAAATTTGGATGGCTCTTTTTAAGAAGTTTATAGAGGAAAAACAAGTTAAAGAAAAAATCAAGTGTTTGATTTTTTTTTTTTTGGTAAATGTGTACTTTTTTATAGATAGAAATGCCTTGTGTTGGGAATAAAAGTGTTGTACTCTTTCCACCTGAGCAATCTGTGTCCAAATCCTCTGTGCTTACCTCTGTGCTTACTTTCAGGCCTTTAAAAACACAACCCAGCATGTTTTTCTCTTGAGCTGGGCTTTTAACTAACCTCCCTGAAGACAGCCTGATGCAGGCACCTGACGAAGAGGAAGGCTGCTGAGGGTGCATCCCCTGGCAGCAGGACAGAGGCAGCCTCGCAGGCAGTCCAGCTCGTGCCTTGAGGCTGCCTGCAGCTAGGCGAGAGGCATGCGGGGGTCTGCGGGGGCTGTGATTATCAGCCAACCCCTCGTAAGGGTCTTGGGCAAAGTTTTAGAGCTTTTGGAGTTTTGCAGGGTATAAAAACACTGTAATAAAACATCGCTCTTCACCGTATGTGGTCTGTGGTCGTCTTCTGCTTTGGACCCCTGTTCACTGCAGTTCTTTCATGGGACCTTTCACCCACAACTTTTTTAGGATCATCCCAAATTTAATGCAGTGACTGCCACACACTGAGCAGTCAGTGACACAGCCCTGGAAGCACTTTTTCAAATAGCTTCTTTTTTGCTCCTACTTAGACCACGGGTGGGGAAGGGGAGAATAGAGGTGTCTGTGCTGTGCCAGCTCAGGAGCAATTAGTTCTTCCTAGGCAGGTTGTACCAAAGTATGTAAGTATTCTAATCTAGTCTTCTGAATAATGATATACATTGCTTTTCTGTAGTGATGATGACTTTGTTTGTAAATTCACTGCACTTTATTTAAAAAAATTACATATATAAAAATACATTTTTAAAAACTGTGGGCGGTATTTCTGCCCTCTCATCACGTTCTCATTACTCTTGTGTCTCCCTTTTATGCTTGTAGGTGTCTGGGCAGCTCTGAGGTCAAAGTTATGACACATTGATTTCTTCTTTTATTGTTCCATTATCTTGTCTTTCCAAGTTGAGCACAGCACTCTTCCTTCATCCCCTTTTTCACTTTGAATTTTCAAAGTTGACAGCAGGTTATTGCATATCTTGACTTACAGTGCTTTTACTGTGAACCTGATGTAATGAGCTGTTGTGCATGTCTTCTTTCTGTATCCCTTCTGTTTCTGAAAGTATACTAGTATTGAAACAAGGAAGTTATATTGTGTTTAATTTCTAGTATTATGTCTCTGTTTGTAGTAATTACAACAACCAAAAAAAGGGATACTTGCACATTTTGGAATTAAAGGCGTTGTGCGATACTGTCAGCTCAAATGCCAGCTCTACAAGCACATTGCTATCTCTTTTTTGTGTCTGGGTTGTCGACTGTTTTCCTGGTCCTGCAAGTAAGCCCTTAAATCAGCAGAAGCCCTGTGGTGACTGTGCCATCATGTTGGACCTTCCATGCCTGACTTGTTTGACCACGATAGCCCTATGACACGTGTTGTATACGGATTTTGAAAAAACACAGGCTAATTCATCATCACAGATCTACCATAAAATGTGGGATTTTACTACAGGCTGGGAGATGAGTGGTTGGAAAGCTGCCTGGCAGAGAAGGACCTGGGAGTACTGGTTGATAGGCAGCTGAATATGAGCCAGCTGTGTGCTCAGGTGGCCAAGAAGGCCAACAGCATCCTGGCTTGTATAAGAAGCAGCGTGGCCAGCAGGTCTAGGGAAGTGATTGTCCCCCTGTACTTGGCTCTGGTGAGGCCGCACCTCGAGTACTGTGTTCAGTTTTGGGCCCCTCGCTACAAGAAGGACATGGAGGTGCTGGAGAGAGTCCAGAGAAGGGCGACAAGGCTGGTGTGGGGTCTGGAGAACAAGTCTTACGAGGAGCGGCTGAGGGAGCTGGGCTTGTTCAGCCTGGAGAAGAGGAGGCTCAGGGGCGACCTTATCGCTCTCTATAGGTACCTTAAAGGAGGCTGTAGCGAGGTGGGGGTTGGTCTGTTCTCCCACGTGCTTGGTGACAGGACGAGGGGGAATGGGCTTGAAGTTGCGCCAGGGGAGGTTTAGGTTGGATATTAGGAAGAACTTCTTTACCGAAAGGGTTGTTAGGCATTGGAATGGGCTGCCCAGGGAAGTGGTTGAGTCACCATCCCTGGAGGTCTTGAAAAGACGCTTAGATTTAGAGCTTAGTGATCTGGTTTAGTGTTAGGTCAGAAGTTGGACTAGGTGATCTTGAGGTCTCTTCCAACCTAGGTGATTCTGTGATTTTCCTGCAAGACCCTTTTCAACCACTGGTTTGGAAAGTACCACATATCTAGCACCATGCTAGGACAGAGGATGCTGTTCTCCTGCCTTTCATATGCCTGGAGGGGACTTACCTCTTCCACTCCATCCTTCTTAAGATGCCTGTCATGTGTGCTGCGTTAAAAGGGTGTCGCGAAGCAGCCCTGGAAGGCATCTTTGTTAAGTAGAGGGGAGGAGAGAGGATGATTCTTTTTCCTGTTTCTACTAAGTCCTTAGCAAAACTTATATTCTGTATGTTTGCTGGGTGTTGTCATCTGAATAAGGACTTTGGGATAGAAATCTAGTGTTTGCTTGTTGTCACAGCATATTGGCAAAAATGGGATTTACTGAGGCATTTTGTCTGTAATTGATATGATATAAACAGGAATAAATGTATTAAATATTTTATTTTTGCAAGTTGGGGATTGATGCCAGAATACAGGAACAGCTGTAGCCTCTAACGAGGGAAGATGGATGCTGTGTATAAAATCAATCTATATGTGTTGTTTATACAATTACAGCATTAAAATGCAAAGAAGCTGCCAGTCAAAATGCTGACAACTTGCAAAGCTATAAAATAGCAAAGCAAGTGCTTTCGATGTTCAGTGATGGAGTAAATGTTTGTCAGCTCTTTCAGTTTAATGCAACTCCACAAAGAGGAGAGAAAGAGATGTATTATGAACATCCATCAATCATCTGTTCTGTGGCATTCCATGTGTCTCTGTTAGAATTGCAGTAAGAAAACACTGCTGTCCAGCTACGCGTTGTGTCATTATATTGCAATTAAATCACTACTTTGAGAATGGAGAGTTAATACAGGGAGAGGAATAAGCATCAGAAGGAGGAACTATTCTGGATGTAGTTCCAGACACCCTCCACACTTTAATTTTTCCTTTTTGGAAAAAGGACTGAAGATCAAGATAACTTTTATTTCCATCTTCACTGCTTAAATCTCTTGGTTTGTTCCTTAGCTTTCCTTAGTTGCTGAAGTGGAATATTTCTGCTCTATCAAAGATGGTAACTGGTTTGTAAACTCTTCCTGTTCCTTGTTTTTTTTTTTTTTTTTCTTCTGTCATTCATTGTCTCCTAACTATTTTTCTGTCTATTTTCTGTTTATATTTTGGTGTTTGCCATAGTAGCTAAGCTATGTGAACACCCTGCAGCACTCAACCATCCCTTCTGTATTGGTATGCAGTACAATTACTGTAACATGTTTAAAATTCACTGCAGGATGAATGCATTATGGTAGCACTTCGTGTAGCATCTTTCATGTAAAAAAAAAAAAAATCTAACTAGGCGCTTTGCGGGGTGAATAATAGAACTACAAAGATAAATAATATATTTAGAGGGATAAATAATACATAAAAGCAGAGAGAGAAATTAAGAGGCAAAGCAGGAAATGAGTTTTAGCTTTAACAGAAGTTAGAATTGATAAAGCAAGGAAGCTACAGATGGCCAGCTTTCCAGTTTGGTCTCATTTGATTGTTCAGAGTTGAGCTGTGATAATCACAAGTGAAACGTTGCCCGAGCCTTTTATTCGTATCATTTAAAAATCTGTCCAGACTGTTTACAGCATTAGGTGACCTAAAATACAGACAGAAAGCTGTCCGTAGTAAGACTGTTCCTCCATCTTTGTTTTCACTAGTGCCTGTCCAAAAGGTACAGGTTTTTAAAGAAATGTTTGTGTGCTGGCATAATTTCAAAGCATGAAACTGGATCTCTCTCTCTTCCTCCCCCCCCACCCCCCCCCCTCGCCTTTTTTTTGAAAAGGGGAGATGATGAGAAGATGATTAATAAGGTGAGTGGATGAGAAGGGGGGGGAAAAGAAATCTAAAAGCTGTGGTGTTAAGCTAAACGGAACTCTTCACTCACATGGGTTGAGCAAGCTTATGTTACAGAGGACCTTCAGCTTAAAGGCCAAAAGACAGCATTGACATGAATGTAAAAAGTCATCGGAAGGAATTGGTTCCCTCTGGTCTGAGAAAGTGGTTTCAGTTGCAGACTTGGAAACCACTACTCATATTCGTGAGCTTCATCCAATGAATTAGTTCTGCAAGATCGTGTCTTACTTTAGCCTAAGCTCTTCCTTGATTGTTTTCCACTTCAGCTTTAATTCAGCCTGGTGTGTAGAAGAGTTTACATGCTGGAGTTCAATACCACTGTAGATATATTGCTCTCTGGAATATATGTAGGTCTACCTGATCCTTTATTTTTATGATGCTTTTATTGTTATAGTACATCTCAGTAATATACAGTAAAAGGAAGGGAAATAAAGCTTTCCTACGAAAATTACTCCTTTTGCCAAATGAGAGAGAATTCTTTTTTTGCTTGTGGATATTGTCAAATCTGGTAAACTTTTGGTAGCAACAGTGAGCTATTCCCTCCTTGCCCTCTCACCTTGTCCAAAATTAAATTGGTTTTCCAGGGAAAACAATAAAAATGGTTTCAAAAAGGAATGAGTGATACTCATAAGACTAGAGAGGCATAAACATAACTGTAACACAGCAAGAATATAAAAGCAGATTTTCTCTGAGAGGTTGTTAGAGGTATGGAGGAGGAGATTTTTTTTTTTTTTTTTGTTGGGGGGGAGATCTCACCCACAGCCTTCAACAACGGTGAAAGACATCAAAAGCTAAGTGTAAGAGCTTGTTTTGCATCACTGAGGCAGAGCTGTAATTTAAAATGCCAAATTGTGAGCCCTGTGGGTTTGAATATCAGATATTTAGTACTGAGATTGATAATGCAAGGAGGCCTTCTTATGTATAGTACATAGGCATTAATGCATCAGGGAGCAAAAGTATCTTCCCTTCAAGCAGCTGCTGCTAAAATACACGGGAAGCAAAAATAGTTCTTGTACTGATTTTCTTTTTGTTAAATTAATATTCCATACCAGGAAAAACTCTTCCCTGAAGACTGAAGATTAGGGTGTTGGTTTTTTTTTGTGTTTGTTTTTTTGTTTCCCCCTCTTCCTTCATTCTGTAGTTACAACCAGGAAAGATGGACTCGCTCGGCCTTCCTCCTTCCATATTTTCAGAGTAGCCTCAGGGCCACATAGACTTAAGTGAGGGCCACTGAATTTAGTTTCTCTATCCATCCTTCTATGATCTGTACTGCAGAGGTGCAGCAACTGTGCAAAACACTTTTTTATTAATTTCTAAACTTTAACTCATTCTGGTTTAATGACTGGAATCAGAATAAAACAGCAACACATCGTTACTGCTGTATCAACATGGGTTTGTATGATTTATTTGTGATTTGGTCATCAAAGTTTCTGTAACTGACTTTGTAATGCTTTTTCTGGGAAATTGTTGTGTGTTAAACTCTTAAACAACAACAACAAAACAAACACAAACCACCACCACCAAAAAGAAAACAACGATCAAACCCTGGTAAAATTATCCTCTCTGTAAAGCACTAATACAGTGGAGTGATTGATCATTTCTGTTCTCTAAAGACTGAATTTTCATGTATATTCTTCAGTATGCATAAGTGTAGTTACTGCATCTTGGTAAAACTCTACTGAACTAAACCTGGGGCAGAGAAATTGGTGGCATCGTAGATGCAATGTGAGTCAGGCAGGTTGGCGACTTGGTAACTGGTACTCCACAGAAGAGTTTCAAACTCTGTAAAGGACAGGCACAGCAAAAACCTGCAATTTGTTGTTGGAAGTCAGCCTCCCAGCAGGACGCGGTTGTGCACGGTCGTATTTACAAACTTCCTTTCAAAGAACGTTTATCTAGATAGCCCAGAGATAAAACACCTGAATTCTTGACCATAAAACTCGAGCCTTCTTACTGAAAATATTTGAAGTGAGGAAGCAGCTGGTGTGCTGTGACAGCGTTTCCTCTTTTTCATTGAGGCCTCAGCTGTGTTGTGCTGGCTTTCCTTTGTTGTGCACAGAGTTCCTTCTTTCATTAAAGAGGCCTTAGAAGTTGATACGAATTACAAACTACCCAAGATACATGGAATGGAAAACAAGATCAAAGTTGCCTTATACTACCTCTGCTAGTGCAGTTGGATACAAAGAAAGGTCTTATTTTCTCCTGTCAGATAATCTGCCAATTGATTCACTTTTATGTTAGCTGTAAATTTGTCCTTTGTAAACTCTTGTATAGAAATGAAGAACACACCATCCTGAAAAACAGTAAGAACTGAAGCTGTAAGGTACTTGCAGTGTGTGTAAGGGGGGGTGTGCTTTTTTTTTTTAATATTTGTTTTAAATTTTGGGGTTGTGGGGAAGATTTAAAAGATGCAAGTAGCATTCAGCTTGAAGAGTTTTCCAGATGAAATAATACTAAAAAAATTGTTCGTTGACTCAAGAACTAAAATTTTATAACTACCGTAGGTATTCAGTGTTAGAAATAAAGTGCTAAATTTGATTGCAACATCAAGAGGTTGCAATGAAGTCCTTAAGGCTTTTTAAGAAGGTCAGTGAGTATTAAGTGATCCATAGGGTATGGCAGTCCAATATGTACAGCTGTGCTGAAAACTTATACATAAACAGAGCAGAATTACTTTTTGTCAATATAACAAAAAATAGCAACTCAACTTTTTATTTTGTAACTCACTATCCTTCTTCCAACTGTTTTTTTTTAAGTTACAAGGTATTTTGGTCGCATTGCAAAAAATCTGCAACTCCTTTTAAAAATGTTTGCTCAGAAAAAACAGCTTACACAGAACTGTAATTTCCAGAAGTCTTGTCCCCTGTCCCACAGCCCAATGAGATGGGCACCTCCCTAGTTGCTGTATGCCCTATGAAGGGAAAACCAATTTGTAAATTGAGGATTTACAGTTACTTCCTAGCTGTTCCCTGGTTTCTTTACGTTGACTTACCTTTCTTGCTGTTTTTACCTCCCACTTTGAAAATGTAAGGCATTTGCTCTCCAGCTGAAACTTTCACAATTCCAAAACTCAAACAGGACGTGAAGGCCAAGTGCCATAAGTTCTGTGTTAACGAACAGTTCTGTTATGACCGGTGTTGTGGAGCCTGTAGTTAATGTTTCTGCTTGCTAACCTAACAGAGAACAGGCAAAACAAAGTGGTTTGAATTAATATAGAGAAGAGGGAGATACCTTTTTATTTTTTTCCTGCTTTACTGCTATGTATACATTGTGTCTAGTTCATCTAAAACTTGTTTTGAAACTTCTCCTCAGATACTGCAGTCTCTTTTTCTACGCGTCCCCATCTTGCTATAACATCCTTGATTTATGACATTGGCAGTGAGAGGCAGTAGATTGAAGTGCTGCTGCTGTTCTTCCTCTCTCTGTTCTTTGATGATTGAGTGTGTCTGCATGCTGAGGGTACTGATGAAGCTGTGCCTTTGGACCACTTAGCAAATATGATTTGTCTTCCTCTGCTTCATACCCAGCGTCTCTTTTTGTCATGGGCTTCCATGATGGTGTAAATGCTGCTGCATTCAAACTAGACCCAAACGGAACTTTTTAAAGTTATGTTTTTGTGGATATGGTTGACATTGGTGGCACTCTGCAATTTGTAATGGAGTTGGTTTCCATGGGAAGCAGTTGTGACAGTTGGTATGAATTAAGATGTTTAGCAAAGATGCTTTAAGATTAACATAAAGTGAATGACAGCCCCTTTACTTCTTCTTTTAAGGGTTTACATTGAGATGCAGTATCCTTCATGTTCATGTCTTCATTTAATTCATTTTTGCTGAATTTTCTATGAAGAAAATGCTCTGATATTTTAAAAAAGAGGTAGGAAAATTCAACAGGGCTGCAGATCACCTTTACTTACAATACACAGCTTGTGGAAACATGCTTAAAGTCAGTATTGGTCTTCTGCTTTTTCACTTTCTAAGTCTCCTCTTTCAGATGATTACAGCAAAAAAGGAGAATATAGTAAACAGCCTAGGGTTTCTCACTGAGCTGGACAAAGGAGTAACAAGATAACTTGAAATTCAAGCGATCCAATTAAAAACAAAAAAGGGGTGCAAGCTGAAACTGTCTAATTAATTTGCAGTTACATTGGGGTGCTACAAATTATCTAGTACTAGAAACACCTAAATAAGGGCTGGGTGCCTTTCTAAAGGACCTAGGACTTTAACTTGAGTTTGGCTTCTCATGGAAAAAAAAATAAAATAAAAATTACTGTACATAGGTGGTTGGAAGGTTGTAAAATATGTAAGCTTCTGATTTGATTTCTGTCTTTTCCGGTTTGAGAGCTAACACAAGCTGAGTTTGGTTTGTCAGATCTTCCTAGCAAGTGGGAAGAACTTGTTGAATTTGTTTCTGTACCCTGAAGAAACAGTCACCACAACTCGTAGTCCCATGGTCCTTTCTTTTTTCCCCCACAAATACTGTGAGACAGTAATTTCTTGTGGCTCTAAATATTTATGATTTCGGCTATGTTTATGTCATGGTACAATTTCCTTGTTCCTTTTTCATCTTTCGGACTAAGAAAGTTAAAATACTGGTTTACTGTTGGAACTAAGCCAGCTCAGCAGCTTCCTTTCCACCACTGAGATT
This sequence comes from Cygnus atratus, assembly GCF_013377495.2. NCBI lineage: Eukaryota > Metazoa > Chordata > Aves > Anseriformes > Anatidae > Cygnus > Cygnus atratus. The sequence goes on along the minus strand of NC_066368.1, from coordinate 23,936,203 downwards.
TCCATGACTTGTTGGGAAACAACAGGACTGCGTGAGGGGGCAGTAACTGATTCCATGGGGATATCACCTCGCTGGAGGCCCCTCTGCTTCCTGCCCTCTTGTCCCAGCTTCTGGGACCGCTAGCCCTGCTCCAGGTCCCCTCCTCAGGGCCAGGAGGTTTGTTGGAGGTGACTGAGAGTGGAGAACATGGGTATGATCTGCCTCTGGGTTAGGGTGGAGGCAGTGCTGGAGCAGGCTGGGGACGGGCTGCAGGAGAGAGATCACAGAATCACGGAAAACACAGAATCACAGAGATGCTGAGCGGTGGTGGGCGGTGCTGCCTTGGTAGCGCTACATGGCGTGCAGGACCACTGGCGCCCCCCGTTGTCATTTAGAATTGCACGTATCTGAAACTGTAATAGTACTTACTATGTATATTTTCTGTAGTGGTAATCGGGACTCTCTGAGCATAGTTTAGAATAGAGAAAAGAACAAAGTCATCACTGTGACGTGGTAAAGGTGATGAGAAGGCTCTCCTGTCTGTTTGTCCTGTTGGTTTCATTTTGTCTATGTTACAATCCCTTCCTAGCAAAGCAGCTGGCTCAAAGGTGACAATTGTTATAGCACTGACTTAAAAAAAGAGAAGGTCGCATTCAGGTTCCTGATTGAGTGGTTTTGTATCCTGATTGATACTGTGGTTTTGATGCATAGGGCAAGAGCTAGCACAGGCCATTGAGAGGGACACAAATGCTTGGGGGTGAGAGGTCTGTCTTTTCTTCAAAAAATGAAACAAAGAGAGTTTTCTGAAGCCCTGTACTTCATTCTGCTATAAGAGGAATCATTTGATATCTTAATTTGCCTGGTTTAGGAAAGAGAAAGTCACTTGTTTGCTGCTCAGAATGGCTTGATGACAGGTTAAGGCAGCCAAAGCTGCACATGAGCCGAAATCTGTCTAAATTCCTGCACATAATTTCCCGAAGCTGTCTTTTTTGCCAACGACATCCTGCAAGAAATATGGAGCTTCCTCTTGCGTATGTTCCAGATCACCTCTCAGAAAAGGCTGTTCAGGTTGGAAAGACCTGGATGCAAAGCTGTTGTAATTGTGAATTACTGCAGTAATCCCCTGGGTTCTGGACCTCTGGAGTCTCACCACCTTTCATCTATCATTCCTTTGCATTCCCAGCTCTCAGCTGAAGGAGTTAGAACCGGACTGAGAACATCTTTCAAAGCCCAGATAAATGATGGCATATTTCAGGGACAGATTTGTGTTCATGCACCTCATCTTTATTTGCTGAAATAGGGGAAGTATGTGCAATTTTTCCTGGAACAAGAAAATGCCATTCATGAGGACTTGAGTTAGTTTCTTCCAGAGAATCCCATCATTTTGATGCACCAAAATAATTTCAGAAGAGATTTAAAAATAAATAAATAAATACGGGTGAGACTGCTGTTGTGTCTCTGTTAAAAACAAAAAACGCTGATCCACAGACATTGCAAATAACATAAATTTTTCAGGGTGGGCTAACAACTGTTCGGCACTGTTGATGAAAGGGAGCTGTAACGAATACCCTCAAAAGAAATTCGTGACCAAAACACATGAAAGTTCCACATTACAAGATTAGAAATGAAGTGAAAGAAGAGAAGCCTTTGAAAATCAAAGCAGCAAGTGTCTTCATGTCATAACATAAAAGAGTTGGTTCAATTTTCTTGTGGTTTTAAGCGCTGTGGAGCGGCATCACAGACAGTTTTACTCATGTTGTGGATTTGGGGGTGCAGGCCCAGGAAGCCAGGCCTATGTTTGGGGAGGCAGGATGGAACAGAGCAGATCAGCTGGCAGCAAGTATTAATGAGGGCACTGTCCAAACGCCTCCTGAACTGCTTGCATACTCAAGGCGAGGCCGCACCATCACCAAACAAGAGGAGGCCCCCCTCTTCTGACTGGCCGACTGCGCCGTGTGTAATGCACACCCCGAGGTGCAGGGCCCTCCTGTGAACTGTCATCTTCTGCTTGCATCGGATTGTGGTTTTATGTACCAGTTTTTTCAAGGAAAACTACTTCAACTGCAAAGAGATTTCTTGAGAACTTAGGGGTAACTAATACTGTATGTTTCACCTGAAAGCCGAGGTCATTTTTATATCATCTTTTATGTCACCCAAGCTACAGTTTGCTTGTGGTACAACAAGCCTTCTGTTGATTTCAGCTGCATATCTGTAGCAATGTGAGAATTGTGGAGTTGATAGTGTGAAGCATCTTCATATTTATTAAAGCATTTTATGAAGCACAAAGAATGCCTAGGAATCTTGGATTCCTAGGAACAACTTCACTCAAAAACTGTTCAATATTATTATAAAAATAAATAAATCATTCTACTAAACTAAGAAATGGGAAAGATGCGAGTGGAAGACCATACCAGGCATCCTGGTCATAAGCAAAGTAACATGGATGAGCTTGGGCCGTGTTTTCACAGGCCACGTTAACTTCCAAATCTACATTTTTTTTTTTTGTGTATGGCCAGAGGCAACGCCAACAAACTCGGAACCTGAAAATTTAGGCCTGTATAGCATGTAATAAAAAATAAAAATAATTTCCAGAAATGTGCTTATTATGTGTGCAACTAATTCAGTCACCAAGTATTTTACCTAAAATTTTCTTGGGGAAGGAGAGTTATTGATATGCATGGGGTAGGTTGGCAATAAGGACAATGAGGAATTTTGGAAAAGAATCTGCATTTCAATTAAATCCACTGTTTGAATTTTCAAAAAGTATTTTGAAAACAAAACAAATAAAACTTGTGCTCACATTATTCGCTGAGAAATCTCAGGAGTGTTCCAGCTAATCAGGGATTTATGGCTAAGTATTGCGTAAACCCTTGGTATTACGCTAAAAGACATGTATCAATGAATAAGTAGAAAATTAAACAGTAAATTTAGTTTCTGTCTTCAGAAAATATTAACCTTGGTTGCCCATGAATAAAATGGAAGGAGAGGTGTCAGAATATTTCTGTAGGAATGAAATGCTGAAAATGAGAGTAAATGTTACATGATAACTAATTGTATGAAACAGTGTACAGTGGCAGATGGCTTGTTGCGATGCTTAGGGACTTTTTTTTGTCATCCTCTATTGTCAGTAAAAATAGTTGTCATGAGTCAGATCTGAAATGATTGTCTGCTGATCATGGTTTATTGAGAAACTCATTTTGTATGAAAGTCACTGCTCTTTGGAAGGCAAGCATGGTGCCAAAGGTTCAGCAGAGTCTCACTTACAACTGGAATTTAATTTGTGTAGATGTGCTGGCCTCTGGCAGAGGTGATTTTCATACTTCATGAAAAGTGAGGTTGAATATATGCACTAAGCGTGGCTGTACATTAAAGCAAGGAAAAGCAGAGGCAGGCTGGAAGAATCATCATTCCAGCCTGCTGCTAAAAAATGTTTTCAAAAGTTGACTAAAAAGTATGAAAGTATTGGGAAAGTTGCAGGGATGAGGCTTTTAGATGTCCAACACTCTTCTTCTTTCATGTGATGCCAAAGCTAAGGATTTTTCAAAGCAGGGAGAATAAACAGGATATGTTGTCTTCAAGCGAAGAAATATATTTGTGAGGTCAAGCTGCTAAGTCTCTGCCTGACTGCGACCAGACCCTCAGTATTGAAGCCTGCCATACTGGGGACGGTCTCTCTCTCACTGTTCCCATCTGTTAATGAAAATCTGGATGCAGTACACCCCCAAAATGCCAGGCTCTGGACTTTCCATCTGAATTGCTATGATAAATGCAAGGTTACATTTGTTTCTACTTAAGGATCGTCCGAATCATTGCAAGACAGACCCTATATCAGTCCATTACACCAGCAAGTATGCCTTTCATCTTTTTTCTCCCCTATAGATCTGGTGATTTTATCTCCTCTTACTTTACAACCATCGGGCTCTCTTCCTTGTTAATAAGTTTGCACTATTACCTACTGGAGAGACTCCCATGTCATTCAGACTTGTAAAAATGTTCGCTCTAGATTTTGGCCTGTAGCTATGGTGCTGGAAACGAAAAGG